>NC_081790.1:18647563-20105063 GCF_963082965.1 Carassius carassius | reverse complement strand
TGCTAGCAACATGCTAATCATACTAAAATCATGCTACCAACATGCTAGTCGCATGCTAGTCATGCTAGAAACATGCTAACAACATGTTAATCATGTTAAAATCATGCTAGCAACATGCTAACAACATGCTAATCATGCTAGAAACATGCTATTCACATGCTAATCATGCTAGAAACATGCTAGCGACATGATGACAATATGCTAATCATGCTAGCAAACATGCTAGTTGTATGCTAATCATGCAATAAACATGCTAGCAACATGCTAATCATGGTAAAATCAGCTAGTAACATGCAAGTCTTATGCTAATCATGCTAGCAACATGCTAGCAATATGCTAGTCGCATGCTAATCATGCTAGAAACATGTTAACAACATGCTAGCAACATGTAAATCATGTTAGAAACATGCTAGCGACATGCTAACAACATGCTAATCATGCTAGAAACATGCTAGAAACATGCTAGCAACAAGCTAGTCGAATGCTAATCATGCTAGAAACATGCTAACATCATTTTAATCATGCTAAAATCATGCTAGCAACATGTAAGTCACATGCTAAAAACATGCTTAGCAACATGCTAATCATGCTAAAATCATGCTAGCAACATGCTAGTCGCATATTAGTCATGCTAGAAACATGACAACAACATGCTAATCATGCTAGCAACATGCTAGTCGCATGCTAGTCATGCTAAAAACATGCTAGCAACATGCTAATCATGTTAGATACATGGTAGCGACATGCTAGACAACATTCTAATCATGTTAGAAACATGCTAGCAGCATGGTAATCATGCTAGAAACATGCTAGTTGCATGCTAGTCATGTTAGAAACATGTTAACAACATGCTAATCATGCTAAAATCATGCTAGCAACATGCTAGTCGCATGCTAATCATTCTAGAGAAATGCTAGCGACATGCTAGCAACATGCTAATCATATAGTGCAGGGGAGGTCGCATGAAATTTGACACCCTATTTGAAAAAATCTGCCGTTTTATTCAGTGCCGCATCTTGTCGAGTAAACTCGACCGTGGCGCCAAGAGGGTTAAACTATAAACTTCTAACTTTTTTAATTTTCTTCAAACTTTCTGGTCAGGCTTTCTCAAGCCAACTTAAAGTTTGTCTCAACAAACTTTTTTTTCTAGTTCTTCTTCTTCTTCTTCTTCTTCTTATTTTTCTGGCCGCAAAAATTTTGGACACTAACTCCTCCTAGACCGTTCAAGCTACATACTCCAAACTCGGGTCAGACCTTCATACTGTTCTGACTCGGTGTGCTATATCTTTTCAGACTGGTTTGAGTTACGGTTTTCTTAAAAATTAATATTAAAAATCATAAAAATGCCCATAGACTTTCATTGAAAGGATGTTCAGATGACCCAAGCTCCAAATCCCATTAGACTCAATCAAGCTTTGATTCTAATCAATTTAAACTCATTCAAACTCTATCTATCTATCTATCTATCTATCTATCTATCTATCTATCTGACTATTTCTATCTATCTATCTATCTATCTATCTATCTATCTATCTATCTGACTATTTCTATCTATCTATCTATCTATCTATCTATCTATCTATCTATCTATCTATCTATCTGACTATTTCTATCTATCTATCTATCTATCTATCTATCTATCTGACTATTTCTATCTATCTATCTATCTATCTATCTATCTATCTATCTATCTATCTATCTATCTGACTATTTCTATCTATCTATCTATCTATCTATCTATCTATCTATCTATCTATCTATCCTAATAATATGCTAATCATGCTAAAATCAAGCTAGCAACATGCTAGTCGCATGCTAGTCATGCTAGAAACATGCTAGCAACACGCTAATCATGCTAGAAACATGCTAGCAACATGCTAGTCGAATGCTAGTAATGCTAGAAACATGCTAGCAAAATGCTAATTTTGCTAGAAACATGCTAGCAACATGCTAACCATACTAAAATCATGCTAGCAACATGCTAACAACATGCTAGTCGCATGCTAATCATGCTAGAAACATGCTAGCAACATGCTAATCATGCTAAAATCATGCTAGCGACATGCTAGCAACATGCTAATCATGCTAGGGACATGCTAGCAACATGCTAATTATACTAAAATCATGCTAGCAACATGCTAGAAACATGCTAGTCGCATGCTAATCATGCTAACAACATGCTAATCATGCTAAAATCATGCTAGCAACATGCTAATCATGCTAGGGACATGCTAGCAACATGCTAATCATGCTATAAACATGCAAGCAACATGTTAATCATACTAAAATCATGCTACCAACATGCTAGTCGCATGCTAGTCATGCTAGAAACATGCTAACAACATGTTAATCATGTTAAAATCATGCTAGCAACATGCTAACAACATGCTAATCATGCTAGAAACATGCTATTCACATGCTAATCATGCTAGAAACATGTTAACAACATGCTAGCAACATGTTAATCATGTTAGAAACATGCTAGCGACATGTTAACAACATGCTAATCATGCTAGAAACATGCTAGTCGAATGCTAATCATGCTAGAAACATGCTAGCATCATTTTAATCATGCTAAAATCATGCTAGCAACCTGTAAGTCACATGCTAAAAACATGCTTAGCAACATGCTAATCATGCTAAAATCATGATAGCAACATGCTAGTCGCATGCTAGTCATGCTAGAAACATGCTAGCAACATGCTAATCATGCTAAAATCATGCTAGCAACATGCTAGTCGAATGCTAGTCAAGCTACAAACATCTTAGCATAAATGTTAATCATGTTAGCAACATGCTAGTCGCATGATAGTCATGCTAGAAATATGTTAATCTTGCTAGAAACATGCTAGCGACATGTTAGTCGCATGCTAATCATGCTAGCAACATGCTAGTCGCACGCTTATCATGCTAGCAACATGCTAGTCGCATGCTTATCATGCTAGAACATGCTAGCAACATGCTAGTCATGCTAGAAACATGCTAACAACATGCTAGCAACATGATAATAATGCTAGAAACATGCTAGCGACATGCTAGCAACATGCTAATCATGCTAGAGACATGCTAGCAACATGCTAATCATGCTAAAATCATGTTAACAACATGCTAGGCGCATGTTAATCATGCTAGAAACATGCTAACAACATGCTAATCATGCTAGAAACATGTTAGCAACGTGCTAGTCAAATGCTAATCATGCTAGAAATATACTAGCAACATGTTAGTCATGATAACAATATGCTAGCAACATGCTATTAACATGTTAATCATGCTAGAACCATGCTAACAACATGCTAGTCGCATGGTAGTCATGCTAGAAACATGCTAGTCATGCTAACAACATGCTAGTAACTTGCTAATCATGCTAGAAACATGCTAGCAACATGCTAGCAGCATGGTAATCATGCTATAAACATGCTAGAAACATGGTAGCGACATGCTAGTCATGCTATTCGCATGTTAATCATGCTAGAAACATGCTAGCAACATGCTAGTAATGCTAGAAACATGGTAGCGACATGCTAGTCATGCTAACAACATGCTAGTAACTTGCTAATCATGCTAGAAACATGTTTGTTGCATGCATTCTTTCTGTCAAACTAATTTATCTATCATTCTTTCTTTTGAACTAATATATATCATTCTTTCTAACTAATCTATCTGTCATTCTTTCTAACTAATATATCTTTCTTTCTTTCAACTAATCTATCAATCTAACTTTAAACTATAAACTTCTAACTTCTTTAAACTTCTTCAAACTTTCTGGTCAGGCTTTCTCAAGCCAACTTAAAGTTTGTCTTGACAAACTTTTTTTTCTAGTTGTATCTTGTAATCATGTGTCTCTGGGCTGCACATAAAGCACCTTTTTTTACACAATTATTTGGTATCATATAAATAAACCAGTGCAGTGCAACATTCCCCCCATCGCACCCCCCCCCCATCTGTAAAAAACAAGAGAGAAACGTGTGCTTTTTATTTGTAAAAAGCAAAACACCTTCTAATGTACAGTGCTGTATGTTAGAACAGATTTCCAAACACAAGATTTAACGTAAGCTGACATTACATCAGGGTCCAAGTTAATTATAATTTCTCAATGAAAATGCAACTTAAGCAAGGCAAGGCAAGTTTATTTATATAGCACATTTCGTACACAATGGTAATTCAAAGTGCTTTACATAAAAGAAAATAAATTATTAATGAAAAAATCATAACAAGAATAAAAATTTTAAAACGTTTAAAATTATTTAAAAAATTACTTATTTAAAATGAATTTAAAACAGTTAGAAAATGATTTTACATAAAACAAAATAAAAAAATCTGTGAAAATATAGTGCAATCAGTTCGGACATTGCACAGTGCTCATTCAATTAATGCACAGCTAAACAGATGAGTTTTAAGTCTAGATTTAAATGTGACTAGTGTTTTAGCACATCTGATCTCTTCTGGAAGCTGATTCCAACTGCGGGCAGCATAGTAACTAAAGGAGGACTCCCCTTGTTTTGTGTGAGCCCTTGGTATTTCTAACTGACTCGATCCTAATGATCTGAGTGGTCTGTTAGGCTTATATTCAGTGAACATATCTGAAATATATTTCGGTCCTAGGTCATTTATTGACTTATATACGAGTAAAAGTACTTTAAAATCAATCCTAAATGTAACTGGAAGCCAGTGTAAGGACCAGGGGACTGGTGTGATATGCTCAGATTTTCTGGTTCTAGTCAGAATCCTGGCAGCAGCGTTCTGGATGAGCTGCAGCTGTCTAATGGTATTTTTGGGAAGGCCGGTGAGGAGCCCATTACAATAGTCCACCCTGCTGGTGATAAAGGCATGAACAAGTTTCTCCAAGTCTTGGCTGGAAACAAAACATCTAATTCTTGCAATGTTTTTTAAATGATAGTATGCTGATTTAGTTACTGCTTTGACATGACTACTGAAACTAAGGTCTGTCTCCAGAATCACACCAAGATTCCTGACTTGATTTTTAGTTGTTTGACCCCTAGAGTCAAGGTATGCATTCACTTTGAACACTTCATCTTTGTTTCCAAATGCAATGACTTCAGATTTTTCCTTGTTTAACTGAAGAAAGTTCTGGCACATCCAACTATTAATTTCACCAATACATTGGCAGAGGGAGTCAATGGGGCTGTAGTCATTTGGAGATAAGGCTAAGTAAATCTGGGTATCATCAGCATAGCTGTGATAGGCAATTTGGTTCTTTCTCATTATTTGACTTAGTGGGAGCATATACAGGCTAAATAAGAGCGGTGCAAGAATTGACCCTTGTGGGACTCCGCATGTCATGGACGTCCACTTAGACTTATGCTCTCCTATACTCACATAATAGCCTCTCCCTTCTAAGTATGACCTGAACCATTTGAGTACCATCCCAGAAAGCCCGACCCAGTTTTCCAGTCTCTCTAGTAGTATGTTATGATCGACAGTGTCAAACACAGCACTGAGATCTAGCAATATCAGCACCGATATTTTGTCTCTGTGCTGTGATGCGGTCGAAAACCAGATTGAAAATTGTCCAGGTATCCATTTGAGTTTAAATATTTGTTCAGCTGATTAAAAACTACCTTTTCTATAATTTTGCCTATAAAAGGAAGATTAGATATTGGGCTAAAATTGCTCAAAATGGTGTTATCAAGATTACTCTTTTTCAGGAGGGGCTTAACAACTGCAGTTTTTAAGGAGTTTGGAAATGTCCCAGAAAGAAGTGAGGTGTTCACCACTTCTAAAAGATCTGCTTCTAAGCAGTTAAGCACACTTTTGAAAAAAGATGTGGGAAGTGTGTCAAGATAGCAGGTTGACGATTTTAGGTGTTGCACTATGTCTTCCAGAATTTTGCTATCAATTTGCTTCAAAAATAGACATAGTATCTTTTTGATATTGTGGCCTAATCTGTCTGACTTCTGCATTACTTGAGGATGTGCTCATCGCCTTCCTGATATTGATGATCTTCTCAGAAAAGAAGGATGCAAACTCATTGCATTTGCTGTCTGAGAGCATTTCACTGGGAATCTGACTTGGGGGGTTTGTCAGTCTCTCAACAGTGGCAAAAAGAGTACGAGTGCTATTTAAGTTGCTGTTTATAAGGTTTGAGAAGAAATTCTGTCTAGCTGTGGCTAGTTTCACATTAAAATCATGAAAGCTGTCTTTATAGATGCTATAGTGAATTTCAAGTTTTGACTTCCGCCACATCTGCTCTGCTTTTCTGCATTGTCTTTTCATAGTCTGAACTGCTGTTGATCTTCTCCAAACTGATTTCTGTCTGTTTGTTTTCTTACTGGTTATTATTGGAGCAATGTCATCAATAACATTCTTAACTTTTGAGTTAAAGGAATCAAGGAGAATATCAACAGAGTCTGCAGAAATGTTTGTTGTTAAAGATATAGCCTCCATAAATAGTAAACTTGTTTTTTAAATAGTAAAAAGTCTAGAGTGTGTCCACCTTTGTGTGTGGGTCCATGCACATGCTGAGTCAAGTCAAAAGTGTTTAGAACTGTTATAATTTCTTTTGTAGTTTTGTTTTCTGCATTATCTATGTGAATATTAAAATCCCCTGCAATAGCAAAACAGTCAAACTCTGAGGAAATCATTGATAACATTTCTGTGACCTCTTCAACAAAGGCTGGAGAGTATTTTGGAGGCCTGTAAATAATAATAAACACAATGCGTGGAGCACCTTTCAGCACAATCCCTAGATATTCAAAAGACAAGTACTGACCAAATGACACTTGCTTGCATTGATAGACATCTTTAAATAGAACAGCTACACCTCCACCTCTCCTAACAGTCCTGCAGACACTCATGTAAGTGAAGTTAGGAGGGGCTGCTTCATTGAGCACTGTTGCATTGCAGCTGTCTTCAAGCCATGTTTCGTTTAGAAACATAAAATCCAGATTGTTTGTGGTTATAAAGTCATTGATTAGAAATTATTTATTTTTTAGTGAGCGAATGTTTAAAGATGCTAACTTGATGGCTGTGCTTTGTGTCTTTACATCGATCTTAGTTTGATGCATAATAGGCCGCAGATTAGATGAGTTTGCCCTTCGGCTTGAGATGGCCTTAGACTTTCTATCACGTGATAAAACTGAAATAGAGAAAGCTACAGGCACACTGGGTTCCCGCTTGTTCTGTAGCCATTTGTGAATGTTGCTGTTATTATAGCGGGGACCCGACACATATCACTGAGAGCTGCTATCAGTTGTTTTTGGTCCACCTTCAGCAGATAGAGGGTTTGGGCCCCGGCGTTGTGGCAGTGGTCGAAGAGCTCTTGCATGAGCAGGGACCACAGGCTTTGGTGGTTGGGGGGCCCGCTGTTTTTTTGTTGATATTTGCGGACTTGCAGCAAATAAGTGAGAGAGTTTAGTCCCAGCATTCACCAATTCCTCAATTTTCTGTGAAAAGCACAGAAGTGGAGATGCTGGAGAAAGGGATAATGTGTCTGGTGAGATGGGCTGTGTCTCTTGTGTTTCCGGTGGCTGTGATATGTTGTCCTGGCTTCCCTGGCTGTTTTCCAGAGAGTCGTCCTTGGGTGGTGAATCTTGTAGCTGTTTTGATACATTAGAGTCTGTCTGTGAGGAGCTCTGTGGGCAGGGCTCAGCCGGGTTAGTGTCTATCAGCAGTGCTTGTTTTGGCTGCATGGTGTTATCAGTGTCCTTGTGGGATATGTCAACCACATGATGACTCGGACCCGGTGTGTGTGTGCTGAATGGATTGACACACTCTGCTGAAGGATGACGGAGGGAGAAGTAGATATTGTCCTTAAACACTCTAGCACCAAGTTTGTTTGGGTGGAGGCCATCCGGTTTAAACAATTGTCTATGGCCCCAGAAAAGATTGAAGTTGTCAATGAAATTCACTTCTTTTATATTACAAGATCTTTGTAGCCATGTGTTCAGCCCAAGCAACCGTGAAAACATTTTTGTTCCCCTTGCTGGGAGTGGTCCACTGATGAACGACTGAACTTTGAGTCTTCTAAGTGTTTCAAAGAGTTCACTGAAGTCCTTCTTAAGGAGTTCTGACGGCTCTTTCCGAATATCATTCTTTCCCACATGGATGATGATTTGATTTGCAGTCTTGTGCTTCATCCGAATATTCTGAAGTTCCTTGTTCACATCAGAGACCGTTGCTTGAGGAAGGCAGCATGTTGTTGTAGTCCTGCTATGGATGTTTCTGATAACAGAATCACCCACTATCAAAGTCCTTGGCTCGGCTGCGCTCTGAGCTGAATGCCGCTGTCTGCTCAACCTTGAGCCTCTGTTAGTAGCGGTGTTAGCAGCTGGCTGATCCAATAGATGTTTAATCACATTTGGGGATTCCTTGCCCACATTCATTAATGCTTCACATCTGTTCTCAAGATGTATAGGGGGTGGTTGAATGCCAGTATTCACAAGCCTTATCATAGTCGAATCTGAGGTAGAGGAAGCTATGGCAGCAATACGAGAAACTTGTGACAATATGATGTCTCGTCTTCCTTTGGGTCTCGCTCCTTGTTTGTGCCATCAATTAGTGTGGCGATCAGTTTTGGCTTGTTCCTTTACACTTGGTATAAACTGTTGAGATTCAGAAGAATCATGGGACTCACCGGCTGTATCTGTTTGTATCTGTAACTCACTCTCTCTTCTGTTTGAATGGAGGCAGTTGTTTTCCCGTCTCCGGAATGTAAGCTGCTGGCAGTGGGAGGCAAAGTTTTCTTTTTGTAGTATCATTCCAGTCCCAAAGAGTTTTTAGTTTTAGCGTTTGTGCCAAAAATCTGTTGTTTGAGCACAGTGCTGATCTGCTGATGTAGAAATCTTAGAAAAATCTGAAAAAAGTACAGAAATAAGAAGCAAAGCGCAGAGCAGTAAGCTAGAATGTCCAAACGGTAGCAAAGCCGGAAGCAAGAACATTTCTTTTAAATTGTCCCAAAAAGTATGCTCCTAAACTGCAGAAATGATGGCTTACATAAAAGTATGTTTAAAATATTGGAACATGTATCTAAATCACTTAAAAATGAAAATGTATCCACATGCATTTATAACATACATTGTGTAAAAGGCTTATAATTGTTTTTTGGTTAAGTGGACCTTAAAGTATATTAACAAAATGTTCAGCCACTCAATATGTTTCTACAGACAGTTTAAGTCTGGTAATAACAGCAACTGCATATGAAACGTTGCAAAACATGTTGCCATTGTCAAAATTGTAAATTTTTCCTTATGGTGTAACTATTCAGCATGACCAAATGTGATTTGACACACTTTGGGCCCACTGCAAACAGGGCAACATAAATGGCATTTGAATGGTCCTGTATCATTATCAATAAATCACTGATTAAACTGGTTATTGTATCTTGTTATCATGTGTAAATGTTTCTATGGGCTGGATATATTTGTTGAGTCCATCAACAAAATGTTCATCAGCCAGTAAACATGTTTCCAAAGTAAGTTTGGTAATGACATTCTGGATAAAACTGAAACTGAACAACATAAAATAAAAAATAAATCACCCAGCGCTCATTATGCACCACCTAAGTTAATTACTTCCCCTATGTGCTCTGTCTCACGTTCACACACTATCTAAAGGTCAACAGATGGCACTGATAAGGCTATAACTGGGCAAGAGGGAAGAGTGTGTACATGTGAGTGAGTGAGACACAATGTCCATTGCATAGAAGTTGCTGGACAGTAAAGCCTCCATTTCAGCTCGGAGGTCAGGATAGCTGTTGTAAATTGATGGCAGCTCTAAAGTTGGGCCACAAGTATGTGCAATAGGCCGCCTTGATAACCCTTCCAAAGGGGTGAATATGACTTGAATGTCTTTAACGCAGATGACATTAGACCCTGTCATGAATCTCAACATCTTCCGGAAGCCTATCTCATCCAATCCCCTGATGTACTGATGTAAAAATCGCAAACTTTGGTTCTCTGCTGGAGAGGCCGTGATCAACTTTAATACCTTTCGGGTTGATGGTTTAAGATCCTCATACATCTTCTGCATATCCAGCACACTGGGGAAGAACTCCCTGAGAGTTGGTCCTGCGACTGCTGCAATGTTATCCAATGCATATCTTGGTTGCTGGATTATTTGCTTGTGGGCAAATTGGAGAAGCACAGCTTTCAAGATCTCTTGTGTTGGTACTGTTCTTACTCCCATGAGATCCATAAGCTCAAGAAGCTCATCTTCATCATCACCATCAAGGGCGTCTTGCAAAGCAGTGGACAAGAGATCGCGCTCAGACTGACTAAGATACAACATTAGTGAGTCAAACAATAAAGGTGAGACAGTGTTTTCACCAAATGTGATTGCTGCTTTAAAGGCTTGAGCCAGCCGAGAAGGAAAATATCCATGGTCCTTTAATCCCTTGACCATTATCCTACCAACAGATTTGCATTCTTCCTCTTGCCATTTTGGGGATAGTGATGGCACCCTCACATCTGCACCCTCTGCTGCACAGTCTAAAAACTCTGTCTAGAAGGCAGCATATACATCCCTAGACACGCCATCAGCATCTGCCCCCATTTCATGAATGAAGCTGTATTTCACAGTGTAGGACATCATCGCTTCATCCTTGAATTGGGTAATCAGTTCCTCCAAGAGATTGACTCTGTGGAGTTTCACTGTCACATGCAACAGTTCATAAGTAGGACGTAATGGGCCAGCAGGCACTGTGTCAGAATGGACAGGAGTTGAGCTGTTGGCGTTGATGTTTATCTGTGCCTCTTCTATAGGCTCATGTAAGATTGTGTCATCAAGATCTTCTAAAAATGGTCCACCTTGCAAAGGGCCAAAAATGACCTCCGATGTATCACACAAAGATATAAGATCAACAATCTCTACAGCAGTAGAGACAAAAGCTTCCACAGTGTGTGTCTGCTGTTCACTGTCATGTGGTTTTTGTGTCAGCTGCTCATTATCTTCTGTTGTGTTTTTTGTCGCTCATTTAGCCTCGCCGCATTTAGCCTTCTGTCATCTCTGTGAACACTTCATCTCCATTTGTCAGGTGCTCTGTGAACAAGTAAAATCTTAAAATCCCCAATTTATGTGTTTCATAGAGCTCTCCCACACTAACACCCTCATCAAGGTATGCTTCCTGAAAGTCAACAATGTTGTGACTGAACTCTTCCCACTTTCCCTTTCTCGATTTCTCATTGGGGAAAAATAGCTTTTTAGCTTGTGATAGAATCTCTGTTTTTGTGGCTTTCTTGGAAATATCAAGAACTCTGGTTTCTCCACCATTGCGTTTTCTCACTTGTTTCTTGTCGTGTATCCATCCTAGTTCTATTTTCCTTGTCATCTTCACGGCCCTTTTGTTATTTCTCAGATGAATGTAAGCAGTCATAGTGGCATCATCTATTTCTCCAACTACCGAGCTGTCAATCTGTAATGAAAACAAAACAATACAGTAAGACGTATTGGTTATCTTAAATCTGAGAAATGGCTGTATTTCCATATGAGTGAAATTTTTTTCTTAGCAGTAGCTACAAATCAGCAATTTATTTCTATTTTTCTTCACTTGCTTGTTTCTTTTTTTCGCATGGGAATAAAAAGGAGCTAAAATATTAAGTAAATTAAAACAAAAACTGCTGTCTAAAAAAATGGCTGTAACCATAACAATGATGTTTTAGTGACATAATGATGCTGAAAATACAGTGTATTAACAGTGAAAACCCTTGACATCAAAGTTAGGCAGGGGACTGAATACTTTCATTTATTCCTCTATAATTATATAACCATTTACCTCAATTACAAGAAAAGCACTTCTCCCATATATTACTGCTATTATGTGCTCCATAATATTGCTATTCCATATTGATTCCATACTTCAGCTCCAAACGAAGGCCTGTGCTGGCATCTAAACATTACTCCATCCTTTTAAAACAATATCAAATCACAACAAAATGGAAAGCAGTAATTGTAAGGGCACAATATTTTATTTTGTGTATTTATTTATTATTTCAACCAGCAATTTGTTTGTCATTTATTATTTCAAGTTAGCACTTTGCCTGAATGTATAATGGTGATGCTACTGCACGTTACAGTCTAACTACTGTTACTTGTTTATGTAGGATAGAGACAAAAATATAGAGTGAATTGACTCCTAAAGATACCTATAAACCTTATTTTACAGGGCTAGAATAGGGAAGACATGAATGCATTGTTGGGAGAGGCAGGTGTGCTTGTCATAAAAAAGAAATCGGAAGCACTGGCACTAAATGTGATAGGGTTACAATTTATGATGATTACTTGTACAATCTGCTGAGATTCAGTAAAATGTAAAACAATTAAAATTAATATATTGCAGGAATGAATGTGCTGTCACCTGCCAACCCGGTATCACGACAAGAAGTGAACTAATCACGTTGGTCCACTTTGGAAAACGTGTTGATGTCACAGTTTAACAACCTCAGACGTGAATCTTACACGTTTGCGTTAACACGTTCCCGTGGAGAAATACCCAGATGTTGATATATTTTACGCGCTATCGCTGTAAGCTCTGCCATAACGATCTATTTTAGTTTTCATTAAACCGAGAAAAATGGCTTTCTGTTGTTTTGACGATCACTGAGCAATTTTCTATTTAATTACTTAAAATGTAAAAAACATTAATATTTTCAAGGTGAAAAGCATTCATTTGCCTTGTTCCACGCCGAAAAAAAACATCTAAATGTCACATTTTTATTGAAGTAATGAGTAAAACGTCTATTTTTCTTGCTTCCCCCAGCTCCTCCTTTAGGTGAAAGGTAAACAATGTGTTATATCGACGTTAAACCATGTTAAACATAACCAGCAAATATATATTTTTTGCTGTGTATGGTAGAATACATTAATAGTGGATGCCCTTGCCAAATGTGAGAACTACACGACAGAAAAAAAAATACCCGAACGCATCACGTGACGTCACCATAATTTGCTAAAGTTTAATTTAAAGAAAACAAAAACACTGAATAACTACGTCACAGGAGTAATACTCTCAAATGTGAAATTTGCATGTTTTTTTTCAGCTGTGGAAATTCGGGGAAAATATCCATTAATGCCCGTTAATGATCTGCTTGCAACTACGAAATTCTCCTCACAGTAGGTGGCGGTAATGCGCGAAATCGATGCGAAATTGCGAATTGCCAAATAAAGGCAGAACAAGAAGAAGAAGACTTCCTCCTCTTCGGTATACATATATATATATATATTTTTTATTTATTTATTTTTTTTCATGCAGACTCCAGGAAAAGACATTTGTGGTGCTAGTCAGTGGTCTGCTGCCAGGGAGACTGCCAGAAGAGCTAGCAAACTTGATGAAGAGGGTCTTGAGGTAGCTGTTTGCAGGCATGGGGTGATATTAAAGGGTCTCAACATGTACAGGGGGGAGATCTTTGCGTGTCCCCTATTCCTGCAGAAGGAGCTTCAGGCAGCCACAAACATAAATTTCTACTGCACTGACATCTCATGCAAGTACTGGCCCATCTTCTTCAAATGAGGCCATTTCTGTCAGTCATGCACGCCAAGGCCCATTCAACTAAGTGTGAGGTATTGTCTTTATTATGCCATTTACTATTGCTATTTAATTTAATTATTAATAATGGAAATGCACAATTTATGTCTTTGCAAAACTGAGATTGGTGCATCCCTAACCAATAACTTTTTCACACATTTGTTAGATTGTCTGGAGTGGTAGGAATCAGGAGGGTGCTGGCGCAACTGCAGGGTAAGAGGTGGAAATGGTGAACAGTTTCATCTCTCGTTGTGCTCTCACAACGAAGTACATGACCAAATCTGGTATGTGATTCTCCTTTATTACATTAAAAAATGTTTTGTTCTTTCAGCTATTCTTTCATTAGTCTTTCATTCTTTATACAAAAATACAGAAGAGGAACCTTTATTTTAATTAAATATGAATAGGCCGTCAAGTAACATTTGAATATGTTTTCTAAAAGCTCGCAATGAAATGCTGACTGTACATGCAATTGGGTGGAATAGATGCAAGCATGATGGCCTTCATCTTGCATTGTCCAACAGATATGTCAAGGTATTGACCATATTACACAGAATTAATCTGGTCCAAGATGGCAAAGGCTATTGTTTGTTTGCATTTTTATTGAAGACTGTCCGAAAGGCTGAGGCTGAGTCCCAGAGGTTGGAGAAATTGAGCCGTGAACTTGGGTGTCCTGAGAACATGGTCCAGCAGTGGGTACATGACGTCAGACAGTGGGCCACTGATGGTACAGTATTGATGTTATAAATAATAGGCTGTTTACAGTTACAGCATAGTGTGCTCGACATTGTTGAGGACGTGTTACTGTAATTACATGACTTTATTTTGTAACACATTACGGTCCTAAATGAATATCATATTTAAGGTGTTTTAGCCACTGTTGCAAACTGCACATACAGCATAGTGCTAATGGACATAGTGCCATTGATGCACTGTCAGGTAGATTTTATCAGAAATGTAAATTGACCTTTCCAAAGTGGTTATTTATTCATGCTTTTGTCTCCTCCCAAGATTCTATAGATGTCAGACAGGATGACCAACATATCCTTCAGCGGTCGATAGAGCACATATGTCTGGGTGTCTATCAAAAAAAAGCAAGCCTTTATAATCAGACAGGTATGCTGTTGAATTATCTATTTTATTTACAAGACTTGTGAATCTCTTGTCTAGATTTTATGTTTCTGTCATGTGTTTGGAAATTATAGACTGCAACAAGATTCGACAAATGCGGCGACGGAAATTGGGGGACGAGAAAAGGAAACTCTTTGAAGCAATCAAACGATACAATGAGCAGGTGCCAGAGGAGGAGGACATAAATGAGCAGATGGTGGAGAGCCGACTCTCTATGGTGGGCCATGGCAGTGGGGAGGACAGTCTAATATGGCCATGGGAGGTTCACAGCATTGGTATGGAACAACTTCTGTGAGGGAGAGGGATTACATTGTGCAAACAGATGTTGACTCAGCTTAATGGGCATGCATGCTATACAACTATATTGCAGCTTACAGGTCAATCCTGTTGACTGGCTCATTTGTATGACTTTAGAATCCACAAACATCCTCACTAAGAAGAAGATTTTCGATGCATACATGTCAAAGATGTGGCTGCAAGAAGAGAAGATCCTAATTCTTAGGGAGATGAGACAGCACTGCACCTACCTCAGAGGGCTGGCTGATGGCATTAGGAAGCTGATTGCAGAAATGTCTGGAGGAAACCGTGGCAAGAACATGGGGTTAACACTGAAGTGCCGTTTTTATTATTTATTTATTACTTATTATCTATCTATATATTTATTTATCTACTTGAACTTTGGTTGCTGCTTAGTCTATGTATTGTGGCCTGTGTATTTGTTGTTTTGGTGCCCAAATGCAATATGATGTCATTGACAGTGTTTCTGAATGCTTGACTAAGTGTTGTCTTGTTGATATGACTGGTAGGCTAAAATTAAATTGCCCTACGGGGATAAATAAAGTTAACTGAATTGAATGTTCCAATGCTGTTCAGAGATGGAAATGTATGGCTGCTATCTTAACTGGGTCAAGTTAAGGGTCTAAACGGGTAAGAATTAATGTGTTCCATTAATGTGTGCCTTTTTCATTTTATATTTCCTCCTAGGCAGTTAAACTGACGAGGGGCATTGTGGGCTACAGTGTCTTCTACAGGAAAGGCTTGCTGATGTGGAGGAGAAGATTCAAGTCGTTTCCTCAAGATACAGCTTGGCTTTAGGACCTCTATTCCCTGAAGACTGGTCCAAGGAGATACCGTATGAGAGTAAAGGACTTGAATACGAGAGCTCAGAGTACAGTGATTTGGAAGATGTCTAATTTGTCAATTGACATGTGTTTTTGCATTTGCTTGCCTGTTTTTTTTTTTTTTTTTTTGGAGGGTGTGCCCTCATGAAATCCAAAATGATATGTTATTTACAGTCGTGGCCAAAAGTTTTGAGAATTACATAAATATTAGTTTTCAAAAAGTTTGCTGCTAAACTGCTTTTAGATCTTTGTTTCAGTTGTTTCTGTGATGTACTGAAATATAATTACAAGCACTTTCATATGTTTCAAAGGCTTTTATAGACAATTACATGACATGTATGCAAAGAGTCAGTATTTGCAGTGTTGGCCCTTCTTTTTAGCTGCAATTCGACTGGGCATGCTCTCAATCAACTTCTGGGCCAAATCCTGACTGATAGCAGCCCATTCTTTCATAATCACTTCTTGGAGTTTGTCAGAATTAGTGGGTTTTTGTTTGTCCACCCGCCTCTTGAGGATTGACCACAAGTTCTCAATGGGATTAAGGTCCAGGCCATGGTCCCCGAGCCACTTAGTTATCACTTTTGCCTTATGGCACAGTGCTCCATCGTGCTGGAAAATGCATTGTTCTTCACCAAACTGTTGTTGGATTGTTGGAAGAAGTTGCTGTTGGAGGGTGTTTTGGTACCATTCTTTATTCATGGCTGTGTTTTTGGGCAGAATTGTGAGTGAGCCCACTCCCTTGGATGAGAAGCAACCCCACATATGAATGGTGTCAGGATGCTTTACTGTTGGCATGACACAGGACTGATGTTAGTGCTCACCTTTTCTTCTCTGGACAAGCCTTTTTCCACATGCCCCAAACAATCGGAAAGGGGCTTCATTGGAGAATATGACTTTGCTCCAGTCCTCAGCAGTCCATTCACTATACTTTCTGCAGAAGATCAATCTGTCCCTGATGTTTTTTTTTGGAGAGAAGTGGCTTCTTTGCTGCCCTTCTTGACACCAGGCCTCACAGGTCCACGATTTAGTTCCAGGGCGGGATATAAATAACACACCCCTGGAGCCAAGGGCCTAAAACCTTTCCAGCTTCCAACAAGAGTAAAGCAAAATCTACATTATTTCTGAACAATTATGGTAAATTTCAGAGTCAGTTAAAGGAAGTTCTTTGTATACTAACATAATGACATATGCTGCATGTATACATATTCATAAGAACTATTTCGCTGCAATAACAGTCTTTAGAATTTTGGGATCAGCAATTAGAAGCTTTACACAGAGATTTTTTATTCAGAAGATGTGTCAATAAGTGTAAACCTAAAACAAAAAAATACAGGTGTTTAATTACTTATGTATGCAAGCCAAAAAAATTAAAATAACTAGAAAAAAAAAGTTTGTTGAGACAAACTTTAAGTTGGCTTGAGAAAGCCTGAACAGAAAGTTTGAAGAAGTTTAAAGAAGTTAGAAGTTTATAGTTTAAAGTTAGATTGATAGATTAGTTGAAAGAAAGAAAGATATATTAGTTAGAAATAATGACAGATAGATTAGTTAGAAAGAATGATATAGATTAGTTCAAAACAAAAAAGAATGACAGATTAGTTTGACAGAAAGAATGCATGCGACTAGCATGTTGCTAGCATGATTAGCATGTTGCTAGCATGTTGCTAGCATGATAAGCATGTCGCTAGCATGTTTCTAGCATGATTAGCATATTGTTAGCATAATAAGCATGTTGCTAGCATGTTGCTAGCATAGCATGCTGCTACCATGTTGCTAGCATGATTAGCAAGTTACTAGCATGTTGTTAACATGACTAGCATGTCGTTACCATGTTTCTAGCATGACTAGCATGTGACTAGCATGTTGCTAGCATGATTAACATGTGAATAGCATGTTGTTAACATGACTAACATGTCACTACCATGTTTCTAGCATGATTAACATGCTGCTAGCATGTTGCTAGCATGTTTCTAGCATGATTAACAAATTACTAGCATTTTGTTAGCATGACTAGCATGTTGCTAGCATGTTTCTAGCATGATTAGCATGCGAATAGCATGTTGCTAGCATATTGTTATCATCACTAGCATGTTTGCTAGTATATTTCTAACATGATTAACATTCGACTAGCAAGTTTCTAGCATGATTAGCATGCAACTAGCATGTTGCTAAAATGTTTCTAGCATGATTAGCATGTTGCTAGCATGTTTCTAGCATCATTAGCATGCGACTAGTATGTTTCTAGCATGTTGTTACCATGACTAGCATGTTGCTAGTATATTTCTAGCATGATTAGCATTCGACTTGCATGTTTCTAGCATGATTAGCATGTTGCTAGCATATTGTTATCATGACTAGCATGTTGCTAGCATGTTTCTAGCATGATTAGCATGTCGTTAGCATGTTTCTAGCATGATTAACATGCGACTTGCATGTTTCTAGCATGTTTCTAGCATGATTAACATGTTGCTAGCATGTTTCTAGCATCATTAACATGCGACTAGTATGTTTCTAGCATGTTGCTACCATGACTAGCATGTGCTATTATATTTCTAGCATGATTAACATTCAACTAGCATGTTTCTAGCATGATTAGCATGTTGCTAGCATGTTTCTAGCATGATTATCATGTGACTACTATGTTTCTAGCATGATTAGCATGTTGCTAGCATGTTTCTAGCATGACTTGCATGCGACTAGCATGTCGTTAACATGTTTTCTAGCATGATTAGCATTCGACTATGTTTCTAACATTAGCATGTTGCTAGGATAGATAGATAGATAGATAGATAGATAGATAGATAGATAGATAGATAGATAGATAGATAGATAGATAGATACAGTCAGATAGATAGATAGATAGATAGATAGATAGATAGATAGATAGATAGATAGATAGAAACAGATAGATAGATAGATAGATAGATAGAAACAGTCAGATAGATAGATAGATAGATAGATAGATAGATAGATAGATAGATAGATAGATAGATAGATAGATAGAAACAGTCAGATAGATAGATAGATAGAAACAGTCAGATAGATAGCCACCATAGTCTTGGCTCAATTTGAGCTCTCTGCAATGTAAGTCTATGGGGTTTTTATGATTTTTAATATTATTTTTTAAGAAAACTGAAAGTCAAATCAATCTGAAAAGATATAGCACACCAAGTCAAAACAGTCTGAAAGTCTGACCCGAGTTTGGAGTTTGCAGAGTTAAAGCTCTAGGATGAGTTAAGAAGAAGAAGAAGAAGAACTAGATAAAAAAGTTTGTCAAGACAAACTTTAAGTTGGCTTGAGAAAGCCTGGCCAGAAAGTTTGAAAAGTTTGAAAAGTTTGAAAAGTTTGAAAAGTTTGAAAAGTTTAAAAAGTTTAAAAAGTTTAAGAAGTTTAAAAAGTTTTAAGTTTGACGGTTTCAGTCTGAAATAGTAAAACATTTTAATAAGTTTTAAAAGCATAATGTTTGAAGGCAATGCAGTCTGTCAGAGATCATTGCTATGTGGTTGCTAGGGTACTGGCGGGTTGCTAAGGTACCCGGAGTGGTTGCTAGGCTGTTGCTATGCAGTTGCTAGGGTACCTGGGATGGTTGCTAGGGTGTTGCTAGGGTACCCGGGATGGTTGCTAGGGTGTTGCTATGCGGTTGCTAGGGTACCCGGGGTGGTGGCTAGGGTGTTGCTACGCGGTTGCTAGGGTAGCCGGGATGGTTGCTAGGGTGTTGCTATATATTTGCTAAGGTACTCTGGATTGTTGCTAGGGTGTTCCTATGTTGTTGCTAGGGTACTCTGTGTGGTTGCTAGGGTGTTGCTATGCGGTTGCTAGGGTGCCCGGGTGGTTCCTAAGGTGTTTCTATGCAGTTGCTAGGGTACACGGGTGGTTGCTAAGGAGTTGCTATGCGGTTGCTAGGGTACCCGGGGTGGTTGCTATGGTGTTGCTAAGTGGTTGCTAGAGTACCTGGTTGCTAGGTTGGTGTGGATAGTTGCTATATTGTTGCTATGAAGATAGATAGATAGATAGATAGATAGATAGATAGATAGATAGATAGATAGATAGATAGATAGATAGATAGATAGATAGATAGATAGATTAGAAACAGTCAGATTATAGATAGATAGATAGATAGATAGATAGATAGATAGATAGATAGATAGATAGATAGATAGATAGATAGATAGCACACCCGCCGAGATCAGTCTGAAGAGCTGGGCCGAGTTTGGAGTCTGTAGAGTTAAAGCTCTAGGAGTTTGAGTTGATAATTTAGTCTCAGAAGAATAATAATAATAAGTTTAAATAGGATTTCAGTAAGTTGGCTTTCTCAAGCCAACTTAATAATATTCTGTAACATACCAACAAAGAAGCGTCATCCATCAGGTGGGATGAAGTGTTATTATTTTTCTGGGCCTGGGCCCATGTCTCTGATTTCAAATCAAATCTTTCTATTTTTTTTTTTTCAAACGCAGATTGTGGGGCTGCGCTGCTTTGCAGTACTTGCACGTCTTGCAAGCCACATTGAGTGGCATAGAACAAGACGCACATTTCTTAGTAGTTGAACCAGGTCCTGGCATATCTGTATGGAAAAAGACATAAATTCACAATAATAATAATACAATTAAATGATGTAAAAATTGGCAAATTTTTCTGGTCTTTGGCTGGTTAGACACTAATATCAGGGTACGGTGTCTCAGGCATTTTTTATTTTATTGTTTGGTGGGGGGGGGGCGTGGGGCTAAAATAGCCTACACATTAGATAATCACCTACTGGTCAAATTAAATATGGCACTACACCTAACAGCATAGTTAATAACAACTTGAACTTATATAGTGCCTTTCATTGTACCTAAATTTGATGATGAGTTTATAGCCTACTTTATACTTATAAGGGATTGTTAAAGTAAGCCCAATTAGCAATACAAGAGACACTATACATAGCCAATCATAGGCTACGTTCACATTGCAGGGCTTAATGCTCAATTCCGATTTTTTGAAAAAAATCGATTTTTTTGCAAGGCCGTTCACATTTCCAATTAAATGCGACCTTTTGTGATCTCCTGTGTGAACGTGAAATGACCCAGAAGTGATCTGCATGCGCAGAAGAGTATTCAACGGCCAACGACGTCACTCCTTGTTTGCGGAAGTAGCTAAACATGGATGTCATAACAACAGTGTAGTCAACAGCGGAGCTCGTTTAGCAATATTAAAGTTATTTAAGCAGCATTTTCCGCCATGGTTGTTGTTTATCTTCTCATTCCCGCCTACTTCAACGCAGAATTATGATGTTTGTAGCGTATCAATGACGTACTGGTCGGATACATGTGACCTGGCCGTTCAGCCGGAGGTCGCATTTCAAAAGATCGGATACGTATCGGATTTAGGACCACATACCCAAGTGGCCTGGGTCGCATTTGAAAAGATCGGATCTGTGTCGTTCAGACTGTCATGAAAAGATCAGATACAGGTCGCATAGGGGCAAAAAAATCGGAATTGGGTCGTTTCAGCCTGCAGTGTAAACTTAGCCATAAAACATTTTTTTATGTGCCCAATTGATCCGTTTTAAACAAGCGCTCTGATCAAATAAATTGAAATGTTTAAAATGATTAACTGATAATATATTTAAGTTGAACTGATTGATGAAATTATGGTAACACTTTAGTTTAGGGAATAAGTATTAGCAATTAACAAATAACTAATGTGTCTGTATTAGAGCCTAATAAGGCCTGCATTAAGCAACAATATTCATTTATTAGGCCTGTATTCACCAATTTCCATATTCTCATTGAATAGTCCATTTATTCTTGGTAAATCCTTAATAACCCACATAATTAAGGTTACATTAAGGTCAACATGGAAAGTTTATAGCTTTGGCTATTATATGTTATATATAACTATATATAGAGTGACCAAAGAACACCATACAAATATTAAATAAGTTATTTAATACATTAATATTGCAAATGGCAATAGCTCTTATATAATTACATTGTTGTGCATATTGTTGTCAACGCGTCTTACCTGCTTGATGAAGTCCGAAGAGGAGGAAGTCGTGGTTGCAAGCGGGAGTATAACGTCATCATTAACGGGCATTAACGGGTATTTTCCCAGAATATCCACAGCTGGATGCAAGCATGCAAGTTTCACATTTGAGAGTATTAATCATGTGAATGGTTATTCAGTGTTTTTTTTTTATTTCTTTTTTAAATTAAACTTTAGCAAACTACGGTGACGTCACGTGACGTCTTACATTCGGATATTTTTTTTTTTATCTTTCTATCATGTTGTTCTCACGTTTGGAAAGGGTATGCACTATTAATGTATTCTACCATACTGTACACAGCAAAAAAAAATTCTTCGCGGAATTAAAACATCACAAATGCAGCGAACACATAATGTCTCCTAAACTGTATAAGCACTAAGGTGCTAACCAATGGCACTGAAGTTACTGGAGTTAATTGTTTCCCGTAGTTGCTAAGTAACGAAAGGTTAAGTATTTAAAAGGTTATGGTTAACATTGTTTAACGATCCGCAGTGCTTTCCTGCCTGCGGGTGTCGCTGTTGGACAGTGTTTTCTTTACTTCCTGTTGGCCTTCTGTAGCAAATTGTAGCTCCGTGTAGCTGTTTTTATTTTATTTTTTTCTCTAGAATCTTTATCTTACTATCACTCTCTGTTTTTTAAAGTGTTAAAATAAAACTTAATTCACACCATATTTCTGATATTATCGATCAATCTTATCAGATTAACTTTGATCGTTCACTTTTATTTTATTTCCGAGAGTGCAGTACACCTGCAAAGCGTTAGCACTCGTTAGCTTGTCATTAGCGTCTTCATTCGAACCTACCGCTGTTTTCTTTTCTCCTCTCCCTCGCTTCAGTTTTTCACAAGTTCATCAAACAACCGCAGTAAGAATTTTCATCAAGCACGGTGAGTAATGGCTTCTCCTATCATTGTTTCTTGCACCTCTTGCCACATGTACAGTTTATCTATCTCTGTCGCCGATGAGGGATTCACATGTGATAAATGCAGGGAAATAGTTAGGCTGACAGAGAAGATTTCAGAATTAGAGACACGCATCCAAACTTTAATTGAGGACAGTAAAAATGTTAGGGCTCTAGATACGGCTTTGGATGCGTCTAGCTCAGGGATTCCTGTACATTGTTCGGTTCCGGAAACAGAGCCCCAGCAGCAGGGCAACTGGGTGACGGTGAGGCAGCGTAGTCGTGGGTCAAAACACCGCTCTTCTGTTCCGATCAAAACATTAAACAGGTTCTCCCCACTCAGTGATGCACCCACTGAGAAACCTGATGAAAGTGCTCTAGTTATTGGTGATTCTATTGTACGGAACGTGAATATAGAGACACCAGCCACCATAGTCAAATGTTTACCGGGAGCCAGAGCGCCTGACATCTTGGCAAATTTAAAAGTGCTGGCTAATGCTAAACGTAAATACAGTAGTAAGATTGTTATTCATGCCGGCGCTAATGATGTTCGACTTCGACAGTCGGAGATCACTAAAAATAACATTAAAGATGTGTGTGAACTTGCAAGCACGATGTCAGACACTGTAATATGCTCTGGTCCCCTCCCTGCTTACCGTGGTGATGAGATGCAGATTGCATCACTCAATGGCTGGATGTCTAAGTGGTGCCCACAGAATAAGAATAACATAGGTTTCATAGACAATTGGACAAGCTTTTGGGGCAGACCTGACCTGTTTAAAAGAGATGGTCTTCATCCCTCCTGGGGTGGCGCCACTCTTCTCTCTAGAAATATGGCAAATAGTCTTAGTGTTTATACTTGACTAACTGGGGCCCAGGTCAGGAAGCAGACAGACTGGCTAAACCGACCGTCTGCTAGCTGCCTCCCGTCACAGAGGTCAGTTAATTCTCAGCACATAGAGACTTTTTCACCTAGATATCACACTATAGAGACTGTGTCTGTTCCCCGAACTAGAAAAAACAAAAAACGTCCAAACCAAGTTAAGATTAACAATTTAATTGAGGTTCAACAAATAAAAAACAGAAGCAATATGGATAAACAAATGATAAAGCTTGGCTTATTGAATATCAGATCCCTTTCTACGAAAACACTTTTTGTAAATAATATGATCACTGATCATAATATAGATGTACTCTGTTTGACAGAAACCTGGCTAAAACCTGATGATTACATTATTTTAAATGAGTCCACCCCCCCCCAAGATTACTGTTATAAACAAAGGTGGAGGTGTTGCTTCAATTTATAACAACGTTTTCAGGATTTCTCAGAGGGCAGGCTACAAGTATAACTCGTTTGAAGTAATGGTACTTCATATAACATTATCCAAAGAAACAAATGTTAATGATAAATCCCCTGTTATGTTTGTACTGGCTACTGTATACAGGCCACCAGGGCACCATACAGACTTTATTAAAGAGTTTGGTGATTTCACATCTGAGTTAGTTCTGGCTGCAGATAAAGTTTTAATAGTTGGTGATTTTAATATCGTTTAATATCGTCATTGTTGATAATGAAAACGATGCATTGGGATCAGCATTTATAGACATTCTGAACTCTATTGGTGTTAGACAACACGTTTCAGGACCTACTCATTGTCGAAATCATACTCTAGATTTAATACTGTCACATGGAATTGATGTTGATGGTGCTGAAATTATCCAGCCAAGTGATG
The DNA here is from genome assembly GCF_963082965.1 of Carassius carassius. NCBI lineage: Eukaryota > Metazoa > Chordata > Actinopteri > Cypriniformes > Cyprinidae > Carassius > Carassius carassius. The sequence goes on along the minus strand of NC_081790.1, from coordinate 20,080,674 downwards.
ATATCTCAGATCATTATTTAGTTCTTTGCAAAATTCATATAGCCAAAATTGTAAATTCTACTTCTTGTTACAAGTATGGAAGAACCATCACTTCTAACACAAAAGACTGCTTTTTAAGTTATCTTCCTGATGTATCCAAATTCCTTAGCATATCCAAAACCTCAGAACAACTTGATGATGTAACAGAAACTATGGACTCTCTCTTTTCTAGCACTTTAAATAAAGTTGCTCCTTTACACTTAAGGAAGGTTAAGGAAAACAGTTTGACACCATGGTATAATGAGCATACTCGCACCCTAAAGAGAGCAGCCCGAAAAATGGAGCGCAGCTGGAGGAAAACAAAACTAGAGGTATTTCGTATTGCTTGGCGGGAAAGTAACATGTCCTACAGAAAAGCATTAAAAACTGCTAGATCCGATTACTTTTCTTCTCTTTTAGAAGAAAACAAACATAACCCCAGGTATTTATTCAATACAGTGGCTAAATTAACGAAAAATAAAGCCTCAACAAGTGTTGACATTTCCCAACAACACAGCAGTAATGACTTTATGAACTACTTTACTTCTAAAATCGATACTATTAGAGATAAAATTGCAACCATTCAGCCGTCAGCTACAGTATCACATCAGACAGTGCACTATAGACCCCCTGAGGAACAGTTCCACTCATTCTCTACCATAGGAGAGGAAGAATCGTATAAACTTGTTAAATCATCTAAACCAACAACATGTATGTTAGACCCTATACCATCTAAGCTCCTGAAAGAGGTGCTTCCAGAAGTCATAGATCCTCTTCTGACTATTATTAATTCCTCATTGTCATTAGGACATGTCCCCAAAACCTTCAAACTGGCTGTTATTAAGCCTCTGATCAAAAAACCACAACTTGACCCCAAAGAACTAGTTAATTATAGACCAATCTCGAATCTCCCTTTTCTGTCCAAGATACTAGAAAAGGTGGTATCCACACAATTATATTCCTTCTTAGAGAAAAATGGTATATGTGAGGATTTCCAGTCAGGATTTAGACCGTATCATAGTACTGAGACTGCTCTTCTTAGAGTTACAAATGATCTGCTCTTATCATCTGATCGTGGGTGTATCTCTCTATTAGTTTTATTGGATCTTAGTGCTGCGTTTGACACAATTGACCACAACATTCTTTTGCATAGACTTGAATACTTTGTTGGCATCAGTGGAAGTGCATTAGCATGGTTTAAATCGTACTTATATGACCGCCATCAGTTTGTAGCAGTGAATGAAGATGTATCCTATCGATCACAAGTGCAGTATGGACTACCTCAAGGCTCAGTACTAGGGCCGCTACTCTTCACGCTTTATATGTTGCCCTTGGGAGATATCATCAGGAAACATGGTGTTAGCTTTCACTGTTATGCTGATGATACTCAGCTCTATATTTCTTTGCAGCCCGGTGAAACACACCAATTTGAAAAACTAATGGATTGCATAGTCGATATAAAAAACTGGATGACGAGTAATTTTTTACTGCTAAATTCTGAAAAAACAGAGGTGTTAATTATAGGACCTAAAAACTTATAATAAAAAGCTTGTAATAACCTAGAACACTGTCTAAGACTTGATGGTTGCTCTGTCAATTCTTCGTCATCAGTTGGGAACCTAGGTGTGCTATTTGATCGCAATCTTTCCTTAGAAAGCCACGTTTCTAGCATTTGTAAAACTGCATTTTTCCATCTCAAAAATATATCTAAATTACAGCCTATGCTCTCAATGTCAAATGCAGAAATGTTAATCCATGTATTTATGACCTCAAGGTTAGATTATTGTAATGCTTTATTGGGTGGTTGTTCTGCAAGCTTAGTAAACAAACTACAGCTAGTCCAAAATGCAGCAGCAAGAGTTCTTACTAGAACCAGGAAGTATGACCATATTAACCCGGTCCTGTCAACACTGCACTGGCTCCCTATCAAGCATCGCATAGATTTTAAAATATTGCTTATTACTTATGAAGCCCTGAATGGTTTAGCACCTCAGTATTTGAATGAGCTCCTTTTACATTATAATCCTCTACGTCCGCTACGTTCTCAAAACTCAGGCAATTTGATAATACCTAGAATATCAAAATCAACTGCAGGCGGCAGATCCTTTTCCTATTTGGCGCCCAAACTCTGGAATAACCTACCTAACATTGTTCGGGAGGCAGACACACTCTTGCAGTTTAAATCTAGATTAAAGACCCATCTCTTGGCATACACATAACATACTAATATGCTTTTATTATCCAAATCCGTTAAAGGATTTTTAGGCTGCATTAATTAGGTAAACCGGAACCGGAAACACTTCCCATAACAACCTATGTACTTGCTACATCATTAGAAGAATGGCATCTACGCTAATATTTGTCTGTTTCTCTCTTGTTCCGAGGTCACCGTGGCCACCAGATCCAGTCTGTGTCCAGATCAGAGGGTCACTGCAGTCACCCGGATCCAGTACGTATCCAGACCAGATGCTGGATCAGCACCTAGAAAGGACCTCTACATCCCTGAAAGACAGCGGAGACCAGGACAACTAGATCCCCAGATACAGATCCCCTGTAAAGACCTTGTCTCAGAGGAGCACCAGGACAAGACCACAGGAAACAGATGATTCTTCTGCACAATCTGACTTTGCTGCAGCCTGGAATTGAACTACTGGTTTCGTCTGGTCAGAGGAGAACTGGCCCCCCAACTGAGCCTGGTTTCTCCCAAGGTTTTTTTCTCCATTCTGTCACCGATGGAGTTTCGGTTCCTTGCCGCTGTCGCCTCTGGCTTGCTTAGTTGGGGACACTTCATCTACAGCGATATCGTTGACTTGATTGCAAATAAATGCACAGACACTATTTAACTGAACAGAGATGACATAACTGAATCCAATGATGAACTGCCTTTAACTATCATTTTTGCATTATTGACACTGTTTTCCTAATGAATGTTGTTCAGTTGCTTTGACGCAATGTATTTTGTTTAAAGCGCTATATAAATAAAGGTGACATTGACATTGACATAACGATACATTGTTTAGCTTTCACCTAAACGAGGAGCTGGGGGAAGCAAGAAAAATAGACGTTTTACTCATTACTTCAATAAAAATGTGACATTTAGAAGTTTTTTTCCGCGTGGAACAAGGCAAATGAATGCTTTTCACCTTGAAAATATTAATGTTTTTACATTTTAAATAATTAAATAGAAAATTGGTAGGCAACTATAGGCCTTTCTTATCACTTGGAAGTCAAACTGTCTTAAGCATTTGAATGTGCTCACCTTTAACAGTAACAAATTCTCAAATCGTAGAGAAGGCTAGACTCAAGAACAAGGTCAATAGTGTTGAGACACAGGCTATATGTACCCATTTATCTGTGATTCACTGCACAACCGGAATCTAGTTTCTGAAAAATATATAACTTGCTTTGGAAAGCTTCAAAAAGCTAGCTTTGTTTCCAAATTATTAAATCCATCAAGTAAACAGTTTTGAAAAATATCAACAAATAAAACAATAACAGGACACATATGCATAGTGACAAACCAAAAGAGAAGGCACAACTAAAGAAACCGAAGCAATGTCAGAATATATTCAACATTATTATTGGTGTAGCACGCTGAACACTACACTAAACATCCGTGCAAAACTTAATCAAAATAGTATCCCTGCTGGCTCTGAAACTGGCAAAGTTCTGAATGTTTGTTTACTGTTATGTAATGTCACGATGTCCAACGTGCTGCATGCACTGGGGATTTCTGATGTGACTTTTTCCCTCCCCCTGACAGTAGCCTCTCTGTGTTCGAGGACCTCTTGATTTACAACTTAAGCACTAAAGTTACAGCAAATAGCGTGGTTTACTTATCCTAGCCAACAAACTGAAAGGAAGGTGGTTAACGTAATATTTCTCTTAAAAATCACACGTAATTATCCCCTCGACCTTAAAAGTTAAGGTTCCTTTTGCTGACTAACGGTACAAATATTAGCTTAACATTACATAAGTTAGCCCACCAACTGCAGTTGATGGTGTAACTTAAGTTAACGTAGTTGGTAAAAAATATGCCCGTAACATTAACGTTACATGTTTATAAACAGCCATTCTAACCTCGTTGTACATGTTGTCAAGCGAACAGTTAGAGATTTTTTTCTCAAGTGAATGCAATAAAAATGTGGCGTAACACGGATTTATTATTTTGCACTCCAGACATAAATTACTAAATTACTGTTACTACAACAATGTTTTATCAAAACATTGGTCAAATATCGAAGCTAGAGTCTTTAATCATTGAATGTTGTTGGCACGACTTTGTGAAAATTTAATATGAAATAGCATAGATGTAACATTCTTGTTCTAAAGATCTAAACATCACTAGTGTTATATGCTACTGTTTTGATAACATTGATAACGTTTCTGACAGATAATATCATGTCTTTTTTTTTTTTTGCCTTTGCCTTACCATATGTGGTATCCTGTCAGCAATAACATGTCTGTGGGCTCTTTTGATTACTATCAGCCAGACATTGCTATGAAACAAATAAAAATAAATAAAAATAAAATAGATTTCCACCTGTAGTCACTAATGGCCAACAAACTCTCTGCTTAGTCTGATTTTAGGAAGGCTACAACTTTGGTGTTTAACATATTGTAATATGTTAAGATGCAAACGATTAAATATTGAAATTTAATCTTCACTGGCTGGTTTTATGTTGTTTAAGATAACTTTAGGAAAAGAAAATACGACTGTCTGTAAAAGTTAATTATTAAATTTTTTTTTTAATCATTATTTATTTCACATTGGTCAGATGGTCATTTTACACCCAGATGGTGCATCTTACCCACTGACTCGACTTGGGTCAACTAACCCTAAACACGGGGCAAACTGAGCCATGAGAATACTTTTTTAAAATAAGAAACCATATTCTTAGAACCCTTTGTCATAGATACATTCTGATCATTTAAAATGATAGGAATACTTTCATTTGGATAGGATAGGATAGGATAGACACTTTCATTGTACTTCTGCTTCATTTTCACTTATCTTGAGGATCACATAAGTAAAAAGTGGCTAATCTTACCCCACTCCCCCTACAAGTATTAGACATTTAATTTAATATTTTATAGTATAAATCTATATTATATACTAATAAATAAACAACAAATTTAGAACATTTATACATTTATAGGAGTGTAAAGATTTTGATCAAAGAAGCCTGTTAAATTTTGACCCTATTATTGAGAAAATTCAAAACAGATTCAATATGTGGCTTATTAGAGCTCTATCACTATATGGACATGTTCTATTCTCAAAAGCAGAGGGGCTTTCGAGGTCTGTTTATCTATATCAGCAGATGTTCCAAAAATGTTGTCAGGGAATTAGATAAGATACCTTATGATTTTATTTGGAGGAAGAAAATACACTATTTACAGAAAGATATTATAATATATATTATATATATTGTACAAAAAAAGTCAATCTTTAATCAGACATGGTACGACAATGGAATTCTAACAGTTAGTTGCTTAATGAACAAGGTCATGAACATATTCTGAATTGCTTAATAATTTTATGATCCCTGTGATGTCTTTTATGCAATCCCTGGCAGAGCTGTATCATTATCATGAAATCCTGGATTCTCTCCTGTAAGCATTGATCATCAAAGAAGTTTTTGTAGGGATACAATATTTATTAGGGATATTAATATTGTAATAGATAAATGTAATAACAAATATATTAGTATATACAAAATATATATATATAAAAAAACTATAAAAAACTATTTGCTATTTGCCTTGTTCAACAATGTTTTGGTCTGCTAAATATGAATATGATAACTGAAAAAAACTATGGTCAATAACAAATATATATATTTTTGTATTATTATTAATAATAAGATTAGAGAGGTCTCCTATAAAATCTTACACAAAATGTACCCTGTCCAGAAGTTGCTCAAAGGTTTCAATATGAATATTGTAAATTTATGTGAATTCTGTAGCAATGACAAACAATCTTTGAATCATCTTTTTTATTGTATTTATTCAAAACTGTTTTGGTTGGATGTACAGGTGCTGGTCATATAATTTCCTTAATTTTCAGTTATAATCATCAAAATAAGAAAGATTTGAAATATATCGGTCTGTATGTAATGAATGAATACAATATACAAGTTTAACTTTTTGAATGGAATTAGTGAAATAAATCAACTTTTTGATGATATTCTAATTATATGACCAGCCCCTGTATCTAATTTAATTTCTAGATTGTTTGGAACATGTATACAAATTGATCTGTATGATGTTGTATTTATTTATTTTTGTACAGAACAAATGTTGATTCAAAAAGTACAATGTGCTTTCTTACACAACTTTTAACTTTGCTTGGAAAATATCACATTCATGTGAATAAAATGATCTAAAGCTAAGCCAACATTTTATAAAAGAGATTAAACAGTATGGTACTACATTAGACAAAATTAAGAACAAAAAAGCAAGAAAGACCTATGAAGTTTTTTGTTTTTTGACCTATGAATTGTTTCACTTTACATATTCTTATGAATGATTATTTGTTTTTGTACTTGTTTCAAGTTGTATATGCCTGTACAAATGTTTGTATAATTTTTGCAAAAAAAAAAAATAAAAAAATAAAACGCTAAATATTCTATGATTTACACCTGCTGGCTGGCTGGAGCGTTGTATTCATTTTTGCAATGTTGAACTGTCTTTAGCAGCCTCCCTTGCTCACTGTCCTCTTTTTTTTGTGAAGGCCTTTATTAAGTTGGCTTGAAAAAGCCAACTTACTGATCTACTATTTAATTAATCTTATTATTATTCTTCTGAGCCACATTTTAAACACTATCTCCTCCTAGAGCTTTCAAGCTAGAACCACCAAACTCGGGTCAGACCTTCAGACTGGTCTGACTCGGGTTGCTATATCTTTTCTAACTGATCTGGCTTATGGTTTTCGTAAACCAGACTACCAAAACCACCTTAAATCCCATAGACTTTCATTGAGGGGGTACAAACTTTTACAAAATAAGACTTATAATGTATTTTAGCTGTCTACTACCATAGCAAACCTTAAAAACTCTCTACTGAGAATACAGCTAAACCCAGCCTAAGATGATCAGTTGTTTTGGCTAGTCTCCCAAGCTGGTTTTTAAGTGGTTTTGACCACTCTCACGCTGGTCTTAGCTGGGTTTTAGCTGGTTTTTACTGAATCCACTGGTTTTAGCTGATTTGGCAGTATTAGCATAAAAACATGCTAACAACATGCTAGGTACTCACTAATCAGGCTAGAAACATGCCTTTAACATGGTTTTAAAGTGGTTTTGGCCACTGTCATGCTGGCCTTATGTGGTCTTAGCTGGTTTTAGCTGGTTTTCTTTACTGAATAAACTGGGTTTAGCTGGTTTAGTATAGAAAAATGTTAATATCATGCTAGTTACTTTGTTAATTAGACTAGAAACATACTTCTAACATGGTTCAAAGTGGTTCTGGCCACTGTCACACTGGCCTTATGTGGTCTTAGCTGGTTATAGCTGGTTTTCTTTACTGAATCAACTGGTTTTAGTTGGTTTAGTATAGAAAAATGAAAACAACATGCTAGTTACTCACTAATCAGACTAGAAACATGCTTTTAACATGGTTTTAATGTGGTTTTGGCCACTGTCACCTTGGCCTTAGGTGGTCTTAGCTGGTTTTCTTTACTGAATCAACTGGTTTTAGTTGGATTAGAATAGAAAAATGTTTAAACACGCTTTAACATGGTTTTAAAGTAGTTTTGGCCACTGTCACGCTGGTCTTAGCTGGTTTCTAACTGAATCAACTGTTTTTACCTGGATTAGCATAGAAACATGCTAGCCACTTGCTAGTCATGCTAGCAACATGCTAGTCACTTGCTAGTCATGCTAGCAACATGCTAGTCACTTGCTAGTCATGCTAGAAACATGCTAGTCACTTGCTAATAATGCTAACAAAATGCTAGTCACTTGCTACTTATGCTAACTACATGCTACAGACATGCTAATCATGCTAGAAACATGCTAGCAATATGCTAATCATGCTAGCAACATGCAATCATGCTAGAAACATGCTAGCAACATGCTAATCATGCTAGGAACATGCTAGCAACATGCTAATCATGCTACAAACATGCTAGCGACATGCAAGTAACTTGCTAATCATGCTAGAAAAATGCTAGAAACATTCTAGCAACAATGCTAATCATGCTACAGACATGCTAATCATGCTAGCAACATGCTAACGACATGCTAATCATGTTAGAAACATGCTAGCAAAATGCTAAACATGCTAGGAACATGCTAGTAACATGTTAACGACATGCTAGTCACTTGCTAATCATGCTACAAACATGCTAGTCACTTGCTAATAATGCTAGAAAAATGTTAGAAACATGTTAGCAACATGCTAGTCACATGCTAATCATGACAGAAACATGCTAGCAACATGCTAATCATGCTAGGAACATGGTAGTAACATGCTAGCAACATACTAGTAACATGCTAGCAACTTGCTAATCATGCTAGAGACATGCTAGCCGCATGTTAATCATGATAGAAACATGGTAGCGACATGCTAATCATGCTAGAAACATGGTAACAAAATGCTAATCATGCTAGCGACATGTTAGTCACTTGCTAATCATGCTACAAACATGCTAGTAACATACTAGTCACTTGCTAATCATGCTAGCAACATGCTAGCAACTTTGCTTATCATGCTAATGACATGGTAGTCACTTGCTTATAATGCTAGCAATATATTAATCACTTTCTTTTTTAAACTTCTTAACTTTTCAAACTTTTAAATCTTTTTAAACTTTTCAAACTTTCTACATTTTTCAAACTTTCTGGCCAGGCTTTTTCAAGCCAACTTAAAGTTTGACCACAAACTTTACTATTGAGTTTTTATTGGTCTACAGTGTGCCAACAACTTTTGCACAATTTGTTAGCACTTTTAGAAGGCTGAGCCATTACCGACAAAAACAAACAAACTACCAACTAATTACTTATTCAGCGGATCAACCACTGACTAATCTGGATCATAATGCAACAAGTTTCGTGGACTGTGGTCTCCACTCTCCAAAGAGCAGGTACAGATTGTGAGTGAACGTTAAACATTGAAATTTAAAGCTGCGGAGCGGCAGGAAAACACGGAGCGGATAAGCGGAATCAGCGGATCTTTAGCGGAGCTGTAACAGACAGCTTTAAGCTGGGGTGATGGGTGGATTGGTGAGAGGGGCACCTCAGCCGATGAGGGCAAAGGGTCAGTGGCTCTAGCCACTGGGCCACCCCACTGTGCATGGCCCTGCTTATAGGGGGTGTGGGGTAAGATTAGCCACTTTTTACAAAAAATTAAGCAGAAGTACAATGAAAGTGTCTACCCTCTCCTATCCAAATGAAAGTATTCCTATAATTTTAAATGATCAGAATGTATCTATGACAAAGAGTTCTAAAAATATGGCTTCTTATTAAAAAAAGTGTTCCCATGGCTCAGTTTGCCCTGTGTTTAGGGAAAGTTTACCTGGGTCGAGTCAGTGGGTAAGATGCACCATCTGGGTGTAAAATGACCATCTGACCAAATCTGATTCAAACAAATGTGAAATAAACAATAATTTAAAAAAACTAATTTTATAATTACCTTTTAAAAGACAGTCATATTTTATTTTCTTAAAGTTAACTTTAACAACATAAAACCAACCAAACTAAGTTTACATTTCAATATTTAATTGTTTGCATCTCTGAAACAATATGTTAAATACCAAAGTTGTAGCCATCCTAAAAACAGACTAAATAGAGAGTTTGTTGGCCATTAGTGATTACAGGTGGACATTTATTTAATTTGTTTCATAGCAATATCTGGCAACACTGCCAGAACTTACTGATAGTAATCAAAAGAGCCCACAGACGTGTTATTGCTGACAGAATACCACATACAGTAAGGCAAAGGCAAAAATTATCATGATATCATCTGTCAGAAACGTTATCAAAACACAAGTGATCACACAAGTAGCACAAGTGGCACAAGTAGCACAAGTGATCTTTAGAACAAGTATGTTACATCTGTGCTATTTCATATAAAATTTTCACAAAGTCGTGCCAACAACATTCAATGGTTATTAATGAAAACTATAACAGCAATAGGCCTATATATATTGCTGAATAATAATAAAAACGAAACTGATAACATTATATACCCCTAACCTAAAGTAATGGTGCAATGTGATATCATTTAATAATACTCATTCCTCCAAAACAGAGAAAATATCTTTCACAAACATCTACATATATGTCTCTTTAGTGTTTATTGTATATAATGAGTGGGGTTATTATAGCACAATTCCCACCCAGACCACACTAATTTTCAAACCTTGGCTACGGCCACGGTGCCTTCCAGTCCCCCAGTGTGTTACTCCTTTTCACAGTGTCGTGGAATATCTAATTCAATAACAATATGTAGAGACTAAAAATGAAAAACCAAACTTTTGTCTTTGTATTGCTTTAATTCTCTGAAGAGAATGATCTGGTTTACACACAGCTTGAGTCTCTGTGCAAAGAAATAATGCACAGACTCACAGTCAAAGTCAAAAGTCAAAGTCAAAGTCACCTTTATTTATATAGCGCTTTAAACAAAATACATTGCGTCAAAGTAACTGAACAACATTCATTAGGAAAACAGTGTAAATAATGCAAAAATGATTGTTAAAGGCAGTTCATCATTGGATTCAGTTATGTCATCTCTGTTCAGTTAAATAGTGTCTGTGCATTTATTTGCAATCAAGTCAACGATATCGCTGTAGATGAAGTGTCCCCAACTAAGCAAGCCAGAGGCGACAGCGGCAAGGAACCGAAACTCCATCTGTGACAGAATGGAGAAAAAAACCTTGGGAGAAACCAGGCTCAGTTGGGGGGCCAGTTCTCCTCTGACCAGACGAAACCAGTAGTTTAATTCCAGGCTGCAGCAAAGTCAGATTGTGCAGAAGAATCATCTGTTTCCTGTGGTCTTGTCCTGGTGCTCCACTGAGACAAGGTCTTTACAGGGGATCTGTATCTGGGGCTCCAGTTGTCCTGGTCTCCGATGTCTTTCAAGGATGTAGAGGTCCTTTCTAGGTGCTGATCCAGCATCTGGTCTGGATACGTACTGGATCCGGGTGACTGCAGTGACCCTCTGATCTGGACACAGACTGGATCTGGTGGCTACGGTGACCTCGGAATAAGAGAGAAACAGACAAATATTAGCGTAGATGCCATTCTTCTAATGATGTAGCAAGTACATAGGGTGTTATGGGAAGTGTTTCCGGTTCCGGTTTACCTAATTAATGCAGCCTAAAAATCCTTTAACGGATTTGGATAATAAAAGCATATTAGTATGTTATGTGTATGCCAGGTTAAAGAGATGGGTCTTTAATCTAGATTAAAGACCCATCTCTTTTAGTCCACCTTTTATAGTTTGTAAAAATATACACTGAAGGACAGATAAGGACATTTAAGCAGGGCTGGACTGGGACAAAAAAAGGGACCTGGCATTTTTGCTCAGACCGGCCCACCACAATCGGTCGGACACAATCAACCAGTATACCATCCTTGCAGTCCCTGTAGATGTGCATATCTACCGTTCCATTCCCAGAAACCCCTACAAAGCTGAGAACTACCGCATTTTCTGGACTATAAGTCACACTTTTTTTCATAGTTTGGCTGGTCCTGCGACTTATAGTCAGGTGCGACTTATTTATCAAAATTAATTTGACATGAACCAAGAGAAATGAACTAAGATAAATGAACCAAGAGAAAACATTACAGTATACAGTCGCCAGAGGGCGCTCTCGCTGCTGTAGATGGTAATGTTTTTTTCTTGGTTCTAAAATACAAGCGACTTATAGTCCAGTGCGACTTATATATGTTTTTTTCCTCATCATGACATATTTTTGGACTGATGCGACTTATATTCAGGTGCGACTTATAGTCCGAAAAATACGGTAAGTGCCATGGACCAGTGTACTAGTGCAAGTGGAACAGTGTACTAACTCTCTGTTGACTGACTCCCTGTTGATCAAAGGTGCTCTCCTTCACTGCTAACTCAACCTGGCTTGACTATACATAAGGACAGAGAGTGAGAGAGAGAGATGATTACAATTATTTGGAAGAGTTATTAAAAGTACATTTAGTAAGGATCCATTTTGGTTATATAATCCTGTATTCTTGAAGAGCAGGATTTCTAGATGAACAATGAGCTCCATGTTATAAAAGGTAGTTAATCCTTTAAAACCCAATAGAATGTGGATGTAGAATATTGCTAATTCTAAAAAGATTTTTTTTTCAATGAACCAGACAGCAGAAATATAATAGTTTACAATTGTAAAACTAAAAGCTACTTTGTTTTAAAGAGCAAAAACCCCTCTTTAAAGGGTTAGTTCATCGAAAAATCTAAATTATGTCATTAATAACTCACCCTCATATCGTTCCAAACCCGTGAGACCTCTATCTTTGGAACACAGTTTAAAACCCCTTTACATCACTCTCTTACTTGATCTGGACAAACTGTGCATCAATTAAAAGTTTAAAGACTCTAGCTTCGATATTTGACCAATGTTTTGATAAAACATTGTTGCAGTGACAGTTATTTATTAATTTATGTCAGGAGTGCAAAATAATAAATCTGTATTATGCCACATTTTGAATAGAAATTCACCACTCATTCATATTCAGTCACGTCAGCAGTGGTTTATTTGTGTTCACATAGACTCAATGAACAGCGTCATTAAGGATTTATAGACCAAAGATGCATATCCGCGGAGATATATGGATATATTTACTGATGTTTACTTCATATTTCTTCAGACAGAATCATCATTTCTATTCATTTTCCACTGATTTACGCAATCTGATGATAAATAGCCTCTCCCAGCGCTGTCTCTGTGTGTTTGCTTCCATGTACTCGAGAAGAGACCCAGACAGTCTCTGATTGGACCTTCGGCTTGTCAATCTAACAGTCCCAAAACCGGACAGCGTCAGATCGTGTCACATGGTTCGTGAACACTTCCTGGTTCATATCTGCTCACAACAACACTGATAGACCTCTGTACATACGAAATATCCGAATAATAAACCCGCGTTTAACTTAGAAAAGCTTGGTATGAGATTTTCTTGAGATCTGGGGCATTTTTATAAAAAATATAAAAAATGTACATCGGAAATGCTAACTTGTGCAGCAATGAAAAAGGCTACAAATAGCATATTTTTACAATAGTAAACGACCAAATTCCACCCGTGATCGCAAAAGGAAGTTATTACAAACACTCGATCGGGGTTCAAAGTGAGTTTTGAGTAAAAGTGTACTAATAATTTAATAAATTGTCTGATGTAGCTTCATGCTAATGTTAGCTCTAATGCTACTAATGGCAGGTGCATTTCTTCTTCATAATGCATTTCTGTCACAATAATTCACGTAAGGTCGTAAGAAAATTTTTTGTTGTATTTTTATAGTAAGACTTTTGATAAATGCATACTGAGACAGAAGTTTGTTGCTTTGAAAACATTGAAATACCACAAAAAAGGGCTGATAAAGGTGGAATAAAAACAAAAGAATAATGATAAAAGAATAATGCGGATAATGTGTCATACCTGGCAGAGGTGTGAAAGACTCGTTTCGTGAGAACAATAGAACCATGAATCGGGGAGTTTTCAAAGCCAAAAACACTGACAAAGCACACAGGAGTGTTTACATGTGAGATCTTACAGAGATGACAAGTGCCATAAATCAATCTGATTAGCCTTCTCTAAAAACACACATGACATGGTCTTAGAAAATATTTCCTAAAATTCAGTTTTACAGATTAGATTATGAAATTTCTAATGATTGAAAGACGTGTGGCTTTAGCTACACTGTATTTCAAAACTCACATCTTACATCAAAATTTTTAATAAATTTAAAAAATATGTTTTTAATATTTTTGTTTTTATGTTTGAGCTTATATATCTCTATTATCATAACAGGCAGAGTCATTCTAATTCCTAAACAGTAAACTTTGAAGTGTCAGCTTTGTGAACAAATGTTGATTATGTATCTAGTCAGAAAGAATCATGAGCAAAAACCTTTTTATTTTGGGTATGCCATTTCTGTCTCCATGCCAAAAATGGGGGGTGACTGGTAAGGGGTTCAAACTTTACATAGATGGTAGTTTTTGTTTTTGAATTGGGTTGAAACTACATAGAACTGCACTTAAATTAGAATATTAACTGTAACCATGTGAAATTAAAGGCAATTCTACAGTCCAAACACCACAATCAACACACATTCAGCATCAGCATTCAGTATTTTAGTTTTTAAATTTGGTTTTAAATTTAAAACAAGGTCTTTACCAGTGAGACTAAATAAAAGTTTGCTATATAAATATTATTCCAAAATGTTAAAATCAAATAATGGTTGTGCGAATAAAACATAGATGCAAAGTTTCATTCATCCAATTAAAAAAAAAAAAAAATTAAGGTAGTGATTCACATCTATATTTTTTTACTTGAGCCAATGAAAAATAAATAACTATTGTCTCAAGTTAAAAAATATAGATGTGAATCATTACCCTAATTTTTTTTTAATTGGATGAATAAAACACTTTTTCAGTGTGCTACAGCGGGTGATTTCAAAATATGATTAAAAAAATCATAAATACAACCTCTTGTAGCATGATATATTGGCTTATCAAGTGTGACCAATAGGTGGCGCTGTTATCAAATTGATATGGTGTGTTCTGTGTGTTCACTGGCTCACTATCAAACATCGTATAGATTTTAAAATATTGCATATTACTTATAAAGCCCTGAATGGTTTAGCACCTCAGTATTTGAATGAGCTCCTTTTACATTATAATCCTCTACGTCCGCTAAGTTCTCAAAACACAGGCAATTTGATAATACCTAGAATATCAAAATCAACTGCTGGTGGCAGATCCTTTTCCTATTTGGCAGACACACTCTTGCAGTTTAAATCTAGATTAAAGACCCATCTCTTTAACCTGGCTTACACATAACATACTAATATGCTTTTAATTTCCAAATCCGTTGAAGGATTTTTAGGCTGCATTAATTAGGTAAACCGGAACAGGGAACACTTCCCATAACAACCGATGTACTTGCTACATCATTAGAAGAATGGCATCTATGCTAATATTTGTCTGCTTCTCTCTTATTCCGAGGTCACCATAGTCGCCAGATCCAGTCTGTATCCAGATCAGAGGGTCACTGCAGTCACCTGGATCCAGTACGTATCCTGACCAGATGGTGGATCAGCACCTAGAAAGGACCTCTACTGCCCTGAAAGACAGCGGAGACCAGGACAACTAGAGCCCCAGATAGAGATCCCCTTGTCGGGTCTCGGGGCTAATCACCTGTCTTTTTGGTGTGGGTGTGTGTGTGTTGGGATGGTTTGACAGCTCACCGCGTCTGCCTGTTTGTGATTTCCCCGCCTCCCTTGTTTCCCCGTTGTTAACCTTAATTGCTCGCCACCTGTTCTCTATGTCCTTCTAATTTTTTCCCCTTTATTATTCCCTGTGTTTCTCTGTCTATTGTCAGACTGTTGTTATTCATACCAATAGCTCCGATCGTCTAGCAGCTCTTTGAACTCACCTTGTCGTGTCTTGTCCTCAGGCTCCAGTGTGTTTAGTTGATTCCTCTGCCCTTGTTCTTACAAGCCTTGAGCTCCTAGTAGCTTCCAGCTGTTCATCCCTCCGGTCCGGCGGTTATACGTACTTCTGTGAAACGTGACTCATCTGCTACTCATCCTGTCACTGCGAGTGAAACGTGACTCATCTGCTACTCATCCTGTCACTGCGAGTGAAACCTGTGAAACGTGACTCATCTGCTACTCATCCTGTCACTGCGAGTGTAACCTGTGAACCGTGACTCTTCTCCTCAGTTTCGAATAAAGCCTTGAGTTTACCCGCATCTGAATCCAGCCTGCTTTCTCCTGACAGAACAGTCTGACCAGATTATGGATTCAGCGGGATCTGATCCGCTTCGCTCGGCTCTCGTTCAACAGGGAGTGTTGTTAGGGCAGCATGCCACCCAGCTCAACACCACCGCGCAGGATGTGGACGTTCTCAGTGCCCGAGTCTCCGAACTCCTTACACGGGTGGACGATCTTCAGCGAGAGGCAACGAGCCGGGGGCCCGTTCCTCACACCAGTATGTCACACGAGTCCGAACCCCATGCCAACAATCCGCCGGTCTACGATGGCGATCCTAACGCCTGTCAAGCGTTTCTCTCCCAATGCTCGCTGGTGTTTTCTCTGCAGCCCCGGCGTTACGCAAATGAAGAGACCAAGGTGGCTTATGTCCTTACACTCCTCTCGGGCCGTGCCCGCGAATGGGGAATCGCCGTATGGAGATCGCGGGCTCCCTGTTGTGCCACTTTCGCGGATTTCAGTCTAGAGATGGCCAAATTGTTTGATCGCTCTGCTCAGGGTGACGAGGCGGCGGCCCAGTTATCACGACTGTCTCAGGGGAGGAGCTCCGTCACTGACTATGCTATCCAGTTCCAGACTTTAGCTGCGGCATGCAGCTGGAATGAGAGCGCGCTGCGCACTCGTTTTCTTGAGGGGTTGGATTTCGCCATTTCGGATGAACTCGCGGCCATAGAGCTCCCGCGGGAATTGGATAGGCTCATTAGTCTCGCGCTCCGCATTGAGTTTCGTCTTAGCCGGCGCCGCCAACATCGGCAAACACCCGCCCCGTGGCGCCACCTAGAGTCCTCCTCTGCCAGTTCAGCCGGCCGACAGCCCTCGGAGGAGGAGCCCATGCAGTTGGGTCGTCTACGGCTTACACCAAGGCAGAAGCAGGAGTGTCTGTCGTCGGGGGTGTGTCTATACTGCGGCAAGGGAGGCCACTTCGCCCTTCAGTGTCCGTTAAAAGCCAGGGCCCACCAGTGAGGAGGAGAGTCCTGGTGGGCACGGTTCTCAGCTCAAGCTCTCCTGCAGCACGCACTCAGCTGCCGTTCCAACTCTCCTTCCAGAGTCGTTTACACACTGGTCTCGCCCTTGTGGACTCAGGGGCTGAGGGGAACTTCCTTGACGCTGCCTCTGCTCAACGTTGGAGAATCCCACTTGTTCCTTCAGTTAGTCCCGTTTCAGCATGGTCATTAGCTGGCCGTCCCCTTACCACCATCACCCACGTCACTCCTAAGATAGACCTCCATATTGCTGGCAGTCATCATGGGCGGATTGAACTGTTTATTATTGATTCCCCTAAGGCTCCTTTAATTCTGGGACACCCATGGTTGCACAAGCACAATCCCCACATTGATTGGGTTAGTAATTCAGTTTTAGCCTGGAGTCAGTCTTGTCACGTGTCATGTTTGGGTGCTGCTTTTTGTCCTGTCTCTGTGTCTTGTGTTCCTCAGGAGGATCCCTCTGACCTGACTGGTGTTCCGGCGGAGTACCATGATCTTCGAGCGGTCTTCAGTATGGCCCGGGCCACCTCGCTACCTCCGCATCGCCCTTACGACTGTGCCATTGATCTCCTCCCGGGCTCTTCTCCGCCTAAGGGTCGTTTATATTCCCTTTCAGGTCCTGAGAGAGAGGCCATGGACAAGTACATACGTGAGTCACTTCAGGCTGGGCTCATCCGCCATTCCTCCTCTCCCGCTGGTGCAGGGTTTTTCTTTGTTCAGAAGAAGGACGGCTCCCTGCGGCCTTGTATTGATTACAGAGGTTTGAATGACATTACTATCAAGAACAGGTACCCCCTACCTTTAATGTCTTCTGCTTTTGAATTATTACAGGGAGCTCGGGTCTTCACCAAGTTAGACCTGCGCAACGCCTACCACTTGGTGCGCATTCGGGAGGGGGATGAGTGGAAGACGGCATTTAACACCCCTTCGGGACACTACGAGTACTTGGTTCTTCCGTTTGGTCTGACCAATGCTCCAGCCGTTTTCCAGGGACTCGTCAACAGCGTGTTGGGTGACATGATTAATCAATTTGTCTTTGTGTATTTGGATGATATTTTGATTTTTTCTTCTTCTCTCCAATTACACACCCAGCATGTCAGACGGGTTCTCCAGCGGTTACTAGAGAACCAGTTGTTTGTCAAGGCGGAGAAGTGCGAATTCCACGCTGAGTCTGTTACGTTCCTTGGCCATATTATTTCTATGGAGGGGATCAAGCCTGATCCCGCTAAGATTGAAGCTGTTGCCCAGTGGCCGGTCCCTGACTCCCGGAAGGCTCTGCAGCGTTTCCTGGGTTTTGCCAACTTCTACCGGCGTTACATCCGGAATTTTGGTCAGATCGCTGCACCGCTGACAGCCTTAACCTCCACTAAGGTGTCCTTCAGGTGGAACCGGGAGGCGCAGGTAACCTTTGACATTTTAAAGTCCCGTTTTGTCTCTGCACCTGTTCTGATGGTTCCAGATCCGGAGGCCCAGTTTATTGTCGAGGTTGATGCTTCGGACGTTGGGGTTGGCGCAGTTCTATCTCAGCGTTCCCTCCATGATGGGAAGGTTCATCCTTGTGCATTCTTCTCTCGTCGTCTCAGCCCTGCAGAACGTAACTATGACATCGGCAACAGAGAGCTGCTGGCGGTACGATTGGCCTTGGGTGAGTGGCGTCATTGGTTGGAGGGGTCAGTGCAGCCCTTCTTGGTCTGGACGGATCACAAGAACCTTGAATACGTCCGTTCTGCCAAGAGGCTGAGCTCGCGTCAGGCCCGCTGGGCGCTCTTCTTCGCCAGATTCAACTTCACCCTCTCGTACCGGCCGGGATCAAAGAACACCAAGCCTGATGCCCTCTCTCGCCTGTTCGGTGCTCCGGGAGGGGAGTTTGCAGCCGATGCCATCCTTCCTGAGGGGGTGGTGGTCGGGGCCCTTTCGTGGGGTATCGAGCAGCGAGTTGAGGAGGCCGGTCGAGGGGTGCAGGTGCCGGGAGAGTGTCCGGCGGGCAGGTTGCCGGTGCCGGCTGCGCTGCGCTCTGAGGTCCTTGAGTGGGGGCACTCATCCAGGTTAGTCTGCCATCCAGGTATTCGGAGAACGTTGTCTGCCATCCGACAGCGTTTTTGGTGGCCTACTATGGCCGCGGATGTTAGACAGTTTGTGTTGGCCTGCCCCACATGTGCCCAAAGTAAGCCTGTCAATCGCCCTCCTGATGGTCTACTGCATCCTCTCCCTATCCCTTCCCGTCCTTGGTCACACATTGCCCTTGATTTCGTCTCTGGGCTTCCTCCTTCGAAGGGAAACACTGTAGTTCTCATGGTGGTGGATCGCTTTTCCAAAGCGGTTCATTTTATTCCCCTGCCCAAGTTACCCTCCGCCCGGGAGACCGCCCAACTGGTGGTGGATCACGTCTTCCGTCTCCACGGGTTACCGGTGGATGTTGTTTCAGATAGGGGTCCCCAGTTCGTCTCCCGGTTCTGGAGGGAATTTTGTACACAGATTGGGGCCTCTGCTAGTCTGTCATCTGGTTTTCATCCTCAGACCAATGGGCAGTGTGAGCGGGCCAACCAGGATCTAGGAAGAATGCTTCGCTGTCTAGCATCCAACAATCCGAGTTCCTGGTGTCAGCAGCTCTCCTGGGCAGAATACGCCCATAACACCCTTCCTGCGGCCGCGTCAGGTATGTCCCCTTTTGAGTGTGCTGTTGGTTATAATCCACCTCTGTTCCCATCACAGGAACCCGACGCAGCGGTTCCATCCGCCCTGGCTTTCGTCCAGCGCTGCCGTCGCACCTGGGAGAGAGTCAGGAGGATTTTGGTCCAAACCTCTGACAGAACCAAGGCTGCAGCTGATCGTCGCCGGTCCTCTCCTCCTACCTATGTGTGTGGTCAACGGGTTTGGCTCTCTACCAAGGATCTGCCTCTCCGGGCGCCTTCTCGTAAGCTGGCACCCAGATTCATTGGGCCTTTCCGCATCACCAAGGTGGTTAGTCCGGTGGCGATCAGGCTCAAGCTCCCTCCTACTCTTGGTCGGGTTCACCCGGTGTTTCATGTTTCCAGGGTCAAGCCTGTGTTCTCTTCCCCCATTAATCCTGCTTGCACAGGACCGCTCGTTGATTGAGGACTTCCGGCGGCATCGAGGTAGGCCCCTTCCTAGAGCGCCAGGTGACGCTCCTGGGAGGGGGGGTACTGTCGGGTCTCGGGGCTAATCACCTGTCTTTTTGGTGTGGGTGTGTGTGTGTTGGGATGGTTTGACAGCTCACCTCGTCTGCCTGTTTGTGTTTTCCCCGCCTCCCTTGTTTCCCCGTTGTTAACCTTAATTGCTCGCCACCTGTTCTCTATGTCCTTCTAATTTTTTCCCCTTTATTATTCCCTGTGTTTCTCTGTCTATTGTCAGACTGTTGTTATTCATACCAATAGCTCCGATCGTCTAGCAGCTCTTTGAACTCACCTTGTCGTGTCTTGTCCTCAGGCTCCAGTGTGTTTAGTTGATTCCTCTGCCCTTGTTCTTACAAGCCTTGAGCTCCTAGTAGCTTCCAGCTGTTCATCCCTCCGGTCCGGCGGTTATACGTACTTCTGTGAAACGTGACTCATCTGCTACTCATCCTGTCACTGCGAGTGAAACGTGACTCATCTGCTACTCATCCTGTCACTGCGAGTGAAACCTGTGAAACGTGACTCATCTGCTTCTCATCCTGTCACTGCGAGTGTAACCTGTGAACCATGACTCTTCTCCTCAGTTTCGAATAAAGCCTTGAGTTTACCCGCATCTGAATCCAGCCTGCTTTCTCCTGACAGAACAGTCTGACCAGATTATGGATTCAGCGGGATCTGATCCGCTTCGCTCGGCTCTCGTTCAACAGGGAGTGTTGTTAGGGCAGCATGCCACCCAGCTCAACACCACCGCGCAGGATGTGGACGTTCTCAGTGCCCGAGTCTCCGAACTCCTCACACGGGTGGACGATCTTCAGCGAGAGGCAACGAGCCGGGGGCCCGTTCCTCACACCAGTATGTCACACGAGTCCGAACCCCATGCCAACAATCCGCCGGTCTACGATGGCGATCCTAACGCCTGTCAAGCGTTTCTCTCCCAATGCTCGCTGGTGTTTTCTCTGCAGCCCCGGCGTTACGCAAATGAAGAGACCAAGGTGGCTTATGTCCTTACACTCCTCTCGGACCGTGCCCGCGAATGGGGAATCGCCGTATGGAGATCGCGGGCTCCCTGTTGTGCCACTTTCGCGGATTTCAGTCTAGAGATGGCCAAATTGTTTGATCGCTCTGCTCAGGGTGACGAGGCGGCGGCCCAGTTATCACGACTGTCTCAGGGGAGGAGCTCCGTCACTGACTATGCTATCCAGTTCCAGACTTTAGCTGCGGCATGCGGCTGGAATGAGAGCGCGCTGCGCACTCGTTTTCTTGAGGGGTTGGATTTCGCCATTTCGGATGAACTCGCGGCCATAGAGCTCCCGCGGGAATTGGATAGGCTCATTAGTCTCCTCAGTTTCGAATAAAGCCTTGAGTTTACCCGCATCTGAATCCAGCCTGCTTTCTCCTGACACCCCTGTAAAGACCTCGTCTCAGAGGACCACCAGGACAAGACCACAGGAAACAGATGATTCTTCTGCACTATCTGACTTTGCTGCAGCCTGGAATTGAACTACTGGTTTCGTCTGGTCAGAGGAGAACTGAGAGTAGTCCATGTGACATCAGAGGGTCAGTTAGAATTTTTGGAACATTGAAAATACATTTTGGTCCAAAAATAGCAAAAACGATGACTTTATTCAGCATTGTCTTCTCTTCCGTATCTGTTGTGTGAGAGAGTTCAAAACAAAGCAGTCTGGATATCCGTTTCGCGAACGAATCATTCAGTTCACCAAATCGAACTGAATTGTTTTAAACAGTTCGCATCTCTAATACGCATCTCTAATATCTCTAAGACCCTCTGGAGTCGATTAACGCGGATACGCGTTTTGAGTCATTTTCTCCTGATAACCCCGAAAAGAACTTAAATTACACTTTCAGTTTTAATCGTACAGATAAGAGCAATACATCAATCAAATCTGTAAAGGGTCTACTTTTTTTTGGATACAGACATAATAACAACAAAACTTTGTGCACTTATAAAATAAAGATAACAAACAATGTGTGCTGTTTGCAGCCTTTGTCTGCGCTGATCTTTATTTACAAACACGTCATTAAAAAGAACTGTAACTCCGTAAATACTCAACGAAGAGACATGAGAGAGATATCTATAGAAAGCTTGACAAAGTAAACAAGTGCCGCCGAAAACAGATATTCTGTGATAAAGTAATCCATATGAAAACAACGCGATGTCTGTTTTTCATGTCTCCCTTCATTATATCTAATGTGACCATGCCAACGCGCTGAAGGCGCTATTCAGATTCAAACTGAAGCGCGCGGCTTGAATACGCCCACACAGAAGAAAAAGCAGCGAGACTGTTCTTCAAGTTCTTTTATTTTACTGTTTGCTTTGCGATGAGAGGAATAAGACATAATTCACCCCAAAAAGGTGTGATGTGGTTGAGGATTTGAGAAATGGATTTCCTCAGAAAAAAAAGAATGAAGCACTTCATAAACACCATAAACATGAGTAAGTCTCTTTTTATTTATTTATATACTTGTACTAGTTTTCACATATAGTGTAAACATTTTACTAGTTAGACTTTTTCCAAAGACTTTTTCCAAACTATAATTCCTGACTAAATATATAATCAAGTGAAACATTATGAAGTTTCAATAACAATATACAATACTATACCATTCAAAAGCTTGATGTAAATAATATAAATGTAACAAATAAATAACTGTAGGCTAACAAATGTAAAAACAATGCTGTTCTTTCAATTTATTCCCCCTAAAAAACCTAAAAAATATTCTCAGCTCTTTTCAACATTAATAATAATAATAATGATAATAATAACAACAATAAATGTTTTTTTTTTTTTTTGTAGAAAATAAGATTGTTAAAAGGATTTCTAAAGGATTGTGTGACTGGAGTAATGATGCAAAAAAATTTGTTTGAAAGTCAGCTTTGATTGTTCCTGATAAACTGTTTAACTGCTCCCCCAAGTGGAAATTAAAGTATGTTGTGGGATAATTAAAAATATTCTAAATAAACTACAAACATAAAATTATATAGATTTATTTTGTTCTCACATTCTTTCTTGTAACTCTTCCCTCTCAGTGGCACAGATGGTTCTGTTTGTTGTTCTCCAGGGGGGTCAAGGAAAATAAATGCAGTCAGTGCTCCTCTCCTGCCATTATTCGTTGCAGAGACTGCTTGCCTGAAGAGTGGCTGTGTATGGAGTGTGATATTATTTGCCACAAAAAACTGGTACTCCATAACAGGGAGTCCTGCATTGATGGATTTTACCGGCCCATTCCGCCAACGGAGTGCTGTGTGAAAGAAAATGGCAGATGTACATTAAAAAAATCAAGGTACTGCTCTGATTAGTGTGTGTGTGTGTGTGTGTGTGTGTGTGTGTGTTGTAGTATTTACATTTCTCAATCAGACAGTCCTTTAAGTTCTTTTCGAAATTTCTGCAATTTCTTTTTAGTTCGGCTGTTGCCTACAGTGAGACCTGACCGACTGTGCACCTGTGACTCAACAAACATCACAGAATCTGCTGGAAGAGCAACTATTTTGGTTTGCATAAATGGTAGGTAGGCTTTATTTTTTGGTTTTGCAGTTAAGGGTCACAAGATATTCATATGTTTGATTCTTTTTAGGTCGTTATGACTTGTACTTGCCCAATTTGGCGTGCAGAGTATGTCTATCACAATGGACACCTGACAGAAGCGACCTCATAAGAAGTGGGTATTGGCCAGCATCTGTAAATGCTGAAACATTGTTTTCAGTGGATGTATTCAGCACATTTGAAGAGATGAAAACCGTTGCTCTGGGTTTTTCAAGACAAGGCTTTTTGCGGTTGTTAGAGCAGAGGACAGAGCAGTTTGGAAGGGTATGTTCTGTGTGGATGAAGATTTCCTTAATTAGAGACCATTGGCTATGTCATTTTACTTTTCTCTAAACTTTTTGCACATTTACAGAGGGGTAAAATACATGGAGATGCATTTCAAAGGAGCTTTGTGGAAGACACTTTCTGCCAGTTTTTATGTGAGAAAATGGCAAATGTGGAGCACTTCACCTGCCCAGCATGTACACCCAACATGCTTGCAGTTTCTGCAGACGGCAACAGAAAACTGTACAGATTCCAACACTCTAAAGGGTAATGCAAGGCAAGATGCCACACTACACGGCTTTGCTGTACAGTATACACTGCACAACATCACTCTGTGACAGGGGCACTACATCATAGTAGCTCATGTTATCACAACACAGATGCTTCTATTTCTCATCAGATAATTATTCAAGGTTCCATGATAGGTTGTACTTGTTTCTGCTTCCTCCCTGGTTTCCTCTTTTGCTGTCATTGGCCATTACTCGGCACCATTTTATAGACTTGTCATACATCACCACACTACAACAACATGACACATTTGATACCAGGTATAAATATAAATTTGCCGCACTTTAAAATCCAGTACGAAGAACCATGTGGTGATAATTTTGTATGTTGCAGCTGTGCGCCTGGCTTAAGTAGTTTTACACCTTTTAAAACCTACTGAACAAATGGTTTCTGCCACTGAATATGCCTTTTTTCTGCTTTCATTAAGGTCAGAGGAACCATACTTTGAGGGCATCTACATTGCCAAAGATGTGGACGTATCCTCTTTCGTTGAAGAAATCAGGAGTAAAGCGAAAAGTGGTAGTAATGATTCAGAGTTTGTAGCCCTGCTGTGTAAATGCAGTATTTTTGCCATTTAATATATATATATATATATATATATATATATATATATATATATATATATATATATATATATATATATATATATATATATATATATATATATTTATATATATATATATATATATATATATATATATGTAAGGGAAACAGGTCAATTTAGCTAAAAGGGAATCATTTAAGATTTCCAAGGGATTTTGAACAGAATCACTGTTTCATGGCTGATCACTGAGACACCCTGCGATTCACTGAACGAGCCAGTTAACATCAAATCTGCGCTGGATATTAATATCCAAACTATAGTGAAAACACTATCAATTAGCACAGTAACAAGATCGGCAGTTTAAGACATTAACTTGTAAGCACAAAACACAAGATACTTCTCTTTTCAATGTGAATAAGGCTTTATTAGATAAATCTACGACATATAAACTAAACTTTATATGTTTATATAAACTCAGTTTAAATTTAAACTGGCCTGTTGGCCACACCTCAAATGTTGTCTTGACCAATCAGATATTGTCTTGGCTCGGGGGCATCATAAATCATATGTTTATCTTACCAAGCATGTGGTCCAAATTTTCCCGCTCTTGCAGGGTCTAATTTTGGACATGATTCCTATGACACAAAAATGATACATTTGACAAATATTTGATTGTCTGGACTAATTCAAGCAAGCAGATTCGATTACATAGATACTAGACATGACTATGTATCCTTAAGCTATCCCACAGTTATTAAAAGACATACACAATAAGTGATTATAACATGATAGTTAAATGTGTGGGTTACATATAAATGAATATGGAGTTAAGCGATGGACTGATTCATTTATAAGTCTTTTTGAGTTCATTCTGGTCCATATATATGTACAAAAGAAAGTTTATTTGCCATTCTCTTGACAAAGACTTCTGTGGAGACCAGAGGTTCAAAGCCCCTTCCCCCTTAGGAATTTCAGTCTGGTTCTGTTCGGTGGGGGGAAGTCAATGGAAGTGTTTTAACTCTCATGGGTTTACATGTGATGTCCAGCGTTGCATTTCAATTACGAACAACAAATTTGACAAATCTCTTCTCCAAATTGAAATTGTCAATAATTGTTCTAGTGGTGTTAATGTTGAAAGCTGTTCTGTGAAAGCTTTGGTTGGTTGGTTATCTTGCTTGGGACTTGTGGCACAGAATGTTTTATGACTTCCTGTTGCCTTACTGAGGAATTCATATATATATATATATATAATTTTATTTTTGTATTTTTTTCATGCAGACTCCAGGAAAATACACTTGTGGTGCTAGTCAGTGGTCTGCTGCCAGGGAGACTGCCAGAAGAGCTAGCAAACTTGATGAAGAGGGTCTTGAGGTAGCTGTTTGCAGGCATGGGGTGATATTAAAGGGTCTCAACATGTACAGGGGGGAGATCTTTGCGTATCCCCTATTCCTGCAGAAGGAGCTTCAGGCAGCCACAAACATACATTTCTACTGCACTGACATCTCATGCAAGTACTGGCCCATCTTCTTCAAATCAGGCCATTTCTGTCAGTCATGCACGCCAAGGCCCATTCAACTAAGTGTGAGGTATTGTCTTTATTATGCCATTTACTATTGCTATTTAATTTAATTATTGATAATGGGAATGCACAATTTATGTCTTTGCAAAAGTGAGATTGGTGCATCCCTAACCAATAACTTTTTCACACATTTGTTAGATTGTCTGGAGTGTTAGGAATCAGGAGGGTGCTGGCGCAACTGCAGGGTAAGAGGTGGAAATGGTGAACAGTTTCCTCTCTCGTTGTGCTCTCACAACGAAGTACATGACCAAATCTGGTATGTGATTCTCCTTTATTACATTAAAAAATGTTTTGTTCTTTCAGCTATTCTTTCATTAGTCTTTCATTCTTTATACAAAAATACAGAAGAGGAACCTTTATTTTAATTAAATATGAATAGGACGTCAAGTAACATTTGAATATGTTTTCTAAAAGCTCGCAATGAAATGCTGACTGTACATGCAATTGGGTGGAATAGATGCAAGCATGATGGCCTTCATCTTGCATTGTCCAACAGATATGTCAAGGTATTGACCATATTACACAGAATTAATCTGGTCCAAGATGGCAAAGGCAATTGTTTGTTTGCATTTTTATTGAAGACCGTCCGAAAGGCTGAGGCTGAGTCCCAGAGGTTGGAGAAATTGAGCCGTGAACTTGGGTGTCCTGAGAACATGGTCCAGCAGTGGGTACATGACATCAGACAGTGGGCCACTGATGGTACAGTATTGATGTTATAAATAATAGGCTGTTTACAGTTACAGCATAGTGTGCTCGACATAACATTTTTTTTCTCAAAAATACAATCATGTACATGCATGCATTTCACATATTATTATAGCCCAGTTTGTGCTGATCATAGTGAGATTAGACTTTACCCATTTAGATATTTATAAGAAACTGAAAAAGCACATATGTGAGGGCATGACAAAACTTCTCCAGGCCCCAAAAATACCCTTAGACTCCAGAGGGTTAATCCACAAATGACTCAAAGGCAGGGTAGGTAAAAAATGTATAAACAACTTTCTTCCAAATTTGTTTAAACTTTCTATATATATCAATGCATAATTAAAATGTAAGTACTCTGATAAAAAGAGTATAAAAATCGAGTGACTCTAGACCGTTTAATCTGTATTAAACACAGCTCATTATTTCCATACGGGACGAAACATAGGATTGGCTTAGGCGACTGTCACTCTCTCGCAACCATGGCAACCACCCTTTTGCCACACATGACCTGCCCACTTGCACGCGCACGTTTGATTTGAGGAATTCAAGAGGCACGGATCATAGGAATACCAAAACAATGGCAGAGAAACAGCAAGCAAAATTCACAGTACCGGCCTATGCAGTTAGTGAAGGCAAACCAGGCAAAAAAAGGAAGCCAGTAACAGTACAAGAAAAGTCTTTGGATAAACAAAGGAATAAAACGCGATTGCGAGAACTGAGGGAACTCAAGGGGCTGAAAAGTGACTCCTTGATGGCTTTATTTCTGCTGGACAGGTAAATCTTTCTTTTTGTATTTTGATCATACATATTTTTTTGTTTATTTTTTCATGAAGCATGTGTCATTAGCACACGTAGCTGCGTAATATAGCTAACATAACATTACTTAGCGAGCCGTAGTAGAGACGATAAATAATCTATAGGCCTAGCTCAAGATGATAGCTATAGTGTTGAATAGTGCATAATTTTGCTTTAGATAACTAAATACATGTTTAACAGATAGTAGGCCTAACGTTACTCCGCATCTAGGAACTTTTCTTAGAACTATATTTACCCTCTGTCTAACTCTTTTACCATGTTCACCTGTAAGTTTACCTGCACGTTTTTTTCGCCTTTGTTTTGTTTTTATATTCTCTACCTATGTTTTACTGATGTCTTTAGCTTTGGAAGGAGCCCAGAAGGGAGGGGGTGGAGTGAATGGAAATAATGAGCTGTCTTTAAAACAGCCATGAGAGGTCTACAGACACTCAATTTTTATACTTTCTTTTTCAGAGTACTTACATTTTAATTATGTATTGATATATAAATAAAGTTTAAACAAATTTTGAAAAAAAGTTTTTTATAATTTTTTTACCTACCCTGCCTTTAAGCTGTTAACTTGTTTAATGTGGCTGACACTCCCTCTGAGTTCAAACAAACCAATATTCCGGAGAAATGCATGCACTCAAACAGTACACTGACTGAACTGCTGTGAAGAGAGAACTGAAGATGAACACCGAGCCGAGCCAGATAACGAACAAAAGACTCGTTCACGAGTCAAGAACCGGTTGCATCGGTTTTCGGATCACCAGTAGTTCTTTCGGACAGTTCGATTCAATAAACTGGTTGAAGAAAACGGTTCACCGGTTCTTTTGCGCTCAACGTAATGGCGTCATTTGCGATGATTGCCCTTGATTTAAGCCTTCGGTTTACCTGCGCTCATAACACTAGCACAGAATCAGTTCAGAATCAATCACCAAAAGAAACAGTTCGGTGCAGGCGCTCTGTGTGTCAGTTTGCTTCACGCTGAATCACACATGCGCAGTATCATCAGCTCCTCGATTCTTCTTATCTGGCTCAGCTCGGTGTTTATCTTCAGTTCTCTCTTCACAGCAGTTCAGACAGTGTACTGTTTGAGTACATGAATTACTCCGGGATATTGGTTTGTTTTAACTCAGAGGGAGTGTCAGCCACATTAAAAAAGTTAACAGCTTAAGTCATTTGTGGATTAATGCGTATTAGAGATGCGAACCGTTTAAAACGATTCAGTTCGATTTGGTGAACTGAATGATTCGTTCGCAAACCGGATATCCAGACTGCTTTGTTTTGAACTCTCTCACACAACAGACACGGAAGAGAAGACAATGCTGAATAAAGTCGTCGTTTTTGCTATTTTTGGACCAAAATGTATTTTCGATGTTTCAAAAAATTCTAACTGACCCTCTGATGTCACATGGACTACTTTGATGATGTTTTTCTTACCTTTCTGGACATGGACAGTAGACCGTACACACAGTTTCAATGGAGGGACTGAGAGCTCTCGGACCTCTTAGCCAGCACCCCGACGCCCTCGTCCTGAAACCCCCTCAACTTGCTCGTGTCAGTGTTTATGAATAGATTAAATGAAACGGGACAAATTTATTGCGTATTCCATGCACAGTCTGTTCCCTTCCTAGGGTATATCGTCTCGTCCGAGGGAATACGTATGGACCCTGACAAAGTTAAGGCTGTGATAGATTGGCCATCTCCAGATTCCCGTAAGGCCCTACAGCGGTTTCTGGGGTTCGCCAATTTCTATCGGCGTTTCATTCGCAATTTCAGCCAACTAGCCTCACCTCTGAAAGCCTTGACCTCTCCCAGTACTCCGTTCAGGTGGTCGGACGCAGCTGAGACTGCGTTCACTAACCTCAAAAGCCGCTTCGTTTCGGCTCCCATCCTTGTGTCCCCTGATCCCACACGGCAGTTCGTGGTGGAGGTTGACGCGTCAGAGGTGGGGGTAGGAGCAGTGTTGTCCCAACGTGCTGTCTCGGACGATAAGGTACATCCTTGCGCGTTTTTTTCCAATCGATTATCTCCTGCTGAACGCAATTATGACATTGGTAACAGAGAGTTGTTGGCAGTCAAATTAGCTTTAGAGAAGTGGCGTCACTGGCTGTAAGGCTCAGGGGTACCTTTCATTGTTTGGACCGATCATAAGAATTTAGATTACATTAGAACTGCCAAAATACTCAATTCCAGGCAGGCTCGGTGGGCACTTTTTTTCGGTCACTTTGATTTTACTTTACCATACCGCCCGGGTTCCAAAAATGTCAAACCCGACTCTTTATCACGTGTTTTTGATCCCTCCACCCGCCCGGTGACTTTCGGCTTCATGGCCTCCCGGTAGATGTGGTTTCTGACAAGGGATCTCAATTTATATCCAAATTTTGGAAAGAGTTTTGTAAATTGCTAGGAGTGTCAGTTAGCTTGTCTTCGGGTTATCATCCCCAAAGTAATGGACAGTCTGAGCGAGCCAACCAAGATTTAGAGAGGACGTTGCGATGTTTGGTCTCCAAGAATCCCTCTTCCTGGAGTCAACAACTCTCTATGGTGGAGTACGCTCACAATTCGTTACCATTGTCAGCTACGGGCCTTTCTCCGTTCCAGTGCAGTTTAGGTTACCAGCCACCAGTTTTTCCCAGTCTGGAATCTGAAGTCGCGGTCCCCTCCGCTCACGCGTTTGTCCAGAGGTGCCACTGCACCTGGACCAGAGCCCGCGAGACTCTGCTCCGGATGAGGGAGCGCACTAAGGCCAAGGCCGATCGCCACCGGTCAAAGCCTCCCGTTTACCTCGTGGGTCAAAAGGTGTGGCTTTCTACCAGTAACATTCCTCTGCATTCCGTATCTAATAAATTATCTCCCAAATTTATTGGCCCGTTTACTATCACCAAGATCATTAGTCCGGTGACAGTCCGCCTAAAACTACCTCCAGCGTACAGGAGGATACACCCCGCCTTTCATGCGTCCAAAGTTAAACCTGTGTTTTATGGACGTATTAATCTGTGTTGTTTGCGTTGGATGTCCGTGTCTTCCCCCGGAACCTCATCCACTCTCCGCACTTCCACAAAGCATCACGACTTACCTTCGGCTCGATTCCCCGCAGTTCCTGTGCCATCCTCTCCTGCTGCCTTCTCACCCTCACCATCCGGATTCCTCACCGCCTCACCGCCGTCTTGGATTGTCGTCTTCCCAGCATCGTGTTGTAGCCTTGTTTGTCTGTTTCATATTCATTAAACTGTTTAACTCGCACTTGTTTCCAGCTCCTCCTTCACCCAGTCGTCACAGTAGTAAAAAAAACGGCATGGTTTTGCAGCGTACAGTGTCACAAACAGAATGAGATGATCCACCGGAAAAAAGAATGAATGAAAGATAGGCGAAAGATAGTATATTTGAATTTTGGCGCTCCCGCGTGACGCACTCTGATGCACCTGTCAGCTGATGGAGGCGGAACTTATAGCGATCGCCTTTTTCTTTGTTTCTTTTATTTTTCAACAGTTTTTATATATGTGAGAGTGTGTTTTATGTTGAATGTGAATGTATCTGCATGATTACCATCTGTTTGAGTGCAAATCAGCCCAAATCAGCTCGCTATTACTGTATGATCACGGCTATCAAAGTGAACGCGTCTATATGAATAGAGAGAGTGGATTATTTACTATATGGCGCATTTGTGTTATTACCATTTGTATAAGTGGCCATCAGCACTTATTTGCATCGTAATTCATTGTAAATGCTGCATTTCTAGCAATCTCAGGCTTTTCTGTAAAATCTTTTTTTATTTTTCTTATTATTCTTATTTTTCTTACTCAAATTATTCTTATTGTATTTTTCTAGTGCTCAAATAAATTACTTATATGATGTCTAAGTTTCTGTCTAGTGTTTTATAATTGAAAAAAAAACAGTGGTATGTTTACTGACTAAATAGTTTGTAGAAGCCTTCAATACTATTGGGAAATATATTTTCTTATATTTGGGGGGTGGGGGTCTAGACATATTCTCAGAAAAATATTTGCAGGAGTTTCATTTTTCATAATATCTTATTCAGATTTGAAATAGAAACTAATGAGACATGTGGCTTTCAATCCATTACTTTTCTAGATTGCTCCAGGACTCATTTAATGTATTTTTATATCAAATAAAAAAATATTTAAGTGTAGTTAAAAAAAAGTTCAAGGCACTTCAGTGTCTATAACTTTTAATATTTTTGAGCATTATCAAATCTGGTTGATAAAAAGTAAAGCTCAAAGTGTCTTCTTTCCAAAGACACCAAAATTATGTTTGTAACACACTGAAGCAGGAAACTGTTACAATTATAAGTTAGGTAGAGCACTTTCAGCTGTGAGTCCCATAATGGGGGGTGCTGGCTAATAGGTTAATCTAAAATATCTTAAACTGTGTTCCGAAGAAAAACAGAGGTCTCACGGGTTTGGAACGATATGAGGGTGAGTTATTAATGACATAATTTAGATTTTTCGATGAACTTACCCTTTAATATGACACCAAACAACATTTACCTTTCATTGTTGAGATAGTTCCCATAAAAAAAAAATAAAAAAAAACTACACTGCCAAATTACTCACACAAAACGTCCTAATAATATATATGATATTCATATTATTCACTCACCATTAATATTGCATATTAATGATATTGTAAATTCATTAGAAACATGAGAAAATATCTACTTCGTTGAATATACAGCTAAACAAAATATACTGGTTTTAATCCCCAAATATCATGCGCTAGCTACCTCTCTTTCAACGTGTAACTCGTCGTGGGCGCTTTGATGCAGCCATTTTGAATAATAATTAAAATAATCAAATGGCATCATTTTAAGTTTTTCTAGAGAAGGGTCGTACGGCCATTATGGGTTTTAAAGGGTTAACATTAGAATAGTCAGCCGAAGTTGCAATTGGATAAGTTAACTTTACTAACCTAGCTACAAAAACAATGCAAAATAGCTTATCTGACTGAGTGGCTAGTGCAGTAGGTGAGAATCTGACAGACTTTATAATAGCGACTACGATTTGTTTGTCTTATTATAATATTTATTAATTTAGGTAACGTTAAATCATCACACTATCCTCCTGCTCCCGCCCTGATTAACACTCCCTCCCTGTTAATCATGTAACTACCATGCTTACCGTTTCTATTACACTCTCCTGCTCACTCTGTCCCTCCTTGGCTGCATTCGAAAACTGAAAAATGCTGCCTTCGGAGGACGCATTCCAAGTTAGGAAGGCATGAAGGCACGTCCGAAATCGAAGTTAGCTTCACTTCCTGTTTCCTGAGATGCCTTCATCTGGCCGATTTTTGAAGGCAGCATAGATGTATCCTTCGCTGCCTTTGATATCCCACAATCCTGTGCGTTCCATTCCGTGAGAGTTAAGCCAAAAAATAAAGATGGCGTCTGAAAGTTGCGGTCGGTGGTCAGTTTATGTGTAAATGTATGTTTCTGATCAACGTTTCTCACTTTTTATGCCATTTCTAGCGAGAAATTAATATTGCAGTAATGAAATATAAACGTAGTTTTCACCAAAGCTCTCTATATTTTGCTGAAGATCATTAAACCATTACGCTGCCTCAGAAGCCTCTCCGAAATCAGTTTCATGAGGTGCCTTCGTGCAAAAACGTTGCCTGCAAAGTCATTGCCCGATTAGACGGCAAGGCTCGTCTCGGCTTCGGATGCAGCCCTTGACTTCACTATCAGACACCTCCTCTGCCTGGGCGCTGCCATGGCTAGTCACCTCTCCTCCATGTGCTATGCTCACCTGTTTTTGCAAAATGTCGTCAGGTACTGTCATAGACAGTAAAGGGTACTGTAGGCTTGGAAACTGAAGCTACAGCACTAAACATGTTGGTTATTTTTTGCAGGCGTTGAGGCATCAACCTCTAGGAATGTGTTTTTTTTTTTTTTTGCCCTGCAACTTCTCCGCAACCCCTATGTATGAAGGACTTAAAATGACAGAAAAAATAAATAAATAAATAAATGCAGAAATAATAGGGAAAATAAATACATTTTGGTAATATAAATGGCTATTTCTGTATTTTTGCATGTATTTATTTATGTATTTCTACATTTATTTATATATTTATGTATTTATATATTTATTTATTTATACATTTATTTATTTCTGTATTTCCACATTTCTACATTTATTTATTTCTTTATTTCCATATTTCTACATTTATTTATTTCTGTATTTCCACATTTCTAAGTTTATTTTTCCATGCGCCTGTATGCTAATTGAGAGAGGGTGCCAACATCAGTCTGAAGAAGGATTGGTTAGAGCGATGTGATCGAATCTACTACTACTGCCTTGATTTCGCTGGTACAAGGAAGCCTACTCGGTAATGCTGCCAGTGTTGCCAACTTAGTGACTTTGTCGCTAGATTTAGTGACTTTTCAGAGCCCCGTAGCGACTTGCGACAAATCTAGCGACTTTTTTAACAGACCTTATTTAGTCTCTGAGACTCTCCGGTACTGACGCACGAGCATGAGTTCTCTCTCCCAGCGCGCGCACATGCCTCTCTCTCTCTCTCTCTCTGCATCTGCTCTGTTCAGCGAGCAGAGAGGAGCAGCACTTTCAGTTAAAAAAAGATATTCTGTTGCTTCTAACTCTATTTTACATGTATAGCCGAAATCACTGTACAACCATTGTCTTTATCTTATGTGTATTTGATTTCATTAGACAATGTCATGAATAGGATTTTAGTGCAGAGATTAACATCCTTGAGAGCTGGTTGTCTTAATGGACCGCGTTTCAGTATGGGTCTGCCACATGATCAAGGAATGACTTGACCCGAAAGACTCATGAGATGAACTAATCAATTCTCTTTCCGGCTCGGACTGCATGGTTTAGCGTATGAGTCTGTCATGTGATTAAGGAATGACTTGAACCCAAAGACTTGTCAGACAAGAGATGAGGTGAGCTAATCACAGACTGAAGACCCAGGTAAACAATGAATTAATCTTTTCTGTATCTTATAGCATTTTAGTTTTGTATTGTTTGTAGTGTGATCAACATTTTGCTGAACGTGACTCAAAAGTCAGAGTCGGTAAAATGAGCCGAACTTCCCATCACTAGTATAAACTGAGTATTATGGTAAAACCGTCAGAGAACTGATCTGAATGCAGTGCTCTTCCATAGACAGTAAAAGAAATGGACACAGCGACCACATTGAATTCAACGTAGACAAGTGAAGTCAATTAGAAGCATGCACTTCCTGGGGGTCAAGCGTACTGCACGGACTCAAACTGAGCTTGATGACGTAGATGTCAAGTGAGCAACCTTTCTGACAATTGTAAGTCTTTTAATCGCTGTGCCAGGATAAATCTGAATTACCCACCGAATCTTGCAGACGTTGTTGAACAATTTTGTCCCGTTGCTTCTATGGACTCTCTATGGGCTTCTCCCTTGACTTTATGCCTCCACGTTCCCCCCGATTACCTCATAGACAGTAAAAGATTGGATGCGAGCTTCTCCTCCTGTCCATACGGTAATTTTTCTACTGTGCGACAGAGAGTCGCAGGTTATGACGCAATCGTTAGCCTATTTTTACAAAAACTGATTCTAAGGGGCCACAACGTAAGATAACAGGTAATGGGGCCTTTTATACATTATGGAGTTAATTGGTATTAACTAAAGTTCGGGGCAGGGGCACGCCCAAACAATCACCTGACTTCTAAGAACTTCCATATATACCAGGCCACGTCACACCGCACTGCTAGTCTCGTTCTCTCAAAGGACAGGTGTACTTGCCTGGTCTGAACGGTGCGCTGTTTGATTCAATTTCACTGACGACACTCGAGAGATCATGCTCTCTCACGCTTCCTCAGAGCCTTCAACACGCTCTTAAATCCAAGGTATCCAATTCAATCGTGCAGATAACAAACGGTTATTTCAACTATATTTAGTTTCAATAAATCTTCTGTCATGACAAACTTTGAGCCCTCAACACTTCCGGCAACTCCACTCTCCATCACACGTGACGTCACGGGAATTCTCCTCCACAGCATCAAACCGCAGCGCCCCCTAGCGGCAGGCAAGACGTAATTCCACCTGCAATAATTCAACCTGATCTCTTCTCTATGCTCACATTCCGTTCATAAAACTCCACTCACAAACATTCTTTCATCCCAACATCCATTCCTATACCCTTCCTTTCAGCTGATTATAGCAATACGGCTCATAGCCCAAAGACACGCAGGCTGGTTAAATTGAACAGTCTAAATTGTTCCCCCCTTGACTCGTATGTATTAAAGACTTGTGCACGGATTGATTTTATGTATTAACTGATTTTTGCCATGACATATAGCCTCATATGCTGGTATGGCTTAATAAGTAAATAGACAACAATCAGCAATACGGCTCCATGTTTTCTAATAATTCTCTACAGCTACTTCTAAATTCCAGATGCCCATTCGCCGTCCCTCACGCCATTCAAAACTAAAGGTGTGACACGTCTTGTGTATTCTTTAATCTTCGCTCATGCAGACCAGCCGGTCTCCCTTCAACCTCCAATTCTATTTAAATCTTTTCATTCTTTACCTCCCAACCTCCCTCCCTCCCTCCCCGCATCTTGCAACACACCCCACAAACATCCTTTCATCCCAACATCCTTTTTTTCCACCCTAACTTCAGCTGTTTACAGGAATATGGCCCTGTGTTTCTAATTATCTCTAACAAATCTGACATCCACCGTATCATAATGTTGTTACTTCTGCTCAAATAGCATTATTAAATCCGCAGCTATTACCACCACCACCACAGCGGTACCTCAGGTGGATGACCACACAGCTAACAACAGCACCACCAGCAGCGCCTCAGGTGAAACGATCATACAGCTACAACAGCGCCACCAGCAGCGCCTCAGGTGAAACGATCATTCAGCTACAACAGCACCGCCACCAGCGCCTCAGGTGAAACGATCATT
Source organism: Carassius carassius (assembly GCF_963082965.1). NCBI lineage: Eukaryota > Metazoa > Chordata > Actinopteri > Cypriniformes > Cyprinidae > Carassius > Carassius carassius. The sequence continues at coordinate 20,043,916 of NC_081790.1, read as the reverse complement.
CAGCTACAACAGCACCGCCGGCAGCGCCTCAGGTGAAACTATCTTACACCTACAACAGAACAACCAGCAGCGCCTCAGGTGAAACGATCATTCCACTACAACAGCAGCCCCACCAGCGCTTCAGGCGAAACGATCATTCAGCTACAACAGCACTGCCAGCAGCACCTCAGGCGAAATGATCATTCAGCTACAACAGCACCGCCACCAGCGCCTCAGGCGAAACGATCATTCAGCTACAACAGCACCGCCAGCAGCGCCTCAGGCGAAACGATCATTCAGCTACAACAGCACCGCCAGCAGCACCTCAGGCGAAACGATCATTCAGCTACAACAGCACCGCCAGCAGCACCTCAGGCGAAACGATCATTCAGCTACAACAGCACCGCCAGCAGCACCTCAGGCGAAACGATCATTCAGCTACAACAGCACCGCCAGCAGCACCTCAGGCGAAACGATCATTCAGCTACAACAGCACCGCCAGCAGCACCTCAGGCGAAACGATCATTCAGCTACAGCAGCACCGCCAGCAGCGCCTCAGGCGAAACGATCATACAGCTACAACAGCACCGCCAGCAGCGCCTCAGGTGAAACGATCATTCAGCTACAACAGCACCGCCGCCAGCGCCTCAGGCAAAACGATCATTCAGCTACAACAGCACCGCCGCCAGTGCTTCAGGCAAAACGGTCATACAGCTACAACAGCTATGCCACCAGCGCTTCAGGCAAAAAAGTCATTCAGCTACAACAGCACCACCACCAGCGCCTCAGGCGAAACGATCATTCAGCTACAGCAGCAGCCCCACCAGCGCCTCAGGCGGAATGATCATACAGCTACAACAGCACCGCCACCAGTGCCTCAGGCGAAACGATCATACAGCTACAACAGCACCGCCACCAGCTGTGAGTGAATGGGGGCTTCAAAAGGCCAACCATGGAATTGCTGTGGTCACAGACAAAGCGAGGAATATGGATGTTGCTGTCAGAGAGGCTGGGCTGGCCCCCAATGTCAGGTGTTTTGCCCACACTTTGAACTTAGCCAGCCAAGCGGGTTTGAGTGTGCCCCGCGTGAGCCATTTGTTGGGCAGAGTGAGGCGTATTGCCTTTGCCTTTTTTCACCGAAGCTCCACAGCCACAGCTGCGCTCGCAGCCAAACAGATACTGCTGGAGCTTCCACCGCATAAGCTAATCATCGATGTCGCTACGCGCTGGAACAGCAGTCTGGATATGATCGAACGCTTATCTCGAACAGCAAGCGGCTGTGACAGCAACTCTACTGAGCAACGACGTTCGACGAAATGTCCGTGACATCGATACTTTGGATGGCTCAGACATCCGTGATGCGGAGGACATAGTGAAGCTTCTAAAGCCACTCAAAACGGCCACCACTGTGCTGTGTGACAAAAAACCCCACTGTATCTCATAGTGCCCTTAAAGCATATGATCGAGCATAACATGGCATCCAACGAAGAAGATTCCCCCACTGTGAGCAACATAAAGAGAGCTATACTGAACAGCCTTTACAACAGATACACTTCAGAGTACAACCACCTGCTGGAGTGCACCACATTAGACCCCAGATTCCGGGCTCTGCCTCATCTAGAGACAGACCAACGCGATGATGTATTCCACAGACTGAAGGAGAAAGCTGTACTGATGTTGCAGAACCAGGTAGCCTATTGTATTTATTTAACTCTTTCTCTAAATTGTATTTATTTTACTCTCTCTAAATTGTATTTATTTTACTCTCTCTAAATTGATTTTTTTAAAATAATTTGTTTATTATTATGGCATATTTTTCTAAATGTGTTTCCAAATGTGTTTGTGTAATTAATTAATGTGTAAGTATTAATGATACAAATTATAACAAATGATATTAAAATCTTGCCTTTATAACAATGTGAAACCCCTGTCAATGTTGTACTTAGATTTTACTTAGTCTTTTTATTTCTGCTATTCCTCTGTGCAGGATGAAGGCAAAGAAGGTGCCAGTGGTCAACCCCCCTGCAGCAGAGCAGCCTCTTGACCAGACAGACAGAGCAGGAGCAGAGCTGAAACAACCTCCTTCCATGAAAACAGCATTGGAAGATCTCCTTGGAGGGACTTTCGATGAACCAGTTGCACTGCACATCAGTCAGATTGATGCAGAAATGAATAAGTACAGAGCTGAAACATCCATTTCCCTCAATAGCTGTCCACTTAAGTGGTGGAAAGAGAATGCTAGGCTATACCCACTGCTATCCAGTATAGTAAAAGCATATCTCTCCACACCAGCCACCTCTGTCCCTAGTGAAAGGGTTTTTTCATCAGCAGGGGACATTGTGAATGTGTGGAGATCTCAGCTTCGCCCAGAAAATGTGGATATGCTGATATTTCTTAAAAAATAACATGTAAAAAAAAAAAAAAGATTATAAGCTAGGAAAGAGCACTGGCAAAGCCTTAGTTTGTTTATATGAAAAGATTTATTTTATTTGTATTATTTATTTTATTTGGGATTTGTTTTAATATTTCAATTTAGTTTTGTTATTTGACAAAGATATTTCAGTTTCAGAAAGAAATGTACAGCATTTTGTCTGAGTGAGAATGAAATAATAAAAGGAAACTTTTTCATTTATCTTTCTTAAATCTCATTTTGTACAAACAATCATGAGAAAATCGTATCGTGAAACCAGTATCGTGAATCGTATCGCATCGCTAGTTCAGTGAATCATTACATGCTTAATGAGTACACTTGTCGACTACTGTACCGCTGTTTTGTTTAATTACAGTTTTATTTGAATATTCACCGGTTACCGCCTCCTTCTTCCCGACTTACGAATGTTCTTACACCCATCAATTCACTCTATCAACAAATTATTACAAACACAATATTACAAACATTCATTGCCAAAGAAGCTGGCTGTTCACATAGTGCTGTATCCAAGCATGTAACAAAGTTGAGGGGAAGGAAAGTGTGGAAGAAAAAGATGCACAACCAATCGAGAGAACCGCAGCCTTATGAGGATTGTTAAGCAAAATCGATTCAAGAATTTGAGTGAACTTCACAAGGAATGGACTGAGGCTGGGGTCAAGGCATCAAGAGCCACCACACACATACGTGTCAAGGAATTTGCTGAAACACGGACAATGTCAGAGGAGTCTTACCCGGGCTAAGGAGATTAAAAAGTTCTCTTTTCAGATGAGAGCAAGTTTTGTATTTTATTTGGAAAACAAGACCCCTAGAGTCTAAAGTAAGGGTGGAGAAGCTTATACCCCAAGGTGATTGAAATCTGCTGGTGTTGGTTCATTGTGTTTTTTGAAAACCAAAGACACTGCACCCGTTTACCAAGAAATTTTGGAGCATTTTATGCTTCCTTCTGCTGACCAGCTTTTTGAAGATTCTGATTTCATTTTCCAGCAGGATTTGGCACCTGCCCACACTGCCCACACTGCCAAAAGCACCAAAAGTTGGATAAATGGTGTTGGTCAAGTCAAGTCACCTTTATTTATATAGTGCTTTAAACAAAAAAATATTGTCAAAGCAACTGATCAACATTATGAAAATAGTGTGTCAATAATGTAAAATGACAGTTAAAGGCAGTTCATAATTGAATTCAGTGATGTCATCATTCAGCTCAGTTCAGTTCATGTAGTAAATTAAGTGTCCCCAACTAAGCAAACCAGAGGTGACACCGGCAAGGAACCAAAACTTAATCGGTGACAGAATGGAGAAGAAACCTTGGGAGAACCCGGGCTCAGTTTGGGGGCCAGTTCTCCTCTGACCCGATGAAGCCAGTAGTTCAATTACAGGCTGCAGCAAGTCAGATTGTGCAGAAGAATCATCGGTTTCCTGTGGTCTTGTCCCAGTGGTCGTCGAAGACAAGATCATTACAGGGGATCTGTCTCTGTGGCTCATCTAGTTGATCTGGTCTCCGCTGTCTCTCAGGGCTGTAGAGGTCCTTTCTAGGTGCTAATCCTCCATCTATCTGGATACTGACTGGATGCAGGTGACCCTCTTATCTGGATAAAGACTGGATCTGGTGGCTGCGGTGACCTCAGAATAAGAGAGAAACAGACTAATATTAAAGTAGATGCCATTCAAATACTGAGGTGCTAAACCATTCAGGGCTTTATAAGTAATAAGCAAGATTTTAAAATGTATACAATGTTCGAGAGGGAGCCAGTGCAGTGTTGACAGAACCGACTTGACTTCCCAGCAAACTCACAAGACCTGAACCCCATAGAGAATCAATAGGGTATTGTCAAGAGGAAAATGAGAAACCAAAAAAATGCAGATAAGCTGAAGGCCACTGTCAAAGAAACCTGGGCTTCCATTCCACCTCAGCAGTGCCACAAACTGATCACCTCCATGCCACGCCGAATTGAGGCAGTAATTAAAGCAAAAGGAGCCTCTACCATGTGTTGAGTACATGTACAGTAATGGAAAATTAAGAAGACCAACTATTCACAATTTTTCTTTTTATTGTTCTATATAACAATATATATAAGTATAATAATTTGTTGAGATAGTGAATTTTTTTTTTTTTTTGTTAAATGTGAGCCAAAATCATCACAATAAAAAGGACCAAAGACTTAAACTACTTCAGCATAGGTGTGATTGGCAAAGGACAAAAAAGCAGGAAACTTTACGGTGCACTTACCATGATGCGGCGACAGCCCCAACCTACCCCCCCCCCCCCCCAAACCACACACACCTACAGTGACATAATTTATATAGTATAATAATAAATTAAAAATATTGTACTTGTTTTTTGTTTAAATGAATTTATAAATTAATTAATTAAAAAGGGAAGAAAAAATTAAATACACATCTAAATTAAATGATTAAACAGAAAAATCATAAATGGAGTAATGTGGTACATATGCTTCAAAGACTGGGCAAAATAGGGATGAATTCCAAAAAATCTGTCAATGATTTGCTGCTGACGTGCACGAAAACTAGTCATTTATTGGGCATTTCTTGTCCTCATTTCTATGGTGTCCTTTACATCTATTAAAAATAACATCTTTATTTCCCTCTATATTTTTGAAAGGTTTCTTTTCTTGTGTTTTTGTTCAGCCATTTTGTAAGTGCTTTATTATTGACTTCTATGATTGCTAATCCACAACAGATGAGGATTATTAGGTTGAACGTTCAGAATACGATTCCATAGGTTATATTTCAGCACGAATTTCGCGAATTAACAGCGACTCTTTAGTAGCACGTAGAACGCGTTCATGTCAAGTAAGGTTTTTGGCAAAAGCGCATGGATTTGTGGAGAGCGTTTATAACCTTGCACGTAGAGACCCAGATCCGATTTAAGCATTCATTAAAGTGAATCGGTTCAAAGGAGTCATTAGTTCGCAAATCGGACGAGTCATTAGTGGACAGATATGCTCATATGCTCCGCGCATATAACGTTACTCCCAAATATATTTTTAGGTCGCACAGATTAAATTTCAGGAGCATATGCAACAAAAATGTTGGCAATTTCGAGCCTTGTAGAAGCTGCTAAACTTTCTAGCTCGAAGTAAGCAATAACCAACATGGCGTTAATTTGCTAAGTTAGCCCATAATCGTTTAACATTAATGTTATGGAAGCATGACAAAAGTAATCAATAGATTGATTAAATTTTACTAGACCTGCATATAAAAATGAAAGACAATATATTGAATTTGCTTACATGAATCATTCGTGTTCACTGTCTTCGTCAGTCAACTGAAGCTGTTCACGTGAGTAGATGGTTGGGTGTGTGCGCATTCATAATGGTGCGCATACACTTTGAACTTCAATCGTGACAAATGATTGGACTACTTGCGGAGTGACATGACAACATGAATCAGACACACAAAAAACGTTGACAGCGGTGAGCGGTCATTATGTTTACCAATAGCCGAAGAATCACACCCCTGTTCAGTCTGTGTGCATTGAATTTAATTACAATATACACGTTTCACAATTAGAGTTGAATTACTGAAATAAATGAACTTTTCCATGACATTCTAATTTTTTGAGATTAACCTTTATATGAAAGTTGGGGGGGGGGGGCTCTTATTTTGTAATAGCACATCAGACAGTCCTGATATGACACATCTGAGACTGTGGGAAGGTATACTCTCAATCTGAGGTGGAGCTAGTCTGTGCAATCTAGAACTTTTATTTTTATAGATTTTTGAAAGTAGAGATGCAGCAGCATATTTATGAGATTTGGGAGGCTCTTAATTTGAAATTCCACATGAGATCGTCCTGAAATGACACAGCTGACATTGTGGGAAGGTGTACTTTCAAACTGAGGTGGAACTGGTCTGTGCAATCTAGAATTTTTATTTTTACAGATTTTTGAATGTAGAAATACAGCAGCATATTGTTGAGATTTGGGAGGCTCTTATTTTGTTATTCCACATCAGATAGTCCTGAAACGACACAGCTGACACTGTGGGAAGGTGTACTCTCAATCTGAGGTGGAACTGGTCTGTGCAATCTATAACTTTTATTTTTATAGATTTTTGAAAGTAGAGATGCAGCAGCATATTTTTGAGATTTGGGAGGCTCTTATTTTGTACTTCCACATCAGACAGTTCTGAAACTACACAGCTGACACTGTGGGAAGGTGTACTCTCAATCTGAGGTTAAAGGGGTCTGTGCAATCTATAACTTTTTTTAATATATATTTTTAAAGTAGAGATACAGCAGCTTGTTTATGAGATTTGGGAGGCTCTTATTTTGTACTTCCACATCAGACAGTCCTGAAACGATGCAGCTGACATTGTAGCAAGGTGTACTCTCATTCTGAGGTGAAAGTGGCCTGTGCAATCTATAACTTTTATTTTTATAGATTTTTGAAAGTAGTGATGCAGCAGCTTGTTTATGAGATTTGGGAGGCTCTTATTTTGTAATTCCACATTGGACAGTAATGAAACAATGCAGCTGACATAGTGGCAAGGTGTACTCTCAATCTGAGGTGGAACTGGTCTGTGCAATCTATAACTTTTATTTTTATAGATTTTTGAAAGTAGAGATGCAGCAGCTTGTTTATGCGATTTGGGAGGCTCTTATTTTGTAATTAGGCATCAGACAGTCCTGAAACGATGCAGCTGACACTGTGGTAAATTGTACTCTCAATCTGAGGTGAAAGTGGTCTGTGCAATCTAAAACTTTTATTTTTATATAGTTTTGAAAGTAGAGATGCAGCAACTTGTTTATGAGATTTGGGATGCTCTTATTTTGTAATTACACATCAGACAGTCCTGAAACAATGCAGCTGACAATGTGGCAAGGAGTACTCTCAATCTGAGGTGAAACTGTTCTGTGCAATCTATAACTTTTATTTTTATAGATTTTTGAAAGTAGAGATGCAGCAGCTTGTTTATGAGATTTGGGAGGCTCTTCTTTTGTAATTAGGCATCAGACAGTCCTGAAACGATGCAGCTGACACTGTGGTAAATTGTACTCTCAATCTGAGGTGAAAGTGGTCTGTGCAATCTATAACTTTTATTTTAATAGATTTTTGAAAGTAGAGATGCAGCAGCTTGTTTAAGAGATTTGGAAGGCTATTTTTTTGTAATTACACATCAGACAGTCCTGAAACAATACAGCTGACAATGTGGCAAGGTGTACTCTCAATCTGAGGTGAAAGTGGTCTGTGCAATCTATAACTTTTATTTTTATAGATTTTTGAAAGTAGAGATGCAGCAGCTTGTTTATGCGATTTGGGAGGCTCTTATTTTGTAATTAGGCATCAGACAGTCCTGAAACGATGCAGCTGACACTGTGGTAAATTGTACTCTCAATCTGATGTGAAAGTGGTCTGTGCAATCTAAAACTTTTATTTTTATATAGTTTTGAAAGTAGAGATGCAGCAACTTGTTTATGAGATTTGGGATGCTCTTATTTTGTAATTACACATCAGACAGTCCTGAAACAATGCAGCTGACAATGTGGCAAGGAGTACTCTCAATCTGAGGTGAAACTGTTCTGTGCAATCTATAACTTTTATTTTTATAGATTTTTGAAAGTAGAGATGCAGCAGCTTGTTTATGAGATTTGGGAGGCTCTTATTTTGTAATTAGGCATCAGACAGTCCTGAAACGATGCAGCTGACACTGTGGTAAATTGTACTCTCAATCTGAGGTGAAAGTGGTCTGTGCAATCTATAACTTTTATTTTTTATAGATTTTTAAAAGTAGACATGCAGCAGCTTGTTTATGAGATTTGGGAGGCTCTTATTTTGTAATTCAACATCAGACAGTACTGAAACGATGCATCTGACATTGTGGCAAGGTGTACTCTCAATCTGAGATGGAATGGGTTTATGCAATCTATAAATTTTATTTTTATAGATTTCTGAATGTAGAGATGCAGCAGCTTGTTTATGAGATTTGGGATTTTGTAATTCCCCATCAGACTGTCCTGAAACTATGCAGCTGACATTGTGGCAAGGTGTACTCTCAGTCTGAGGTAAAAGTGGTCTGTGCAATCTATAACTTTTTTTAATATATATTTTTGAAAGTAGAGATGCATCATCTTATTTATGAGATTTAGGAGGCTCTTATTTTGTAATTACACTTCAGACTGTCCTGAAACGATGCAGCTGACATTGTGGCAAGGTGTACTCTCAATCTGAGGTGAAAGTGGTCTGTGCAATCCATAACTCTAATTATTATAGTTTTTTGAAAGTAGAGATGCAACAGCTTGTTTATGACATTTGGGAGGCACTTATTTTGTAATTCCATAACAGACTTACCTGAAATGATGCAGCTGACATTGTGGCAAAGTGTACTCTCAATCTGAGTTTAAAGTGGTGTGTGCAATCTATAACTTTTATTTTAATAGATTTTTGAAAGTAGATGTAGCAGCATGCAGCTGACACTGTACTTTCTGTGTGAGGTGGAACCAGTCTGTGAAATCTAGAACTTTTATTTTTATAGCTTTTCGAATGTAGAGATGCAGCAAGCATATATTATTGTTCTTATTTTGTAATATGAGTATTAGAGGGTTTTTATTTTGGTATTCAGCATCAGACGGTAACGGACTGTGTGTTGGTGAAAAAAAAGTAGCGTTCGCTGGAAGAGCACTGCATTCAGATCAGTTCTCTGGCGGTTTTACCGTAATACACAGTTTATACGGGAAACGTCTGATTTACGACACAGCTTCATGCTCATTGGTTGAGAATGTCAGCTGATACATTTTCTCTTCATTCTAAGAATTAGATTACCAATTTATTTATTCATATTTACCTGCATAAACTAAACAAAAACAAAACATGCCTAGTGAAGTTAAGGATTATGACATGCGTTTATTTTTCTCTTTATTCTATTATATGTTTGTGTGAATTAATAAATCAATCCATTAAAAATATACATGCACACATACATATCTAAACGGGCTGTTTAGCCATAATGCCTCATCTTTGTGTGTTTTCATCTGTGTCAGGGTCTGGCTTAAAACAAGGGAAGAAATTCTGAAGAATATTTGCTACAAAACAGCTTTGACTTGCATAGTATGGAAAAATACTATGGATGTGAAATGGTGGCATAAACCTGCTTGACTGCAAATATTCTTCTAAATTTCCTCTTGTTTTCAGCAGAACAAAGGAATTGATGCACAACAGTGGTATTTCCATTACATCCACTTCGTCTGCGATAAAATACGCGAAAGCGATCTCCTCAATTGCTGACGTTTGCAGGTGACAAAACATGAAGATTCAGGAATTGTCCGACTTCAAAGGTTTTTTTTGACCCCTCCCCTTAATGCAGCCACCTACTCTCGCCTACATTTCAGGCGAGGCAAGGCGCATCTCAAACAAGCCTAATAAGACCCACTTATGTCATGAATATGCTAATTATTTAGCAACATTTAGCGACTTTTCGCGGGGTTTAGCTACTTTCCATTGAAAGAAGTTGACAACACTGAATGCTGCTTGGGTTAATAGAAGCTGTTTTCAGTTTTATGTAGCCTGGATGGAGACTTTTGTTCAAGCAATTGCTAAAGATCGTTTGCTTCTGTCTGGTTAGCGATGTGGCCTCCAGCTAACCAATCCTTATTCAGACTGATGTTGGCACCCCACACTCAATTAGCATACAGGCGCAGGGAAAATAAATATAGAAATGTGGAAATACAGAAATAAATAAATGTAGAAATGTGGAAATACAGAAATAAATAAATGTAGAAATAAATATATATATATAAATAAATAAATAAATAAATAAATAAATAAATAAGTAAATACATATAGAAATGCATCAATAAATACATGCATAAAAATACAGAAATAGACATTTATATTACCAAAATGTATTTATTTTCACTATTATTTCTGCATTTATTTATTTCTAATTTTATTCATTTATTTATTTATTTATTTTTCCTTGGGGTGGAGCCTGTTAAGAGATGATTGGGACAGCCCAGTGTCAGTATGGAAAATGAACCAATGGGCCGCTGTCCCTGCTTTATGGGCCGGTCGTTGGCCAAAAAAAAAAAAAAAAAAAATCATGTTATATCGACCGGCCCCCAAGTGCGTCAGATTACCAGTCCAGCCCTGCCTTTAAGCCAATCTTGTTGCTCAGTGCACACCACCCCAGCCAAGTAGTTAATTTAGATATAATTTTACAGAGTTTTGACTACAATTTAAAATAAAAGAAAACAAAATTAAAAAAAATAAATAATAATGTTTACAGTGTACACATCCACATATGAAGAGAATATGTGTTTTCTGAATTCTTGGCTTACTTTTCGTCTTTGTCGAAACTTGCTTTCGTCAATGTGTACACATATGTTGAGTCCAACAACTTTTTGTTAGTGTATTGGTTACACTGCACGTTATGGATTTATTTCACAGGGACACAACATTTCTAAGAGATTACAAAATTATTTAAATAATTTACTGCTAAAGATTATATTAAAAATTTTAAATTTAAATGACCAATGAATGTGAATTATGTATAAATGAACCATTTTCTGGATTTGTCATCTTGTTAACAATTCTGTAATGATGTCTCTCAATTTGTATGTAGAAAAAATACTCTTCCACTTAAATAATAAAAAAAAAAAAAATTATATATATATATATATATATATATATATATATATATCGCTCTATTTTTATCACAGTCACATATATTGGTTATTTATATTGATGTTGTTTTCTTAACTTGTTTCACATGCCTTACATTTCAATCAGTCATTCAGATATTTACCAGATGTAACCATCTTTACAAGAAGACGTCACAATTTTCATGCATTTCTTGCATCGTCTACATCTCATTTTATCATGGAGTAACCGTTTTCTTTGCATCCACTTCATCAATTTTAGCAATTTTATTTTAGTATTACATGTAAGTTATATCAGAAGTATAACAATGACAGGACAATGACATTTTTTTTTTTTTTTAAGACTGGTCATAACTTTAAATCAACTACATAAAAACGTTTAACTCCCTGAAATGATTGTTATACTGATTGGTTGCATGCTATGTGGCATGATTTTTTAATTTATTTAAAAAATTTTGATTATTAGATGAAATTTTACAACACCCGCAAAAGAACACAACTTAGAAAGTGCAGAGGGGGAAGGTAAGCTAAATAGTACTATTTGAAAAATAGTAATAATTTAGCAAATAGCAGTTTTCTTACATTAGATAGATAGATAGATAGATAGATAGATGTGTGTGTGTGTGTGTGTATAATCTGTTACCTTTTTAAAATAGTGCTATCTCTGTATATAACAACATATAAATGTGTTAAAACTGTATGCAATGTGAATGTACTGTATGCAGTGAAACATTTTACATTATAAGGTCTATCAGTTATAATTCCTTAAGGCAGATTAAAACGTACTCGGTTACTAAACGTAACCTCGGTTCTCTCTAGAAGAGCGAACCAGTACTGCGTCTTAGCTAAGACACTACGGGAAAAGTCTCTTTTCACGAAATACTGAAGCAAAAAATGATCCTTAATTTTGTATTTTTGTAAAGCGCATTTGCAGCAGTACACAGCCATAGGCGAGACGGCTCGTTCGCTCATTGGCTTGTTCTGCGGCAACTGCACAGCCTATCGAGCGCGGGCTGATGCAACATCAGACCAATAAGGGCGCTTCGCGCCCTTCTTGCCACTTCCCGCCAAAACGGGTGTGGCCCAACCTATAAAAGGAGCTCGAAACGGCTCGAAGCGAACCAGAGTGAATCGTGCGCACGGCAGAGAACGCAGTACTCGTTCGCTCTTCTAGAGAGAACCGAGGTTACGTTTAGTAACCGAGTACGTTCTCTTATGAGAGCTCTTTCGTACTGCGTCTTAGCTAAGACGCTACGGGAACCCAATGTAAAACGCAGTGCGCGCAGGGATCACACACCAATAAACCTGAAGCAACGCCCAGGATTTACAGTGCACAGTCACCTGAGGGACTCACAGAGAGTCCAGGACAGAAAAGGGAAAAAGCCCTCCGTCCTATATCTAGCTGCATCCGTAGATGCGGCAATATGACATCACACAGCCGAGGCAAGGCCTGACCAATGTGGCAATGCGGGTCTTACGCAATACTGCCCATATAACAGTCGGCAGCGCATAATGCTCGTGAACTAAGAATTCCCCTCAGGGCCCTGATTCGACTATACCGACAACAGCCTTGCTTGCAAGGCGGGGACCTCCAGGTTATAGAACCTGATAAATGTAGACGGCGAGGCCCAACCTGCCGCCATACATATATCCTGCAAGGAGATCCCAGTAGACCACGCCCACGACGAGGCGACGCCTCTTGTGGAGTGTGCTCTGACGCCCAACGGGCACTGAAGGCCCCTGGAAACGTAAGCTAACGCTATGGCGTCAACTATCCATCTGGATAGAGTCTGTCTCGAAACAGCCATTCCCTTGGAACGTCCACCGAACGAGACAAACAGCTGCTCCGTCTGCCGAAAGGCAGCAGAGCGAGACACATAAGCTCTTAAAACCCTGATAGGGGCAAAGAAGACTCGAGTCTCCATCCTCTCCTGACACCGGCACGGCAGACAGGGCAATAACCTGAGCCCGAAACGGTGTGTTGAGGGATTTCTGCACATAACCGTGCCTAGGTTTGAGTATGACCCTTGAGTCATTGGGCCCAAACTCCAAGCACGACTGGCTCACCGAGAGCGCGTGCAAATCACCCACACGCTTCACAGAAGCGAGAGCCAACAAGAATACTGTCTTGAACGACAGATGCTGTAGGCTAACCGATTGGATAGGCTCAAAAGGGGGACCCTTCAAGGCCTCCAAAACCGCCGCGAGGTCCCACATAGGAACCGGATGACTAAATCGTTCCTTCCTATTGACTGACCGGACGCCGTTTCAGAAAACGCCGCGATGGCCGCCACATAAACTTTGAGCGTGGATGGGGCTCTGCCCTTATCCAACAGCTCCTGTAGGAAGGAGAGGACCTCCGTCACCTCACAACTAAGGGGTGAATAACCTCGAGCTGTGCACCAGCTGGAGAACACTGACCACTTCGAGGCATACAGACGTCGTGTCGACGGAGCTCTAGCCTGAGTGATGGTATTTAGCACTCCCACTGCGAGATCAGCGGGCAACCGTTGAGCGCCCACACATGGAGGGACCACAACTCCGGTTGAGGGTGCCAAATCGAGCCCCTGGCCTGCGAGAGGAGGTCCCTCCTCAACGGTACCGGCCACGGGGCGACATCTGCTAACTGCATCAAATCTGGGAACCATGGTTGGTTCTTCCAAAGAGGTGCTACAAGCAGTATTGAACATCTCGTTTCTCTCACCCGTTCTATCACCTGCGGAAGCGGGGGGGGGCGCTGGTGCAAACCACTCGCGGCCGAGACTCATCGCAGCCAACACGAGCATTCGCCCCGGCTCCTTCTCGATGTCAGCTCGTCTGCTGGGCTTCTGAGCAGAAGGCGCGAGATCCTCTGAGCTCGCCCAGCCCTCACTGCCCGAAGCTAGCAGAGAGCGCCTGTCCTCTTCCCCCGACGCGGCCCTGAGATCGACTTCCTCGGGCGATGCGCCGGCAAACAGCGGGCGCTGCCCACCTGGGAAGCGATGCAGGGGGGGGCAGTGAAGCAGGGCGAACCGGCGAGCTCGGTTGAGCTGAAGACGGTTCCGGAATCCGCTGGAAGCGATGCTTTTACGGCGCCTCAGCGCAGCGGAGAATGCAGGCTCAGAGAAAAAGGCCAGGCGAGTCCTCAGAGTCACCATGGCAACAGCTCGCAGTGGGGGCATCCGCCGTCAGCGAGCGCGAGCGCTGCATGATCTTCACCCAGGCAGGAGACACAGATGACGTACCGGTCTCCCTCGCTGAGTGGGGCTCTGACGAGCCGCAGGAAGGCATCTTATAAAAGACGCAAGCTCTTTTACGAGTGTGTGTCGCAGGGCGAACACACACACACACATAAAGAACAGCTTGGATATAACATAATTGAAAGGATATAGGCGCCGGATAGCGCAGCAGGAACGGCAGTGGAAGGCGGCGATGCCAGCAGCTTCAGAATGGCTCGTCCTGCTGATGTGCTTTCTCAGACGGCGCTTGCTTCCTCCGTGATCCAGCGATGCGTGAGCTTCGCTGAAGAGATGAAAAATCAGGTGAGTCAGCCTTTTTGAGCTCCTTTTATAGGTTAGGCCACACCCGTTTCGGCGGGAAGTGGCAAGAAGGGCGCGAAGCTAAGACGCAGTACGAGAGAGCTCTCGTAAGAGAACCAATAAAACACAATTTGTGTTCTCTTCTACATTTGAAAACAATTACAACACAGTATGTTTCTTGTCATTGTGTTAAATCGTTAAAGAATTATTGAAGAATTCCAAGGCAGAATCTCTGATAAAATGTCAAACGTCGAATCAACTTAATATCGGTCACCCGTTTGGCCATCAGCGACCCTGATTACACTTGTATGACCTGTATGTATTTTAGAAGTATGTGAGCACACCGGCACCTCCATCTGTCTTGCAAGGAGCGATACTGTTCAGCTTCAACATCAGATTAAGCGGCCATGTTAAGTTGCTAATACCATATTTTTGAGTATAAGTCGCACCAGTCCAAAAATACGTCATGATGAGGAAAAAAACATATATAAGTCACACTGGACTATAAGTCGCATTTATTTAGAACCAAGAACCAAGAGAAAACATTACCGTCTACAGCCCTCTCGCGCCCTCTCGCGACTGGAGACGGTAATGTTTTCTATTGGTTCATTTCTCTTGGTTCATTTCTCTCGGTTCATGTCAAATTAATTTTGATAAATAAGTTGCACCTGACTATAAGTCGCAGGACCAGCCAAACTATGAAAAAAAGTGCGACTTATAGTCCGGAAAATACGGTACTTACATACAGTATTTCAGATGATACACAGAATTTGAGGTTGATGCATGATATGCGAGAGTTTGGTTGTCCTGCTTGATGTACTTTATTACCATAGACAGGTCATTAATGGTTTGTCTGTCATGGAATGTGTGACTGGCCTGTGGATTTCTTTCCATCTGTGCGACTAAGCAACTAAAAAAAAATGGGTCGACCAAGCCTCTTATGGTCAACTAAAAGATGGTCATGGCCCCCGGGCTGATCTGTCTGTTTTTTTCTCTTATTATGTGTGTGTGTGTGGTTGCTTTATGCTTTTTTATGTGGTTGCTTAGTGTTCCTGTGGCTCAATTGGTAGAACATTGCGCTATCAAGCGCAAGGTTGGGGGTTTGATTTGCCGGGAACACATGATAGGTAAAAATTGATAGCCTGAATGCACTGTAAGTCGCTTGGGTAAAAGTGTCTGCTTAAATGCATAAATTTAATTTAATTTATGCTTATCATGTGCTTCTGTGTCATCGTGGTGCCCGTCTCCGCCCTTTTGTACTATTATTATCTTATTATTGGCCACACCATCACCTGCTCGGCATTGTTAATCACTCCTTCCCTTTTTTGTTTCCTCATGTATGCTGTCTTGTGTCAGATCGTCGTGTTGTGCTCATAGACTGTATAAAAACATGGACGTAGTGTCCGTGACGTCACCCGTAGACTCCTGAAGAGCGTTTTTGAAGCTCAAAGTGTGCAGAGCGGGCCGTCGCCATCTTGGCAGTGCATCACAGCACGACTCTCCCGGACAATCGATAATGGGCAAAAAGGCGGGAGCTGCAAAATACGCTGTTGTCATTTCAAACGCCATAAAAATCATGCAAAAATACATCAATGATGCCGTATCTGATGGCGTTTTAGTGTGCATGAGAAATGCAGTTTTTTAGGCCGTTCATGTTGCCATATGACGACTTAACGCCGATTTGGTTGCACAGAGCGTGTGTCATTTACAGCCTTTTGCTAATAGTTCAATGAGCCACGCCCACTGATTCCTACAACCAGTATGTTTGAACGGTTTTCGCACAATAGCCCATAACTTTTTAGATATTTTCATCACTAGGCTACTAACATTAATTAAACATATTAAAGATTGCACCTCTTCATCACAGTTTACTAATGTGTCTCATTACAAGAGATTTTTACACTTGCGCAGTGAAAATGTTGAACTGTTTGAGACTGGAACCTGCAACAGAAACCGTGCCAGTGGTAAAGGGGTGTAGGAGCAAATGACCTGTCTTGATTTTTGTCGACAGCCAGAGGTGGCCCTAAATTTGACAAAGGACAGTTGCCTTGAAATTCTTTATGAAATAAATAATTTAAGTAGAAATTTTTTTTCAAATTCTGATAAAATATTAGAACCAACAGCCTCGTGCAAATAGTGTGGTTGTGCTTCGGGTGATCCTTGAAAGTGTCCCAGCTCTATGAATGCAAAACAAAAAAAAACATACAACATTTTCGCTTTACAGTTCAATAACAGTGGGGTTGCAAACAAAGTGCACAAGACTATTCATCAAACACTTATTTAATGTATTCAGATGAAAGTTTGCAATATTAACAAATTATTCTCAAGCAGTGTTTTCAGAGCCCCCAGTTACACTGTTTTAATCAGAATCCTAACTATACAGTTTATTTGGTAAAACAAGTAAAATCTAATTAAGTACATTTTTATTAAACGAAGTAAAATCAAATCCAATCACAAAAGGTCGATGAATCTCGACCAGAAGTGACAGTGCAATGTAACAGATGAACAATTCCTTAGCAATTTGCCAATAATAAGCTGGATCCTTGATGATTCTACAAGGGGAAAGAAGAAATGGTTTACTGAAAAGTTCTTAAAAAGCAGGCTTACATTTTATACCATTTCTATAAAGCAGTGGTTCTCAAACGTTTTATATCAACCACTTCAGAAAATATGTGGCTCTCTAAGTACCACCATGATGACCAACATTAAATTTCAGCAGCGTAGTAGGCCTAACTATTCAGCTCAGCTCTGCACAGTTTTACATGAGACAGTTTTATTCCTAAGAATATTTATTGTTTTCAGCCACTTCAACATTGTAAATACACAGTTTGAACATTAACACTGTACTGTGCTTACATACTGTAAGTAAAATAAAAACTGTACTGTACTTAAATGTAAAACAACAACACCAAAAAACAACTTTACTCAAATAAAGATCAATTAAATGAATTAACATTGATTTGTTTATTTTAGTGATTCCTCTGCTTACCACTAGAGCCTGTGTGCTAGTGATGTGTCATTCGTGAACGAATCGTTCTTTTTGAACGAATCTTTTAGGTGAATGAATCGTTCTCGTTCACGCAATCCACTGACTCATATTTCTCGTTCACTGAAGTTCCTCCCTCCACAGTAGCGCGGCACTATAAGCAGCGCATGCGCAGCTCAGTGAACCGGGTAACAACCATTTCATCCTGTCAAAGAATTACTCAACCTCGAGCCAATCGCCTTCGAGTATGAGGTGTGACAGAGCATGTGATTTGTTGAATGTAGTGAACGAATACGCCCTTCAATGAACGAGTTTCATATGAGTCTTAACTAGATCTAGAGATCTTATCGTTCGTGAACGAAATTACTGATCTGATACCCATGTTGTTCGTGCACGAGTTGAATGATTTAGTACATCTCGTTCGTGAATGAAATGACTGAACTGATACACGTCGTTCGTGAATGAGCTGAATGAACGGATACATGCTTTCGTGAATGAAATGAACTGGTAAATATTTATCTTGTTCGTGAACGAAATGAATGAAAGTAAACCGGGTTAGTCTGCCATTTAGCATGTCAAAAATGCACAGCACAGTAACAGGTACAGTGCACATACGCTTGTTTTGATATTTAGCAACTCCACGTTTAATCCCCGATTTATGAATGTGAATATATAATATATAAACTGTCTGACCAAACAATTAAAATGCTAATTAGGCAAGAAAACTTTGTGCTTTGTTCATTTGAACAACTTAATTAGACTATATATTGAATGCGATTATACACACATTTTAATAAAGCCAGTATTACATACCTCCCCAGTCTAGGGGATGGGAGGAAGTAACAAAGAAAATGGTGGAAAAATGGAGGGAGTTTTTCCCCTTCTACTGACTCACAACAGCACAAGTAATGTGAAAACAGAATAGAATTTATTAAACACAAGGAAGCAAATATAACTTCAGGAGGGGTCCAGGCCAACATAAACAAAACCTACTAACTCCCAAAAACAAACCTAACTAACCTACAAAATAAAAAGAAAACAAAATACAAAAGATTACCCTAACTCCCTAACTGATCTTAAACAGGAGAAAAAGTATAATCAAAATAAATAGCAACCACCTCCCTACAGCTTCCCATGAAAACAAAAGGAAACAAAAATAAACCTTAGTTCTAACAACAAAGGAAAATAACTCACGTTTGGGCTGAATAAATCCTCCCACAAGAGGACTACTAGAAACTCATCAACAAACTTCTAATCACAACAAATCAGCTACAAACTCTAGTGACATAAGCAGAAGGTACTCTCGCTCCAAATTCCCACACTCCAGACATCGCAACTCTGTCTTTTATCTTCAAGCAATTCCTCTTGTGGGCCAATCAGGATAGGGCAGTCATCAGAAGAATCATCCACTAATTGGTCTTCACCTGTTAGTCCTTGTCAGCACTTGAGAGGGCGAGAAAAAGGATCACACAAGGCACATACACAAGAGACAGTCCCAATTAAGGAGGCCCTGGGACGTAACACCCCCACCACGAGATTTCAAACTAACCAAAAAGTTTGTAAACAACCCCCAACCCATTAATACACTTAGTTTTCCACTGAATGGACCCTGGACAGGGCATCGGCCACAACATTCTCCGAGCCTTTCTTATGGCGAATATCCAGATGGTATCCCTGCACCATCAAGGACCACCGCATCAACCTCTGGTTGGAATTAGCCATTTGGGACAGGAAAACCAGGGGGTTATGGTCAGTGTAAATGATGACTGGGTTACAGTGATCTCCCAAGTACACTTCAAAGTGCTGCAAGGCTAGTAAGAGTGCCAATGCCTCCTTTTCAATAGTGCTATACCTCTGCTGGCACTTTGAAAACTTCTTTGAGTAATAGCACACGGGGTGATCAATTCCATCACGGTCCTCCTGTAACAGCACTGCTCCAGCTCCAGCTCCAACAGCGCTTGCATCCACCTGTAATTTAAACGGGAGGGCGAAATTTGGAGCAGACAACACTGGTGCATTACACAAAATATCCTTGGCAGCATTAAAAGCATGAGCACATTCTGGAGTCCAAACAAATTTCTTAGAGGTACTAAGAAGGTCTGTAAGTGGGGAACTTCAGAGGCAAAGTTTTTACAAAAGCCCCTATAGTAGCCGGTCATCCCCAGAAATCTACGTAGTTCTCTTTTGGTGGTAGGAATAGGAAATTCAACAACGGCAGATATTTTTTCCTCCACAGGACATACCTGTCCCTGCCCAACCTTTCTGCCTTAATAGGTAACAACAGCTTTGGCAAGATCACATTTGGCCAGGTTTAAAGTTAAATTGGCAGCACCCAACCTATCAAACACACAGTTCAACTTTTCCACATGATGCCTCCATGTAGGTGAAAAGATGACAATATCATCTAAGTGGGCTTCACAGTCTGAAACCCCGGACAATACTTCCTGCATAAGCCTCTGAAATGTAGCTGGTGCATTTCGCATACCAAAGGCCATGACCTTATACTGCAGAAAGCTGTCAGGAGTCACAAAGGCAGAAATCTCTGATGCTCGAGCCGTCAAAGGAACTTGCCAGTAACCTTTGAGGAGATCCAACTTGGTGACAAACTGCGATGAACCCACCCGGTCAATACAATCCTCTAACCTTGGTAAGGGGAAAGAGTCAGGCTTAGTGATGGCATTTACCTTGCGGTAATCTGTACAAAACCGCAAGGAAGAATCTGCCTTTGGCACCAATAAACAAGGAGAATTCCAGGGACTCTTGCTAGGTTCCACCAGTCCATGGTGCAACAGATACTCCACCTCCAACCGCATAACTTCTCTCTTCTTGGGGTTAACCCTGTAAAGATGTTGCTTAATAGGGACAGCCGTTCCTACATCAATATCATGAGTTAACACGGTGGTTTTTTTGTGGTACATCTGAAAATAAAGTGGGATGTTCTCCAAGCAGTTTAACAATATCCCTACTTTGCTCCTTAGAAAGGTGTACAAGATGAACCTCAAGGTTATTTAAAACATCAGAATTCTTCAGGCCAATACATGACATCTGAGCATCATTTACTACCAACCCATCTTGCTCAGGGCAGTAAGCAAGAGGCATAACATATCAGGAGTTCGGATCACATAATTGTTTTCACTTAGCTGCCTATCAACAATGTAAGGTCCAACAAACTTATTTTGCAACGCAGACCCCGGCACAGTGAGTAGAACCATCACTGAATCTCCAGACTGAAATTTACGAGAAACACTTTTCTTTTTTTTTTCTTTTTTAATTTAGTTTTTATTGACATTCTGTAACAATTATTGCATGTACATCCATCTTAAATATTAATCAGAAAGTGTCAACATGAATGTCCGTTTTCCAAAAATAAAGAACATAAAATAAAAAATAAACAAAAATAAATAAAAACAAAAACATGAACACTTAGGGAGTGAAGTATGGTTGCTCCTACATATACAGGATATAATCATAACAGGTTAAGCAAATCAAAGTCCGGCCTGTGTGATGTTATATAATCTATCCATTTCTTCCAACGTAAAACAAATAAGTCCTTCTTGTAGTTCAAGTCTGCAGTTAATTTCACCATCCTGTATATATCCATCGTGATGTCCATCCACTTGCTCAATGTTGGATTCTCCTGTGAAAGCCATTTTTTTGTGAGTGCCTTTTTGCCTGCAACTAATAAAATACTAAACAAATGTTTGTCTCTCTTTGTCCATCCATCTGGCATGAGTCCAAAAAAAAAAAGCCTTTGCTTTGCAAGGGCAGGTGGCTTCCAAAAATTTCTTGAATTGCTTTATGTATTTCCTTCCAATATGTTTTAATAACCTGACTGTCCCAAAAAACATGATAATGATTTGCATTCATATTTCCACAATTTCGCCAACAGGCTGGGGAGTTACCTTTATAGTGTGATTTTTGATAAGGTGTAATAAAATACCTTATCAGGCTCTTCCAGCCAAACTCCCTCCAACTCTGTGAGCTGCTACATTTCCATTGATATTTCCAGATTATTTCCCATTCCTCCTCTGATAGATCTATTCCTCCTTCCCTTTCCCACTTTGTTTTGATGTATAGGGTTGAATGTGCTTTCTTGTTTATAAGCCCTTTATATAGACCTGAAATAATACCCCTATCTTTGTTTGCATCATAAGCCCTTTTAAACATATCTAACAGCTGATTACTTGATTCAGATACATACTTTAACTTGTCACTGATAAAGTGTCTCAGCTGCAGGTATCGATAGAAGTCCTGTGCCTCTAGAGTATATTTCTCTTTAATTTGTTCAAAACTAAGGAGTGTGTTATCCTTTATTATCTTACATATAGCTGTTACTCCTTTATTTGTCCATTCCTTAAATCTCGTATCTAATTTATTCGGAATAAACTGTGTATCATATGCACACCATTTAAGGACCACAGTATCCTCCTCTAATTTGTATTCTGTTATTACTGTTTTCCAGATTTTAAGTGTCAACTTTAACCATGGGTTTTCTGTATTTTTTATGAATTCTTGCAGGCTGCTATCGGCTATAAGTGCTTGTATGGGGATGGAAATCAGGATGAAAATTTTTTTTTCCACTAAGCATCATAAGATGGATTACACCAGTTTATCATTGGTCTCAATTGTGCCGCCCAGTAATAATCTCTGAGGGAAGGAAGGCCCCATCCCCCTTTTGCTTTGGTCAATTGGAGGGTTTTAAATCGGATTCGGGGTCTCTTACCTTGCCAGATGTACCTGGACAACATTTTGTCCCATTTATTAAATATATTTGGTCTATTTCTATCGGTAGGGTTTGAAATAAAGTAATTTGGGTAGGATGTTCATTTTAATCGAGTCTATTCTTGAACTGAAACTTAAGTTTGGAATTAACTTCCATCTTTCTATATCCTCTTTCATTTTCTTTTGAATCGGTGAATAATTATATTGAAATAGTTCTGTGAGATCCTTCGGTATTTCAACCCCCAGATATCTAAGATGTTCCGTTTCCCATACTAAATCATATTTATTCCTAATTTCCTCTGGTGGTTTGTAGTTGTATTTAAGCAGTTGTGTTTTATTTATATTAATTTTGTATCCGGATAGTCTGCCAAAATATTGAAATGATTGTAATAATTTGGGTAGGGATTTTGTTGGTTGACCCAGAAAGATCAAAATATCATCCGCGTAGCAGGCCAATTTGTGCTCTTTATCCTGGATGTTAATGCCTATAATTTCTTTGTTTTGTCTTATATATTGGGTTAACGGTTCTAGATACAATGCAAATAGAAGTGGTGAGCATGCACAACCTTGCCTCGTGCCCCTTTCCAATATAATACTATTTGATAAGCTGCCATTTACCTTAATTCTGGCATTGGGTTTATTATATAATGCTTGTATTGTTTTAATTATGATCTCGTCTAGGCCAAATTTATGTAAGACTCGATAAAGAAAACTCCAATCCACTGAGTCGAATGCCCTTTCTGCATCAATACTAATTACCATAGCTGCTATTTTATTCCTTTGGATGTGATTAATAATTTGTAGTGTCCGTCGTATATTGTCTTGCGTTTGACGCTCTCGAATAAAGCCTGTTCGGTCATTATGTATTAGATTAGGTAAAAATTTCTCTAGTCGTCTAGCCACAATGGATGTAAATAACCTATAGTCTATGTTGAGAACCGATATAGGTCTATATGATCCGCACTCTAATTTATCTTTATTTTCTTTTGGAATAGCAGATATTATTGCTTCCTTCCAACTGGGTGGTGTTTGTGCTTTCTTTAGAACCCAGTTCAAAGTAGGAAGAATTACTGGTATTAGCTCTTCTTTCAACTCCTTATACCACTCTGCCGTGTAGCCATCTGATCCTGGTGATTTATTTGATTTGAGTTTACTTATTGCCATTTTTAGCTCTTTCTCTGTTATGTCCTCAATCATTATTTTATTCTGTTCTTCATCTAACACTGGTAATTTCAGAGAATCCAAAAAATTATCTATTTCAGCCATGCTGCCTCCTGTCTTTTTAGAGTAAAGATTCTTATAAAAAATTTTCAAAGGCTTCCAAAATTTCATTTAGTTTGTTTTTTGCTATTTTAGTCACTGGATCTTTGATTTTATGAATTGTGTTCTGTGCTATTTTCTTTTTAAGTTTCCAGGCCAAAACTTTCATTGATTTGGATCCGCCTTCATAATATCTTTGTTTAAGGAACATCAAATTTTTCTTGATTTCATACGTTGTCAAATTATTAATTTCGTTTCTTATTTTCATGATTTCCTCCATTAGAGGCTGTGCTGTTCGCTCTTTATGTTTTTTCTCTAATTCTTTTAATTTATTTTGTAATTCTCCCAATTTCTCATTTCTCTTCTTTTTTTTATAGGAGGATATTGCTATGATTTTCCCTCTCAGGACCGCCTTTAGGGCTTCCCATAGAATGGGAGGGGATACATCTCCTTTGTCATTCATTTCCAAGTAGAAGCGGATTTCTCTTTTTATCTGTTCTTTAAAGTGTGTATCATTGAACAGGCTTGAATTTAATTTCCAGTTATTCATTTTTGGTTGCAAGTTTAGATCTAATAACAAATTTTCTCAAGTCTATTGTCCCAATTTCACATGTGTTTATTTTATCTTTGTCCTTTCCAAATACTAGAAAATAATCTATTCTCGTGTATAGTGAGTGGGGTGAGGAGTAATGGGTGTAATCTCTTTGATTGGGATGTAAATCTCTCCATATATCAATTAACCCAACCTCCTCAAATAATGTATTAATTTTCTTGATCAATAACTTTGTATTCTGAGCTTTCCCATTGGAAATATCTAGTTTTGGTTGTAAGTGTATATTTAAATTGCCCCCACAGGTTAGTAGGCCTACTGTCTCTGATACCATCATATTAACGACTTTCTTAAAGAAGCTGATGTCACTTCCGGGTGGTGCATATATGTTTAGCAGCGTTATTGGGTTATTCTCGATATTTCCTCTTACTAAAATAAATCGTCCCTCCTTGTCACTTATCTCAACTACTTTTTCAAAATGTAATTTGCTTGATATAAGAATGGCAACTCCTCTCCTTCGTCCACATTTATAAGAAGAAGAAAACACGCTTGTAAAACCCGTTCTTTTCAATTTCTCGTGTTCCTTCAAATCTAGGTGGGTTTCTTGTAGATATACTATTTGTGTTTGTTCTTTTTTCATTTTAGCTAGTATTTTATTACGTTTTATAGGATTTAACAAGCCGTTTACATTATATGAAGTAATTTTTATCTTGCCATTAGCCATAGTCTGCTTGTCTGGATGTTTTTGAAATAACAAAACCTGGCACAATCCATATTCTCCCTGAACATAACGTTACATAAACAATCACTTTATAAACATTAGAGCTGTATAGAACAACAGCTGCCAAAAGAACATTAAATTGCCTTTGAACAAATACAAGATAGAGAAACACTTTTCTGGTCATAACGAACCTTCATTCTAGCCTGAGCGGCAGCCAGATGTTCTTTAGCCACTTCACAAACCTTCTGAAGACGTACACGGAAAGAGTTGACATATTCCTGCACGGTCACTGGTAATGAAGGTTTAAAGACCAACTGCTCACTGAGCAATTTTAAGGGTCCACGAACTGTGTGACCAAAAACAAGTTCAGCTGGGCTAAACCCTAGTGACTCTTGCACAGACTCACGTGCTGCGAACATTAACAAAGGCAGCCCTTCCACCCAGTCTTTGCCAGAAGCAAGGCAATATGCACAAAGCATATATATGTCACCGCACACATCATAGTCAGAATATACTGATGACCCGATTTGGCCCTCGGCAAAGGGCCGACACAATCAAGAATCAATCTCTAAAATGGTTCTCCCATCACCGGAATTGGTTGTAATGGTGCTGGGGGAATCATTGCTTTAGATTTCCCAGCCACCTGACATACATGACAAGACCGACAAAATTCTGAAACTGTGGATTTCATGCTCGGCCAGAAGAAATACCTTGAAACCCTCTTGAAAGTTTTAGTAATACCCAGATGACCTGCAAGCACATTCTCATGAGCCAATTTTAAAATCTGGTTTCGATAACCAGAGGGTAAAACTATCTGAAATTGTGTATTCCAGCTAGCCTTATCACTGGAAATACTAGACTTCCACCGTCGCATCAAAATACCATCATCCCAAAAAAAACCACAACCCTAGCTTTAGGCTTGTCTAATTGATCAACTGCTGCATCAGCACAGTTCCTCAAGCTCTGATCAGACTTTTGGGCAGCCGCCAACTGTTCCCTTCCAACTCTTAGAGGACCCAGTTCACTGGTTTGATTGAATTCAGTACCTGGACTCAAATTACTCGGAGTAACAAATAACTTGCATTCCTCAAGTTCTAGAGAAGAATTCATAAATGATTTAGACAAGTCAATAACATCCTCCAACTTCCGGCTCTGAGCACGAGTCACTACACATGCAGGAAAAACTGAGGGGAACAAACTAGCAACATCAGACGTTGAAGATACAGGCTTCTCAATAACCAGTGGGCTAGAAAAAACCTTACCACCAGCCAAGTCATTAATGACTACTAATTAGTCATTACACCCAGCACAAGACCAACTCCCTCCACAGGCAGCTCTGAGCGCACTCCGAGCTCAACAACTCCTGACACCTAACACTTCCCAGTTCAATTCCACGTACTAAAATATCAGAGCCAGTATATGTTACAGCAGAAAATGGCAATACACTCTCCAATATAATAGACTGGGCGGCACCTGTGTCCCTGAGAATTGTAATTGGTCTTAACTCAGAATCAGCAGATAACGAGACAAAACCCGACATGAGAAACGGCTGGTACAATGAAGCAGCACTCATGCTTTCACTAACCTCAGAAGGGTTGACAAAAGCAACACTTTTAGCTTTGCTAGACGAATTTTTCTGCTTCCAAGACCGGCACTCAGAAATCAAATGACCTGGGTCAAGACAATAAAAACACACACGTTTGTCACCCATACGTTTTGAATCATACTTGTGAGAACTCTCAGATTTTGGCTGATCTGCCCGAACCAAATCAGTAACCGTATCCTCAGCAAGATATCGGTTTCTACTCTGGCGCACGGAAGGAAAAACACTTCTGTGCGTTAGCACAAATTCATCGGTGACCACAGCAGCATCCGACAGCTTAGTTACCTTCTTGTCATTTAAGTGCACAACAATATTCTCCGGCAAACAACCTTTAAAATCTTCCACCAGAACCAACTCTCGAAGTTGTTCAAATGCGGACACTTTACTGGAACAACACCATTTGTCAAAGAGATTCCCCTTTTCTCTGGCAAATTCTACAAATGTTTGTTTGGCTGCTTTTACATAGCCCCGAAACTTCTGCCGGTATGCCTCAGGTACCAATTCATAAGCTCTAAGCACAGCAATTTTAACAATGTCATAATCTAATGACTGTTCTATAGGCAATGAAGAACAAACTTCCTGGGCTTTACCCTCCAAATTACATTGTAGGAGTAAGGCCCACATATCCTTTGGCCACCTAAGTTTCATAGCCACACGTTTAAATGTAGTGAAATAGGAATCTACTTCAGTTTCACAGAATTTTGGAACTAACCTGATATACCTGCTAACATCAAAATCTGCTTCCCCTGCTCCCTCACCCGGAGTCGAAGCAGCTGGAGCAGACAGAGATGTAACCGGAGACCTCCCAGACAAAGGAAAAGGAGTAACTGGAACATTATCAGACAAAAGCTGTGGAACAACTAACCTACGCTCTCGCTTACGATCAATCTCTAATTCAAGCTCCCGCAACATCTGATTATCATATTCCTGCTTTCTAACCAACAGATCCAATTCTTTCAATTTAACTGCCAATGGAAGCCCACCTGATGTCATTTCAGGCACAGGGACTGACTTTACATCAGAACCCTCAATAACAGGGGTCTTAACTCCATTCCCAGCTTCCTCAGACTCATCAGGTAAAATTGCTCTACAAAAACCTTTTGCAATTCAGCTTTAATAATACGCTTGGACGCATGTCTAGAAACTGAAATATTAAAAAAGTCAGCCACTTGTAACAAGTCATCTTTACGGCACTTGTCAAATACCTCAACAGTGGGACAAAGAGTAAATGAGACTAACTCAAAAGCCATACTCACTCAATGTCTTCTCCTCCACCAAAAGAAAGCAACCAAACAAACAAGCTGATGAGCCCCCAATTTATTACATACCTCCCCAGTCTAGGGGATGGGAGGAAGTAACAAAGAAAAAGGTGGAAAAATGGAGGGAGTTTTTCCCCTTCTACTGACTCACAACAGCACAAGTAATGTGAAAACAGAATAGAATTTATTAAACACAAGGAAGCAAATATAACTTCAGGAGGGGTCCAGGCCAACATAAACTATATACTATATATAACAATAACTCCCAAAAACAAACCTAACTAACCTACAAAATAAAAAGAAAACAAAATACAAAAGATTACCCTAACTCCCTAACTGATCTTAAACAGGAGAAAAAGTATAATCAAAATAAATAGCAACCACCTCCCTACAGCTTCCCATGAAAACAAAAGGAAACAAAAATAAACCTTAGTTCTAACAACAAAGGAAAATAACTCACGTTTGGGCTGAATAAATCCTCCCACAAGAGGACTACTAGAAACTCATCAACAAACTTCTAATCACAACAAATCAGCATCAAACTCTAGTGACATCAGCAGAAGGTACTCTCGCTCCAAATTCCCACACTCCAGACATCGCAACTCTGTCTTTTATCTTCAAGCATTTCCTCTTGTGGGCCAATCAGGATAGGGCAGTCATCAGAAGAATCATCCACTAATTGGTCTTCACCTGTTAGTCCTTGTCAGCACTTGAGAGGGTGAGGAAAAGGAACACACAAGGCACATACACAAGAGACAGTCCCAATTAAGGAGGCCCTGGGACGTAACACCAGATCAGTTTTTATAACAGTGAATACGTTCGTTGACTAAAGACATAACACATAATACACTTTTTTTGCCACCTGCTGGCATATTTTGTGTAATACGAAGAAATGATCACTGAACGAATCAGTGAACGATGCTGAACGAATCATTTTGGTGAACGAACTGAAAATGAACGAATCTCTAGAAAGAATCACAATTTCCACCACTACTGTGTGCAACTCGTACCACACTTTGAGAACCACAGCTTTAAACAATCTTTAATTAAAGGTTCCGTTTTTCGCGCTTTTTTGAAGCTTTGAAAAACGTGAAAAAAAGTGACGTGACCTACAGCCAAGTATGGTGACCCATACTCGGAATTCGTGCTCTGCTTTTAACACATCCAAAGTGCACACACACAGAGCAGTGAACACACACCCGGAGCAGTGGGCAGCCATTTATGCTGCGGCGCCCGGGGAGCAGTTGGGGGTTCGGTGCCTTGCTCAAGGGCACCTAAGTCATGGTATTGAAGGTGGAGAGAGAACTGTACATGCACTCCCCCCACATAAGATTCCTGCCGACCCGAGACTCGAACTCACAACCTTTCGATTGTGAGTCCGAGTCTCTAACCATTAGGCCACGACTTCCCTAAGTAACAAGACACACTGATTTGCTTTTGCTGGGAATCGAACCTGGATCTCCTGCGTGGGAAATGACAATTCTGCCCCTCCACCACCAGTGAGTTTTTAAAAGATGGAGCGCTTCACGGATTTGCGTGTCATCCTTTCACAGGGGCCATCCATCCCATTTTAGTATATGTGCTGCCGTGGCGAGCACGAAAACACTTTGATTGTGTTTACAGTGTGCAATATAACATGTGTTCATGTTTCGCGTGTAAAAAAACACAGTATTTTTCACACAATTCACTTATCTGTATACCGCTGTTTTCACTGTCATAAAAACGGGCTGATGTCTTCCTTGTTCTATAAAGTCCCTCCTTCAGAAATACGTAACGAGTTCTGATTGTGCCAGCAGTTCCTATGTTGTGATTCGACACCAGTTTAGCGCACACTGCCCTCCTGGAAACGCGATTGGGCTAGTTTTGAGAAGCAAGTGGGCAGGATTTGTGTTGAAAACCTGGCAATACTGATCTGACGGACATACTGGAGATGTACTTCTAATCACAGGAGCGTTTTGACTGACGAGATGTGCATGAAAATCGCATTCGATTTTTTTTGCACAGCCCTAACATCTAGTTAACAAAGCTAAACAGCGTTGCCCTTTGTGTAATAAGTTACAGAAACTGTTAAACGCACCAACTTAAATAATAAAATACACTTACCGGTTGTGGTCCATAAACAACGCCTTCTCCAGACAAAGAGGGAACTGCTCCATCTTTCAAGAATAATCTTTGTGCATTAAACTGATTGAGATTGAGGAAGCTGTCCTCAACAACATGTGCTGCACATGTGGATTATAATTTTCGTGAACCGAGTTAAAAATAAATTGTAACCATTGATCTCTAAGTACAGCGTCCCTGGGAAGCCTAAACAAAGATGATTGGACTCCGAGATGAAAATAACAGCATTTCGACGACATGGCGACAAAAACAAACGCAACTCTTCCTCTGCTCCGTTGGAGCGCAACAAGACCACGCCCCCTTTTTTGTTTATTCCTGTGGGCGGAGGTTAGTCAAAAAACTGTTTTAGTGACGTCATTACTGCAGGAACTAGAGGGATGTACTGTAGTCCAAACGGGTCATTCGTTGTAGGCGAATTCTGTTAAATAAAATATCTCGCTTAGCATTGAACTTTGAGCTTTAGAATTTTACAGATATTATTTATACTATAACAACAACATTACACACTAACTAAAGTTTAAAACATGGGATCACGAAGAACGGGACCTTTAATTTAAATTGTACCGACATTTGCGATTATCCATAAAACACGAACAGAGTATGTTAGCTTTGAGACTATTGTACAATTAACAATATATCGCACCTAATGAATGGCATTCACATCAGAAAAATGTGAAAAATCTCTAAAAGACAGACATTAACAAATTGACAGCAACACACAATATCAGATAATAATCTAAATCTAGCATCTGTGATACAGGATACAAATATACACACAGACATATTTATCTTCTGCAAGTTACATGTCCTTTACCCATTTATAAACTATGGTAACATTATACTTAACTATTTTTGAAAGGTAATAAAGATAGTGATTTTCTTACCTGATTTTGCCCATTTGTTTGCAGAGATGACATCTGACCCGGAGTTTACATAGCAGCTTTTGTTCTCCGTTGACATGTGATGACTTAAATTTCCTCAAATGAGCAGCATTTCAATTGGCCGATTGGGTGAAAACTGTTCAAATTTACTGGCTGTAGGCTATTACCAATATGGCAAAATGAACAGCGTAAAAAACGGCATTTTTCATGCACACTAAAACGCTGTCAGATACGGCGTCAGTGACATATTTTCACACATTTTTTACGGCTTTTGTAATCACAACAGCATATTTTCTGGTGCAAATACTGTTTAATACTCTGTATTTGACAATATTTCTTTGTTTGTGGTTTAGGACTTAATTTAACTTAGTTATTTAAGTAATTTAACTTATTTTGTTGTCGAGGCAGCATCTTTATTTTCAGTTTATGTTTTTCATCTAATAAATTGTATTTTTTATTTTTATTTTTATTTTAAATTTTATTTTATTTTATTTTAGTCTTTAAAAAGATTTAGCTAACAATAGCAGCACTGACATACACATGCAACTGTATTACGTCGCCCACATGCACTTCTCTCTGCTGTAAAAAAAAAGGAGTTATTTATATTTTAATATAAATTGGCTCCCGTTTCCCCACCTCAGATTTTGTTTTCCTCTCTGGGAAGTGATTTACCGTGCACGCAAGCATCAGTTGTATGCTTGGTTACTAATGGCAGTGATATGACTCCATAGACCATGTCTCATGTTTTGCCTGTGCAGAGATTGTGCCAGTTTATCTTTTAGTTCTGTTTTTTTTTTCTCTCTACCTCCAGCTTTCAGTCAGCGTTAACTCCTCCAGTCCTACCCTCCGATCTCCGATCGCTGTCTCGGCTCTTCTTCACCTCACCGCGAGTTCCCCACCTCAACAGCGCCCCCGCTTCTCTGTCAGTTTGTCTTGGCCCTGCTTTGGTGGAATTCTTCCAGGAGGCACTTTTGGATCTGCTCCAGGCTGCCCTGTACCTGGATAGTTTTTTGTTGTCTATTTTCTTTTTCCTTTTTGAATTTCAAGACTGTTAAATAAACTGACCTTTTGAGCACCGGCAAACTTAGTCCAAGTCTCATACTGATACAGACACAATGATGAACAAGTACACTGTACTTGTATTACATACTACATAAACCTTTTTATTTCAGTTAAATTAAAACATGTTAAGAAAAAACACCGGAAATAGTTTTAGTTACAGTGAGTAAAAATTTAGCTTTCCCATACTCAAGACATTTAGTTAAAAATAATTTTTATTTTAAAATTCACAAAGAGATACTTTTAAGTTGAATGAACTCAATATTTATAAGTATCTTTGTCTTTGTGTTTTAAGTAAAGTTACTCAAAACTTTTAAAACACAAGACTCAAAATCATATGACTCAAAACTAAATTTTTTGATGTAACTCGTTGCCTCAAATATTTTAAGTTCAACAAACTTAAACAGTTTAAAATTACAGTGTGCTGAGTTCTTGCCCTTTCCTATTTAACACTGCAGTGTTCATTTAAAAGACATAAAAAAGGTGCACTATGATAAAACCTGAAAAGCAGATTAAGACCACATCTCTGACATTACAAATTCACGAACCTGCATGAACTTTTACAAAAACATGAACCATTTAAAACTAAATTATGGGTTTTCTAACCCATACATGCTTAAACAATTGCCAGATGGGCTGAATGAGCCCTTCTCTGATCACTGCGATTGCCTCTATAATCCTGTACAGTAAAATAAATAAGAGGGGTTCGGGTCGGAATCTGAGACTGGGTGTGACGTCATGCGCATTCACGACACGCTCATATGTCTGGCAGGTTTGTGTATGCGCCGACGCCGCCATTCTCTGTCGAAAATGGATTCTAAGAGACCGGCTAGTAGTTCATTTCAAACACCAATGCAAACTCCACGTAAGATAAAAAAAAGAAAACTTTTGTCTAGTGCAACCAAAAGGTCCAAATTGGAGTCAGACAGGCGTCGGGCTAAGACGAGAGTAAACATAGGGAAGGCTTTCAACAAATGGAGAGGTCTCCGGTGTGCTCTAGGGCTCAAACGGGATCCTCAGTTGGCTTTTTTCTTGATAAAAAGGTTAGATATATCCCATTCTCTAATGTCTGATAGGGCCAATATATGACAATAAATGACGATCCGTAAAATGTGTAATGCTTTAGCGTAAGCTAGATAAATGTACAATCAGAATAGGTTTTACTAACTTACCATTGTCAGTGATCAGGTTCAGAAACTGTGTATGGCCTAGCTGCTACCGGTAGCCTTGTGTCCTTTGCTAACATGCTATGTTGCTCATGTCCTTGACCAACATTGAATAATATATATCTTCTATTTCTGGAAAAATAGTAAATTGTTCCCGGGAATGTGGTACATTTTGTATGTAGTTTATATGAGGTATGTGGGGGCAACAATGTATTCTACTCTTTGTAAATCAATACGTTTGAGAGGCTAACTTTACTGGGTCTGGACCTGGTTTAGCCCTGATTTAATCCTATTTTTTTTATTACTTCGACGTAATTATCAATATTATATTTACATGTACTCATTGTATTCTGTTTGGTAATGGCTTTCTTGTTTTCAGCTATGAGAAGACTGTAGTATAACCATCTACATCTACACCTCATCAGGCATCTACTAGTACTGCAAATATATTGGGAATATCACATCCACCAAGTTCAGTCACGGCCGGAGAGTCTGATAGGTATCTTTGCTTCCAGAGACTATTTTAGAAATGAAACATGTCCCTTGCTCCTTCTGATGTTGAATTAACTTATATAATGGGTAGTGTTCTATTAGATACATTTATTTAGAATGTGACAAACCATTTTGACTACTGGATAATAATAATATTATGTCAACAGGGATGACTTCCTGGTTGCTGGAGTACATCCTTTGAGAGAAGATGAAGGTTTGGAGCTATTGGAAGAAAGGTAAGCACATTTTTTCTTTTTAAATGTGTTGTGCTTTACCTTTGCATTAGATTTTTTATGTAGTGTCAAGTCTATCGAGCTGCAGGATATCTCCGTAGATGACCAGGAAGTCAACAATCTGGAAAATAGTGTGTAAGTTTCAAATAATCTCTTCTAATCTTTACTTTGTTTGGGGTCATCAGTTTATTTTTTTCAAATATTGTTGGCTAAATAATGTATTTTTTCATTTGTACAGGATAGAGTTTGAGCAAGAACTGGACACAGACCCATATGACTCTGATTATGTCCCCCCTATATCTTTGTGGTATGTTATGTCGTAATGCAAGTCCTACAGTGTTTTTCTGGTAAAGGTATGAATAAAATGCATATTTTTTTTGTTGCACAGCACCAGTGTTCCTATGCAGAATCAATTGGATGACCTACCCATCATTGGGCTAGAAGAAGCTGTCATGGATATTTGTGACCGGGATGAGCCAGTGGATGAGACACCTGAAGTAAACCTTGAAGAAGATGCAGGGGATTCAGTATCAGGCATCTCCACCTTTCCAAGCCTTCTGCGTGTGGTTGCTGAGAGTGACCTAATTAACCAGCAGGCCTGTATTACATACACCAAAAACCTGATGCAAATGGCCACTTTTCTTCAGCTGCCTATTACCAAATGCAACTACAGTAACCACTTGGACAGAGAAGAGGGGTGCCATTATCAACCGATTACAGACTAAAGACAGTTTGGTTGCCCTTGGTAAGTAATAAATTGGTTGTACCATATTTGCAAATTCTCAAATAGCTAACATGCATCTGTATTTGTATTTAGCTGACGGACGAATGGACTCCCCAGGTATTTCAGTGGTTTATTTGATTTGTCTCTGGATTATATATATATATATATATATATATATATATATATATATATATATATATATATATATATATATATATATATATATATAGTATGTACATACATATGTTTGTTATTTTTCTATAAGGACACTCAGCCATGTGTTGCACATACACTACAATGGAGCTGGAGACCCGAGACATCATAAACGTTGTCACTGTTGATAAAAGACATGTTGGTAGGAAGAGCACGTCTATGGAGAAGGATGCCTTCATCAAAACATTTGATGTCCTTTTGAGGGAGTTGAACATCAAAGAAATAGTGACTGAAGCACATGTGCAGATTGCTGCCCTCATGCGTAAGAATATTTTTTTGTATTTCAGAAGGTGATGGTGGCTTTTTTTATATAATGTTTGTGTTTCATAACAGATCCAGAAAAGGGGAGATACAAGGAGAAGGGAGTTTTACATTCCCTTGATATCTGGCATGCTGCAAAGATTCTCACTAAGAGACTTCATGTTGTAAGTGACATGATTTTCATGCTGAGAGTGGCATGCAGTAATGAAACTTGATTTTGAAATTTGAATTCTTTCAACAGGCTGGGATGATGTCGGGTCAAAAACCAATACTTGGATGGATAAAAGATATTGTAAACCACTTTTGGTTTGCTTGTCAACATGCAAGTAACAGAGAGGAGTTTATGGTGAGTATGATCATTCAAAGTGTATGAAATAGTATTGTAAAGTACTGTAGTAATAGATGTCAATTTTGCTTATACTATTACATTATAGAGGTTCTGGGGTGTTTATGTAAAAGACATTTGTGTATTTTAGGGTGTGTGGTGAGGTTTACTCCACCATGTCAGTGGAGTACATGAATGGGCCCTTGGCAGATGCCTCCATGGGCCTTTGGGTAATGAAAGAGAGGTCATACCCCCTGGATCTACAGCACATGTGGCTCTGTCACAAATTGTGCTCAACCGCAGATGGCTGAAGGATATTGAGAAGTTTCTCACCTTCCGGTAAGATTGTTTATTTTGTAGGTATGGGCATCAGAATAATTGAATAAAAATTATGTTACTATAAACTGTAATAATAAAATTTTTTGGTTGTTCAATATGAATATTCATGACCATGACCCGTTGTCTTTTGATTTCATTATATTTTCTAGGACAACTTCTCAACTAGAATCCTTCCAAAACCACATACTAATGTATGCTGGCAAGCGGTTTGCCTTTTCATATGAAACCTATGAAGCCAGGACATTTATTGCGGCGTTGGACTACAACCACCACAACCGCCGACCAGTGCATGTCAACAACAAAGGCCAAGTGTCGTAAGTGATTGCTTTATGACTTTTCAATATAATGCATGTTTAGAGAACTAATGTCATATAATTTGTTCTGCAGGCAAAAACGACTGTACAGCAAGAAGTCACAGCACTATCGGGTACAAACCATGAAAGAGGCAAAAGACTGTAGTTACATCCCGGACCTGCAGATCAAAATTCTAGGATTACCACTTCAGTCTGCAAGAGGACTCCCAAGAAAGCGAAGCTACAGACCAGATGACCCTCGGTTTCTGGGACCCCTGTCTGGCATTGTGCCCCCTCTTACACCAGATCTGGTGCAGTCACAAGTCCACAGAGGGCAGGTATGTTGTGTTAAATGTACATTGTAGAACATTGAAAATAGTTTTTTTCTTTTATATATACAAGATATCTATTTTCATTGATTCCTCCACATTGCTTCAGTGTCAATTTTCTTTTCCATAGTAAACTGTTCTAACAGTTCTAATACCACTTCATGATTTATTTTTCTAGGATATGCCATCAGCTCCCTGAACAGACTCAAAGTCAAACATAGGCACTGCATATTTCTTTATTTTTGCAAACTTGAAAAAAAAAAATTTACAATAAAGCTTTTTCTTCTCTAATTTGTTGCCATATTTTCTGATGTGCTCATTACTTGTTTATTGCCTGAATGGTGCTTCTTTATAACCAACATAATTCCCAAAAGGGTCAGGATATTTTTCTTGGATTCTCGACACACAGCAGGATGGAATGACAACCCGATTTCCTGAGCCGAGCCGGCCATGTTGCCAGATTGTGAATTGCCGGTAGGCCGAGTATCGATACTCGCGATTGTCCGCTCCAGGGTCTTGTCTGTCATCCAGCGCAAGGATGTCGTTCCAGGTCTGCCGAGCCAGCCGCAGGATGCCCTCATCCAAAATGTAAAGTTCCATATGTGCACTTCTGCTGACACAGCCAGCTGGATCCTGTCTACAACATCTGTTCTCGATGTCAGTAGGCATCAATATGCAGTTGAGACAGGTGCACCAAGTAGGAGGACCACTGTTAGGTGGAGCTGGTCTGGGTGTAGCCTGCCTATAGCCCATGATGTCAAAAAGGACACCAGGTAAACGAGTGACTACCATCTGGAGTACTTCATCCCTCTCTTCAAGTGTCAGTCGTTGTAACTGTACCTGCAATCAGAAGCAGACATTGATTGTAGAATTTGGAGTGGTTGTATGTAATTGGATTGTGTACCGTGAGACCAACCTGCAATTCTGCTGTCCTGGCTTCAGACAGCTGAGCCACACGTTGTCTGTCCTCTTCACTGATCAATCTAGATCTTGATTGTCCTCTGCCCCTTCCCCGGCCTCCTCCCCTGCCCCTGCCACTGCCACTAGCACTAGCACTAGCACTAGTAGTTCTGCCTGTCCCCCTTGGTCTCCCTCTTGGTCTCCCTCGTGCTCTGCCCCTTTCACTGCTGTCACTGCTATCCTCAGTGCTTCTCTCCACAGGAACATCAAATTGGTCAGAGCTCGTATTCTAAATGAAAACATAAACCATTTTGATATTGTGATAAAAGAAATGCTTTATTCTGAACATTGCAGGAAGGGAAATACAATGGTAAAGGGGTATTTACTTTACTTTCCTCATACTGTACAGCAGGGTTACTATTTACTGAATCAAATAACTGTATATTCATCTTCATCACAATCAAATTTAATTTATTTTAACTGCATAACTTCTGACTCATGCACTATTTTGCATGGACCATTGAGCTATTTCCCTGTAAATGTTACCTTGTAGTGTGTGAACTAATTACATGTTGTGTATAGTTACCCTTTTTTGTCTTCTAAATGTATGAACTACTGTGACCTTGCCAAATGCCCAGGGACAGCAGTTGAAAAGTATTGACACATTTCACATAAATGTTCATCAGTGTGTATTGTCCCTGGCAAAAATCTACTAAATAAATCAGCACTACATGTACTTTAATGATTTGCTATTCGAGTAAAACAGTTCAAGTATCTTGAGTGTGATATAAAATGCTGATATATAAGTTAGATACTTAGACACACATTTTTAGCAAATTACTGCTTAATTAGGATGTATTGCTATTGGAATATGCTACTTAGCTGATCAATAAAACAGGCTAAACCCCGCAAATCTTCGGCAGATTAGCCTGTTTGGCTTTTATGGTAACTTATATTGTTCATGAACGTGTTTCCATAATAATACAGTCATAAGTGGATACAGTAAACACATAACACAGTTCAACATGGAGATAGATGGAAATAAAAAACGAAGTTTTCTACTACCCCCATTTTTTCCCTCACACATAAGTGTGTAATTTACTCAATTGCCTTTACTTTCACATATTTAAAATGACTTTCAGATTTAAAACTTTATTACCTCTGAAGACATTATGATTGTAAACAAAAGATTTGTGCGGCTGATGCTCCTTGGGTTATGACCAGCTCGTGCAAGCGTGCGTGTGGTCCGTGAGCGTGCACACCTCTGGTTGCAGTTTCGCTTGCCGCCAGAGGGGGCGTAGTTCTGCGAAAACTCAGATTCTTGCGCTATGCACCTTTAATGACAAATAACATTAATAAATGAAAA
Organism: Carassius carassius; assembly: GCF_963082965.1. NCBI lineage: Eukaryota > Metazoa > Chordata > Actinopteri > Cypriniformes > Cyprinidae > Carassius > Carassius carassius. The sequence continues at coordinate 20,005,568 of NC_081790.1, read as the reverse complement.
CTGTGCACATTAATCAATGCACACTGTGCACATTGTGGGGAAAAAAGTGCAGAAACCTTTCAACCATTATTTTCACAAAAATTATTTACATTAAACTACTGAGGAACTGCCAGGCCTTAGTCATTTTTCCAATAAATTTCTACATACACATCAAGTCATTTTTGAGACTCTGTAACTTGGGTGACAGTTTACCCTCATCAAGACCAAGTAAAATCTTTTGAATGCAATTAGCACAGTAACAAGATCGGCAGTTTAAGACATTAACTTGTAAGCACAAAACACAAGATACTTCTCTTTTCATGAATAAGGCTTTATTAGATAAATCTAAGACATATAAACTAATCTAACACATAAGCACATACACTCACACATTATTACAAGTTGCAGGAAGATAGAAAGTTAGGGAAGAATGAGTTTAAGAGAATGAAAATGTGAAATCCCAAGTTTACAGCAATACGTGAAATTGCATAGACATGAACAGCCATCAATCACTTAGAAGTTGAACGGGCACTCGAGGTCAGACTCGGAGACACGGCATTACAAGACTTAACTCAGAACACAAAACTCTCAATGGAAAAGAAAAGAAACTAAAGTATAAGTACATAAGTAAAGTTTGACGAGACTAGGTGGTGTTTCTTCTCATCGTGGCTAAGTAGCAGCAGGCGTGCAGGCCGAAGCAGGCTGGGACGCCGCTCAAAGAATGCTAACAGTGATGACTAAAAGCATGACTAAAAGCAAAGCTACAAGCTAAAAGCTAAAAGCCGGCATGACTGATAGCAAAAGCTAAACGCAAGTTAAAAGCAGGATTTGATGGTGTCCTGAGTATTTAAACTGGCCTTTTGGCCACACCTCAAAAGTTGTCTTGACCAATTAGATATTGTCTTTGCTCGGGGTATCATAAATCATATGTTATCTTATCAAGCACGTGGTCCGACTTGTCCCACTCTTGCAGGGTCTAATTTTGGACATGATGCCTATAACAAGAATATGATACATTTGACAAATAACTGATGGTCATGAATGTTTCAAGCTAACAGATTCAAACACATACATACTAAATATGAATATGAATCCTTAAGCTATCCAATAGTTATTAAAAGACATACACAATAAGTGATTATAAACATGATTGTCAAATGTGTGGGTTACATGTAAATGAATATGGAGAGCCAATCTGGAGAGGCTGCCCACAATCTCACTTTCGATGACAACAAAAAAATAAATGACTGTAAAATAAAATTTATATTAAAGCAAAAATAGAAGATCTGTCAAGCCAGCCAAGCTAACAGTAAACAAAAGTTGCAAGAGATTGATACTATGCTCAAAAAAAATCTTTAAAAAAAGCTTCATTTTGCTTAAAGCAATCTAGTACTAAAACTATTTTAGGTCAAAGAAAACAAAATCGCACAAACTATTTGGTTGGAAAGACTGAACAAGAGTAAGCATGTATGTATTTATATGAACTGTTTAGTGTGGTAGTGTGATATTCTTTTTTTTAAATACTCACCATGCAGGTCCTTAAAAACCCAGAGACGTCCTCACTTAGATACACAGGAAGGGCATGAAGAACAGTGACATGCTTGCTGTGTATGTCATGAAACTCCTATAACGATAAAAACAGAACTGCACATAACTAAACTGTAAATGTTAAACAATACAATCAGATATACAAATACCAAAAAAAAAGACAAGTTGTAGTGTTCAAAGCTCATTTGAACCATCAACATTGTCAAATGTTTTCAAACTTTAATCTTTTAATTAAGTTTTAGCCTATAAAATTTACAACAATATTTTTACCTGGTCATCATGGATTCTTAGGATTTCAGTTAAAGTATCTGATGTCTTCCCGGTTCTGGATGCTTTCTGTCTGAACAGGGTCATCAGTCTAGGAAGATGTCGGTCAAGCTCAGAGTAGAATGTGTTGGGCAGGTTCTCGTTTGTAATCCGTTGGAACTCTGCATACACCTACATTTTAAAACAATGACCGACAGAGAAGACAGCCATTTTCATTATGTGAACCTGGTTAATCTACTACCCCCTCACAGAAAACAACCCCGAATGTGGTATATGTTATCCAGAAAGCAATAACAGGAAAAACACTGTTAGCCCACATTATCTCAGATTCCATTTTGAGTGCAGGCCAGAGTTCCATGAGCTCTTTAACTGGTGGGCATGTCTTCACTATGGTCTGTCGCCGCAGAGCAAAGGTGGTTTGCATCATCTTTTTCATAAGTGGTAAGTTCTTCTCAACTTTCTTCATTTCATGAACAATTTTCGGTCTCAACTGTTCAAGAGTTGAGGGATTTTCTCTTTGGGGAAAGTTGGGCAAAAAGTTTACTTCTGCTCGTTTGAATCTTTTAATATTTGGATGTGAAGATTCATTGTCAGGATTCATTGCACTTCTTTTTCCAGCATTTACAGTCTCTGGACATCCAGTCCTTCTCATCTTGCTCCTATAGTTCCCCATCTTAAACTTGAGGCTGTTCTTCCACCCTTTCCAGCCAGTCTGAGATCCTGCTTCTTTCAAGCAAGGATATTTTACTACAAGAGCCTCAGCTACCATTGCTATCTCCTTATCACTGGGATAAGCCTTGTAGCCATACATCACAGATGCTAGTTTTTCTAAAATGTCATGTTATATGTCTCTTGTTAACTGAAGGTGCTTGTTGTTCATCTCAAATTCAGCATTACCTTCCCGAAGTTTCAGTTCAACGTCCAAAGAAAATGTGGGAATTGGAAAAATATGTGAAGGCCAGCTTCTCCCACGTACTGAGGATGATACACTTGACATTGTTTCTGTTGATGCAACAGAGCTGGAATCTTGCTTAAATGACACATGCACAACAGCTTTCTTTGGCAACTCATCAATGTCAGAGAGGGAAGTAAGCTTTCCATCAAAGTCGGGGTCTTCATATTTTAAACTGAAGTCAAGGTCTATTTCCAGCAATCAGTGCATCAACAGAGGCTGGTCGTGGACTGAGTTTTAATTTTCTAGCCCGGTCTGGATCAACAACACGAAGGATCATGGATTGCGGAGATACAGCCGCCATTATGCTGATGGAAATCAAAAGATTGGCATGTATAAATACTTATTAAAATAGAAAATATAGATAATTATAAAAATAGTAATTGATTAATGAAAAATACTCACCACTGGCTCACCACTCACCACTCTCTTGGGTGTCAACAGAAGCGAGCCTTCTACCTCGTATGCAGAGAGAGGGACTGAATCATTTAAGTCAGACGTTAGGTGGATTGACAGACTTGTCTGTGAAGGTGACAGTACATAGGATCCAAGATGTTCTAGAAACCAGGACTCACAATCAGAACAAAGGAATGAAACAGTGCTATTGACAAGGTAGATGTGTTCTACTCTGCAAAACCTAGGTAGTCCACTACTCTCTCTGACAGACAAAAACATTCCACGGACATAGTCTGTGCCATTAATGGTAACCTTTGATGTCTGGTAGATTGTGTCACTAGTTGTTAGGCTTATAATGTGTAGCTGAGCTACTTCTGGTAGAGCTGAAACCAGAACAGTGTCAAAACTGGATGCTTCTGTTTCAGGGTTGAAAAATGATGGGGCAGCAAGATGGTATGCCATCATGTGTTGGTGTCTGACTGCCATTGTCTTCAAAATATTTTTGAAGTTTTGAGCGTCATGCACCACTCGTATAAAAAAAAAGGTGTTTGGCCTCAAATCACATTGTCCAAACATGCACCAGGGGCCCAAAGCACTTGATCATGGTGGGGTAATGCTCCACGTAGTGATGTTTAGGATGAAGGTTAAACTCTGGGAACGTTTTCAGCAGTACTTGCTTATGATCACTGATTTTGAACTGAAAATAGTCTAAGGTTTCATCAGTAAATGATGGGCATAATGCTAACTGCACTGCCTCTTTCAGTTCCTTCAAAACTGTCCATGCACCATCACCTTCTTGTACTACACTGCCTACAAGTAATGGAAGCAGTCGGAGCAGAGTAGCATTTTCATGTCCATTCCCTCCTATCGTTCCTCAAGACAAAAATGTTTTGGCAATTGGTTGAGGTCTATCCACTTTATCAGTGTGCTGATATGGGAATGATGCAATCTTTTAGTTCAAATAATCTAAAGTGAAGTACTTCATCCTGATCATAGTCTTAATGCAGAGAGAAAGCTCCACAGGAACTATTCCTTCCAGAAGATCATGAAGTACATCTGGAGGAAAGCCTGTGATTGGATGAAAGTAGTCACGCAAGACACAACTAGCTTTAACACCAAAGTGGTTGGCGCAAGTGTCAATTTCCAGAAGGTTTTGTACATGAAGGTCATGGCTGTCTTTGGTTCTTTGCGAAAACTGCCTGGCTTCAGTTGCTTTAAACTGTTCTCTTGTGGCCAAGCAGAATCTGCAAACATAGCCTTCTTTAAATGACTCCACAAAGCCACTTAATCCATGGGCGGCTAGATTGTCAGCAGAAACACAAAAGATGGTACCTTTTGACATTGCTACCAACTCTTTCAATAAAGACACCATCCTGTTCAAGAATATGAACACCATTTAATAATGGAGCAAGTACAGCTGCATACCCATGCTTATGGATGTCTGTCACTTTTGCAAGCATTGCTAGCTGTATATTGTATAAAGCTGATCTGTGTTTTGGTGGCATATTGGCAAATGCCCAGTAAACAGCACAAAGTTTGTGAATTTTACGTGATGTGCCAAGTGGGTTGGGAATTTCAAGATGTAGCTGGAGTGGTAAAATGAGATCACCGGTTGAAAATAATTCATTTTCAAGGAAATAAGAGCCATTGCAGCTTAATGCATATTGACCAGAATTGGTATTTGGATCAGTAATTATTTTTTAGAATGTCTGTGTTCTTAAACAACTCCTGAATCATTCGAAGGATAGGAACATACATTATGTCCAGATTGCTCCAGCTGATACTCAACTGGCATTACACATGGATAGTTGTGCTCAAAAAATACTTTTCTGCGCTTCAATGTGGATAACTCTGCACCATTAGAAGTACTAATAAATATAACATTAGAGTCCATAACACCACTTACAACCTAATCCAGTGCAGATTCTGCCAAATTGCAACCATTTTTCAACCAATATATCTTTAATTTCCTCCTTGGTCAAAGGCTGAGATAAGAAGCGGACCTGATTTAAATGCTCCACTATTTCCTGGGTAGCTGTGTTTGAGACATGGAGGATTGCCTGCATCTTCAGAAATAAGGAAGAAAAATTCATTCTGAGATGTTGTTTTAGTTTGTCAGTGTCACACACACCTTCATCCCCCATCTATGCCTGAAGGTTCTTCATTCAAATCACCATCAACTGCAGGAATACTGGGTTGAACAACTTCAATGACAATGTCATTTTGAAAGTCTGACGAAACACTTGCTTGGTGTGATCTACTTTTATTAGAATTGAATGAAGAGTACACATTAGTGGTAAAGCTGCAATCCTTATATGGGAAAGCCACTGTTTTATGATTTCTTAAATGCCTTCTAAGATGGCAGAAGACAACAGATTCAGAAAAATGCTGCTGAAATGGGCATAAAGGGCATTTAAACAACAGAGCCTGCTGACAGTGTTCTGCACTACTGCCAAAATTGTGAGTGTGACATCTTGTCAAATGAGTTTTAAGACTATTAAATGTCTTAAAGCCCATGTTTCAAGTTGAAGATCCCTGTGAATGAACGTATAGTGTAGGAACTCGATTTGCATGAAGAAATTAATAATAAATGTGCATTTAAAACGTTTTTAAAAGAATTTGTGAGTAAAATTACTTCCGCTGTCAAAAACGCTCGGATCGGAAGTGATGCAACGGCCGGTAAATCTCATCTCTTCGTAATGGAGTCAGACAGTGAAGAGGTTGCAGTAGGGATTAATGTCAACTCTTACGACGGGCCATTGCCATATAATTTTGAGCCGCCTAGGCGAGAGAGGGGTCAGGCAGAGTTAAGGGGAAGGGTAAATGGACAGAGGATAGAGAGAGAGAGATGGAGTTGTGGTGTGAGGAGAATCGGTAGTGACCACAGGCTATAGCTAATTGTGGCTAACGTTGTCTCCATGTTTATCACATTGCAGTATCTTTAATAAATCCTATTTAGCAATATTGCTGTCGACTTTGTTGTTTTTCCAAGTATCCATGTAGATTGTCAACATCTATGCGAGCAACATGTGTCTAAAAAAGTTTAATTAAGATCCCTGATTTTAAATGAATGTTGTAGGCTGACGGTAAGCTAGTCTGGACAGGGATGGAAATGCTGTGCATTTCTGCACAACATAGTTTATCGTGAAATTTTGTAGATATTGCTAGCTGATTTTTAATCAATAACTGCTTTCAGACCTAGGTGTCCGCATATTCAGCTTCTGCGGATGTCAAGCGTTTGGGCCGTATATCTGAACAACATAACCTGCCAGCTGAAATTCCGAACTTAGCCGGCTGTTATACTACTCCCCTCTTAGTATTTCCGACAGACATTATGATATTGCATGTACTGCAATATGAAAGCAGTTAGTGTTCCGGTTAGGACGTAAATATGCTGTTCATGTAAATACAGTCATTGTTACAAAAACCTACTATAATAAAGATAATGACAAACTCTCTTTTCTGTTACCACCTCTCAGACTGCGTAAACCCGGGGTGCTCAACACTACTCCTGGCGATCAACTGTCCTGCAAAGTTCAGCTCCAATCCTAATCAAACACACCTGAAGCAACTAATTAAGGTCTTCAGGCTCACTTAAAAATTAACGGCAGGTGTGTTTGATTAGGATTGGAGCTAAACTTTGCAGGACAGTCGATCGCCAGGAGCAGGCTTGGACACCCATGACCTAAACCCACACTGAGAACCAGGGCGTTTTGACAGCGCCTATGTTTGCCTGTCGTTACGTCATATGACGCATTCTCTGGGAAAAGGCGTTTTTTTGGAGCGTAGCTTAGAATAGGTACACATTTTTCTTAATTTCTGCCCGTGGGTGTTGTAAAACATGTATTCTTATGCATGTCTTTTTAAAGTAACATTTTCATACAATATTCTGTATAAATTAAGTTATACAATTAGATTGAAAGATGGCCTTTAAATGTACACATGCAATAATTGTAGATGCATGGAAGCGGGCTTACACTGGAAAAGTGGCTATGCTGCACTCTGTAGTGCTTAAATATTTGCAGTCAGTAAAAGAAGCTGAACACAACTTACACTGCCAAATCATATTGAAGCCAACAACCTGTAGGAAAAACAAAATTAATGTTAGAAAGTGTATAGCTCCAAAAAAAAACAAACAAAAAAAACCCGTTTAATTATCGGAGTACAATTCAACAAACAGGTTACATGATCATGACCAGAAAATACAGCTACCACTTGTGCTGCACGATTAATTGTTAAAAGATCTCGATTGAAACTGCAATCTATATTCTGAAAGATCACAATTTGCATGGAACAATTACGTTGTTACGCCAATAAGTGCTGACAAGTAACCATTAAATATGAATTCTCACTGAATAATTTGTGAGAGATTGAAATTATTTATCCAGTTATGAAACATGTAAAGCCTTTAACAGTTTGTAAAATAATTTAAACTGAAAAAAAAGTTATTTATGTTGCTGTAACACCAAACATAAAGAGGGCTATTATACAATAGACAGTTGCAGCTGTTAAATATGTTAAATATGTTAAATAAATAAAAATAATATTAAGCCGGAATGTGATCGTTGTGTATGGAGGAATTGTTGAGTCAGATTATAAACTAAAAGTCTAAAACTAAAAGCCTTAAACCAAATCTAAAAATCTAAATTTGAAACTAAAAGTCCAAGTCGAAAATTTATTTGGTATTTAGGACTGGGCATGACATCAAAGAGAGTAGACGCTCCTTATGCTTTTGAATCGCTCTCGATTACTTTGATTTCATAAACCGATCAGTCTTGCAGTGTGCAGCGCCGGTTCAAGTCGAACAAGCCTAATTTCTTTTCTCTCACAAAAAAACAAAAAACAGACACAAGACCATCTAGTGGCAATGTGAAAGGAGTGTATCTACTAATGTCAGAGGGGTTAACTGCAGTTTAAAAAACAAAACAGCATGTCCCAATATAATAATACCCTACTAAAGCATGTTAGCAATATCAGCTTATATAACTAGTAGCTAATGTTAGCATCTTACCTGCTGCACTGTCTGCTGCTTTCTCGTCGTCAGACCGATAGCCCTCCTTTCACTGGTGACTTTGTGTTTGAGGCCACAAATGTTACAAAGCTGTCATTAAGTTGAAGTTATCACACAGTCCTCGCTCAAGCCGCTCACTCGCTCTGTTTCATTACAGAAACAGAATTACATTACAATTACATTACTTTCATTACAGTGTGCTCCTTAGCACTGGGAGCTCCCTCTGCTGTCCATAAGGTGCCTCTGCGCACCAGCCATTTCAAACCCAGCCTCCAGTATTTGGGCCACGCCTCCTAATTTGCATACACTCCTCAATCCTCAAATGCCCAATCCTAAATCCCCAAATCCCCAATCCTCAATCCTCAATCCTAAATGGCTAAATTATTAAATGCCCAATCCTAAATACCCAAATTCCCAATTCTAAATACCCAAATGCCCAATCCTAAATCCTAAATGGCTAAATGACCAAATGCCCAACCCTAAATGGAAAATACCCAATCCTAAATACAAAATGCCCTATCCTAAATACCAAATGCCCAATCCTAAATACCAAATTAATTTTCGACTCGGACTTTAAGTTTAAAATTTTGATTTTTAGATTTGGTTTAAGACTTTTAGTTTTAGACTTTTAGTTTATAATCTGACTTAATAATTCCTCCATAGTTGTGGACCACAGTGTTTTATATATTTCTAAACAGATGTCATCAGTCAAAACTTGAATGCGTAACAGGTCTATATCATTTTGCCATATTAGACTTAAAATATATGAAAGTGTTCGGAGGGTTTCCAGGCACATTTCTGCAATGGCACGTGCTCTCCAACTCCCCAATTTGCATATCAGTGGCACACCAACACATTGGGAAAAGTATCTTTTCCAAGTTATATAGTGTTTTTGCACACCAGACAAAATTAGCAACGGATGTTTCTTTTTAAATCACGTGTCATGTGTGGACGTAAGAATCGCAGCACCTAATATCTGTAAATAAAACAAATGGAACGTTAGGCAAAGTTACATTGTCTTGTATGTTGTGCAAGCGGAAATATAGACTAAGACCGTTCTATATTCGATAGACCGTTTGATAGACCGTTCGAAAATGATATATAAGTTAGCTCATGTGTAACATATATGCTTCACCGTTCATTGTTTTTTTCAGGCCTATTTCATCAGTTATTCCTTGCATCCATTACTTTTGAATGTAAATATACGTACCTGGTGAAAGCTATTTAAAGTTTTGTCTAGATTAAACTGCTGCAACTGTTCATCAGATAAGCCCCTGTTTAAAATGCATTTAACACTTACCGTGATAACTGTGATAACTTACATGATAGGTAAAAATTGATAGTCTGTATGCACTGTAAGTTGCTTTGGATAAAAGCGTCTGCTAAATGCATTAATTTAATTTTAATTTAATTTAACTGCCGACAGCTTGAAGCTGAGATCCTCCTCACTCACTGCAGTATTTTGTGGCACCAAAGCAAACATTGTCCAAGCATTACGCGTTCCCACAACGTCGCAAAAGTCTCACGCTGACCTTGGAGCAGGTCAGCCTCAAGCCAATGGCTGCATCCGAAAACTTAGGCAGGTGACTTGCTGCCTCGCTGTCGTATCAGGCAATGACTTTGCAGGCAGCGTTTTTGCACGAAGGCACCTCGCGAAACTGATTTTGGACAGGCTTTTGAGGCAGTGTAATGGTTTAATGATCTACAGCAAAATATAGAGAGCTTTGGTGATAACTAAGTGGATATTTCATTACTGCAATATTGATTCCTCGCTTGAAATTACATCAAAAGTGGAAAACGTTGATCAGAAAAATACATTTACACACAAACTGACCACTGATGGCAACTTTCAGACGCCATCTTTATTTTTTTGCTTAACTCTCACAGAATGTAACGCACAGGATTGTGAGATATCAACGGCAGCGAAGGATACATCTATGCTGCCTTCAAAAATTGGCCAGATGAAGGCATCTCAGGACACAGGAAGTGAAGCTAACATTGAATTCGGACGTGTCTTAATGCCTCACAACCTTGGAATGTGTCCTCCGAAGGCAGCATTTTTCAGTTTTTGGATGCAGCCAATAAAATAATGACCCTTACGTCCAGGCACGTGCACACATAGACATGAAAGGGGGCTTGAGCACCTGCCCTTTTTATTCCTGGAGAGAAAGTGCCCTTTTTTCTGTGATGCTTTTTTTTTTTTTTGAAAAATAATATATATTTCTGTTTGCACACAGCTTCCCTGTCAAACAAATATATTTATTGAAATATACTATCTAAATATCAGGTCAGGAGTTCTGAAGCACTCCCTCTCCCTCTCCCCCGATTGTTAAACCCGATTGTATTGCTTCCGCTAAAGAAAATAGTCCGCTCCGTCTCTACGGTTAGAATCCTGTGAGTCCATAGCAACGCTCTGTTTTTCATGGCAACGTTCTGTTATACTCCGCACAGTGGTCTGTTGGTTATAACAGACCGCATTCTACATTGGAATTCAACCAAGGCATGTAATAAAATAAGTTAATAAAATAAGCATATATCACCACCAGGTGATGTGCTTTAGTTATTTTGTTTATCCTATTTACCTGCATTTCCCTGTCAATTAGATGCAAATGTGCGCATTTTAACTTGTTGACGCTTAATTTGCATACAGAACGTCCCCAGTTATTGACTTACATCAAGAGTCTTTCCCCCTGAAATTTAGAAATCTAAATTGGTGAATTTAGAAGAAATCTACAGATGCAAACAGATGGAGGATACACTCTAAAAAATGTAGTAAATCTGAGTAACTGCATCTGGTACATTAATAAATAAAACTGAGTAGAAATAAGTTAACATTAAACTTTAAAAATAACAATATTTATAAATTAACTATTGAAGTAATTTAACTTTTTTTATTTCCTCGAAACCTTTATAAAATAGTATTCCATACCACCACAAATACACATGACATTGGCTTTTATTGAATTTTTACTCAATTATTTTGGTAAGTTTAATTTTAAAGTGTTATGTATTCTGATAACACCAAAATAATTAAAATGATGTAGTGTCTTGTGCAAAAATAAACAAATTATTAGTAAAACACGCCCCTCTGTTTGATTCAGTTATTTAGGTCATTCTAAATATGAAGAGTTCAGATGAAAAATCCTCTAAGTGCAATCTGAAATTTCCTTCAATAATGATCATTTTTATCAAGCTTGTATGTTTATGTTCACTTATTTCACATTACTGGCAATGAAAATTACATATTAATTGTCATTTAAGTTAAATTACTGAACTTAAATACGAGCTTGAAAAAAAAAGCTCATAAGAAAATTTCAGATGGCACTTAGAGGCTTTTGCATCAGAACTCTTCATATATACTTGAAACTAGTAGCATAGAAAATGTTTTCAAAACATGCACATTGTGGAATGGTTTCCTTTGCTGCTCTATAAACCTAGTGAATACTAAGGAGACCATGGTTTCTGTGAACTGATTATTTTGTAGACATCTTTTGAAAATGAAACAATTGCGTGAGTTTGAGGAAGATAAAATTAATTAACTTTTTAAATTATTTTTTTAAGTCAAAGTTGTGTTAATACATATATATATATATATATATATATATATATATATATATATATATATATACTTTTTTGTAAAAAAAAAAAAAAAAAAACTAATTATGAGAAGTGCCCTTTATTTCACTTGAGCCCCTGCCCCTCAAAATGTCTGTGCACGTCCCTGCTTACGTCAACAGAAAAGTTTTTTAAACAAACATATTTTTTTACTGCCTGTGATAAAGGCCCATTCTATACATGGTACTGTATATATAATAGATATATAATATATAACAGAATATTCTATTTTGTGCTCACATTAAACCAGCTGTTCTGGTTAAAATGTTTGTGTATGTAAAATTTGAATTTAATATTTTTCTTGCAAAATAATTTGTAAAGCTGAATTCATGAAGACCCAAGCTTCATTAGTCAAATGAAGTTTTTTTTTATTATTATTTTAACTTCTTTATATGTATATAATTTAATTAAAGATGACAAATTGCTTCACCCCACACACACACACACACACACACACACACACAAAAGGTTTACTAATGTCATACGCAGACAGCATGTTGAAACAACAACAACAACAAAAAAGTTATAGTTAAATTGTACTCCTAAGTGGCACTTACTTAATTTCAATTTCAGTTAATCAAAAATAATACTTTTAAATCACTCAAAAACTATATATAAAAAAAAAAATCACACAAACCCAAACTACTTGAGTTAGTAGAACTTTTTTGGAAAATTAAGTTTATGCTACTCAATCAATTTCATTATTTTGAGCATTTGGGTTTACAGTGTAACAATAATATTCACAATACTATATGTATTTATTTATTGAATAATTAAGTAAATATAAAAGTAAATTAAGTAAATGTAGATGTAAATTTAAATAATTAAATGTAAATGTATATGTAAATGCAGCTGTGGCCTACTGGTTAGAGACTTGGACTAATTATCCAAGTCACCAGTTTGAGTCTCGGTGCTGGAAGGAGGTGTAGGTGGTGGGGTGTACAGCGCAGACACCTATATGCTGGCCATCTCTGCTGTCTCAGACTATAGTTCTGTTCCCAACCACATATTTTTCTTGTCATCCAAGTACTTCTAATTGATAATTTTAGTAAATATATAATATATAAATATAAACAAATATTAAAACAATGACTCTTATTGTGTTTCGTCTGCTCGCTCTGAGGCACAACTAATTTATCATATATGAAAATTATTATATTCAGTGGCTTCTCCTAGTTTTCTAAGTGATATTTAGTGCCAGTTTACCAGGAAGTGAAAATTTTGTTCTCTTTGACTATTCCAGTTTTGTGCATAATATTTAATCTGAATCTTTGGATGGAAACAGTTTATGACATCTTAGTCCTGTATCAGCCACCGTAGCTTCTCTGTATGGGGGGTGAGTGGGGGATATACCCGTTGGTTGCAATTCGCAACCTGACCACTAGATTAAATTTTAAAAACACTGCGCCTTTAAAGGGTTAGTTCACCCAAAAATGAAAATTACGTCATTTATGAATTATCCTCATGTCGTTCCAAAACCGTAAGACCCCCGTTCATCTTCGGAACACAGTTTAAGATATTTTAGACCATGCAAACAGTTCTTGACTCGAGAACAAGTCAATCTTTCGTTCGTTATCTGGCTCGGCTCGGTGTTCATCTTCAGTTCTCTCTTCACAGCAGTTCAGTCAGTGTACTGTTTGAGTAAATGAATAAGTCCGGGTTATTGGTTTATTTTAACTCAGAGGGTTAACTCTGGTTAAATCTAACTGGTTAAATCTAACTGGTTAAATCTAATGATTAGTTTGCGAACCGGACATCAATTGGACCAAAATGTATTTTCAATGTTTCAACAAATTCTAACTGACCCTCTGATGTCACATGGACTAATTTGATGATGTTTTTATTACCTTTCTGGACATGGACAGTATACCGTACATACGTTTTCAATGGAGGGACAGAAAGCTCTCGAACTAAATCTAAAATATCTTAAACTGTGTTCCGAAGATGAATGGAGGTCTTACGGGTTTGAAACGACATGAGGGTGAGTCATTAATGAAATAATTTTCATTGTTGGGTGAACTAACCCTTTAAGTACTACAGTGCTCTCATAATGGACTGAGAAAGATTTTCCAGGCCTCGCTATCAGATATTACTTCACTCTTCTTCTAAGGCACTTATAAGTTCTTGAACACATCTGGGGTGCATATGGTCACATGTAGTCTGGCATAACAAAGTTATTCAGCTGTCTGTCTTTTCATAGCACTGTTCTAGGCCTCTTACATTACTGACAATGCAGTTTTTTTTCTCTGGCCAGTGGCCACATCTGCAGTCCTCATATCTTTCTCCAGCAAGCAGAGTCAGTAGAAAGGTCTCTTTTTTGAAAAGTTATTGGAACTGTTACAACAATTTTCTTCTGCTTGTAAACTTTAAGTGTCTTAAGGACAGCTCCACAGAAGATGTGCAATAATTGTTTATGGTTATTCTTACCATCCAGACAAACATTGTTTAAACTCATTCTAATAAAGAGCTGTAAATCTTATTTGGATTATACAAAATTATATTTTCAGTACAGTATCCAGAAAAAAGCTTTACATACATACATAATAGGAAGGGTCAAACAGGAAATAATTGTACAAAATCTGAATATATAAATGTAAACTGTAAACACCATATATCTTTTCTACTAAATCAAATGCAGAACACCAGTCAACTACAGTGCATGATATGTATAATTAGGTCTACTATACTGTGTTTACTGTAAAGGTAAACAACTAGACAGACTTTGAAGATAAGTTTAACACAGTTTGTGAACTTTAATGTGAACCTTCAAGTTCTGTAAAGTTAAATTCATATAAATAACTCCAAAATGTTTTTAAAGTGGTCTGACTGCTGATTTCCCAAAAGACCTAAAGATGTTTGCCTTTATAAGGGTCATGTTGCAAACAGTGTTTGTTGATGCAAAGTAATTGGTGTAACTTCAGGGCTACTGTTACAAAGTATATTGTTGAATCAGGTGATAATTACATCTTAACTAGTCACTTGTGGTATTATATCCACAGAGGAACACAGAGGGGAACTGTTTTATTTTCATTAATCACATCTAAAACAGTTTGTTTTTAGGGGCCCGTTTAAATGTCAAATGATAATTAATCCTCTGGGAGCAAACTGACAAGCTAATAAATGTTTATCAGACAGATCTGCTAATGAAGCAATGTGATAATGAAGTCCCAGGATGTTCCAGACCCCTTGTGGCTCTACTTCATAATGGGCAGTTTATTATTCTCTCTAGTCTAAAACAGCTCAATCAAGTTTTACACAACAATTGAATAGAGGCCTTGTTTGATTTTTCAGTATGAAACATTACCTTTAACTCAATAACAATATCAAATAATTGTCAATATATAAAAACAAAAACATTTAAGAAAACAGAAAGTGCCTTGTCTTAAAGGAAAGTGAGGTGAAGCAAAGAAAAATGGTAAAAAACACAGACCCAGAGTTATGACCGATGTCTAGAGAATAATAGTAGTCAAACTGCCCCCTTCACTGCAGTATATAAATTATAGTTTGGTCATTGGTGGCATGAGTGATTCACAAAGGGTTATTGCAATCGTCCCAGAGCATCTCTAATTAAATGCTCATTTACTGACCACTACAACAGCTTTCGCTGAGGGACACACATGCACATGGACTTAATTCCCTTAAATAAATTGTATCCATTTTATTTGTTTAAAAAAAATGTGAATGAGTGTTTATACATTTAAGCATGTGTAATATGTGTACAAATTTGTGATTGCATGTGCGTTGAAATATATGGAGACTATCTTCTGAAGCATTAGATGCTAGTCAGAAATAAGTAATATTTAATCCCTACAGCATATTTCAGATAATAAAATTATATGAATCTTTTCAAATGAATGGAAACTGACAACTCGTGTAAGTCCATTACTTAGAACAATGGTTCCCAACATTTTTGAGTCAACGTCACCTTGTCCAATACACATTTCAATATTTCTGCTGTAAATCTATACATAAAGTATAATGATGATCATTCAGTCATGTTAAGCCCTTGATGATTCTGCGGGCCATTTCTGGCAATGCTTTCCGGTCTTCTACTTTCTTTTTCGGCTGTTCTATGTCTAGGCCAGTGTCACAGTTGATGGTGTCAAGCATCAACATGTTTTTGGTTTTTTTTTTTTTTTTTGTTCTACTAATTGAACCGATAATTTTTTATTTATCTAGTAAAGCTGTTCACATCATGTGGCCAAAGTAGATGAGCCACTTTTTGGTATTTTTTCCCTCAAATGACATTTCTGGTTTGATGCATTCTAAGACCTCTCTGTTGGTAAACCTCTCTGTCCATGAAATCCTTAAAATCATTTTCCAACTCCAAAACTTAAAGGCATCGATCTTCCCTTTTTTTTTCACAGCCCAGCTTTCATATATGTAGATCCTTTTCTGTTACATAAATTTTTCAGTAATGGTCATGTGTGCCAAGACCTTGCTGAATCCCTTCTTGTCATTTAGGTTGTTCTGTGTCTATGATTGACTATAGGCGCCGCTGAATAATCTTTACAATAATTTTGCTTGTGTTAAAAATCAAGGCTATTGTATGGTAGTTACTACAGTCCCCTGCATTAGCTTCAGTATTGGTATGTATTGTTTTGATTCTTTTATCCATTTTCTTGCAAATTGGTTTGATGGTCACAGGTGGTATAGGCCTTAACAAACTGATGCATCACCCCATGTAACTTCTTCATTTAAAATTGTTTGCTGTATTTTCACTGAATCATTCTTAAAGGGTTAGTTCACCCAAAAATGAAAATTATGTCATTAATGACTCACCCTCATGTCGTTCCAAACCCGTAAGACCTCCAATCATCTTTGGAACACAGTTTAAGATATAGTACGGTATACTGTCCATGTCCAGAAAGGTAATAAAAACATCATCAAAGTAGTCCATGTGACATCAGAGGGTCCGTTAGAATTTGCTGAAGCATCGGAAATACATTTTGGTTTACTTATTTATTACTATACTTTATTCAGCATTGTCTTCTCTTCCAGGTCTGTTGTGAGCACGTTCACAACACTACAGTGACGTTGCTGACGTGTTATCTTTGCTATTGAGCGCACCAGAAAACACGTCAGCAGCGTCATACACCAGCAGCTTCGTGAAAGCACTCACAACAGACCCACTGCATGTTTCCAAGGTTTCCCCATTTGTTCCGCAGAAAGGATGCATTCCTTCAGAACTCTGTTCCAACGTTCCACAGTGCCATTGCACTGTGGGAGGAACACACTACTACGTATATGACTTATTCCCCTCTCTTTTAAGAAAGCTGCAAACACACTGGAGAGAAACTGAGGCCCTTTGTCAGTTACGACACACTGAGGATTGCCCTCCCTACTGAAGACTGACTGAAGGAAGGATGTACCAATTCTGCAGTAAAATTTGGCGCAAATGCCACCTCAGACCATTTACTGTGGTAATCCATCTAGGAAATGGCAAAATGGCAGTCCAAAGTCCACTCTCTCCATTTAGTTTGAACGATTCCTTGGTGTATTTCATTTGCCAGGTTTACTAAGCTGACTGCGTAACGCAGAAGGAACAATAGCACGATGTTCACCTCTCATCACCAGTGCACCATCAACACACAGTTCATCACGGATGTGAAAGAAAGGCACCAGAACAGGATCCAGCTCACAGCCGTTTTTCGGCCAGCCCTTACCGATTTCTGAACGCAGCATGTCTTACTGTGGACAGGATTCTGAAGCAGAAAGGACATCCTCCACAGACAAAGTAGGCAATCCCGTAAACAAAAGCAACCCATTTCTTGTTCCAGAGCACCATCTGATTCTGTTGGCAATGACAACCTAGATAAACAATCTGCAGCACAGTTAAGACTTCCAGTTCGGTACACTACATCATACGTGTAGCAAAGCAAGCTTGCAGACCACCGGGCAACATGCATACAAGCCTGGCCAATTCCCTTTGTTCCCAGGAGGGTACACTCTAAAATCTGCTGGGTTGAAAACAACCCGATTTGGGTTATTTTGTCAAAAAAGGACGATACAAGTGCTGAGTTATTTTAACCCAACCAGTTGGGTTATTATGTTTAACCCAGCTTGCTGAGTTGTTTTTTTATGATTTAAAATTACTAAATTGTCAGGAGAAAGCAGGCTGGATTCAGATGCGGGTAAACTCAAGGCTTTATTCGAAACAGGAGAAGAGTCACGGTTCACAGGTTACACTCGCAGTGACAGGATGAGTAGCAGATGAGTCACGTTTCACAGGTTTCACTCGCAGTGACAGGATAAGTAGCAGATGAGTCACGTTTCACTCGCAGTGACAGGATGAGTAGCAGATGAGTCACGTTTCACAGAAGTACGTATAACCGCCGGACCGGAGGGATGAACAGCTGGAAGCTACTAGGAGCTCAAGGCTTGTAAGAACAAGGGCAGAGGAATCAACTAAACACACTGGAGCCTGAGGACAAGACACGACAAGGTGAGTACAAAGAGCTGCTAGATGATCGGAGCTATTGGTATGAATAACAACAGTCTGACAATAGACAGAGAAACACAGGGAATAATAAAGGGGAAAAAATTAGAAGGACATAGAGAACAGGTGGCGAGCAATTAAGGTTAACAACGGGGAAACAAGGGAGGCGGGGAAAACAAACAGGCAGACGTGGTGAGCTGTCAAACCATCCCAACACACACCCACACCAAAAAGACAGGTGATTAGCCCCGAGACCCGACAGTACCCCCCCTCCCAGGAGCGTCACCTGGCGCTCTAGGAAGGGGCCTACCTCGATGCCGCCGGAAGTCCTCAATCAACGAGCGGTCCAGAATGTCCCGGGACGGCACCCAACACCTCTCCTCTGGACCATACCCCTCCCAGTCCACAAGATACTGAAACCCCCTGCCGCGACGCCGCTCATCGAGTAATCTCTTAACCGTATAGGTAGGAGATCCATCCACAAGACGAGGGGGTGGGGGGGTGGGGCGACTGCAAGCAGGATTAAGGGGGGAAGAGAACACAGGCTTGACCCTGGAAACATGAAACACCGGGTGAACCCGACCAAGAGTAGGAGGGAGCTTGAGCCTGATCGCCACCGGACTAACCACCTTGGTGATGCGGAAAGGCCCAATGAATCTGGGTGCCAGCTTACGAGAAGGCGCCCGGAGAGGCAGATCCTTGGTAGAGAGCCAAACCCGTTGACCACACACATAGGTAGGAGGAGAGGACCGGCGACGATCAGCTGCAGCCTTGGTTCTGTCAGAGGTTTGGACCAAAATCCTCCTGACTCTCTCCCAGGTGCGACGGCAGCGCTGGACGAAAGCCAGGGCGGATGGAACCGCTGCGTCGGGTTCCTGTGATGGGAACAGAGGTGGATTATAACCAACAGCACACTCAAAAGGGGACATACCTGACGCGGCCGCAGGAAGGGTGTTATGGGCGTATTCTGCCCAGGAGAGCTGCTGACACCAGGAACTCGGATTGTTGGATGCTAGACAGCGGAGCATTCTTCCTAGATCCTGGTTGGCCCGCTCACACTGCTCATTGGTCTGAGGATGAAAACCAGATGACAGACTAGCAGAGGCCCCAATCTGTGTACAAAATTCCCTCCAGAACCGGGAGACGAACTGGGGACCCCTATCTGAAACAACATCCACCGGTAACCCGTGGAGACGGAAGACGTGATCCACCACCAGTTGGGCGGTCTCCCGGGCGGAGGGTAACTTGGGCAGGGGAATAAAATGAACCGCTTTGGAAAAGCGATCCACCACCGTGAGAACTACAGTGTTTCCCTTCGAAGGAGGAAGCCCAGAGACGAAATCAAGGGCAATGTGTGACCAAGGACGGGAAGGGATAGGGAGAGGATGCAGTAGACCATCAGGAGGGCGATTGACAGGCTTACTTTGGGCACATGTGGGGCAGGCCAACACAAACTGTCTAACATCCGCGGCCATAGTAGGCCACCAAAAACGCTGTCGGATGGCAGACAACGTTCTCCGAATACCTGGATGGCAGACTAACCTGGATGAGTGACCCCACTCAAGGACCTCAGAGCGCAGCGCAGCCGGCACCGGCAACCTGCCCGCCGGACACTCTCCCGGCACCTGCACCCCTCGACCGGCCTCCTCAACTCGCTGCTCGATACCCCACGAAAGGGCCCCGACCACCACCCCCTCAGGAAGGATGGCATCGGCCGCAAACTCCCCTCCCGGAGCACCGAACAGGCGAGAGAGGGCATCAGGCTTGGTGTTCTTTGATCCCGGCCGGTACGAGAGGGTGAAGTTGAATCTGGCAAAGAAGAGCGCCCAGCGGGCCTGACGCGAGCTCAGCCTCTTGGCCGAACGGACGTATTCAAGGTTCTTGTGATCCGTCCAGACCAAGAAGGGCTGCGCTGACCCCTCCAACCAATGACGCCACTCACCCAAGGCCAATCGTACCGCCAGCAGCTCTCTGTTGCCGATGTCATAGTTACGTTCTGCAGGGCTGAGACGATGAGAGAAGAATGCACAAGGATGAACCTTCCCATCATGGAGGGAACGCTGAGATAGAACTGCGCCAACCCCAACGTCCGAAGCATCAACCTCGACAATAAACTGGGCCTCCGGATCTGGAACCATCAGAACAGGTGCAGAGACAAAACGGGACTTTAAAATGTCAAAGGCTACCTGCGCCTCCCGGTTCCACCTGAAGGACACCTTAGTGGAGGTTAAGGCTGTCAGCGGTGCAGCGATCTGACCAAAATTCCGGATGTAACGCCGGTAGAAGTTGGCAAAACCCAGGAAACGCTGCAGAGCCTTCCGGGAGTCAGGGACCGGCCGCTGGGCAACAGCTTCAATCTTAGCGGGATCAGGCTTGATCCCCTCCGTAGAAATAATATGGCCAAGGAATATGCCGTCTTCCACTCATCCCCCTCCCGAATGCGCACCAAGTGGTAGGCGTTGCGCAGGTCTAACTTGGTGAAGACCCGAGCTCCCTGTAATAATTCAAAAGCAGAAGACATTAAAGGTAGGGGGTACCTGTTCTTGATAGTAATGTCATTCAAACCTCTGTAATCAATACAAGGCCGCAGGGAGCCGTCCTTCTTCTGAACAAAGAAAAACCCTGCACCAGCGGGAGAGGAGGAATGGCGGATGAGCCCAGTCTGAAGTGACTCACGTATGTACTTGTCCATGGCCTCTCTCTCAGGACCTGAAAGGGAATATAAACGACCCTTAGGCGGAGAAGAGCCCGGGAGGAGATCAATGGCACAGTCGTAAGGGCGATGCGGAGGTAGCGAGGTGGCCCGGGCCCTACTGAAGACCGCCCGAAGATCATGGTACTCCGCCGGAACACCAGTCAGGTCAGAGGGATCCTCCTGAGGAACACAAGACACAGAGACAGGACAAAAAGCAGCACCCAAACATGACACGTGACAAGACTGACTCCAGGCTAAAACAGAATTACTAACCCAATCAATGTGGGGATTGTGCTTGTGCAACCATGGGTGTCCCAGAATTAAAGGAGCCTTAGGGGAATCAATAATAAACAGTTCAATCCGCTCATGATGACTGCCAGCAATATGGAGGTCTATCTTAGGAGTGACGTGGGTGATGGTGGTAAGGGGACGGCCAGCTAATGACCATGCTGAAACGGGACTAACTAAAGGAACAAGCGGGATTCTCCAACGTTGAGCAGAGGCAGCGTCAAGGAAGTTCCCCTCAGCCCCTGAGTCCACAAGGGCGAGACCAGTGTGTAAACGACTCTGGAAGGAGAGTTGGAACGGCAGCTGAGTGCGTGCTGCAGGAGAGCTTGAGCTGAGAACCGTGCCCACCAGGACTCTCCTCCTCACTGGTGGGCCCTGGCTTTTAACGGACACTGAAGGGCGAAGTGGCCTCCCTTGCCGCAGTATAGACACGCCCCCGACGACAGACGCTCCTGCTTCTGCCGTGGTGTAAGCCGTAGACGACCCAACTGCATGGGCTCCTCCTCCGAGGGCTGTCGGCCGGCTGAACTGGCAGAGGAGGACTCTAGGTGGCGCCACGGGGCGGGTGTTTGCCGTCGTTGGCGGCGCCGGCTAAGACGACCCTCAATGCGGAGCGCGAGACTAATGAGCCTATCCAATTCCCGCGGGAGCTCTATGGCCGCGAGTTCATCCGAAATGGCGAAATCCAACCCCTCAAGAAAACGAGCGCGCAGCGCGCTCTCATTCCAGCCGCATGCCGCAGCTAAAGTCTGGAACTGGATAGCATAGTCAGTGACGGAGCTCCTCCCCTGAGACAGTCGTGATAACTGGGCCGCCGCCTCGTCACCCTGAGCAGAGCGATCAAACAATTTGGCCATCTCTAGACTGAAATCCGCGAAAGTGGCACAACAGGGAGCCCGCGATCTCCATACGGCGATTCCCCATTCGCGGGCACGGCCCGAGAGGAGTGTAAGGACATAAGCCACCTTGGTCTCTTCATTTGCGTAACGCCGGGGCTGCAGAGAAAACACCAGCGAGCATTGGGAGAGAAACGCTTGACAGGCGTTAGGATCGCCATCGTAGACCGGCGGATTGTTGGCATGGGGTTCGGACTCGTGTGACATACTGGTGTGAGGAACGGGCCCCCGGCTCGTTGCCTCTCGCTGAAGATCGTCCACCCGTGTGAGGAGTTCGGAGACTCGGGCACTGAGAACGTCCACATCCTGCACGGTGGTGTTGAGCTGGGTGGCATGCTGCCCTAACAACACTCCCTGTTGAACGAGAGCCGAGCGAAGCGGATCAGATCCCGCTGAATCCATAATCTGGTCAGACTGTTCTGTCAGGAGAAAGCAGGCTGGATTCAGATGCGGGTAAACTCAAGGCTTTATTCGAAACAGGAGAAGAGTCACGGTTCACAGGTTACACTCGCAGTGACAGGATGAGTAGCAGATGAGTCACGTTTCACAGGTTTCACTCGCAGTGACAGGATAAGTAGCAGATGAGTCACGTTTCACTCGCAGTGACAGGATGAGTAGCAGATGAGTCACGTTTCACAGAAGTACGTATAACCGCCGGACCGGAGGGATGAACAGCTGGAAGCTACTAGGAGCTCAAGGCTTGTAAGAACAAGGGCAGAGGAATCAACTAAACACACTGGAGCCTGAGGACAAGACACGACAAGGTGAGTACAAAGAGCTGCTAGATGATCGGAGCTATTGGTATGAATAACAACAGTCTGACAATAGACAGAGAAACACAGGGAATAATAAAGGGGAAAAAATTAGAAGGACATAGAGAACAGGTGGCGAGCAATTAAGGTTAACAACGGGGAAACAAGGGAGGCGGGGAAAACAAACAGGCAGACGTGGTGAGCTGTCAAACCATCCCAACACACACCCACACCAAAAAGACAGGTGATTAGCCCCGAGACCCGACATAAATTGCTAGGCTAAAATTAACCCAAATTGAGCTAGGCATTAAACCTACAAATCTTGTTAATTTTAAAATCACGTTTACACACAAATGATAACTAACAAAACGTAAATATTTATTAAAAACGAGAAAACAGACAGTAACATGCATGGAAGAAGAATTGCAGAAAAGTATGGCAATGACAGCTACAGAGTTTATAAATAAAGCATTGAACATATGTTGAATATAACTTTTAAGAACAAATTTGACTGATATTATAACATTTAACAGGTGCATCTCTGTCTGAAAGAATGTAAGCATGTGTATGAATGACAGAGTTTAAACACAGAACAAGCATTTAACTTTTTGTTTTTACAAATTATACACTCACATTTTGTTTCATAGTCCATGAATACAGATCATGCATCACTGTCAATTTTCATGATCTCTTTAGCATGTAGTCGTGAAGAAGCCCCATCAGCACAGCACGTGACATTTTCTACATCATCCAATGCAGAGTCCTCCTTTAAAACCACTGTTGCCGCAATACATTCTCTTCTTTGACCAGTATTCATCCCAGTCACAGCCTGCTCTTTATCAGTGGTATAAAAAAGAGAAATATATTTGAAAAAGAAAATATTTAATTAAACTCTATCCATTTTCAGATAGAGGAGTATAATTTCAACACTTTGTGTGGTTGTTTAATGTCTCTGTCTACCACCACGCTCTAAAATGTTATAATGGCAGCACTAGTGTGATGGCATGGAATGAATAAATATATTGCTTTCAGAAAGCTACTTTACTGAAACATTAAAACAGTCATGATATTTCACATACCTCACAAACCTTCATGTACGTGGAGGGCTGCTCTTTAAAGGGTTAGTTCACCAAAAAATGAAAACGGTCAAAATTTACTCTTCCCATGTTATTCCAGAAATAATATACAGAAATATTGGAATGGATTACTTCTACAATAACTCTGTATTTATGAGGCTTGAAAATACAGATTATCTAGACTCTCAATCGATTAACTAAAAATTATTAAATTAAAAGTTTAAATTAAAAAACTAAATTAAAAATATATTAATTTGTGTTGTAAAGACAGACAAAAGTGTTATAGGTTTTAGGTACATTGCTGGGTGCAACAGACAGGATGTGACGAGGCTCTGGAAGTCCGGCTGAGATGTGACAAGGCTCTGGAAGTTCAGCTGAGACGTGATGAGGCTCTGGAAGTTAAGATGAGACGTGACGAGGACAGACAAAAGTGCAATAGGTTTGGAATGACATGGGGGCTGTAACGATGAGCCAGAGACGTTCAGATCCATATGCAAAACTTTATTATAAGGATGGTCAGACAGGCAGTAATCAGAAACGTCATCAGGTATGTCAGAGATGTTCATGGAGATCATTGGTGACTTGACTTAACTCATGGAGTTTAACTGTGGTGTTACTTGACCCATGGAGATGTTAATGGTGACTTGACCTGACTTCTGGACAGTCAGCGGTGACTTGACCTGACTCTGGAAAGTCAACGGGGACCTGACTGAACTCTGGAAAGTCAATGGCGACCTGACTGGACTCTGGAAAGTCAACGGGGACCTTACTGGACTCTGGGAAGTCAACGGGGACGTGATTGGACTCTGGAAAGTCAACGGGGAACTGACTTGACTCTGAAAGATCAACGGGGACCTTACTTGTCTTCGTTATAACGTCCTGATGCCTTAGGCCTAGGACTTTTTGAAGGCCAGCTCCCTCTGGGGAAGAGCGGTGTACACCGCATTACATGGCGCCCGTCTCTCCTCAGTGCCTTCAGGAGATCATTCTGCCAACCCTGCCGGTGTTCCAGGGTGCAGTGTTCTCCGGCAGGCGCTTCTCTCAGTTACTGCCTGGAAACGTAGCGGTGCTAAGAGGCTCGCTACCTCTATGTAGGTCTCTAGAGCAGCTAGTATGGTTGTCCCCTGCCGGTCTGCCACTTTAGGGCAGCGAGCTAGTGGCTCTAGGTGCACCAGAGGCCAGTTTCGCAAGACTCTGTCAAGTGTGCTTCATGGGGTCCTGCCCCAAGCAGGCTCTGGTCTAGTCTTCCTAGCAGACGACATGAGTCTGAGGACCGTTGTTTTAAGGAGACTTCAGCTACAAGAGTCCTGATGCTGTGGCTCAGGACCTCAGAGGGCAGGCCCCTCTAGGGAAGAGCAGTGTACACCACACTACACGGTGCCCGTCTCTCCTCAGTGCCCTCAGGAGATCGATCTGCCAACCCTGCCGGTGTTCCAGGGCGCAGCGGTCTCCGGCAAGCACTTCTCTCAATTACTGCACAGAAACATAGCGGTGCTTAGAGGCTCGAGACCTCCTGGGAGGTTTCCAGAGCAGCTAATTGGGCTGTCTCCTGCTGGTGCACCATTCAGGGCACGGAGCTTACTGCTCTGACACCAGAGATCAGTCTTGAGAGGCTGATTCCCTTAGTATACTATTTGGGTGGGGGGATAATAATACTAAATATAATAATAATAATAATAATACTAATACTAATACTAAAGTACAGATACCGCCTTTTAGTACTTAAGTACAGTAGTGAAGTAGTTCTACTTCATTACTATACATCTCTGCCCGCCTATGACGTCTTGCCCATCCATTGGACTGATTACACACATTATTCAGAGACGTCATGCTGGAGGCGTTCCCCAAAGCATTCTCGACACAGCGTCTCGTTCCTTCGAGGAACCAGGGTTACATACATAACATTTTCATGAAATATGAGCACATAATCACACTGTTGTTGCATCAAAATGTGAAGTAAATAGGCTGGACACAACAGAAACATTTATTTTCTAAAAATAACTCTGGAATTACTTTATCTTGTCTCTGGCTTTCAACATCTACCAAAAACAAAACAAAAAATGTAGTCTTAGTAAAAACAAAAATGATAACATAATGGAATTACTAAATTCACTTGCCTTAAACCTGTCTTTTCCTCTCTTCTGAAGAAGCTGAGAAAACCGCCTCCTCACACAAGCAGGCTTCAGTGTAACTCCCAGCGCTGACACAATGAAGACACAATATACTGACACAATGAAGACACAATATACTGTAATAATTTAAAGGAATTGTCCGTATTTTCTTTTTACAGGTGTTTCTCCGTATTTTTTATATTACGCTTTGCATTGTGGGTACAAGAAGCTCAGTCGACAATCGGCGCGAAACCAGTGATTGAGCAGGCGCCATTTTTCACGGAGCTGGTCTCGGTCAAAATCTCATTTTAAAGTCGGATTTAGGATTTTGAGAATGGTTCTTACTCTTCCTTTGTAAATTATGTTTTGTTAAATGTAACAAACTGTAACGTTAACTTAGTTGCTGCCTGGCTTGTTTGGCAAATGGATGTCGGAGCCGTCGCATTCAACATTTTCAGCATAATGTTAAGTGACCGTCTCATCTTACACTTCTAACGTTATACAGCGTGGACAGTTTGTTAATGTTTGTTACAGTTTGTTAATGAGCATCTCGTAAAGCACATAAGTAAAGCATCCGGCATATTAACGTTACCAAAGTGTCTCTGACGTTACTGAGGTGATATTGAGCAGCTGTGATAACGTTAAATCTGAAGTGTGGTAACTTACAACTGTGTTTAGAGCATGGTTTAGAGCGCTTTATGCCTTCAACAGGAGCTGGCAGAGTAATGGGCAAGAAAAGAAGACACCATTATCGTTACGACTTTGTTTTAAAAGAGATTATATGACCAGGAGAAGATCTGACATCACGGAGTTCTTCAAGGATAACACACCTTTTCTGCCGAACGAGGTAGGTTTTGACATTTTATCGGCTTGTTTTTGTTAAACACACACACACACACACACACTCGAAAAGTTAATTCTGTAACTTTTTAACTCTGGTCTAGTCTTCCTAGCAGACGACATGAGTCTGAGGACCGTTGTTTTAAGGAGACTTCAGCTACAAGAGTCCTGATGCTGTGGCTCAGGACCTCAGAGGGCAGGCCCCTCTAGGGAAGAGCAGTGTACACCACACTACACGGTGCCCGTCTCTCCTCAGTGCCCTCAGGAGATCGATCTGCCAACCCTGCCGGTGTTCCAGGCCGCAGCGGTCTCCGGCAAGCACTTCTCTCAATTACTGCACAGAAACATAGCGGTGCTTAGAGGCTCGAGACCTCCTGGGAGGTTTCCAGAGCAGCTAATTGGGCTGTCTCCTGCCGGTGCACCATTCAGGGCACGGAGCTAACTGCTCTGACACCAGAGATCAGTCTTGAGAGGCTGATTCCCTTAGTATACTATTTGGCAGTGTGAAAACTACTGCCAAATGTGTTTCTGTGGGTCCTGCACACTGTAGTGAGAGGCCACATAATCCATTTCTAGTGGGCCCCAAGCAGGCTCTGGTAATGGAACAGAAGTAGACTCTCTCTGAGGGTTGATTAGTGATTAGTGATTAGTGAAGTGACATTCAGCCAAGTATGGTGACCCATACTCAGAATTTGTGCTCTGCATTTAACCCATCCGAAATGCACACACACAGAGCAGTGAACACACACACACACACACTGTGAGCACACACCCGGAGCAGTGGACAGCCATTTATGCTGCGGCGCCCGGGGAGCAGTTGGGGTTCGATGCCTTGCTCAAGGGCACCTAAGTCATGGTATTGAAGGTGGAGAGAGAACTGTACATGCACTCCCCCCACCCACAATTCCTGCCGGACCGGGACTCGAACTCACAACCTTTCGATTGGGAGTCCGACTCTCTAACCATTAGGCCACACTTTCACACTTTCACGACTCAACCACATTGACGATTGGTTGATATTAGCTCAATCAGAGCAGATGACGTTTCGGCATTGAGGTGTCGTTCTCGCTCACATGAAAGAGCTGGGGTTAAGACTTAGCGCCAAGAAAAGTGAGCTTTCTCCAGTACAGAAAACCACTTATCTGGGCGTGGTGTGGGATTCAACCACGATACAGGCACGTATGTCACCTGCTCCAATCGAGTCAATCCTCATTGCAGTCGTGAAAGTGAGATAAGGCTGGTCACTCACTGTCAAGCAGTCTCAGAGATTGCTGGGTCTGATGGCAGCTGCGTCCAACATGAATGCTATTGTCATGCTGTACATGAGACCCCTACAGTGGTGGCTCAAGACCAAGGGCTTCAACCTTGGTTCTTGTCTCAGGGCCCGGTGCTGGGAGCTCCTTGTCACCGCGTAATGCTAGCAACGGACGCATCCCTCACCGGCTGGGGTGCGGTCATGAGTGGCCATCCTGCCTGCAGTCTGTGGAGTGGCCACATGTGGAATGGTGGCTTCACTCTGAGGTGATGAAGCAGAGTTGGAGAGGTTGGCCAGACTCGGGTGGATCTGTTTGCGACTCAAGAGACATCACAATGTCCCCTCTTGCTTCCTCTTGACTCATCCAGCTCCACTGGGGCTGGACGCCATGGTACAGTTGTGGCTGAGGCTTCATCTGTTCATTTTTTCCCCGATTGCTCTGCTCCAGAGAGTTCTGGAGAGAGTGCGCCGGGACGGAGGCTGCTGTTAATAACCCCGTTCTGGACGGGCTGGGTATGGTTCCTGGGCCTGAACTCTTAGCTTCCGGTCTCTCAACCGAGGTTGTTGAGACCATTCTCCAATCCAGAGCTCCCTCAATGAGGAAACTGTATGCCTTGAAGTGGAAGCTTCCTGGTGCGGAGACTGTCAGCTCGACCCAGTTAACTGCCCAGTTGGTACAGTGCTGGAGTTCCTGCAGGCTATCCGCAGGGTTGACCCACTCCAGCCTAAAGGTCTATGTGGTGGCCATAGCGGCATACCACAGCCCCTCTCAGTGGCAAGTCAGTGGGCAGAAACCCTCTGGTTACATGTTTCCTCCATGGGCAGAAACCCTCTGGTTACATGTTTCCTCCATGGTGGGCTGAGGCTGAGGCCTCCGGCCAGACGAAGCTTATGCTAAGCGGTGATCAGGATGCTATCCTAAGCCTCGAGTCCTCTGATCTCCCCTCTCCTGGGGGTCAAGACTCACTCCTTCTGAAGTTTGGCCATTGGATGGGTTGTCCCCGATTACTGTCAGGCTACTGTCTTCTTCTCTTGCTATAGCTGTGCTCTTCCACACTAGGCAGAGATTTGAAAGTCTGGTGGTGTGGGCATTATCGTTCCCCAAAGCATTCTCCATGCAGCTCGAGTTCCTGAAGAGGAACGTCTAAGTTTACGTATGTAACCCTGGTTCCTCGAAGGAACGAGACGCTGCGTTGCAGTGACACACTTCCGGCATCTCTGGCCGGTGCTTGCTTCATCCTTTGAGCCTCGTTGCCGGCTTTACCACTCGTACTTTTATGCTTCCTGGTCTCTGACGTCACCCGCCTACAGAGATGTATAAAGTACTAGAGACCCAGACTTGAGTAAAAGTACAAGTGCTCTATCAAAAAAATGACTTGAGTAGAAGTTGAAGTGCTCTTTAAGCACCACACTTAAGTAGAAGTACTAAAGTATTCAACATTTTTTGTACTTAAGTATTGCAAGTAGTCTATTTGAAATTTTACTACTCAAGTACTGAAAGTAAAAGTACAAGTATTGTGTTATGTAGTTATTAAAGAAAGTAGTCAAAAGTTTGAACATATTGTTTTTACTATTTCAAATGATTACTGTCCATGTCCAGAAAGGTAAGAAAAACATTATCAAAGTAGTCCATGTGACATCAGAGGGTCAGTTAGAATTTTTTTGAAGCATCGAAAATACATTTTGGTCCAAAAATAGCAAAAACTACGACTTTATTCAGCATTGTCTTCTCTTCCATGTCTGTTGTTAGACCGTTCAAAACAAAGCAGTTTGTGATATCCGGTTCGCGAACGAATCATTCGATGTAACCGGATCTTTTTGAAACAGTTCACCAAATCAAACTGAATCGCTTTAAACGGTTCGCGTCTCCAATGCGCATTAATCCACAAATGACTTAAGCTGTTAACTTGTTTAATGTGGCCGACACTCCCTCTGAGTTAAAACAAACCAATATCCCGGAGTAATTTATTTACCCAGATAACGAACAACAGACTGACTCGTTCACGAGTCAAGAACACTGATCTATATATATATAACTTATATTGTAGATCAGTGGTCAAGAACCGTTTCTTTCAGACACGTCCGATTTGAGAACCGAGGAGCTGATGATACTGCGCATGTGTGATTCAGCGTGAAAGCAAACCGACACACAGAGCGTCTGAACCGAACTGATTCTTTTGGTGATTGATTCTGAACTGATTCTGTGCTAATGTTATGAGCGCAGGTAAACCGAAGGCTTGCAGTCAACGCCAATGACGCCATTACGTCGAGCGCAAAAGAACCGGTGAACCGTTTTCTTCAACTGGTTTATTGAATCGAACTGTCAGAAAGAACTACTGGTGATCCGAAAACCGATGCAACCGGTTCTTGACTCGTGAACGAGTCATTATCTGGCTCGGCTCGGTGTTCATCTCTCTCTTCACAGCAGTTCAGTCAGCACGCGCAGTCTTCTTAATCGCTTGATTCGCTCAATGATGTGCCAGCTTCATCAAACCTGCCATCTACAGTTCTGGCAGTGGTAATGTGGGTTTGTGATGGAATGATTCGTAACATTTTTATAATTGTAACGAGTAACGATGCAGCACATAAAAAAAATATCTGAGTAAAAGTATTAAACTCATCGAAAATATGTACTGAATTAAAAGTGAAAGTAGGAGAAAAAAATAATACTAAATATAATAATAATAATAATAATACTAATACTAAAGTACAGATACCGCCTTTTAGTACTTAAGTACAGTAGTGAAGTAGTTCTACTTCATTACTATACATCTCTGCCCGCCTATGACGTCTTGCCCATCCATTGGACTGATTACACACATTATTCAGAGACGTCATGCTGGAGGCGTTCCCCAAAGCATTCTCGACACAGCGTCTCGTTCCTTCGAGGAACCAGGGTTACATACATAACATTTTCATGAAATATGAGCACATAATCACACTGTTGTTGCATCAAAATGTGAAGTAAATAGGCTGGACACAACAGAAACATTTATTTTCTAAAAATAACTCTGGAATTACTTTATCTTGTCTCTGGCTTTCAACATCTACCAAAAACAAAACAAAAAATGTAGTCTTAGTAAAAACAAAAATGATAACATAATGGAATTACTAAATTCACTTGCCTTAAACCTGTCTTTTCCTCTCTTCTGAAGAAGCTGAGAAAACCGCCTCCTCACACAAGCAGGCTTCAGTGTAACTCCCAGCGCTGACACAATGAAGACACAATATACTGACACAATGAAGACACAATATACTGTAATAATTTAAAGGAATTGTCCGTATTTTCTTTTTACAGGTGTTTCTCCGTATTTTTTATATTACGCTTTGCATTGTGGGTACAAGAAGCTCAGTCGACAATCGGCGCGAAACCAGTGATTGAGCAGGCGCCATTTTTCACGGAGCTGGTCTCGGTCAAAATCTCATTTTAAAGTCGGATTTAGGATTTTGAGAATGGTTCTTACTCTTCCTTTGTAAATTATGTTTTGTTAAATGTAACAAACTGTAACGTTAACTTAGTTGCTGCCTGGCTTGTTTGGCAAATGGATGTCGGAGCCGTCGCATTCAACATTTTCAGCATAATGTTAAGTGACCGTCTCATCTTACACTTCTAACGTTATACAGCGTGGACAGTTTGTTAATGTTTGTTACAGTTTGTTAATGAGCATCTCGTAAAGCACATAAGTAAAGCATCCGGCATATTAACGTTACCAAAGTGTCTCTGACGTTACTGAGGTGATATTGAGCAGCTGTGATAACGTTAAATCTGAAGTGTGGTAACTTACAACTGTGTTTAGAGCATGGTTTAGAGCGCTTTATGCCTTCAACAGGAGCTGGCAGAGTAATGGGCAAGAAAAGAAGACACCATTATCGTTACGACTTTGTTTTAAAAGAGATTATACGACCAGGAGAAGATCTGACATCACGGAGTTCTTCAAGGATAACACACCTTTTCTGCCGAACGAGGTAGGTTTTGACATTTTATCGGCTTGTTTTTGTTAAACACACACACACACACACACACTCGAAAAGTTAATTCTGTAACTTTACTGGCACACTGTCCGTGAACGCACACGTCGTGCACGCGCAGAGAATGCCGCTTCATAGAGCGCGCCAGGAGCGCATCGAGTTCTCTCTCACTTACACATACAAAAGCACGCAAAATTGTCAAAATGAGAATTTTTGGCGAGTGAGAGTCTTAAATAAGTCTTGACTGCTGTAAAGAGTTGGGTCTGTGTCAGATGTCCGTCGATGTGAGTCATGTTTTAAAGGGACAGTAGTTCATGACATTGATGGTGTTTCTTTTCATTTTCTTTTCTAAAGGCAGGTCATAATTGCTGCTGTACTTTGCATCCCAAGCACCCCCTGCATTCTTATCATGAGTTTGTATTCTGTTTCATTTATTAAGTTTTTATTTATGAAAGCATATGGGTAGCAAAATTCCATTAGAAATGTAATATGCAAAATGACAATGCAATATGTAAAACGGCGATGTGTTTCTGTATTTTAATGTACATTTTCCCATACAAATGTTTAATATTTAGTG
Organism: Carassius carassius; assembly: GCF_963082965.1. NCBI lineage: Eukaryota > Metazoa > Chordata > Actinopteri > Cypriniformes > Cyprinidae > Carassius > Carassius carassius. Next base: position 19,972,902 of record NC_081790.1, on the reverse strand, counting down.
CAAAATGAAAAATCTATTATATACAGTAGTTTACATTTGCCATTTCCTACACTAGTTTTAATATGCAAAATAAAAACATATTTTAATGCTTTATAAGTTGCAAAATTCAAATAAAACATAATTACACAAATTGATTAGATATGGTTAATATGTCCAAGCAAAAACTGTAGTAAAATTATCATTTAAATGCAGTTTTTCCTAAATAAATTTTGACTTGGGGGTAGGACGCTTGGGATTGCATTTTCATCATAATACAGTGTGATAATTGTAGCAAAATACAGTGAGAATTTCAGAATGCATTCTGAGCCAAAGGTGCTGCAAAGTGGTGTTTTAAATTTCTATTATTCTTAGTGCATTGAAGAAGTGGATTGACACTTACATACAAGATGTTTCAATTGCATTTTCACTTAATACCTCGCGATGAATAAAAAGTGAATGTGGATTTGAAATGCGTTTGAAAATGCAACACGCCCCTGGCCTGTCAATCGTTAGGCTACATAAAGATGGGGCTCGGCAACAGGACACACAATAAGTCAATATTCAGTCAACCAAATGCTCTCCACACTGACTTAAACTAAATTCATTGCAGGGTATTAAATGAAAATGCTATTGAAACGTCTTATATGTAAGAGTCAATGCATTTAAGAAAAATAAAAGATTTAAATCACCATTTTGCTGCACATTTGGGTCAAAATGCATTCTGAAATTCTCACAGCATTTTTGCTACAATTATTATCAGGTATTATGATTAAAATGTGTTCTACCCTCAAGCCTAAATGCATTTAGGAAAAATGTCAAAAGCATGTCAAACATTTTGCTACAGTTTTTGCTTGGACATGTTAAACATATCTAATCAATTTGGGTAATACACTTTCATTTTAATTTTGCAACTTATAAAGTGTCTAAATGTTTTTAATTTGCATATTAAAACCAGTGTAGAAAATGGCAAATGTAAATCATATAACAGAATTTTCATTTTGAACAAAATTTTAGACACATGTATGGTGAAATGTAAATTAAAACACAGAACTACATTACTATTTTACATATTGCATTGCCATTTTGCATATTTCAAATTGCTACCCATATGTTTTCATATTTATTTTCCATTAGGGATGTTCAACACTGAGAAAAAAATAGTCACTGAGTTGTTTATTCAGTTAACTTGGTTAGTGAAGTTGTTTGTGTAGGAAAGATTTAATCAATGTTTGGAGTGGCTTTCTGAATTTACAATGTGTTGTTTATAATGTCTTTGTTTATTGTTATTGGTGATTGCAGATTGCTGTTATACAAGTTACCATTTCCACCCCCATTGTTTTATTTTAAACATAAAACATCTAGAGGAGAATGGCACCTACGCTGGAATTCATACAAATGTAAGGAACATATCTAATGAAAATGTGTATAAAGCATTTTGTTGCCTTTTAGTGGAAAATAATCAAAGGGTTAGTTCAGTCAAAAACGAAAATTCTGTCATTAATCACTCACCCTCATGTTGTTCCTAACCTGTAAGACCTTCGTTCATCTTCAGAACACAAATTTAGATATTTTTGATGGAATCTGGGAGCTTTCTGACCCTGCATAGACAGCAAGGGCCCTACCACGATCAAGGCACAGAAATATAGTATAAGGACATTGTTAAAATGGTCCATGTGACATCAGTGGTTCAATTGTAATTTTACAAAAATATTACTTTTTTTTTCTTTTTTTATAAAAAGAATACTTTTTTGTGTGCAAAGTGTGCAAAGTAAACAAAATTACAACTTTATTCAACGATTTATCCTCTCCTGAGAGAGTCTGCCGCCATTAACTAGAGTACCATTAATTTGCGTGTGCATTAATTTGCCAGTAAACAAGGTGCAGCGCATGCAGGGTCTACGTCAACAGCACCACACACATTCCCCATGGGTCAGAGAGCTCTCGGATTTCATCAGAAATATCTTAATTTGTGATCTGAAGATAACTGAATGACTTAACAGATATTTTATAAGCAATGTTTAAACTGGAACTTAATAATTCAATCTCAACCTGTTCTGCATGTTATTCTGTACTTTTTCATTCATTTTCATTTCTTGTCTTCCTGTGAAGAAATCCTGAACGAGCGTCAAAGGTTCAGATGAAGGCAATCTACGCTTCCAAGACTTATGTATGAACTACTTCTAGATTCCGTGTAAATTTGAGTTTTATTTTTTTTTCAAATCTCAATTAAGGACTTGGACGAAAAATGCAGCAAAAGAAAAAAAAAAGTAGTTTCCTCAGATGGGCACATGGCAAGAGATACTTAATGCACAAAAACACTTGGAGCCCTGATCTTAATTTGGATTGTATAGTTTTCTTAGTTTAACATTTTTAATGAAATCTGACAGCTCTACTGTATTGGACGTTGAAATGGTAGTTGCATGGGCTGTCAATTGAGGGACAGAAAGCACAGAGATTTCATTAAAAATACTCTTCATTTGTGTTTCAAAGATGAATGGAAATCGTATGTATTTGAAACGGTATGAGGGAGAATAACTGATAACAAAATTCACATTTTGTGCTTTTTAAATAATGTTGTGTTCTATGGGAAAATGGTGTCATTTCACTTGACTATTGACTATAAGTCTGTAGCAATTGTTAATTATGACAGCCCTGTCTTTGTATAAATTTTTACCCCATGTATTTGAAAATGTATTCTTTGTGACCACTATTTGGTGCAACACCAATATTGTACAAGTACCTGTTCATGATTTCTTTTATCTGCATGTTGCTGTTTAAACTAAAAAATGTTCTATAATACAAACATTTTCAATGGTGCTTTTCACATTGTTAAATTGATGTCATAATATTTTTGTCTTCACCTGTTTAAGGCAAATAAAAGCTACTGAACGCATTTTTAAGAATGTTCACGTGAGGTAAAAATAAACCATGTTCAATTTGTACATATTGTGCTGGATTTATTTGCTACAGAAGAGTCCTATGCTAAAAAAAAATTCAATCTCTGCATAACGGATTTTCCGTTTATGGTACGGAAGAAAATGTTAATCTATGGATTTTTTTTTTTACAATGTATCTGTGCAATCATTTGCAATCAAGTCAACAATATCACTGTAAATGCAGCCTAAAAAATCGATTTGGTTATTAGAAGCATATTAGTGTGTTATGTTTAAAACAGGTTAAAGAGATGGGTCTTTAATCTAGATTTAAGATGCAAGAGTGTGTGCCTCCTGAACAATGTTAGGTAGGTTATTTCAGAGTTTAGGCGCCAAATAAGAAAAGGATCTGCCACCTGCCATTGATTTTGATATTCTAGGTATTATCAAATTGCATGAGTTTTGAGAATGCAGCGGAAGTTGGGGATTATAATGTAACAAGAGCTCATTCAAGCACTGAGGTGCTAAACCATTCAGGGCTTTATAAGTAATAAGCAAGATTTTAAAATCTATTTAATGTTTAATAGGGAGCCAGTGCACTGAGCCTAGGTACTCCATACTGGACTTATGATCGATATGATTCCTCTTCATTCACTACTACGAATTGATGGCGGTCATACAAGTACGATTTAAACCATGCTAATGCACTTCCATTAATGCCAACACAGTGTTCTAGTCTATGCAAAAGAGTGTTGTGGTCAATAGTGTCGAACGCAGCACTAAGATCCAATAGCACTAATAGAGAGATACAACCACGATCAGATGATAAGAGCAGATCATTTGTAACTAAGGAGAGCAGTCCCAGTACTATGATACGGTCTAAATCCTGACTGGAAATCCTTATAGATACCATTTTTCTTTAAGAAAGAATATAATTGTGAGAATTCTACCTTTTCTAGTATCTTGGACAGAAAAGGGAGATTCGAGATCGGTCTATACTTAACCAGTTCTTTGGGGTCAAGTTGTGTTTTTTTGAAGAGAGGCTTAATAACAGCCACTTTGAAGGTTTTGGGGACATATCCTAATGAAGATGAGCAAGTAATAATAGTCAGAAGAGGATCTATGGCTTCTGGAAGCCATTCTTTTAGGAGCTTAAATGGAATAGGGTCTTTCATACATGTTGTTGGTTTAGATGATTTAACAATTTTATACAATTCTTCCTCTCCTATAGTAGAGAATGAGTTGAACTGTTCCTCGGGGGATCTAAAGTGCACTGTGAGCCAATCCAAAGCTGTATCTAGAGCCAGTGTTGGGAAGGTTACTTTGGAAATGTAATAGGTTACATATTACAAGTTACCCTGTGTAAAATGTAATAGTAGTGTAACTTTTTCAATTACTTTATTAAAGTAATGTAACTAATTACTTTTGAGTACTTTTTGATTACTTTTCTAAATTTGTGAAAATTAAATAATAATAAATAAAAGCATATATATCAATTCAAATACAGTTATCTAATAAGCATGTGTCATATTCTGTATAATAAACTCCTGAAACATTGGTGTTTTTTTTAAACTGCTGTCTCTTTGTATATGATATGATGATAGTTTTCTCAAAATAAGTAAAAAGCACATTAAGTGACACAGAGCAGTTCTAGAAATTATGTTTATGTGCTCGTGTACTCCTATATTGAGGCGGCAGAGGTCTGCGAGCTGCAGTAGGCCTATGTGTAGTAAATGAAACCATGTCTTTGCCATTAATTTTCAGGAGGGGCGGACTGGGAAAAAAATTCAGACTGGAAAATTCAAACTCATACAAACAAATTCATGGACAAAACTATTTTTTTTTATGGACCTGACATAAAAAAGGTTTAAATCTTTAATTTGGGGACATGCAAAATAATTAAAAGTTATCTCCTGAATTGCATCTTCACTTCCATTTTTCTCTTCAGTCTCTTTATTTTGCCCTGTTATCCATCTCTCTCATGACTTTAATACTCAAGATTGAACAAAACTATACTTTACAATACAATACTCTACAATACTACAATATCTTTATAGAAAAATCCTAATACTGTACACGAGTCATGTTTTTCCCTTACAAAAATTGACCATGCTTTTATTAGCCTATATAAAAATACAATAACCTTGTTTTGTTTTTTATTTTGCAAATGGATTTGTATTTATTTTTAAATAAATACATTTGTAAAATAATTTTACATTTTTGGTTACCACAGTTAAACAATAGTAGCTAAACATTTTCTCTGGGTTTATAGTAAAATAATAAAACGTTAATAATAACGTTTATAATAATGATGTCCTTTAAATAGTATTTTGAGTGATGACTGATGAGCAACGTGCTGCTGCTTGATCAAATAAATAAAAAAAAACAAAGACAAAAAAGCATCTTTACAGATGAAACTGACCTGAAACCCTGAACAGTAGTTCTGCTTCTCTGCTCCAGCTGTGCGCTTACACACTCCACTCTATTTTCTCTCTCTCGCATTGATTACTCTGAGTCTGATCCAAACCGTTTGGCGGAGGCGCGGAGAGCGCGCGAGTCATGACTAACACTTCATGACTTTTTAGAGATTTAATTATTAAATGGCAGATTCGCAAATGATCGCTTTAGTACATTCGGCAGGCAATTATACAATAATAATATTAAAATAGAGGACCAAATCGACTGCCAGGCCACCGGGAATTGTCCCGGTTCTCCCGGTGTCCAGTCCGCGCCTGATTTCCACAGACACGCGGAACGTGCAGGAGTCATATATTGCATTTTTGGAGCTTAATATTCACAGACACTAGTCGATGTCATGTTTTGATTCAAGTGTACTGACCTACTTTTGATATAGTCATCCAAAATGTGGCACATTCCGTCCGCGTTAGGCATTTCGTTTTTATGATTGGATTCTATAAACCAGACTGTATTTCCGCATCCCGGAAATTATTAGGGCGTATGTCTCATAATAGTCAGTGCAATTTGGGAAAGAAATCAGTTAAATCTGTATGTGGATGTGTGTAAATATTCAAATGTAATCCCCTTTGTAATCGTTAAAAATTTCATAAGTAACTGTAATTTAATTACTAATTTTTTCTTAGTAACTGTAACTAATTACAGTTATATTAATTTTGTAATTAAATTACGTAACGCCGTTACATGTAACTAGTTACTCCCCAACACTGTCTAGAGCCCTCACTTTCTTACTTTCCTCAATTACCCCCTTTGCATTCAAGGATCGGCGACGGCCCCATATTATTACTGTTTCACTTTCACAGCATGTTAAACATCACTCTCTTACTTGATCTGGACAAACTGCATCAATTGAAAGTTTAAAGACTCTAGCTTCGATATTTGACCAATGTTTTGATAAAACATTGTTGCAGTGACAGTTATTTAGTAATTTATGTCCGGAGTGCAAAATAATAAATCCGTGCTCGTGCATTATTTTAATGTGATTTTGCATTACATTTATGTGCTCTAGCTGCTCCTTCTGCACCGCATACACATACTATATACGCACTGCAGACGGAGTATGTGTGAACCTGTATAATGTATAACAAGTCTTTTTCAACACCTGAGGCACCGCTACAATGAGCTCTATGAACAATGCATGGCAAAAAATAAAAAAGTTCCCTGGACACAGGATTTATTTTTTCATTTTCCTTTTGCCATAGGCTAAGTCTAGAAATTTTGTTACACCTTTACTATAGTGATTATTTTACTATAGACTTGTCTGTTCTAGAGACGTAACAACTTTTTGATAAAGCTCTAATTGGTTTTCTTTTGGAAATATGTTTCAGATTCATCCTGAATGCATTTATGACTGTAAAGCATCTCTGTGTGTCAAAATTGTGATTAAAATCACGGTGTTTTTTTTTTTTGTCCATATCGCACAGCCCTAGTTCATTCAATAAATACAGTTAACAATCTAGCTTCTGAGTACTAAATTATTAACCCAACAATAACAGGGTTAGTTAATTTTTTTGCAGTGGGCCACGCAAACATATGTGTTTGGTTGTGTGGGCTGCGAGTTAAAAAATGTAAGGAACCACTGCTCTACATGTAACAATATACTGCCACCTTGTGGTTAAACAACAAAACACTACAGACTGCTTGCTCATCCACTGTGAAGGTAAGTGGCTGTTATGTGAAATAAGTAGATCTTTTCTTTATCATATATTTTCCTAGATATCTAATGAACATTTAATTATGAGCTTGCATGCCGGAGTCACAACTTTTGTGAGACCAAAATACACATTGTACGGTAACTTTTATGAGATGAATTTTAAATAATGGTGAGTGGCAGATTTTTAGGTCTGTGCGAAAACAGCATGGTCCACAGTATAGTTAGTTATATTTCGCTGTCTGACACACATCAAACACATGAAATTAAGGTAGTATTAGATCGTGAAAAAATAATAATAATAATTAAAATCTCCACAGTCTGCCTTTGATTGTAATTTTGCTACTGTTGATGTTGTAACGTTACCAATGGCAGTTCAATACTGCATGATGCAACATCATATATAGCATTGTAGTAGTTGTTCTGGGCATGTATATCGGTAGAAAGTAGGGTTGGGTACTGAAACCCGGTGCCAATATACCTCATTTCGGTGCCTCTTAAATGCCCGAGCGATCGATTGAAATATTTCTCCTGGTTCTCCAAAATGTACACAAGAATCATGGACATCGCTAGGCCCCTTAAATTTCATATGAAAACGGTAGCATATGAACGGAGCTTTCCTTCCTGTCTTTCAGCACGCTCTTCAATCCGCAAACGCAGAGCAGCATGAGCGGACTCAAACAGAAACAGAGGACACAAGGTGTGTGTTTATCGATAGATTGTTAGAATATCTGTATCTGTGCAGTTCTTTGTCATAAATACAGTTTACAAAAGGTCACGAGGGAGCAGTTGGTTTCTCATCTACTGTAAAGTTTTCGCTGTTCACCGCTCATCACACCACAGCTGTTTCCTCCAGCGAACATCTAGCCCTTAACACAAATGAACAAATGAACTTCAATTGTACTTATTTAAATATACTTAATTTAATAATACGTACTTTATACATACACTACTGTGCAAAAGTCTTAGTCACGTTAGTATTTTCACCCAAAAGAATGGTGTTCGGCCAGTTATTTATATATTTTGCTGAAGTTTGTCAGTAGAAAATATCAGTTTACATTTCCAAACATAAATTTTGCAGATGTCAGACTGCTTGTGCATTCAGAATTGATCTAGATTATTATTAAAATGAATGGCAAACTTATATTCCTTCTGACACACTACAGCAAAAGATATAAATAACTGGCTTAAAACCCTTTTTGGGGGTGAAAATACTAATGTGCCTAAGACTTTTGCATAGTACTGTACTTTACAAACGACATTGTTTCTACTTTATAAAGAATGAGCATACAGTAATTCACAGGACTGATTAAAGACCGTGAGAGACAGCACTCATTTTAACTAAATATCAGAGAGATTGAAAGAGATACAGTAGAAACATTATGTGTGGTTTTGTATTAAATAATGACCCAGATTGTGAAATACATTTATTAGCCTTATAGTAATGGAAGCACAACTTGGGAAATGAGAGCATCCAAGGTGAAAGCTATGGATTTATTTTAAATATTTGTAATGTTCTTTAATGTTATCCATAGTTTTTTTTGTGACTCTTTTTTTTAAGTACCGGTTCAGGCACTGGTACTATTTTAAAAGTATCAAAATGGCACCGGACCCTACTTAAAAGTTTTTATTTCTCACTGGCTCATTTACCAAATGGGTGCTTTCTCTTCTTCCTCTGCAAATTAAGCTACTGTAGGTAGTTCGGTAGCAAGACATTTGAATAAATTAGCATTTGCGATTGACAACGCGATTGATAATGTTGTGATAAGTATATAAGGCTATACCAACTTTGTAACTCGTTACCCCCCCCCCCCCCCCCTTGACTTGACACAGCAGACGTATGTAGCGAATACAGGAAGGTATCAATCAAGAAGGAATCAGGACTATGAGTTATTTTTCATTTTTATTTTTTTATTAATCTCTTAGATTAATCATTCATTTTCACAGCACTAATGTTAATTGTAAATAGACAACCACACAAGGGTAATTGTTACTAAGCCTGCCCTGGGTATGATGTTCTTGTCTATTGCCCTCGCAGATTCCTGCAGCTAAGCTTAGATGTACATTTACATTCCATTAAAGGTTATTGATGACATGCCTCTGAAGTTTGACTTTTTGCACCATTACAATACTTATAGGCAACTAGTCATCAAATCTCTAGCTCTTTAATGTATGTTTTATTGCATTGTACTAAAGTGAGTTCATTTTCAATGGGCATATATGCGGCTGAAACAGGTAACCTAGTGCATCTCAAATTTTTCAACATGAACATTTTTATATAACATTATAGTCATTATGTTTTACAAAAATGTTTTTTTGAGGAGGTGGGGTAGTGCACAATAGGCCCCTGTGGCGTGGCCTAAGATTTTGTTCTAAATGGCATTTTTTTCCCTTACATTACTTTTACTTTTATACTTTAATAAGTAGTTTTGAAACTTTTACACTTTTACTTGAGTAAAAAGCTTGAGTTTATACTTCAACTTCTACAAAAGTCTCTTTAAACCCAAGTATATATACTTCTTCTTGAGTAATGAATGTGAATACTTTTGACACCAGTGATAGATACAGTTTACAAAAGGTCACAAGGGAATAATTGGTTTACCATCTACTGTAAAGTTTTCGCTCCGTTCACTGCTCATCACACCACAGCTGTTTCCTCCAGCGAAAATCTAGCCCTCAACACATATGAACGTATACTTATTTAAATATACTTCATTTAAATATACGTACTTTATACATACACTACTATGCTTATGTCTTAGTATTTTCACCCCAAAAAATGGTGTTCGGCCAGTTATTTATAACTTTTGCTGTAGTGTGTCAGTAGAAAATATCAGTTTACATTTCCAGACATTCATTTTGCCATTAATTTTAATAATAATCTAGTGAGATTTTTGAATGCACAAGCAGTCTGACAACAGCCAGTTCTCCACATGGAGATCTGGGGCTGGATTCACGAACATTCTTAAGAATACATTTCTTCTTAACTGACATTTTCTTCTCATTTTTTTTACTTTAGAAAAAAGTTAAGAATATTTTGTATTCCCAAAAATGTATCTTAAGAATATTCATATCTTTTTATCTTAAGATTGTTCTTATGACAAAACCTAAGAAGAAATCAAATTTTTCAAAAGAATCTTATTGAAAAGAATCTTATTAAAAATCATCGTAAATAACTTCTTAAATTTAGGACAGCCCCAGACTTGTCTTAAATCCCAAACAATAATAATTATTTCATGAATTTATTGGGTTATTTCAAATTGTTATATTTAAGAATTACAACAACAGCTACACAATACATAGGAGGACTAGAGATGTGCATGTGTTTTCTGAAAGGACAGCGATGACTGTTAATGTAAACATGATCGGCCATGATAAGCCTATGTGTGACGCTGCTTTTTGCTGACTTCAAAACTCAATAGCAACTCTAAATCGAGTCAGATGGGAAGCTTAACTTATAAATACATAATCTTTGGCAGTATTCAGTGCATAGGAATGTGCAGGACGCATTTGCTGTAGAAGTGCGGACTCACATAACGGAAGCATTCATTCAGATGAGTGTAACCCTACGGTGGTAGTTCTGCCTATAAGCCTATGGCATCACATTTCATGTCTCCAACAAAGATGTTCGAAGTGCAACGGGGTCCCACAAGTCCAGGCGGCAATTTGCAGCCAGAAGAACTACTGCTTTCAGAAGAGCACTCATTGTGAGTCATTGCTATTCTTTGTCCTCAGCTCCTGGTTGCCCCACGGCAGGAGCCTCTAGAAGTTTAAAGATGTTTTGTTGGCTGCCTGCTTGGCCCAGAATTTGCTTCGTTTTTATTTGAGCTCTGCATTCTTTTTCCGGACGAGGCCTGGAAAGTCCACTTTGCAGCGATGTGGCCATAACCCCCACATTTAAAACAGAACCAGGGCATTGGGGGTTTGAGTCCCTATTGGAAGCTTGCGCGAGTAAACTTTCAGTCTTAACAGGCGCTTCACCTTGGGCTGGACGGCTCCACACTCCCTCATGCCTTTCTCCTTTCTTTCCTTGCTGTATTAGCTTTGCAACCTGTATCCTCAACTCTGCAACTTCCTTTTCTAGCTTAGAATCTGTCTCGTGTTTCTTTGTTGTAGTGGGGGCACCTTCAGGTTCGAATAATGTCATGCTCATAACTGAATGAACATGTACAGCAGCTTTCGTGCTTCCAAGGTGCTTTTTCATGCGATCCATCTTTGCTGCTCTCCTATCCTCCTCCGTTCTCGAAAGCAACAACAATTCTGGAAATGAGGGGGGATTGGGTTTCCTGTGTTCGAGCTGCAGGCCAATGATCAGACTCTGGTCCCAGCATCCCCTACAGAACTGCCGGAGTAAGTACTTGTAAGACACTGCAGCTGAAACTCCCCCACTAGTTACAGCTTTGGTGAGGAGAGTCTGGAGATGGCCCAAATAGACAGAGGGTTTTTCACCTGAGTTTTCGTTAGAGCCCAGGAAGGTAGCAAATAGCTCCTCTCCATCTTCAACCACTCCAAATGCTGACTCGAGCTGGGTGAAGTAAGCTTGAGGGGTTGCATCCGTCCCAAGTGGCTTAACAATGTCGGCTGCTGGGCTGAGGAGGCTCTCTAATATTCTCCTTACTTTCTGTGAATCAGAGACAGACACTTCCTTAAGAAGTAGGTCTACCTGAGTACGCCAGGAATCATAATCAACTTCTCCATTTCCTTTTGGCAGCCGCTCCGAGAATGTACAGATCCTGCTTTGACTGTAGCTAGACTGTGTGGAGTCACTGCGAATGAAATGCTCAACAATAACTTTTTGGAAATGAGGTGGGTTAACTGTGCCTTCATCAAGAAATGGACTCCTTTTAGCAGTAGTTGGGATGTTGCGGGTGATTGCATCAATTGGATTAGCAATATAATTGTTGGTTTGCTTATTACCATCTGCACTGCTACCATTTGTGGAGACAGCTACAGGATTTCCAGAGGGCTGTAGCTGAGTATCTGGACTTTGTGGAGGGGCAAGTTCTGTCTGGGGCTGGGCACTCTGTAGTTCACTTTGAAGTGCTTCCCCAAAGCCAGCTTTACTAATTTCAGCAAGAGCGCTCAATTCAGCTAAACATTTCTGAGCGAGTTCTCATCCTAGTTCTTCTTAGCATAGCTCACGGACTGTCTTGACACACCAGGTAACTTCTGAATCATTGGGATTGGGCAGGTTACCTAGTTGTACTGGGTCAAGTCTGGATATTGTTTGTTCTGCTGTGTATTCAATGAGTGCACAGCCTCTGGGTTGTTCTGGGTCATTGGGAACTCTGACTACTTTCTTAATGTCCCCATTAACTTTAAAGAACTCTGTAATGTCATCATCAGAATAGGCTTCGTCTATGCCTGTGACATATAGACAACTAGACCCATGCACATTAAACTAATCTTAGTGTACACAGTAAACGCGATCTATTTTACACAATGTGCCAACCTCCTGACTGGCTCGCCACCAATGTAAAACTATGGTGGTAGTTCTGCTTATAGGCAGGCAAAGAATCTATTGTAGGAGTGATCTAAATCTAGATTCGATGAGGAGGTAGGTTATGTACTAATCATATGGTCAAAAGACTCACAGATTCCACTCCAAAGGAAGCACAGGGCAATGGATTAAAGTTTGAGTTATTCAAATTATTTTTCTTATTTTCTTGTTCAAAATTAAATATTTAGTTCAGTTCACACAGCATTAGTGCCACAAATCAGCCACAACTTTTGAGATCTCATGAAACAAAACAAAAGGGAAAATCTTTCAAATAAAAATAAAATGTGTTACCCTGGAGTGCACTCAAATATTTAAACTGCCCAACCACCCCTTCAATACTCAGCGTCCATATGTTCAATAAAACAAAATAAAAAAATCAATCAAATGGAACTGGACAAACAAAGTTACAGTATAACATAGTAACTCAAAATTTACATACTTAACTCAAACAAAATCATTTCCTTTCAAAATGCATTTTCCACTGTACCAAAATACACAACAAAATGTACCTGTGTGGTAACATCCACTGCTATTGTAGATAGCCAGACTGTTTTTTTTTATCCACTGTAATCCACTGTAACGTTAAAATGTAAACTTTTTAGTAATTTCACCATTTTAGCTTCAAGCTAATCAACACAAAATGATAGTTTTCACTCACTGAGATAACTTCGTTTTACAACAGGTATTGTCTAAATTTCAATGTAGTTCAACCTCGAGGATATATTTAGTTTTTCTAAATCAATTTCAATCTTAATATTTACTTCTGCTCTAGCTCCCGTTTTTCCCGTTTTTCTTCTGCACTAGTTCCCAAGGCAGGGTGAATGGCAGAAAACAGCAGAAGAAGAACGTTACATTGTGCACTGCCACCTAGCGGCGAACTAGATTTTGCAATTTACCCTAGTTTTAAGTGTTTGCATAAAAGGTCATTTCAGGACTTTATTGGGGCAAAATTTACAGGGTTACAAGAGCACAAAAACACGGCATGCATTTTATCGCTGCAGCTTGAGACAGGCTATTTTAAGAGTAACAGATCCAAAGCAGGCCGCATTAAAAATGTGAAGCTGAGCGCCAATCAAAGTCGCAATGACAGTATACAGTCTAAGGTGTAAGCTTATTATGATTATTAGGGTAATCTACCGGAATTGCAAAAAGACAATAGTGTGCGTTTAATAGTACGAACTTTGTGGAATTTATCTTAAGAAATTTCTTAATTAATTTCTTTAAAAGATTTTTCCAAGATCCAGCCCCTGATCTCACTATCATCGAATCTTCAAACCCCTTTTTTGGGATGAAAATACCAATGTGCCTAAGACTTTTGCACAGTACTGTATTTTACAAACGACATTGTTGCTGCTTTATAAAGAATGACCAGTCATCCACAGTACAAAAACTATGTGTGGTTTTGTATTAAACAATGACCCAGATCATGAAATTAGCCTTAGATTAAGGGAAGCACGACTTGGGAAATGAGAGCATCCAAGGAGCGTGTGAAAGCTATGGATTTATTTTAAATAATTTTAATGTTCTTTAATGTTATCCATAGTTTTTTGTGGCTCTTTTTTTTTGAAGTATCGGTTCAGGCACCGTTTTGGTACCGGTATCATTTTAAAAGTATCGAAATGGCACCGGTATCGCAAAAAACCCAGTCGATACCCAACCCTAGAAGACAGGCGTTCTAAAGCCATTCCATTTATAACCTACAAATGATTTTACTCGCGTGCAGTCCTGACATAAGCATTTCTGTGGGCGCACGCATAGTCACACAGTGTGAATATTGAACCAAGATCTTCAAGGCTAATTGCTCTTTAACTTAAATTCACTCAAGGTTTACAAACACAGTAATTTACGTCCTAAGTGAATGTAAACAGAAAACTTGAAGTACATTAAATCCAAGCATTTTCATTAATGTTAATCAACATAAACAAAAAAATCACTCTACGTTTGACTGATTCAATTTAACTTTGATTAGAATCAGTGTTTACTGTATTCAGAACAATAAAGTCTACTGAAGTTTACTGAAAATCATGCATACTTATTTTAGCATTTAAATCTTAGATTTTCACTTTCATTACTGTCATGCATTTTATTTTTAATATTAATGTGAACTTCTATTTCTGTTTGTACTCAGGATCAGAGCTTGATTGTAGAAAAAAGTAGTATACTTCAAGTTTATTTTATTAAGTATACTTAAGTAAAGTTCAAGTATATTTTTAAGTATACTTTATGTAGCAAGTATACAAATATCAGTGTACTAGCAGTATACTTGTAAGTGTACTGTTTCAATACTTATTGGGACTTAAAAACATTTTGAACAAAAAGCTGATAAAAGACTATGAATTGGATTCAGAATGCTAATTAAAACATAGATGGAGTCGATCAACACCCCATAGCTTGACTGTAATTATTACCTCTTCATCGGTCAACATTTTATTCCATAACGTTACAGTTTTGATGCTGTTTCATGTCAGATGATTGTGTTAGATTACATGTGTTAGTATCTGTTGTTTCTTTTTTCTTCTTCACTTGTGTTGTTTTGGAAAGAAAAAGCAGCCAGACTGTTCTTCAAGTTTTTATTTTACTGTTTGCTTCGCGATGAGAGGAATAAGACATAAATCACCCCAAAAAGATGTGATGTGGTTGAGGATTTGAGAAATGGATTTCCTCAGAAAAAAAGAATGAAGCACTTTATTCAGCAGAGATCATAAACATGAGTAAGTCTCTTTTTATTTATTTATATACTTGTTCTAGTTTTCACATAACGTGTAAACATTTTACTAGTTAGACTTTTTCCAAATACTTTTTCCAAACTATAATTCCTGACTAAATGTATAATCAAGTGAAACATTATGAAGTTTCAATAACAATATACAATAATATACCATTCAAAAGCTTGATGTAAATAATATAAATGTAACAAATAGATAACTGTAACAAATGTAAAAACAATGCTTTTCTTTCAATTTATTCCCCCTAAAAACCCAGAAAAATATTCTCAGCTCTTTTCAACATTAATAATAATGATAATAATAATAATAACAATAAATGTTTTTTTTTTTTTGTAGAAAATAAGATTGTTAAAAGGATTTCTGAAGGACTGTGTGACTGGAGTAAGGATGCCAAACAATTTGTTTGAAAGTCAGCTTTGATTGTTTCTAATAAACTGTTTAACTGCTCCCCCAAGTGGATATTAAATTATGTTGTGGGATAATTAAATATATTCTTAATAAACTACAAAAATAAAATTATATAGATTTATTTTGTTCTCACATTCTTTCTTGTAACTCCTCACTCACAGTGGCACAGCTGACTGAGAGTCTCATTATGCAGCTCATTATGTGGCCCTTTGTCTTCTCAGGTGTAAATCACAATGATATTCATGGTAGTTGACGCCTACTCGCATATGACTTTTACCAACAAAAAGTGTCTTAGAAAATTTAAATCAATATATTGTTTTCTGTGAGTGAGTAAGCAAGATGATTTTCACATAATTTAGAAAGAAAAATTCTAGGCTACAAGCTCCAGTTCTCAAAAATCCCGGGAACCATTGTTCTTTATGTGTTTTTTTGCCTTATTCAAGTGTTTTAACATTTGTAGTTTTTCACTAACCACGCATAATTTTTTTTTCTCAAAAACACAATCATGTACATACATGCATTTCACATATTATTACAGCCCAGTTTGTGCTGATTACAGTGAGATTAGACTTTACCCATTTAGATATTTATAAGAAACTGAAAAAAGCACAAATGTCAGGGCATGACAAAACTTCTCCAGGCCCCAAAAATACCCTAAGACTCCAGAGGGTTAACAGAGGCAACTCTCTGCACGGATGCACTGGCACACAACTGGCCCCAGGGACAGAGCTAATAGGCGTTCCTAATACATTCACTAGGTTATATAGCCTGCGTGTCGAACTGGTTTCCTCCTGTGTTCTCACCTCAGATGGGTAGCGGCACTGAGAGACCCTCAGAGTTAGCTTACGTGGAGGAGTGTCCAGCGCCAGACCTTTCAGCCAATGAATTCCTGAAAACTGGTGTGAGGCTAGTGCCCATATGAGTGACCCAGTTGGGATTCCATATGTGTATTTCCACCGTACACCTACTAAGGCTGTGTTTCTGGTGGTGTGTCCTCTTTGTAATGGAAGGGCATGCTTTCTCAGTGTTATCTAAGTTTTACTGTTGGGTTGCGAGGAACAACTGTAGTCGACTTTCTCTTTGTAGAGCCCGGTCCTATCGTCTGTCTTATAGGAATGATCATGAGGCCTACAAAGGGCACTGGAAGGGACAGCACCTGTGGTGTGTTGGTAGGGATCCTAATTTTGTCGGTCATCCAATGTTGAGAGTGACAGACTGAAAGGAAACGTCTCAGTTACATATGGTAACCCTTGATCCCTGAAGGATGGAACAGAGACGTCATGTCCCATCGCCACAGTGGCTGTACCACCGCTGAGCTGCCTGGTCAACAGCTCACTTGCGGCCTCTTATACTCACACCATGATCAGTGGTGGCTGGATGCAGTAATCGCATGCATTGGCTTGTTTAGTTACACTCAAAGTTGATTTGTCTCTCTGGCGAGATCCCAATTTCGTCCGCCACCATATGTAACCGAGACGTTCTCTTCAGATAGGGCTGCTATATAAATCATATTTTAACTGTGATCACAATTTCTGTAAATTTTCAAATATTGAGATAAAGACACTTTTAAAATAGTTTTTCTGGTAGAAAAAAAAAGAATCATCCTTGTTGTTTAAAATTGGGTATGGTTGCTGTTGGTGGTGGAAAGAGAGTATACCCAAGGGGTCTCTTAGTGCAATGATCCAACTTTGTTCTCAGCAAACAAAGCTTGTCAGAAGTGAACCAATCACAGAACAGACAGGTCTAAGATTATTTTTCCTCTTGGGGTATGACGGAAAGAGTGCAGTTGTTGTTAAAGACATAAAAATATGCAACAGTGAGTGGGACTTGTGTGTTTAAGCATATGTGGCATAGCATGTTATGTATAGACCTGCATAAATACAAATATAGACAAGATAAATATGTGATAACAGTCTGCATAATTAATGGTGTTGGTGTACATAATGTGGCATTGGTGTAGCCTAAATAAATAATGATTACTGTTGATTTTATTTATTTATTTAATTATTTTTTTCATTTCAAGTGTATGCTGTAATTACTAAATAGGATAAGGTGGATGTATTAAGCAATATTTCTGCAAAAAAAAAAATATTATTACAATTATTTGGCATAATAGAAATATAAATTCTTGTCAACAAAGCTACCCAGACCTTTTACTGAATGTTTTCAGTTGGATGACATACTATCATAGACAATTCTCTATCATATATTGAAGTTTATTAATCATAAATGTACCCTTGCTTACGAAATGTAATATAACTCATCATTTAGTCAAGTCAATCAAGTTTTTATTATATTGTAAGCTTTATTGTCATTCCATTACATTGAGGACATACAGTGGAACAAAATATCATGCCTCACAGGACCATGGTGCTACATAAATACAAACATACAACAATGAAGTAAAACAGTACAAACTTACATACAACTAACTTAATGACAGATTTTGACTATACTATAAATATACTATATATAAATGTTTGCCTGTACATAAACTAAAAAAAAAAAAAAAAAAAAAAAAAAAAAAAAAAAACTATACGAATTCTTCACATAATACTGTACATATTCAAAGAAACATCATAAGTCAAGCAGCTGGTAGGGAACACTGATGATTTGTAGTGCATAGGCATGTAAAAAATACACATATTAGGGTCTTTTGTGGGATCATGTACAGCAGTGTGTGTGAAAAAGTGTCTAGTGTGCATAGAGGAGAGTGTGTTACTACCCAGCCCGCATTTAAACTCTGATTCAACGCTGAAACGTCAGGTACCATGGTTGAATCAATGTTCAATTATCTTTCAATTTCGCTGATTGGTTCAACGTTGATATTGTGACATTGATTCACCGTTGAAATCATGACGTTGTTTCACCGTTGAAATTGCGTCACTGTTTCACCATCTTACCTTCAACATGGTCGTTCTGTAGACGTTGGATTAACGTTAAATTAGGTGTTGATTTTGCAAAGTGAATCAACGTTGATAACGCATCGTACCTTTCCACATGGGTAAATACACAACTGTACGTTCAATTAGAGCCTAGTGTGCATTTAGATCAACACTGTACATTATAAAGGTTAAAAATCAAATGATTATCTACAATGGCTTGACAATCAACTTCAATAAACTGCCACATGCTCAAAATTGTAAAACTATAGTTTCTGGGGAATGCGGAATGTGATTTCTACCGAGGGGGACCTTAAAATTTTAGAACCAAAAGCCTTGTATATATAGTGTGGTAGTGCTTCGGGTGATCCTCGAAAGTGTACCAGCTCTAGGTCCTTTCTGAAGCCATTTCCTCTATTCTCTCCCACTTGTGTACTTTCTGTATTGTCCTGTATATACAAAAACACCAAAGATAAATCCTCATAAAATATCAACTTTAATATGGTGAAATATTTTTAACTGAAAACTGAATGCAAAACAAATCACACAATAATTTCACTTTACAGTTCAATAACAGTTGGGTTGGTTACAAAGTGCACCCAGTTAGACTGTTTTAATCAGAACATCAGCTATACACTGTAAACCCTAATGTTGTAATTAATAAAGAAATCAAGTTAACAACTTCACATTACTTATAACACCAAGTTTTGCCATCAAAACTTAAACAGGTGTGTTTAGATTACTCATTGGTAGTAAAAATCATTTGAATTAAGATTTTAAGTGTTATAAACTCCAAATTTCCATTTATTTAAATTATTCGCTACGTCTGTTTAAAAATTATTGGTCGCGCTTGAAATTCTGCCTTGACAACAGCGCTGATTGGCCAATATAACACAAGGCGGGAATTTTTTGTCGAATTTGCTGAAGATGCAGCACTGATTGCAGGCCACCGTCATTTGCAGGACCACCTGAAAGAAGAAATAAATTAATAAAGTTAAATAGGTAAGTAAAGATTTAAACGCAACGCATAAATATACACACATTGTTTTTTTTATTTCCTTATATGTTTTATTGTTATGTTATTTGCATGGTGAAAATACTTTACTGTTTTACTCTGGCAGCGGGCCAGCTGCACAAGCAGCCAGACAGGCGTTAAAGCAGGTGGGAAGAGAGTCGTCGTGAAAGACCCAGAGTACGCTGGTAGGTAGAATAATGGTAAAATATATATTTAAATTTTGCTTAGTTGCCTTTGAGTATTTTCGAGTTATAAACACGTTTGTGTTACTAACTTTTTCTGTAAGAACATCTGAATTTCCCGGTTTCCTCCCGCAGCGACAGTAACGTTAGCAGGCAGGTGGTTATGAAGCAGATGAGGAGGGGGAAGAGTCGAGGCCACAGGAGTAATGTTACGCTGGTAAATTTTGCTTTATTGTCTGTTAAAAGGTTTTATTTTATTATACAAATGGACAAGGTATAAATGCGTTTAAGTTAAAATCACCTTACTTCCAAACATAGCCAATGTTTTACAGACTAGCGCTGTTAGTTTACAGTAGGCCTAAGCGTGATATTGCGGCTCGAACTTCGAGAAAAATCTACTATTTCCAGACACTGAAATGTCTCTTTGTGTAATTTGTGAAAGGACGTTTCTTTTATTTGGTGTAAAATTGGGCTGCTGCGTGAATACTGACTTATGCCTAACGTTAATCGTTTTAAGAATTTTTTTGGCCGGTATGTTCACTAAAAACCGCAGATCTTTTCCCGCCTGCGACACATTTACAGAGATCTTATTATTTAATAGTTATGTGGAATGAAATTATATGAAATGATAGGTCTATGTTAGAAACTAAACATCATATATTACCTTTAATCCACAGCCTCTGCAAACAAAGCTGAATTTGTTTACTACAGTCTGGAGCACAAGCGTAAAGATGTATATCAAACTTTGGGAATCTGTCAATCTTCCCGATTTGAGATCACGCATGTGAATGTTATTTTACTTTTTTAAACACGTTGCATCATCAAGGATAGCAGCAAGTATCATTTTGATGAACAACACAACAGACCCATCTCCTCCTGACAGCCTGGAGCACAAGCGCCCTGATGTGTGGTTTATTTACAACTAGCAGGATGTGCAAAATGGTACTTACTACTATCCTTGATGCTGCAACCTGTATAAAAAAAGTAAGATTGTTTACATGCGTGATTTCAAATTGGGAATACTTTTTGTGCGCAAAAAAACAAACAAAATAACGTCTTTATTCAACTATTAATTTTCCTCTTTGTTTCTCTGAGTGAGTTCACATAGTGTAACGGTGCAGCGCTTCTGGGTTGTACGTCAGAACGTAGGCTCATTATTGGCCAGCATCACACACATGACCAGCGTGAGCTTCCGTTCTGATGTACAACCCAGAGGCACTGTGCTGTTACATAATGTAATTTTGTAATTTAAGTTAAGTCTATTTGCCTTTTTAAGTTATCTGTACTTTAACATTTAAGTTAATTCAATGAAGAGACCAACATTAGGTCAACTCGATTGAATTGAGTTGTCAATTTTGCCATTACTCAATTTTACTTACGCAACCACTTTCCTCAAATCATTTGAGTAGTCTCAACTTATAAGGGTTTACAGTGTACAGTGTATTTAGTAAAACAAGTAAAATCAAATTAAGTACATTTTTATTAAACTAAGTAAAATCAAACCTAATCACAAAAGGTCAATGAATCTTGACCAGAAGTGACAGTGCAATGTAGCAGATGAACAACTCCTTAGTAATTTGCCAATAATAAGTTGGATCCTTGATGACTCTACAAGGGGAAAGAAGAAATGGTATACTGAAAAGTTCTTAAAAAGCAGGATTTTATTTTATACCATTTCTCTAAACCAGTGGTTCTCAAATTTTTTATACCAAGTACCACTTCAGAAAATATTTGGCTCTCTAAGTACCACCGCAACGACCAACATTAAATTTCAGCAGCTAGTAGGCCTAACTATTCAGCTACAGCTCTGCATAGTTAAAAAATGAGGCCGTTTTATTCCTAATAAGAATATTCATTGTTGTCAGCAACTTTAACATTGTTTAACACAGTTTGAACATTAACCATGCACTGTGCTTACATACATGTAAATGAAAAACTTAAAGATTAAATTAAACTGTGTTATAACAAAAGTTACATAACTGTGCTGTACTTAAATGTAATAATAATAAAAAAAACATTACTCAAATATTAAATGAAAATGTATTAACATTAATTTATATTTACTTTAGTGATTCCTCTGTATATACACTCACCTAAAGGAATATTAGGAACACCTGTTCAATTTCTCATTAATGCAATTATCTAATCAACCAGTCACATGGCAGATGATTCAATGCATTTAGGGGTGTGGTCCTGGTCAAGACAATCTCCTGAACTCAAAACTGAATGTCAGAATGGGAAAGAAAGGTGATTTAAGCAATTTTGAGCGTGGCATGGTTGTTGTGCCAGACGGGCCGGTCTGAGTATTTCACAATCTGCTCAGTTAATGGGATTTTCACGCACAACCATTTCTAGCGTTTACAAAGAATGGTGTGAAAAGGGAAAAAACATCCAGTATGCGGCAGGTCTGTGGGCGAAAAAGCCTTGTTAATGCTAGAGGTCAGAGGAGAATGGGCCGACTGATTCAAGCTGATAGAAGAGCAACTTTGACTGAAATAATCACTTGTTACAACCGAGGTATGCAGCAAAGTATTTGTGAAGCTACAACATGCACAACCTTGAGGCGAATGGGCTACAACAGCAGAAGACCCCACTGGGTACCACTCATCTCCACTACAAATAGGAAAAAGAGGCTACAATTTGCACGAGCTCACCAAAATTGGAAAGTTGAAGACTGGAAAAATGTTGCCTGGTTTGATGAGTCTCGATTTCTGTTGAGACATTCAGACGGTAGAGTCAGAATTTGTCGTAAAAAGAATGAGAACATGGATCCATCATGCCTTGTTACCACTGTGCAGGCTGGTAGTGGTGGTGTAATGGTGTGGGGGATGTTTTCTTGGCACACTTTAGGCCCCTTAGTGCCAATTGGGCATCGTTTAAATGCCACGGCCTACCTGAGCATTGTTTCTGACCATGTCCATCCCTTTATGACCACCATGTACCCATCCTCTGATGGCTACTTCCAGCAGGATAATGCACCATGTCACAAAGCTCGAATCATTTCAAATTGGTTTCTTGAACATGACAATGAGTTCACTGTACTAAAATGGCCCCCACAGTCACCATATCTCAACAAAATAGAGCATCTTTGGGATGTGGCGGAACGGGAGCTTAATGCCCTGGATGTGTAGCCCACAAATCTCCATCTACTGCAAGATGCTATCCTATCAATATGGGTCAACATTTCTAAAGAATGCTTTCAGCACCTTGTTGAATCAATGCCACGTAGAATTAAGGCAGTTCTGAAGGCGAAAGGGGGTCAAACACAGTATTAGTATGGTGTTCCTAATAATCCTTTAGGTGAGTGTATATAAAACACACCTAATGCATGGGATTCATATTATGAAAATGTGGAAAAAATCTCTAAAAGACAGACATTAACACATAACTTATCAGCAACACAACAACATCAGAAGTCAAGTCAAGTCACCTTTATTTATATAGTACTTTAAACAAAATACATTGCGTCAAAGCAACTGAACAACATTCATTAGGAAAACAGTGTGTCAATAATGCAAAATGACAGTTAAAGGCAGTTCATCATTGAATTAAGTGATGTCATCTCTGTTCAGAACAACATCTAACTTGAGCATCTTTGATAGAGCAATACAAATATACACACACAGGTATTTATCATCTCCAGGTTACTACCCATTTGTAAACTCTGGTAACATTATACTCTCCTGGGCATGAGGGTGAGCTGGCGCCCCCTACTCCGGTTCTCTGTAAATTTCTAGGCTTAGCTCCAGGGGTTTTTTCGAGGGACTCAGGCCCAACATGGCCTCACCCTCTCGGGCATAAGAGTGAGATGGCGCCCCCTACCCGGTTCTCCGTAACCTTGAACGCTTAGCTCCAGGGGCTTTTTCGAGTGACCCAGGCCAAATGTGGCCTCCCTCTCCTGGGCATGAGGGTGAGATGGCACCCCCTACTCCAGTTCTCCGTAACGGTGGAGGCTGAGTTCCAGGGGCTTTTCCAAATGACCCAGGCCCAAAGTGGACTCCCTCTCCTTCACACACAGGTATTTATCCTCTCCAGGTTACATCCTTTACCCATTTGTAAACTCTGGTAACATTATACTCTATTATTTTGGAAAGATAATAAAGATTTTCTCACCTCGATTTTTTTACCTCATTTTGCCAGTATGTTTACAGGACCTCGCAAGTCAGTAGCAGCACACACAAGGAAGAGTATACACACAGAGACAGCGCTGGGAGCGGATTATTATCATCAGATCCTGTAAATCAGTGGAAAATGAATAGAAATAAATGATTCTGTCTACATCAAAGTAAACATCAAAAGATGGCTGCTGCTCAGGTTGGACAGAGATGGGGGAAGAAAAGAGCAGGCCCAATTGCAAACAAATTCTTCTAAAAGGTATGTTCCAAATGTTGACATTTACCAGAGTTACTATTCATGTTATCACTCTGAGATTGTATGAATAACCATATGTGCCATTAGTAGGGGTTGCACGACTACTGATTTCTGCTAGTTGATTTCTTATTTAAAAAATACTCAAGTTACTCAACTACTCGTACACTGTAACTGATTTTTGTAATTTGAACAGTATTTTACTGTAATATGTACAGTACTGTAACATATATAAAATACAGTACTTGACTGTAAACAGCAAAGAATTATGGGAAGATATATGGTCACTAGTGTACGTAAATTTACAGTAATGAACTTCCCCAGACAAAATAGAAAAACACCGTTAACTCTGCAAAAAGGTTAGTATATTATTTATGTTTCATGCAAAACTGTGATATTTTAAGATGTTCTCACTTGTTAACAGCAAGCTAACATTATTCATTGAGTCAATTTTCATGTCTGGAGTTAGAGCCTTTTTATCTGGCTGATGGCCAGAATGCCACCAAAAGGCTGACAACAGCGACTGGTGAGTGAGTAAAGGTCACCTATATTAGTCTAAATAAACCTTAGTTAAATCGAGAAATATGTTTGTATGTTCTGCTGCCCTTTAATGCAAGTTAGCTCATCTGGTGAGTCATTATATAACCTTAACAGCGAATTAATGTCAAATACTGAGGTAAAGTGCATTAAGCAACATCACTGTTTCAGTGGAGATTTTAAACAGTATTTTCTAAGACTTCTTTTGTTTGTTATTTTCAGATTTCTAGTCTGGATGTAGTCTGCAACATCAGCTGTGTTTTTTGGATCCTTTTCGTGTGAATGCCAAAGTATCGATAACAACTGGTATGTTAATAATGTGATTTAGCTGAAGTTAACTAACTTAGTTGAACAAAGAGAATCAAGTTATCTTCTCTACTCTGCCTCTTTATCGCAAGTAAAGTAATTCTCTTCAAATGATATTTAAGTCAAAAAGTGTGTATCAATGTTGAATGTAACTTTAGAGATGATCCCTAAATTCAGTGACAGTAGGGTGACCAAACATCCTGGCCAGGATTTCCATATTGCTTAAAATATCCACATTTTGGCTTTGCTTACCATGAGAGGTCTAGAGAGCAGACGGCTTCTTGTGCTTCTGAATCGCTCTCACAGTACTTTGATGTCATACACCGATCGGTATGCTCAGTGCTGCGTCAAGTCGAACAATAATATGTACACGTATGTGAATTTCTTTCACAGTTCTCTGCGATCCCACCTTCTCACGCATCACAATTGGTCGATTAAGTACAATGTCTGCATGTTATTGGTCAAATGATCATTACCTTCATTAAAGGGATACTCCATCCAAAAACGAAAATTTTGTCATTAATCACTTACCCCAATGTCGTTCCAAACCAGTAAAAGCTTTGTCTTCAGAACACAATTTAAGATATTTTGGATAAAAAACAAGTAGGCTTGAGACAAATAAATAACAGTGTCAAGGTCCAGGAAAGTATGAAAAGCATCGTCAGAGTAGTCCATCTGCCATCAGTGATTCAACCGTAATGTTACGAATCGACAAAAATGCTTTTTGTATACAAAGATAATAAAAATAATGACTTTATTTAACAATTCCTTTCCTCTGTGTCTCTCCAAATCAGCGTAGCACCATTTTATCAAATCTGAGCTGTATGCAGATGGTGTATGCTTTATTTAAATAATGAAGTATGGGTAACGGATATCTATATTAACAGGGTATGGGGAAATTATCATGAAATTATACATGCTATGGAAGAAAAAAAAACATCTCAATGTCAATCGCGGTTAACGTTATTCCATTATTTAGTTACAGACATAGGACATGCTTGAAGATGAATGTGATCCCATCCTGGTCGGAAGCCATCTACAACATGTCCTATTCTACATAACCTAATGTGAAATAAAGAAAACCGTTTCTGTTCAACTGTTTTTGTTTTTGACCATATATCATCCAAAACTACATGATTTAACACCTAGCTCACAATTCTTTATACACTGGAATATTATATGGTCAAATGTTTTACGCAAAGAGATGACATCATGTAGAACAATGAGCAATTTTAAGAGACTATTTAAAATGAATATATTGAATGGATACGAAAATGACTTTCTACAAGATTGGGCACATTCAGATGACACATCTACGTCATCAAGCTCAGTTTGAGTCTGCACAGTACGCTCGACCCCCAGGAAGTGTGTGCTTCTAATTGACTTCACTTATCTCCGTTGAATCCAATGGGGTTGCTGTGTCAATTTCTTTTACTGTCTATGAATATTTTAGGCAATATAGAAATCCTGGCCAAGATGTGTCCTCTGAAAATGGCACGTTTGGTCACCCTAAGTGACAGATGTAACATTAGCAAAAACAGCGAGCTAACAACTTACTGAGGAAAACTGAGATAAGAAACACCAATGTTAAGAACATCTTTTATATTTTATTTTCAAGTTTGTGGTCATGTCTGCACTGAAGGTGTATTGGAGTCTTTTCCTGTGATTGACGTCGTAGCGATGCTAACAAAATATGAGCTTCCATCAACTTAACTAAATTAGCCAAATTAACCTCTAGTTGCTGTTCTCCTAACTAACAGAACAGGTTGACTTTTTAAAGAGAGTGACATGCTAGCAAAATATTAATATAGCAAGTTTTGCTGATAAATATATATATTTTTTATTTTATTTAAATGTTAATTCTGGGCATTTTTTTTCTGATCATAAACAGTAACACAAAAAGGACGTTGTGAGATTTATCCAAGCAAAAAAAAGAATCCTGACTATCAGAGGCAGAAGCATCATAGAGCTGCTGTCCATTTTACACAAAATGCAGAATTGGGTAACACAAATTACATTTGGTTTTACTTTGCATTTACATTTATGCATTTGCAAGATGCTTTTATTCAAAGCAAGTTACATTGTGTTTAAAGTGCACATTTTATTAAGTTATTCATTCCCTGGGAGTCTAACAGGGGTGCCACTAGTGGTGGTGCTAGGGGTGGGCTAAGTGGGCTGAAGCCCCAAATGTTTTTATTACACTGTCTTATGCACATCAAAGTGATGTAAATTGTGAAGAAAATATTGTCTTTTTGCAAAAACGGTTCTAAACAAAACCATGTTGTGCATCTCTGCACACAGCAGTTTCATTACATAATGAATTTAACAATTTGGAATACTTTGAATCAGTGATTCACTTACCCATTCATAAATCATAAAAACTCTTTCTTCCTTCCTGAATGAATCAGCAGTTTTCAACAAATCGACTGAATAAATGACTAAACGACTTTAAATATTATTAATTTAAACATTAATTTCATATTATTTATGCAATTTGTGAGTGCAGATTATAATTATACTTGTCTCTTTAAAAAATAAAAAATAAGCCACTATAGCCTAAGTAACATTTCAGCATAGCCTTTTTTATTTGAAGTGTATCCCATGTATTCTGATACATGCATTAATGCTTCTGGTCTAATCCCCAGATATCAACTTACCTTTGCTCTACTGATTGAGAATGCGTTGTAAAAAATTGAGTTTTTTTAATTATTCAAGTAATTTGAATATGATGGATTATGAACTAATTATGTACCTTCCTTGTAGGTGTGTTCATATTAAGTATGTATATTTTTTTATTAACATCAAAGTGCATACAGCACCAACAAGTTTGACAGTTGAGGCAAATTCTGTAAACACTGCTTTGAAATTATTTTTTTCTTGTGCTTGCAGGTTCATTCAGACAGTCAACATTTGTGGCACCAAATGCATTGAAAGTCTAGCCTGGTAATACCAGACTCTGCTACTTCACTTTAAAATTGAGCGGAAGTAGGAAGTCTGACGTAGTCAGGCTATGTAACTGCTAGATCCGATTACTTTTCTTCTCTTTTATAAGAAAACAAACATAACCCCAGGTATTTATTCAATACAGTGGCTAAATTAACGAAAAATAAAGCCTCAACAAGTGTTGACATTTCCCAACACCACAGCAGTAATGACTTTATGAACTACTTTACTTCTAAAATCGATACTATTAGAGATAAAATTGCAACCATTCAGCCGTCAGCTACAGTATCACATCAGACAGTGCACTATAGACCCCCTGAGGAACAGTTCCACTCATTCTCTACCATAGGAGAGGAAGAATTGTATAAACTTGTTAAATCATCTAAACCAACAACATGTATGTTAGACCCTATACCATCTAAGCTCCTAAAAGAGGTGCTTCCAGAAGTCATAGATCCTCTTCTGACTATTATTAATTCCTCATTGTCATTAGGATATGTCCCCAAAACCTTCAAACTGGCTGTTATTAAGCCTCTCATCAAAAAACCACAACTTGACCCCAAAGAACTAGTTAATTATAGACCAATCTCGAATCTCCCTTTTCTGTCCAAGATACTAGAAAAGGTGGTATCCACACAATTATATTCTTTCTTAGAGAAAAATGGTATATGTGACGATTTCCAGTCAGGATTTAGACCGTATCATAGTACTGAGACTGCTCTCCTTAGAGTTACAAATGATCTGCTCTTATCATCTGATCGTGGGTGTATCTCTCTATTAGTTTTATTGGATCTTAGTGCTGCGTTTGACACAATTGACCACAACATTCTTTTGCATAGACTTGAACACTTTGTTGGCATCAGTGGAAGTGCATTAGCATGGTTTAAATCGTACTTATATGACCGCCATCAGTTCGTAGCAGTGAATGAAGATGTATCCTATCGATCACAAGTGCAGTGTGGAGTACCTCAAGGCTCAGTACTAGGGCCGCTACTCTTCACGCTTTATATGTTACCCTTGGGAGATATCATCAGGAAACATGGTGTTAGCTTTCACTGTTATGCTGATGATACTCAGCTCTATATTTCTTCGCAGCCCGGTGAAACACACCAATTTGAAAAACTAATGGATTGCATAGTCGATATAAAAAACTGGATGACGAGTAATTTCTTACTGCTGAATTCTGAAAAAACAGAGGTGTTAATTATAGGACCTAAAAACTCCGCTTGTAATAACCTAGAACACTGTCTAAGACTTGATGGTTGCTCTGTCAATTCTTCGTCAGCAGTTAAGAACCTAGGTGTGCTATTTGATCGCAATCTTTCCTTAGAAAGCCACGTTTCTAGCATTTGTAAAACTGCATTTTTCCATCTCAAAAATATATCTAAATTACGGCCTATGCTCTCAATGTCAAATGCAGAAATGTTAATCCATGCATTTATGACCTCAAGGTTAGATTATTGTAATGCTTTATTGCGTGGTTGTTCTGCACGCTTAGTAAACAAACTACAGCTAGTCCAAAATGCAGCAGCAAGAGTTCTTACTAGAACCAGGATGTATGACCATATTAGCGCGGTCCTGTCAACACTGCACTGGCTCCCTATCAAGCATTGCATAGATTTTAAAATATTGCTTATTACTTATAAAGCCCTGAATGGTTTAGCACCTCAGTATTTGAATGAGCTCCTTTTACATTATAATCCTCTACGTCCGCTACGTTCTCAAAACTCAGGCAATTTGATAATACCTAGAATATCAAAATCAACTGCAGGCGGCAGATCCTTTTCCTATTTGGCGCCCAAACTCTAACTCTAACCTACCTAACATTGTTCGGGAGGCAGACACACTCTTGCAGTTTAAATCTAGATTAAAGACCCATCTCTTTAACCTGGAATATACACATAACATACTAATATGCTGTTATTATCCAAATCCGTTAAAGGATTTTTAGGCTGCATTAATTAGGTAAACCGGAAACACTTCCCATAACACCCTGTGTACTTGCTACATCATTAGAAGAATGGCATCTACACTAATATTTGTCTGTTTCTCTCTTGTACCGAGGTCACCGTGGCCACCAGATCCAGTCTGTGTCCAGATCAGAGGGTCACTGCAGTCACCCGGATCCAGTACGTATCCAGACCAGATGCTGGATCAGCACCTAGAAAGGACCTCTACAAGTCCCTGAAAGACAGTGGAGACCAGGACAACTAGAGCCCCAGATACAGATCCCCTGTAAAGACCTTGTCTCAGAGGAGCACCAGGACTAGACCACAGGAAACAGATGATTCTTCTGCACAATCAGACTTTGCTGCAGTCTGGAATTGAACTACTGGTTTCGTCTGGTCAGAGGAGAACTGGCCCCCCAACTGAGCCTGGTTTCTCCCAAGGTTTTTTTCTCCATTCTGTCACCGATGGAGTTTCGGTTCCTTGCCGCTGTCGCCTCTGGCTTGCTTAGTTGGGGACACTTCATCTACAGCGATATCGTTGACTTGATTGCAAATAAATGCACAGACACTATTTAACTGAACAGAGATGACATAACTGAATCCAGTGATGAACTGCCTTTAACTATCATTTTTGCATTATTGACACTGTTTTCCTAATGAATGTTGTTCAGTTGCTTTGACGCAATGTATTTTGTTTAAAGCGCTATATAAATAAAGGTGACTTTGACTTTATTGAAAGTCACAGATCAGCTGGAATTCTGGAAAGAGGATGCAGCCTGAATCCCATCCTGCTGTTTCACATTGAGGAGCTTGTCAACAGTGACTGTCAAAATCACTGAAACTTAACACCACAAACTAGTTTTTACTGTTTTATTTACACTATCAGTCAAAAGTTATTGAACAGTAAGACTTTTAATGTTTCTTATAGAAGAATCTTCTCCTCACCAAGCCTGTATTTATTTGATCCAAAGTACTGCAAAAACAGTACAATTATGAAATGTTTACTATTTAAAAATAACTTTTGTATTTTAATTTTTTTCAATGTCATTTATTCCCTGTGATCAAAGCTGAACTTTAAGCATCATTACTCCAGTCTTCAGTGTCACATGACCCTTCCGACAATCCTAGCTGTGTCCCGATTATCTTGATGGTTCTACTGATTATCTTATCAGATTTTTCCTTGGTGTGAGGTGTGTTAAGAGTGTGCAAACCTGATCGGAAGAACGTCGGAGCCGCCTTGATCAACATAATAGTTGTATAATATTTACGATCTGAAATCCTGATGTGTGGGGGGAACCCCGAGGAAAAACGCGCACACACTCTGGATATTATCACATGAAATGAAACAATATCCAATCAGAAAGTGAGATGAAGCAGTCATGGCGCAGCACAAAGTGAAATTGATGTGGACAGCTCACTCTGTAACTTGTACAGACCATGTTACCGCCGATTCCACGACTTTTGTGAATTTTCTGTTAAAATCAATCCAAACACTATCATTGCAATTTCTTTCTGCATATCGTCTGTCATGCTTATTCTTATTACGGTTATAATATCTTAAAATTATGATAACTGATTATGAGCAAGTTCACAGAATCTACAGTTTAAAGGCAGTAACTTGCAAGCACACAGCACAAGACACTGGTATGTAAAATCAAACAAGGCTTTGTTGAACTACTCTAAAACACACAAACATTCATTCAAACAGTGACAGAGAAAAGTAATGTTATTAACGGAGGGTGAATGGAGTCCCAACTGTCTAGCGTTAGACACTATTTCTTGACCGCAACCTGAGAGAATCAATCTACTAGCACTTTAATCTTAGTTCATTTTCTTAATATGATTAGTACAAGTTCAGCCAGTATTAGGAGATATTGTGTACTTGCGTTTGGATGCTCCTTGTGGCTTTGGATGCGTTCCCTTCTGTAACGAAGTTGCTGATTGGCTGGCAGTCGGCCGATGATGCGTTCTGAGGGACAGCACTCGATGGTGAGTGGTTGGTTGGCTTTTCCGGGTGGCACTTCATTCGAGAGACTTCCTGGATTGCGGGTTGCTATGCAACAGAGTTTTCTCTAAGTCTGGAGTCACTCTTTCTTTGACGAAGTTCGGCGAAGGATCTTGTGGAAGAGTTGATGAGTTTTGAGTGAGTTCAAGAGTGGTGTGAAATTTGTTTCAATAGACTGACTTACTCAACTAAGTAAACTGCTCAGGTCAAGAGAGGTGAAATGTGTTTTTAGTGTGCAGTGGAGTTTCATAGGGTTACATGAGTTTATAGGAGTTATTTTTAATACATTGAATTTTGACACAAAAAAAGCTTCCAGTTTGATTGTGTATTTGCTCTGATGCAGGATGCAGACAGGACAACTCGACGCACACCCCTACCCATTGCTCCCTTGGACCCAGCAAACCCTACACACAAGCCTGCAGATGTCAGAAAGTACTGTGAGCACTGCAAGGCAAGCAAAGTGTACAACAAGACCCCCTGGCAGTGTGGGGCATGCCATGTGCCCCTCTGCAACTTCCTGGAGAGGCCTTGCTTTGCTCACTGGCATGCCTAGGACTGTTTGTAAAAAAAGTTAATTATTTAATTGTTCTTTACACATTTGATTAAACAATAACACATTTCTGTCAAGCAAAGAGTTTGAATTTATTTTTTTTTTTCAAAAACTGTTCTATATTGTGTGTTTTTCAGTAATAAATGACAAAAATCTCATTTTCGTTTTTGAAATTCTCTAGTTTATTGTACAATTTTTCACTCATACTTCCTTTATAAACATATTGCATGCATGCTTATGGTAGCTTAGGGTCTTCTGAATCCATCGATACCAAATACATGGTGGTCCATCATCATTACATATGGTTTATAAGCCGAAATGTAAAAATAGAGAAAACAGACCAAAAAGGGCTTAGTCCCAAAAATGAAAAAACGCCTAGGACTGTTTGTAAATAAAGTTAATTATTGAATTGTTCTTTACACATTTGATTGAACATTAACCCATTTCTGTCAAGCAAAGGGTTTGAAAAATATATTTTTGGGTCAAAAACTTTTCACTTTTGTTGTGTGAGGTAGGATTTTCAGTAATAAATGACAAAAATCTCATTTTCGTTTTGAAATTCTCTAGTTTATTGTACAATTTTTCACTCATACTTCCTTTATAAACATATTGCATGCATGCTTATGGTAGCTTAGGGTCTTCTGAATCCATCGATACCAAATACATGGTGGTCCATCATCATTACATATGGTTTATAAGCCGAAATGTAAAAATAGAGAAAACGGACCAAAAAGGGCTTAGTCCCCTAAGGGTTAATATTTATATAAAGAAATGTCAGAGTAATAATGATGTTTTGAATGTGTAGGTTTTATAAAATTAAACCGTTTTAGACAGTCGTGTTTAAAGGACTTGAAATCCATTAAATTCAATACTGGTAATATTCAAATGCAGTTTCTGAAATATTGATAAAAAAAATGCATTACACTGGATTTTAAAGAGTTTTTAAAATAAGAATGAATTTGTCTCAGCTTTTCTTTTTTAATAAAAAGCTGTTAAATGTTTTAATAACATAGTAAAACCTGTTAACATTAAACATTTGCACATTCACTCAATAGAGACGTGCGGGGGCATAGCCATCTTTTCAGAAGTGAGGGGGACAGAAATTACACACACACACACACACACACAC
The DNA here is from genome assembly GCF_963082965.1 of Carassius carassius. NCBI lineage: Eukaryota > Metazoa > Chordata > Actinopteri > Cypriniformes > Cyprinidae > Carassius > Carassius carassius. Next base: position 19,939,424 of record NC_081790.1, on the reverse strand, counting down.
ACAACATTACAAAATAATATAAAACATTACAATATAACATTTCTGTAATCAATATAGCCTACCAGTCTATAGTTTATAATATAAGATTTTTAATGTTTTTAAAGAAGTCTCTTCTGCTCACCAAGCCTGCATTTATTTGATCCAAAGTACAGCAAAAGCAATTGTGAAATTTTTACTATTTAAAATAACTGTTTTCTATTTGAATTTATTGTAAAAAGTAATTTATTCCTTTGATCAAAGCTGAATTTACAGCATCATTCCTCCAGTCTTCAGTGTCACATCCTTCAGAAATCAGTCTAATATGCTTATTTGCTGATGATCAATATTTAAAACAGATGAGTAACTTTTTCAGTATTCTTTGATGAAAGAAGGATCCAAAAATCAGCATTTATGTGAAACAAAATGCTTTCGCAACATTATACCCTATACCATTCAAAAGCTTATACCATTCAAAAGTCTATTTTTTTGTCAGTTTTTTGGAAAATAAATTATAGAAATGAATACTTTTATTTAGAAAGGATTCTTTAAATTGAACAAAAGTGATGATAAAGACATAATTGTACAAAAGATTTCTATTTCAGATAAATGCTGTTCTTCTGAATATATTTTTGGAAATATATTCAAATAGAAAAGTTATTTTAAATAGGCTAGTAAAAATGTTTCAAAATTGAACTGTTTTACTGTACTTTGGATCAAATAAATGCAGGCCTGGTGAACAGAAGAGAAAGTGCAGGGGACAAATTTCTGTCCCCCACGTCCCCCGCATAATGAAATCCATTAAATTCAATACTGGTAATACTCAAATGCAGTTTCTGAAATGTTGATAAAAAATGCATCACACTGGTTTTTAAAGAGTTTTTAAATTAAGAATGAATTTGTCTCAGCTTTTCTTTTTTAATAAAAAGCTGTTAAATGTGAAATTATGGAGACGTGTCAAAATTATTTTGTAAATCTCTTTTTATTGTAAATCCCATTGAATTTGCACTTTCCCGGCATTGAGACTGATAGCCTAATTATCACTGCTTCTCCATAGGTTAATGCGCTAGACTTTGGGATTGGGTTCCTGCGGGACGCAAATCTCACGGTTAGGATAAAACCCCCCGCTACCGTGAGATTTGCCTATTTAAATACCCTGCATATTGATAGCTGCTCACTGATGTGGAAAATCATATGCCGCATACAGGAGCAGGACACACATTGCAGGGAGGGTACAATGGGGCTAAAGACACACCTTAAGAAAAACTGCTCTATTCTCTGCACCTAAAATATATTACAAAATAATACATACAAAATAATAAATACAAAAATATGTTTGTATTGACTATTAACGGAGAAACTGATTTAGTGTAAAGATAATTAATTTAAGGTATTTGTTTTGTTTAAAAATCCTATATATGTCAGACGTGTCCGATTCGAGAACCAAGGAGATGATGATACTGCACATGTGTGACTCAGCGTGAAGCAGACCGACAGACAGAGCGTCTGAACCGAACTGATTCTTTTGATGATTGATTCTGAACTGATTCTGTGCTAGTGTTATGAGCGCGGGTAAACCGAAGGCTTGAATGAAGGGCAATCATCGCCAATGACGGCATTACGTCGAGCGCAAAAGAACCGGTGAACCGTTTTCTTCAACCGGTTTATTGAATCGAACTGTCCGAAAGAACTACTGGTGATCCGAAAACCGATGCAACCGGTTCTTCACTCGTGAACGAGTCAATCGTTCATTTGTTATCTGGCTCGGCTCGGTGTTCATCTTCAGTTCTCTCTTCACAGCAGTTCAGTCAGTGTACTGTTTGAGTGCATGAATTACTCCGGGATATTGGTTTGTTTTAACTCAGAGAGAGTGTCAGTCACATTAAAAAAGTTAACAGCTTAAGTCATTTGTGGATTAATGCGTATTAGAGATGCGAACCGTTTAAAACGTTTCAGTTTGATGTGAACTGGTTCGAGAAGATCCGGTTACATCGAATGATTCGTTCGCAAATCGGATATCACAAACTGGTTTGTTTTGAACTCTCTCACAACAGACACGGAAGACAAGACAATGCTGAATAAAGTCATAGTTTGTTATTTTTGGACCAAAATGTATTTTCGATGTTTCAAAATATTCTAACTAACCCTCTGATGTCACATGGACTACTTTGATTATGTTTTTCTTAACTTTCTGGACATGGACAGTATGTTGTGGCATATCGGCGAAAAGAACTTAGATTGCACTTTCAGTTTTGATCGTACAGATAAGAGCAATACATCGATCGAATCTTTAAATGGTCTACTTTTATTTGTATACACACATAATAAGAAAACTTTGTGTATTTATAAAATAAAGAAAACAGAGTGCGCTGTCTGCAGCCTTTGTCTGCGTGATCTTCATTTAGAAATGCGTCATTAACATGAACTGAAACTCAACAAATACTCAAAGAGATATGAGATATTTCTATAGAAATCTTGACATGTGTACTTTTAAACTAAGCAAGTCTTATCGACAGCAAATATTAAGTAATAAAGTAATCCATATGAAATCAACGCGATGTCCAGTCTTTCACGTCTCCCTTCACTAACTCTGATGCGACCACCCCCACGCGCTATAGATATATAATCATCCGTAATAAGCGTGCGGCGCGTACACATTATTAATATCATGTTCTTAAATATAATGGTTTCATTCTAAACATGGTGATTATCTCCAAGGACATAATATGGTATTTAGCATCTGAATCTAACCATATCATGTCAACAAATGGAAAAGTCAGCAGTCTATTTATTATCATGTTAATCAGGCGCCTTTAGTCGCTACAGCGGGGGTGCTTTTTACCCCAAATACCATACATTTATATATTCTTTCGTAATTTAAAAAACGTTGCTTTAATTATCATAAACAAAACTGAAAAACATAAAGAAGACCTTTGTCTCAAAATATATGAATAGATTTTTTAGCCATTTTCATTTGCTACTTAAATCTACATCATAAAAAAAACACGATCGCGTCAGAGATCAAACAGATAACCCCCCGTGTTTAGTTGTTTTTGACAGAAGCACATATTGGACAATTTTAAAAATAGCAGCATAAACAAAACTGATTTCAAATTTAATTCAAGCACTTTCAAGGACCTACGTTAGTTTTCAAGTACTTTCCAGGCCTTGAATCCATAGGTCTGAAATTCAAGTACTTTCAAGAAGGGTGGGAACCCTGATTGTGAAATCAACACATTTCAGAAGGCGGGGCATAGAAGAAAAACAATACATATTTATATAAATATAAATTGTATACAGACAATAGAACGTGTATGATGTATTCATTTTTGGTGATATTCACTGATCTTCAGTGGTGATATTACTCTTGCCAAGCTCTGATTTCTGAGAAATGCATGGAGAGGCAACAGCCATGTGGTGTTTTATTTATGCTCTTTTCCTTCACAAAGTTTACATTCATTTACTTCGCACTTTATTGTGTAGCAACATAGTGTTGGCCCAAATCCAGCCCACATCTGGCCTGCGTGAAATCCATGCGGGGCACATGTGGGCCAGATCTGCCGACACTGCTTGCTGTCTGGGAATGTACACACAAACTATGCCAATAAAGTACATTAAACTGAATAGAAATCAGATTTAAAGGCCACACATCATGTAACTGTATTTCAGTTGCAGTCCTCTCAGGCAGAATATAATAGAATCGTGAGGAGCAGGGAATAATTTAAATTGTTAAACGCTAGTTAAATACTTTCCCGATCCACTCTGTCAAGGTGCACGTTTCTCATTCAAAACATGCATCACCGGAAACACGGCATGTCGCAATCTATGACGAAACCGGCAACAACCAATGAGCGTTTGATATCGCTGCAGTAAAACTTGTTGTAAAACTTCTTAATGGACATTTTTAAATTGTTACTATAGCTACAGAGGAAGGAGATACATATCGCTGATTATTGCAGTTTTAATTTGGATCTGTTCCTCACACCAAGCATGGATACAGAGGATTTAAATAAAAATAAAATACTTTCATGATAATTTTATTTAATGCTTGTGCATGACAGCATACTAATAAAAAGTATGTGTCCCATGGAAAAACAAATAAATATTACATGATAATGGTTAAATGATCTCTCTCTCTCTTCATGTAAGGATTCTAAGATTATTTGTACCAAGACTAATAAAATAAAATGTAATTAAATTATAATTAAGTGCAGTTTAATGCACTTGACTGATTTGCTTAATTTTGAAATTATAATGTTTGATTCTGTTTTGACTTGCCTTTTCAAAGACTTCATTTTAACAATACTACATTTCATTAAAATGTCTGTGATCATTTAACCATTATTATGCAATATTGTATTTATCTTATTTATCATGGGTCACATATCACCTGACTGATCTGGGCCACACTCCTCCCACCAACAATCGGCCCGGATATTGTTTGCCGGATCCCCGCCGTGCCGTCATTGCCACACATGGCCCAGCTGTGGCGGAGAGGGTACATGCCATTGCCGACATTAGGCCAGCAGTGCCATCTTGAGGCCACATTTGGTCCAAGTCTGCTTGCTATGTGGGCAATAGATTCTCCAATAAGCAAGATCAGGTTTCTCAGTTGGTGCGTCACTGAGTGGGTAGAATCTGTTTAATGTTTTGATTGGAAAAGAAGTATGGTGTTTTGACCTGCGATTATGCTGCCTCACAGTCACCCAATTGCCCTGCTGCTGGGGCCCAGTTACTGTAATCGAACAATGTACAATACTTCTTGAGCTAGTCATATCTAAAACCCTCATATTATTACTGTTCTCAATTAAAGTCTGGATTGCGTGTCTCTAATTCTGGAACCTTCTCTGTCAACCTAACTATTTCCCTGCATTTATCACATGAGAATCCTTTGTAGCTGACAGAGAGAGCTAAACTGTACATGTGGCAAGCGGTGCAAACAATAATAGCAGAAGAAGTCATTACTCACTGTGATTGAAGAATGATTCTGATTTACCTCAGCTGATGAATGAACTTTTGAAAAAAAAGAGAGAAAAAAATGGGGTGAAAAAAAAGAATACGGTAATAGACACGAATAGAAACTCGAATGGAAACGTAAATCTCAAACTAACCAGTAAAATGCTAATGGTAGGTGCTGCACTCGCGCTTTAAAATATTTTTAAAGCGAATGATCAGATTAGTCAAATTATTTTTATAGATAGATACAGTAGGTATACAGCCTAATTGGGTGCCGTGGCGGTAACTGTAATTGAGTCGCGTGTTAAAATAATTTGCGAAACTACCACCAGGTGGCGCAAAGGGACGGATTGCGAAATGAATGTAATTGTAAAATGAGATAAAAGGAAGAAGTAAAACAACAATAACATTATGATATAACATTGTAATGTCTTTAAAAATATTCAAACATTTACAGTGAATTAATTTCCAAACTTAAGATAGTCTTAGGCTACAGTCTACTTATACCACGACTTAGGTGCCCTTGAGCAAGGCATTGAACCCCCAACTGCTCCCCGGGCGCCGCAGCATAAATGGCTGCCCACTGCTCCGGGTGTGTGCTCACAGTGTGTGTGTGTGTGTTCACTGCTCTGTGTGTGTGCATTTCGGATGGGTTAAATGCAGAGCACAAATTCTGAGTATGGGTCACCATACTTGGCTGAATGTCACTTCACTTTCACTTTTTCACTTTTCACTTTAAAAATTAAAAGAAGACCTTTACATAAAGGATCATATGCATGCTATTGTTATTAAACAGTAAATAAATATAAGGTCCATGTATGTCTGTATATATATATATATATATATATATATATATCCCAGACAGCACACATACGTTATGCCGATGTCGAGCCGATCTACAAAATTCCATCGGCACAATATTGCTCAGGGAGCGTTTCCTAATAGGGAAGATGTCGCCGCGACGTCGGCCTCTGATCGGAAATGCTCTCCGGCCGATGCTGGGACGATACATCCAGGCTGCTCTGCGTGGATGCGGTTCACCGGCGTTTTGCTCATCGTTACGGACCACCTGCGGCTACTGCCGCTGGTTTATAATAAAACAATACACACCACTCTCAAGGACCGATGCCACTTTATTAATATTTTCATTTATTTCATATTACATGTACAAATACATTAACATTTACCAGATGCTTTGATCAAAAGTGGATAATTCGGGATTATTTGTAGTCTTTTGAAAATTAACCATGATTTTACTACAGCTTTTGCAGTAAAACCATAGTAAAAACAAAGATAACCATTACTACAGTACTTGCATGGTTAAAACTTGTATGAGTATAGCACTTTTTTCACAATACTCATTTCAAAGTAGGTTTACAGAAAATGCATGTTTCAAGGTTACAGTTTAAAAAGCCAGAGGTTGCTGAGACTCACTGGGGAAGACCATGTTCTAGTTCATAATAAAAAGTCGTGTTCAGTGCTGTCAGCATCGCAGGCTAACTTTATGACAAAAACTTTTTAAAAAGTTACATTAACATGAAATAAAACCAAACAATAATTAAGCAATTAAAATGTTAAATTGCATGATAAAAATTCAAAAATATTTTCTGATAAAATCTTACTAAACAAGTCTCTAGTTTTGTGTTCAGTTAACATTAACATTGTCTTTCAAAATGTTTAAAAGGTAAGTAAAAAAAATATTCAATTCATTTTGCATTGTTACAATGTTGGTAACATTTGTAAAAGAACAATGTTTATTCTTTCTCCAAGATACCGTTTATCTGCCTGCAAAACTGATGCAAAACAGCATGTTTTCATTTAGATGCTACATTGTGTCATTTCCGCAAAACTTCTCATTTCATTTTGCATCATCCTGCAGAGTGCTGCTTACAAATAAAAGGGGACATGTAGGTCCACATAACTCAGAGAGTAAATATTGTCCATTTACAGATATAAGCTACGTTGCAATAAAGCAGGTTGAAAATCATCAAATTTACCCTTATAGGCAAAATAAGGATAATATTTGTTTTGTGTGTCCAATGTTTTGTGTGTTCATGTACAGTTGTCGTCGTCTGTAGTCTTTGTGAGCGTTGGCGTCATCTGAAGTCTTCACAAGTGAGTTTGGAGCTGGTGTAATCTCTAGTAGGCAGAGGTGGGTAGAGTACCCAAAAACTGTACTCAAGTAAAAGTAAAAGTACTTCTAGAAATATTTACTCAAGTAAAAGTAAAAGTACTTGTCTTGAATAGTTACTTGAGTAAGAGTAAAAGAGTATCGGATAAAAAATCTACTCAAGTAGTTAGTTACTAGTTACTTTGGGTCATATATACTGAGCCTATTTTTATTTAGATATATAGATGAAATGTATGTGTGTGTGTATAAATGTATATATTTCATCAGCCTTTACTCCAATTTATGTAATTTATTATAAAACCCTGTCTGTTTACTTAAGTAACAGATATAGGTGTCATGCCATAACATATTTTTAATACGACTGACTTTATATTAAATGTGAATTTAACATTGAAAGTTAATGTGGTATAAATATTGCTACTAATCTTTCATTGTTCAGAAAGAGAGCAAATAACATTTACATTATTAAAGATCATTTTAAATGACAGTCTAGATTTCAATCACTCTCAGAAACTCCCATTAAATCACTGAAACTGTTAACACTGTGAAATCAATATCTTATTTACAGATTCGTACACACATCTGCACTTTGTTGTTTCTGACGAGAGAATTCGCCAGAAAGAGGTATTCAGTCAGTGAGCGAGTGAAGGAAGCACCGGCATTTTAGCGATGACTCATCGGAATACCTCTGATTGGCCAATGCTTTAATAAGCTCACAAGAATCATGTGTGATTTGTTATAATGTGCAGCGCTGTAAAAACACATCTATCTCTGGCTCAGCGCCAGCAAGCAATCACAGATCTGAATTTAGCAGCTGATGATATGTATTAAAATTAATAAAATCTTAATCGGCTATTTTTTGTCTTTTGGAAGCTGCATTCAACTTGACTCCCCTCTGTTATAAGCCACACACGTACAACAAACTAATGTCACAGTGGTATCGTGTACTGTAATCGAATGTAGCCCAAGTTATTACCTGTTAACAGGGGCGGACTGGCCATCTGGAGCACCGGGACTTTTCCCGGTGGGCCGCTAGCCAATGTGGGCCGGCCCACCCGGTACACAAATATATATATATATATATATAATTTTTTTTTTTTTTAATTGACGGAAATCATAATATTACATCTCTTTTCTACGCAAATGGATGAGTGAGTCGATCGCGCAGCCATCAAGCGCGTTTTCGTCTAATTTAGAGAGAGACAGATTCATCTGGTACAGCGAATTTCTCTGAGCAGCAGGCCACTGTATACGTTCACTTAAAACATAACCGACTGTGTTTACGAGAATACTTGCAGAGACAAATATTTTGAAATAATTGTGTGTCTATTTGTTCATTCAGAAGTTACGATACCCAAAAGATGAATTAATTCTTTGTACGCGCATTGTCTGAAATGCTGCTCACAGCGCGTGCTTTGAACGAGTGCGCGCAAGCTTCGAACGCGCGCAAATTGTTTAAAAAAGTTGAATCAGCAAGATTTAGAAACAAGTGAAAACGATCAACTACGATACATTTCACCCCTCCAAGCGAGTGAACAACGCGAATTTTAAATCGCTATTCACGATAGCCCGTCGGGAAGAGCAGTGATACATTTTGGAGTCCGACTGCAAAACACAATAGCCCCTGGACGTCGGGCTAGCGATTTTGCGCGCCCTGCACCTCAGATCTATCGAGTTTGTGAACCACTGGTTTCCACAATGTTTTCGTTAAACAAAATAAATGATTATTTTAAAAGATTTACTCAAGAGAATAATCTGTTCACGAATCGGATCATGAACTTATATTACCGCATATTCATGCATCTGTTAACTGAATGCAAAGTGTGAGTTCTAGGAGAATGTTTGTCTCGTGATGAACATGTATCGCTCACTAGGAGTCGCTAAATGAACAGCTGCAGCACGCAGGTTATCTTTTTTTTTTTTTTTTTTTTTTTTCAATGAAGGATCAGTTGCCCTATTGGTTAAAATCCCCAAACAGTATACTTAAATATCAAATAAATAAATTACATCAAAACAGGGGCGTTTGCGTTTTGATGTGGTGGGCTGCTGTGGGCCAGAAAGTCCAGGGCCACTTTTTGGTCCCAGTCCGCCCCTGCCTGTTAAACAGTAGACAGCACACGCGGTGTTCATCTAATAAGGATCTCCATCGCAAGCAAATAATAGCCTTTGCAGATTTGCTTTCATTTCAGTGCAGTTCCATAGCCACGTTTTCAATGCTGCTGATGTTCTTAAACGTTACAACTCTGAGTGAACCGCTTCAGATGCTCAGCGCGTGCGGCAGGGAACTGAACGACTCATTCAAACTGATTCATGAACCAATTCACTCGTTTGCCAATTGGTTTGATCAAGCCTTTGAACAGAACTGACTCAAAAGAATGAATCATTCACGAATGGGCATCGCTCATTGCCCAGAGAAAAGTAGACGGCGCGTTTGGAATAAACGGAAGCATTTATAACATTTATTGCATTAAGATAAAGTAACGAGAGGATCGTCGCCCACAGTAACGAAGTAAAAGTACAGATTTTTCCCCAAAAATTTACTCAAGTAAGAGTATAAAGTACCCATCTTTGAATTGTAACCGCACTGGGTTGTACATAATAATTAACTCAAATGATATAGGGAATTTGGGTAATTAATCAGGAATATGATTAATATATATATCATATTACGGTTGCATTAAAATTATTGAAGATGAAAAATAGGCCAATTGTATATATTAATAACTCATCACAAGGCACTGTAATTTACTCATTAATATTTCAATATTCTATTCTTCATATCAATTATTGTGATATCTTTTACTAGAAATTTATGTAAATCAAACGTGGTTCGTCCAGCAAACGGCCGTAAGATTTGTTTTATTAATTCTCAGTAACGCTATCACTTCCTATAATTCCAGGACGAATAGTTTCTGGCCATGAAACCATTCCCCTGTCCTTATAAAATTTATATTACTTAAAAGTAACAGATGAGCTTTGTAGCTAAGATCGGCATTTCATTGACTTCGTAACATGAGTAACTTAGACAGACAATCTGGAGTATATGGAATTTAATAATTGAACTAATATTACATCAACTACGATTTATACAGAGTAAATACGCGTACGACAATATATACAGTAAACTTTGTACAAGACATAACGAGATCCAAATGAGGGAGAGGGAAAGAATGAGAGTGAAAGAGGGTAAATGAGAGAATGCAGTTATGTAAACCAACAGACATTAACCCTTGAGAGACAACCTAAACTCAAATCATAGACAACTTTAGCAGCATTTTAATCTATAGAGAATCGATACTTGCAAGTGTTTCTCTTTGTGTGTGCTGGAGCAGCGTGGGCGTGTAGCGTGCGTCAATCTGGGCTTGTCCTCTCTGTGTCCGGGCTGCTGCGGAATCGCGCGATATTTGAAAGTTCAAAGAAAGCAATGTTTCAGAGTTCATCTTCCTCGTGTGGAGAGGCGAATAGGTGAATAAACTTAGTAAATAAAATAAACAAAACAACAAAAACGAAAGCTTCCGAAGGAGTCATGAGAATGGCTGTCCTCTCAGCCCCTGTGCTGAGGGGGACGGCGATAGGAGCGCGATCAGAGAAGAGAGAGAGGACCAGCGAAGAAGAGAAGAGACGGAGGAACTTCCTGGGTCAGTCCTTATAGCTTGAAATGGTTCACGCCTCTGTTCGCGTGAACAACCAATGAACGTCAGCGATCTGAAGCGGGAAAAGTTCCTTTGTCTCTGTGGAAACACCCACTTCAAGTGAGTTATGGTACAGTTCAGCAGTTTTATTCCAGCAAGTTGGTAATTCCAGAATAATACATTTTTCTGTAGTTTCCTATTTATGAATGTTTGATTCAAAGCAACACGGTTAAATAGATACCGAACACGACAGATAAAAGTATACAGACCACAAAGTTACATTTCTATGTAGAACTACACACATTTAACATTTGATTAACACATGATAAAATTGCAGATACTCCAATTTGATTTGGGGAGACATCTAAGCACAAAAAGCGATATATTTTATACCTTTAAAAGGTACATTTTTTTTCTTTCCTTACAAAAATCCCAGCGAGAGCTGGCTTCCCTGTTTCTTCCAGATGCAGTCGTAAAGTTTACGACTCTGAAGGAGTTGGGTTACAGCTCATGATTCTATTTGAGAAAGTTAAAATGAGGAGAAACATTTCCTATTTACAAGTCATACTTATACTCCTCACATCACAGGATTAACCATTTATATGCAATACACAAACCTATTCAAAATACACATTATTAAGGATTTACATGATGAGTGTAAGATAAGACATTTGTGGGTGTGTGTGTGTAAGTTGAAAGGAGAGTTAATTTCTCTGAGGGTGGAATGTGTTGTCGGGCTGTGGGGGGAAAGCAAAACGGGGGGGGGGGGTTTCGCCTTTCTTTCCTTTTGAGGCTCCCGCGAGTGTCTCTGGAGACTCTCTCTAAGGTGTAATAACTGTCACCCACGGCAGGATGTTGCCGACATCGCGGCGCCCCAAATGGTGAATTATGTTGGAAGATGTAGTAAAACTCAAAGTCCTGGGTTACTCACGTTCTGGTCTTTGAGTGCAGAATGTGTTAGAGTTAGGATTCATTAATATGGAACAGATGGCTGAAATACCATCAGCTCAATAGTGTTACATCTCCCCCTTTTCGTCGGATGAAGTCCCTGTGTGGACATCATCGGACGGCAATCATCACTATGGGCAGATGACAGGTGAATCATGATGGTCGTGTAGCAGGTGGATCATGATGTCAGGTGGTTCATGATGGCAGGTGGTTCCTGGAGCTGAGGATTCAGCTTGATGAGGTTCGGTGGTGTCTTTGACTTGGCACCCCCTTTCCGGGGATTCCATCGGAGACCTCCAGCCACGGCTGTTGTGAGTTTGGCTGTAGAGGTTTGCGTCTCCTTGAGTCTCCTGTATATTATGAAGGTCACGCCAAGGAACAGGGCGGGACCAATGACAGTGGAGATGCGCCGTGCAGTGTCGGCAGCAGTCCGGGCTCGGACCGCAGATGACGGGTTCAGAACGGGCTGTCGAGACAGTGCTTGGAGGGCTGTGTCGACGGGAGTAATGTCAATGTGTTGGGTGGCACCTTTCAGTACTTGAATCCACATGCTCTGGTTAACCAGGTTGACATGGGTGGTGTCATGCTGGTCGTAGGTCAGTGTAGCTGTGCGCACAGGAGTGTTGACGAGCCATCTGTCACCTACAATCTCTGCTTGCGTTTCTGTGGCTTGTGTACGAGGCTTGGCTTCAGCAGGGCAGCGTGTGTCGCTGACCAGGGGTTGCAACCCACAGATTCCTTCAGCGTTGTGTCTGAGGAAGGGTTTGCTAAGGCAGAGATAATGAATGTCTTTGGTCAAAGTATACATGTGCAGGTTTGGGGCCAGGTACAGCTGTGTGTCGCTGTCGTGCTAGGCCACCACATCTGGAATGTGGGTCTTGGTGTGAATCAGAATCAGAATCAGAATGAGCTTTATTGCCAGGTATGTTCACACATACGAGGAATTTGTTTTCGTGACAGAGCTCCGCAGTGCAACATAACAGCGACAGAACAGCGACAGAACAAAAAACACAATAAGGAATAAAAAATACAAAAAAATACAAATAGGTGGGTAAGGATTGACAATATACAAATTGACAATGTATGGCAGGTATATTAAAAAGAGCATTTATGTATGTACATGTATATTATGTGAAAAAATTTTAACTGTACGCTAAGTATGTGTGTTTGGATAAATAAGTGTATGTGTATATAAATATAAATAGTATAGTGTGTTCCATGTATGTACATGTATATTATGTGCAAAAGATTTACGTGTACGCTAAGTATGTGTGTTGGATAAAAAGTGTAGTGTATATAAATATAAATAGTGTAGTGTTTCCCACAGTTATTATCAGCTGTTCATAAGATGGATTGCCTGAGGGAAGAAACTGTTCCTGTGTCTGGTCGTTCTGGTGCTCAGTGCTCTGTAGCGTCGACCAGATGGCAACAGTTCAAAGAGGGAGTGTGCTGGATGTGAGGGGTCCAGAGTGATTTTAACAGCCCTTTTGCTCACTCTGGATAAGTACAGTTCTTGAATAGATGGGAGGGTTGTACCGATAATTCGCTCAGCAGTCCGGACTACCCTCTGTAGTCTTCTGAGGTCCGATTTAGAAGCTGAGCTGAACCAGACAGTTACTGAAGTGCAGAGGATGGATTCGATGATGGTGGAGTAGAACTGTTTCAGCAGATCCTGTGGCAGGTTAAACTTCCTCAGCTGGCGAAGGAAGTACAACCTCTGCTGGGCCTTTTTCACAATGGAGTCAATGTGAATGTCCCACTTCAGGTCCTGAGAGATAGTGGTGCCCAGGAACCTGAATGACTCCACTGCAGTCACAGTGCTGTTCATGATGGTGAGTGGGGGGAGTGCAGGGGGGTTTCTCCTGAAGTCCACGATCATCTCCACTGTTTTGAGCGTGTTAAGCTCCAGGTTGTTGAGACTGCACCAGACAGCCAGCTCTTTAACCTCCTGTCTGTAAGCAGACTCGTCACCGTCCTGAATGAGGCCGATGAGTGTGGTGTCATCTGCAAACTTCAGGAGCTTGACAGAGGGGTCCTTAGATGTGCAGTCATTAGTGTACAGGGAGAAGAGCAGTGGGGAGAGAACACAGCCCTGGGGAGCTCCGGTGCTGATTGTACGGGTGCTGGATGTGTATTTTCCCAGCCTCACTAGCTGCTGCCTGTCTGTCAGGAAGCTGTTGATCCACTGACAGACGGAGGTGGGCACGGAGAGCTGAGTTAGTTTGGGCAGGAGGAGGTTTGGGATGATCGTGTTGAAGGCAGAGCTGAAGTCCACAAACAGGATCCTCACATAGGTCCCCGGTCTGTCTAGGTGTTGCAGAACATAATGCAGTCCGATGTTTACTGCATCGTCCACAGACCTGTTTGCTCTGTAGGCAAACTGAAGAGGATCCAGCAAGGGTCCAGTGATGTCCTTCAGGTGGGCCAGCACCAGTTTTTCAAATGACTTCATGACTACAGACGTTAGAGCCACAGGCCTGTAGTCATTTAGTCCTGTAATTTTGGATTTCTTTGGGATGGGGATGATGGTGGAGCGTTTGAAGCATGAAGGGACTTCGCACAGCTCCAGCGATCTGTTGAAGATCTTTGTGAAGATGGGGGCCAGCTGGTCAGCACAGGATTTCGAACAGGCTGGTGTAACACAATCTGGGCCTGGTGCTTTTTTCCTTTTCTGCTTCCTGAAGACCTGGCGCACCGCATCCTCGCTGATCTGTATTGCAGGTGTGGGGGAGAGGGGGGATGCAGGAGGTGTGAATGGTGAGAGCGCTTGATTGGAGAGGTGTTCAGGGTGGGTTGCAGGAGTTGTGAGTGGTGTGAACAGTTGTTTGGAGAGGCATTCAGGGTTGGTTGCAGGAGTTGTGAATGGTGAGAGCGGTTGATTGGAGAGGTGATCAGGATGGGTTGCAGGAGCTGTTAATGGTGTGAACGGTTATGTGGAGAGGCATTCAGGGTTGGTTGCAGGAGTTGTGAGTGGTGTGAACGTTTGTTTGGAGAGGCATTCAGGATGGGTTGCAGGAGCTGTGAATGGTGTGAACGTTTGTTTGGAGAGGCATTCAGGGTAGGTTGCAGGAGTTGTTATTGGCGTGAACGGTTGTGTGGAGAGGTGTTCAGGGCAGGTGATGGGTGTTCTTTCAAACCTGCAGTAAAACTCGTTCAGATCGTCTGCCAGTCGTTGATTTTCCACAGTGCTGGGGGGTGGTGTCTTGTAATTGGTGATCTTCTTTAGGCTTTTCCACACTGATGCGGAGTCGTTCGAAGTGAACTGAGTCCTTATTTTTTCAGAATAATTCCTCTTTGCCACTTTGATTCATTGCTTCATTAGTCCATCTTTTTACAGTCCTTAATACAGGTTTAGCTGATTTTAGTTTCTGCCTGTAGGTCGGTATAAGATGAACCAGAAGGTGATCAGAACGTCCCAAAGCTGCTCGTGGAACAGAGTGAAATGCATCCTTTATTGTTGTGTAACAGTGATCCAATATATTACTGTCTCTTGTGGGACAAGTAACATGCTGTCTGTATTTTGGCAGTTCACGGGAGAGATTGGCTTTATTAAAGTCCCCAAGAATGATTAAAACAGAGTCTGGGTGTTGTTGTTCTATCTCTGTGATCTGCTCAGCGAGTTTCTGTAAAGCTGAGCTCACGTGCGCTTGAGGAGGGATGTAAACACTAACCAGAATGAACGAATGAAACTCCCGCGGCGAATAGAATGGCTTGCAGTTAATGAAGAGCGTTTCGAGATTTGAGCAGCACGTCTTCTTTAACACAGTTACATCTGTACACCACCGTTCATTGATTTAAAAGCATGTCCCGCCGCCGCGCGATTTCCCCGTTGATTCTGCGTCGCGATCCGCTCTAAACAGCTGAAAGTCCGGCAGATGGAGCGCGCTGTCCGGTATGGTGTAATTCAGCCAAGTTTCCGTGAAACACAGAGCAGCAGAGTGAGAGAAATCTTTATTTGTCCGAGAGAGCAGAAGCAGTTTGTCCGTTTTGTTGGGAAGAGAGCGGAGATTTGCCAGATGGATGCTAGGCAACAGCGTTCGAAATCCGCGTTTTCTGAGTCTCACGAGCGCTCCCGCTCGCTTTCCCCGCCTGCGCGACCTCTTGAAGTGTGTGATCAGGGCAGCCGCTCCGCCGACAAGAATGTCCAGCAAAACATCAGAATTGTCGAAAACCGGTGAAATATTGGGAGATGTGTGTTGCCGAATATCCAGCAATTTGTCCCTGGTGAAACTGATTGCAGGAATATAACTAAAGACAGGACAAACTAACAAAAACACAAAAACAACTGCAGAGCACGTCACGGAGGCAGCCATCCTGTATCGGCGCCACTCTCTAACTCTCTAACAACTGTGGGTGTTGCTTTTCCACAACCTGACACTGACAATGTCTTTAGGTCTGTAGACCTGGCTTGACTCGCTGATGGGTTGGTTCAGGAGCACATTCACTTCTCTCTGTTTGGGGTTGACGTGCAGTAGGATGGTGCTATCCAGAGAGTTGGCCAGGTGTATTTGCAGCAGGTCAGCTGGCGTGGTGATGGCGTAAGCCAGCACAGTTAGCACAAGGCTTAAGGGTATCCTGTATGGTGGGGTTTTACCCGTGGTTAGGCTGTCACTGGAGGAGCTATCCTCCCACAGCAGGTCTGTTGTTAATGCTGTAATCAGCTGAGTCTGGGTAAAGTCATTATGGAAGACAGTAAACAGCGGTTTTGTGGAGTTTACGGTCTGGTTCGCTGCATTGACACTGGACATACCAATGTTAAACGTTCTGGCGGCAGCAGCGGCTCTGAGCAAAGCTCCCGGGAACTGTTTGGAGCGGTGGTGGTGTCCACCTAACTCCATTTGTGTAACAGTCACTTTCTCGTGTTGGCTGAACATGTGTTTGACATCGGCCTCAGTGTGAGTGAGGGAGTCCTCTCTCCATCGGACACCTGTCCAGCTGTATTGGGTTACGGTGCTGGGATAGTGTGCTCTGTCGTCGGTGATCAGGAGTCTCAGTGGTTCTCTCGGTGGCAGCTGTCCTCTCTTTGGCTGACAGCACAGCACGGCAAACCACAGCAGCATCCTGGTACAGATAACAGGGAGAGAGAGAGAGAGAAAGAGAGAGAGGGGAGGAAGAAACAAGCGAGGGCTGTCTTTGGTTGGACAGGGCAGTCTCTTTGCTTCGTGGGCGGCGACTGGGTTTAACTCGCCCTGGCTCATGTTTTGCCACATTTTGCTGCTGTCATGACGCTTGCTTCAGTGTTTTGTCAGTGGCTCTGGGGCTGCGTGGTGCAGCACATGATGCGTCATGGAAATATATTGGCATATTCCCCCTTTTGCTCCGTAGCATTACAAGCCCTGGCATAGTGATGTCAGATGGTGCACGAACCACAATGTTTTTCTGTGCACGCAGCATGTCGTTTGTATCATGCAGTGGTCTGGGGCTTTGGTTGTAAGTGACTATAGACTGGATGCCAGGGTGGATGGAGTGGTCTGAGAGGTGGCAAAGCAAAGTCATTATGGAGGTTTCAGAAGCCCGCATGTCCATTATGTTGGTCTTTGTAGATAACGGAGCCAGCGTAAGCGTTTCTGAGGTAGGTAGTTTAGCTAGTAAAGTTCTTAAGCTGTGTGTAATCAGTTCAACCCTGATAGTGGGTGGGTGGGTTGGGAGTGACCACAGCCTGTTGTTTAGTGTGCCAGTTTTGGCACAGTCAGTTTGACCTTTTAAGTCCTTGTCTAGACTTGGTAGCTTCGAGTGTCCTTTTACCTTCTTCCAGTACACAGTCACATTGTGTGTTTTTGTGATGTTATCACATTGCTGGAACAGGTGTTGGTGTTTGACTGGCTTGTTGTTTGCAGTTTTGAAACCATTCTGTTTACAGCATGGAATATGGCACACGAAACTGAGTCTAGTATAGTTAGAGTCTGTACAGGCTTTGTTCAAACAGATGTTGAATTCAGCTGGTGAGTTGGCATCGTCGAACAGACACCTGTTGAAGGTGAACTGACGGTCGCCAAGTGTTAATGCCAGTTTGTGTTGGTTTTACGGGTGCACCGGAATGGTCCAGAATCCAGAGGCCACATCAAGTGTAGGGAGGATTGTGGCTCCTCTGATTCGGGGCATTTCTTGTTCCAGCTGTGTCTTGTGCCATTGTGACAGCGGCACCTGTTGATTCCTGTAGTCACTAGTGGCTTGCCACTCGCCGTTAGTTTTGAGGGCGGGCCGGATGAGGGTTGAGTAGGTGCTGTTGCATGGATAGATGACACCTTTCTCCAGCATAGATTCGATGATCTCCTGCACTGGTTTGTGTGAGGCGATGAGAATCTTGTACTGTTTGACAGAACTGGGAGGAGCATCAGGTTGCATAGGTATGCGCACCGTGTGTAGGTTGGTAAGACCACAGTTTAAAAAGTCTTTGGCACAGGATTCTTTGAGCTTATAAAGAATTTGTCTGAGTCTTTGGCGATCTGTATCGCTCTGAAGTGCATGAGCGTCTTGTAGGATTTGCTGCACTTGAGATTGAAAACCTGTGTAAGGCTCCTCCATCGGTGTGTCATCAGTCAGTTTGGTATTGAGAGTTGTAGCAGCTTCATCAGTCTCACTGACGTTCTGGTGGGAGACTGTGTATACTGCGAGGTGTTGGTCATCTGTCAGATCCATTCTGCATACCTGGTCTTTGCTCACCGACATGACAGATGTGATAGTGACAAATTTGAAGGGTGCAGTGAACAATGTGTTGTTTGTACTCCCTTCGGGTATCAGTGCAGGTGGAATGGGCTCAATGACAGGTAGTACAAGTTCAAAGTCATTAAAGTCATGGCTCACTAGCCATCCCAGCCCGTAGGCCTTGGGAATGTTAATGTCAGTTGCTGTGCAGTTGTTGCACAGGGTGTAGACTATACAAGATGACACTTCAGTGAGGGGTGTGGCTTCAAGTGTGAGTCCGAGTTCCACACATTCAGGTGAGGAATGGAAGAAACCCAGCGTGTGGTTTAAGGTTTGACCACATTGCAGGTTGAGCTGAACAGCGACCCCTTTGGTGTAAGCTGGTATCACTGTACGCTGTTCGTTGACTAAGGTGCAGAGGCTTGAAATTGAACTTGGGCCACAGCTGGGTGCTGGGGATCCCGTGACCTCTGTGACCTGACAGTCTGGCTCTGTGGGAGTTCCTGTGACCTCTGTGACCTGGCAGTCTGGCTCTGGCAACCTGTGTGGCTGGAGGGAAAGAGGTTCTCGCACTTGAGCAAAGTCTTTTAGCTGTTTGAAGTTCAGAAAAGGGTCAAAGTGGTCTAGCAGGTCTTTGTCGATGAGAAATGCATGAGTGTTCATTGGTGAGACATACATGGGATGTCCTAGACTCATCAGACCGATTGTCAGGTGAATGGAAACAACCTGTTCAAACTGGATGTCATTCTGGCTGTACAACTGTGCATTCAGTTCACAAGTTTGAGGTGTAAGAATTTGATCTTGTTTCTTAGCTTCAAATTGGAGTCTTTTGAAAAGGCGAGATGAGATCATCGTCAGGTTTGATCCTGTGTCGATCAGGTATTCCATGCTGACTCCTTTTCGGCTCACCCCCTTTTCGACAAGGCTGCCCCGGAATGTTGGCATCCGGGCAGGTGTGACGATCGATGGGTGGTGAGGACCGGTCTTGTGTAGCTCGCTGCGAAGGCAGGTAGTCAAAACAGCATTTTCTGGTACCTTGTGTTTGTGGTACCTGGTGTGAGGACCTGTGCTGTCTCATTCAGGGTGTGCAGTTGTCAGCTGTGGAGCTTGGGTGATGCTGTCACCTTGTGATGTGACAGTTAGCTCTGTGGTCTGTGGATGACGAGCAGTGTTCTGGGTGCTTGGCTCATACAGATGGCAGTTAGACAGGGTTTTGGTTTTAGTTCATATGCTTAGACATAAGATGTCTGGTTCATCTTCCTTGTCTTCCTTGCAAGTTTTCATGTAAAGAAGCTCTTTCAGCACCCTCAGGATCTCTGCTGTCTCAGACGTGGCTGCACTGTGTTTTTCTGACGTGGGCTCAGGATTGAGCTTACCAGTGTCATATCGAGAGTGGTTCCACTGCCGGCTGTCGGGGCTTTGTGTTCTGGACGGTGGGGATCGGCTCTTTTTGGGTCGCCGGCCCCAGAGTCGCTCGCTCTGGTGCGTTGGATGAGCACCACCACGATTGTGTTGCCCTCTGCTGGCTTGGAACGGTATTGACTCTCTGTAAAAATGTCTGTGACTGTGGTGTTTTAGGGCGCCATCTAGGGTTAACTCCAAGCAGTGCTCAGAGACAGAGACTTTGGGGTTTTTCACAATCTTTTCACAAATAGTCTTTTGCTTGGTGCAAGCTTTGTGGGCTGAGTTCCGTAACTCTTGTGTAGTTCTGTTACGTGGACACGCTGGGACTCTGAGATGAAAACTCCAACTGGCATGTAGGTTTCGGAGGAACAGAGTTTTTAAGTTGACATCTTGTTCCATACTTGGTTCGTTGCATGCTCCGAAGTAGGCTTTTCGTAGCTGACTACAGAAAGTCTGTGGGTTTTCAAGTTGGCCCTGTTTGAGGTCCATAGCGATAAGCAGCCCATGGTCTGAGTCTGGATCAGAGAATTCAAGAATCAAAGTCTGTAGCAGTTGCTGGTAGTACGCTTTGACAGTCTCTGGTTGACGATCCAGAAAACAATGCACATCATGGCTGGACGTGATTTTTTAACAGGTACAATGTGTTCACATCTGTCACGTTGATGACAGTTTGCAAGTGAAAGTCAGTGTCTCGTAAAGAAGCATGAACGTCATGTCCTCCGGCAGTATCTGGCTTGAATGTAGGGATGCTTCTGGCTAGCTTGTCAAGTTCTCTGTGAGCCGTGCAGGGTTTAGTGGCATGCGTTCTCTGGAAGGGTTCTCTCCCCTCCGTTGTTGACAGGTGTTCTGGTAAGCTGGCTGGTGATTTCTTGAGCCGTGAGCTTACACCCCCTTTTTCCGCTCTGGGCTCTTGGCTGAAAGGGTTGGAGTGGCGGGCCGGGAGAAACTTTGTGGTGTGCGTTTCTCCGATCCAGCCACTCTGTAATTTGTGAGATTGTCTCAGTTCTGTGTGAACAGTGTCAAGTTCATTTTGGAGCTCGTCGCTCTGCAGAGTAAGCTCGTTGATTTTAGCTCGGGCCGCTTGCAAGTGTGTTTTGCAGGCCCAGGTTTTAGAGTCTCTTTCTTTTTGTTCAGTCTCTGCTCTTTTTAGGAGAGCGTCACTTTGCTGGAGTTTTTTGTTGAGTTCTTTTCTGGATTCTCTCTCCAGCTGTTCTCTTTGATCTGTGTCGAGGCGAAGATCTTGCAGGGTATTGTGAAGTCTTTCCACTTCTTTCTGTAGCTCTGGATCTGTGTCGTCCTCTTTCTCGCGCTGGTTTTGGGTCTCGAGGAGGAGCTGATCAAGACGACTCTGGGTTTGGGCCTGGTCCGTCCAGGCCTCCTCCGCTTGAAGCTTAAGCGTTGCTGCTTGCTGTTCAAGGTCGATGTTGCTCCGTTCACTGAGCCGTGCCTGGGCGACGAGAATGTGAACGAGGCTTCCGAAGATCCTGGCGAGTTCTTTGTAGTAGTCGCCTTGGGTTGGATCGTGTGCCATCAGTTCATCTAGCTCGGTGTCTAGTTGCTCTGGGTGCTGCAGGTTACTGGAGTCCTTGGGCAGGAAGGGGGTCGTCACTGCTTTCAACCATGTCGAGAGGTGGCCCCCGTGGACTGCTGGACTGGATGGCTGGAACATCCTGACTCACTGTCGGTGAGAGAAGCACAGCACACACACACACACACACACAAAAAGACCAATGCAAGTTCGTTCTACGGTTAACAAGCTATATTCATACGGCTGTGCCGTTTATGAGAATTTTGGGGCTAACTGATGCAAACAGTCAGACAGGTTAGTAGCCAATTTACTCGTTAGTAGTCAACGAAGGATCTGAAATGGAGATTTGACAGGCAGTAGCCTAGCGGGTCACGTGATGACACCGGCTGCTGGTTGTCACTCTATTTAGCTTCTCTGGTGGCTCTCACAGGTTACTGTCTCTATGTGAAATGAAAGAAATCACAACAGAACAGAGGATAGAAAAAGATCAAAGTGAAACACAACACTTGAAATTAGGTAAAACAATAGTAACACAATGTGTTAGTGAGAATAAGGAGGCCTAAGCCTACTGCTAGATTTTAAGATAGGGCCAACAGGTGAGTGGGGCTATCCGAGTAGAAAACCTAGAAAGATGGTGTGGCTTGAAGAAGCAATGGGTCAAACACTTAAAATATATCCAGGGGAATATCTTATATTCTGTGGCTTATAATAAGTGGATGGTTTTATCACATTTGGTTCACCTGGGTGCATTGAAGTCATTCAGGTGGAAACCAGTGGCTTGGTCAACCTCTCCAGCGCTTCCCAAACACTCAACCGCAGTGTCCCCGGCCCTCCGTTACTCTGGCGCTGCGCCCTCTCAGACAGCTTGTGACTTTTAACACAACCGGGCAACACCAAGATGTCAACCGCCAGACAGTACTACAAAATTGGGCTGTTACCTAGAACCCTCTCTTAAAAGAGAGTGGCCCCGATTTAGGCCCCGGTTTAGGTACTGGTCCCAGAGATTGCGTCGTGTGTCGGCTGGACTGATTGACTACCGTTGGAGTGCCAAATTGCTGATGTCTCCGCTGCGTGCCGCAACGGACAGAGATAAGAGGAACCGAGTTTCACTCACAGCCAGTGTCGGTAACACCGGTCGGGCAGCCTTGCTTACTGGAGACCTGAGATGACTGTCCAATCACCAAGGGAGTTCTACAATCAAATACACAAAGGATGAACAAAGGAAACTTAAAGTTAATTAAGGTTTGGTTTGTTTAACATCAATTGAGTAAATATATATGTAGAAATGAGAGGTAACAGCTTTACCTAATAATGATAAAACAAAGAAAAGGGTGTCAGGAGAAAGCAGGCTGGATTCAGGTGCGGGTAAACTCAAGGCTTTATTCACAAAGCGGAGACAGAGAAGAAAGAGTCACGTTCCACAGGTTTCACTCGCAGTGACAGGATGAACAGCTGAAGCTACTAGGAGCTCTGGGCTTGTAAGAACTAGAGCAGAGAAATAAGCCAAACACACTGGAGCCTGAGGACAAGACACGGCAGGGTGAGTACAAAGAGCTGCTAGATGATCGGAGCTATTGGAATGAATAACAACAGTCTGACAATAGACAGAGAAACACAGGGAATAATAAAGGGGAAAAATTTAGAAGGACATAGAGAACAGGTGGCGAGCAATTATGGTTAACAACGGGGAACAAGGGAGGCGGGGAAAACACAAACAGGCAGACGTGGTGAGCTGTCAAACCATCCCAACACACACACACACACACACCAAAAAGACAGGTGATTAGCCCAGAGACCCGACAGTACCCCCCCTCCCAGGAGCGTCACCTGGCGCTCTAGGAAGGGGCCTACCTCGATGCCGCCGGAAGTCCTCAATCAACGAGCGGTCCAGAATGTCCGGGGACGGCACCCAACACCTCTCCTCTGGACCATACCCCTCCCAGTCCACAAGATACTGAAACCCCCTGCCGCGGCGCCGCTCATCGAGTAATCTCTTAACCGTATAGGTAGGAGATCCATCCACAAGACGAGGGGGTGGGGTGTGGGGCGACTGCAAGCAGGATTAAGGGGGGAAGAGAACACAGGCTTGACCCTGGAAACATGAAACACCGTGTGAACCCGACCAAGAGTAGGAGGGAGCTTGAGCCTGATCGCCACCGGACTAACCACCTTGGTGATGCGGAAAGGCCCAATGAATCTGGGTGCCAGCTTACGAGAAGGCGCCCGGAGAGGAAGATCCTTGGTAGAGAGCCAAACCCGTTGACCACACACATAGGTAGGAGGAGAGGACCGGCGACGATCAGCTGCAGCCTTGGTTCTGTCAGAGGCTTGGACCAAAATCCTCCTGACTCTGGGCAGGATAGGGTAGCTTGGGCAGGGGAATAAAATGAATTACAGTGTTTCCCTTCGACGGAGGAAGCCCAGAGACGAAATCAAGGGCAATGTGTGACCAAGGACGGGAAGGGATAGGGAGAGGATGCAGTAGACCATCAGGAGGGCGATTGACAGGCTTACTTTGGGCACATGTGGGGCAGGCCAACACAAACTGTCTAACATCTGCGGCCATAGTAGGCCACCAAAAACGCTGTCGGATGGCAGACAACGTTCTCCGAATACCTGGATGGCAGACTAACCTGGATGAGTGACCCCACTCAAGGACCTCAGAGCGCAGCCGGCACCACCATCGCTGCTCGATACCCCACGAAAGAGCCCCGACCACCACCCCCTCAGGAAGGATGGCCTCGGCCGCAAACCCCCCCCCCCCGGAGCACCGAACAGGCGAGAGAGGGCATCAGGCTTGGTGTTCCTTGATCCCGGCCGCTACGAGAGGGTGAAATTGAATCTGGCAAAGAAGAGCGCCCAGCGGGCCTGACGCGAGCTCAGCCTCTTGGCCGAACGGATGTATTCTAGGTTCTTGTGATCCGTCCAGACCAAGAAGGGCTGCGCTGACCCCTCCAACCAATGACGCTACTCACCAAAGGCCAATCGTACCGC
The DNA here is from genome assembly GCF_963082965.1 of Carassius carassius. Taxonomy (NCBI): domain Eukaryota; kingdom Metazoa; phylum Chordata; class Actinopteri; order Cypriniformes; family Cyprinidae; genus Carassius; species Carassius carassius. The sequence goes on along the minus strand of NC_081790.1, from coordinate 19,915,210 downwards.
CAGCAGCTCTCTGTTGCCGATGTCATAGTTATGTTCTGCAGGGCTGAGACGACGAGAGAAGAATGCACAAGGATGAACCTTCCCATCATGGAGGGAACGCTGAGATAGAACTGCGCCAACCCCAACGTCAGAAGCATCAACCTCGACAATGAACTGGGCCTCCGGATCTGGAACCATTAGAATAGGTGCAGAGACAAAACGGGACTTTAAAATGTCAAAGGCTACCTGCGCTTCCCGGTTACACCTGAAAGACACCTTAGTGGAGGTTAAGGCTGTCAGCGGTGCAGCGATCTGACCAAAATTCCGGATGTAACGCCGGTAGAAGTTGGCAAAACCCAGGAAACGCTGCAGAGCCTTCCAGGAGTCAGGGACCGGCCACTGGGCAACAGCTTCAATCTTAGCGGGATCAGGCTTGATCCCCTCCGTAGAAATAATATGGCCAAGGAACGTAACAGACTCAGCGTGGAATTCGCACTTCTCCGCCTTGACAAACAACTGGTTCTCTAGTAACCGCTGGAGAACCCGTCTGACATGCTGGGTGTGTAATTGGAGAGAAGAAGAAAAAATCAAAATATCATCCAAATACACAAAGACAAATTGATTAATCATGTCACCCAACACGCTGTTGACGAGTCCCTGGAAAACTGCTGGAGCATTGGTCAGACCAAACGGAAGAACCAAGTACTCGTAGTGTCCCGAAGGGGTGTTAAATGCCGTCTTCCACTCATCCCCCTCCCGAATGCGCACCAAGTGGTAGGCGTTGCGCAGGTCTAACTTGATGAAGACCCGAGCTCCCTGTAATAATTCAAAAGCAGAAGACATTAAAGGTAGGGGGTACCTGTTCTTGATAGTAATGTCATTCAAACCTCTGTAATCAATACAAGGGCGCAGGGAGCCGTCCTTCTTCTGAACAAAGAAAAACCCTGCACCAGCGGGAGAGGAGGAATGGCGGATGAGCCCAGCCTGAAGTGACTCACGTATGTACTTGTCCATGGCCTCTCTCTCTGGACCTGAAAGGGAATATAAACGACCCTTAGGCGGAGAAGAGCCCGGGAGGAGATCAATGGCACAGTCGTAGGGGCGATGCGGAGGTAGCGAGGTGGCCCGGGCCTTACTGAAGACCGCCCGAAGATCATGGTACTCCGCCGGAACACCAGTCAGGTCTGAGGGATCCTCCTGAGGAACACAAGACACAGAGACAGGACAAAAAGCAGCACCCAAACATGACACGTGACAAGACTGACTCCAGGCTAAAACAGAATTATAGACCCAATCAATGTGGGGATTGTGCTTGTGCAACCATGGGTGTCCCAGAACTAAAGGAGCCTTAGGGGAATCAATAATAAACAGTTCAATCCGCTCATGATGACTGCCAGCAATATGGAGGTCTATCTTGGGAGTGACGTGGGTGATGGTGGTAAGGGGACGGCCAGCTAATGACCATGCTGAAACGGGGCTAGCCACAGGAACAAGCGGGATCTTCCAACGTTGAGCAGAGGCAGCATCAAGGAAGTTCCCCTCAGCCCCTGAGTCCACAAGGGCGAATCCAGTGTGTGAATGACTCTTGAAGGAGAGTTGGAACGGCAGCTGAGTGCGTGTTGCAGGAGAGCTTGAGCTGAGAACCGTGCCCACCAGGACGCTCCGCCTCACTGGTGGACCCTGGCCCTTTAATGGGCACTGAAGGGCGAAGTGGCCTCCCTTGCCGCAGTATAGACACGCCCCCGACAACAGACGCTCCTGCTTCTGCCGTGGTGTAAGCCGTAGACGACCCAACTGCATGGGCTCCTCCTCCGAGGGCTGTCGGCTGGCTAAACTGGCTGAAGAGGACTCTAGGTGGCGCCACAGGGCGGGTGTTTGCCGTTGTTTGCGGCGCCGGCTGAGACGACCCTCAATGCGGAGCGCGAGACTAATGAGCCTATCCAATTCCCGCGGGAGCTCTATGGCCGCGAGTTCATCCGAAATAGCGAAATCCAACCCCTCAAGAAAACGAGCGCGCAGCGCGCTCTCATTCGAGCCGCATGCTGCAGCTAAAGTCTGGAACTGGATAGCATAGTCAGTCACGGAGCTCCTCCCCTGAGACAGTCGTGATAACTGGGCCGCCGCCTCGTCACCCTGAGCAGAGCGATCAAACACTTTGGCCATCTCTTGACTGAAAACCGCGAAAGTGGCACAACAGGGAGCCCGCGATCTCCAAACGGCAATTCCCCATTCGCGGGCACGGCCCGAGAGGAGTGTAAGGACGTAAGCCACCTTGGTCTCTTCATTAGCGTAACGCCGGGGCTGCAGAGAAAACACCAGCGAGCATTGGGAGAGAAACGCTTGAGAGGCGTTAGGATCGCCATCGTAGACCGGCGGATTGTTGGCATGGGGTTCGGACTCGTGTGACATACCGGTGTGAGAAACGGGACCCCGGCTCGTTGCCTCTTGCTGAAGATCGTCCACCCGTGTGAGGAGTTCGGAGACTCGGGCACTGAGAACTTCCACATCCAGCGCGGTGGTGTTGAGCTGAGTGGCATGCTGCCCGATCAACACTCCCTGTTGAGCGAGAGCCGAGCGAAGCGGACCAGATCCCGCTGAATCCATAATATGGTCAGACTGTTCTGTCAGGAGAAAGCAAGCTGGATTCAGACGTGGTGAGCTGTCAAACCATCCCAACACACACACACACACACACACACACACACACACCCACACCAAAAAGACAGGTGATTAGCCCCAAGACCCGACAAAGGGATTATGATAATAATGGTAATTATCAAAATAACCTAAGCCAAAAGAGAGAAGAAAAATAATAAGAATCAAAATAAACGACAGGAATGAACCACGGGAGAAAAAGTAGCTGGTTTTCACCACAAGGGGCGTACTGCCTCTCCGTGCTTAACCCGGTGAGCAGAAAACTTAATTCAAATTAATTCAAAACTGGTTTAAATCAAAATTTAAAATAAGCACGTAAGAATTAAATTAAAATGAAAATCTGAATAATATCCTACAATAACCAATGGTAACAGTAAGGTATCATTAATACTTATGAAATTAATCAAAAAGGGTCAAAATAGACATGCAATTCAAAACAGAACTGAAAAGAAAGAGAGCAAAGAGCTGTTAGTCGATTTAACAGGAGACTGCCACTAGATGGCTTACCTTCTAAGTGGGTCAATCAGTTTCCACTATTACACAATTACATTTTAATTCAAATCATGTTTGAACCAAACTCAAAGTAAATGTAAACAGTCTGAAATTGTCTAACCTGAAATAATATTCGCATGAGCAAGGCTGTAAATGCAAATAATTATTGAGAATTTTTACATCTAATTCAAATAAATCACAAGGGGAAATAGAGATTAGCAATTAGAGCGCATTATCTGAAACGGCCACGAGATGGCGCCTACTTGCACTCATGCAAGCTGGAATCAGAAGGCAGGGCGTAATTTTGAACTTCTAAACAAAGACCCTCTCTGGTGTTTAGTAAGCGGAATTACAGCTGACTTCAACGTGATCTAGAATTTGATCGTTTGTCAGGCTGATCCTCTGCATCAAATCACAAGTAACAGACAGAAAAAGGTTTTATGACCTTTTGTGGTGCTATATACTGCACAAGAGCGTAAGGACAGGATTCGTTTCACTGCCAAGACACAAATGTGAAAAACGGGAATTTTTACATCTGTTGAACTCCCATAAACATGTTTTAGGTTTAGAAATCGGGTAGCTAAGCCAATTTTAGACCAGGAGTTTTTATCGTTTATTTTTGAATATCACTGTGGTTCACCATGAATTCAATAACGATATTTAATAAGCAAGGCCTTTTTATCTGAATCAGAGGAACATCGCTCATGTTCAGATTTACATGTTGCAACTAATAAAAGATTTCTTCATCTTTTAATTATTCATATTAAAATGTTCTCACTGCAGAGAGATCTTGGTCTTTCTTAACAGGAGACTTTTTAACATTTTACCTTCATTAAAATAACAGTGACTATACTGTTAAGTTTCTATAAATACCTAACGTGCTGACTGATCAGCTTTTGCCTCAGTCAGTTAGGGGTGAGTTCGCGTCTTGCGACTTCTCACAAGTACAAATTTCATAGCGCGCGTGCAGAAATTATTAATAACCATATACACAGATTGAACTGGATTGCTCACAAAACGAAGTTTGAAATGGCCGCCGTTTCTCCACCAAATAATGTAACCGCACTGGGTTGTACATAATAATTAACTCAAATGATATAGGGAATTTGGGTAATTAATCAGGAATATGATTAATATATATATCATATTACGGTTGCATTAAAATTATTGAAGATGAAAAATAGGTCAATTGTATATATTAATAACTCATCACAAGGCACTGTAATTTACTCATTAATATTTCAATATTCTATTCTTCATATCAATTATTGTGATATCTTTTACTAGAAATTAATGTAAATCAAATGTGGTTCGTCCAGCAAACGGCCGTAAGATTTGTTTTATTAATTCTCAGTAACGCTATCACTTCCTATAATTCCAGGACGAATAGTTTCTGGCCATGAAACCATTCTCCTGTCCTTATAAAATTTATATTACTTAAAAGTAACAGATGAGCTTTGTAGCTAAGATCGGCATTTCATTGACTTCGTAACATGAGTAACTTAGACAGACAATCTGGAGTATATGGAATTTAATAATTGAACTAATATTACATCAACTACGATTTATACAGAGTAAATACGCGTACGACAATATATACAGTAAACTTTGTACAAGACATAACGAGATCCAAATGAGGGAGAGGGAAAGAATGAGAGTGAAAGAGGGTAAATGAGAGAATGCAGTTATTTAAACCAACAGACATTAACCCTTGAGAGACAACCTAAACTCAAATCATAGACAACTTTAGCAGCATTTTAATCTATAGAGAATCGATACTTGCAAGTGTTTCTCTTTGTGTGTGCTGGAGCAGCGTGGGCGTGTAGCGTGCATCAATCTGGGCTTGTCCTCTCTGTGTCCGGGCTGCTGCGGAATCGCGCGATATTTGAAAGTTCAAAGAAAGCAATGTTTCAGAGTTCATCTTCCTCGTGTGGAGAGGCGAATAGGTGAATGAACTTAGTAAAGAAAATAAACAAAACAACAAAAAAGAAAGCTTCCGAAGGAGTCATGAGAATGGCTGTCCTCTCAGCCCCTGTGCTGAGGGGGACGGCGATAGGAGCGATCAGAGAAGAGAGAGAGGACGAGCGAAGAAGAGAAGAGACGGAGGAACTTCCTGGGTCAGTCCTTATAGCTTAAATTGGTTCACGCCTCTGTTCGTGTGAACAACCAATGAACGTCCGCGATCTGAAGCGGGAAAAGTTCATTTGTCTCTGTGGAAACACCCACTTCGAGTGAGTTATGGTACAGTCGAGTTCAGCAGTTTTATTCCAGCAAGTTGGTAATTCCAGAATAATACATTTTACTGTAGTTTCCTATTTATGAATGTTTGATTCAAAGCAACACGGTTAAATAGATACCGAACACGACAGATAAAAGTATACAGAACACAAAGTTACATTTCTATGTAGAACTACACACATTTAACATTTGATTAACACATGATAAAATTGCAGATACTCCAATTTGATATGGGGAGACATCTAAGCACAAAAAGCGATATATTTTATACCTTTAAAAGGTAATTTTTTTTTCTTTCCTTACAAAAATCCCAGCGAGAGCTGGCTTCCCTGTTTCTCCCAGATGCAGTCGTAAAGTTTACGACTCTGAAGGAGTTGGGTTACAGCTCATGATTCTATTTGAGAAAGTTAAAATGAGGAGAAACATTTCCTATTTACAAGTCATACTTATACTCCTCACATCACAGGATTAACCATTTATATGCAATACACAAACCTATTCAACATACACATTATTAAGGATTTACATGATGAGTGTAAGAAAAGACATTTGTGGGTGTGTGTGTGTAAGTTGAAAGGAGAGTTAATTTCTCCTTTGAGGCTGGAATGTGTTGTCGGGCCGTGGGGGGAAAGCAAAACGGGGGGGGGTTTCGTCCTTTTTTTCCTTTTGAGGCTCCCGCGAGTGTCTCTGGAGACTCTCTCTAAGGTGTAATAACTGTCACCCACGGCAGGATGTTGCCGACATCACGGCGCCCCAAATGGTGAATTATGTTGGAAGATGTAGTAAAACTCAAAGTCCTGGGTTACTCACGTTCTGGTCTTTGAGTGCAGAATGTGTTAGAGTTAGGATTCATTAATATGGAACAGATGGCTGAAATACCATCAGCTTCTCTGTCTAATCATTGCACTCAGCTGTCACTGGTCATTAATCATTGCACTCAGTCAATTCCTCATTAGCGTTTGTCTCTCCCTGTGTATTTATACTCGGTCTGTCTTAGTATGTGGCACGGAGTCCTTGTTTAATTATTACGTCCGTCTCAAGTCTTGCTCTCGCCTTGTGTCCTTGTCTGTTTATGTTTTCTGGATTGATGTTTGGTTTTGACCCCTGCATGGACTGTTTACTCTTTGGATTACCCTTAATAAATGACATACTCACACTTGGATCTCTCTCCGTGTGTTCCTGTATTCCGGCTGTGACAGAGATAGAAACAGGAAATAAAAAGAAAATAAAGTTAAGCATAGCTGCTGCTGTTCATATAATTTCAGACAAAAGATTATGTATTTAATCACATATAACTGGAGTGCTTGGTTATTAGGTGTGTTGTGTGAATACAAAACTATGTATTTTAATCTAATTTAAACTAAAAAAGTGTGCCCGAGCCCCAAATATTATTAGGAAGGCTATTTCAAAGTAAAATACCAAAAAGTTCTACTTCCTTTAGTGGACTTTGATAAATTCTTGGTATTAGAATTTAGTGACCTCACTACAGGCCAAGCACCACAGTTGCTGCTGCCCCCATTTGTGCTTATTTTGCTACATATATCTGATTTGATCACAAGTAGGTTTAATAAATGCACATCCAAAAACTTTAAGCAGGTGCTCAATCACATGATACACTTCACCAATCAATAAACAAAAATCAACACACTGCCACTAATGCTCTCAAAAATCAGTTTATTGATGAAGTGTTTCATGTGATCCCTGTAAATGTATTATTTGTGGAACAGGCAGTCTCTTTAGAATGGAATACACACGCCACAGTACCATTTCAGTAGGTGGAACATCATATTTGTAATTTATACTACCGTTAAAAGTTTGGGGTCAGTAAGATTTATTACATCTTTGAGATAAGTCTATTCTGCTCACCAAGGCTGCCTTTATTTGATCAAAAGGAAGTAAAAAACAGTAATATTGTGAAATATTACAATTTAACACAACAGTTTTCTACGTGAGTATATTGTGAAATGTAATTTATTTCTGTGATCTAAGCAAATTTTTATTACTCCAGTCTTCAGCGTCACATGATCCAAGTCAAGTCAAGTCACTTTTATTGTCACCTCACCACAGCACATGTGCCTTGGTGAGTGAAATTCTTTTGAGCTTGCTCCAGAAATTGCAGAAACAATTAACATATAACCATACAGACTTCAACAGGTGAAAATGTGCAATATGCACATACATATAGTCAGTACACACAGTGTACTATTAGACATATTTACAGTTAACACTACACATTATACACTATACACAGAATGTACACGTTCCACATTATGTAAACATATATAAGCATAAAAACATGCTAAGGTGAAACAGAGTGTACTTGAAATTGATACAGAAATGTCATGGATGTGCATCGGATGGTATCCGGTGGTAACGGGTAGGTTATTGTATTAAAAGCAGTGTGTATGTATAGTCCAGTGTTGAACTGTAAACGTTAAAGTGCAGTGTGTGGCATACCATATTGTGGGAGTATGCTGTAGGGTGCTGTAGGGTGTATTAGATCTGACTGTTCATTAGTCTGATAGCCTGAGGGAAAAAGCTAACCCTCAGTCTGCTAGTGCGGGATCGGATGCTGCGGAGACGTCTTCCTGAGGGCAACAGAGAGAGCAGTCCATGGGATGGGAGGCTGGAGTCACTGATGATCCTCTGGGCTTTCCTTATACAACGCCTGGTGTAGATGTCCTGGAGGGAGGGAAGCTCACCTCCAATAATGTGGCTGGCAGTTCGCACGACCCTTTTCAGAGCTTTACGGTTTCCAGCGGTGCTGTTTCCAAACCAGGCAGTGATGCAGCCCATCAGGATGCTCTCTATTGTGCAGGTGTAGATGCTAGGGCTCATTCCAAACTTCCTCAGCTGTCTCAGGAAGAAGAGGCGCTGGTGTGCCTTCTTCAGCACTGCGTCAGTGTGTATGGACCAGGTGAGATCCTCACTGATGTTAACGCAGAGGAACTTGAAGCTGCTTACCCGCTCCACAGGTGCCTTGTCGATGGTGATGGGTGAGTGTTATCTGCACTGTCTCCTGAAATCCACCACCAGCTCCTTGGTCTTGTCGATGTTGAGTGAGAGCTGGTTCTCCTGACACCATTTAGTCAGGGTCCTCACCTCCTCTCTGTAGGCTGTCTCATCGTTGTCGGTGATCAGGCCTATCACCGTTGTTTCATCAGCGAATTTGACGATGACATTGGAGCTGTGCGTGGCTTTACAGTCATGTGTGTACAGGGAGTACAGGAGCGGGCTGAGGACACAGCCCTGAGGAGCACCAGTGTTGAGGGTCAGCGGGGATGAATTATTGATGCCCACTCTGACCACCTGACTTCTGCCTGTCAGGAAGTCCAGGATCCAGCTGCACAGAGATCTGTTTAGTCCCAGATTCTGGAGCTTCGCAACAAGTGTGGCAGGCACTATGGTGTTAAATGCTGAGCTGTAGTCCACAAACAGCATTTTCACATAGGTGTTCTTAATTTCAAGGTGGGAGAGAGCAGTGTGTAGGGTGAAAGCAATAGCATCGTCTGTAGAACTTTTGCTTCGATATGCAAATTGTAGTGGGTCCAATGAGGCAGGCAGCACAGAGCAGATGTAATCTCTGACGAGTTTCTCAAGACACTTACTGAAGATGGGTGTGAGAGCAATGGGCCTCCAGTCATTTAAGCATGTGATTTTGTTTCTCTTTGGAATGGGCACAATGGTAGATTTTTTAAAGTACGAGGGAACCACAGACAGACAGACATTCCGATTTGCTGCTCAATAAACATTTTTAATTATTATCAATGTCTTATCAATTATCAAAAGTTAAAACAAATATTTCTGTTTTAAATAAACACTGTTTTAAACCTTTATTCATCAAAGAATCCTGAAAAAATGAAGCAACACAGCTGTTTTCAATACTGATAATGTTTCTTCAGAAGCAAATCAGAATGACTTCTGAAGGATCACGTGACACTGAAGACTGGAGTAACGATGCTGAAAATCCAGCTTTACCATCACAGGAATAAATTACTTCTCTAAATATACTCTTCTATAAATATATATATGTGTAGTAAATTGTATTCATTTCATACATTAAACTGTGGTTGCCATAAAAGACTTTCAAAAACATAAAAAAAAAACATGCCAACCCAAACTTATGAAACAGTTGTGTATGTTCAAGATTGTACTTACTAGTCCGGCAGTTTATAGCATCTTGGAGATGTTGTCTGACAGCAGTGGTGGGCCTTCAGGGTGAGCAGGGCATTCTCTGCTGGCCAGAGAACATTTTTTTGTGTGAAAAATGTTTTTACTGATTATTTAGTTATCATTTTCATTTGTGTAATATCCACAAATTGCTTGTGATTAGTTTAGTTGAGGTTGACTTGGAATATCCTACATTAAAAAAAGTCTATGGCCAGCACTACAGATGGTGCTACCCTTTTGATGAAAGAAGTCACATCTGATTTATTATGAGCATTAGTGACAGAATCATCAGCCAATCAAATTTTGACGTTCAATGACAGCACACCCTCTGGGTATAGAGACATGCATAGTGCTACCCCCAGCGACTGCCCTTTTAATCAGGGATTTCCAAGGTACAAAAGTGAAATTCAATGAAAAGAAAATACAGCCTACAGATCTGGTTGCCAATCTACTAAAATGCTTTTTTAAGGTGCTCTTTTGCAGACAAAAGAGAATAACTGAAAAAGGAAGACCTACACCTAAACGTTTTTATGCACCATTTCAAAGATTGCAACTACGAGTGCTATGAGTGGCTAACAGTTAAACCAAGCACAAGTTATTTTGTTGGCCGCGGTTAATTTTTTATCCGAGTCAAGGGACGTGAAATGAGTGCTTTTTTATTAGATGAGTATTGTATTATGCACATTGTTATAATAGAGGTCGACCGATTCATCGGTTTTGCTGATTAATTGGCAACGATAGTTGATTTGCAGAACTATCGGTTATCAGCAAAAATGGAGATAGTTTTCCTTGTGTTTGTTTTGCCAAGTGAAATAAAAATAAACTGATAACAAATAAACAGTTTTAGAATGTGACGCATCCGGAGTGTGTGATAACTGTGACTTCTCAAAGATGAAGCACTGCGCTTTTGCACAGTGTGTTAACTTTTTTTTATATATTTTGATTAGATAATCATGCAGTGTTCTAAAATAGCAGCAAATAAAATGTGAGAGTACACATACAATATCAATAACTTGTGCATGTAATTTTAATATGGCCTCGTGTATGTATTTCAAGATGGCTCTCTTTAAGTATGACTGTTGAAATTAAATTGTAATACTTAACAATAAGAGTCCATTTGTAACATTAAGGAAAGCTGCAGAAGTATTGTTCCTTGTTAGAGTGTGTTCATTTCATTTAAACATTTACTATTACTCATAGGTTTCCTTTTTACATTTTAAAGTTTCTTCTTTTAACATTAGTAAACTATGAAATAACTTTAATGATCAATATAATAATTGATATTAATACTACATTTTTATTCATTTACAAAGTATGGTTCAGTACTTTTACTGCTTTTTTAAAAAATAGTAAAGCTCTATTTTAGTTTTCGTTCAGTATCCATTTTAAAAACTATTGGTTGATAAATCGGTATTGGCCAGTGTGGAACAACCTAGCTACAACAAGACCAAATCAATACCGGTGGCTCCTGGTGACACATTGAGATCTAATGAAGAGAAATGATCGGTCTGTACAAGAAAATGAACACTACTTACAACAGTATTACCTTTAATCCAAAGCCTGGGCAACCAGCTGTCAGCGTGTTCACAACTGTCCATAGATGCGACTTCTCTGTCGCATGACAACGGATTCACAGGCGTGATACTGGAGCAGATGACGCTGTTTCCGGCGCAGCATCGTGATGTCTATCAGCCAAGTGAACTATCAGTGAACCATCCCTTTAACCCACACTAATCAAGCCTACTGATTAAGTTGTTGATCAGCCGTCATTGTTGTTGAGAGCCTGTGTGTGGCATAATATGTGCATTACACATACGGGTACGTTAGCTGTAACAGAGATGTGTAAGATGTGTACGGGTATCTTACAGTTGTTTACTGAAGGCACTGATTAAAACCCTACGGTACTCACTGTCTGACAGGAGGTTAACTCAGACTCTGCCATCATCACTGAAGAGTCCAGGAACAAAACAAGCAATCTGACACAGACACAACAATATTTACTCTGCAGTTCCAGGTTCATTAGAAGGGAACAAGATAGAGCAGAGGTAAAATGCAGATAAAAGACAGAATAATATATAACAATTATGATAACATGTGTAATATACATATTCTAATAATATAATCTTAATATAACAGAATCTATATTTTTAATTTTAGATTGAGTGTGACTTACGTTTTGATGTCAGGGACTTCTTTGGTGAAATATATTCCGAAAAAGGCATATTAATGTATTTCATGAGCTTCTTCAGTTCACCTGTATTTCTAAGTCAGTATCTCCCTTCAGAAATGTTGAAATCTTGGAGTTTCACTTTGTTCTGTAGAGTTTCTTTCTGTCCTCCTGAAATCACAGAACAATTTGTATTAATATCTGTTTATCATGAAATATCAAAACTCATGTGAACTTGTTTTCAGCCGATTACACTCTCAGTGTAAGTGACGTCATCGATTCAGTAAATCAGCCTTTTCCAATACACCACTGACAAATCACCAGCAAAACATTCACAGAGCCATCAAAATATCTCATACACACACGAAGATTTGATTAAAAGCCCAGAGTTTCATCAACAAGAGCTCAGTCTATAGAATTAGCCTACCTGAAAACTGCTAAGATGCTAAAGGCCTTTTGCGAAGACACTAAACCATTTCTATAAAATAAATTTAATTGAAACATGTCTGTAATGATGAAAACTTCCTAATCTTCGGGAAGAAGGAGGCAGGAACCGGCGGACAATCAAATAGACATTTTAATAATTGCAAAATAAACACAAAACAGCGCACCAGCCCCTCACGGACGACTGGTGCGCTCAAATAAAAACCAAAACACAGCTAAAAGCCCAGGCCTGGTCCTCTCTCGTCCTTCACTGTGTCGCCGCTCCAGTTTTATATCCTTCCATCTCCTACGTGGGACTCGAGACTGGCGGTGGGTCGCAGGTGTCACTGATTTGCCCAATCATTGCCGGCCTCACTCCTTGTTCCCACGTCCCTCGGCCCCGCCCCACCCGCCACAATGTCAATAACAAGTAAGAAACGTGTCAGGAACGTTTGTATATAATAGTTGTGTGATTTTTAGCGACTAAACATACCTAAAACAGTGTAAACCGCAGGGAGAGACGGAGATTACTGCTTGCCAGTAACGGTTCTCTTACGAGAGCTCTCTCGTACTGCGTCTTAGCTAAGACGCTACGGGAAAAGTCTCTTTTCACGAAATACTGAAGCAAAAAATTATCCTTAATTTTGTATTTTTGTAAAGCGCATTTGCAGCAGTACACAGCCATAGGCGAGACGGCTCGTTCGCTCATTGGCTTGTTCTGCGGCAACTGCACATCGAGCGCGGGCTGATGCAACAGCTTCGCGCCCTTCTTGCCACTTCCCGCCGAAACGGGTGTGGCCCAACCTATAAAAGGAGCTCGAAAAGGCTGACTCACCTGATTTTTCATCTCTTCAGCGAAGCTCACGCATCGCTGAATCACGGAGGAAGCAAGCGCCGTCTGAGAAAGCACATCAGCAGGACGAGCCATTCTGAAGCTGCTGGCATCGCCGCCTTCCACTGCCGTTCCTGCTGCGCTATCCGGCGCCTATATCCTTTCAATTCTGTTATATCCAAGCTGTTCTTTATGTGTGTGTGTGTGTGTGTTCGCCCTGCGACACACACTCGTAAAAGAGCTTGCGTCTTTTTTAAGATGCCTTCCTGCGGCTCGTCAGAGCCCCACTCAGTGAGGGAGACCGGTACGTCATCTGTGTCTCCTGCCTGGGTGAAGATCATGCAGCGCTCGCGCTCGCTGACGGCGGATGCCCCCACTGCGAGCTGTTGCCATGGTGACTCTGAGGACTCGCCTGGCCTTTTTCTCTGAGCCTGCATTCTCCGCTGCACTGAGGCGCCGTAAAAGCATCGCTTCCAGCGGATTCCGGAACCGTCTTCAGCTCAACCGAGCTCGCCGGTTCACCCTGCTTCACCGGCCCCCCCTGCATCGCTTCCCGGTGGGCAGCGCCCGCTGTTTGCCGGCGCGTCGTCCGAGGAAGTCGATCTCAGGGCCACGTCGGGGGAAGAGGACACGCGCTCTCTGCTAGCTTCGGGCAGTGAGAGCTGGGCGAGCTCCGAGGATCTCAGGCCTTCTGCTCAGAAGCCCAGCAGACGAGCTGACATCGAGAAGGAGCCGGGGCGAATGCTCGTGTTGGCCGCGATGAGTCTCGGCCGCGAGTGGTTTGCACCAGCGCCCCCCCTCTCGTTCCCGGCTGGATGGTATTTCCCTTTCGGATGAGCGTACTTCTCAAAGCCCGCCTCATTCCTTCCTGAGCTTCACGAAGAGGTGGCGAAGGCTTGGAATGCTCCATATTCAGCGCGAACTCGTTCGTCTGTCTCACTAGCATTCTCCACACTGATGATGCTAAAAACAGGAACTACCACTCACTTCCGCCGGTGGAACAGGCGATAGCGACGCACCTTTGTCCGCCCTCTGCTGGACGGCGGCAAAAGCGGTGTTGCCATCTAAAGCCTGCTGTTATCACAACAGCTTCAGCAACGCAGCTCGAGACCCCCGTTCTCGCTCTACCGGCCGTCGCCCCGCGCCGCGGGGTACGCGGCAGAGGATTACGGTGAGGCCGGGAGCCCCGAAGCCATCCTAGGAAAGCCATCTACGCATGCTGCATGACGCTGCGTCGGCACTACACACGATGGCTGCTTCATCGAAGCGCCGGTGTACGAGTTCCGCTGTGGCCGGGCTCTCACCTAAGCGCGCCGCTGTTTCAGTTCCAGAGATTGTGACTGTTTCAGCGTTTTTTGCAATGCGCAAGCCTGTACGGTTGCCCGCTTGCCTGCACACGAAAACCGTTATCACGGCTACACAGATATTTCCCGAAAAAGGTGTAATTTCTGGTGCTATAAATGTAGTGACGATGCCCACTCCTCAGTGCCCATCTCCACATGTAAGCACAGCCCTGCACACAGGGCCTGCGCCCATAAAAGCGACTCAAGTCGATCGCGCACACTGCATAGTAAGCGTGCCCACCCCTCAGTGCCCACAATTACTATGTCACATGCGTCATGTGGTTTCTGTAAAAAAACAAAACCCGTGCACGCTCGTCCGGCCACGGCCGATGTTGCTATAAATGCAGTGACGATGCCCACTCCTCAGTGCCCATCTCCACATGTAAGCACTGCACACAGGGCTCGCGCACATAAGATCGACACAGATCGGTCGAGCGCGCCGCATAGTAAACGTGCCCACTCCCCAGTGCCCACATACACTATGTCACATACGGCGCGTGGCTTCTGTAAAAACGAGGCCCGTGCACGTACACTCTGCACAGGCAGACAGCGAGTTGAAAGTGGTAAATGTGCACATATGCAGCCCACAGTTACTCGCAGACATATCGAGTCCCACGGGACCTGCTCAGTCTTCCCCCAGTCGGTTAAGCGCCGGGACGGGGTCGAGGAGGAGCGATCTGCCCGCTGTGATCAGCGCGCTCCCCGCCTCAAATGCGCAGCACACTTGAGCGCCGCCGTTGCCCGGTCAACAGAGCGCGCTTCGCATCCAGCCCTTAGCCATTCATGCAGATGCATGGTCAGCACTTCCAGGGGTTTCGGATTGGGTGCTAGGCAATGTAAAGAGAGGCTACTCGCTACAGTTTTTTTCGACGCCCTCCGCGCTTTTCAGCGCGCGTCGAAACTACGGTCAAAACAGAAGTAGCACACATACTTCGGGCCGAAATATCAAAACTGTTGAGCAAAGGGGCTGTAGAGCCTGTGTCTCAAGCTCAAAGCGGGGGGGGGGGGCTGTACAGCAGATACTTTCTGGTACCCAAGAGAGACGGGGGTCTCAGGCCCATACTGGATCTAAGACAGCTGAACAAGGCATTGATGAATTGCAGTTTCAAAATGCTTACGACCAGGAAACTCCTCGCGCAGATTCGCAGAGGGGACTGGTTCATGTCAATAGATCTGAGGGACGCGTATTTTCAAATACAGATAGCGTCAAACCACAGGCGATATTTGAGATTCACCTTCGAGGGCCAGGCATACCAGTTTACAGTCCTCCATGGCTCCTCGTACGTTTACGAGGTGCATGGATGCAGCGC
Source organism: Carassius carassius (assembly GCF_963082965.1). NCBI lineage: Eukaryota > Metazoa > Chordata > Actinopteri > Cypriniformes > Cyprinidae > Carassius > Carassius carassius. The sequence goes on along the minus strand of NC_081790.1, from coordinate 19,899,601 downwards.
TCGCTCCTCTCAGACTCAGAGGCATACGAGTGCTGAATTATTTGGACGACTGGCTGGTTCTGGCCCGATCACGAGTGGAGCTCGTGGACCAAAGGGCCGTTTTACTCGATCACCTCGAGAAACTCGGCCTCAGTGTCAATTGAGCGAAGAGTTCGCTGAACCCCAGTCAGACGATCCTGTTTCTGGGTATAGTTCTGAACTCGTGTTCCATGACGGCGCGGCTGTCACCACAGCGCGCTATGGGCATTCAGCGCGCAGCGAGTTCTTTCCGCTGTGGCGCGACCGTGTCGCTCAAACACTGTCAAAAGATGCTGGGTCTCATGGCCTCAGCATCTCCGGTTCTGCGGCTAGGCCTGCTCCGCATGCGCCCCCTGCAGTTCTGGCTGAAGGCTCGGGTGCCGCGCAGAGCGTGGGTGTCTGGCCGGCTGCATTTCAAGGTCGATCAGAGCTGTGTTGCGGCTCTAGCACCTTGGACAGCGAACGGCTGGTACCGATCAGGTGTAAGCTCGGGGACTTCCCCGAGTGTGAAAATGGTGTCGATGGACGCCTCCACTTCGGGATGGGGAGCGCTGCTCGAAGGCAGACCGTCCTTTGGCCTATGGTCAGAACGGGAAAAGCTCCATCATATCAACTGCCTGGGAATGCTGGCAGTGGAGAACGCGCTGACGCGCTTTTGTCCCCATATCAAGGATCACCACGTCGTAGTCAGTGCGGACAACATGTCCGTGGTGTCCTACATAAATCGCCAGGGCGGTCTCGGGTCCCGAAACCTGTGCAGGCTGACGGAACGCCTCCTGGTTTGGGCTCAGCGCAACGTGCGCTCGCTGAGAGCAGTGCATGTACCTGGACTGCAGAATCTGGGTCCAGACAGGCTGTCCAGAGGCAATGTTCCTACGGGCGAATGGTCTCTACACCCGCAAACAGTCCGGCTGTTGTGGGAGAGATTTGGCATGGCGGAGGTGGACCTCTTTGCGTCCCACGAAAACGCTCACTGCCCCGCTTTCTTTTCCAAGAACGAAAGCGCGCTGTCACGGAGATGGCCGTGCTGCCCGCTTTATGCGTTCCCTCCCGTCTCCCTCCTTCCGCAGGTGATAGAACGGGTGAGAGAAACGAGATGTTCAATACTGCTTGTAGCACCTCTTTGGAAGAACCAACCATGGTTCCCAGATTTGATGCAGTTAGCAGATGTCGCCCCGTGGCCGGTACCGTTGAGGAGGGACCTCCTCTCGCATGCCAGGGGCTCGATTTGGCACCCTCAACCGGAGTTGTGGTCCCTCCATGTGTGGGCACTCAACGGTTACCCGCTGATCTCGCAGAGGGAGTGCTAAATACCATCACTCAGGCTAGAGCTCCGTCGACACGACGTCTGTATGCCTCGAAGTGGTCGGTGTTCTCCAGCTGGTGCACAGCTCGAGGTTATTCACCCCTTAGTTGTGAGGTGACGGAGGTCCTCTCCTTCCTACAGGAGCTGTTGGATAAGGGCAGAGCCCCATCCACGCTCAAAGTTTATGTGGCGGCCATCGCGGCGTTTTCTGAAACGGCGTCCGGTCAGTCAATAGGAAGGAACGATTTGGTCATCCGGTTCCTTAGAAGTGCTAGGAGGCTGAATCCTCCCAGACCTCCGTCAGTCCCTATGTGGGACCTCGCGGCGGTTTTGGAGGCTTTGAAGGGTCCTCCTTTTGAGCCTATCCAATCGGTTAGCCTTCAGCATCTGTCGTTCAAGACAGTATTCTTGTTGGCTCACGTTCTGTGAAGCGTGTGGGTGATTTGCACGCGCTCTCGGTGAGCCAGTCGTGCTTGGAGTTTGGGCCCAATGACTCAAGAGTCATACTCAAACCGTGCCGAAATCCCTCAACACACCGTTTCGGGCTCAGGTTATTGCCCTGTCTGCCCTGCCGGTGTCAGGGGAGGATGGAGACTCGAGTCTTCTTTGCCCTGTCAGGGTTTTAAGAGCTTATGTGTCTCGCTCTGCTGCCTTTCGGCAGACGGAGCAGCTGTTTGTCTCGTTCGGTGGACGTTCCAAGGGAATGGCTGTTTCGAGACAGACTCTATCCAGATGGATAGTTGACGCCATAGCGTTAGCTTACGCTTCCAGGGGCCTTCAGTGCCCATTGGGCGTCAGAGCACACTCCACAAAAGGCGTCGCCTCGTCGTGGGCGTGGTCTACTGGGATCTCCTTGCAGGATATATGTATGGCGGCAGGTTGGGCCTCGCCGTCTACATTTATCAGGTTCTATAACCTGGAGGTTCCCACCTTGCAAGCAAGGCTGCTGTCGGTATAGTCGAATCAGGGCCCTGAGGGGAATTCTGAGTTCACGAGCGCTATGCGCTGCCGACTGTTATATGGGCAGTATTGCGTAAGACCCGCATTGCCACATTGGTCAGGCCTTGCCTCGGCTGTGTGATGTCATATTGCCGCATCTACGGATGCTGCTAGATATGGGACGGAGGGCTTCCCCCCTTTCTGTCCTGGACTCTCTGTGAGTCCCTCAGGTGACTGTGCACTGTAAATCCTGGGCGTTGCTTCAGGTTTATTGGTGTGTGATCCCTGCGCGCACCGCGTTTCACATTGGGTTCCCGTAGCGTCTTAGCTAAGACGCAGTACCAGAGAGCTCTCGTAAGAGAACGTACTAGGTTACTAAACGTAACCTCGGTTCTCTCTAGAAGAGCGAACGAGTACTGCGTTCTCTGCCGTGCGCACGATTCACTCTGGTTCGCTTCGGCGATTAAATAAATCAGGTGAGTCAGCCTTTTTGAGCTCCTTTTATAGGTTGGGCCACACCCGTTTCGGCGGGAAGTTACAAAAATACAAAATTAAGGATAATTTTTGTTTCAGTATTTTGTGAAAAGAGACTTTTCCCGTAGCGTCTTAGCTAAGACGCAGTACTCGTTCGCTCTTCTAGAGAGATCCGAGGTTACGTTTAGTAACCGAGTACGTTTTTCTGTTGATGCCCCGTTTTCATGGCAACTCTGCTCGCCACTCGCGCAGAACTTACCGCAAACACAGCATTTACACAAACAAACATCTAGAGTTAGAGTTACATTTATAATTTACAGTCTCATTCAATAATCACTCAATAATGAATGTAAAACTCATTTTGTAGCTCAGAGAGCAACAGCAACAGCTCACCGTACAGAGACGGATTATTTCTGGCAGCCTGTAAAAGAGTGAAAAACACGGTGAAAAAGCAGTCAGGACTTCTCTTTAATAATCCGCTTTTACATTCTCCCTCCGAGAAACTGCTGGAAACGCATTAAGGCGTTAACATTAATTTTAAAAACTTGTCTAAACAAGTTAACGGTAACATTATTTGAAAATGAGCCAGTCTCTTCAGCTGTCAATAGACTGTATAAAACACACCGCGTGCCTTAGAATTTACGAAGTAGTATTTTTTGTCTAATTGAGCTGAAGTGAAATCGTAACGTTACCTGAAAGCCACAGATGTCGCTGGGATGAATCTCTTCTCTCTCTCTGGCTGGCTAAAAGAGATGAATAACTTGGCAAGCGCACACAGATAAGTGCGGCATCGGCCCGCGGTCGTGAACTGCGGGCATAACGTTACACGGTGCGATTTTTGCTGTCGTACGATTTCGCATGCGATTTTTTTTCAATCGTGTGGAAATCGCGTATGCTCGTATGGTCGCGGCTCGTATCATTTGCGATGAATTACGAGCCGAGCAGAGTGGCTTACGAGCACTTCCCGACCTCCCGATCATTTTTAAACATGTCTAAAAAGTTCGTGAGCAATCGGTTTGAATTCGTGACGTGTGCGGTTGAACGAGCCGATTTGTTGATTTATTTGAAGTTGACCAATCACGAACTAGGAAAACCACAGAAGAAGAAAGGCGAAGACGGCAGCGCCACAGCGATTGTGGACTATTGACCAGGCACTCGATTCGAACGTTATCACTTGATTGAATGGGCGTTATCAGCGGTTATCATCCCATAGATATGGGCCAGGAGGGGCCTACTGCGCCTTCTAGTAGGCTCAGAAGGCCGTGATCATCCATCCACATGGTTGATCACCCACAAATATACAAGAGAAGACTCCAGATCCAATCCCAGAATTCCTGCTCACCGGTAATTGGAAGTCTACTGGACCAACGCTGCAACGTTGCGATATTTCCTGCTTAATATTTTCAGGTAAGACTATTAAAATGATAAAACTGAGCATTTAAACTGTAATGGAAAACAATACATACACTCGTATTGCGTGTCATGATTGTTGACATGAGATAACCGTATTGCGATGTGTCTGCAAACGTTAACGCTAGACCATATTACGTTATTAGCCTGTCGTTGCGTTAACGTTGCATGCTTTATGTGAGCATTAACGTTGCTGTATTTACGTCTGAAGCTAATGAGGGAATTTAGTTTCTAGTTAAACTGTAAAAATGACTTTTTACACTCTTACAGGCTTATTGCATATTGTGTATGCTCGATAACGCCTCACTGAAGCCATATCATAGGCCTAATGTAACCCATATTGACTTGAGAGAAATATTAAACACAAGACGTATTTTACGGCTGTTTGGAAACCTTGGGATCTTGACTAGAGTGTAAAATAAAGTTCTGTGGATTTGAACAAAGCTTGGCTGGATTTGATCCCATATCAGGAAGCTTTGGATCTGTCTATCTGTCTATCTATCTATCTATCTATCTATCTATCTATCTATCTATCTATCTATCTATATACCTTACCAAAAAAATAAAGGGAATACTTAACAACACAATATAACCCACAAGTGTTCCCTTTATTTTTTTGAGCAGTTTATATATATATATATATATATATATATATATATATATATATATATATATATATATATATATATATATATATATATAGCTAGCTAGGTGTGTATCTATCTATTTATATAATCTATCTATCTGTATCTAGCTCAATGTGTATTTATCTATCAATCTATCTTGCAATCTATATATCTAGTTATCTAGCTAGCTGTATCTAACTATCTCACCAAATATCCCTCATCTGACTGCATCCCATTTTCACTCATGTGTTTCTGTCTTTTAGGCTGTGATAAGAAGTACGGTACGGGTTGCACTTTGCTTTATGTAATAATTGCCAAATATTTTGATTTCAGATATGGGAAAAGCTCTTAAGATGACCACACGTTTCAGGAACGTTAAAATTAAGTTGGTGAGGAGGTCTGTCGCTGGCCCTGCAAAGTTGTCTTACCTCAGTCAAGGTCTTCCCCAGCCCAGCTTCAAACAGACCCACCCTTCCGACCCTTCTATTACATCTCAACTGGCTGATCCTGATGATGCGACACCAAGCTGTTCTGAGAGTGCATACAGTAAGGCAAAGAAGAGAGAGCTTCATGCCTGGGATGCAGTCAAGGATGAGATGCTTAAGGTGTCGTTGAATGTTCAGCACCAATCACTACCCAGTGTGTTGTCTGCCGAGAACATGCTGATTATAGGTGTATTGAGTGCAGCTCCACTGCAGTGTTTTGTGAGGTTTGCCTGTAGAGGACTTTCACTGCATCTTCCTGACAAGTGGTTTGTAAGAACAATAGCATACAGTCTTACATTGCTATTGCTATACTTGCATACAGACAGCAAACTTACAGTAATGTCTACAGATTCATTAGATACTTCAAATTGTTTTAGCACTATGCAGTATCAACTGTTAGTGTCACAAGTTTGTTGTTTTAAAAACATTAGTGCTATCCATCTTTCTTATAGAATGTTTACTATGAGCCTTCCTCCCTGGGGTTATTCTTATATTTACCTGAAGGCCATGGCACCCATGCTGTGTACACAAAGGACATGAAGGTCATTGTCAGCACAGGTTTGTCATTTTACCTGATACAAAATCTTAATGTATTTAATTTTATTGACAGGTTAAGGAATTCAATCCTATTACATGTGGAGTAATGATTTCCTTTAAGGAATTAATCAAATTTGTGATACAATAAAAAAAAAGTTGTTTGTTGATTCCAATAATTACAAACATTAAGTTATATGTGACACACTCAAGTGATTTAGTCTATACTATATAAACTAAATGTATACTTTATATACTATCATGATAGGTAAAAATGTATAGCCTGAATCCACTGTGTCGCTTTCACTCTAAAAATGGCTGGGTTAAAAATAACCCAATTGGCAACCCAGCACTGGGTAAATATTGGACAGAACACGTGCTGGGTTAAAGTAACCCAGCATGCTGGGTTATTGAGAAAACCCAAGATAGAGTCATTTTTACCATTTGTGTGTTTGCATTTTTATGATTCTGGGTTATTCTTGCTGGGTTATTCTCATAATTTCACTTTTGCTTAATCATGGATTAATAAATAAAGAATACAGGTTATTTAGACTGTTAAAAATTATTTTTTATGCCATCTGACTTTCACAAATTTGTACCAATGATAAACATGGAATTTTCCCTTTTTTTTTTGTTTCCAGCAAATGCAAAAAAAAAAAAAAAAAAAAACAGAAATACAGTTGCAACTAGATAAAAAAGTTTGTCAAGACAAACTTTAAGTTGGCTTGAGAAAGCCTGACCAGAAGTTTGAAAAGTTTACAAAGTTTGAAAAGTTTACAAAGTTTGAAAAGTTTACAAAGTTTGAAAAGTTTGAAAATGTGAAAAGTTTAAAAAGATTTAAAAGTTTAAGAAGTTTAAAAAAGACTGATTAACATATTGCTAGCATAACAAGCAAGTGACTACCATGTCATTAGCATGATTAACAAAGTTGCTAGCATGTTGCTAGCATGATTAGCAAGTGACTAGCATGTACTTAGCATGATTAGCAAGGTATCTAGCATGTCGCTAGCATAATTAGCAAGTGACTAGCCATGTCGCTAGCATGATTAGGAAGTTACTAGCATTTCTCTAGCACAGTGGTCTCCAACATGGTGCCCGCGGGCACCTGGTAGCCCGCGTGGAGTCTCTGAGTCGCCCGCCGAGCACGTTATTTAAATAGCCTGAATTGTAATCTTTCTTTTTTTTTTTTTTTTATGATAATGGAATACAATGAGAAAATAACTATTGGTGACATTTCATATACCATTAAAACATAATAAAATAATTCAATAATTTAAAATATTTATAATCTGCACGTCTCTCTATCTCTCTCTCGCTGCGTCTCGTGCGCGCACCTCTCTCTCTCTCTCTCTCTCTCTCTCTCTCTCTCTCTCTCTCTCTCTCTCGCTCTTCGTCTTGCGCGCGCGCACCTCTCTGTCTCTCTCTCTCGCTCGCTCTGCGTCTCATGCGCGCACCTCTCTTGTTCTCTCTGCGTATCGTGCGGCAGAGGAGCAGCGTTTTAATTTAGTTAAACACAGATATTATGTTGCTTTTCTAATTTTACATGCAAGTATGTAAAGTATATCATTCAGTCACTATTTCATATTTATGCCGTTGTTCTTTCTCCCTTTCCCCCCGTGATTTTGTCTATATCGCGAATATAAGACAACCCCCATTTTTTAGGACAAAAAAACTTGTCTTATATTCGGGTATATACGGTAATTATATATTCAATAGTCATAATATTTTACAATATTACTGTTTGTTGTTGTATTTTTCAAAACCTGAAACTTTGTGTGTGTGTGTGTGTGCCTATATCAAACAAGTAGCCCTCAAGACTATTTTATCCCTTCAGGGAGCCCTCACTCACAAAAAGGTTGGAGACCCCTGCTCTAGCATGTCTATCATGCGACTAGCATGTTTCTAGCATGATTTTAGCATGATTAGCATGTTGCTATCATGTTTCTAGCATGATTAGCATTCGACTAGCATGATTAACATGTTGTTAGAATGTTTATAGCATGATTAGCATGCGACTAGCATGTTGCCAGCATGATTTTAGCATGATTAGCATGTTGCTAGCATGTTTCTTGCATGATAAGCATGTCGCTAGCATGTCTCTAGCATGTTGTTAGCATGTTCCTAACATGACTAGCATGCAACTAGCATGTTTCTAGCATGATTAGCATGTTGCTAGCATGTTTCTAGCATGCGACTAGCATGTTGCTAGCATGATTTTAGCATGATTAGCATGATGCTAGCATGTTTCTAGCATGATTAGCATGCGACTAGCATGTTGCTAGCATGTTTCTAGCATGATTAGCATGTTGCTAGCATGTCGCTAGTATGTTTCTAGCATGATTTACATGTTGCTAACATGATTAGCATGCAACTAGCATGTTGCTAGCATGATTAGCATGTTGCTATCATTATGTAAGCATGATTAGCATGTTTCTAGCATGATTAGCATGCGACTAGCATTTTGCTAGCATGATTTTACCATGATTAACATGTTGCTAGCATATTTCTAGCATGATTAGCATATCGCTAGCATGTCGCTAGCATGTTTCTAGCATGATTAGCATGTTTCTAGCACGACTAGCATGCAACTAGCATGTTGCTAGCATGATTAGCATGTTGCTAGCATGTTTCCAACATGATTAGCATGTTGCTAGCATGATTTTACCATGATTAGCATGTTGCTAGCATGTTTCTAGCATGATTAACATATTGCTAGCATGTCGCTAGCATGATTAACATGCGACTAACATTTTGCTAACATGATTAGCATGTTTGCTAGGATGTTTCTAACATGATTTTACCATGATTTCTAACATTATTCTCTCAACGGACATTTGCATCGATAGTCTAGTGTTATAATTGATTTGCGTTTGGTGCACTGTGGAGTGGGTAAAATGGTTTTTAATGGCTGGCTAACATATACCCATTGACTCGCGCTAGCCTAGCATCGGCCAACTATCCAAATATAAGGACTGGATAATTTAAAAAAAAAAATGTCTCCACTGATGAATAACAACCAGGCTGACCTAAAAATGAGGTCCGATGTCAAAAATCCCGAACCACCCCTTTAAATTCACCTATGAGTTGGTCTACAGAAGCGGAATATGCTATAGTGATTGGCTGAAAGGTGTGCTTTCAAACTGTCTAATCAATGGGATGTTCCAGTCATTATAAATCACAGTTTTATGTTAATATGCTGGCTATATCAAACACACATGAACAGTCACTGGCACAGATAAGGGAGATCACACTGCATGCGCGCACACAGACATTTCTATGACAAGTCACGCAGGTACTGGGTTACTCCGCAGCTTTAAAACAGTCCATATATAAACACTTATAGGTGTACCAATGTGATAAGGACAAGTCAAAAACACAAGTCAAAAATCTGGAAAATGGGTATATGATGTTTACGCTCATAAATTATGTACATTCTGAACACAAAGTTACAAAGTGCAGCTTTAACTATAGCACAAAATAAAAATATATGTGCGTTTAAGTTACGTGAGGGTTAACGTTAGTTGATTATCACAGACAAACAGTGTTGGGGAGTAACTAGTTACATGTAACAGCGTTACGTAATTTAATTACAAAATTATTGTAACTGTAATTAGTTACAGTTACTACGAAAAATGAGTAATTAAATTACAGTTACTTATGAAATTTTTAACGATTACAAAGGGGATTACATTTGAATATTTACACACATCCACATACAGATTTAACTGATTTCTTTCCCAAATTGCACTGACTATTCTGAGACATACTGCCCTAAGAATTTCCGGGATGCGGAAATACAGTCTGGTTCGTAGAATCCAGTCATAAAAACGGAATGCCTAACGCGGACGGAATATCCCACATTTTGGATGACTAAATCAAAAGTAGGTCAGTACACTTGAATCAAAACATGACATGGACTAGTGTCTGTGAATATTAAGCCCCAAAAATGCAATAGCCTATATGACTTGCACATTCTGCCTGTCTATGGAAATCAGGCGCGGACTGGACACCGGGAGAACCGGGACAATTCCCGGTGGCCTGGCAGCCGATTTTGCCCCACTATTTAATATCATTATTGTATAATTGCCTGCCGAATGTACTAAAGCGATCATTTGCGAATCCGCCATTTGATAATTAAATCTCTAATAAGTCATGAAGTGTTAGTCATGACTCGTGCGCTCTCCGAGCCTCCGCCTAACGGTTTGGATCAGACTCAGAATCAATGCGAGAGAGAGAGAGAGAGAGAGAGAATAGAGTGGACTGTGGAAGCGCACAGCTGGAGCAGAGAAGCAGAACTACTGTTCAGGGTTTTAGGTCAGTTTCATCTGTAAAGATGCTTTTTTGTCTTTGTTTTTTTATTTATTTAATCAAGCAGTAGCACGTTGCTCACCAGTCATCACTCAAAATACTATATAAAGGACATCATTATTATCAGTTGTAATGTTACAGTAGGAATTTATCTGAAAAAAATTCCGATTTTTTTATAGGTTTAGGGGAAGCTACGACAGACAACAACACAACCCTTACGAAAATTTACATTTTAATATTTAACTATAAATCCAGAGAAAATGGTTACTATTGTTTAAATGTGGTAACCAAAAATGTAAAATTATTTTACAAATGTATTTATTTAAAATACAAATAAATTACTAAATACAAATCCATTTGCAAAAAAACAAAAACAAAACAAGGTTATTTTACTTTTATATAGGCTAATAAAAGCAAGGTTAATTTTTGTAAGGGAAAAACATGACTTGTGTACAGTATTAGGATTTTTCTATAAAGATATTGTAGTATTGTAGAGTATTGTATTGTAAAGTATAGTTTTGTTCAATCTTGAGTATTAAAGTCACGAGAGGGATGGATAACAGGGCAAAATAAAGAGACTGAAGAGAAAAATGGAAGTGAAGGTGCAGTTCAGGAGAGAACTTTTAATTATTTTGCATGTCCCCAAATTAAAGATTTAAACCTTTTTTAATGCCAGGTCCATACAAAAAAATAGTTTTGTCCATGAATTTGTTTGTATGAGTTTGAATTTTCCAGTCTGAATTTTTTTCCCAGTCCGCCCCTCCTGTAAATTAATGGCAAAGACATGGTTTCATTTACTACACATAGGCCTACTGAAGCTCGCAGTGTTTTCAACCTCTGCCATCTCAATATAGGAGTACACGAGCACATAAACATAATTTCTAGAACTGCTTTGTGTCACTTAATGTGCATTTTACTTATTTTGAGAAAACTATCATCATATACAAAGAGACAGCAGTTTAAAAAAAAACACCAATGTTTCAGGAGTTTAGTACACAGAATACGTCACATGCTTATTAGATAACTGTATTTAAGTTGATGTATATGCTTTTATTTATTATTCTTTAATTTTCACAAATTTAGAAAAGTAATCAAAAAGTACTCAAAAGTAATTAGTTACATTACTTTAATAAAGTAATTGAAAAAGTTACACTACTATTACATTTTAAACAGGGTAACTTGTAATCTGTAACCTATTACATTTCCAAAGTAACCTTCCCAACACTGCAGACAAACAATTATTTAAAATGTATAATAAACATGAACTTACCGTTAGAGACGCCTCAATAAGACTGCACTCGACGAGTTTTTCCTCACAAATGTATCCATGTGCTTTTCTGACAGGAAAAAAACACATTTAGAATTATAACTTGTATGTAAAAACACTTTATAAACCACAAAAGCATCAAATCACCTCACTAACGCGGCCTACGTCACTCGCTGTGCGTGCGCGCACTTTGAAATGCCCTGAGACGTCGATTCTTTTCCGGGAATCACACTTTGTTCGAGAATTACTGAACCGGTTTATTTGAACCGGATCATCGGTTCTTTTAGACCTGCGATCCGACTATATTGTACGTAATTTGTATGATTTACATGTCGATATGGACAACTGCAGGTGTTTACATTAGAGCAGAAAGTCGTATTCAATTTTTGAACTCATTTGACTCACTTAAATGTTAAATTCGCTTTTCAGTGTCAGAAACGACTTTTTCCTCTATTTTCACAGGTATTCGCATATTTCAGCCATCCGTCACTGTCTGAAACTTAATAAAACTGTATTAATCTGTCGTCTCAGATTCCTTAACACGATTATGCGAGTCACCCCTTACAAAAAATAACCATGGTTTTATTATAGTAACTGTAGTAACTGTAGTAACCCATGGTTTTTTGGCGTGTTGACTACCATTTGTATAACCACAGATTTACTACAAATACCATGGTTAAACCATGGTTAATATAGCAAAACCATGGTTAATTTGTGGTTACCATGGTTTAACTATAGTAACCATGGTTTTTTGGTTTTATTTGTAGTAAAACCATGGTTAATTGTCGTAAGGGACGTAACGTAGGTTGGCCGTTTGAGGTAAACTGTTCATCATTTAACGTAAATAATGTTGGCCTGTATTATGGAGTGAGAATCATGCCAAAACCTCACACACACACAAAACGTGTTTTACTCACACCCAACGATTCACAAACAAACTCAGTGTGGTTTGCAAATACAAAACATCACTCACAAACTAATGCATTTTGTTCTGCAAATAAAAAATGTAGCTATCAAACAAATACAGTACGTTTTACATATACAAAAACGTATTTCTTCAATGACAAAAATATCCTCCAAGTACAAACTAAAATCTTTCAAGTACAAAAAAAAATCCTTCAATTAAAAAAAAAAATATTCAAGTACAAAACAAAATCCTTCAAGTACAAAACAAAATTCTACAAGTACGAAAAACTGTCACGTGACTTTTGGCACTAATTTGTCGCCTTGCTGATCCACACGCAAATGCCTTCAGATCCACACACATGCCAGTAAACTGTCATGTAATTCGCACTCCACAACTTGCTTGGCGCCGCCACCGACATGGAAACAGAAGAGAAGAAGAAACGCTAGCGTGAGGGACGTTTTGAACATGATGAGCGGCCAACATGTGAGTTTGCAGTCATTGCTGGTGAAAAATCAGCCTTGAAGGGGTTGTTATTCGCTATAACAATCGCTATACATGATCCCGCTTATTACATTGCACAAAATATTGATAGTTTTTTGTACTTGTAAAATTTTGTTTTGTACTTGAAGGATTTTGTTTTCTACTTGAAGGATTTTTTTTTTTTAATTGAAGGATTTTGTTTTGTACTTGAAAGATTTTAGTTTGTACTTGGAGGATATTTTTGTCATTGAAGCAATACGTTTCTTTGTATATGTAAAACGTACTGTATTTGTTTGATAGTTACGTTTTTTATTTGCAGAACAAAATGCATTAGTTTGTGAGTGATGTTTTGTATTTGCAAACCACACTGAGTTTGTTTGTGAATCGTTGGGTTTGAGTAAAACACGTTGTGTGTGTGTGTGAGGTTTTGGCATGATTCTCACTCTATAATGTAGAACTTTAACAGTATTGTTGCAGCAAAAAAAAGTTATAATTCTGCCAATTTAAAATAATTATTAATGAAAACATTAAATAAACATACCTTAAAACAGTTGAAAGCCGTGGCTTTGCACCGTTGTTCTTCCAAAATGTCAGTTGGGGAGGGATTTAAACATCTTCAAGGCGCGTTAAATAACCCAGTGCTGGCCTAAAACAACCCAGCGACGCAACCCAGCAGGTTTAACCCAACACCTGGTAAATTAAAACTACCCAAAAGTGTTTAAAAAGATATAAAATAACCCAACAAAATGACCCAACAGACTCAGCCCAGCATTTTGGGTTAAAAAATAACCCAGCCGTTTTTAGAGTGTTGGATAAAAGCGTCTGCTAAATGCATTAATTTAATTTAATTTATACTGATATGGTAGTCTCTATGGTACTAGGTTATGTTTTTATGTTATTTTCCTCTTTATATTTGGCAGGACGGCTCTGCACCGTTACAGTCAACATGTGTGCGTGTGAACCAGAAACCTGCTCTCTGCTAAGGTATGGGCTCTGGCCAGCAACAGCCGACAAGCCCCAGACAGATAGCCTTCTTCATCCCAAGCTTTTTGTTTGTCTGTCACTGGAGTGTCAGGGTTCTGTTGAGGGTTTTTGCAACACCCCATATCCCATTTTAGGCATCACCACTTCCGACAAAGAAGTTTGGTTGATATTTGCCCACATTAAATGATGGAACCATATGCCCAGAATGTCCAAAGGTTGGTTATAATTCCAGCGTGGTTCTTGTTTGATTAAATTAATGGCATAGAATTAAAATCTGAATTAATATCAAACTAAGTTAATTTGTGTATGTAGTATTATAATAGAATAGAAATAGTATAAATGTATAAACCTGGTGCGGGTACAAAACCAGTGTTACTGTAAGTGTTTGTTTTCCAGGCGGATGGAGATATAATTGTCACACTGGATGCCAACTTTGGCCTTGTGAGGAAGCAAAGCTCCAGTACAAGTGCGGTTGAGCCATTAAATGGAACCCGCATGATTCTTGATGAAAAGGATGTCGAGGAATACCTGCTATCACATCTTGACAGCTCAAAGCCTCAAGAGGTTAATCATTGTTGCAGAATTTCATGGCCTGAGTCCATGAAATATTAATTAAACTTGTGAAAAAAGATCACTATTCCTCCCATAAATCTATGTATTCCTTAAATATTTAGGACTGCAGTAAGCTGCTCTCATTCAAGGTCTCCAACAGCTGGAAAGAAAACGACATCAAGCCACTGTGATGTTTAACCCACATGTACCAGACATTGTTCCTGCAGACAACCCCTACTTGTGTCAAGCCCTCCCCATGACAAGCATACAGACACTGGTATACAATGATGATGGTGATAATGATGAGGATGCCCCTGATGATGACAATGATAACTAGGACTGTAAGCATTGGTATGACAGGACAGGGCCTGTATTTACAAAGCTTCTCAGAGTAGAAAAAGTCCCAACTGGCCTAAAATCCTCAGACTGTATATTTGAACCTGAGGTTCACAAGCACTTCATAAACTTTTTTAAGTCCAAAGAAATGGTTCTGATGTTGTTGCAGATCATATAAGCCTTTCATGGTGGTGGAGGAATATAATTACTTTACTGCATTACTTGTGCAGACATGTTGTTTTACTAGGTCTGATCTATTTTAAAGCTTAGGCACTGTATTTAAGCATACATATCACCACTAGTCTGTCTGTATGAGTACAAAATTAAAAAATAAACTGTCTATAATTGTTACTGTACAAGCACAGTAAAATATTTCTATAAAAAAATATTACACTACTGTTATTTTGCATAGAATACATTGTTCAAAAATATTTTTGCACACTCATCCAACTGCATTTATTACCACTGTTCTCACGTTCCTGCTAATTCCTCCTGTTCATAATGTATATATAATCCTTCATTGCTCTGTTCATAATGTACATACAATCCCTACATTGCATTCATATTTATATTCTGCATATACTCTGATCAATATTGTATATAGCAACTCCACTGTACATTCTGTATATCATAGCTTTACTTACTCTGCACTTTTATGTATATAAAACACTATATTCTTGCACTTCTGGATAGATGCTAACTGCATTTCATTAGCTCTGTACTTGTACTCTGCATAATGACAATAAAGTTGAATCTAATCTAATCTAATCTAAAAAAAATTGTGTTTACCATAATGTAATATGTTATTTACTGTAATGTACAAATGTGGTCAATGTGTGGGAGGTGTTTTGTTTTTTGTGAGCTCACCATCAAAATCCCCTTCGACTGAGTTGAAATGACAATAAATTATTGGATCTTGAATCCTCTGAAGCAACTATGAGTTTGTTAAAAAAATGTTTTTCAGCCATGGTGCTCTGCACTTATTCACAGCACATTTAAAGTCAATGAAAAGTAATTTACTTATTAAATGACATACAATGAATTTACAGTCATAATCCGTATGTGACAGTGTGCCACAGTAGCATACAGTAGGTTCCTACATAACTGTTATTGGCTTGAAATTCTCCAGATCCAAGCCTGTGTAAATGAACACATTGTTTCTCTTCTTCTTCCCATTGGCTGCTTTCATTTTATTTTCACATTCTTCGTTCAGTGAATGTATATTACATTTAGTTTTATATCTTTACCTTTTTTATTTCGTTGCCATAGTGGTTACGCTGCTATCGCTGAAACCACGTAGCTTGCATGACGTAGTTCCGCACGAAAGTATTTTATTCACAAGACACTTTTTTTAAAATGATAAATTCAACATTTGACCACAAAAAAAAAAACTAACAAACAGATAACTCAACAATATGATATGTTAATATAACTTTTGCACATTTCTCCTTCGATTCAGAGAAATACACTTTTGGTAGCAGAAGGTTACGGAAGTGCATTGTGTTGTGGGCGGGGTTTGCGGGTTCTACATTTCGCCTAAAATATCTTAAATAAACAAATATATTTAGATTTTCTTAACGTAAATCATCTAGATGCAGTGTAATTAATAGATTAGTTGTACTAGATATTTGATATATTCAGTAGATATATCTTTTTACAACCCTAATTTCCAACCCTAATTTGCAAACCAGATAAACTACAACTGCAGTGCTTGATTTGTCACAAGCTGCATTGCGTAGCTATAGGGCATTGTAGTTTTTAAAACATTCGTGTCTTTCTTAGAATTGGATATTGCTAATAGTGAGTTGAGAGTACAATGAGGAGTTTAGGCGGATTGTAAACATATCTATGTAATCAGATTTTAAATGTCTAAATTTTAAATGGGTTCTGTGACGAGTGGGGCGGGGCCGAGGGACATGGGAGCGAGGCCGGTGGAGTGATTGGAGATGAGCTACACCTGTTCGACCCGCCGGTCTCGAGGCCCACGGAGGAGATGGAAGGATATGAAACTGGAGCGACGACAGTGACGGACGAGAGAGGACCAGGCCTGGGCTTTTAGTTGTGTTTTGGTTTTTATTTGAGCGCACCAGTCGTCCGTGAGGGGCTGGTGCGCTGTTTTGTGTTTATTTTGTTATTAAAGTTTCATATGATTGTCCGCCGGTTCCCGCCTCCTTCTTCCCGATGATTAGGAAGTTTTTTTATCATTACAGGTTCAAATTACTTTTAACCAGATTTGACAGTATCCCAAGCTGTTGACTATATTCACATCATAAATGAGGACAAGAGCTCTCTATAACAGTTGGTCTCATGTGTGTAGCCCTTTTTATTGCTTAATTATAAGCCTTCAAATATGCACCAAGGTGATGTTTCAAAGGTCAGTATTTCAAAACAGGAGCCATGTAGAATCTTCATACTTACATATGTTACTCTCCAGGTCAAGACCTTTCTAAAAATGTATGTGGTTTAGCTCTACGACAAAGTTTTAATTTTCTCATTTCACATGCACAAGCCATCTCGGGTGTAGTTTCAGAGAGCTCTTTGAAGGCTCAATAGGCATAACCTATATAAAAAGAAGCTATTTGCTTGTTTGTTTGTTTCTGACTTTGTAAACAGATTTATGAACCCACAACATGACAAATACCTGGTCCGCACACACACAGACACACACACACACACACAAAGACTCATTTTGCATTTCTGTTTGGTACACACATGGCTTATATATATAGTCTATCTATTTATGGGATGGTTCACCCAAAAATGAAAATTCTGTCATCATTTACTCACCCTCATCTCATTCCAAACCTGTATGAGTTGCTTTCTTATGTTGAACATAAAATAAGATAATTTGAAGATTGCTGGTAATTGCTGGTAAAAGTTTTTACAAGGTTTCTAAGCAGAAGATGGTTGAATGTTTTTTCAGTCCATGTTACCAAAACTCATGTGTCATTTAAAAAGCATGTTTGAAAGCATGTCAATTAATTTCTTTGCATTCATCTAGATGCAATGTAATTAATAGTTTGGCTTTACTAGATATTTTATATGTTCAGTAAATATATAATTTTACAACCCTAATTTGCAAACCAGATAAACTACAACTGTAGTGCTGATTTGTATCAAGCTGCATTACTTACCTATAGGGAATTGTAGTTTTTAACATTAGTGTTTTTCTTAGAATTGGAGGTTGTAAATAGTGAGTTGAGAGTACAGTGAGGAGTTTAGGGGTATTGTAAACACATCTATCTAATCAGATTTTAAATGTATAATTAATTATATATAATAAATATAATTGTGACCGACAGCACTTTGAATTGAAATGTAGTCTACCCACGGCAGACAACTACAAACAAAAGTGGAACACACCAGTCCTCCCTCACATAAACTGATAATAAACTTTATTTATCTGAATCCAAGGAGAAACAATTGATATCCTTAACACAGATAAAATGATACCCTTCACATTTTCTCTTAAATGTTTATCATTAAAATAAAAGTGTAACAGTAATTGTGAAGAAAATGCTTCACTGTGGAAGTAAGCAATGCCATAGAAACCATTTAAATTTAAAATAAATAAATTGTAGTGTTCAGCTGTATACCAAAGTTTCTACAAGTACCACTAACCATCTTTTCAATATAATTTTTGCCAAGCATCTCCTAGTGACAGCAAAACTTTGAAAAATGTAAAGTTATATGAAGCATAACTTTTATCATCATACTTTTATCTTATCATCATACTCTGACCCACTGTTTTGAATATTATGGTGAGGTGCTTGCTAAAACCCAGCCCTACTGAACCAATGATGAAACAGGTGTATATATATATATATATATATATATATATATATATATATATATATATACAGTTGTGTTCAAAATTATTCAACCCCCTTGACTTGCAAGACAATTTGCTGTGGAGGATAACATTTTATGAAATCAATTTAACAAAGGCATCAGTAAAGTATTAGAGAAAGTTTGTTAATACACTTTTGAGTGATTCTGAGAATGGAACATTGATGAATCATGATAAAATTCAAATTGACTCTTGAAATTATTCAACCCCCTTTGTGCAGAATCTTTTATTCTTTAAAATCACCAATAAACGCTGTCTGTAAGTGTTTAGAAGCTTCTGTCACCTCTCTACTACAGTTTTGTCCCATTCCACACCTGAAAAAGCTTTCAGATCACTGATAATCTTTGGTTTTCACATTGCCACTGCTTTCTTCAAATTCAACCAGATATTTGAAATGATAATTAAGCCTGGAGACTGAACAGGTCACTCAAGTACATTCTGTGACTGATCCCTGAGCCAAGCAGTAGTAGATCTGGATGTGTACTTTGGTATGACTGGCCTGCAGGAAAGTTCATTGAGCATCAGCTTCAGTTTTTGCAACAAAGGAATCACAATTCTTGTCAAAATGGCCTGACACTTTAAAGAATCCATGATGTCCTTCATACAGTCATGATTTCCACTTCCTTCTAGAGTAAAGAAACCCCATAACAGGACTGATCCACCTCCAAGTTTGATGATGGAGATGGTGTTCTTCTGCTTATGAGCTTTGCCTTTTTTGCAGCAGACATACCGCTGATCCATGGGTCCAAAAAGTTCCAGTTTGGTCACATCACTCCATAAAACATTCCTCCAGAGCTCCACAGGTCCACACAAATGAATTGTATCAAGTTCAAGTTGGCTTTTTGTTCTTCTTGATCAAGAGTGGTATTTATCAAGATCTCTCAACATGAAGGCCATACTTGTCTAGTGTTCTTCTTACACACTGCATTGAAATGGTTTTCCTCCTTTCATCGGATCATCTTGCAAGTCTTTGGCTGTACATTGCAGGTTTTTTCTCAGTTGCTGATGTCACAAGGTGACGATCTTTAGGGGCGGAACCAAAATTCGGGAAGTTTGGTTCCGCCCGGAAGTGTTTCCGCCCGGACCGGAAAAACAGAACACCGGAACTTCCGGTAGCGCCGTAAGAAGGAAAATCAGGGAATTCGATGCACCTGTGCCTAGTTAGGGACAGCGGTTGGTGATTGGAGGATACGCTGGACAAGGCAGTACTTAAGGCCAAGTTATTTCACAGTCTAGGAAGCTCTCTTTGGTGTGTGTGAAGCACTGGGTTGTGCCCGTCTTGGTACGCTGCTGGTAGCTGTCTAACTCTCTCTCTCCCTCAGGCTGGAATTGTATGATTGTGAAGACATCGCGAACCTTAAAGGTTGAGAAGTGAACAGATTATACGGCGAACTGAGACGACGTGAAAAAGGGGATTGGAAGTGGCATTGATGTGAGTACTAAGAGCCAGTCGAAAGTGCCCTGTATATTGACCTGGCGTTGTGTAGATCTCTCCAGGAGGAGGAGGGTGGCCCTACCCCTAATATAGTGTGGTGGGAGAGCCGAAGGAATACTTATTGAAGTAGTCGCAACGACGACATCACTAGCTAGGCCGCATATTCCATCGCCAGATCCGAACCAAGCGAAGTGAAGGAAGACGGGTGTCCTTTCCGTACACTGAGTGTGGTGGGTGAGTCTTCGTGCTGTGAAAACCTATAATTTTGACGTGGTGTTGTATATTGCTGTGGGCTGCTGTGTATTGCCGTGTGTCCTGTCAGATAAACCCCCGCCTTCACGCACTTCGGCGTGGGAGGACAAGGAGATTGCTGGTCCTGGCCTAGTTCAGTACAGTATATGTTGGGAGCGTGCTTCAGATCTCCGGAGATAGCACGGTACGCTGTGTCCAGCCCAGAGGTGAAAGCCATCCAAAGCAGAGTAACTGTGTTTTGTGTCTAAGTTGATACCTGTGGAGAGGAAAGGAAAGAGAGTGAGTAACACAAGGAGAAACAGAGGAAACCTGTACTTACAGTGCGCTGTGTTCAGCCCAGAGGTGAGAGCCATTCAAAGCAAACTAACGGTGCTATTGTGCCCAAGTTGATATCTGTGGAGAGAAAAGGAGAGAGAGGGAATAACACGAGGAGGAATAGAGCGAACCCTGTACTTACAGTACGCTGTGTCCAGCCCAGAGGTGAGAGCCATTCAAAGCAAACTAACTGTGCTATTGTGCCCAAGTTGATACCTGTGGAGAGAAAAGGAGAGAGAGTGAATAACACGAGGAGGAATAGAGCGAACCCTGTACTTACAGTACGCTGTGTCCAGCCCAGAGGTGAGAGCCATTCAAAGCAAACTAACTGTGCTATTGTGCCCAAGTTGATACCTGTGGAGAGGAAAGGAGAGAGAGAGTGAATAACACGAGGAGGAATAGAGCGAACCCTGTACTTACAGTACGCTGTGTCCAGCCCAGAGGTGAGAGCCATTCAAAGCAAACTAACTGTGCTATTGTGCCCAAGTTGATACCTGTGGAGAGAAGAGGAGAGAGAGTGGGTAACACGAGGAGAGACTGAGGGAACCTGTACTTACGCCGCTGCCTGTGGAGAAAGAGAAAGCGAGTGAGCACCCAAGGAACGAACTGTGTGAACCAGTACTTACTGTGAGCTGTAATCAGCGAAGAGGTGAGAGCAAAACCAAGCTGAACTAACTGTGCCTGTGTGTCCCAGCCGCTGCCTGTGGAGAAAGAGAAAGCGAGTGAGCACCCAAGGAACGAACTGTGTGAACCAGTACTTACTGTGAGCTGTAATCAGCGAAGAGGTGAGAGCAAAACCAAGCTGAACTAACTGTGCCTGTGTGTCCCAGCCGTTGCCTGTGGAGAAAGAGAAAGAGCGTGAGCACCCAAGGAACGAACTGGGTGAATCAGTACTTACTGTGAGCTGTAATCAGCGAAGAGCTGTTGCCTGTGGAGGAAGAGAAAGAGAGTGGGCACCTCGAGAACGAACTGAGTGAACCAGTACTTACCGTGAGCTGTATTCAGCGAAGAGGAGGAAGAAGGAGGGCGCTACGGATACCTAAGACTCAGGCCGGGGCCCGAGCCCCACGCCCCGGATCCCCGTGGCCCCCTTGCTCCCTGACCTCTTCCCGGCCATAGCCCATCTGGAGGGCCGAGTCAGAGTTTAGTTTTAATTGCCCTTTCCCTATTCCCTAAGCTATTTTTAAATATTTAAATAAAGATTGTTTTATCACTTACTTGTTCTCGTGTTGCTTGGCCATTGGGTCGGGTTTGGGGACCTCCTCGAGGTGGAAGTTGAGAAGGGGTGTGGCTTAGTTAAAGCATAGCCAGCCCCTGGGTGTGACAGATTTGGCGTAGTCGGCAGGGTTTCCACCTCGAGTTGAGTAACCAAGGTCGTCCAATGACCGACAACGCGGGGCTTTCAGCCCAACCCCGTGCCATGCCCGTTTTTATGGGGAGCCCCTGGATTCAAAAATATGGGGGGACAGAATCCGAGGTACGATTGTCTGAATGGAAGGCTCAACTAGAGTACTTGGCCGACCTACAGGGCCTTAGTGCAGCCCAGCGGCTTCAATTTGTGTTAAACTCCCTGGATGGAGAAGCGCGGCGAGAGGTGCATGCCGCCCCCGAAGCCGTTAGAGCCAACGCCCAAACCGTGTTCCAGTTCCTCACTGAACAGTATGGTGACCACACCCCCGTAGCTGTCCTTCGCTCCCAGTTCTTCAATTGTAAGCAGGGCCCCCGCCAACCGATTAGAGCTTTCGCCCTGAGGTTGCGAGAGCAATTCGCCCGACTACAGACCCGTCGGGACCACGGGTTGGGAGATGGAGAGACTCTATTGCGGGACCAGTTTCTTCTGGGGTTGAAGGAGGGTCCGGTGAGACAGAGCCTACGTATCCAGTTTCGAAGGGACCCGGGTCTTACGTTCGAAGATCTGAAGAAAGAGGCACTGGCCCTGGAAGGTGATGAGACTGAGGTGAGTGGTTCCCCAGTGTGTGCGGTTGTCAGTGAAGTAGCACCAGCACAACCCGGAGGCCCTGACTGGAAGCAAGCACTGAAGGCTGAACTTTTGAAAGATGTCCGCGATCAGATGTCTGAACTGTCTAAAGCCCTCGTAGGAGAATTGCGCCAAGGACGGGCGCGGGAGGAACCACGGCCGGCGCCCCGAGACCGAGTGTACTCAGAGGGAGGCCGAGAGCCGTTCAGGCGCCCGAACCACTTTAACCGGCCCCGTTTCGAATGGGACGAGCAAGGGCGACCCATCTGCAACCGCTGTGGCAAACCAGGTCACTATAGCCGCCAGTGTGGGCCCCGCAGGGCGTCAGAAGGGGGTTTTTAGGTCGGCCGGCCACTGTGGGTCGTGTGGCCGGGACCCCTCGAGAAGACCCTGGAAGAGGATATGGCTCTAGGAGCCAGATGATTGGGCGTAGCCCCGTGGCGAAGGTGAGAGTGTGCGGCAAGGAGATTCAATGCCTGGTAGACACAGGCTCCCAAGTGACGTTGTTTGCTGAGAGTTTATCCGAAGAAGTGTTTGGGAAACAAGGGGCACCAGGGGCGGAGGCCCCCTGGCTTACTCTGAAGGGCGCAAACGGCCTCGACATCCCATATATTGGCTACCGATTGACGGACCTAGAGGTTCACGGAGTGATGGTCCCCCAGAAAGGTGTGATTATCGTGCAAGACCATTGTCTGGGTGCACATCGAGCCCTGTTGGGCATGAATGTCCTCGCTGATTGCTGGGAAGAGCTATTTCGGGCTAGGCCCGTATCGAAGATACCACCTGCAGAGAGGCCCAAGTGGGAGTGTGTGGTAGCTGACTGTCGAAGGGTGCAAATGAGCCAAGTCCGCAGGGAACAGGAAGAGGTAGGAAGAGTGATGTGTCGTTTTGCTTTGTCTGTCCCCGCAAAAAGTGAGGCTGTTGTGTGGGCGCGAGTACCGCCCCGAAGAGCGGGCCCAGAAGAGTGGGTGCTGGTGGAGCCCCATGTGGATTGTCCACAAGTGGAAGTGGCACGAGGACTATCGACGGTCCGGCGGGGGAGAGTCCCCGTGAGGATACGGAATGTACATCCATACGCGGTGCAACTACATCGGCACCAACGATTAGCCCGTCTGACAACGGTTACATCCCACCAAGTAAGGGAAGAGAGGGATATTAGTTTTCGTCAGGTGTGCCCCACTGTCATCGAGGTGGCCCTGACACAAGTAGACACCCCATGGGGTGGTATGGAGAGGAGTGTGCCGAGCCACCTGGCGGGTGAGTCGTTACAAGGGGAGGATTTAGAGCAGGCACAGACACAGAAGTTACAGGCCCTCCTTCGGAGATGGCAGCATGTGTTCGCCACCCACGATGAAGACTACGGATGCACCCAGGTGGTACAACATCATATACCTACCGGGGATGCAGGGCCCAGCCGGGAGAGGTATCGCCCAATTCCGCCCACTTTGTATACCGAGGTACGTACACTCCTGCAAGGCATGCTGAAGCAAGGAGTTGTTAGGGAAAGCAGCAGCCCGTGGGCGGCCCCCATAGTGCTGGTGCAAAAGAAGACGGGGGCTTGGAGATTCTGCGTGGACTACCGTAAGCTGAACCTCGTGACTAAGAAAGACGCTTTCCCTTTGCCACGGATCGAAGATTCGCTTGCCAGCCTCACGCAGTCGGCATGGTACTCTACCCTAGATTTGGCCAGTGGCTACTGGCAGGTGCAGGTGGCCGAAGCAGACCGGGAGAAGACTGCCTTTACAACCCCGTTTGGACTATTTGAATGGGACCGGATGCCTTTCGGGCTCTGTAACGCTCCGGCCACCTTCCAGCGGCTGATGCAGCGGTGTTTGGGAGGTCAGTTAATGGAGTCAGTATTAGTTTACCTGGATGATGTGATTGTCTACTCCCCAGATTTTGATTCACACCTGAGGCACCTCGAGGAAGTCTTTCGGGCCATGGAGAAGTACGGATTGAAACTACAGCCCAATAAGTGTCACTTACTACGGAGAGAAGTCAACTTTCTGGGCCACGTGGTCAGTGCGGCTGGAGTGTCCGTAGATCCTGGAAAGGTATCGGCCGTGAAGGACTGGAAGGCCCCGAGGACAGTGAGGCAAGTGCGATCCTTTTTAGGATTTGTGGGATACTATAGGCGTTTCATAAAGGACTTTTCAAAAATTGCTAAACCCCTTAATCAGTTGCTGGTTGGCACAGGTCGTAACCGGGGCCGGGGGTCGCCCAACGTAGACTGGGATGCAAATTGTGAGTCGGCGTTCCAGACATTGAAGCAGGAGCTGCTACAGGCCCCTATCTTGGCATACGCAGATTTCACAAAACCATTCCTTTTGTATACAGATGCCAGCAATCTCGGGCTGGGAGCGGTGTTGGCTCAACGGCAGGACGGAGTTGAGAGGGTCATCGCGTACGCCAGCCGGAGCCTCCACCCAGCCGAGAGGAACGATGCGAACTATAGTTCTTTCAAATTGGAGCTGCTGGCGTTGAAGTGGGCCCTAAGTGAGAAATTTAGAGACTACCTCTGGGGTGCCAAGGTGACGATCATTACAGACAATAACCCATTAGTACACTTACAGACGGCGAAGCTGGGAGCCGTGGAGCAGCGGTGGGTGGCCCAACTGGCCAACTTTGACTATCAACTACAGTACCGACCAGGGCGTGAACACATGAACGCGGACGTCCTCTCAAGGCTGCCCGAAGCGGAAAGCCCCGGAGGGGCCAGCCCGGAGGAGGGCTATATGGTAGGAGCAGTAGAGGCACCAGGCAGCAGACAAGAGGCCGTGCCTGAGAACTGGGGATGGGATCCCCGTCGGTGGAGGGAGAGACAGGCCAGGGATCAAGATGTGCGGCTGGTAAGAGAATGGCTGGAACAGGGCCGACGGCTGACGCCAGCGGAGAGGTTAGCCCAGACGGATACTGGGAGGAGGCTGCTGGGGCAATGGGACAGGCTGGAGCTGAGAGATGGCGTTTTGTGCAGAAGGGTCAGTGACCCGAAGTTGGGCGAAGAAGTACGCCAGATCGTGGTACCCGCAGATGAGGTAACGGCTTTAGTTTCGGCGTACCACAACCAGTTGGGGCATCAGGGACAGGAGAGGACTGTGTCCCTGCTTAGGAGATTCTTCTTTTGGCCCGGGCTAGAGGCATCGGTGCACGCCCTAATTCAAGCTTGCCCGAGATGCATATTGTTTAAGTCCAGACGGGAGGTCCGAGCGCCAATGGTACCCATCCATGCGAAGGCCCCCCTTCATATCATGGCTATGGACTTCTTGACACTGGGCCGACCACGAGATCGCTACCAGAACATCTTGGTAATAACGGATTTGTTCACAAAGTACGCTTGGGCTATCCCCACCCTCGACCAGACTGCAACCACCACCGCTACAGTTTTATGGCGGGCCGTCTTCCAGACGTTCGGATGCCCGGAGTTTCTGCACTCCGATCAAGGAGCCAACTTTGAGTCCAGGGTAATTAGAGAACTATGCCAGTTGTACGGTTGCACGAAAACTCACACCACTTCGTATCATCCTCAGGGGAACGGCGGCTGTGAGAGATTCAATCAGACCCTATTGGGGCTGCTGGGGACCTTGGACCAACAACGGCAGGACGATTGGGTGAGTGCCTTGCCAAACCTCCTACAGGCCTATAACAACAGTATACATAGTACTACGGGTTACGCTCCCACTTACCTGATGTTTGGCAGACACATACGAATGCCTACTGACCTGGTCCTAGGAGTGATAGCCGACCAAGAGGAAGCAAGTGTAACGGAGTGGGTGGGGCGCCATCACCAGCGCTTGCATTTCGCCTACGAGCAGGTGTCGAAAAGGATACAGACGGCAGGAGAGAAAAGTAAGCGGTTGTATGATCGGACTGCTAGAGAAGCCCCTCTACTGCCAGGAGAGAGGGTGTTGGTGAGAGATAATCGGCGGCAGGGGAAGGGGAAACTGAGTGACCGTTGGGAGGCCACCCCTTATGTAGTCTGCCGGCAGCAGAGGCCGGGGCAGCCGGTCTATACCATCCGGCCAGAAGGGAAGTCAGGCCCCGACCGTGTGGTGCACCGGAATATGATTCGCCCATGCCCTAACTACCCTGAAGCCGTGGAAGAAGTCCCCACGGAACCTGTACCAGCGGCCCCCTGGATTGAAGGTTGGGCTGTGGTACCAGGGAGACCCGTGGTGGCACCACCCCCGATCGCCCCGAGAG
Source organism: Carassius carassius (assembly GCF_963082965.1). Taxonomy (NCBI): domain Eukaryota; kingdom Metazoa; phylum Chordata; class Actinopteri; order Cypriniformes; family Cyprinidae; genus Carassius; species Carassius carassius. The sequence continues at coordinate 19,872,945 of NC_081790.1, read as the reverse complement.
AACCAGAAGCAGCCCCTGAACAAGCTGAGCCCGATTCACCAGTGAGACGATCCCAGCGAGAGAACCGAGGCCGACCCCCTGCCCGCTATGGGGAGTGGACAGCCCGAGGACGTTCTAGGGACTAGAACGGATTGGCGGGGGAGGATGTCACAAGGTGACGATCTTTAGGGGCGGAACCAAAATTCGGGAAGTTTGGTTCCGCCCGGAAGTGTTTCCGCCCGGACCGGAAAAACAGAACACCGGAACTTCCGGTAGCGCCGTAAGAAGGAAAATCAGGGAATTCGATGCACCTGTGCCTAGTTAGGGACAGCGGTTGGTGATTGGAGGATACGCTGGACAAGGCAGTACTTAAGGCCAAGTTATTTCACAGTCTAGGAAGCTCTCTTTGGTGTGTGTGAAGCACTGGGTTGTGCCCGTCTTGGTACGCTGCTGGTAGCTGTCTAACTCTCTCTCTCCCTCAGGCTGGAATTGTATGATTGTGAAGACATCGCGAACCTTAAAGGTTGAGAAGTGAACAGATTATACGGCGAACTGAGACGACGTGAAAAAGGGGATTGGAAGTGGCATTGATGTGAGTACTAAGAGCCAGTCGAAAGTGCCCTGTATATTGACCTGGCGTTGTGTAGATCTCTCCAGGAGGAGGAGGGTGGCCCTACCCCTAATATAGTGTGGTGGGAGAGCCGAAGGAATACTTATTGAAGTAGTCGCAACGACGACATCACTAGCTAGGCCGCATATTCCATCGCCAGATCCGAACCAAGCGAAGTGAAGGAAGACGGGTGTCCTTTCCGTACACTGAGTGTGGTGGGTGAGTCTTCGTGCTGTGAAAACCTATAATTTTGACGTGGTGTTGTATATTGCTGTGGGCTGCTGTGTATTGCCGTGTGTCCTGTCAGATAAACCCCCGCCTTCACGCACTTCGGCGTGGGAGGACAAGGAGATTGCTGGTCCTGGCCTAGTTCAGTACAGTATATGTTGGGAGCGTGCTTCAGATCTCCGGAGATAGCACGGTACGCTGTGTCCAGCCCAGAGGTGAAAGCCATCCAAAGCAGAGTAACTGTGTTTTGTGTCTAAGTTGATACCTGTGGAGAGGAAAGGAAAGAGAGTGAGTAACACAAGGAGAAACAGAGGAAACCTGTACTTACAGTGCGCTGTGTTCAGCCCAGAGGTGAGAGCCATTCAAAGCAAACTAACGGTGCTATTGTGCCCAAGTTGATATCTGTGGAGAGAAAAGGAGAGAGAGGGAATAACACGAGGAGGAATAGAGCGAACCCTGTACTTACAGTACGCTGTGTCCAGCCCAGAGGTGAGAGCCATTCAAAGCAAACTAACTGTGCTATTGTGCCCAAGTTGATACCTGTGGAGAGAAAAGGAGAGAGAGTGAATAACACGAGGAGGAATAGAGCGAACCCTGTACTTACAGTACGCTGTGTCCAGCCCAGAGGTGAGAGCCATTCAAAGCAAACTAACTGTGCTATTGTGCCCAAGTTGATACCTGTGGAGAGGAAAGGAGAGAGAGAGTGAATAACACGAGGAGGAATAGAGCGAACCCTGTACTTACAGTACGCTGTGTCCAGCCCAGAGGTGAGAGCCATTCAAAGCAAACTAACTGTGCTATTGTGCCCAAGTTGATACCTGTGGAGAGAAAAGGAGAGAGAGTGGGTAACACGAGGAGAGACTGAGGGAACCTGTACTTACGCCGCTGCCTGTGGAGAAAGAGAAAGCGAGTGAGCACCCAAGGAACGAACTGTGTGAACCAGTACTTACTGTGAGCTGTAATCAGCGAAGAGGTGAGAGCAAAACCAAGCTGAACTAACTGTGCCTGTGTGTCCCAGCCGCTGCCTGTGGAGAAAGAGAAAGCGAGTGAGCACCCAAGGAACGAACTGTGTGAACCAGTACTTACTGTGAGCTGTAATCAGCGAAGAGGTGAGAGCAAAACCAAGCTGAACTAACTGTGCCTGTGTGTCCCAGCCGTTGCCTGTGGAGAAAGAGAAAGAGCGTGAGCACCCAAGGAACGAACTGGGTGAATCAGTACTTACTGTGAGCTGTAATCAGCGAAGAGCTGTTGCCTGTGGAGGAAGAGAAAGAGAGTGGGCACCTCGAGAACGAACTGAGTGAACCAGTACTTACCGTGAGCTGTATTCAGCGAAGAGGAGGAAGAAGGAGGGCGCTACGGATACCTAAGACTCAGGCCGGGGCCCGAGCCCCACGCCCCGGATCCCCGTGGCCCCCTTGCTCCCTGACCTCTTCCCGGCCATAGCCCATCTGGAGGGCCGAGTCAGAGTTTAGTTTTAATTGCCCTTTCCCTATTCCCTAAGCTATTTTTAAATATTTAAATAAAGATTGTTTTATCACTTACTTGTTCTCGTGTTGCTTGGCCATTGGGTCGGGTTTGGGGACCTCCTCGAGGTGGAAGTTGAGAAGGGGTGTGGCTTAGTTAAAGCATAGCCAGCCCCTGGGTGTGACACTCTGATTAAACATTTTATGATATTGTGCTTTTTCTTCCACACCCTCACAGATTTTCTGGTAAAACACACTTTAAGCTAAGGAATAAGGCTGAGAGCTGTGTCTCTAGGAACTTTCAATGTCTTGGAAATCTTCATATAGCCTTAGCTTTTCTAAAGTAATACAATATTTCGTCTCTTTTGCTTTTGTGAGATCTCGGTTGACATTTTGCTACTCAAGTTCAATACATGCATGGGCCAAACTGTATGTGTAACAGCTCAAGCTAATTCTGTTTTTAATAGAGTTTCTAGAGGCTTAATTGTGTTTTGAGACTGTTTTATTCCCCACCATGCAAATAAGTGATTTAAAAACAGCAATGTTGAATAGGGGTTGAATAATTATGACATAGCAGTATTATTAAAAAATCTTATAACTCAAATATATTACATCATATATTGACAATATCACTTTTAATATGCCAGTGAACTGTTATAGATGCAAGTTTTATTATAACCTGGATCTTCAGAAAAGCTTGTATTTGTAAAGTACTGCAGTCTCTAGGGGGTTGAATAATTTTGAACACAACTGTATATATATAAAACATGTAGACTCAATTCAGTACAATATAACTTTATTGGTCCCCACATAAGTCCTGTATAAAGGAGACCACATTGATGGTGCCAACAAACAACAATAATAAATAAAAATTGGGATGAATGAAAATAACAAAAAGATCACAATTTTCTTCTTACGTGTGAAGTGTAGTCATTTACAATAAATTTGCAGCATATGTATGTAGTGTGTGTGTGTGTGTGTGTGTGTGTGTGTGTGTGTGTGTGTGTTTGTATGGATGGGTTGGGGGCCGTCAACACAGTAAAAACAACCCAAACAAGTAATAAGATACATCTTCAGGGTGTTTGCATGGTTTCTTGACACTGGCAGTGAAGGCACATGTTCTTTTTAAAGCCACATGCTGTGTGTGACCATGATTGGCACACTGTGCACTGAGACCATGAACGCCACTTCTTTCTTTCATTCTTCTTCTTATCATCAAAATGGATGCGGCAGACACAGCACAAATTGCCTCCATCTACCAAAGGAAAAACACAAATATTTTGAAAGTCAAGCCAGTTAGTTTAAATCATACTCATCACTATATTTAAAGCAACATCTCAGAGGCAGCTTGTTCATTCTTAACTGTTGCCAAAAGAATATGTGGGTATTGCACATCAGTTCATCTCGGACCTTGCTGATAATCAATCATAAGATAAAAGCAGGTTTTCCTGGGTTCCATTTCAGAAAGCGGCTTTAGGAAAACGCTGGGTTTTTCGTTTCAGAAATGGATGTAAATCAAACCTGAGACAGAGGGGTAACTAAATTTTAATTTAAGAAATCTCATGACCACTTTGTTCTTCAGCTGCTTCCATTTTGAGATGGTGGTATGAGTATTTGACAATTTCTTCAATGTGAGAATATTTGATGTTGATAGCCTTGTAAACAAAAATCAGCTGGAATATTTTTTTTTAACGAACTCATTTGAAATTATGATAAAAACTAGAGATAAACAATCCAGTTGTCTAACACAATGTTCTGCTCACACCACAATTGCTGTTGATCATCCTTCCATCTAATACTTTAAGAATACCACTAATGCTTAGCAAATTAATCCTGTTTCCAAACCTCTAACTTCAGCTTCTTAAGGTGCATTTTAATTCGGGCATCCCTCATATCAGAGTTTAGGTCCTGTGCCTGCCCATGTGCCCTCAGTGCTGCTGCCTCTTGAATGTATTTTTGCTTTGCATCTTCCCCCAATGTGGCGCACCTGCCCTTAATACCATTCATTGTGCCTGAGGAAAAAATAGATGCACAGAAAACTTAACGCATTAGAGTCAGCATCTCCTTTTTAAAGTAAATTCATACAACGACAATCAGCACTGGGGTTGTGAAAACCATTTATCTGTAACAACTCTGTAAAAACAAGATAACGTGTAAAGTAGATGACCTGATGATTCTTTTCAATACACTCAGCATTCTTAAACTGATGAATGCAATTTGCGTGAGTGAAGTACTTGCCAAATACTATCATGAAAATCTGTTTCATGACGTTTCATGACACTCATAAACCTTATGTCAACAAGGCCACCATGTATGAAAAACAATTTAGTATAAAAAAAATAAAAACAGTGTTTAAATTTTGTTTCTCACCTTTGTTTTTGAATATGTCCCTACAAAAAAGATTGCAAGGCGACAGCTTTCTAAAGTGAACTTTGGCCGGGGTTCAGACGAAGCATTAGTTATTTGTGATCTTTTGTAATTACCAATCCAGTTCTGAAAAACAAAAAATAGCGAAAGGGTATTACACCAGTTAAACCGAATGTTAACAAAACACTTCATTTAAACAAGCAGTGCAGCAGAATTATATATTTATTTGACATGTTTTTTGTTAGTGTGGCACAAAAGTAAACCTTTTTTCTACAACACTGGTGTCCAAACCAGTAGCTGATGCAGCTCTTGGTATTAATTCTGAACCAACTCGTGTCATTCCATCCTTAAAAAATGATTTCAGGGTTTCCTTTTGATTCCCATTAATGGGAGTTCTCACTTGTTGAATAACAACAAAGAAAGAAATAGATAGTCAGAAATAAATCAGTAATAAAAAAAAGTCCGTGTTGCAGATCATACCATCGTTCTCAGACACTCTTGCCTAATGCTTCTAGATTAGCAACTGTAAGGCTTACCTCTCTGGGCCATCTTCAACCTAAAACATAAACAGAGAGAAACTTGCAAATGACAGATTTGTGAACAATAAATTCTAAACAGCCCAAAACCAAATTTTGGATAGTTCAACAAAGACATAGAGCATGGAAGTAATAAAACAAATTTGCTACAGAAGTCCTTGCAACCAGCTGGAAATGTATGCTGTAAAGGGAGACAAAAAAGTTAGGTAAAGAGACATTAATGTAACACAGGCAGACAGACAGACATCTAAACAGGCAGACCTTTGGGTTTTATGTTTCAAGTTCAGTGTCGAGGGATATTTGGTGAGATAGATTTCCAAACAGCCGTAAAATACGTCTTGTGTTTAATATTTCTCTCAAGTCAATATGGGTTACATTAGGCCTATGATATGGCTTCAGTGAGGCTTTATCGAGCATACACAATATGCAATAAGCCTGTAAGAGTGTAAAAAGTTTTTAAATTTTTACAGTTTAACTAGAAACTAAATTCCCCCATTAGCTTCAGACGTAAATACAGCAACGTTAATGCTCACATAAAGCATGCAACGTTAACGTAACGACAGGCTAATAACATAATATGGTCTAGCGATAACGTTTGCAGACACATCGCAATACGGTTATCTCATGTCAACAATCATGACACGCAATACGAGTGTATGTATTGTTTTCCATTACAGTTTAAATGCTCAGTTTTATCATTTTAATAGTCTTACCTGAAAATATTAAGCAGGAAATATCGCAACATTGACGCGTTCGTCCAGTAGACTTCCGATTACCGGTGAGCAGGAATTCTGGGATTGGATCTGGAGTCTTCTCTTGTATATTTGTGGGTGATCAACCATGTGGATGGATGATCACGGCCTTCTGAGCCTACTAGTAGGCACAGTAGGCCCCTCCTGGCCCATATCTATGGGCTGATAACCGCTGATAACGCCCGTTCAATCGAGTGATAATGTTCGAATCGGGTGGCTGCTGCTCGTTATAACTGACTGCTCGGTCGGTCCCAAATTATTTAATATTTGCCTGTAAATCTTTTTTATTTTGAGCGAATTTGAGTCGGGACATGTCAATGGAGAACAAAAACTGTGAACACAAGAAGGGTCAGATGTGTTCTGCGAGGTCCTGCAAACATACTGGCAAAATGAGGTAAGAAAATCGCTATCTTTATTATCTTTTGAAAATAGTAAAGTATAACCAGAGTTTACAAATGGGTAGCTTAAAGGACGTTTAACCTGCAGATAAATAAATACCCGTGTGTGTATTTTTGCGTTGCTTTATCACAGATGATCACGTTAGATGCTCACCTAATGTGTTGCTGGTAAGTTATGTGTTAATATCTGTCTTTTAGAGATTGTTCCACATTTTCCTGATATGAATCCCATGCATTAGGTGTGTTATATATGTTTTTTATTCTTATAATAGTTTCAAAGTGTTTTCTGAAACATATAAGTGCAAATGTCGGTACAATTTGAATGAATTAATGAAAATGAATAGGATTTTAAAGCCATGGTTCTCAAAGTGTCAGGCCCCCTCTAGTTGTTACGCAGGTGAATCAATAAATTAAACTAATTAATGTTAATTAATTAATGTTTGAGTAACGTTTTTTTTTTTTGCACATTTAAGTATGTTACAGTTAATGTACAGTACAGTTTTGTAACTTTTGTTACATAATTACATTTAAAATTAGATTTTAATTTAAACTTTTTATTTTGATTTACCTGTACGTAAGCACAATGTAGTGTTAATGTTCAAACTGTATTTACCATGGTAAAGTGTCTGACAACAATTAATATTCTTGTTAGAATAAAATTGCCTAATTTTTTAACTGTAGAGCTGTAGCTGAATAGTTAGGCCTACTACGCTGCTGAAATTTAACGTTGGTCATTATGGTGGAACTTAATATTTAATAACAAATATTTTCTGAAGTGATACTTGGTTTTAAAAAGTTTGAGAACCAATGGTTTAAAGAAATGGTATAATATGAAATCCTGCTTTTTAAGAACTTTTCAGTAAACCATTTCTTCTTTCCCCTTGTAGAGTCATCAAGGATCCAGCTTGTTCTTGAAACATTGGTAAGAAATTGTTCATCTGCTACATTGCACTGTCACTTCTGGTAGAGATTCACTGATCTTTTGTGATAGGTTTTGATTGTGCTTAGTTTAATAAAAATGTACTGAATTTGATTTTACTTATTTTACTACACTGTATTGCTAGTGTTCTGATTAAAACAGTGTAACTGGGGGCTCTGAAAACACTGCTTGTGAATAATTTGTTAATATTGTACATTTTCATCTGAATACATTAAATAAGTGTTTAATGAATAGTGTTGTCCACTTTGTTTCCAACCTCACTGTTGCTGAACTGTAAAGTGAAAATATTGTGTGATTTATTTTGTATTCAGTTTTCAGTTAAATATATTTCACAATATCAAATTTATTGTGAAACATTGTGAACATACCTAAACTCACTGGTTAAATCTTGTGCCCTCCAGAAGTTTGCGCTCTGCAAGTGAACGACACCTTGTGGTGCCATCCCAAAGAAGTTCAAAATCACTCTCACGGACCTTTTCCTGGACTGTGCCCAGCTGGTGGAATGACCTCCCAATCTTAATTCGTACAGCTTTTACTCATTTTCAAGAAACATCTAAAGACTCATCTCTTTCGCCTACACTTAACCAACTAATACCAGCCCTTTTCCTTTTCTTGTCTTTTCATTTATAAAAAAAAAATAAATAAATAAAAAACCTGGCTAGGTGTTCTATACTAGACTGAGACTTGTCATGGCACTTGTATACTGTTGTTGTTGTTGACCTGACTGCTTCTATTGTTCTCATTTGTAAGTCGCTTTGGATAAAAGCGTCTGCTAAATGATTAAATGTAAAATGCAATATATATATATATATATATATATATATATATATATATATATATATACGGATAAAAGCTAAATGTTTTCATTTCATTTTCATTTCGGTTCATTCTTGGTTTAAAAAAAATCTTCAGGTTCCATATGCAGAGCGAAATGGGAACGGTCCAGCATTTAGCAATAATTATTATTAACTCTGTTTTTATTCTTGATTTTTTCAAACTACTAACACTTTGCATTTTTGAATTATGCCTTATGTGTGACCAAAAATTTAGTATTTTCTGTTTCAGCTGTTTGATCACGCTGGTGTCTCGTGCACATATTCACTGGAAACAGCAGGCGTTCACCAGACATTCAGCGTTAGCAGCGGTCCACTTACTCCACATATTGTTAATTATGATTTTTTTTCCATCGATACTGAAACACGCGTGAACAACAAAGCCTATTTTGCCTCACGAATAGCCTTACACTTCACCCATTTGCATTTAGCTTTGTATTGTTAGAAACCCAGTCATATATTATAATGATCATGGATTTTTCCTTTATTTTTCCCTGAGATGGGAGAAATAAGGATTTAAGTGTTTTACTTCCTGCTTATTATGACGTAAAAATCGTCATTTTGCGTCATAAAGCAGGAAGTCAAAATTCATTGAAAAGTGTAGACTACAAACACTAGCTTATTATTATTCCAGGGGGTGGGACCCACTCACCCTACAGGCCTATTACAGATCAGTGGGTGGGACTAAACTTACAGAAACGAAAATGAAAATCCGCCATCTTGTTTGGAAGCTATGTAGCTAAGCTAACAAGCGCTTATGGAGTCAGATTTACGAGAATGGCTGGAGGAACAACTCATGATATGGAAGAAGAGGATTTTCAAAGTCTGTTGCTCGAAAACAGATGTTCGTGGCTATCTATACGAGCCACAATATAGCGCAGAGCAGCTGAGGCTGATGGAGGAACAGGAGGCGGCGGCTGCAGCCGAGGCCGGAGACCTGCCTGTCGCGTCCGAGGAGCCCGGGCGTGCTCGAGCTGGTGCCGACTGGTGGTGCCTGTGCTCTCGTTGTGCGCCTACGGACACAGAGCTAGAGTCCGTCTGCTGCCAAGAATTTCAAAGATGCCAATTTCTCCTAGAAGAAATGTCTGAGGCAGACAAGGACACGGATGTTTGCGTTGTGAAACATCCTAGTTTCGCCCCGCATATGGACAGAGGCGTCCTGGAGACATATTTCAGAATTCCGAAGGTAAACTGGAAACGCCAGCCGAAGCATGCAGGGACAAATGGACGTCTAACTGTAAATTAAGTGTTTCAATTTTATTTATTAATCATTTCGTGAAATTTACACAATTTCTTCAAGCATTATTATCACGAAATGATTCCCGGTTAATAAGTTACGGTGTTCTGGATTAGTGGGAGTGGCTTGTGGAGCTGTGCAAATGTGTTGCGTTGTGGTTTTCCATACAAATGAGCCCTAAAGTTACTTTCTGTAATAACTCGGTCAAAAAGGCACCAAATTCGAAGATTTCGACTACATATATGACCCACTTTCAATGAAGATCAATGTTTCCACGGGTGAAATGCTCCTTTAAGCTTCAAATGGGCCACTCCCAACACTCCCAACATCACGAACATGGAAAAGGATTTCTCCCGAGTGAGAGAATGAGAAAGCCCAACCTTACCTTATGCTTAGCTTTAAATTATTATTTTTGTTTGTTTATAGCTAAGCCTATATTATTATATACTGCAATTATATTTATCCATTAGAATTATATATTTTAAATTCTTGTTTTGTTCTGATATATTTGTTAAATTTAAAGGATTTGTTGTAAAGTGAAGGGAATTAAATATATCCTGTTTGTACATGATAACATTATTAGGCCAGCCGTTATTTTTTCTAAATGTAATAAAATGCAATTTATACATGAATCATTTGATATAAAAAAAAAACAACAACAACCATGCAATAAACGAAATAGGTGATTAATACGTTAAAATGAAACCTGTACACGACTCATATTTTTTTTTCTCTCACAAACTTAATTTATTTTTTAGCGTGTTTAAAAATAAATAAATAAAGAAAACATGCAGCAAATGAAAAAAGGGGATTAATCCGTTAAAATTTGTTACTCTGGGTTAACAGTAATTATAAGTATTATATACTTCAGAGCAGAGCCTGCATGGGCCTAATCTAGGCTATTTTTTTTTTTTTAATTGCATCTGAAAATTACGGTGGCCTAGTAGTGCACAACACAACGACATTAAAAAAGCAAACATAAGCTCACAATACAACGACATTAAGCCACAACACAAATACATTAAGCCACAACACAAATACATTGAGCTACAACACAACGAAATTCTCACAACACAACGAAATTAAGCCAAAACACAAATACATTAAGCCACAACACAACGAAATTCTTACAACACAACGAAATTAAGCCACAACACAAATACATTAAGCCACAACACAACTAAATTCTCTCAACACAACGAAATTAAGCCACAACACAAATACATTAAGCCACAACACAACTAAATTCTCACAACACAACGAAATTAAGCCACAACACAACGGAAATGCTCCCGACCACTAGGGGGCAGTGTTGAAAGTTAAACACTGATATTTCATTAAGACGGATGTGTAACTTAATATGTGTAATCGATTTTTAAATGAAAAACGTGTTTTATTAAATGTTTTGATATCCTGATAATCTTAATGTATCGATTCATGAATCGAGCAAAAAATAAATTGATAATATTTTCAATTTGGACCGTTTAGCTCTGCTCTTGTACACAATGTTTTTCCTCAGGGGGCTTATTTAAATCCGGTGCTGTGCGGGGAAACCATTGCTCTTTCCGTAGAGCTTTCAAATTGACAAGAGGAGAAGATTTTTCATCTTACAAGAACTTCCCCTGATGACTGTAAATTAATTTCATCGCGCGGAGAAGGGCATTAAACGTTTCAAGTTACATCAACAACTTTAGGGTGAGTATTGTTCTATCATCTTCTAGCAAATCTAGCTAATAAGGCTGGATAACGCTGCTGCACTGACTTGATCAGCTCAAAAATATCAGGGCTAAGTTAGAGTTTAGCTTTAAACTCCGTCCACCTCATCTTTTTATAGACTCGTAAGAGGACTCCCGGTTATCCACGTTGATTTGCATCGGTGGTTCTGATAGGTGTTTGCTGTGATAGGAACTTCTTCACTTGATATTAAGTATTTTAAATATTGTTGCCATTTTTAGATTGCCATGTATCGTAATAAATCTTAAAGGACCGTTCACACCAAACTATAAAGAAAACGATAAAGATATTTAGTTTTAAAAATCGTTCTCACTATTTAAAAAAAGAGTCCACACCACAGCTATAATGATAAAGACATAGAGAAACAATATCATTGGAATCACTTTAAGAACTATTTTTTTTCCAGCTGATGAACCTTTAAAAACATTGACAGCCAATCAGAATCCTGCTATAACAAGCTCGAGAATGTAAAGCAGCGGACGAGCTTGTGCGCGCTTAGAATAAACAGATTATATCGTTCGCTGCTGTGGACTCTATCGTTATCTTAATAGTTATCATTCATTGTGTGAACGGGGCTTTAGTCTGACAGTTATTGTTATATTTTAAAATTGTATCATCTGTAACCTGAAGCTTGAATAAATTGTTCACATTTATATAGGAGTTTTCCAGGGATCCCACACACAAGCATGATAAAGCTATTCAGTAAAAAGCAAACAAGATCAGAAATGGTTAAGAGAGATAGGGACATTCTTTGAAATATTACTGATCTCTTTACAGTCTATTGGCATGTTTGTAACATTATATAACATATTAATTATTTGTCATAATTTATTTTATATATAGAGTCATTTAAAATGTAATAATTTAAAATGCAACTGAAAGTAATTCAAAATGTATCTGAAATCAATTAAATATGTAAACCAATGTTATTATCTTCACAGATTGTTTTAACGGACTCCTATCCATACTGTTGCAGCACTGTAGCAGACAGCACAATATTCAGAACTGAGAATCAGTGCAGTTCCTCCTGTACAGAGCTGCACTGAAGGGAGCAGAGCTGGCACAAACCTAGAACAATGGTAAGTAAGAGAATTATCAAATTCTTTAATGTATGACATAATTAATAAACTTTGATTAATAATATTAACACGCCCCATTGGTATGCCTAGAGAGTCAAGCCAGGTCCTGTCAGTGGGATGGTGGTCCTGTTTTCAAGAGAGGAAACTCGCTGAGTGGTTAAGGTAGGAGTAAAGTGTCTAATATTGATATTGATCATCTTTTCATATCTTGCTTTTATTCATAATGTATAACATGCCTATTTGATTAGCCCTAACAGAAAAAAGACAAAAACACAATCATAATGATTATGGCTCTATTCATTATGCATGCAACTTGTAATGATGGTGGAAATTTTTTATTTTTCTTAATGGGCAATTTACACTATACCTTTGTTTTTCATCTCAGGAGAATGTTTACAGTGATGTCACCAGTTATCTGCCTGACCTATCAGTCCTCCAAGTGGTAGAAGTGTTATAAATATAGTAGTGTTATAAAAATATAGTAACACACCATTACACTGTCATAGTTATTAGTATTTGTATTTTACATAACTATTAAAACTGTATCAAAGTTTCAAAAATTTAAGTGTGGATATTTACATGTTTACATTACACTGGTGAGCAAGAAAACATATTAAAGTTACATATATTTGCACTTACATAATATTTAATTTACATTTTATATTGTAGTCTGTACAAATAAAACCAAATGAATCCATCCCAAGTTATTTGTGTAAGGCCAGATCTCTCTGTGGAAGATCGACTGAAAGCTGGACCATGAAGAGGAGGAACTCATCGAAGGGCTGCAGAGACTGACACTGTCAAAATAACTGTTAAATAATTATGATACATGCATGTAACGTGTGCATCAAAAAGTGAAAATAAATATAACATTTTCTTTCTCTGTCACAAACAATACAATATCAATATTTTCCATTGCATTGCTTGTTATTCCAAATTCCACAGAAGTGATGTTGAAATCCTTAAATCTTACATTACTAATTTGAATCCACTTATTTCGAGTTTCTACATCCAGGGGAGAAGTGTGAAAAACCTTTGAGGAGCCTCACAAAACGGTTTACAGCAATAGCTGTGTAAACCACCCTCACAGATGTTTATGGACTTCTTCATTAAATAATTATATTGCTGTGGTATACTTAATTGTTTTATTATAGCAAAATGTATAAATATTATTTAATATTCATCGTTTATGGATAAAAGTTTGCAGCTGGTAATGCACTCACACTACAGCAGAATAAAGACAGGAACCTTTTATTCGCCCTGAGATTTCACAGGAAATACGTAGTCTATTGCCAGTTTCTGCAGACCAACTGCCCCCTAGTGGTCGGGAGCATTTCTGTTGTGTTGTGGCTTAATGTATTTGTGTTGTGAGAATTTCGTTGTGTTGTGGCTTAATTTCGTTGTGTTGTGAGAATTTCGTTGTGTTGTGGGTTAATGTCTTTGTGTTGTGGCTTAATGTATTTGTGTTGTGGCTTAATGTTGTTGTGTTGTGAGCTTATGTTTGCTTTTTTAATGTCGTTGTGTTGTGCACTACTGGGCCAACGTAGAAAATGACTTCGTTCATCACATTCACTTCACGCGCTCTGGCGCAGATCCCCCTCTTGCGTTGCTCAGCTGTGGACGATTTAAAAATGTTTGATATAAAGGTTGCTGTCCCATTTTATACAGGAGTTGTTCATGTAAAAAAATCAAATTATATTGTTAGTTCTAATTATATTATTAACACAAGTTAATTTAGGCTATTAAACATGCACTGTGACATTTTACCATTTTTAATTTATACCCCTTGATATTTTAAAGTTAGTTTAATAGTATTTAAATTCAAGTTTAAAAATAGGTTTCAAGACAGTGAAGCGGAGTCCCGCGCACTGTGAGGCGGGTACAGAGGATTCCGCTTGGTCTTAAAGCCTTCCGCGAACATCCACGATCACAAATAACAATGATTTTCGTAAAATAATGATTAATTATTAACCCTTGTGGATTGTTCAAATTCACTACCCTTTCGAGTTGTTCGGGATGAAAACATCCACTCAATTAAACTGCTGTTAAAATGTATCAGATTCATATTCTTTTTAAATTTTTTTTGCATAAATCTGTTAATCAACCTCAGTCCTGATCAAAACTACCAAATGTTTTTTAAAAATCCAAGATTTTAACTCTTTAATTGCCAAGTTCATAAATTACCTGGACCCGGAAACAGCGTTTCTTACGTCATCACTTAACAACCGAATACTTTCACCAACATTAAAAGGCAGCAGGTGCATAAATACACTTTTGTTTACTCCATGTAGTTCTAAGAGCAGAGGTGTACATTGTGATTTTCTGAAATACATTAAGGTAAGTGCGCAAAGGTCTCTCTCACACACACTCTCTCTCTCTCTTTCTCACACACACACACACACACACCCACACACACTATAATTTGCTATTATACTCCATATAACTCCATACAAGCCAGAAACTATGCCTTTTTTTGCACAGGCCTATCTAAAGGGTTAATGGTCCCACCTAGTGATCAACTGTAAAAAATAACAAATGTTACCTCTTCCCAACAGGGAAAACCACAAACAATCAAGAATGCATGATTATATGGTGTCATGGCTTTGCAATCAAAAAATGTCGTTATAATGGAAGTCAATGGGGCAAAAACAGCCACCAACAACAAATTAGGGAGAAAAAATTTAAATCTAATGCTGCACAAAAACTAACAATGCATCAAAGCCAATCTTGTTACTAATCTTTGACATGCCCAAGACTGTGATAAAAGGTAAAAAAAAATCCAGTCCACAATCACTTTTTATATTGAAAATATGTAATTTTGTGTGTTTTTTCCCAAATCAGTGACATCATTTATGATCGTGGTAATTAAAAAGTTAAAATCTTGGATTTTTTTTAAAATTTTTTGGTAGTTTTGATCAGGACTGAGGTTGATTAATAGATTTATGCAAAAAAAATGAAAAAAATATTTATCTGATACATTTTTACAGCAGTTAAATTTAGTGGATGTTTTCATCCACGAACATCCCGAAAGGATAGTGAATTCGCCCACAGTGTACCGTTGAGTTTTTGAAAAATTTCAAAGCATTTTCCCAAAATATTGGTCAAAATAAGATTTGTCACCAAAAATCTGTCATGATCCTGGTATTCTCCCCCCCCCCCCTCTCTCATTAGCCTTTCATTCCACGCACTCACACTCTAGCTCATTATCCCACTCACCTTCAGCTGCTTTCCATCATCTCATCTCTGCGCTCTCTCCGCACCTGTTTCCTACCTTCTCTGATTAGACTCTCTATTTCTAGGCTTTCCTTTCCTCTGTTCTTTGTCAGATTATTGCCTGATGTTACATATCCATAGCCTGCCTCCTTACCTCTGTTTAGTCCTGTCGTGTCATATCGTGTCCCGTCTGAGAAGTGAACCTGATTAACAGCCTTATTACCTCGCCTCAGCTCTGTTCACACACATGCGTACACATCGTATACCTGGGTGCCGTGCACTATTTCGCTCAGATTTCATGAACTGAAGAAGAATGCTATCAAGGTATGGAACGGCCGGGACCGCAGCATCTTGTTCCCTATTCAGGGAACTGTGGTTACATACGTAACCGAGATGTTCCCTTTCATAGGTCACTTCGATGCTGCGGTGACGTCACCGTATGGGAACCCAATACCATAACGCCTGATGTACCTGATAGCTGGGATCCAAGGAAGCATCTGCTCAAGCGGAGAGAACCCGGGAGCCAGGAGCCGTCCTCACATCCAGACTGTAAAACTTGATAAAAGTGCTCGGTGAGGACCATCCTGCCGCAGCACAAATATCATTCATCGAAAATCCACTGAGAAAAGCTTGAGAAGAAGCCACTGCTCTCGTGGAATGAGCTCTAACTCCTAAGGGCGAAGTGAGTCCGCGCGCCTCATAGGCTAAAGATATTGCCTCCACCAGCCAATGGGACATGCATTGCTTTGTGACAGCATGGCCTTTATTCTTGTGTCCGAAACAGACAAACAGCTGGTCAGACTCACGCCATGGGGCTGTTCGATCAACATAAGTCTTTAGCGCTCTGACAGGGCAAAGACTCAGATCTCCTGACCCCGCCTCTGTAGGGGGTAAAGCCTCCAAGACCACTTGTTGAAAGCGAAAAGGGTTAGAAACGACCTTAGGGACATAATTAGGCCTCGGTCGCAGCAATACTTTCACAGAGCCTGGTGCAAATTCCATGCACGAGGGTGAAACAGAAAGAGCCTGTAAATCCCCAACTCTCTTGAGAGAGGATAAAGCCACAAGAACTGTCTTTAGAGTCAGGATTTTATCCGGTATAGTATCCAAGGGCTCAAACGGATGCCCTGATAAACCCTGTAACACAATGGATAAATCCCATGAAGTAACTCGCACAGGGCGGAAAGGCCTCAGCCGTCGCGCACCCTGTATAAAACGAGAAACCAGCGGATGACGGCCCACTGAAGCACCATCTATATATACGTGGTTAGCTGAAATGGCTGCCACGTAAACTTTCAGAGTGGCTGGCGTTACTCCACTGAAGCCACTGGGCAGTAAACTGGATCCATATTATGAATTCCACACCAGGCCATAAACAGTTTCCATTTGAAAGCATATAAGCGTCTCATAGAAGCTGCTCTAGAATTCATAATAGTCTCGGTGGTTTCAACAGAAAGACCAGGACATATTAACTCACTCCGCTCAGAGGTCACGCCCACAGCTTCCATAGATCTGGCCTTGGGTGCCAAATCATTCCCTGTGCTTGCGATAGTAAATCCTGTCTGAGGAGAATCTCCCATGGAGAGCCCGCTAACAGACTGACCAGGTCCGCAAACCACGGCTGTGTGGGCCACCACGGAGCCACCAACAGCAGCTGCTCCACTCTGTCCAGCCGTATCGTGGATAACACCGCTGGAATTAGACGAATTAGGGGAAAAGCATACAAGGTGATTTTGGGCCAATTGTGAGCTAACGCATCCAAGCCCAGGGGCGAAGGAGGGCATAGGGAGAACCACAGCGGGCAATGTGTAGTCATGCTCGACGCGAATAAGTCCACTCTTGCTTCTACAAATATCTGCCATAAGAGGCTCACCGTTTGGGGGTGCAACCTCCATTACCCTTGCTCCAGAGTCTGTCTGGATAGCAAATCTGCTCCAAAGTTCAAACGTCCGGGGACATGAACTGCTCGGATCGACAGAAATCTGTTCTGAGACCAAAGAAGAATATTTCTCGCAAGCCTGCACAGGGGGCGAGAGCGTAATCCTCCTTGATGATTCAGATATGACACAACCGCTATGTTGTCTGACCTGAGCAGTACATGACCGCCCGATCAGCAGATTCGAGAAGTACTGGAGAGCTAGAAAAACCGCCAGTAATTCCAACCTGTTTATATGCCAACTGCGTTGTGTCGCCGTCCATACTCCGTGAGCTGGGCACCCTTGACAAACAGCTCCCCAACCGGTCAAAGACGCGTCCGTCGTGACAGTCTCTCGGGAAGCACAAATCCCCAGCCGAACTCCAGCTAGAAGGAATTCGATTGACATCCACTGATAACAGGGTGAAATGTTCCGACTTTTCGTCCACCACTGAAAAGGGCACATATGAACTAAGCCCAGACGGATTACAGGGGATGCCGCTGCCATTAGACCTAAAAGTCTGAGGCACAAGCTCACCGTCACTGTGCGACCCGCTTAGCGCGCGGGAGAGAAAGTCTGGCTGTCATCGCGCGAGAGTCCAAGTCTATTCCCAGAAAGGTTATCCGTTGAGAGGGAATTAAAACACTCTTCTGGAAATTCGTGCATAAGCCCAGGCTGTTTAAATGATTCAGCACAAGATCCCGGTGAGAGTGTGCTTGAGTCTGCGATTGTGCTAACACCAGCCAATCGTCTAAGTAATTCAACACACGAACGCCCTGGAGCCGCAACGGGGCCAGAGCTGCGACCATTCGTAAGCAGGGGAAGCACATGCGTCAAAGTCGTTGCGTCTTGTTGTGTATAATCATGAAGCATGTCCACGGCAGGAATTAATCCAACAAAATGAACATCGGGCTCTGCCGCTAGCGAAAAAGCGGCGGTTGAGTGAGCCGTCATAAACGGGCTATCTTTGCCAGACCCTTGAACCGTCCCTCGGATTCTGAAGGCTGAATTGCACAGAGTGTCTGAGGGAACGCTCAACATAATAACTCCATCCAATGCTGCTCGAAGCGCCCTTTGCGGCGAGACAGTCAATGTTTGAGCGTGGGGATTGCAGTGAGAGGGTTGTATGTGCAAAAACGGTCCAACAGCGCTCTCTAGTGGAGGACACAGTCCCTGGCAAGCAGCGAGAGTATCAGGAGCTGCTATTAGGGGCCCGAGAACAAGAGGCATTAGCCGTCGAGCTCAGGTCTAACCTCTTTCGCTGTCGCTGGCGAGCCGGTGGGAAAACCTTAGGACCCCAATCCTTACGAGGGGGCATCTGCCACCATTCAATCTCCCTGGGCCTGCGAGGAATCAGCTGGCGGAAGGCGGCTGATTGCTGTTTCGCTGCCCTGAATTTATCCATCACCGAAGTGACCGCCTCTCCAAACAAACCGTCCTTAGAAACAGGGGCGTCCATAAGAAAAGATTTGTCCTTTTCCTTGATATCGGTGAGATTAAGCCAGAGGTGGCGCTCAACCGTAATCAATCCAGTCATAGAACGGCCCACTGCTCGAGCAGTATGTTTGGTAGCGCGTAGTGCCAAATCCGTTGCTCGCCGCAGCTCTTTCACAGCCTCGGGTGTGATACCCTCCCCCTCATCGAGTTCCTTTAAGAGCCCCGCTTGGTAGGCCTGAAGGACTGCCATAGAGTGGAGCGATGCGGCCGCCTGGCCTGCAGCCATGTAGGATTTCCCGACGAGGCTGGACGTGACTCGACACGCTTTAGAAGGAAGAAGGGGACGAGACTTCCATGCCGTGGCCAAATTAGGTGCGAGATGTTCGGCGAGAGTCTCTTCCACCGGAGGCATCGCTGCATAGCCATGGTTCGCCATGTCAGAAATGGTGGCGAAATCCGCAGCCGTAGCGTTAGTGATGCGCGCCGAGTACGGCTGTTTCCAGGACCTCAAAACCTCCTGGTGGAGGTCCGGGAAAAAAGGCAAGGGCCTTCGGGGCTGCGCAGGTGTACGACTTGTTAAAAAACGGTCGTCCAGCTTGGATGAAGGTAGGGCCTCGGCCTTCTCAACCTCCCAATCCAGTCCCAGTTTACCCACCGTGCGAGAAACCACGTCCAACAGCTCGCTGTAGGAGGGGGAAACACGCTTCTCCTGTCCACTAGGAGGGAGAGGGCTAGCGTAAGCCGCGAAGTCCTCAGACCCCGAGGCCACGGTGGATAAGATGTCGTCGTCATATCGTCCACAACCGAAGGAGATAGCATCATATGCCTCTGGGGTGGGCTGTAAATCCTCGTTTGAGAAAACGACTGGTTCGAAAAAGCTCGCTTCCTGCACTAGGGTAGGGGAGAGCGAGCTACGTGGAGAAAACTACAGCGCAGCACTCTCCTCATAATCCATGTCGCACATGTCTCCCCAAGCCATCGCCTCGTGCGGTGCCTCGGCAGCCGCAGAAGTGACACGACGGGGGTTAGACGCGGGGGTGACCTTAGAAAACACTTCTACCCTCGAGCGCAGTACTCTAAGCCGCAGGCCATCACAGTGGGGACAAGAGGAAAGGCCGCTAAGTGCTGCCTGTGCGTGTTGTAAGCCCAAGCAAACTAGGCACCTTTCATGAGAGTCTCCCTTCGTGATGAACCTGGTACACGGTTCCTTACACATCCGAAAATTCACCGTATCCGTGAAAAGGAGTTAACACGGCTCGGAGAAAACCGCTGAGAACGCGAGATGATTCCTAGGGCACAGATAATTCGCTTTCCTGAAGGAAATTAAATCTGAGCGAAATAGCGCGCAGCACCCTGGTATACAATGCGTATGCATGCGTGGGGCGGTGCCAATCGCTATTTGGCCAATAGGATTGGCGGGATGGTATAGGGCTTCAGACATTCGTCACACCGAGAGGTGTTCCCATACGGTGACGTCACCGCAGCATCGAAGTGACCTATGAAAGGGAACTATTGCTTTATCACACTGAAACAATTCCTATTGGTAGTTTTATTTTATTACTTTGATCATGATTGGTTAATCTGGCTGTCATTCAGGAAACTGGACAATGAATCGGTTTGCGCCTTTCTACATTTAAAAATATGACCGTTATTGTTGTCTTTCTGTGAGTGAGGCGGCTGACTGTGAGCTGCTACTCGTTATAACTGACTGCTCGGTCGGTCCCGAATTATTTAATATTTGCCTGTTAATTTTTTTTATTTTGAGCGAATTTGAGTCGTGACATGTCAATGGAGGACAAAAACTGTGAACACAACAAGGTTCAGATGTCTTCTGCGAGGTCCTGCAAACATACTGGCAAAATGAGGTAAGAAAATCGCTATCTTTATTATCTTTTGAAAATAGTAAAGTGTAATGTTACCAGAGTTTACAAATGGGTAACTTTAAGGACCTGTAACCTGCAGAAGATAAATAAATAAATACTCGTGTGTGTGTTTTTGTATTGCTTTATCACAGATGCTCAAGTTGGATGCTCATCTGTTGTTGTATTGCTGGTAAATTATGTGTTAATGTCTGTCTTTTAGAGATTTTTCCACATTTTCCTTATATGAATCCCATGCGTTAGGTGTGTTATATATGATTTTATTCTAATAATAGTTTCAAAGTGTTTTCTGAAACATATAAGTGCAAATGTTGGTACAATTTTAATGAATTAATGAAAATGAATAAAAAAAAAAAAATTAGGATTGTTTAAAGCCATGGTTCTCAAAGTGTCAGGCCCCTCTCTAGTTGTTATGCAGGTGAATCACTAAATTAAACAAATTAATGTTAATACATTTTAATTTAATCTTTGAGTAAGGTTTTTTTTTTGTACATTTAAGTAGGATACAGTTAATGTACAGTACAGTTATGTAATTTTTGTGACAATTACATTTAAAATTACATTTTAATTTAAACTAAGTTTTCATTTACCTGTACGTAAGCACAGTGTAGTGTTAATGTTAAACTGTATTTACCATGGTAAAGTGGCTGACAACAATTCATATTCTTATTAGAATAAAACTGCCTCATTTTTTAACTGTTGAGCTGTAGCTGAATAGTTAGGCCTACTACGCTGCTGAAATTTAATGTTGGTCATTATGGTGGAACTTAATATTTAATAAATATTTTCTGAAGTGGTACTTGGTATAAAAGGTTCGAGAACCACTGGTTTAAAGAAATGATATAAAATTAAATCTTGCTTTTTAAGAACTTTTCAGTAAACCATTTCTTCTTTTCCCTTGTAGAGTCATCAAGGATCCAGCTTGTTCTTGAAACATTGGTAAGAAATTGTTCATCTGTTACATTGCACTGTCACTTCTGGTAGAGATGCATTGACCTTTTGTGATAGGTTTTGATTGTGCTTAGTTAAATAAAAATTTACTGAATTTGATTTGACTTGTTTTACTACACTGTATTGCTAGTGTTCTGATTACACTGCTGATTAACACTGCTTATGAATAATTTGTTATGTAGCAGAAATGACTCGAACCAGACAAATTAAAGAGTCGATCAGGGTTGTGGCTGAAACACGAGCCGAATTCCTCAGTAAGGCAACAGGAAGTCATAAAACATTCTGTGCCACAAGTCCCAAGCAAGATAACAAACCAACTCTTTCACAGAACAGCTTTCAACATTAACACCACTAGAACAATTATTGACAATTTTGATTCGCAGAAGAGATTGTCAAATTTGTTGTTCGTAAGTGAGATGCAACGTCGGACATCACATGTAAACCCATGAGAGTTAAACACTTCCCCCACCTAGCAGAACCAGACTGAAATTCCTAAGGGGGGGGGGGGGGGCTTTGAACCTCTGGTCTCCACAGAAATCTTTGTCAGATAATGACAAAGAAACTGTCTTTTGTACATATATATGGACCAAAATGACTTCTAAATGAATATCAGTCCATCGCTTAACTCCATATTCATTTATATGTAACCCACATAACCCACATATTTGACTATCATGTTATAATCACTCATTGTGTATGTCTTTTAACAACTATGGGATAGCTTAAGGATACATATTCATGTCTAGTATCTATGTAATCGAATCTGTTTGCTTGAAATAGTCATGACCATCAGTTATTTGTCAAATGTATCATATTCTTGTTATAGGAATCATGTCCAAAATTAGACCCTGCAAGAGCGGGAAAATTCGGACCACATGCTTGGTAAGATAACATATGATTTATGATACGCCCGAGCCAAGACAATATCTGATTGGTCAAGACAACATTTGAGGTGTGGCCAACAGGCCAGTTTAAATACTTAGAACACCATAAAATCTTGCTTTTTAGTTGTTAGCTTTGCTTCTGCTACTAGTCATGCCTGCTTTTAGCTTCTAGCTTTGCTCTGCTATTAGTCATGTCTGCTTTTGCTATCAGTCATGCCTGCTTTTAGCTTTGCTTCTTAGCTTTAGCTTTTAGCCATGCTGTTTGTCATCACTGTTCTTTGAGCGCGGTTCCCGCGTGCTTCAGCCTGCACGCCTGCTGCTACTTAGCCACGATGAGAAAAAACACCACCTAGTCTCGTCAAACTTTACTTCTTTTCTTTTCCGTTTGAGAGTTTCGTGTTCTGAGTTAAGTTTTGTAACGCCATGTCGGACCTCGACTGCCCGTTCAACTTCAACCAGCCCACACAACTCTGCATCTTCAGCCAACGCCCAGCCACGGGCTTCCCAAGACATCACTTCAACGACTACTGAAATTCCAGCCAATCAGCGAGATCGGGAAAAACCCCCTTTCAACGACTCCCTTTTCACAGGAGACACAAGTAACTTTACCTCCAGACTGTGACCTTTACTGGTGTATCTAATATAATTTTAACCTCATTGAGGAACTCAATGCGAGGGTTAATTAAGTGATTGATGGCTGTTCATGTCTATGCAATTTAACATATTGCTGTAAACTTGGGATTCCACATTTCCATTCTCTTAAACTCATCTTTCCCTAACTTTCGATCTTCCTGCAACTTGTGTGAATGTGTGAGTGCATGCATTTATGTGTTAGATTAGTTTATGTCTTAGATTTATCTAATAAAACCTTATTCATATTGAAAAGAGAAGTATCTTGTGTTTTGAGCTTACAAGTTAATGTCTTAAACTGCCGATCTTGTTACTGTGCTAATTGATAGTGTTTTCACTATACTTTGGATATTAATATCCAGCGCAGATTTGATGTTAAACGGCTCGTTCAGTGAATCGCAGGGCGTCTCAGTGATCAGCCGTGAAACAGTGATTCATTTCAAATTCCCTTTAAAATCTTAAATGATTCCCTTTGAGCTAAATTGACCTGTTTCCCTTACTTTTAATATTGTAAATTTTCATCTGAATACATTAAATAAGTGTTTAATGAATAGTGTTGTCCACTTTGTTTCCAACCTCACTGTTGCTGAACTGTAAAGTGAAAATATTCTGCGATCTATTTTGTATTCAGTTTTCAGTTAAATATATTTCACAATATCAAAGTTATTGTGAAACATTGTGAACATACCCAAACTCACTGGTTAAATCTTATGTGCCCTCCAGAAGTTTGCTCTCTGCAAGTGAACGACGCCTTGTGATGCCATCCCAAAGAAGTTCAAAATCACTCTCATGGACCTTTTCCTGGACTGTGCCCAGCTGGTGGAATGACCTCCCAATCTCAATTCGTACAGAGTCTTTACTCATTTTCAAGAAACATCTAAGGACTCATCTTTTTCGCCAGCACTTAACCAAATAATACTAGCACTTTTCCTTCTTTTCTTGTCTTTCATATTAAAAAAAAGAAATATATATATATATATGTATATGTTATGCGTTCTGTACTACACTAACTGAAACTTGTCATGGCAATTGTATACTGTTGTTGTTCTCTTGTTGACCTGACTGCTTCTATTGTTCTCATTTGTAAGTCGCTTTGGATAAAAGCGTCGGTTAAATGATTAAATGTAAATGTTTATACAGGACGGTACAGAAAGTGCACAAGTGGGAGAGAGTGGAGGGGACGGTGTCAGAAAGGACCTAGCGCTGGGACACTTTCAAGGATCACCCGAAGCACAACCACACCGTATGCACAAGGCTGTTGGTTCTAACATTTTAGAGTCCCCTTCGGTAGAAATCTCATTCTGCATTCCCCGGGGTTCCCGTTAGAAATCACACCTTCCCCTCGGCTCGGGGTGCCCCCTCTAACGCTGGACCCTTGGAATTGTCCTAATATTCCCTCCCCTTACAGCGTCCCTGGTTGAAGGTTCCCTTCTCAAACTGTTCAACACATTTTCACTGCACTAATGTACACATCTCTTGTAGTGAGACACATTACTAAAACGTGTTTTTTACAGAAACTGTAGTTTTCCACCAAAATAAAAGATCAACTGGTTTCAGTCATAAAGATACAAGGGTTTGTTTTGCAAGTGCTGCAAAAAATATGCATTTATATGCTAAAATATTTTACAAAAACCATGAAATATTATTGTATTTGGATTGTTCTACTACATGTTTTTAACAATACATCCATGCATACTCTGCATAATAAAGTTTGGGATTGTTTTCATCTGTTTTATACAGTATGTTCCCAAAATAAAAATGCTGTTTTACAATTTTGAGCATTTGGTAGTTTATTGAAGTTGATTGTAAAGCCATTGTTGCCATTCATTTGATTTTTAGACTTTATCATGTACTGTGTTGATCAAAATGCAAACTATGATCTAATTGAACATACAATTGTGTATTTATACATGGTGCAAGGTAAAACGGTGAAACAGGGTCGCGATTTCAACGGTGAATCAACGTCGTGAATTCAACGTTGATCCAATTTGCAAAATCGAAAGGTCATTCAACGTTGATTCAACCATGGTACTTGACGTTGTTTCAACGTTGGAATGCCGGCTGGGTAGTCTTGTAAATATAAATGCATGAATGAGCTTTTCGAGATCACGAGTGGACAGAAATGGTTTCACTTTCGCTATTAATCTCAAATGATAGAATGAAGACTTAACGACAGAATAAATTTGTCTCTCAAACCTTAGATCATTGTCAAAAAGAACACCTAAATTCCGGACTAATGGCTTACAAAGGGGGCTAAATCACCCAGATCATCAAGATTATTTGGAACTCCAATCCACACGACTTCAGATTTCTCTTCATTTAGTTTAAAAAATGTTAAAGATAACCATGATTTAATGTCATGTATACAATTATGCAGCAACTCTATTTGGTTCTTGCTGTTCTTTTTCAGAGGGAGATAAATTTGCATATCATCTGCATAAAAGTGAAAGGGGATTCCATGCTTGCTAAAAATTGACCCAAGGGGTAGCAAATATAAAGAAAACAAGATTGGGCCAAGAATGGACCCCTGTGGAACCCAACTGAGCAGAGAAACAGGTTGTGAACGATCTCAAACAATATTTACCGAAAAGGTTCTATTTAAAAGAAAAGACTTGAACCATGCAAGCGCTGTACCTTGAATTCCTACTACATTTTCTAGACGTGAGAGTAAAATGTCATGGTCAATGCAATCAAACGCAGCGCTAAGGTCCAGTAAAACAAGAACTGCTGAAAACCCTGAGTCGACTGCAGTCAGCAAATCGTTTAAAACCCTGATCAAGACAGACTCAGTACTGTGAAAAGCCCTAAAACCTGACTGAAAAACTTCAAAGATATCGTTCTGAATGAAAAAGCTATTTATTTGATTCAAAACGACCTTCTCCAAAACCTTGGACAAAAAAGGTAACTTCAAGATTGGCTGGTAATTTGATACAACAGCAGGGTCCAAATTAGTTTTTTTTCAAAAGGGGCTGGACAAGAGTATATTTAAAATGGTTAGGAACAACTCCAGTTAAAAGACTATTGTTTATAATGACTAAAATACTGTGGCCAAGAACATCAAATGCTTCCTTTATCAATTTAGCTGGAATAATGTCTAATGAACAGTCAGTTAGTTTTGACTGCTTGATTACCTCAGCTAGTGACTGCAAAGAGATCATTTCAAAATGGTCAAATGTAACAAATGGTGGCCGAACAACAGAAGGATCAAACAAACTAGGTTTGATTGTAGTTTTAATGTCCTAGATCTTTCGGACAAAATAATCCAAAAAAGTCTCACAAGTAATGGGTGGCAGATGGAATAGCACATCTAATTTTGGATTAAAAACTGAATTTACTATATTAAATAAAACTTGCGGCTTACTACTATTTTTTGTAATTACTTCAGCAAAGTAATTCCTCTTAGCCATCTGTACGGTATTCTGATAGTTATCTTGAGACTCCCGTAACATTTGAAAATATACCTGTAACCAGGGTGCGATTTGTGAAAAAAACCTTGTGTTTTGAAACCTTTTAATTCATAAAAATAAATCATGAGAGCATGAACTAGATGACGCCATGCACTAATTAGCATATTTATGATGTAAGTGCGTCGTATTGTATTGCCTTCCTATGCTCACATACTGCAATTTAATTTAGCCTTTTAATTAAATTCTCAATAAAACTGTTTTTATTACTATATTTTAATGTTTCTGTTGTAAGACAAAGGAATTAATATTATAATGACTGAAAAGCTTTCCATTAAGAGTCTCAGAGACTAAATAATGATTGCCCATGATTAATGATTTGTCGCTAGTCGCTTTTTTTGAAGAAAAAAAAGTCGCTAAATCTAGCGACGAAGACTCCAAGTTGGAAACTCCACTGCCCAGTGGACCCGGCTTCAACCGTTTTGCAATTGTTGATAGGCTATTACTCGTGAGGTGTAACCAATAAGATAGCGCTGTGGGCGGGACATTGAGCAAGTCTGCAGAGTGGTGCATACTAGGGCTGCAACTAACGATTATTTTGATAATCGATTAATCTGTCGATTATTTTTTTACGATTAATCGGTTTATGTACTTACATTTTAGTTTTGTCCATTTTTCCCCAAGTAAATTATAAATAAAGGGTATTTATCATTCAGCATAGATTTTTAAGAGATTTTAACCATTTTGCATTGTCATATCCTCATCAAAAATATACCTGGAGTTGTTTTATTATGTGTTAGTAATCCTTTGTCGAACTCTTCTGCAATCAAAACACTGACCCATACTCTAGCAAATTTCACAAGGAGATTTCAAATAATGTTTTCACCATGGCAGTCCTTAGAGCTCCTAAAGTAGTTTAACATCCTGAACAAAGCTTATTAAGGAATCTTTAAGAACATATTTTCACGAAGAATAAGGATAAAACAGAATAAAATTGCAGTACATTGCATTTTATAATTTACTGGGAAACAGCTTTATAGCTTATGCTGTGAAATTGTAAACAATCCTTTCGAATAAAGTGCCAATGGCATGAAACCTGAATGGAACTCACATTTTAAAGTAAAATCCATCAGAAGGTTGTCCAGAAAAAAAAAATTGAACACACACAAAAAACCTGCTGTGTGAAAAAGAGCAGTGAATACTTAGAAAAAAAAGTGCATTTCAAATATATTTAAACATTTACCTCTCTCATTCAGTCATAATTAAGCTGCAAGACTGAATTATGAACTGGTAAACGACAAACTGATCACAGAACATGTTAACTGTTAACTGTTAAATGTTAACTGTTAAAAAGCAATGTTATCAGCTTTTACGACTAAACATTTGCAAACAACATTGTACTGGAGAATCTGCACAAATAAAAGTCTTAGGGGCCGTTCACATATCGCGCCTAAAAACGCATGGAAAACGCTAGGCGCGCTGCTTTCTCTTTCTTTCCAAAGCGCTCGGGCAGTTGCACCCCTGAGGCGTCTGCCTTTGCTAAGCAACCATGACGTGCTCTCTCCATGAAGACGCGGAAATTTCAGCAAAGGATAAATGGATTTGCAGCTCTAAAAATCGCTTGTAGTAGCTCTGCTTCTAAATTTATTTCAAAATGGCAATCCATATACAACTATGATCAGCTGTTCCTTCATCTTGGCTGAGCTTTCAGCGTTGTTACGGGAAAGGATGAAGCTGATTGGTTAGTTCTTGTCACATGACCCGCGGTGCGCTTGCGGCTCTCTGAAAAGTTGAGATGTTTTTAACTCTATGCGGTGCGGAAAAACGGGTCACATGTCCCGCGGTGCGCTTGCGGCTCTCTGAAAAGTTGAGATGTTTTTAACTCTATGCTCGCTTCCATTATGAGCACGCATACCGCGTGCCTACATTGGAAATAATGAACTTGAGCGTGCAAAAGTCGCGATATGTGAACGACCCCTTAAACAGTTCAGTAGTGCAGAGTTTACAGGTTACTCTTCTTTTTTGAAGGCTCAAAGTAAAGTACTCCCACATCCCGCTGAATGCGGCTGAATGCTGCAGAGATGCTGTTCGGGAAGCACGTGACATAAAACGAGGCCAGCTATTGGCTATTCGCTACTTCTCCTGCTGTACTGGCTGAGTAAAACCTCCGGTGGCTCATTACTGCCACACTTTGGTCACCGCAGATTTGAAATATGCACGAAATGAGCCGCTTACGGCAAATAAAAGTTATTTAGCAACTAATCGATGACTAAATTAGTTGACAACTATTTTAATAATCGAATTTAATCGATTAAATCGATTAGTTGTTTCAGCTCTAGTACATACAGAGAGGCTGCACGGCAGCCAGCCAAAGTAACACATTTTAAAATAAAATTGACTTTAATCAATTTAAACAAAGTTTTGTGATCCGTCTCGCTACTAGTGTAGTAGCACTGATCACTTTGAGGGGGGGATAAATTTATCCCCACCGGGGATAAAAATAATTAAGCAGAGGCAAGGATACATTGACCAGAAAGGGGGGCAAAATCCCACACATCCCACACATTGCTCCAGCATTTAAAAGCCTGTTGTAGTTGGCTTTGAGCTCTAGGTTTTTCAACACGTGGTGTCAACATCTTAAAAATAATTGACTTATGGTCAGAGAAAGCTTGATCTGATATTTCATTATCAGTAATAGATAAACCATAAGTCAAAACTAAGTCTAAAATATGACCTTGAACATGAGTGGGTTTATGCACGTGCTGTATAAGATTGAAAGAATCGATTACATTCAAAAAGTCTCTTACCAGTGGCTTGGTAGGGCAACACACATGTATGTTGAAATCACCCACTAGTAGCAATTTATTGTATTTCAGTACAATTTCACTTAAAAAAATCAGTAAACTCACAAATAAAATCCTTGTTGTATGCAGGCGGTCGATATATTAAAGCACATGAAACTTGATTAGTCAGAAACAACTGCAGTTCAAAGCTTAAAAAAGTGCCGGCAGATAATAGCTGAAACGAAAAACTATTCTTAAAAATAGATGCCAGACCTCCACCACGACTTGTGATGCGTGGAGTATTAAGAAAGCCACAGTCCAGAGGTAACAGATCTGTGAATGGGCTTAAATCGTCAGGAATTAGCCACGTCTCAGACAATAATAAAAAGTCTAAGTTACGTTCAGTAAAAAAGTTATATAAAATAAATGTCTTATTTGATAACGAACGCACATTCATCACTGCCAATATTAATTCAGTAGATACCTTCTCCAGGGTTGATTCGCAGTGAACTTGTCGGAGATTCTGCATGTTCGCCTTCCGTCTGCAAAGTCGAGGGATCCGATAGCATGATGATATGGCTCCGTCACATGGACGCACCGGTAAAATCCACTTATACGAAGATTCAGAAGGGCGCCCGGAGAGAGACCAGCTTTCTTCCCGTTCAAGTGGTGGTGTGAGGAAATGAGAGTGGGTTGCATTAGAAGAAGTAATACTCATTTTCACCTTCACCGCAAAACCACCTCGCCGTCCGCGTCTCCTGCGATGTCTGTAAACGCACAGGGGTCGGCACAGCTGGAACGGGAGCGAGCGCCCAGGTGGCAAGTAATCAAAGCCAAATCCTTTCTGCGCGCAAACGCTTGCTCTGTTCATTGATGATTTAATATCCAAAATCATTTGCCGGTCATAGGTGAACAAAGCAGAGGTGTTTATCACCTAAAAATATAAAATCACGAATAAAACAAAGACAAACTCGCAAAGCGAGAGACGGCATGCCAAGTACACTGGCGCCATCTTTCCTAGAGGCCACTGCATGGTACAAATGGTACAAAATTATGGTCTTGTGAAAATAATAATATGGGCTGCGAGAATATAATGAATAGAAAGAGTAGTGCTGCTGAGTGCAGGCATGTTTCAGCCCAGTAACACACCGTTCCTCAGAGCCAAAACACAGACCGAATTCAGTTCAGCTGGAGGGGGTTGGGTTTTTGGTGGTAGTTATGTATGGCTTGTGGGGGTTGAGATAAAGGTGTGAATCTCTTACTCTTTCATATGGACAGTGTCTTATGAGGCTTTCAAAGTTGCTGAACCGGTTTATATAGGACTGTTGTTTTGGTTATAGACTAAAAAATGGTCTGTCCCCACGTAAGCTTCTAGTTGTTCATTTGTTATATTCAACTAATCAGAGGTTTATATAAAATTTACATAATCAAATCTTGATATATTCCATGCTCAAGCACATGCATTAAGTTTGCCACAAAGTACATGCAGAAGTAGCCTAATAATTGTGAAAAATGAGACATTTTAATTATTTATTAATAAACAAATGTTTTCTTGTCTGCTGCAAGATGAAATTCACAGTGCTGGCTCTCTCCGACAGAGAAATGCAACATTCACAGATTGTTGAATGTTGAATATTAATGCGCCCTGTCATTAATGCGCATTAAGAATTTTTGCACAAATACTTGCATATGAATATTAATTCACATTTCTTTTTCAAATTTTCTTTTTAAAATCCACCGATGCACCACTCAGTTCTCCTGTAGTTCAGAGTGGCTCAACCCTCCCCCGCGAGACAGAAACATGCCGCCGAGCAAAGGATGAGCGGAGTGGGGTGATTCTGACTGGAGCCTCCATCACGAGTACAATAAAACAGCCCGTAATATAACTGCATATTCAGCAAGAATTCATGTTAAACATATTTAGCTATGGCTTGATCAGGTTATAATGACTGCAATAGTCAAGCGGGATGTTAAAGGCTATATGAGTTTGTCTGTTTCTTTTACTGATTATTTTCGGGTTAAAGCATGATTTAAACAGATAAAGCACATTCACACGCAATCGCTTTAGCAATAATGCATTCAAACAAATTTAATCTTACAGTGCTACTACATTATCAGCAGGCTATCTGGTTTTGAAATCTTGAAGAAATACATCGATCTGTTTAGATAAAATAACTGACAAAAGTGTACTGTTATTTTCCTCACAAATAAAATTTGCCCAAATGATGGGCTAGTATTAACAAAAAATAAATAATAATAAAAAATAATATATAATAAAAAAATAATAAAATAAAATAAAGGTCTTTCCAGCATTAAGGTAATAACATTACAGTTTTTTATCATCTTGTCTCAGTTATAAGCTTATAACTATATTAAAACTTGTTTTGAAAATTGTCTTTGTCATTTGAATATTGATTTTAAAAATCGATTTAAATCATAAATCTGTTTTTTTTAGGCCATATGCTATTGCCCAGCACTAAAAGCAAGTAAAGAAGGCTCCCTTTAAAATCACTTATGTTGTCAGTTAATGAAGCTCTTTTTTACATCGTGTGCAATTTGTTGATTATAATGAGAGAACTTGAGTTTAATCATGAGGACGGTTTATTAATCCGTCCATTCTTTAGAGTTTCAAAGATTTAATCATGCAGGTTTAATTTATTCGTCTCTTGTTTTAGGCTAATTAGGCATAAATACTGTGAAAGAAATTATACAGTGCTTCACGTTTAAACATGCAACAATTTCTTAATCAGTTTACAGACAAATGTCTTTTCCCCAAGAAGTTATCTGTCAAAATAAAGTACAGGTAACGAATAACAAAAATGCATGTTGTTTTATTAAAGGAATTTTAAAATATAAATTAAAATATAGGCATAATATATGAAAATTTTGACATTGCATATTAATCCATGTAGCCTGCCCCCCTAAAATAGGCTACCACTTTTAATGCTCAGATGCAAAGTAAACCACAATTTCTTTTGAATAATATAACACATAATTCATATAATATAAATAATACTGCACACCTTTTAAATGTATCAAATCTAAAATATGGTTTAATACCATGTAGCTTAGAGAAAATATAATCACAGGTTCAGGCACAGGCTTGACATTTATCCTGCTTGAATTTGTTATATGAAATGCACATAACTTCATAAGTACCAAACTTTCATCTGTGAATATTACATATTAAATATATTAAATATTTTAACTATAGTGTTTTTCTTTCATTTTCCTTGACTGAAGCAGTCAAATGTAACACATCAGTAGGCAAAACTGACGTCTATTTGCGAAAATGTGCTGTGATGCGCATGTTTGATAACTTGTGGTTAAAGTGCCACTCAGCGGTCAAAAGCTGCAATTTTTTTTTGTTTTACACGCAGCCGCGGCAGTACCCGCGGTGGTAAAAAAGGGCCTTTAGGCTGTCAACTTTATGTACACTGAACAAAATTACGCAACACTTTTTTGCCCCCATTTTTCATGAGCTGGACTCAGATGTCTCAGAATTTTTTCACAAAAGGCCTATTTCTCTCAAATATTGTTCACAAATCTGTCTAAATCTGTGTTAGTGAGTACTTATCCTTTGCCAAGATAATCCATCCACCTCACAGGTGTTGGCATATCAAGATGCTGATTAGACAGTGTGATTATTGCACAGGTGTGCCTAAAAATTTCTCAAAAAATTGGGGGGTCCGGGGTGTCCGAAAACCTGTCACTATCTGGTGTGACCACCATTTGCTTCATGCAGTGCAACACATCTCCTTCGCATAGAGTTGATCAGGTTGTTGATTGTGGCCTGCGGAATGTTGGTCTACTCCTCTTCAATGGCTGTGTGAAGTTGCTAGATATTGGCAAGAATTGGAACACGCTGTCATATACGTTGATCCAGAGCATCCCAAACATGATCAATGGGTGACATGTCCGTTGAGTATGCTGGCCATTCAAGTGTTACGAATCAGCTCAAGGGGGAAATATGTAAGTTTTTACTTGACCTCTCAGTGTCATCTGTCTGTCAATTCTAAGAACATTAATTTCCTGGTTAAGGAAAATAACTTTCTTACTGTACAATACTACTCAGAGCATGCAGCAAAAATCTGCATGATTAGAGACTTCAGTTATGAGCAAACAATGAACAACCTCAAGCGTGATACAACTAAGACTTCAGTTTGACCCCATTCAATATTTAACGTCTGTAAATACATTATTAAAAATAAAAATTCTTCAGATTTAATTAATTTTCCTAATTTAATGGGGACAACTCTGTCAACATAAAATTAACCTGTTGATATTTTTTTAGTGTCCTGTACACATTTTGTAGCATCGGTGTTCCTTGGCTCTTTAAGCTGTATAAAACATAAGAAATATAAAAATTTCACACACATTTGTTTTGGTTGTTTTATTGAGGTCACTATAACATGTTATAATTATATAATGTTCATTATAATTTTACATATTCAATATTATATTAAAAACCTAACCTAACATAAACGTATCTGAAGTAGTTCACATGACATGGGACATAATTCTCATGAGAACTTTGATGTTTCCCGTGCCGTAGAGAGGGGAAAACATAATTTTTGCAAGAACTTTGATATTTCCTGTGCCGTGGGGAGGGGAAAACGTAATTCTCATGGTTTACCAAACAAAGGGGAGGAGCAAGCATTATAAAAGCATTAACAGAAGCATTCTAAACCATTTCTCTTTGTGCTCTGTGTGCTCTATATGTTCTCCATCTCTATCATTTGAAAATTACATCTATGCAAAGATTTTCTGTCAATGAGATTTTGAGATTTTGACAGTGAAAGTGACAGAGGAGAATGTGTCTGAGACCGATGCTAATATTGAGTACCCTGATTATGAGGCATCCTCCTCAGATGAGAATGAGACTCCTAATGTTGACCCTCCTGTTGTCTCTCAACCACCCACAAACCCATTACCTTCCAAAAATGGAAAGTTATCATGGTCCCGCTCACCACCTGAACAATAGGGTAGACTTAGTGCTGCTAATGTCATCAAAATGGCTCCAGGGCCCACTAGATATACTGTCAGCCATGTCCAAGATATAAAATCAGCATTTCATCTTTTCATCACACCATCAATTGAAAAGAATGTACTTGAAATGACAAACTTAGAGGGTAGGCGTGTGTATGGGGATGGTTGGAAAGACTTCGATGTGACTGACTTGAAAGCCTACATTGGGTTGCTCATTTTGGCAGGAGTCTACAAGGCAAAAGGAGAAGCAACAGCAAGCCTTTGGAATGCTGACACTGGAAGGGCAAAATGCAATATGCCCCTGAGGGGGCACATCTTGTAGCTTTTGGTCTCTCAACCGAGGTTGCTGAGATCATCCTTCAATCCAGAACTCCCTCCATGAGGACATTGTACACCTTGAGGTGGAAACCTTTCACCTCCTGGTGCGAAGACTGCCAGCGCGACCCAGTTATTTGCCCAGTTGGGACAGTTCTGGAGTTCCTGCAGGCCCTTCTCTCTGCAGGTTTGACCCACTCCACCCTGAGGGTCTATGTGGTGGCCATTACAGTCTACCGTGCCCCTCTTGGTGGCCATTCAGTGGGCAGACACCCTCTGGTTACATGTTTCCTCTGCGGTGCACTGAGGCTGAGGCCTCCGGCCAGAAGAAGTGGTTGATCAGGATGCTATCCTAAAACCTTGAGTCCTCTGATCTCCCCACACCATTGGGAGTCAAGGCTCACTTGAACCAAAGTGTGGCAGCCTCCAAGGCCTTCGTGTCAGGTGTGTCTATACAGGACATCTGCAACGCAGCTGGATGGTCCACGCCCCTCACATTCATCAGATTTTATGGTTTAGATCAGCGAGCCACTCACGGCTCTTCTTTCTCTTCCCTTAATTTTGCTCCTTGTATACACACTAGGCAGGGACTTGCAAGTCTGGCGGCGTGGGCATTCTCGTTCCCATAGCGTTTTGGATCCAGCTCGAGTTCCTGAAGGGGAACGTCCCAGGTTACGTATGTAACCATGGTTCTCTGAAGGGAACTAGACGCTCCGTCTCAAAGCCATACTTCCGGCATCCCTGCCAGAGTTCGCTTCATTCCTAGAAGCTGACGCTCGTTCCACCTCACATGCTTTTATAGCTTCCTGGTCGCTACGTCACCCGCCTCTGAAGTCACGCCCATTCATGAGACTGATTTCACATATTATTCAGAGTTGGTCACGCTGAAGGGCGTTACCATAGCGTTTCAGACGCAGCGTCTCATTCCTGATGTCTCATTGATGATGTTCTGTTTAAAAATAAAATCCTTCTAAATGTTTGAAATTGTGTTTGTTTTTCCCGGGGTCAAATTGACCCCAAACATAACTCGTGTTACTATCCTTGATAAAATAAATAGTTTTTTTTCTTTTCAAATGTTATAGATTACAAAAATCTATACTTAGAAATATTATAAAACAAATAAAACACCAAATATATATATACTTTTCAAATTTTAGGTCAATCAGTAAGATTTTATGGTTATTTGTAAATGTTTCCATAGTCGTGCAATGGGTCTTTATATGGGGTGGGGAGGATGTCAACTTAAAAGGCTATTTAAGTAGTCAACAAAGACATAAATTACCTGAGACACAAACCTTTGTAAAAAAAATTATTATTGAGGTTTAAATTAATCATTCTGGGGTCAAAATGACAAGAAAAGAAAAGAAATAAGGACATTAAGCTATGTACAATTTGATATTCAGCAGATCTACAGCCTGAAGGAAACATCAGTTTCTTAGTTCAAACACACCTTTGTAAAAGGTGCATATGATACTTAATGTATCAATTTATAAGACTAAGTGTGATACTTGCAAGTCTCGTCTGTTTAATGAAGAGTCCTGATGCACTTTGGGGCTCCAGTTGGTCTCTGCTGATGTCAATAAATGAGACCAGTTCGAAACAGAGAATCTTGATGAATGAATAGTCAAGCCCAAAGCCTGGCACAAGCTTAGTTGGTTTTGAGAGCTCTTAGCTCAGCATCTTCTCCTGGAATTCCTGAATCTAAAAGAACTACCGGATCTGGTGATCTATATAAAGGGATGATGTCACACCCTCAGGATTTGAATGAGCCAATGAGGAATGGTACCTTTTGGAGAGAAGTTTTACAACTCTTTGTTTCTAGTCTGTTGTCTTGCATATGAAATTAAAATGGGGGGGGGGGGTGGTTCAAGAGAAGAATCTTTAAGATTCTTATAAAGCTAACGTGTTGCATAGGCATCAACATATAATATACACTCTCATTTAGATCATGAAAATACAAACTCATAGACACCAAAGGTTTTGAGGTGATAGCTTCCTTTAGGGGGAAGGGTCCATAGACCCTTTGGCTGCATAATCCAAATGCTGCATAAGAACTGGGATTTTTTCAACTTTCAGGAATTGTGTACAGATCTTTGCAACATGGGGCTGTGCATTATCATGCTGCAATATGAGGTGATGGTTGTGGATGAATGGCACAACAATGGGCCTCAGGATCTCATCATGGTATCTCTATGCATTCAAAATGGCATCAATAAAATGCTCTTGTGTTCATTGTCCATAACATATGCCTGCCCACACCATATCCCCACTGCAACCATAGGCCACTCGATCCACAATGTTGACATCAGCAAAACGCTCACCCACACAACGCCATACACACTGTACACCTCTCCAAATTGCCAGACACCAACGAATGTGAGCATTTGCCCCCTCAAGTCGGTTACAATGACGAACTGCAGTCAGGTTGAGACCCCGATGAGGACGACGAGCATGCAGATGAGCTTCCCTGAGATGGTTTCTGACAGTTTGTGCAGAAATTATTTTGTTATACAAACTGATTGTTGCAGCAGCTGTGATAGTAAGATGTAGATTCTTACTATCACTTAAGTACTTCTTACTTATTTGAAGGGAGAGAGGATATAGTGCACCTTGTCTCCAAAAATTTGATTGATGAGGGTCATAAAAGCCATCTGTTCTGGACACCTGTTTGTACACCCCCCTCCCCTCCCTGTACAGCCCAGTGACCTAAATATGAAATTATGAACCTAAGAAGGAATTTCGGTGAGGGAGGGGGAAAAGGGCTTTGTGTGTGTGTGTGTGTGTGTGTTGGGAAACTATGTGCTTTTTTTTAAACATTAAAATGTGAAATCGTGAAAATGGTTTAAGGGAAGTTTTTATTAAGGTTTTAAGTACACAGTGTATTTCAAGCAGAAGGTTATAAACACATACGAATTGGAAACAATGTAAAAATGGTGTTAAACTTGTTACAAATTAAATAAAAAGAAAACTAGATTACCGGTTATTTATCTAAAACAACTAAACAAGTCAAAATCTAACAGATATGTTTCGTTAAGCAACACGTGAAAAAGATGTGAGAGCTTGTTGTATTACAATTTAAAAAGCTGTTTTGTTACCAGTTAGAAAACTAGGTAACAGAGTTTTAGCATTTGTACCTTACCTCATACTAAAAAAAGAAGCGAATGTAAAGAAACGATACAAACCAGAAAAGTTGGTGTTTGTCACGATGTTAGAAAAAGATGGTAGGCATTTACGCTGATCTCAAAGAAAATACATCAGACCTCGTCTTTAAAACACCAGCACAAGATACTTGTCAAAACTATGTCTTACTCTACCACTAACTACCATTTTAAAAATCTAGACCGTTACTGACAGAGAGTTAAACGAAAGAAAAAAAGATCCTTCGGCAGAGTTTGCGAAGCCTCCGGTAAAACAACCTCCCAGCACCGCTTACACACTCAGAATGCTTACGTCCGGTCCCACTCAAACCACTTCTTCTTCGTTTTGAAGCAAAGCTGTAGGTAGATTTACCACCACCTACAGGACAGGAGTGTGGAGGATTGACGTTAATGAAAACTAACTCAAACATAAGAGATAAAAGAAATACAAAAATAAAATTAATGATAATAATAAACTTAGTAGTGATTCTTTAAATACTGTTTATCAACTCTTTGAGATACTTAATCTGTGAAACATTTCTATAGTCACATCTTTATTTAACAAATTCTAAAATGAGATCTGATTTATTTCTATATTAAGTGATTCTGTAAGTTGTAATCTTTCGTTGTCATATCTTTAACATTTTATTAAAATAGGTTCAACTCTTTCAGGAAGATCACATTTAACACAAAGTCCAGACACATGTTTTTCCTCTTATAAATAATGACTGATTAAGTGCAATGTGTCCAATTCTATGGCGAGATCTTCCTTTCTATCCCTAAAATTCTCCTTTCATTTCTAACTGTTCTTTGAATATTATATAAATGTCGTCCTTTATTCTCACCACCCCATTTACTTTGACACGTATCTTTTTATGTTTTTTTGTTGTTTTTTTAATTAGCCCTTTTATTTCTAATTTACTCATTGGAGTATTAAATTTGATGCCTGATATTTTAATGTTTTTATCTGGTCCACTACTTTCATTACCTTCATTACCTATATGTGCGGGTATCCATACAAAATAAATATTTGTTTTTGCTTGTATTCTGAACAAACTCTGTAAAATGACTGACAAAATGTCTTTTCTAGTTGAAGATTCGCCACACTTTAAACTTGATAGTACTGAAAATGAGTCTGAACAAATGACTACTTTAGGTATATTAATGTGTTCAACCCACTGAAGAGCCAAAAATATGCCAATCTGACGGATGATTAGATGTTCTTTTTGCTACTCTATACCTAACCCTTGGAACATATGTGTCCTGTTTCAGGAGCTTTAGATCCAACTGTGTATATGAGTTACTTTAAAACTAGGTTAGCCTTTATGATCTTTATTTTTCATCTAAACTAAAGTCCTTGTTGTTTTATTTTATATTAATAAGCCACTCACACTTACTTTAGTAGGCTAACCTAAATAATAACCTATACGATTTTATTTTTTTAGTCTCAACAAAAATCCTTGTTGGAAAAAAGTGTTGTTTTATTTAATTTTAATAAGTCACTCACACTTACTTCAGTAGGCTAACCTAAATCCTTGAATACGTCTTTTATTTTGTCAATATTAACTTCTATCATTGCTATATCAATTAAAACATGCGTTTAGGCATACACAAATATTAAACAGGAGTGAAATGTTTTGGAAAGTCTTTGATTTTCTTGCCAAAGACTTGTTATCATTTGTATCGTAAAACGTCTAAACTTTTACAACATTACAGGAAAGGCTAAATATTTCATCTCAAGTAGTGCGTAGAAATGCGTCTGGTGTCTGGCATCTGATGTCTTTGTGTTTACGACCATGTCAGCGAAGATTGTAAAACATCTAAAGGTTTTGGGGTTTGCAACTCAACTCTTATCTAATTAGTATTGCCGGGGTTCTGGTGTTGTAAATGGTGTGCTGCAGGTCAGCTAAAGTTCAAAGTTTTTTGTGTATTCAGTGATCAAAGGGTGACAATTTCAACTTTATGGCTTAGGCCTGTGATCGCGAGGTTAGCTGAAAGTTCATTTACTGGTCAAAAGGATGTGAAATTCTTCAATAAGTCAGACCATAGAAAAATGTTGATTAACAAAATATTTTAAACCTCAACATAAACGTACTGAGAATGCAAACAAGTACACAAACACAACCATACAATCATAAACACACACACACAAACGTAAACATACAGAAAATATGAACATGCAAACAAAATAAATACAAATATACACTCAAACAAGTACATAAATACACAAACAAACAAAATAGGTCACAAACACGAAAATACCTATGTTAGATTGAAAATGAGTTGTCATAAGTTTTCTTTGAAACCAAAAGTGTTTGTTGCTACAAATGTCTCACAGAAATTTATACAATAGATTTGACGTTCTTTCATACTTTACAAATGGTGTTGTTAACCATGCTATTTAAAATAGTTTTAAAAAGTATTATTTTTTAGCTTTCATGTAGGATTCTGTCAGCACTCAAATGTTTTTAGCAAGAGTCCAGAGACAGATGAAAATAGATGCGTGAAGAAAAAAAATGTAAGAGGTTTTCAATGACAGACTAAATGGTTTAGATTGTTTAAAACAATTGAGTTTATACATTTCTCTTGAATGTGTGTACAGTAACCGTTGCATACATGAAGCAGAATAAATACATAAACGCATTGTGGTTGATGTTAAACAATAAAAAAAAAATATTATTTATATATCATAACTTACTTTCTTTTCAAAACACAATAAACATTCTTATGACTTTTTTTAACTGCGAACAACCGGTTTGGTTGGAAAATAAAAAATAAATGAAAACATATTATGTTTCTAAGTTAGAATGCTTATAGTTTGTAGTAAAATCAAATATACTGTATAAACAAAAAAAAAAATTCTTTCAAACCACGTGATTTTCACACACACACACACACACACACACACGCACTCCTCAAAAAACTGCCAACAAGGACCTTAAGTTTTTGTTTTAACGTTTAGCTGTAGCTGAGACCTTGGTGGAATTATTTCACGCACAGTTTTGGGGAGGTTACTATGAACTTTGTAATAGGTTATAGATTGCAAATTACCCTATTTAAAATGTAAAAGCTAGTGTAACTATTTCAATTTCTTTAAAAAAGTAATGTAACTGATAAAATTTGATTACATGTTTTAAGACTTGTAATGTTTTCAACCGTTAATCTTTTGAAACATGTAAACAGGACGGGGTTAACATTAGAGTACTCAACAGCTAATGACCGTCAGACTTTTCTAACATCTAACAACGGGGTGGTAAAACGGTTCAATTTAACAAATAAATATACATCGGCCAAATAGGAAATAAGCATATGTCTTTAACTCCTGAAACATCTGACTCATATTTTAGAGTACTTAGGTAGTTTATGAAATATATCAATTAAATCTGTACGTGTGTGAAAAAATATTCAGATGTAACATTTTTATAATTAACCGCAATTTAATTATGTTTTCTCAGTGACTGTAACTGATTACATTTATTTTTGTAATCAAATGATATAATTTAGCTATATGTAACTAGTTGACCCCCTAACACTGATTATGCATTCTAACAATAATAGATGGTGAAAGAGTTCATTAACCTCTTTGAACAAAATGAACAAAAGACAATAACCACCAATATGTGTTCACACAGTTAATTTTATTTAGATGAAACAGGACACATATGTTCCAAGGGTTAGGTATAGAATAGCAAAAAGAACATCTAATCATCCGTCAGATTGGCATAATTTTGGCTCTTCAGTGGGTTGAACACATTAAAATACCTAAAGTAGTCATATGTTCAGACTCATTTTCAGTACTATCAAGTTTAAAGTGTGGCGGATCTTCAACTAGAAAAGACATTTTGTCAGTCATTTTACAGAGTTTGTTCAGAATACAAGCAAAAACAAATATTTATTTGGTATGGATACCCGCACATATAGGTAATGAAGGTAATGAAAGTAGTGGACCAGATAAAAACATTAAAATATCAGACATCAAATTTAATACTCCAATGAGTAAATTAGAAATAAAAGGGCTAATTAAAAAACAACAAAAAAACATAAAAAGATACGTGACAAATTAAATGGGGTGGTGAGAATAAAGGACGGCATTTATATAATATTCAAAGAACAGTTGGAAATGAAAGGAGAATTTTAGGGATAGAAAGGAAGATCTCGCCATAGAATTTGACACATTGCACTTAATCAGTCATTATTTATAAGAGGAAAAACATGTGTCTGGACTTTGTGTTAAATGTGATCTTCCTGAAAGAGTTGAACCTATTTTAATAAAATGTAAAAGATATGACAACGAAAGATTACAACTTACAGAAGCACTTAATATAGAAATAAATCAGATCTCATTTTAGAATTTGTTAAATAAAGATGTGACTATAGAAATGTTTCACAGATTAAGTATCTCAAAGAGTTGATAAACAGTATTTAAAGAATCACTACTAAGTTTATTATTATCATTAATTTTATTTTTGTATTTCTTTTATCTCTTATGTTTGAGTTAGTTTTCATTAACGTCAATGCTCCACACTCCTGTCCTGTAGGTGGTGGTAAATCCAAAAGTCAAAACGAAGAAGAAGTGGTTTGAGTGGGACCGGACGTAAGCATTCTGAGTGTGTAAGCGGTGCTGGGAGGTTGTTTTACCGGAGGCTTCGCAAACTCTGCCGGGGGATCTTTTTTTCTTTCGTTTAACTCTCTGTCAGTAACGGTTTAGATTTTTAAAATGGTAGTTAGTGGTAGAGTAAGACATAGTTTTGACAAGTATCTTGTGCTGATGTTTTAAAGACGAGGTCTGATGTATTTTCTTTGAGATCAGCGTAAATGCCTACCATCTTTTTTCTTTTGTTTTAACTTTATCTAAAATCGTGACAAACACCAACTTTTCTTCTTTTTTCTTCACTTCTTTTTTTAGTATGAGGTAAGGTACAAATGCTAAAACTCTGTTACCTAGTTTTCTAACTGGTAACAAAACAGCTTTTTAAATTGTAATACTACAAGCTCTCACATCTTTTTCACGTGTTGCGTAACGAAACGTATCTGTTAGTTTTTGACTTGTTTAGTTGTTTTAGATAAATAACCGGTAACCTAGTTTTCTTTTTATTTAATTTGTAACAACTTTAAAACCGTTTTTACATTGTTTCCATTTCGTATGTGTTTATAACCTTTTTCTTGAAATACACTGTGTACTTAAAACCTTAATAAAAACTTCCCTTATACCATTTTCACGATTTCACATTTTAATGTTTAAAAAAAGCACATAGTTTCCCAACACACACACACACACACACACACACACACAAAGCCCTTTTTCCTCTCCCTCGCCGAAATTCCTTCTTAGGTTCATAAGTTCATATTTAGGTCACTGGGCTGTACAGGGAGGGGAGGGGGGTGTACAAACAGGTGTCCAGAACAGATGGCTTTTATGACCCTCATCAATCAAATTTTTGGCGACAGGGTGCACTATATCCTCTCTGAAGTGGTATATGTTGCATATGTATGCATCTACAGCAGCGCTGTGGTCAGTCAATGTGTAGTGTTATGCTTATATTACTGTGCTTAGTTCTGCTCGGTTAGAGCTGGAGGGCATTTGTTTTTCCCCTGGGTGCCCTGTGGAGCAGTCAATGGGCTCGGTTCTCTTGAAGTCTGGCTTATTATACTCTTCTCACCATTCTCACCAGAATACAATACATGGTCTGTGGGATTTGCATCGCGAGGTCCGCCCCACTGTGTGTGTATATAAGGAGCAGCATGAGCAACTGACATTCAATCTTTCGCATCGAGCCAAGCACATCTCTCTGTTTGCTTCATCGGAGTGTTTTCAGCAATGAATCTTCAGTGATCTTGGTGCGACAGCATGTTTCAGCGGTTCGTTTGGGCTTCCTGCTTTTTCTCTCCAGCTCTGCATTCCCCTGAGCGCTTCAGCACCTCTGCAAGAGCCATTTCTCTAAAAGAGTTTCACAAGTTGTGTTTGCGTCTTTTTAAAGGATATATGGCTCCTCGTGATGGCCATGTTTGCTGTCTCACATTAATGGGCTTTCAGCACACTGAGGCTGAATTCGTGGATGGTTCATGTTCTCACTACAGGAATGGTATAGAGTCCCCTCTGCTACACCCCAATCTAGTTTCTCTTCCTGTGAGAGGACTACTATGGCTGGTGGCCAGGGTGATCTCAGGGCTATGGTGTGGGCTACCCCGATAATACTTCCCAGCATCTCATATGTGGCTCCTGAATATGACAGCATGCTGATTGCTGAATCACAAACAATATTGAGTCCTCTGGAGATGAGGATTCTGCTGTGTTGCCTCCCTCTGGTATGCCAGCATTGCCCGAGTCTGATCCTGAGCTGACAGCCATGCTTTTCAGGGCAGCTGAGAGCAGCGGGCTTGAGTGGAATCCTCCACCCTGTCCCTAATGCTCGAGGCTAGACGACTGGTTACTGTGGGCTGCATGTGCTGACCACCAGCATCTATTACTAGTTCCTTCCCGGAGGTGTATCAATAATTTAGCAGTTTGTGGAAGGCAACTTTAACTGCCCGAGACCATTCTGATGCTTCCTCCGCCAAGGCCAAGGTGCTCAAGGACCTGCACGAGGGTGGTGCTGACCTGGAAGTCTTGCAGGAAGCACACACTGCTACCGACCTTGCTCTATATGTGACAAAAGTTACTGTGCGCTCCATGGATCAGGTGATGTCCAGGTGATGTCGAGGCCATCTGTTCCACCTTGCTACCCCATGTGGGTACACCTGTAGTTCCTTTGACTCTGCTGGTTTGGTGTCTGGGAGCCTGGCAACAGCTCTCCAGTCCATCCCGCTGGCTTATTTGAATGATCAGGCTTGGCTATGCGATCCAATTTGCCCGGCGTCAACCCAGGTTTCAGGGTGTTCATGCTATGATGGTGGGCAAGGATGCTTCTATAATGTGCACAGAGTTCGCAACCCTACTGGAAAATGGCACGATAGAGCTGGACCCTCCAACCGACATCAAGTCCGGCTTTTACAGCCCCTAATTCATAGTATCCAAGAAAACTGGTAATCATAATAATAATAATAATAATAATAATAATAAGGATCCTAGCAGCACTATTCTGAACATACTGCAGTCTCTGCAAGCTCTTGTTAGGGATCCCAATGAGAAGTGCGTTACAGTAATCCAGTCTGGAGGACACAAAGGTGTGGACCAGTTGTTCAGCCTGTGTGTTGCCGGGACCTTGCACTTCCAAGTG
Organism: Carassius carassius; assembly: GCF_963082965.1. Taxonomy (NCBI): domain Eukaryota; kingdom Metazoa; phylum Chordata; class Actinopteri; order Cypriniformes; family Cyprinidae; genus Carassius; species Carassius carassius. Next base: position 19,828,033 of record NC_081790.1, on the reverse strand, counting down.
AAATGTACTCTGTTTTGTTAGTGAGATATGATTTAACCTGTTAGCCAGCACCCCCCATTATGGGACTCACAGCTGAAAGTGCTCTAACTAACTTATAATTGTAATAGTTTCCTACTTCAGTGTGTTACAAACATAATTGTGGTGTCTTTAGAAAGAAGACCCTTTGGGCTTCACTTTTTATCAACCAGATTTGATAATGCTCAAAAATATTAAAAGTTATAGACACTGAAGTGCCTTGAATTTTTTTTTACCACTCTTAAATATTTTTTTATGTGATATAAAAATACATGAAATGAGTCCTGGAGCAATCTAGAAAAGTAATGGGTTGAAAGCCACATGTCTCATGAGTTTCTATTTCAAATCTGAATAAAATATCATGAAAAATGAGACTCCTGCAAATATTTTTCTGAGACTATGTCTACACCCCCCACCCCCCAAATATAAGAAAATATATTTCCCAATAGTATTGAAGGCTTCTACAAACTATTTAGTCAGTAAACATACCACTGCATAGTTTTTTTCAATTATAAAACACTAGACATAAACTTAGACATCATATAAATGATTTATTTGAGCACTAGAAAAATACAATAAGAATAATTTGTGTAAGAAAAATAAGAATAATAAGAAAAATAAAAAAACGATTTAACATTTTTTGCCAATATAGAACATCCTGAGATTGCTAGAGATGCATATTTTACAATGAATTACGATGCAAATAAGTGCTGATGTGCTGATGGCCACTTATACAGATGGTAATAACACAAATGTCACTGTGGACACCACAAATGTGGGGTGGTGCTAGCGCAGTGGATAAGACACATGTCTTTGGTGTGAGAGACCCGGGTTCGAATCCACTGTGAGACACCAATGTGTCCCTGAGCAAGACACTTAACCCCTAGTTGCTCCAGAGGTGTGCGACCTCTGACATATGTGGCAATTGTAAGTCGCTTTGGATAAAAGCGTCAGCTAAGTGAATAAATGTAAATGTGTCAAAGTAAATAATCCACTCTCTCTATTCATATAGACGCTCTCTATACATATAGATGGTCACTTTGATAGCCGTGACCATTCAGTAATAACGAGCTGATTTGGGCTGATTTGCACTCAAACAGATGGTAATCGTGCAGATACATTAACATTCAACATAAAACACACTCTCACATATATAAAAACTCTCTAAAATAAAAAGAAAGAAAGGAATTTGCGATCGCTGTAAGTTCCGCCTCCATCAGCTGACAGGTGCGTCAGAGCGCATCACCAGCTCTGAGGATAGAGCGCCAAATTCAAATAAACTATTTTCCGCCTATTTTTCATTCATTCTTTTTTCCGGTGGATCGCCTCATTCTGTTTGTGACACTGTACGCTGCAAAACCGTGCCGTGTTTTTACTACCAAGACGCAGTTTCCGACCGTGAGTTATTCCGTAACGGACGCAAACAATTCTGTCGCTGAAGAAATGAAATGTAAACAAAGGAATTATGATCCATATTACAACGTTATTGCTTCGTTGGACTAAACGTGCTTCATGAGATGTCGTTCAGTGGACCCTTACCTTTCTAACTAAACCGGAATTTACAGCTGTGGATGTGTTTATGACTCCTGATTACGACGGATCTGGTATGTACAGCGTTTTCATTAATTATTTTTTTCATGTGTACTGCTTACACAAATGTAGCAAATACAGTCTTTATAAGCTTTCCATTGAAAAACAGCGATCTGTCGTCGATTCTTGAGGCTTAGATCTTTATAATGATACATAGTTTGTCAAGATTAAATTTGTCCTGTTTCATTTAATCTATTCATAATCACTGGCATGTGCGTGTGGAGAGGCTTTGAGGACGAGGGCGTTCTGGTGCGGGTTAAAGTTAAGAGCAGTGTCAGTAGTGGTGGAAATTATGATTCTTTCTAGAGATTCGTTCATTTTCAGTTCGTTCACCAAAATGATTCGTTCAGAATCGTTCACTGATTCGTTCAGTGACCATTTCTTTGTATTACACAAAATAAGCCAGCACGTGGCAAAAAAAGACTGTATTATGTGTTATTTCTTAAGTCAACGAATGTATTCACTTGTTACAAAAACTGATCTGGCTTTATTAAAATGTGTGTATAATCGCATTCAATATATAAAGTCTAATTAAGTTGTTCAGATGAACAAAGCACAAGGTTTTCTTGCCTAATTAGCATTTTAATTGTTTGATCAGACAGTTTGTACATTATATATTCACATTCATAAATCAGGGATTAAACCTGGAGTTGCTATCAAAACAAGCGTATGTGCACTGCGCTTTGCATTTTGCGAGATTGACATGCTAAATGGCAGACTAACCCGGTTTACTCTCATTCATTTTGTTCACGAACGAGATAAGCTATGTACCAGTTCATTTCATTCACGAACGACATGTGTATCAGTTCAGTCATTTCGTTCACGAACGATAAGATCTCTAGATCTAGTTCAGACTCATAAGAAACTCGTTCATTGAAGGGCGTATTCGTTCACTACATTCAACAAATCACATACTCTGTCACATCTCATACTCGAAGGTTATTGGCTCGAGGTTGAGTAACTCTTTGACAGGATGAAACAGTTCAGTTACCCGGTTCACCGAGCTGCGCATGCGCTGCTTATAGCGCCGCGCTACTGTGGAGGGAGGAACTTCACTGAACGAGAAATATGAGTCAGTGGATTGCGTGAACGAGAACGATTCGTTCACCTAAAAGATTCGTTCAAAAAGAACGATTCGTTCACGAACGACACATCACTAAGTGTCAGTGAGTCCAATGGTGTGATGCAGCTGGTTTAGAAGTATGCCATGATCCACTGTATCGAATCAGCTGTCATCCGTAGGTTGATTGTGACTCTAACCAAAGCTGTTTCTGTACTATGTGCAGTGCGGAAACCAGATTAAAATTTTTCAAAAAAGATTATTGTGTTTGAGATGATCCTGGAGGTGGGAAGCTACAACTTTTTCCTATACTTTGGAGAGAAATGGGAGATTGGAAATGGGCCTGTAATTTGCAAGCACATCTGGGTCAAGGGTGGGTTTTTTGAGAATTGGTCTGATTATGGCAGATTTTAAGGCATATGGCACAGTACCAGTTTGGAGGGACTGGTTTATTATAGTGGTGATCAGAGGACTTAGGACAGAGGTGTTTACTTTCACTAGAGCTGTAGGAAAAGGGTCAAGGGCACAGGTGGTAGGTTTCATCCTTTAAATTATTGTCTCAACCTCTTGCTGTGAAATTTCTGGAAAACGATGTAGGGGCTCCAAAATTACAGGCTGTTAGTGGATAGTCAGGGTGGATAGTGGTGAAGATTCAGAAAAGGTAGAGTAAATTGAGTCTATTTTTTGTTTTTAAAAAGTCCAGGAAATTATTACAGTGCTCTTCTTTAGTTTCTGTAAGTGAGGGGGTTTGTGGTTTGAGTAAATGATTTATGGTGGAGAACAGCTGTTTGGAGTTTCCGGGACTATTTCTGATGACATTTGAATAGAAATTTGACCATGCCTCCATAAGTGATTTTGAGTAGTCCTTTTAATGTTCCCGAAAAGCGAGCTTGTGCACAGTGAGACCTGTGCTTTTGAATCTCCTCTCAAGGGCACGCCCAGCTGCCTTCATTTTTCGTAGATCACCGGTATACCAGGGTGCTGATCGGGTGAAAGTGACTGTTCTGGTTTTGACCGGGGCATGATGATCCAGAATGCTTCTGAGGGTGTTATTATAATAGTCCACTGAGTCCATGGGTGGTAGACAGTTTACAGAAAGGAGATGCTTGAGATCGGATGCCATAGTTTCTTGGTTGATGTTTTTCAGATTTCTGAAGCAGATTTGGTGTTTGCACTTGATGAAGCTGGACAGTGAAGACATCTTCATGGAGATGGCCTTATGATCAGAAACTCCCAGATCATACACCAGAAGATTGCTGATATAAACAGAGTTTGTAATAACTAGGTCAAGAGTATGGCCCCTGGTATGATTTGGGGAATCTATAAATTGTGTCAGATTAAAACAGTCGAGTAATTGGAAAAATTCTGCTGCAAAACGACAGGTTGAAGAGTTGACATGAATATTCATATTTCCAAGTATAATGCTATTAGCAGACATTTTACAGAATGTTGAAAGAAGATTGGACATCTCTGGGATGAATGATAGGTTTGGTTTGGGTGGCCGATAAATGAGAAGTATCATAGTGGAAAGAGGGTGCTTACATTTAAATGCAAGGCATTCAAACGAAGACAGCTCAGGCAGGGTTATAGGGGACAAGATCAGATCAATTCGGTGGATGACAGCCAGACCACCACCACGCCCTGTACTGCGGGCTTTCTGTAAATAGCAGTAACCAGGTGGACAGGTCTCATTTAAAACAGAATAAACATCTGGTTGATGTCAGGTTTCTGTAAGGCACATCATATCTAAACACTTTTCTATAATATGATCATGTATGAGAAAGATTTATTTGTGATGGATTGTGCATTAAAAAGTTAAATCGTGATATTCATTGCAGCAGTGTGTCTCTGTATCGGCCGAAGTAGACTGAGATCCACTCCACGTTTTCTCCGGTTTCCATCCAAGTCAGTGCGTAGCGTTGTCATGGGAACTTCAGCGCTACTAGTCCTGGGAGTGACATTGGCTGAATAATTCAGCATTATGCCAGTCATGGAGAGTGGTCTGCTAGCCGCAAGCCACGCTCGTGATGCACAGAGAAAAGCCAACAGACACAGCAAGCAAACAACCGTAAACATGGGTGAACACCTCGCGATCATCGGCAGCGATCTCAGGCGAAAGCCCCACGGCAACAGGCTGTGACGGACAGACATGGGAATCCACAGGCGATAGCAAACTGGTAGGTGAACAGCCACTTGAGTCGGTGGAATCCGTACAGAATACATAGAAATCTACATATAACTTTCAGAACCTATTACTGGTCGATAAACATTATGTTATAGGTTATACCATAACAACAACTGTTGGTTAGAGAGAACGGAGAAGCGGCGAACAAACCACGACAGCGTCCTCTCCATCAGAGCCATCAATCGACATCGACAATTGACCTAATTCACAGTATCCAAGAAAACTGGTGGGTTATGACCAATCCTAGACTTGCATGCCTTGAAAGGAGCTCTTTATAGACTTCCTTTCTATAAAGAGGAAAAATGTATTCGTCCGATGGATTGGTTTGCAGCAATCGTCCTGAAGGACATGTACATTCGTGTCTCCATTCTTCCCCAACACAAACCATTCCTTCGGTTTGCTTTCACAGGGCAGGTATATCAGTACAAAGTTTTCCCATTTGAGTTGGCCCTGTCTCCCCCCTTCTTTATGAAGATCACAGAGGAAGCTCTGGGTCCTCTCAGGGAACAAGGTGTCTGTTTCCTCAACTACCTTGACAACTGGCTGATTCTTGCCCACTGTCGATTACAGTTGTGCGAACACAGGAATCTGGTGCTCAGACACCTCACCCATCTGGATCTTTCGGGTCAACTTGAAAAAGAGCAAACTCCCCCCTGTGTAGAGGATCTCTTTTCTCGGTATGGAAATAGTTCCCACAGCTTACGAGCGAGTGCGCGGAGTCACTGCTGCATTTCCTGAGCCAATTCAAAGGCAAGAGAGTGGTTCCACTGAAACTAATTCAGAGGCTCATGGGGCATATGGCATCCACAGCGGCAGTCATACCGCTTCAGTTGCTTCATATGAGACTGCTTCAGCACTGGCTTCACAGCCGTGTCCCCAGATGGGCATGGCAACAGGGCATGCTGCAAGTGGCCATCACTCCAGCCTGCTGCTAAACCTTCACCCCGTGGTTTGACCCCTCATTTCACACAGTGGTGCAGAGCTCGCAATGCAAATCCCACAGACCAAGGTACTCAGTATACCATTGGCTCGTTCTGTTACCACTCAAGGATGATTGGGCTCTCAGGTGAGACCCCATTCATATCATTGCTGTCTTTTCTGACGTAATGTCTCCGTTCCCTCTTTCAGGGAATGAGGGTTAAATACGTAACCTTTTTTATTGTAACAGTGATTTGAATTGATCTCACTAGTGTTTTCTAGGCAGTGATGGTCAAAGTTTGAGTCTGACAAAAGAGAAAGTATTTGATTTTTGACCTGGAAGCTTTAAGTTTGCACAAGTTGGTGTGTAGTTTTGAGATTGTGTTTATAGTTGTGAGAAAATGGTGAATTGTTTCATGAATCGTGTGTTAGCAATTGAGAAAAACGGTGCGCATCTCCACCTAGTGTCAGAGAAATGTTTGCCTGAACAACTGTGCGACTATGCTGTCAAGGTTAGTCTCTTTGACATTTTTTTATCTCTGGAACCCATATGCTTTAGAGCATAAAAACTAAATGAAAGATGAAAGAGAAGTAAATCAGCACAAACAGCAGAATTCCAGATTTTTCAGTGCTTGAACTTCTAAACATGTTTAAAGCACATTCCAGTACAAGCAAACATTATTGGTAGTCCACCAACCACAGCAAAACAGGGTTTTTGTTTTGTTTTGTTTTTTACACTCTTGGGATATGATGACAAAGCAGTTGCTGTTGTGACACACATATAAAATTGTCAAGTCAACTTTGCTCAAACACAAAAAGGATTTGCCATTGAATCTTAAGTTGAAGGGAATGCAACAGCTGTGTGCCACTATATATTAACAAAAGTGACAACAATTTATATGTCAGTCATCTACCTTGGTAAGTATATACGCATAAATGGGTAAACCAATTCAGATGGGAATTACCTTTTATTTCTAACTCATCAAATAAGAAGAAGAATGTATGGCAAATATTTATTTTTTTATTTATTTATTACCACAAATTATTTTATTTTTTACATATTTTTTTTTGCTTTTGTGTCTGTGTAGTAAGTCCTGTTCTGACACTTTGTTCTGCCTGGGCTGTGTTTCCCCAAAACATCATAGGCATAAGCAGATCGTAGAAACCACAGCCTACTGTCTCTGTGATCTACGAAAGCTTATACAATGGTTTTGGGAAAGCATGGCCCTGTATGTTTCATCTAGGTCACAGATGGACAACTTGACATTCAGATACAGCATACTTTTAATGGAGGGGCTGCAAGTTACAAATCAGTCCAAGCATCTTGCATTCAGTCTTTTTTTGATTGCTTACATGTTCATTATTGTTTCTAACATTGGGATTTTGATTCAGATCTCATTGGAAAAGAGCTTACACCAGCCTATGCACGTACTTTACTGCAACTTGCCGCTCAATGATGTATTAGGGACAGCCATTCTTTTGCCGTACTTGATGAGGACTATTTTAACAGACCCCTCTGAGCGTTACATCACATATGTGGAATGTGTTATGCAAGCTTATATTGGACATGTATATGGAACAACATGCCACACTATTCTAATGATCATGGCCTTTGACAGATATTTGGCCATATGCAATCCACTGCGATACCCAACCATAATGACCAATAACATGTTGGCTAAATTGTCAGCAGGAGCCTGGGGTATTGCATTAGTGCTGGTAGGAATTCTAATCAGCCTCAGTGTTCGTCTTTCTCACTGCAGATCATTTATTCCAAACCACTTTTGTGACAATGCTTCATTATTTAAACTGTCCTGTGAAAGTATAGTGATTAATAATGTATATGGATTAACATTTACTGTGGTTTTACTAACAACCTCATTGGGGAGTGTTGCATTGACATATCTCAGAATAGCGATAGTATGCTTCAAAAGCAAAAACAAAGCAACTAACAGCAAAGCCATAAAAACATGCAGCACACACCTAACTGTTTATGTAATCATGATGGTTTCTGGATTTGTCACCATTTTTCTTCATCGTTTTCCTGACCTCTCTGAACAAAGAAAACTGTCTAGTATAATGTTTCATGTTATTCCTCCATGCTTGAATCCCATAATATATGGTTTGCAATCCAAGGAAATAAGACGGGGACTATTTAAAATTATTTATAAACGTAAAGTTAACACCATGTGAAAGGAACTTGTATTACAAATGCAGTCATTTCTAAAATAAACAAATAATCACTTAAATTTAATATGCAGATGTTCTTTAAATGTGCTTAGGATTTAGTGCCAAAGTAAATTTAAAAACGTTATCCTTAGAACACCCGTTATATTTTAATAATGATTTAAATTATATACAGCAGTAATTTGTTTGTGACCACATATTCACATCAGAAAAATAAAGTTAATCCTAATAGCAAGTAATCATGATAAATAATATATAAGTAATAATTGATATAGCATATCTTATGACTATGAAATACATGTAACTATAATGTGAGTCAGTATAATGAAAGAATAATGCAAAAACAAAAAAAAAATAAATAAAAGAAAAGAAAAGAAAAAGACCTGAATTACTGAATTTACTGAATTACCCTCTCGGTCCATTTGACACAGGGCCCCCTCGACCAAACCAGTTGCACCACCCAAAGCAAGGCCCTAATATCTTCCATTATCACGTTTGTTAAATTAAATACAGACTTGTAAAAGTTACACAACATGCATCTTTAATCCAAAGACATTATTTCAACACTTCAAAAAGGACAAGAAGGGCTAGAATCAAGAAGGCACTTTCCTGCATGAACAGACAAACAATAGGACATTTGAAACTTTTAAAAACATAATGCTAAGTCATAATTCAGAATTGTGTGTGTGTATATATATATATATATATATATATAAGATGGATCTTAGAGCTGTCATGGGTTCACCAGATACCCAGTCACCAGCAGTCAGCACTCATAGTCATCTGATTACTAATGACCACTACCTGTTCTTGAGTAACACCTCATTATCACCACTACAAGAGCATACACCTCACAGGTATTTCTCGTCTGGCCTCGAATGTGAATACAGACTGTTACAGTTTGAATTGTGTGCTCTGCTTGGATCCGGTCACATCTTCCACTGTCACCTTCAATCTCTGGTACCCACAAGACATTAAAATTAGTCACTCATCATTATACATTCTGTTTATATTCATCTATTGCTCATCCGTATTGCTATCTTCCATATTCTGTTAACAAATACCTATTTGAGTTCTCACACATATGTGTAGGGACCCCTTAAGTATGTTTTGCTTATAATAATGCAAAATATTAAAGGGGTCCTATGATGTGATTTCAAGTTTTCCTTTCTCTTTGGACTGTTCCAAGCTGTTCGTGAATAGATAAGATCCCTAAAGTTGCAAAGACTAAAGTCTCAAACCCAAAAATATATTCTTCATTAAAGTTAAGACTTGTCCATGTCCTCCTAAAATGCCTCGTTTAAACATGCCCCCACATGTATACGTCACGATGTGGGAAGATTTGCATAATTCTGCCCAAATATTCACAAAAATGAAGAAGGCATAATTTTGATCCTCACTGTTGCCACCAGTGCCATTTCGTGGAGACGCTGTTTGGTTGAGAAATCGAAATCGATATCGCTTCAAAAGACCAATATACAGTACTTCGATTATAAACTAAATGAGTCAATGCACATTGGCATGCAATTATTGCATCCAGCTGCAGCTGATCACAGCGTGAGTATAAGGCAGCAGCAGGTGCAATGCATACCAGGTGTTCGCTGATGAGCTAGGCCAGATACCTGGCCAGCTCAGTGGTGGTACAGCAGCCGTGGCGACAGGACGTGACGTCTCCGTTCCCTCCTTTAGGGAACAAGTGTTACCATATGTAACCAAGACGTTGCCTTTCAGAAATTGGGATTCTCTACCAAAGCGCCATGGATGCTGCCTATTCCAGTGCCCTGTGTGAGTCACTTGTGCTCTTTTTTGGTGTAGGCTGGGGCTTGTAACAAGTAGTTCCATTCACTATTGTCAAAGCACTTCCCACTCAGTGAGACTGGATAACACTGGGAAAATGTACCTGTTCCACTTGAAACAGGGAAGCTGCGGAATCTCCATCTTTCCTGCAGGAGGTCTCAGGAGTAAATATGAACATTCATTTAGGTACATAGGGAAAATTGGAGGTGATCGTAACCCCTTTGGATATGGCAGAAGTCTGCCGGGGAAACACAGACTCTGAGGCTATACAGGTGCTTCTCAATAAATTAGAAATGTCAAGGAAAAGTTCATTTATTTCAGTAATTCAACTCAAATTGTGAAACTCGTGTATTAAATATATTCAATGCACACAGACTAAAGTAGTCTAAGTCTTTGTTTCTTTTAATTGTGATGATTTTGGCTCACATTTAACAAAACCCACAAATTCATCTTAAAAAATTAGAATATGATGACATGCCAATCAGCTAATCAACTCAAAACATCTGCAAAGGTTTCCTGAACCTTCAAAATTGTCTCTGACAATCATTGACACCCTTCACAAGGAGTGTAAGTCACAAAAAAAAATGCCAATAAGCTGGTTGTTCACAGAGTGCTGTATCCAAGCTTGTTAACATAGAGTTGAGTGGATAGAAAAAGTGTGGAAGAAAATATGCACAACCAACTGAGAGAACCGCAGCCTTATGAGTATGGTCAAGCAAACTGGATTCAATAATTATAGAGAACTTCACAAGGACTGCATTGAGGCTGGGGTCAAGGCATCAAGAGCCACCACACACAAAAGTGTCAAGGAATTTGTCTACAGTTGTTGTATTCCTCTTGTTAAGCCACTCCTGTACCACCGACAACACCAGAGGCATCTTACCTGGGCTAAGGAGAAGAAGAACTGTTGAAGAAGAACTGTTGCCATTGGTCCAAAGTCCTTTTTTCAGATGATAGCAAGTTTTGTATTTCATTTGGAAACCAAGGTCCTAGAGTCTGGAGGAAGGGTGGAGAAGCTCATAGCCAAAGTTACTTGAAGTCCAGTGTTCAGTTTCAAAAGTCTGTGATGATTTGGGTGCAATGTCATCTGCCTGTGTTGGTCCATTGTGTTTTTTGAAACTCAAAGTCACTGCACCTGTTTACCAAGAAATCTTGGAACACTTCATGCTTCCTTCTGCTGACCAGTTTTTTGAAGATTTCATTTTCCAGCAGGATTTGGCACATACCCACAGTGCCAAAAGCAGCAAAAGTTGGTTAAACTTTTGTTTATTTAGGGCATTTAGATTTTTTTCTAAACATAAACATCACTAAACATGAATTACAATGAATTTGATATACAATGTTCATTTAAACACTTTTTTGGAGGTTTGTAATATTTAATAATAAAAAAAAATAAAAAATAAATAAATTTAAAAAAGTCACTCCCACAAAAATAGTATTTCTATTTAAATTTTCATCACTGATTTATTTGCAATCAATCTTGTGCATTCAGCCAATGTATTGCAAATCTTACAGCTCAAAAAAAACCGAAAGAATAATTAAACTTTTTCTTGGGAAAACAACTTTGCTACCTCAATATGCTTCCTCAGATTTGATGGTGAACTTTTGAAGCCAGACAATATCTAATGAAAGTCATAACTTAAGTAGAAATGTGTGTGCTTGATGCATGAAAACAATGATCATTGGTTCTCACGTCAAGCATGTACATTTGAGCTTCAGTTTACCATATTAAATGATTAAATAAAAATGTAATGTACATTTCAAGATTGTAAAAAGTAAAAAGTACTGTTTTTTCTTCAATAATGTAATTAAGTAAAAGTACAAGTAGTCATTTTAAATTGTACTTTAAAATACAAATCAGTACAAATCCTCTGATCCCCAAATCCTCAAGTAAAATTACTCAAGTAATTTACAAATTTTAGATGATAAATACTAATTAAACAGAAAATAAAATCGCGATATAGTAGTTTGCTTATCATTAAGCAAAGGATGGTTTTGGTGGGATTCACACAAAGTGCAGTGTTCACGCAAGCAGTGGATGATTGACGTCTCCATTCACAGTCAGTAAATAAAGCATATGCTGTGAGTTTAACCTGCTTATTTTATGACTCCTACGTATCAGGTTTAAGTTGCATAAATTTTGTTCTTACACTGGTGTTACATTTGTAGCAATATATTAATAGAACTAAAATAACTATTTAACTATACAGTATTTTATTGTTGTGTGTATTGAATAGTTTACAAAATCAAATGATTGGGAAACTTTTTGTTATTGAAATGGCTTGGAAAAGTGTCCCAATCAACCTGAATTTACCCTACTTTTTGAAATCATGATCGCTTTACAGTATGTTGTTTTAAACCCCAAATATTTAATTTAACTGCATTATATTTTACGTATAACTTCATTATAATTCTTCATTAATAATCATTTAGTTATTTGTAATATTAATTGTAAAAAAGAGAAAAGGAAAAAATAATTAAAAAAATTCATTTATTTTAGAAGGGTTGCATGAATGTAGCTTAACTACTTTAACTTATGAGTAGCTTGTTGCTGGTCAAGCTTCAGTTTCAGAGTAGCTTCCCCAACACTGAGGTTGTGAAAAAGTTAGCACACCCCATGAAAACTTTTTTTTTTCAGTATAAGACATATGGTTACTGCATCAACAGCTCACTAGTGTCAACAGATATCTTTTATTTTAATTAATTAATATACAATAATTCAAGATATTATGTATGGAGGAATTAAAAAACCTATAGGTATGTACTTTTTTCCATAAAATAACTGCTGTAGATATTCGGTATATATATTTATATACATATTTAAAAGTCATATTTAAATGTTTATCTGCTGAGTTCACTCCGTTAAATCACTTTCACATCAGTACTGTCAAAATAATTTTCCAGTATCAATATGCTCATGTTTGTCTTTAAGGGGACAAAGAAAGATCAAAACTTAATTTCCTGGCTACATTTATTTCCAGTTAAAATCAAGTGTAAAATTAAAAAAAAAAAAAAAAAAAATAATAATAATAATAATAATAAAAATGAACTATACATTTTCTATCATTGAGGAAAACAACACATAAAATACCTAATACATTACTATATAATATAGACTTTTCAGTCAAATTTCAAGAGTTCAAGAATTTCTTATTTTTCTATTCCAAACTTTAACGATCTTATGCCTTATCTCTTTGGTTTGTAGACCATATACTAAGGGATTTAATCCTGGTGGAATAATGTGAAACATTATACTACCTAGTTTTCTACTTTCAGCGTATTCAGGGAAACGATGAAGAAAAATAAAAATGGCTCCAGAAATAAACATGATTAAATAAACAGCTAAATGGGTGCTACAGGTTTTTATGGCTTTGCTGTTGAGTGCTTTGTTTTTGCTCCTTATACAAAGAACAGCAATCTTGACATATGTTAGAAATATAGATACTGCTGACAGACATGCTACAATTATGGAATAAATAACTCCAAATGCATTGTTAATACCTACATTTTCACAGGACAGTTTAAAAAGTGAGGCATTATCACAGAAAGGGTTTTCAATTGTTGATCTGCAGTGAGACAGACGAAGAGTCAGACCTATCATAATTGTCACCACAAGTACTGCCAGCCCCCAGGCTAATGCTGATAGTTTAATAACCATTTTATTTGTCATTATAGCAGAATATCTCAGTGGATTGCATATAGCCACATATCTGTCAAATGCCATGATCATTAATATATAATGACATGCTGCTGTAAATACATGCACAAAATAAGCTTGAATAGCACAGTCCATATATGTAATAGAACGCTCTGAGGCTTCTCTCAAAATATCTTGCATTAAGCGTGGCAAAATGACTGTGGTCCCTATTACATCATTTACTGGCAAGTTACAGAACAGAAAATGCATAGGGTCATGCAGATTCTTCTCTGTTGAAATCATAAATATAAGTGTAATGTTTGATACAATTGCAAAAATATAAGCTAAGAAAAGCACAATAAAAACAGGATAGGAGGACTGATGTGTAACTCTGAGTCCTTCCACAAAGAGAATGCTGTATCTAAATGTAAAATTGTCCATTGCTTGTTGTACATAAAACCTGCAAAAACAGTAACAAACAGATATCACATTGATTAATATTATATTTACTTGAAGCGTTTAATTTAACATATTACATATTTCAAAATAAAGCCCTTCCATTGTATTATGCATGATTTTATTTTGTACAACTTCATATGTAAAGCATGTTTAACAATATACATTGCTTGCTGTTACTACAGTACATATCATGACAACAGTACTCAAAAAAAGTACAAACTTGACAGTAAAAAAACAACAAAAGCAATAAAGAAAAACTTTAACTACACACGTTCACAAGGTGCCTGATTTATAGGTGCACAAACAAAATGTTGCATAATTTAAAGAAATATCAGCTGATAGCTGTCTATACACATTAATGTTAACATTTAAATGTAAATACTGCATCTTGCCTCAGTCTCCTTAAGATCCTCCTTATAATGATTTAGTCACACAGTTCTCTGTATAAATGTTTTATGGCCCTTATCTTTTAATTTGGGGTTTATATGAGTCTTCTTTTTCATCAACCCAGTAGGGAAAACTGATTCATAGCATTTGTTGCCATGAGCAGCAAGACTTTCTATTGTGTTGATTGTGCCTACAAGTGAAGTTACAGTCTACTACCCAACAAACAGAGAACATTTGTCATGATCCGGTCTTTGAGCTAGTGTTACTTCACCACACAGACTTTCACACTACACAGTACTCCCTGGACTACATTTCCCATGATCCATTGCACCAATCACAAGTTCACATGATAACAATCACACCAAGCACCTGAGAACAAACACACACACACACACACACACACACACACACACACACACACAGCACAACACAATCATCAGACAATAAGTACACTTTATAAGTACATTTTATTTATATAGCACATTAAATATAGCAAAGCTATCCAAAGTGCTGAACAATGTAAAATAAAAAAGTGAGAAGGAAACACAGAAAAGAATCAAACAAGACATATAATACAATAAAACCACAATGAAGAGAAATTAAAATGCTAAGGAGAAAAGATAAGTTTTCAACCTCGATTTAAAAATGGTAATGGAAGGTGCAAGGCGGCAGTCTAGAGGCAATTGTTTCCACGGACGGGGGGCAATGACTGAAAAGGCTCTGTCACTCTTAGTTTTCAAACAATAACGAGGGACAGATAAAAGAGCCCTGTCAGCGGATCCTAAAAGTCTGGTAGATGGCAAAGGGAAGATAAGATCTTTAATATAAGATGGAGCTTGATTGTTAAGAGCTTTAAAAATAAACAACTGAATCTTAAACTGAACTCTATAATGGACCAGAAGCCAGTGAAGAGAAGCTAAAATTGGATTGACATGGTCATATTTCTTTGCCCCAGTCAGCAGCCTTGCAGCTGCATTTTGTTCCAACTGGAGGCGTGAAAGCAATGATTGAGGAAGACCTGAGTACAGTGAATTACAATAATCTAAATGAGAAGTAATGAAAGCATGAATAACTTTCTCCAAATCCTGAAAAGACAAAAATTTTTTAAGTTTGGAGATGACCCGTAATTTGTTTGGACAAACATAATTCTGAGTCTATAATAACACCCAGGTTTCTAACCTGTGAGGAAATGGAGGGGGAATTTATTGCCCAGCTCCTTAGTAATATCCTTTCTTATTTTTGGGGGGCCAAAAACAATCATTTCTGTTTTGTTCTCATTGAGTTGGAGAAAGTTATGTGATAACCTTTTTTTAATAACTGGGATACATTCCAGCAGTGGTTGAATGGAATCACCAGCTTTTAGCGGGAGGTACAACTGTGTATCATCAGCATTTAAATGAAAAGAAACATTGTGCTTCCTGATAATATCCCCCAAAGGGCGCATATATAAGTTAAAAAGAAGCCGTCCCAGAATAGAGCCCTGAGGTACACTGTAAAAAACAATTTGTTGAGTCAACTAAAAATATTATGTTACCCCGCTGCCTAAAATGTTTTTGTTATCTTGACAAAAAAATTCTTGTTGAAACAACTTCAAATTAGAGTGGAATTAGTCCATGTAATAAATTTCTTTAAGTTGTCTTTTTTTTTTTTACTTCGATCAATAATCTTAAACAAATGTTACCCCACTGCCTTAAATGTTTAAATAAAGATGACAAAACACTTGTTTAATGTAATTTATTTAATGATAGAGACAACACTTTCATTCACATTTAAATTGAACAAGCAATTTTCTGTCAACACATCAACTGATAATTGATAAAAAAATTGTAAAATACAAACACACACACGTCTAAAGATCTGAACCAACACTTGAAAGTGTGATGTATAATAAATAACATTGGCGTGGGATTGAGAAACTTCATCAGATCAAAACCACAGGGATTGTTTTTAATTTCATAACTCAATATGAAAATCATAAGGTTAACTCTGCATATTAACCCTGCACAAATTCACATGCACTCCCCCCACCATGATGCAAGTCATGGTCAAAATGAGAAACCAAGATATATGTATATAATATCACAATTAGTTACAAAAAAATTGTGTACTGTAAGCACAAAGATCTAAACCGTCAGATTCTAAATTTCATAGCACAACATGACCAGACAGAAGTATTAACATCAGAAGCATCTTGAAAGTTTCCAAACTCTCCACCATCATAATGCTACATACTGAAAATGTGTACATACTGTATAAGAAAATGAGAGGTGAAACAACATTTGTTTACATGAGAACATGCATATTCCAAGTCATGACATGATAAACTTTAATGTACACTGTAAAAAATTGCTGTAAAAAAACAGCCAATTTCCAACAGTAAAATACTGTTATTTCAATAGACAGTTTAATCCTGTAAATTAACAGACAAAGGCCCATAAATTAATCACTTGCTGTAAATTTCCAGTATGTAACTGTGAACCCGTTGGCGCCTGAAAAAAAACAGTCTTGCGCTGTAAAAAGCAGCATGTGGGGGTGGGGATGTTTTAACAGTCCTTTTTTTTTCCTTCAAAAAACAGCGCGGTAAACGAGATCACTGCACAACTCACCTCTTGCCTTCACCTATGTTGTTTTAAAGCACACGATTCAATGTAAGTTTGTCTTTTTGTTGTTATTTCACTTCGTTTCCCCCAACTTGTAAAATCACATCTTTTAAGAGTTATATGTGACTGTGCTACTTGACGCAAATCGCCTTTTGCAGGCACTTCTTAATGGGTCTGGTGTTCGGTAGTTAGTTTTCTCCGACCTCCGATTATTACAGCGAATACTTTGCTTGGTTAAAAGGGTACTACTATGATATAAGATCGATTTTCTTTTGTACAAACCTTTATATGTACATCTATTTCTGATTCATGATGCTAATTTTAGATACCAGATTCATGCATGTAAGTTAAATGTAATTCACTAAAGTTTCTCCACGCAAAAAATAAAATAAAAATAAATATATATATATGTATGATTCAAAGGTGGGAGTACCTACTCGTATTTTATTGAGATTTACATGTAGGCCTAACGTATGCAGGAGTCATGTTTAAAGACGTCTGAGAGGTCGTTACTGAAAACGCAAGGTGTGGCAGATATTTTTGACTGCTTTTCAGCGGGAACCACGGTTTGCAGACAGACGGTGAGAGTCAACGGTTCAGACATTTTTCTCGCCAGTCTTCTCCGTCGAATAATTTTCTTGGTCAAAGAGGTACAGTTTTATCTTATACAGGAATCATTCATTCCATGTAACGTTATTTGTATTTCCAAGAAGGCAAACGACAGTAAAGTTATGTAAGTTTAACGACATGTATTTTTGCAAACTTTGTATGCACTCAAGCAGTACCATCTGTGCGTTTGTGAGGCACATGCGAGTACACAGACATGTTTCCAATGTAACTTTTAGTTGTGCTCTGCCTGACTGCAACAGAACATTTCACAAATTTGAAGCTTTTAAAACTCACAGCTATAGAAATGAAAAAGACAAAACTGAGATTAGTTCAAGGTCCTTCACCTCGTTTGACCTAACGTGTCATGTTGATTTATGTCGGGCTAGTTGTGAGACATTGAAGAGCCTTTATCGACATCTAAAAACACATATTAAGGAGGGGAAAACCGTTTCATGCCCATTTCAGGGATGTGGCAAAGTGTTTTCCAGCGTTTCCACATTTACTGCACACTTATCTAGGAAACATCGTGATGGCTCTGAAAGAAATCTGGTTGTTTCGGTTGCACATCCTGGTGGCATGTCTGAAAGTTTTGACCATCATTCGGAAGTACTTCATGAGGCTCCAAGTATGGAACAAGATGACAGTGCAGAAAATGTTGATGAAGCACTGTTTTTGAGACATCTTGCTTTATTTTATCTTAAATTGCAATCTAAATGTCTACTTCCATCATCTGTAATTCAGACAATTGTTAGTCAATTTCAGGAAATTCATGACATGAGTAAGGATCATCTGCTTTTCAAGTTAAAAGACAAATTAGCAGCATTACAGCTTCCTGAAAGGCAAATATGTGCCATTGTTGATGTTTTGCGTAGTGATGACCTTTTTCAGACTTATAATTCACAAATACTTAATACTGACCAAAAAGAAAAACCTACTTCAAAAGTAATTTTAACCACGTAGCACCAGTTCCGGTTTGTCTTGGAGAAAATGAGACCGGCAAAGAGTGCTTTGCACAATATGTTCCGATCAAAGAAACAATAAAGACACTGTTACAAATTGACACAGTAAGGGAACATCACAAACAAATGTACTATAATGTTCCTCGTAGAGATGTTTTTCGGGACGTCTGGGATGGCAACAGCATAACAGAAAATAGTTTGCTTAGAAATGACCCCTCATCTTTTGGCATAATTCTCTACCAGGATGCATTAGAAGTTGCCAACCCTCTTGGTTCTGGTAGAAAAAAACACAAATTGCTCTGTGTATATGCTACCCTTACGGACATCCCTCCTCATCATAGGTCTAGCATTGACCAGATGCAACTTGTTCTTATTTGCAGAGAGCAGGATTTCAAGTTTTTCGGGCAAGAACAAATCTTCCAATCACTCATCAAAGACCTCAAAGATCTTGAGGTAAGTGGTGTTATTTTGCCTGATGGACAAGTTTTCTTGGGAACATTAACTGCAATTTGTGGGGACAACCTGGGCTCACACTGTATTGGTGGATTTGTAGAGAATTTCTCAAAGAGTTTGAAATTTTGCAGATACTGCAACATCGACAGAAAAACATTTAGAGAAGATCCTCTATCTAAAGGTACTAAGCGCACAGTTGAGTCATACAAAGAGCATGCTGAGAGTGATGGTGCTTCAAGTGCAGTTGAAGGGATCAAATTTGACTCTTTGTTCAATAGCCTCCATCACTTTCATGTATGCCAACCGGGATTACCACCCTGTCTTGGCCATGACATATTTGAAGGTGTTGCTTCATATGATGTAGCCTTATACATAAAACACCTTGTGACAGTGGATAAGCAGTTTACTTACCAGGAATTAAATCGGAGAATAAGTCAATTCTCATACTTTGGCAGTGATGCTAATGACAAACCCGTTGAGCTTGCTCCGGGTGGGGATAAACTTTCTGGCCATGCAGTGCAAAACTGGTGTTTACTTAGGATGCTTCCAGTTTTGATTGGAGATAAGATTAAAAGTCCAGCTGAAAATGAGGTATGGCAGCTTGTGTTACAGCTTCAACAAATAGTAGAGCTTATTTGTGCTCCAGCTATTTCTGCAGGCCAGATAGCCTACCTTGAAGTATTGATTGATGAGTACTTGGATACTCGATGTAAAGCCTTTCCAAATCACACACTGAAACCAAAGCACCACTATATCACTCATTATCCAGAACTGATTTTCCACTTTGGCCCTTTAATCCGTTTATGGACTATGAGATTCGAAAGTAAACACACATATTTCAAACAGTGTGCTCGAAAATCGCATAATTTCAAGAATCTCTGTCACACGCTTGCAGAGAAGCATCAGCTGCTTCAGGCGTACATTTATGCGGGCAACTTTTTCCCACCAGATATTGTTCTGGAAAAAAGCACAGAATTTCATTTTACAGAATACAGTGAGGAGATCAGGAGGGCAGTTTCAAATTTGAATTTTGAAGCGGCAAACACTGAGGTTGCCAATGATATAACACTGAGAGGCACAAAATACAAAAAAAAACATGTTTGTTTTGATCGGAGACTATGATGATGGGCTTGTAGCTGGAAAGATCAAATTGGTTCTTGTTCATCAGGGTTCATTTGTACATTTTGTAATCCAGGAATATCAGGCTGTGTTGGTTCCTAACATGGGTGTTTACAGATTAGCGCCAACTGAGAGAATGTGCTGTGTAAAACATGAGAATCTGTTAGATTATTACCCACTGCCTGAGTACAAAGTGTGTGGCATGCCTGTACTTTGTCTTCATCACTCTTTTCTCTTCTTATAGACCAATGTCTGCCTGGAGTACTGAGGTTAAAGACATCATTTTGCGAGCATTGCCTAACTTATCCTCAGATGTTCTGCAACAGATACTTTCAAAACTTCATAGCTCTGGGCTAGAAAGCAAAGAAGATTAGCAGTATGTTCGACAAGAAGACCTTACTGATGTCTTGCCAGTTATTCAGCTTAGAAAGCTTCTTCAGGTCTTCAAATCAGGTAATTTAACAAAGACATTTAAGGTTAATGAACATTACCTGCACACAAAATGTAAATATGTTCTTACAGGCAGTGGCGTTCTTTACTTATCCATTTTTTAGCTCATTTTAGTTTTTGCAGAGTAATATTTGATGTTATGTAAATGTGTAAATATATAAATTATTTGTAAAATAAAATAGTAATATTGTACATAGTATCATTATCATCATTATAGTTCGTAAATATGTTAAAGGGATAGTTCACCCAAAAATGAAAATTCTGTCATTAATTACTCACCCTCATGTCATTCCCAACCCCTAAGACCTTCATTCATTTTCGGAACACAAATTAAGATATTATAGATGAAATCGGAGAGATCTCTGACGCTCCATAGACAGCAAGGGTCCTGCCACGGTCAAGGTCCAGAAACATAAAGACATTGTTAATATAGACCATATAGCATCAGTGGTTCAACTGTAATTTTATGAAGCTACAAGAATATTTTTTTTTGTATGCAAAGAAAACAAAAATAAAATTTTTTTAATGATTTCTTTTCTCCTGAGACAGACCTCTGCCATTACGGGGACTGGGAGTACCACTATTTTAACAATGTATTTACAACGTTTCTGGACCTTGACCGTGGTAGGACCCTTGCTGTCTATGCAGGGTCAGAAAGCTCTCCGATTTCATCAAGAATATATTAATTTGTGTTCCAAAGACGAAAAAAGGTATTCCGGGTTTGGAGCGACATGAGGGTGAGTTATTAATGAAAGAATTTTCATTTTTGGGTGAACTAACCCTTTACTTTTCTTTTCTGTCATCAGAAACTGAAGTTATTACACTGAACTTACAAGCCACCTCGAGCCAATGTTCAAGTTACAGTGAACCAAGTTCAGCCTCTCCTTTGTCAAGTTCAGCACATGACAGTCAAGCTTGCATGTCATTTTCCTCAGAAACAGCCAACCCAAGTACATCCTCTCCACATAATTTTATTATTTCCAAGACATGGCCCACAACTTTCCAGGTCCCATGGGATCGAATGCCACCACAGATCCAATCAGCTATTTCTGCAGGCAAGAGGCCTAAACCTGCAGAACGGCGGCAGATGGTGAGAGTCCTAGTGGACGAAATCCTGTCAAAATATTGTTAGGCAATACCCTAACAGCTTTGCAGACCAGTTTCCAAATGGTGCTTTAATAGCAGGAGGGTATACATCACTTTTAATGCAAGTAAAAACACGTGTGGAAAATCTTAACCGTGAGATCAGTTTCGCCCATCATAGAACCATGCCGAAGTCTGGATCCAAACGAGGACCCACAGACACCTACGGGTGTGTTAGATTTCAGCCACAACTCCCACCTGAAGAAACAAAGGAAACAATAGAGGCAAAAAGACAGCGACTACAGGACATTTACAGCAAGGAAGGAACTGCCGGAATTGAGAAAGTAGAAGTACAAAATCTGATGGAGACAACATTTTGTCTGCAGCGTCAGCATTTAAACTCCACACCTGTTCCTTCCATTGATGACATGCAGAGCAAGTGGCCTTACCTTTTTAACCAAAAGTCCATCTGTGCCCATTTTAATTTGCTCACTGAAATCAATATACTGCACGCATTAGAGATGTCCATGGAAGATTGTGGAAAGGCCATTCTTGAGTACTTCAAAAGCAGACCAAGAGATAAAGTCATGAAGGATGTCTTGTCCCAGGCTGACAGCCTTGAGATTGCACACCTGCTCATCAAGCTTCTTCTGGCACATTTTGATGAGAGTTAAAGTGGAATGATGGCACATGCAGATGTGAGTGTTTATTTAAATATTTTGTTTGTTGTTTAATTTTATCTTAAGAGTGTAATTCAGAATTTTATGTTCTCTTTTAGGTTTCTGTGACTGCAGCTGATGTTGCAAAGATGCAAAATCTACCTGCCAGCCCTTTTCTTATTCTGTGTGGTTAGTATGTCACAACTAATGCTGGTAGTCGGTTGCAAAGGCATGACTTTTAAAAGAAAGATTGACTCAAAATTGAAAATGTTCTCATTATTTACTCACCCTCAGGCCATCAAAGATGTATATGACTTTGTTTCATTAGAACACAGGTTTTTTTTTTTTAGAAAGAAATCCAGGTTTTGCAGATGCATTATCTGGTGCTATCACATTTACAGTCAAACAAGAGATAAAAGGTAGAATGACAAGAATCCACATGTCTCCAGTTGCAGTTAATCAGGTAATGTCTTCTGATTTGAAGCTTTATGTTTGTTTATAAAACAATCCAAAAAGAAGACCATTATTGGTGGTATCAATATTCTCTTGTTATTAAGAATTTTTCACAATAGAGAAGGGAAGCAGGAATCTCCAGTGACACGAATTGTGATATAAGCAGGGCTTGGCCTGTGTTTATTCGGTGTATTTCAATGCAAGAAGAACAGAGATAATTGTTTTCCTGAAAGAATATACTATATGGATGCGTGTAATTTAACACAGTGCCACCAATATTTCATAATTTTAATGGAAACAGTAAGTAGTTTTTTGCACATATACATAGGTCCATGTTACTCCTGAAAATTTATTTGTATTCTGATGACAAAAAGTCATAGACATCTTGGTTAGCATGAAAGTAAGTGAATTGTCAGTAGATTTTCATTTGTTTAAACTATTACTTTAAGCATAATTTGGAAAGAAGACATCCTGAGAACTATTTAAGATACAATCTAATTGAGGATTAAAAAAAATGTATATCATTTCAGGGAGGTCAGAGAGCTGCATTGAACGATGGATGATTACCCTTGAGGGCCGTGTCATTTGTGAGGGTGTACACCCAAGATTTCTGACTGCCGTAGCAACAATGTTTGCAATGTACTACGTCTATAACCTTCAGTATCCAGAGGAGGCATGTGGCACATTGGAATTCATTCAAAGGTATTTTATTTACCTTTTACTGTGACCTGTACATTTGCCCCTTTTATTACTCTATAATTTCAGGAAGTATATATTTAATACATTAATTCAACTTAAAAAAAAGGTAGTCTGTAAGTTTTGTCTTTTACATTTTTCTATTAATATACATGTATATTTATTAATACCCTTAGGCGATTTGTTGGGATAAACCCTGAAAAAGGCTCAAAGACTGTCGAAGTCGTTTCGAAGAAAACTGGAAAGATCGTGAACAAGAAGTCAGCTACTGTCAACCCCAAAGTAGCGTCCCTGCTAAAGAACCTCATCGATTTTGAATGGGATTTTGTCTAGGTAACTAAACTTATTTGCTTCCAAACACTTACTTGTTCAGTGGTATTAACCCTTTGGAAATGTTTGTTTTTCTGCATTAATATTACCTAAAATTGCATCTGATCACATGCATAGACAAAACACAAGGTACTTCAGCTAAACATGACCCACAACTTTTTTTTTTTTCTCATGAGTCAGGACTGGGATAATTTTTCAGTTCTGTTTAAAGGGATAGTTCACCCAAAAATAAAAATTGTCATAATTTACTCACCCTCATTTTGTTCCAAACCCGTAGGATCTTTGTTCATTTAGGAACACAAATTAGGATATTTTTGATTAAATTTAAGAGCTCACTGACCCTCCATAGCTAGCAAGGTTACTACCACAATCAAGGTCCAGAAAAGTACCAAGAACGTCAGAAAAATCAACAAGAACGTATTCTTATAGCTTCATAAAATTACAGTCTATTTTATGACTGTTATGTCGATGTTCTTGGTAACTTTTTGGACCTTGATCATGTTATTAACGTTGCTGTCTATGGAGGGTCAGGGAGTGCTCGGTAGGGTTGGGTACCGAAACCCAGTACCCATGGAACCGGTATGCACCGAACCAAATCAGAACACAGATTTCGGTGTCTCATTTCGATGCCGCTTAATGCCTGAGCGATCGATTGAAGTATTTGTCCTGGTTCTCTGAAATGTACACAAGAAGCATGGGCATCCCTAGGCTTTTTTAGCGGGGCTATAGCATTTAGCTCCATAAACTGTACACAAATTTGCGATCACCTCAGAGTCAGTCCCTCTTAAATGTCATATGAAAACGGCATCAGACCTGTCTTCTCTCCGTCTTTCAGCGCGCTCTTCAATCCGCAGACCGCGGCGGAGCAACGCGAGCAGACTCAAACACAAACGGTGTGTGTTTATCAGAATCAGAATCAGAATCAGAATCAGAAAGAGCTTTATTGCCAAGTATGCTTGCGCATACAAGGAATTTGTTTTAGTGACATAAGCTTCCAGTAAACAGACACACAACAACACACAGAAAAAAAAAAAAAAAAAAAAAAAAAAAAAAAATTACGGGAGAATTACAAATTGGCAAATAAATAAGTGTATAAACAATTGTGCTATAAATGATAATGGAATAGGATCGAGTGAGATGCAGGAATGTTCTAGGATGGAGGGGTAACAAATAAATATAAGGATATTGCACATTTTTGCATAAGCATAAGTTTAAGTGGGAAACATTTAACTGTTAATGAGGTAGATTGCCTGGGGGAAGAAACTATTCTTGTGCCTTGCTGTTCTTGTATTTGCGGCTCTGAGGCGCCGGCCAGATGGCAAAAGTTCAAAGATGGGGTGACTTGGATGTGAGGGATCCAGAGTGATTTTCTGAGTCCTTTTCCTCACTCTGGATGTGTACAGTTCTTGGAGGGTGGGCAGGGGAGCACCAATAATCCTTTCAGCAGTCCGAACAGTTCTCTGTAGTCTTCTGATATCTGATTTTGTAGCTGAACCAAACCAGACAGTAATTGAAGTACACAGGACTGACTCAATGACGGCTGAGTAGAACTGTTTCAGCAGCTCCTGTGGCAGGTTAAACTTCCTCAGCTGGCGAAGGAAGTACAACCTTTGTTGGGCTTTTTTCACAATGGAGCCAATGTGATTGTCCCACTTCAGGTCCTGAGAGATGGTGGTTCCCAGGAATCTGAATGACTCCACTGCAGCCACAGTGCTGTTCATGATGGTGAGTGGGGAAAGTGCAGGGGGGTTTCTCCTAAAGTCCACAGTCATCTCCACTGTTTTGAGCGTGTTCAGCTCCAGGTTGTTAAGACTGCACCAGACAGCCAGCTGCTCAACCTCCTGTCTGTAAGCAGACTCGTCACCGTCCTGGATGAGGCCGATGACTGTAGTGTCGTCTGCAAACTTCAGGAGCTTGACAGAGGGGTCTTTAGAGGTGCAGTCGTTGGTGTACAGGGAGAAGAGCAGAGGGGAGAGAACACATCCCTGAGGGGCACCAGTGTTGGTGGAGCAGCTGTTTGACATGAATTTCCCCAGTCTCACTAACTGTTGCCTATCTGTCAGAAAGCTGGTGATCCACTGACAGATAGAGCTAGGAACAGAGAGCTGGGTCAGTTTGGTCTGGAGGGTTGTTGGGATGATGGTGTTGAAAGCCGAACTAAAGTCCACAAACAGGATCCTCACATAAGTCCCTGTTTTGTCCAGATGTTGCAGGATGAAGTGCAATGCCATGTTGATTGCATCATCCACGGACCTGTTTGCTCGGTACGCAAACTGCAGGGGGTCCAGTAAGGGTCCAGTGATGTCCTTCAGATAAGCCAGAACCAGTTTTTCAAACGACTTCATGACGACAGACGTTAGAGCCACAGGTCTGTAGTCGTTAAGTCCTGTTATCTTGGGTTTCTTTGGAATGGGGATTATGGTGGAGCGTTTGAAGCAGGAAGGCACTTCACACAACTCCAGAGATCTGTTGAAGATCTGTGAAAAGATGGGGGCCAGCTGGTCAGCACAGATTTTCAGACAGGCTGGTGTAACGCCATCTGGGCCTGGTGCTTTTCTTCTTTTGTTTTTCTTGAAGACCTGGCGCACATCATCTTCACAGATTTGAAGAGCAGGAGGTATGGAGAGGGGGATTGCAGGAGGTGTTAATGGTTGTGTAGGGAGATGGTCAGAGTGGGTGTTGGGGGTTTCAAATCTACAATAAAACTCATTCAGGTCGTTAGCAAGTCGTTGATTAGCCTCAGTGCAAGGGGATGGTGTCTTGTAGTTTGTGATGGCTCTCAGTCCTCTCCAAACTGAAGTAGAGTCGTTGGAAGTAAACTGGTCTTCCAACTTTTTAGCATAGGTCTTTTTAGCCGCTCTAATCTCTTTGTTCAGTGTGTTCCTGGCCTGATTGTACAAGACCCTGTCCCCATTTCTGTAGGCATCCTCTTTGGCCTGACGAAGGTGTCTGAGTTTTACTGTAAACCATGGCTTATCATTGTTGAATGTTAAATAAGTCCTGGTAGGAATGCATATATCCTCACAGAAACTAATATAGGATGTTACAGTCTCTGTGAGTTCGTCCAGATCGGTGGTAGCAGCTTCAAAAACGCTCCAGTCTGTGATGTCAAAACAAGATTGTAAATCCTGCTCTGTTTCGCTGGTCCATCTCTTCACAGTCTTTACTACAGGTTTAGCAGATTTAAGTTTCTGCTTGTAGGTCGGTATAAGATGAACCAGACAGTGATCAGAACGTCCCAAAGCTGCTCGTGGAACAGAGTGATATGCATCCTTTATTGTGGTGTAACAGTGATCCAGTATATTACTGTCTCTGGTGGGACAGGTAACATGCTGTCTGTATTTTGGCAGTTCACGGGAGAGATTGGCTTTATTAAAGTCCCCAAGAATGATTAAAACAGAGTCCGGGTGTTGTTGTTCTGTGTCTGTGATCTGATCAGCGAGTTTCTGTAAAGCTGAGCTCACATGTGCTTGAGGTGGAATGTAAACACTGACCAGAATGAGCGAGTGAAACTCCCGCGGCGAATAGAACGGCTTGCAGTTGATAAACTGCGTTTCTAGATCAGGACAGCACATCTTCTTTAACACAGTTACATCTGTACACCACCGTTCATTGATGTAAAAGCATGTCCCGCCGCCGCGCGATTTCCCCGTTGATTCTGCGTCGCGATCCGCTCTAAACAGCTGAAAGTCCGGCAGATGGAGTGCGCTGTCCGGTATGGCGTCATTCAGCCAGGTTTCCGTGAAACACAGAGCAGCAGAGTGAGAGAAATCCTTATTTGTCCGAGAGAGCAAAAGGAGTTCGTCCGTTTTGTTGGGTAGAGAGCGGAGATTTGCGAGATGGATGCTAGGCAACGGCGTTCGAAATCCGCGCTTCCTGAGTCTGACGAGCGCTCCCGCTCGCTTTCCCCGTCTGCGCGTCCTGAAGCGCTTGATCAGCGCCGCTGCTCCTCCGATAACAATGTTCAGTAAAACGTCTGTATAATAGAAATCCGGAAAAATATCATGTGGTGTGTTCTGCCGAATGTTCAGCAGTTCATCCCTGGTGAAACTGATCGTGTTTGTTAAACAAAAAACAGGAAAAACGAACAAAAACAGTACAAACACTGGAGAGCCAAGCACTGAAGCAGCCATGTGCGGCGCCATCTTGGATTAAACCCTTGGATTTAATCCAAGGATTTAAACCCTTGGATTTAATGGATTAAACCCTTGGATTTAATCCATCTTGGATTTATCGATAGATTGTTAGAATATCTGTATCTGTGCAGTTCTTTGTCATAAATACAGTTTAAAAATAGGTCACAAGGGAGCAATTGGTTTCTCATCTACTGTAAAGTTTTCACTCACCACATCACAGCTGTTTCCTCCAGTGACTATCTAGCCCTTAACACATATGAACACATACTTTAATTACACTTAATCAATTATACGTACTTTATAGATACACTACTGTGCAAAAGTCTTCATCTTAGGCAGTCTGCTGTCAGACTGCTTGTGCATTCAACAAGCTCACTAGATTATTATTAAAATTAATGGCAAAATGAATGTTTGGAAATGTAAACTGATATTTCCTACTGACAAACTAAAGCAAAAGATATAAATAACTGGCTTAAAATCATTTTTGGAGGGGAAAATACTAATGTGTTTAAGACTGTACTTTACAAACGACATTGCTGCTACTTTATAAAGAATGAGCATACAGTCATTCACAGAACTGATTAAAGACAGGGACAGACAGCACTCATTTGAACTAAATATCAGAGTGAATGACAGAGATACAGTAAAAACATTATTTGTGGTTTTGTATTAAATAATGACCCAGATCGTGAAATACATTTATTAGGCATAGAGTAAGGGAAGCTTGAGAAATGAGATAATACAATCTTTTTAATGTTCTTTAATGTTATCCTTTTTTAGACTTCATTTATTTATTTATTTTTATAGAAGTATCGATTCAGGCACCATTTAGGCACCAGTACCATTTTAAAAGTATCGAAATGGCACCGGTATCGAATAAAACCCAAATGATACCCAACCCCTAGCGCTCCGATTTCATCAAAAATATCTTAATTTGTGTGTAACGGGAGGATAACACTGACTGTCTGACACCTTGTGAGGGTGGGTTAATGTCTACCAGGTGTACATGTGTATTTGCAAGTCTGTGGTTGCAGGTGTGTTCAATGTTACTGATGAGCCAGTGGTACAACGCGATTGGTAGATCCACTGAATATAAGAACCAGCATGCAGTCCTTTGGGTGGGTTCCTGGACCGTGAGAGAGACCGTAACGAGACAAGCTCGACTGCCTTTGTGCCGATGTGTTGGATATTCGACTCCACGCAGGGACAACGAAACGCGATTGATTCCTGACAGCGAGAGGCCCACGAGAATAATCAACGCGCGCTATTTACTCATACTAAGGGAAGTGGTAAATCTGATCGTTTACGAAAGAGTGGGCACTGACGTGTGTTTATTTGGGACTGATTGCCCTCCCATTTTCTCTCAGCTCGGCCCTACAGTTCTGGTTTCTCCCGTTGGTCACCGAATCCTGGGAGTCGTTGGAGCTGGGATTTTCGTGTGTGGGTCGCTGCCATCACCTCACCTCTAGCGCCTCTTCCCTTTGCACCACAAGCGCCAAGTGGGCGGGGTCGTGAGTGACTAGACTGTGAACTGTGTCGATGAAACTCCGCTCCATGCATAATATAATTGTGATGTTTTGCTTATGTAACCTTCTCTCGGTCTAGGAGTATACTGGCTGCTCGTCTGGGTTTTATTTGTAATTGGTTATATGTGATATGGTTTTAGGGCTTTTGTACTGATCAAACCAATTTAGTTTTACCATTATTCCTTAATGTGTGGGGTTATTTTGAAGTGTTACACCGGTATTTAAACTTGCTATTTGCCCTTGCTGTGTAAATCTCATGTGTGACTGTGTGCTGTTACATATGACTTTATTGGCGTGGTTTGTGTGTTAGCCCTTCTCATTCGCTGTCTAACCAGGGCGCCAGATTGACATTATTCCGAGCCCTTGAATTGTAGCAGTTACATCTAATGTTTTTTTTTGCTCTCTTGATTATGCATACAAGTGTTTAGTTTTTTTTATTATTTATTTGTTGTATAAATAAATTTTGTATTTTTATAAGACTTTTTGGTGTAAGTCTGTTACTTGTGTATGACAAGGGTAAAACTTCCTGTGTGTGTCTGAATTATCGCTTTACATGTGTTCTGAAGATGAATGAAGATCTTACTGGTTTGGAATGACATTAGGGTGAGTAATTTATGACATTTTTGTTTTTGGGTGAACTATTCCTTTAACTGATCAAGAATAACAAATGACTTCTTAACCTCTATTACAAAAAATTTATTAATGGATACACAAAAACATCTTACAAATTTCACTTTTTCCACAGCATTGTAGATGTTTAATTTGATGTGCTTAGTAAAGACATGGTAGATTATGATTGTGTGTTGTTAGCTTAAAGATATCACCCAGTAATGAGAACTTTCTCACCCTCATGCCATGATGGCAACCAGATAAACATAAATAAGCATTTTTAATGAAATAATCCATCCATAATCGTCCATAAAATGCCTTTAAAGCTGTCACTAGTTCAGTGCTTAAAAAAAAGTGACCCCATCAGATAAATCAAAGCCAAACCATAGGCATGTGTGAGAAAGATACTAATAAAGCTACAAGTACTAAGATAAATATAAATTATTGCTTTTGCTGTACTGTCAAATAAGCACTTACATTGACGTAAATGCATTGTGAAGCTTACATCGCAAGCATAAAGGACTGGCACAAACTTCACAATGCACTTACATCTGAATAAATTATTTACAGTTAAGATTTTTTTCACAGCTATTGTTTGGCTTCACATTAATGTCACGATCACTGTTTGTGTTTTTTAGATGTGAAACTAGTGGCAGGCATTTTATGAACGTCACAGTGATTTAATTCCTTGAAATCATCAATCATTTGTTTTTATCTTTAGAAAATAAGTCATACATTGTAACTGGCATAAGAGTGAGTAAATTCTGAGATTTCTTTAGGTGAACATTGCTTTGTCTGTACCTGTGTCTGTTATGAAGATCAGATTTTATGACCAGTCAATGCAGAAAATCAACCAATTTTGAATGGTTCCTTTGGCTTCACTTCCCACTTGTGCTCTCAAACGTACCTATTCAGCATAAACATGTATTCATGCACAGTCCCCAACATTCTTGCACTATACACATATGCACACCTATAATATGCAGATGCTCAATCACTAAATTGTTTGCTCCTTTCTGGATAACTAGAAAACCCAATCACTTTTACACACAGATTAACTGCCTGGTCTTGTCTTTACCTGCAGTTCTTTTAAGATTGTGTTTTGTCATTTTTTCCTCCTCTACTGTAACAAAAGAAAAAAATAGTACATTAACCAGCATTTTAATTTTTAAGCGAGTTTGTAAAAAGTGTTTCCCGAGTGTATGAGCACTAGCTTTTGCCATGTGCTATGTTTTGTCTCTAACATTTTCAAAATGTTTTCTCGCTCTCCAGACCCGGATGTCCTCTCAGGCCAGAGCCATCAGAAGCTGGAGAGAGACATTTTTTGCCTCGTCATAAGGTTTTTTTTTCAGCTATTGGTTTGGTTAATGTGTTCCACTCAGATTTGCACTTAGTCTCATGCCAGATTTAAAAATAAAACTGGCGTATTGGCTTTTTTTTCCTTTAATTGCACTTTTTCTCTGTGACACTGCTTTTATTGTTAAACATACTGTAAAATGTTAATACTGTTAAAAGATTGTAATAACAGCCAATTGAACGGTTCTTTTAGATGTTTTAATAAATGGCAAATGAAGCACTATATCAGTCTATTTCTCCATTATTTTTTTCCATTGAGTAAGTATACTAGAGATGATAGCATATCAGACAGTAGAGTAAATAGAAAATAACTTGTATTATATTTCACAGTTATAGCTGTGAAATTACAGCACAGCCGTAAAACAGAAAACAGTACTTAAACTGTAAAATGACGGTACATAGCTGGAACCATTGCTGCCAGTACTTTACTGTGAAATTACAGCACAGCCGTAAAACAGAAAACAGTACTTAAACTGTAAAATGACGGTACATAGCTGGAACCATTGCTGCCAGTACTTTACTGTGAAATTACAGCACAGCTGTAAAATTGAAAAACAGTGCTAAAACTATAAAATTACAGTAAATGGCTGGAACCACTGCTGCCAGTATTTTACTGTAAATTTACGGGGAAATTTTTTACAGTGTACATTCTAAAATGTAATGAAAGGCACAAAAGAACCTAAAGTTGCTTAAAAAACACTACTTTTTAAAAAAGAGTGCTGTGGAGAAAATGGACACATCATGAACAATGAAAAGTGAAAGTGACATGACATACATTTGTGCTCTTCATTTAACCCATCCAAAGTGCACACACACAGCAGTGAACACACACCGTGAACACACACCCTGAGCAGTTGCCAGCCATTTATGCTGCAGCGCCCAGGGAGCAGTTTGGGGGTTCGGTGGCTTGCTCAAGGACACCTCAGTTGTGGGTATTGAAGAAGGGAGAGGGCACTGTAGATTCACTCCCCCACACCTACAATTCCTGCCGCTGTAGCAAGCAAATGGTGGGACCAGCTGTTCTTCACAAGTTTTCGCAGAGCCTCAATGGTGTATTTCATGCGCTGGAGGTAGTGGATGTTCACTGCATACAGACCCATTAGGAGTCCAAACGCCATGGGGACATGGGAGATGTCAGTGATGACAGGATGTCCAAATGAGAGCAATGTTGGTTATTCCTTGGAAAGCACATCACATTGCTGCTCCTCAGTTAATGTCACCGGATGGCTGGGAAAACACAAAATATTACATTACTTAATAAATTTATAACAAATGAACACACATATGTACATACACTATTCAAGTTGAGTGTTTTGTTAAAAGCACAGCTACCAATAAATGCAAATTGTAATTCACCTTCAAGTGTAAGATATTTTGAAAAATTTAACCAAAAATGAAAGTCAAAAGTAAATGGTGCTCCTCAACTGTTTCGTTTGGAAACATTCAAAATAACTTCCTGTATTAAACTGTTAAAAGCCTGTACAAATTTCTTTGTTATGCTGAACACAAAGAGTTTAAAATCCCAATTGGGAAAATAAGTAGAAAATACACCTCCGAAACCAACTATGCTAAAAATGGGGGGAAATTATTTTCTTCACTGGTATTCTACATGATTTCTGAATGACATAAATGTGACAAACCAATACAACATATTCGTTTTTTTTTCTTAATCCAATTCTAACTGTCTAATCTGTCACACCATTTTTACAATGATCAGAAAATATATTGGTGTAAAGAAGTATTCCTTTTAAATAATAGTCTGTTGCACTGCATGTTCAGAGTAAAGCATGACTCTTAAAGGGTTGGTTAACCCAAAAACTCATGTTTTACTCACCCTCATTCATGGCATCGTAGGTGTGCATTACTTTCT
Organism: Carassius carassius; assembly: GCF_963082965.1. Classification (NCBI taxonomy): domain Eukaryota; kingdom Metazoa; phylum Chordata; class Actinopteri; order Cypriniformes; family Cyprinidae; genus Carassius; species Carassius carassius. The sequence continues at coordinate 19,794,890 of NC_081790.1, read as the reverse complement.
TCTTTCAGGCAAAAACAATCGGAATATATTAAAAACTATTCTTGCTCTTCCAAGCTTTATAATGGCAATAAGTGGGTGTTTTTTTTCAACAGTCCAAAAGTAGTCAAATAATGTGCATCAATTCATAATAAAAAGTACATCATACAGCTCTGAGAGGTGAATAAGGGGCTCCTGTAGCGAATCCATGTGTTTTTGTTAAAAAAAAAAATACATATTTAAAATGTTATTCAAAACATATTTAAACACTTTTCTCTCACTTTCGTGAGAGCCATTCCGGGTGGATGAAAATAGAACATAGCTGTCATGCATGCACCGATGATAAGTGACGAACACGGAAGAGAGACAACAATACGTCGATCACGAAGTAGAATCAAATAAAAAATTAGGCTTGCACATATGATAGTCAGTGGAAGAGAAAAAAAAAGTGTTTATAACGTTTTAAATATGGATTTTTATTATTATTATTTTTTACAAAAAACGCATTGATTTGCTACAGGAAGCCTTTGTTCACCCTCCAGAGCCATGTGAGGCATGTTTTATTAAAGGATGGGTGCATTTTATTTGGCTATTTTTGGACTGCTGAGAAAAAAACACACCTGTCTACTGCCATTAAATAACTTGGAAGAGCCAGGACAATTTGTAATTCAACTCAGATCGGATTTGTCTGAAAGAAGAAAATCATATACACATAGGATGCCTTGAGAATGAGTAAAACATGGCCTAATTTTCATTTTTGGGTGAACTAACCCTTTAAGCAAAGTTGCTAATGGCCAATATGCCAGCACTGAACATTTTTCAGGATTCAAAACAGTATTCAGCTTAATAATAAAGAATGGTGATGTCCATAAAGAGGGTTTCTGTTGGTTTTATGAAGATAAATTCAACACTTTATAAAGACCTTTTAAATACCAATTATAGAAAATTCAAGGAATAAAACTGAAGGGGAAATAATGTCAAATTATGTTCTCTACATTTTTAAGCTGTTTTCCAATGCAAATATCTACATTTTCATAAAGGGTTCACCCAAAAAATAAAATTGTCATTTACTAAACCTCAAATTGTTTTAAACCTGAATTAGTTTATTTCTATTAGTCCCAGTCCCAGCTAGTCTAACACAGTACACAACCCCATAACTTGTTGCAACCCCAGATCACCAAGATTTCTTCTTCTTCTGTTACCTGGACCACATCACTACAGATTGATGGTGATCAGTGTAACGGATATGCAGTTCATCGATTCATTGGTTGTGAACTATTGAATCACGGTTCGTTGAATCTAAAACAATGCAAACCCAAAGCTTGTAGATTTTGAATTCAGGCATATAAACCCAACTCTCTCTCAACTAAATGCCTGGCGCCAGCCTGGCTAGATTTAAATTATTTACGACACTCTGGGCGAGAAATTCCACAGTCACGTGAGCAGCCTCAAAGGAGAAACGAAACACCCACATTCCTAAACACACACACACAAACTTTTCTTTACGCTCTTTATGTAAGTCCTTAATAATATGTATTTTGAATAGGTTTGTGTGTTGCATAGAATGGTTAATCCGGTTATGCGAGGATTATAAATTGCTGTTTTGTAAATTGGAAATGCTTCTCCTAATTTAACGTTCTCAAATAGAATCATGAGTTGTAACCCTACCCCACTGACCAGGTCGTAAAACGTTATGACCTAACAAACAGGACAGGAAAGCTAACTCTTAGAAAAGAGAATAGTACCCTTTTATTTTCTCAATGTATTCTAAATGTATTGAGTATTGCCTTTTTGTGCAGTAGATGTTTCCCCATATAAATTGGAGTATCTGCAGTTTTATCATGTGTTAATCAAACTTTAAATGTGTGTAATTCTGCATATGAATGTAACGTCATGTTTCTATCAGTTATATATGTCATTTATGGTATCTTTATAATCGTAAAAATACGACTGTGTCGAATCTCGACGACAAATTACAAAAAGATGCATTGTTTCAGAAATACAATCTTTCTTAAGAAAAATGTTCAATTCTGTCAGCTATAACTCACGCGAGGGGGTGGTTCCCCAGAGACAAAGGAACGTTTTTCCCGCTTCAGATCGCGGACGTTCATTGGATGTTCACGCAAACAGAGGCGAGAACCAGTCAAGCCATAAGAACTGACCCAGGAAGTTCCTCCCTCTTTTTGTTCTTTTTCCTCTTGCTCTTCTTCGCGCTCTTGGTCCGCTCTATCGCCGTTGATCTCAGCACACCGTTCTCATGGCTCCTTCGGGAGCTTTCATCTCCGTTGTTTTCATTTCTTTTACTTACTAAGTTCCTCTCTACACGAGGAAGACTAATTCTGAATCATTACATTCGTTGGAACTTTCAAATATTGCGCGAGTCCGCAGCAGCCCCGGAAGACACGAGAGAACACACCCAATCACAAAGAGACCACATGCAAGTACCATTCTCTATGGAGATTTACAACCCGAATTCCGGAAAAGTTGGGACGTTTTTTAAATTTTAATAAAATGAAAACTAAAGGAATTTCAAATCACATGAGCCAATATTTTATTCACAATAGAACATAGATAACGTAGCAAATGTTTAAACTGAGAAATTTTACACTTTTATCCACTTAATTAGCTCATTTAAAATTTAATGCCTGCTACAGGTCTCAAAAAAGTTGGCACGGGGGCAACAAATGGCTAAAAAAGCAAGCAGTTTTGAAAAGATTCAGCTGGGAGAACATCTAGTGATTAATTAAGTTAATTGATATCAGGTCTGTAACATGATTAGCTATAAAAGCTTTGTCTTAGAGAAGCAGAGTCTCTCAGAACTAAAAAGATGGGCAGAGGCTCTCCAATCTGTGAAAGACTACGTAAAAAAATTGTGAAAAACTTTAAAAACAATGTTCCTCAACGTCAAATTGCAAAGGCTTTGCAAATCTCATCATCTACAGTGCATAACATCATCAAAAGATTCAGAAAAACTGGAGAAATCTCTGTGCGTAAGGGACAAGGCCGGAGACCTTTATTGGATGCCCATGGTCTTCGGGCTCTCAGACGACACTGCATCACTCATCGGCATGATTGTGTCAATGACATTACTAAATGGGCCCAGGAATACTTTCAGAAACCACTGTCGGTAAACACAATCCGCCGTGCCATCAGCAGATGCCAACTAAAGCTCTATCATGCAATAAGGAAGCCATATGTGAACATGGTCCAGAAGCGCCGTCGTGTCCTGTGGGCCAAGGCTCATTTAAAATGGACTATTTCAAAGTGGAATAGTGTTTTATGGTCAGACGAGTCCAAATGTGACATTCTTGTTGGAAATCACGGACGCCGTGTCCTCCGGGCTAAAGAGGAGGGAGACCTTCCAGCATGTTATCAGCGTTCAGTTCAAAAGCCAGCATCTCTGATTGTATGGGGGTGCATAAGTGCATACGGTATGGGCAGCTTGCATGTTTTGGAAGGCTCTGTGAATGCTGAAAGGTATATAAAGGTTTTAGAGCAACATATGCTTCCCTCCAAACAACGTCTATTTCAGGGAAGGCCTTGTTTATTTCAGCAGGACAATGCAAAACCACATACTGCAGCTATAACAACAGCATGGCTTCGTCGTAGAAGAGTCCGGGTACTAACCTGGCCTGCCTGCAGTCCAGATCTTTCACCTATAGAGAACATTTGGCGCATCATTAAACGAAACATTCGTCAAAGACGACCACGAACTCTTCTGCAGCTGGAAATCTATATAAGGCAAGAATGGGACCAAATTCCAACAGCAAAACTCCAGCAACTCATAGCCTCAATGCCCAGACGTCTTCAAACTGTTTTGAAAAGAAAAGGAGATGCTACACCATGGTAAACATGCCCCGTCCCAACTATTTTGAGACCTGTAGCAGAAATCAAAATTGAAATGAGCTCATTTTGTGCATAAAATTTTAAACTTTCTCAGTTTAAACATTTGCTATGTTATCTATTTTCTATTGTGAATAAAATATTGGCTCATGTGATTTGAAAGTCTTTTAGTTTTCATTTTATTAAAATTTAAAAAACGTCCCAACTTTTCCGGAATTCGGGTTGTAAATGCTGCTTAAAGTTTGTCTGTGAACCAATGATTAACTTTTCAAGGTGATTTGATTCGTTGCTGTCTTTCAAGGGTTACTGGTTATGAGTTTGCATAACAGAGCGTAATTCTGTGACCGTGCTTATTCTCTCACCTCTCTCTCTCATCCTCTCTCACTCATCTTCTCTTTCTTTCTCCCTCATTTGGATTCCGTTATGTCTTGTACAAAGTTTACTGTCTGTATTGTCGTACGCGTATTTACTCTGTGTGATTTGTAGTTTGATGTATTATTAGTTCAATTATTAAAAACCAATATATATTCATGATTGCCTCTGTCTGAAACGCTCACATCACGAGTCAATGAAATGTCTGATCTTTAGCTACAAGCTTTTTAGTAACTTAAATTTCTACTTTACTTTTTAGTAACTGAAATTTCATAATGATAGGATAATGTTTTCATGGCCAGAGAATATTTTTCCTTGAATTATAAGAAGTGATAACTTTATTGAAAGTTGATAAATTAATCTTATGGCCGTTTGCTGGACAAACCACTGTTTGATTTGCGGTAATTTACAGTAAGAGATATCACTATAATTGATATGAAGAATGGAATATTGACATATTAATGAGTAAATTACAGTGCCTTGTAATGAGTTATTGATATATACAATTGACCTATTTTTCATCTTCAATAATTTTAATGTAACTGTCATATGAGATATATATATTAATCATATTCCTGATTAATTATTAAAATTCCTTATATATCATTTGAGTAAATTATAATGTACAACCCAGTGCGGCTACATCAGTTTGGTCATCCACAACCGTAATCCCAACAATCATGTCCTTGATGAATTCCTGCTCCGAGCCTGTGTGCTTTAATAAAAACAAAGGGAAGCATTAAACAGTGCATTACAGACGTAAAGCATATAGACTCCAATAAATGTGCATTTATAAATAAATAAATTTACTTACAACTTTGTCCAAGCTCTACAATGAAAATGTCATTTCCATTATGTCTGGATAACATTTTGATGGAAACAACTGCAAAAGGACTCGCTGCGGTCCATCCACAGGATTATTGAATTCTGTGCTGATCTTAAGTCATTTCAAAATATCATAAACATGAAAAATACAGAAACACGTTAAAACACTGTAAAATAATAAACATAAATATATAAATACATATTTACAGAGAAAGTCAAATGTATTGACAATTTTGTTTTAAATACCAAAGACAAACTTTACCATCCAGACGATGCTTTTAAATGACACAACACAGAATTATAACACAATAAAAGGAAATTTAACACGTGTTGATCGTTATTGTATGGTTATTAATACAAGATATATGCTATTATTACTTTTATTCTAAAATATATAGATTTGAACGTATGCAATTTACTTACGACCGTATATTCATCATAGACTGTATAATAATAGATATTCACGCAGCATTACAATGAGTTCTGGTGAGGCACTTGAATGACTAACGTTACTTCAGAAAACTGAAAGAAGAGTTTGTAACGTTACCTTCAGAACTTCATCTGAACCTAGACTGTAAAAAATCAACTGAACCAAGCTTATGTCAACGATATCAAATGTAACGTTAAGTTAAGCGCTCCAAAATAACTCTGAGGGAGGTGCTCATTTATGGTGCTCATTCGTTTACCTTATAACATGCAGAAAAGACACAGTTTGAGTAGTAATCTTTTTCCCCTTATTTTTCATCGATGTATATTCTGACGGATCTCATTACGCTGTCAGGTTTAGAGCAGTTCCTTTTTTTTTTAATTCCCGGTCGCAGCTCTGGGCTCAAATAATACAGTACATACAAACGTTCTCCACATAAGTTCAGCTCCGCTGTCCCGCATGGGAGAATATCTGTTTTAATATTTATAAGGAAAATACTGTGGAACCGCCTGTAATTTTTAGGCTTCAGAGTGCAGCGAAACATTTGCATACAGTAACTTACATACAGAAAATACAACTCTTTAGACCATACTTACTTTTCTGAGACAACAAATGTAATTTTACACTTTAAAACAATAGATACAAATATTTTACTTACCAAAGTTTTATTCTGATAAAATGTCCAAACTTTGAGGAGAAACTGACTAGTATGGCTAACGTACATTTTCTATCTTCAACAGCCTTCACGAGAATGACGAGATCTCGCGATAAGTGATGTTGAGAACACGATATTGCTATTGAATTGAGTCAACACTTTTTTTTTTAAGTTGAGAGGACCAATCATCTAGTTCAGTCAACTTTCAAACTAGTTGAGACACTGAAAACTAACTTTTTTTTAGTTGAATGAACAAATTCAGTAACTGCAAGTTGTGTCAACTAAAAAAAATTAATTGAAACAACGTGCTAAATAATTTTTTAGGTACTCCACTAATAATTTGGGGCAGATGGTGAGGAAAACTTGCCTAGCTCTACAGAAAAATAGCTATTCTTTGAGATTTGAGCTGAACCATCGTAAGGCTGTGCCCCTGATACCGATCAGCATTGGACTGCTTCTCACACACTGCCAAGTATTGTTCTGCACATATCCCTCTTCAAGCAATAGCTGCAATACCAAGCCATTCTGTGTTTGTTTTCATAGTCTTGTCTTAGTTTCTAGTTTTCACAGTCTTGTCTTAGTTTCTAGTTTTCATAGTCTTGTTTTAGTTTATAGTATTCATAGTTTAGTCTTTTTCTTGCTTTGCCCTGTTACTCATGTTTTGACCCTTTGCTCTGGATTCTGGATACCCCTATTGCTTAGCCCTCTGGATATTGTTCATTCATCGTAGACCAACGCTTGCAATAGGATTATTCTTGTGTCTTTCTCTCTATATACCCATTTGCCATTGTTTGACCCAGGTCTGTTATGACCACGTCTCTTTCCAATAAAAGCTTGCACATGGATCTGCACAAGTCTCACGTCTCGTCAGCCCCGTTACAGAATAGTCTGCCACACGAGGATCCAGCGGCTTTTCTGAGAAACACTGGCCAGGTATGTACACGGCACAAATTTTGTTAGCCTTTAGGCAGGGTCCACGATCACTGGAGAACTATATCTGAGAATATTTAGCAATCGCATACTATTTAGATTTACTGGACTGTCTTTTGATAGAGTTTTTTTTTTGATGGCAATAACCAATCTCCAGTCTAAGCTTAGATGGGAGGATCCACGCTCATCACTCTCTCAGTTTATGGATTATGCTTTGTTGACTGTTGGCTTTTCATTCACTGTGGGTGTCGTGGAGGAAGAACGCAGCACCGCACTCACTCATATAATGGCAGCCACACTAGAGCACAAGCACAAAATGACAGTAACAGTGGAGCACGTTTGCAAAATGGTTGCCACAGCTGATTTTCACGAGTGAAGCCAAGTCGCAGTTCAAATTCATGAGTCAGGTCAAGTCAAGTCACAGTTGGTCTTCCAGAGTCTCGTCACGTCTCAGCTGGAATTCCAGAGTCTCGTCACATCTCAGCTGTACTTCCAGAGTCTCATCACAATGGATCGTTCAGAGTCAGGTGGTCAGCTCTTCAGTATCCCAGACTGGCATCCAGCATGGAGGATCCACCGCCGTTGTCAGTAAGAGCAGCTGGTATCGCTATACCAGCTCGCTCAACCCCTCCTGTTCAGGAACTAATTCCCCATCGAAGTGCTTCCCATGATGGGGATTGCTTTATGTTGCATTTGGGCTGCGTACACCACTACTGAAACTCTAGAGATGGTGGCATCCACAATGATTTCTCCAGAGGTGGCAGCTAATGCTGCAGAACCTTCCAAGGTGGCGGCGCTCGCTTCAGCTCCTTGCGTGGTGGTGCCCAGCAACTCACTTTCAACTCATAATGTCACTGTTGAAGGAATGTCACTGGAGTCATATGGATTCATGCATGAATAACGGCAAGCTTAATTACATGTTAGTACATGTTTGATAGTCAATGCATTATAATTAACATTTGGGTAAACTAAATCAAACAGCAATTTTTTAAAGAAATTCTTAGACTTTTAAATAAATTATAATAATAAAAAAATGTTTTGACTGTGTTGTTTAACTAACTTGTGTTGTTATCTTTGCCTTTAAACTCACTTGGCTATGACTTATAAACAGCTAAATAATAATAAATCCTCAAAATCCTGAAGAAATGCCCGGAAACAGTTGACTGTCCATCCAGACACAGGCTGTGATGATACTATTCCTCTGCCTCTTGCCTGTCTGGACTACAATTTTTGGATTCTCTCTATTAAACACTGCTATTGGATCTCTCTGTCTGTGTGTACATTCATGACTGAAGGACTCAATCATGCTCAGATCCAGTGGTGTGAAAGTGCTATACCTAACTTATAATTGTAACAGTTTCCTACTTCAGTGTGCTACAAACATAATTTTGGTGTCTTTGGAAAGAAGACACTTTGAGCTTTACTTTTTATCAACCAGATTTGATAATGCTCAAAAATATTAAAAGTTATAGACACTGAAGTTCCTTGAATTTTTTTTTTACCACACTTAAATATTTTTTTTTTATTTGATATAAAAATACATGAAATGAGTCCTGGAGCAATCCAAAAGTAATGGGTTGAAAGCCACATGTCTCATGAGATTCTATTTCAAATCTGAATATGTTTTCATGAAAAATGAGACTCCTGCAAATATTTTTCTGAGACTATGTCTAGACCCCCCACCCCCCAAATATAAGAAAATATATTTCCCAATAGTGCTGACAAGATGCTGGAGATATACTTCTAATCACAGGAGCATCTTTACTGATGAGATGCGCATGAAAAATCATTCGATTTTTTGCACAGCCCTATGTGCTGATGGCCACTTATACAAATGGTAATAACACAAATGTGCCATAAAGTAAATAATCCACTCTCTCTATTCATATAGACGCGTTCACTTTGATAGTCGTGATCATGCAGTAATAGCGAGCTGATTTGGGCTGATTTGCACTCAAACAGATGGTAATCATGCAGATACATTCACATTCAACATAAAACACACTCTCACATATATAAAAACTGTTGAAAAATAAAACAAACAAAGAAAAAGGCGATCGCTACAAGTTTCGCCTCCATCAGCTGACAGGTGCGTCAGAGCGTGTCACGAGCCCTCATGAGGGAGCGCCAAAATTCAAATACACTATCTTTCGCCTATCTTTCATTCATTCTTTTTTCCGGTGGATCATCTCATTCTGTTTGTGACACTGTACGCTGCAAAACCATGCCTTTTTTTTACTACCAAGACGCAGTTTCCGACCGTGAGTTATTCCATAACAGACGCAAACAGTTCTGTCGCTGAAGAACTGAAACGTAAACAATGGAATTATGATCCATATTACAACGTTATTGCTTCATTGGACTAAACGTGCTTCATGAGATGTCGTTCAGTGGACCCTTACCTTTCTAACTAAACCGGGATTTACAGCTGTGGATGTGTTTATGACTCGTTATTACGACGGATCTGGTATGTACAGCGTTTCTAATGTTCATGTTTTTTATGTGTACTGCTTACACAAATGTAGAAAATACAGTCTTTATAAGCTGTCAATTGAAAACCGCGATCTGTCGTCGATGCTTGAGGCTTAGATCTTTATAATGATACATAGTTTGTCAAGATGAAATTTGTGTCGTTTCATTTAATCTATTCATAAACACTGACACGTGCAAGTTGAGTGGTTTTCAGGACGAGGGCGTCGGGGTGATGGGCTAAGAGGTTAACACCCATGAGTCAAGCAAAACCACAGTTAGACCTCATGAGTCAAGTCAAGTCACCAATGATCTTCATGGGCAAAGTCAAGTCACCAATGATCTTCATGAGCAAAGTCAAGTCACCAATGATCTTCATGAGCAAAGTCAAGTCACCATCAACCTTCATGAGTCAATTCAAGCCACAGTTGATATTCCTGAACCCAGTCAAATCACCACGGATCTACCAGAGCCTCGTCACGTCTCAGCTGAACTTCCAGAGCCTCGTCACATCTCAGCTGAACTTCCAGAGCCTCGTCACGTCTCAGCTGAACTTCCAGAGCCTCGTCATGTCTCAGCTGAACTTCCAGAGCCTCGTCATGTCTCAGCCGAACTTCCAGAGTGCTAGTCCTATCCTGTCATGGCCATGGAGGCTATCTATTTCAGCCTTGCCTGACCAGACTTGCTCTTCTGTGCCATCGATCCCACTGTGGTGGTCCTCTGCTCCGCCCTTGGGGGCTTCTGTCTTGTCTGCTCGGCTGTGATTGTCCTCTGCACCGCCCTGGTGGGCTTCTGTCTTGACCGCACGGCTGTGGTGGTCATCTGCGCTGCCCTGGTGGGCTTCTGTCTCATCCGCAAGGCTGTGGTGGTCCTCTGCTCCGCCCTGGGGGGCTTCTGTCTCGTACGCACGGCTGTGGTGGTCCTCTGCTCCGCCATTGGGGGCTCCAGTCTTGTCTGCTCAGCTGTGGTGGTCCTCTGCGATGCCCTGGTGGGCTTCGGTCCCATCTACTTGGCTGTGGTGGGCTCCTGTTCCGCCTGCGCCATCCCGGTGGGCTCCAGTTCCACCTGCTCCACCCTGAATTCCTGCTCTGTTGGCACTGCCCTGGGCCTCTGAACTTTCAGATCCACCCTGGTCTCCTTGTTTGTTTGTTTTTTGTTTTTGTTTTTGTTTTTTTCACTTCCTGTTTCTGTTCCCCTCTATGGACCTGGCCCTCCGTCCCTCCCCCTGATCCTCCACCAGTACACCTCCCTCCTGGTCTCTTTGTTCTTTGGTTTGTTTTTGTGTACTGAGGAGCATCATGTTTTTGCCCATGCGTGACAAAACAAATTGCATTCAGCACCATATTGAGATCAAGCCAGGCATAGTATTGAACAGTCTGCCGTATAGTTTACCTGCACACAAGACAAAATTGGTTCAGACTGAATTTGAGGCAATGCTCGAAATGGGCATAATAGAAGAATCCAACAGTCACCTTTATTTATATAGCGCTTTAAACAAAATACATTGCGTCAAAGCAACTGAACAACATTCATTAGGAAAACAGTGTCAATAATGCAAAAATGATAGTTAAAGGCAGTTCATCATTGGATTCAGTTATGTCATCTCTGTTCAGTTAAATAGTGTCTGTGCATTTATTTGCAATCAAGTCAACGATATCGCTGTAGATGAAGTGTCCCCAACTAAGCAAGCCAGAGGCGACAGCGGCAAGGAACCGAAACTCCATCGGTGACAGAATGGAGAAAAAAACCTTGGGAGAAACCAGGCTCAGTTGGGGGGCCAGTTCTCCTCTGACCAGACGAAACCAGCAGTTCAATTCCAGGCTGCAGCAAAGTCAGATTGTGCAGAAGAATCATCTGTTTCCTGTGGTGTGGTCCTGGTGGTCCTCTGAGACAAGGTCTTTACAGGGGATCTGTATCTGGGGCTCTAGTTGTCCTGGTCTCCGCTGTCTTTCAGGGATGTAGAGGTCCTTTCTAGGTGCTGATCCAGCATCTGGTCTGGATACGTACTGGATCCGGGTGACTGCAGTGACCCTCTGATCTGGACACAGACTGGATCTGGTGGCCACGGTGACCTCGGAACAAGAGAGAAACAGACAAATATTAGCGTAGATGCCATTCTTCTAATGATGTAGCAAGTACATAGGTTTTTATGGGAAGTGTTTCCGGTTCCGGTTTACCTAATTAATGCAGCCTAAAAATCCTTTAACGGATTTGGATAATAAAAGCATATTAGTATGTTATGTGTATGCCAGGTTAAAGAGATGGGTCTTTAATCTAGATTTAAACTGCAAGAGTGTGTCTGCCTCCCGAACAATGTTAGGTAGGTTATTCCAGAGTTTGGGCGCCAAATAGGAAAAGGATCTGCCGCCTGCAGTTGATTTTGATATTCTAGGTATTATCAAATTGCCTGAGTTTTGAGAACGTAGCGGACGTAGAGGATTATAATGTAAAAGGAGCTCATTCAAATACTGAGGTGCTAAACCATTCAGGGCTTTATAAGTAATAAGCAATATTTTAAAATCTATGCGATGCTTGATAGGGAGCCAGTGCAGTGTTGACAGGACCGGGCTAATATGGTCATACTTCCTGGTTCTATTAAGAACTCTTGCTGCTGCATTTTGGACTAGCTGTAGTTTGTTTACTAAGCGTGCAGAACAACCGCCCAATAAAGCATTACAATAATCTAACCTTGAGGTCATAAATGCATGGATTAACATTTCTGCATTTGACATTGAGAGCATAGGCCGTAATTTAGATATATTTTTGAGATGGAAAAATGCAGTTTTACAAATGCTAGAAACGTGGCTTTCTAAGGAAAGATTGCGATCAAGTAGCACACCTAGGTTCCTAACTGATGACGAAGAATTGACAAAGCAACCATCAAGTCTTAGACAGTGTTCTAGGTTATTACAAGCAGAGTTTTTAGGCCCTATAATTAACACCTCTGTTTTTTCAGAATTTAGCAGTAAGAAATTACTCGTCATCCAGTTTTTTATATCGACTATGCAATCCATTAGTTTTTCAAATTGGTGTGTTTCACCGGGCTGCGAAGAAATATAGAGCTGAGTATCATCAGCATAACAGTGAAAGCTAACACCATGTTTCCTGATGATATCTCCCAAGGGTAACATATAAAGCGTGAAGAGTAGCGGCCCTAGTACTGAGCCTTGAGGTACTCCATACTGCACTTGTGATCGATAGGATACATCTTCATTCACTGCTACGAACTGATGGCGGTCATATAAGTACGATTTAAACCATGCTAATGCACTTCCACTGATGCCAACAAAGTATTCAAGTCTATGCAAAAGAATGTTGTGGTCAATTGTGTCAAACGCAGCACTAAGATCCAATAAAACTAATAGAGAGATACACCCACGATCAGATGATAAGAGCAGATCATTTGTAACTCTAAGAAGAGCAGTCTCAGTACTATGATACGGTCTAAATCCTGACTGGAAATCCTCACATATACCATTTTTCTCTAAGAAGGAATATAATTGTGTGGATACCACCTTTTCTAGTATCTTGGACAGAAAAGGGAGATTCGAGATTGGTCTATAATTAACTAGTTCTTTGGGGTCAAGTTGTGGTTTTTTGATGAGAGGCTTAATAACAGCCAGTTTGAAGGTTTTGGGGACATGTCCTAATGACAATGAGGAATTAATAATAGTCAGAAGAGGATCTATGACTTCTGGAAGCACCTCTTTCAGGAGCTTAGATGGTATAGGGTCTAACATACATGTTGTTGGTTTAGATGATTTAACAAGTTTATACAATTCTTCCTCTCCTATGGTAGAGAATGAGTGGAACTGTTCCTCAGGGGGTCTATAGTGCACTGTCTGATGTGATACTGTAGCTGACGGCTGAATGGTTGCAATTTTATATCTAATAGTATCGATTTTAGAAGTAAAGTAGTTCATAAAGTCATTACTGCTGTGGTGTTGGGAAATGTCAACACTTGTTGATGCTTTATTTTTCGTTAATTTAGCCACTGTATTGAATAAATACCTGGGGTTATGTTTGTTTTCTTCTAAAAGAGAAGAAAAGTAATCGGATCTAGCAGTTTTTAATGCTTTTCTGTAGGATATGTTACTTTCCCGCCAAGCAATACGAAATACCTCTAGTTTTGTTTTCCTCCAGCTGCGCTCCATTTTTCGGGCTGCTCTCTTTAGGGTGCGAGTATGCTCATTATACCATGGTGTCAAACTGTTTTCCTTAACCTTCCTTAAGCGTAAAGGAGCAACTTTATTTAAAGTGCTAGAAAAGAGAGAGTCCATAGTTTCTGTTACATCATCAAGTTGTTCTGAGGTTTTGGATATGCTAAGGAATTTGGATACATCAGGAAGATAACTTAAAAAGCAGTCTTTTGTGTTAGAAGTGATGGTTCTTCCATACTTGTAACAAGAAGTAGAATTTACAATTTTGGCTATATGAATTTTGCAAAGAACTAAATAATGATCTGAGATATCATCACTTGGCTGAATAATTTCAACACCATCAGCATCAATTCCATGTGACAGTATTAAATCTAGAGTATGATTTCGACAATGAGTAGGTCCTGAAACGTGTTGTCTAACACCAATAGAGTTCAGAATGTCTATAAATGCTGATCCCAATGCATCGTTTTCATTATCAACATGGATATTAAAATCACCAACTATTAAAACTTTATCTGCAGCCAGAACTAACTCAGATGTAAAATCACCAAACTCTTTAATAAAGTCTGTATGGTGCCCTGGTGGCCTGTATACAGTAGCCAGTACAAACATAACAGGGGATTTATCATTAACATTTGTTTCTTTGGATAATGTTATATGAAGTACCATTACTTCAAACGAGTTATACTTGTAGCCTGCCCTCTGAGAAATCCTGAAAACGTTGTTATAAATTGAAGCAACACCTCCACCTTTGCCTTTTAGACGTGGCTCATGTTTATAACAGTAATCTTGGGGGGTGGACTCATTTAAAATAATGTAATCATCAGGTTTTAGCCAGGTTTCTGTCAAACAGAGTACATCTATATTATGATCAGTGATCATATTATTTACAAAAAGTGTTTTCGTAGAAAGGGATCTGATATTCAATAAGCCAAGCTTTATCATTTGTTTATCCATATTGCTTCTGTTTTTTATTTGTTGAAGCTCAATTAAATTGTTAATCTTAACCAGGTTTGGACGTTTTTTGTTTTTACTAGTTCGGGGAACAGACACAGTCTCTATAGTGTGATATCTAGGTGAAAGAGTCTCTATGTGCTGAGAATTAACTGACCTCTGTGACGGGAGGCAGCTAGCAGACGGTCGGTTTAGCCAGTCTGTCTGCTTCCTGACCTGGGCCCCAGTTAGTCAAGTATAAACACTAAGACTATTTGCCATATTTCTAGAGAGAAGAGTGGCGCCACCCCAGGAGGGATGAAGACCATCTCTTTTAAACAGGTCAGGTCTGCCCCAAAAGCTCGTCCAATTGTCTATGAAACCTATGTTATTCTGTGGGCACCACTTAGACATCCAGCCATTGAGTGATGACAATCTGCTATGCATCTCATCACCACGGTAAGCAGGGAGGGGACCAGAGCATATTACAGTGTCTGACATCGTGCTTGCAAGTTCACACACCTCTTTAATGTTATTTTTAGTGATCTCCGACTGGCGAAGTCGAACATCATTAGCGCCGGCATGAATAACAATCTTACTGTATTTACGTTTAGCATTAGCCAGCACTTTTAAATTTGCCAAGATGTCAGGCGCTCTGGCTCCCGGTAAACATTTGACTATGGTGGCTGGTGTCTCTATATTCACGTTCCGTACAATAGAATCACCAATAACTAGAGCACTTTCATCAGGTTTCTCAGTGGGTGCATCACTGAGTGGGGAGAACCTGTTTAATGTTTTGATCAGAACAGAAGAGCGGTGTTTTGACCCACGACTACGCTGCCTCACCGTCACCCAGTTGCCCTGCTGCTGGGGCTCTGTTTCCGGAACCGAACAATGTATAGGAATCCCTGAGCTAGACGCATCCAAAGCCGTATCTAGAGCCCTAACATTCTTACTGTCCTCAATTAAAGTTTGGATGCGTGTCTCTAATTCTGAAATCTTCTCTGTCAGCCTAACTATTTCCCTGCATTTATCACATGTGAATCCCTCATCAGCGACAGAGATAGATAAACTGTACATGTGGCAAGAGGTGCAAGAAACAATGATAGGAGAAGCCATTACTCACCGTGCTTGATGAAAATTCTTACTGCGGTTGTTTGATGAACTTGTGAAAAACTGGAGCGAGGGAGAGGAGAAAAGAAAACAGCGATAGGTTCGAATGAAGACGCTAATGACAAGCTAACGAGTGCTAAGGCTTTGCAGGTCAAATTTCTGATAGTTTTGACCAAACAAATTGCATTCAGCACCCTATTGAGAACAAACCAGGTGTAGTAGTGAACAGTCTGCCGTACCAGTCGTGGCCAAAAGTTTTGAGAATTACAACAGTGATTGGGCAGGCCTGATAGTTTTAGTTCCATAGACAGATGACTCTGTTCAATTTTGTGTGGATTACTGCAAAGTCAATGCTGTGTAGAAATTCAACATATATCCAATATTGACAAATTGCTTGATCGTCCGGGCACAGCTCGTTTTTATTGGAAACTGGATTTAACTGCCAAAGCCTTGTCACATCTCAGCTGAACTTCCAGAGCCTCGTCACGTCTCAGCTGAACTTCCAGAGCCTCGTCACGTCTCAGCTGAACTTCCAGAGCCTCGTCATGTCTCAGCTGAACTTCCAGAGCCTCGTCACATCTCAGCCGAACTTCCAGAGTGCTAGTCCTATCCTGTCATGGCCACCGAGGCCACCCTTATCCTGTTCATGTTGTCTATTTCAGCCTTACCTGACCAGACTTGCTCTTCTGTGCCATCGATCCCATTGTTGTGGTCCTCTGCTCCGCCCTGGGGGGCTTCTGTCTCGCCTGCTCGGCTGTGGTTGTCCTCTGCACCGCCCTGGTGGGCTTCTGTCTTGACCGCACGGCTGTGGTGGTC
Source organism: Carassius carassius (assembly GCF_963082965.1). Classification (NCBI taxonomy): domain Eukaryota; kingdom Metazoa; phylum Chordata; class Actinopteri; order Cypriniformes; family Cyprinidae; genus Carassius; species Carassius carassius. Next base: position 19,778,371 of record NC_081790.1, on the reverse strand, counting down.
CTCTGCACCGCCCTGGTGGGCTTCTGTCTCGTACGCACGGTTGTGGTGGTCCTCTGCTCCACCCTGGGGGGCTTCTGTCTTGTCTGCTCAGCTGTGGTGGTCCTCTGCGACACCCTGGTGGGCTTCGGTCCCATCTGCTCAGCTGTGGTGGGCTCCTGTTCCGCCTGCGCCATCCCGGTGGGCTCCAGTTCCACCTGCTCCACCCTGAATTCCTGCTCTGTTGGCACTGCCCTGGGCATCTGAACTTTCAGATCCACCCTGGTCTCCTTGTTTGTTTGTTTTTTTCACTTCCTGTTTCTGTTCCCCTCTATGGACCTGGCCCTCCTTCCCTCCCCCTGATCCTCCACCAGTCCACCTCCCTCCTGGTCTCTTTGTTCTTTGGTTTCTTTTTGTGTACTGAGAAGCATCATGTTCTTGCCCATTCGTGACCAAACAAATTGCATTCAGCACCCTATTGAGAACAAACCAGGTGTAGTAGTGAACAGTCTGCCGTACCAGTCGTGGCCAAAAGTTTTGAGAATTACATAAATATTAGTTTTCAAAAAGTTTGCTGCTAAACTTCTTTTAGAACTTTGTTTCAGTTGTTTCTGTGATGTACTGAAATATAATTACAAGCACTTCATACGTTTCAAAGGCTTTTATCGACAATTACATGACATTTATGCAAAGAGTCAGTATTTGCAGTGTTGGCCCTTCTTTTTAAGGACCTCTGCAATTCGACTGGGCATGCTCTCAATCAACTTCTGGGCCAAATCCTGACTGATAGCAACCCATTCTTTCATAATCACTTCTTGGAGTTTGTCAGAATTAGTGGGTTTTTGTTTGTCCACCCGCCTCTTGAGGATTGACCACAAGTTCTCAACGGGATTAAGATCTGGGGAGTTTCCAGGCCATGGACCCAAAATTTCAACATTCTGGTCCCCGAGCCACTTAGTTATCACTTTTGCCTTATGGCACGGTGCTCCATCGTGCTGGAAAAGGCATTGTTGTTCACCAAACTGTTGTTGGATTGTTGGAAGAAGTTGCTGTTGGAGGGTGTTTTGGTACCATTCTTTATTCATGGCTGTGTTTTGGGCAGAATTGTGAGTGAGCCCACTCCCTTGGATGAGAAGCAACCCCACACATGAATGGTGTCAGGATGCTTTACTGTTGGCATGACACAGGACTGATGGTAGCGCTCACCTTTTCTTCTCCGGACAAGCCTTTTTCCAGATGCCCCAAACAATCGGAAAGGGGCTTCATCTGAGATTATGACTTTGCCCCAGTCCTCAGCAGTCCATTCACTATACTTTCTGCAGAAGATTAATCTGTCCCTGATGTTTTTTTTGGAGAGAAGTGGCTTCTTTGCTGCCCTTCTTGACATCAGGCCATTTTCCAGAAGTCTTCGCCTCACTGTGCGTGCAGATGCGCTCACACCTGCCTGCTGCCATTCCTGAGCAAGCTCTGCACTGGTGGCAATCCGATCCCGCAGTTGAATCCTCTTTAGGAGACGATCCTGGCGCTTGCTGGACTTTCTTGGACACCCTGAAGCCTTCTTTACAAGAATTGAACCTCTTTCCTTGAAGTTCTTGATGATCCTATAAATGGTTGATTTAGGTGCAATCTTAGTAGCCACAATATCCTTGCCTGTGAAGCCATTTTTATGCAACGCAATGATGGCTGCACACGTTTCTTTGCAGGTCACCATGGTTAACAATGGAAGAACAATGATTTCAAGCATCACCCTCCTTTTAACAGGTCAAGTCTGCCATTCTAACCCAATCAGCCTGACATAATGATCTCCAGCCTTGTGCTCGTCAACATTCTCACCTGAGTTAACAAGACGATTAATTAAATGATCTCAGTAGGTCCTTTAATGACAGCAATGAAATGCAGTGGAAAGGTTATTTGGGATTAAGTTAATTTTCATGGCAAAGAAGGACTATGCAATTCATCTGATCACTCTTCATAACATTCTGGAGTATATGCAAATTGCTATTATAAAAACGTAAGCAGCAACTTTTCCAATTTCCAATATTTATGTAATTCCCAAAACTTTTGGCCACGACTGTACAGTTTACCTGAACACAAGAAAAAAGTGGTTCAGACCGAATTAGAGGCAATGCTCGAAATGGGCATAATAGAAGAATCCAACAGTGATTGGGCACGCCTGATAGTTTTAGTTCCATAGACAGATGGATCTGTTCGATTTTGTGTGGATTACTGCAAAGTCAATGCTGTGTAGAAATTCAACATATATCCAATATTGACAAATTGCTTGATCACCTGAGCACAGCTCGTTTTTATTTGACACTGGATTTAACCCTCCGAGGTCTAATGGTATTTTTGGGGCCTGGAAAAGTTTTGTCATGCCCTGACATTTGTGCTTTTTTCAGTTGCTTTTACACATATAAATGGCTAAAGTCTAATATCACTGTAATCAGCACAAACTGGGCTATAATAATATGGGAGCAGCATGTATGTACATGATTGTGTTTTTGAGAGAAAAAAAATGTTATGTGTGGTTAGTGAAAAACTAAAAATGTTAAATCACTTGAATAAGGCCATAAAACACATAAAGAACATTGGTTCCCGGGACTTTTGAGAACTGGAGCTTGTAGCCTAGAATTTTTCTTTCTAAATGATGTGAAAATCATCTTGTTTACTCACTCACAGAAAACAATATATTGATTAAAATTTTCTAAGACACTTTTTGTTTGTAAAAGTCATATTCGAGTAGGCATCAAATATCATGAATATAATTGGGATTTACACCTGAGAAGACAAAGTCCCGCATAATGAGCTGCATAATGAGCCTTTCAGTCAGCTGTGTGACTGAGAGGGAAGAGTTACATGAAAGAATGTGAGGACAAAATAAATCTATATAATTTTATGTTTGTAGTTTATCTAGAATATATTTAATTATCCCACAACATGATTTAATAGTCACTTGCAAGTACAGATAAACAGTTTACTAGGAACAATCAAAGCTGCCTTTCAAAGCTGAATTTTTTTAATCATTACTCCAGTCACACAATCCTTCGGAAATTCCTTTTTTTTTCTTTTTTCCTGATTTTCTACAAAAAAAAAAAAAAAAAAAAAAAAAAAAAATATATATATATATTGTTATCATTATTATTATTAATGTTGAAAAGAGCTGAGAATATGTTTTCAGGTTTTTTTGGGATAAATTGAAAGGACAGCATTGTTTGTTACATTTGTTACATTTATATTATTTACATCAAGCTTTTGAATGTTATAGTAGTGTATATTGTTATTGGAACTTCATAATGTTTCACTTGATTATACATTTAGTCAGGAATTATATTTCATCAAAAGTTTAAATAGTAAAATGTTTACATGTTATGTGAAAACTAACACAAGTATATGAATAAATAAAAAGAGACTTACTCATGTTTAAGATCTCTGCTGAATAAATGCAGATTTTGGAAATCCAAATCTCAAATCCTGAGGTAATCCAGAATGTGGCGGGGTCTCCTTTCGCAGCTTATTTGTGGCTTCAGCCAATTGTTACTGACTTACATTTCAAAATAAAACTTTATAAATGAAACATTGTTTCTATTTAATCTAAAATAAAATATGATATATGAATAAATGTTCTCCATGAAAGCAGAGCCCAAAGCTTGTGGCCAGTGGTGTTTGGACCCAAGTTTGAACCTCTCCTTCATGATGTAAACAGGAATCACTCAGGAGCCGTCCCAGCTGAGGGGAAAGATTTTACTCTACAGTACAGACCAAAAGTTTGGACAACCTTCTCACTCAAAGAGTTTTCTTTATTTTCATGACTATGAAAATTGTAGAGTCACACTGAAGGCATCTAGGGCTATTTGACCAAGAAGGAGAGTGATGGGGTGCTGCGCCAGATGACCTGGCCTCCACAGTCACCGGACCTGAACCCAATCGAGATGGTTTAGGGGTGAGCTGGACCGCAGACTGAAGGCAAAAGGGCCAACAAGTGCTAAGCATCTCTCGGGAAACTCCTTCAAAACTGTTGGAAGACCATTTCAGGTGACTACCTCTTGAAGCTCATCAAGTTGCCCAGTTGCCCTGCTGCTGGGGCTCTGTTTCCGGAACCGAACAATGTATAGGAATCCCTGAGCTAGACGCATCCAAAGCCGTATCTAGAGCCCTAACATTCTTACTGTCCTCAATTAAAGTTTGGATGCGTGTCTCTAATTCTGAAATCTTCTCTGTCAGCCTAACTATTTCCCTGCATTTATCACATGTGAATCCCTCATCAGCGACAGAGATAGATAAACTGTACATGTGGCAAGAGGTGCAAGAAACAATGATAGGAGAAGCCATTACTCACCGTGCTTGATGAAAATTCTTACTGCGGTTGTTTGATGAACTTGTGAAAAACTGGAGCGAGGGAGAGGAGAAAAGAAAACAGCGATAGGTTCGAATGAAGACGCTAATGACAAGCTAACGAGTGCTAAGGCTTTGCAGGTCAAATTTCTGATAGTTTTGACCAAACAAATTGCATTCAGCACCCTATTGAGAACAAACCAGGTGTAGTAGTGAACAGTCTGCCGTACCAGTCGTGGCCAAAAGTTTTGAGAATTACAACAGTGATTGGGCAGGCCTGATAGTTTTAGTTCCATAGACAGATGACTCTGTTCAATTTTGTGTGGATTACTGCAAAGTCAATGCTGTGTAGAAATTCAACATATATCCAATATTGACAAATTGCTTGATCGTCCGGGCACAGCTCGTTTTTATTGGAAACTGGATTTAACTGCCAAAGCCTTGTCACATCTCAGCTGAACTTCCAGAGCCTCGTCACGTCTCAGCTGAACTTCCAGAGCCTCGTCACGTCTCAGCTGAACTTCCAGAGCCTCGTCATGTCTCAGCTGAACTTCCAGAGCCTCGTCACATCTCAGCCGAACTTCCAGAGTGCTAGTCCTATCCTGTCATGGCCACCGAGGCCACCCTTATCCTGTTCATGTTGTCTATTTCAGCCTTACCTGACCAGACTTGCTCTTCTGTGCCATCGATCCCATTGTTGTGGTCCTCTGCTCCGCCCTGGGGGGCTTCTGTCTCGCCTGCTCGGCTGTGGTTGTCCTCTGCACCGCCCTGGTGGGCTTCTGTCTTGACCGCACGGCTGTGGTGGTCCTCTGCACCGCCCTGGTGGGCTTCTGTCTCGTACGCACGGTTGTGGTGGTCCTCTGCTCCACCCTGGGGGGCTTCTGTCTTGTCTGCTCAGCTGTGGTGGTCCTCTGCGACACCCTGGTGGGCTTCGGTCCCATCTGCTCAGCTGTGGTGGGCTCCTGTTCCGCCTGCGCCATCCCGGTGGGCTCCAGTTCCACCTGCTCCACCCTGAATTCCTGCTCTGTTGGCACTGCCCTGGGCATCTGAACTTTCAGATCCACCCTGGTCTCCTTGTTTGTTTGTTTTTTTCACTTCCTGTTTCTGTTCCCCTCTATGGACCTGGCCCTCCTTCCCTCCCCCTGATCCTCCACCAGTCCACCTCCCTCCTGGTCTCTTTGTTCTTTGGTTTCTTTTTGTGTACTGAGAAGCATCATGTTCTTGCCCATTCGTGACCAAACAAATTGCATTCAGCACCCTATTGAGAACAAACCAGGTGTAGTAGTGAACAGTCTGCCGTACCAGTCGTGGCCAAAAGTTTTGAGAATTACATAAATATTAGTTTTCAAAAAGTTTGCTGCTAAACTTCTTTTAGAACTTTGTTTCAGTTGTTTCTGTGATGTACTGAAATATAATTACAAGCACTTCATACGTTTCAAAGGCTTTTATCGACAATTACATGACATTTATGCAAAGAGTCAGTATTTGCAGTGTTGGCCCTTCTTTTTAAGGACCTCTGCAATTCGACTGGGCATGCTCTCAATCAACTTCTGGGCCAAATCCTGACTGATAGCAACCCATTCTTTCATAATCACTTCTTGGAGTTTGTCAGAATTAGTGGGTTTTTGTTTGTCCACCCGCCTCTTGAGGATTGACCACAAGTTCTCAACGGGATTAAGATCTGGGGAGTTTCCAGGCCATGGACCCAAAATTTCAACATTCTGGTCCCCGAGCCACTTAGTTATCACTTTTGCCTTATGGCACGGTGCTCCATCGTGCTGGAAAAGGCATTGTTGTTCACCAAACTGTTGTTGGATTGTTGGAAGAAGTTGCTGTTGGAGGGTGTTTTGGTACCATTCTTTATTCATGGCTGTGTTTTGGGCAGAATTGTGAGTGAGCCCACTCCCTTGGATGAGAAGCAACCCCACACATGAATGGTGTCAGGATGCTTTACTGTTGGCATGACACAGGACTGATGGTAGCGCTCACCTTTTCTTCTCCGGACAAGCCTTTTTCCAGATGCCCCAAACAATCGGAAAGGGGCTTCATCTGAGATTATGACTTTGCCCCAGTCCTCAGCAGTCCATTCACTATACTTTCTGCAGAAGATTAATCTGTCCCTGATGTTTTTTTTGGAGAGAAGTGGCTTCTTTGCTGCCCTTCTTGACATCAGGCCATTTTCCAGAAGTCTTCGCCTCACTGTGCGTGCAGATGCGCTCACACCTGCCTGCTGCCATTCCTGAGCAAGCTCTGCACTGGTGGCAATCCGATCCCGCAGTTGAATCCTCTTTAGGAGACGATCCTGGCGCTTGCTGGACTTTCTTGGACACCCTGAAGCCTTCTTTACAAGAATTGAACCTCTTTCCTTGAAGTTCTTGATGATCCTATAAATGGTTGATTTAGGTGCAATCTTAGTAGCCACAATATCCTTGCCTGTGAAGCCATTTTTATGCAACGCAATGATGGCTGCACACGTTTCTTTGCAGGTCACCATGGTTAACAATGGAAGAACAATGATTTCAAGCATCACCCTCCTTTTAACAGGTCAAGTCTGCCATTCTAACCCAATCAGCCTGACATAATGATCTCCAGCCTTGTGCTCGTCAACATTCTCACCTGAGTTAACAAGACGATTAATTAAATGATCTCAGTAGGTCCTTTAATGACAGCAATGAAATGCAGTGGAAAGGTTATTTGGGATTAAGTTAATTTTCATGGCAAAGAAGGACTATGCAATTCATCTGATCACTCTTCATAACATTCTGGAGTATATGCAAATTGCTATTATAAAAACGTAAGCAGCAACTTTTCCAATTTCCAATATTTATGTAATTCCCAAAACTTTTGGCCACGACTGTACAGTTTACCTGAACACAAGAAAAAAGTGGTTCAGACCGAATTAGAGGCAATGCTCGAAATGGGCATAATAGAAGAATCCAACAGTGATTGGGCACGCCTGATAGTTTTAGTTCCATAGACAGATGGATCTGTTCGATTTTGTGTGGATTACTGCAAAGTCAATGCTGTGTAGAAATTCAACATATATCCAATATTGACAAATTGCTTGATCACCTGAGCACAGCTCGTTTTTATTTGACACTGGATTTAACCCTCCGAGGTCTAATGGTATTTTTGGGGCCTGGAAAAGTTTTGTCATGCCCTGACATTTGTGCTTTTTTCAGTTGCTTTTACACATATAAATGGCTAAAGTCTAATATCACTGTAATCAGCACAAACTGGGCTATAATAATATGGGAGCAGCATGTATGTACATGATTGTGTTTTTGAGAGAAAAAAAATGTTATGTGTGGTTAGTGAAAAACTAAAAATGTTAAATCACTTGAATAAGGCCATAAAACACATAAAGAACATTGGTTCCCGGGACTTTTGAGAACTGGAGCTTGTAGCCTAGAATTTTTCTTTCTAAATGATGTGAAAATCATCTTGTTTACTCACTCACAGAAAACAATATATTGATTAAAATTTTCTAAGACACTTTTTGTTTGTAAAAGTCATATTCGAGTAGGCATCAAATATCATGAATATAATTGGGATTTACACCTGAGAAGACAAAGTCCCGCATAATGAGCTGCATAATGAGCCTTTCAGTCAGCTGTGTGACTGAGAGGGAAGAGTTACATGAAAGAATGTGAGGACAAAATAAATCTATATAATTTTATGTTTGTAGTTTATCTAGAATATATTTAATTATCCCACAACATGATTTAATAGTCACTTGCAAGTACAGATAAACAGTTTACTAGGAACAATCAAAGCTGCCTTTCAAAGCTGAATTTTTTTAATCATTACTCCAGTCACACAATCCTTCGGAAATTCCTTTTTTTTTCTTTTTTCCTGATTTTCTACAAAAAAAAAAAAAAAAAAAAAAAAAAAAAAATATATATATATATTGTTATCATTATTATTATTAATGTTGAAAAGAGCTGAGAATATGTTTTCAGGTTTTTTTGGGATAAATTGAAAGGACAGCATTGTTTGTTACATTTGTTACATTTATATTATTTACATCAAGCTTTTGAATGTTATAGTAGTGTATATTGTTATTGGAACTTCATAATGTTTCACTTGATTATACATTTAGTCAGGAATTATATTTCATCAAAAGTTTAAATAGTAAAATGTTTACATGTTATGTGAAAACTAACACAAGTATATGAATAAATAAAAAGAGACTTACTCATGTTTAAGATCTCTGCTGAATAAATGCAGATTTTGGAAATCCAAATCTCAAATCCTGAGGTAATCCAGAATGTGGCGGGGTCTCCTTTCGCAGCTTATTTGTGGCTTCAGCCAATTGTTACTGACTTACATTTCAAAATAAAACTTTATAAATGAAACATTGTTTCTATTTAATCTAAAATAAAATATGATATATGAATAAATGTTCTCCATGAAAGCAGAGCCCAAAGCTTGTGGCCAGTGGTGTTTGGACCCAAGTTTGAACCTCTCCTTCATGATGTAAACAGGAATCACTCAGGAGCCGTCCCAGCTGAGGGGAAAGATTTTACTCTACAGTACAGACCAAAAGTTTGGACAACCTTCTCACTCAAAGAGTTTTCTTTATTTTCATGACTATGAAAATTGTAGAGTCACACTGAAGGCATCTAGGGCTATTTGACCAAGAAGGAGAGTGATGGGGTGCTGCGCCAGATGACCTGGCCTCCACAGTCACCGGACCTGAACCCAATCGAGATGGTTTAGGGGTGAGCTGGACCGCAGACTGAAGGCAAAAGGGCCAACAAGTGCTAAGCATCTCTCGGGAAACTCCTTCAAAACTGTTGGAAGACCATTTCAGGTGACTACCTCTTGAAGCTCATCAAGAGAATGCCAAGATTGTGCAAATCAGTAATCAAAGCAAAAGGTGGCTACTTTGAAGAACCTAGATTATGACATATTTTCAGTTGTTTCACACTTTTTTGTTATGTGTATAATTCCATATATAAATCCACATGTGTTAATACATAGTTTTGATGACTTCAGTGTGAATCTACAATTTTCATAGTCATGAAAATAAAGTAAACTATTAGAATGAGAAGGTGTGTCCAAACTTTTGGTCTGTACTGTATATCGTTTTATTCCAAGCAACGGGGCTGTCCCGGGGCAAGACATTCACAGGCTACACTGAAAAAAAGTGTTTCATTGGATCAAAGTAAAAAAATTGCGTCAACTTGTTACATCTAATTACTTTACTTTTTATCAACTTAAAATTTTTACTTTGAAAAGAATTAACTATCCATTACTTAGCCAAAGCAAAAGGTATCTTTGAATCAAATAAAGTTTTTAATTTTAATAACATCTCAAATTATACTTTCTTAATGTTTTCTCTTTGTATTAACTTATTTTACTTTATATCTAACCAAATATCCAACCAAATACAATTTAAAATATTGATGTAATATGAAAAGAATTATTTACTTTCAGAATGTGTACAAATACACACTGTCTAACAATATAAACACATCATAAACTTGACAATTTGTGTCATAAAACATTTCTACAATGTGTATAGAACTGTTATAAAAACACATTGTACATAGACACACTGGCTTGGCTTCCGGCTTTGCTGCTGTTCGGATGTTCTAGCTTACTGCTCTGCGCTTTGCTTCTTATTTCTGTACTTTTCTCTGATTTTTCTAAGATTTTTACTTCAGCAGATCAGCACAGTGCTCAAACAACAGGTTTTTGGCACAAACACTAAAACTAAAAACATTGGGACTGGAATAATACTACAAAAAGAAGACTTTGTCTCCCACTGCTAACAGCTTACATTCCTGAGACGGGATAAAAACTGCCTACATTCAAACAGAAGAGAGAGAAAATGCCTCCTGTTGGATCTACTTGTTGCATGAAATGCTGCAAACTTCTACAAAGGTAATTTAAAATTGTGATTCTTGAAACAAAGTTACTTTCTGGTTACTATAATTTATTTTAATATAAGTTACTATAACAGTTTATACAAAGTGTAGAGGAACAAGCCTAAACTGATCGCCACACTAACCGATGGCACAAACAGGGAGCGAGACCCAAAGGAACACGAGATATCAGATTGTCATGAGTTTCTCGTATTGCTGCCATAGCTTCCTCTATCCCAGATTTGACTATGACAAGGCTTGTAAATACTGGTATTCTACCACCCCCTATACATCTTGAGAACAGATTTCAAGCATTTATGAATGTGGGTGAGGAATACCCAAATGTGATTAAACATCTATTTGGATCAGCCAGCAGCTAACACCGCTACTAACAGGCGCTCAAGGTCAAGCAGACAGCGCCATTCAGTTCAGTACGCAGCCGAGCCAAGGACTCTGATAGTGGGTGACTCTGTTATCAGAAACATCCGTAGCAGGACTACAACAACATGCTGCCTTCATCAAGCAACAGTCTCTGATGTGAACAAGGAACTTCAGAACATTCTGATGAAGCAAAATCGAATTGCAAATCGAATTATCATCCATGTGCGAAAGAATGATATTCGGAAAGAGCAGTCAGAACTCCTTAAGAAGGACTTGAGTGAACTCTTTGAAACACTTTGAAGACTCAAAGTTCAGTCATTCATCATTGGACCACTCCCAGCAAGGGGAACAAATATGTTTTCACGGATGCTTGGACTGAACACATGGCTACAAAGATCTTGCAGTATAAAAGGAGTGAATTTCATCGACAACTTCAATCTTTTCTGGGGCCATAGACAACTGTTTAAACCGGATGGCCTCCACCCAAACAAACTTGGTGCTAGAGTGCTTAAGGACAATATCTACTTCTCCCTCCGTCATCCTTCAGCAGAGTGTGTCAATCCATTCAGCACACAGACACCGGGTCCGAGTCATCATGTGGTTGACATATCCCACCAGGACACTGATAACACCATACAGCCAAAACAAGCACTGCGGACGGACTATGTCCTGGCTGAGCCCTGCCCACAGAGTTCCTCAAAGACAGACTTTAATATATCAAAACAGCTACAAGATTCACCACCCAAGGACGACTTTCTGGAAAACAGCCAGGGAAGCCAGGACAACATATCACAGCCACCGGAAACTCCAGAGACACAGACCATCTCACCAGACACATTATCCCTCTCTCCAGCCTCTCCAATTCTGTGCTTCTCACAAAAAAATGGAGGAATTGGTGTATGCTGGGACTAAACTCTCTCATTCATTCACTGCTAGCCCTCAGATATCAACAAAAAAACGGCGGGCCCCCCAACCACCAAAGCCTGTGGGCCCTGTTCCTATGAGAGCTCTCCGACCGCTGCCACAACACCAGGGCCCAAACCCTCTATCTGCTGAAGATGACCCAAAAACAACTGATAGCAGCACTCAGTGATATGTGTCGGGTCCCTGCTATAATAACAGCAACATTCACAAATGCCTACAGAACAAGCGGGAACCCAGTGTGCCTGTAGCTTTCTCTATTTCAGTTTTATCACGTGCTTGAAAGTCTAAGGCCTTCTCTATCCGAAGGGCAAACTCATCTAATCTGCGGCCTATTATGCATCAAACTAAGATTGATATAAAGACACAAAGCACTGCCATCAAGTTAGCACTTGTAAACATTCGCTCACTAAAAAATAAATAATTTCTAATCAATGACTTTATAACCACAAACAATCTGGATTTTATGTTTCTAAATGAAACATGGCTAGAAGACAGCTGCAGTGCAACAGTCCTAAATGAAGCAGCCCCTCCTAACTTCACTTACATGAGTGTCTGCAGGACTGTTAGGAGAGGTGGAGGTGTAGCTGCGCTATTTAAAGATGTCTATCAATGCAAGCAAGTGTCATTACTTGTCTTTTGAATATAGTGGTCAGTACTTGTCTTTTGAATATCTAGGGATTGTGCTGAAAGGTGCTCCACGCATTCTGTTTATTATTATTTACAGGCCTCAAAAATACTCTCCAGCATTTGTTGAAGAGGTCACAGAAATGTTATCAATGATTTCCTCAGAGTTTGACTGTTTTGATATTACAGGGGATTTTAATATTCACATAGACAATGCAGAAAAAAAAACTACAAAAGAAATGATAACGGTTCTAAACACTTTTGACCTGATTCAGCATGTGCATGGACCCACACACAAAGGTGGACACACTCTGGATCTAATCATCAGTAGGGGTCTAAACATTTCATCCATTGTTATTAAGGACGTAGCACTATCTGATCACTGTATTTTCTTTGATATATTGATCTCTGCTACCACTGAATCTAGATCTGTCTCTGTCAGAAGGAGATGCATAAACGAGAACACAAGTGTACTATTTATGGAGGCTATATCTTTAACTTCAAGCATTTCTGCAGACTCTGTTGATATTCTCCTTAATTCCTTCAACTCAAAAGTTAAGAATGTTATTAATGACATTGCTCCAATAATAGTCAGTGAGAAAACAGACAGAAATCAGTTTGGAGGAGATCAACAGCAGTTCAGACTATGAAAAGACAATGCAGAAAAGCCAAGCGGATGTGGCGGAAGACAAAACTTGAAATTCACTATAGCATCTATAAAGACAGCCTTCATGCTTTTAATGTGAAACTAGCCACAGCTAGACAAAATTTCTTCTCAAACCTTATAAACAGTTACTTAAATAACACTCACACTCTTTTTGCCACTGTTGAGAGACTGACAAACCCCCCAAGTCAGATTCCCAGTGAAATGCTCTCAGACAGCAAATGCAAAAAAAAGATCAGCAATATCAGGAAGGCGATTAGCACATCCTCAAGTAATGCAGAGGTCAGACAGATTCGGCCACAATATCAAAAAGATACTATGTCTATTTTTGAAACAATTGATAGCAAAACTATGGAAGACATAGTGCAGCACCTACAATCGTCAACCTGCTGTCTTGACACACTTCCCACATCTTTTTTCAAAAGTGTGCTAAACTGCTTAGAAGCAGATCTTTTAGAAGTGGTGAATGCCTCACTTCTGTCTGGGACATTTCCAAACTCCCTAAAAACTGCAGTTGTTAAGCCCCTCCTGAAAAAGAGCAATCTTGATAACACCATTTTGAGCAATTTTAGACCAATATCTAATCTTTCTTTTATAGACAAAATTATAGAAAAGGTAGTTTTTAATCAGATGAGCAAATACTTAAACTCAAATGGATTCCTGGACAATTTTCAATCTGGTTTTTCGACCGCATCACAGCACAGAGACAGCACTCATTAAGATAATAAATGATATTCGCTTAAATTGTGACTCTGGCAAAATATCGGTGCTGGTATTACTAGATCTCAGTGCTGCGTTTGACACTGTCGATCATAATATACTACTAGAGAGACTGGAAAACTGGGTCGGGCTTTCTGGGATGGTACTCAAATGGTTCAGGTCATACTTAGAAGGGAGAGGCTATTATGTGAGTCTAGGAGAGCATAAGTCTAAGTGGACGTCCATGACATGTGGAGTCTCACAAGGCTCAATACTTGCACCGCTCTTGTTTAGCCAGTATATGCTTCCACTAAGTCAAATAATGAGAAAGAACCACATTGCCTATCACAGCTATGCTGATGATACCCAGATTTACCTAGCCTTATCTCCAAATGACTACAGCCCCATTGACTCCCTCTGCCAATGCATTGATGAAATTAATAGTTGGATGTGGCAGAACTTTCTTCAGTTAAACAAGGAAAAAACTGAAGTCATTGCATTTGGAAACAAAGATGAAGTTCTCAAGGTGAATGCATACCTTAACTCTAGGGGTCAAACATCTAAAAATCAAGTCAGGAATCTTGGTGTGATTCTGGAGACAGACCTTAGTTTCAGTAGTCATGTCAAAGCAGTAACTAAATCAGCATACTATCATTTAAAAAACATTGCAAGAATTAGATGTTTTGTATCCAGCCAAGACTTGGAGAAACTAGTTCATGCCTTCATCACCAGCAGGGTGGACTATTGTAATGGGCTCCTCACTGGCCTTCCCAAAAAGACCATTAGACAGCTGCAGCTCATCCAGAACGCTGCTGCCAGGATTCTGACTAGAACCAGGAAATCTGAGCATATCACACAAGTCCTCAGGTCCTTACACTGGCTTCCAGTTACATTTAGGATTGATTTTAACCCTCCTGTTACCCTCAAATCTGATAACATCTGTTACCCACTGGGGTCATTTTGACCCCAGTAATTTAAACCTCCAGAATATGATTTTTTTTTTTTTTACAAAGGTTTGTGTCTCAGGTAATTTATGTACTACTTAAATAACCTTTTAAGTTGACATCCACTCACCGCCCCCCTCCCCACCCCTTATAAATCCAGAATACCCATTGCACGACTATGGAAACATTTACAAATCACCATAAAATCTTACTGATTGACCTAAAATTTGAAAAGTATATATATATTTGGTGTTTTATTTGTTTTATAATATTTTTAAGTATAGATTTTTGTAATCTATAACATTTGAATAGAAAAAACTATTTTATCGAGGATAGTAACACGAGTTATGTTTGGGGTCAATTTGACCCCGGGAAAAACAAACATAATTTCAAACATTTAGAAGGATTTTATTTTTAAACAGAACATCATCACAATCAAAACATCAGTAAGGAACACATAACAGTCCTTTTTGTTATCAAGAATTGCAACATACATAATGCGTGGGGTCAATTTGACCCCAAGAAAAACGTCCTAGGTTATGTATGTTACCATGGTTCCCCGAAGGGAATGAGACGCTGAATCCGAAATGCTATGGTAATGCCCTTCAGCGTGACCAGCTCTGAATAATATGTGAAATCAGTCTCATGAATGGGCGTGACTTCATAGGCGGGTGACGTAGCGACCAGGAAGCTATAAAAGCATGTGAGGTGGAACGAGCGTCAGCTTCTAGGAATGAAGCGAACTCTGGCAGGGATGCCGGAAGTATGGCTTTGAGACGCAGCATCTAGTTCCCTTTGGAGAACCATAGTTACATACGTAACCTGGGATGTTCCCCTTCAGGAACTCGAGCTGGATCCAAAACGCTATGGGAATGAGAATGCCCACACCGCCAGACTTGCAAGTCCCTGCCTAGTGTGTATACAATATGCACAGCTAAGGCAAGAGAAAGAAGAGCCATAAGTGGCTCGCAGATCTAAACCATAAAATCTGATGAATGTGAGGGGCGTGGACCATCCAGGTGCGTTGCAGATGTCCTGTATAGACACACCTGACAAGAAGGCCTTGGAGGCTGCCCTACTTCGGTTCAAGTGAGCCTTGACTCCCAATGGTGTGGGGAGATCAGAGGACTCAAGGTTTTAGGATAGCATCCTGATCAACCACTTCTTCTGGCCGGAGGCCTCAGCCTCAGTGCACCGCAGAGGAAACATGTAACCAGCCACCAAGAGGGGCATGGTAGACTGTAATGGCCGCCACGTAGACCCTCAGGGTGGAGTGGGTCAAACCTGCAGAGAGAAGGAACTCCAGAACTGTCCCAACTGGGCAAATAACTGGGTCGTGCAGGCAGTCTTCGCACCAGGAGGTGAAAGGTTTCCTCCTCAAGGTGTACAGTTTCCTCATGGAGGGAGTTCTGGATTGAAGGATGATCTCAGCAACCTCGGTTGAGAGACCAAAAGCTACAAGATGTGCCCCCTCAGGGGCATATTGCATTTTGCCCTTCCAGTGTCAGCATTCCGAAGGCTTGTTGTTGTGTCTCCTTTTGCCTTGTAGACTCCTGCCAAAATGAACAACCCAATGTAGGCTTTCAAGTCAGTCACATCGAAGTCTTTTCAACCATCCCCATATACACGCCTACCCTCTAAGTTTGTTATTTCAAGTACATTATTTTCAATTGATGGTGTGATGAAAAGATGAAATGCTGATTTTATATCTTGGACATGGCTGACAGTATATCTAGTGGGCCCTGGAACCATTTTGATGACATTAGCAGCACTATGCCTACCCTGTTGTTCAGGTGGTTAGCGGGATCATGATAACTTTCCATTTTTGGAAGGTAATGGGTTTGTGGGTGGTTGAAAGACAACAGGAGGGTCAACATAAGGAGTCTCATTCTCATCTGAGGAGGATGCCTCATAATCAGGGTCTTAGACACATTCTCCTCTGTCACGTTCACGGTCAAAATCTCATTGACAGAAAATCTTTGCTTAGATGTCATTTTCAAATGAGAGAGATGGAGAACATATAGAGCACACAGAGCACAAAGAGAAATGGTTTAGAATGCTTCTGTTCATGCTTTTATAAGGTTTGCTCCTCCCCTTTGTTTGGTAAGCCATGATAATTAGGTTTTCCCCTCCCCTACGGCACGGGAAACATCAAAGTTCTCATGAGAATTATGTCCCATGTCATGTGAACTACTTCAGATACGGTTATGTTAGGTTAGAGCCCTAAAACAGAGGGAAGTTTTTTGAATATAATATTGAATATGTAAAATTATAATGAACATTATATAATTATAACATGTTATAGTGACCTCAATAAAACGTACTCGGTTACTAACGTAACCTCAGTTCTCTCTAGAAGAGGGAACGAGTACTGCGTCTTAGCTAAGACGCTACAGGAAAAGTCTTTTTTCACGAAATACTGAAGCAAAAAATTATCCTTAATTTTGAATTATTGTAAAGCGCATTTACAGCAGCACACAGCCATAGGCGAGACGGCTTCGCGCCCTCCATGCCACTTCCCGCCGAAACCAGCGAACCAGAGTGAATCGTACGCATGGCAGAGAACGCAGTACTCGTTCCCAAACTCCAAGCACGTCGGGCTCACCGAGAGCACGTGCAGGTCACCCACACGCTTCACTGAAGCGAGAGCCAACAAGAACACTGTCTTGAACGACAGATGCTTGAGGCTAATCGTTCGGGTAGGCTCGAAAGGGGAACCTTTCATGGCCTCCAAAACCGTCGAGAGGTCCCAAACAGGGACTGACGGAGGTCTGGGAGGATTCAGCCTCCTAGCTCCTCTAAGGAAGTGGATGACCAAATCGTTCCTTCTATTGACTGACCGAGCGTTGTCTCAGAAAACGCTGCGATAGCCGCCACGTAAACTTTGAGCGTGGAGGGGGCTCTGCCCTTATCCAACAGCTCCTGTAGGAAGGAGAGAACCTCCGTCACCTCACAACTAAGGGGTGAACATCCCCGAGCTGTGCACCAGCTGGAGAACACCGACCACTTCGAGGCATACAGCCGTCGTGTCGACGGAGCTCTAGCCTGAGTGATGGTATTTAGCACTCCCACTGAGAGATAGGCGGGTAACCGTTGAGCGCCCACACATGGAGGGACCACAACTCCGGTTGAGGGTGCCAAATCGAGCCCCTGGCCTGCGAGAGGAGATCCCTCCTCAGCGGCACTGGGCACGGGGCAGTGTCTGCTAACTGCATCAAATCTGGAAACCATGGTTGGTTCTTCCAAAGTGGTGCTACAAGCAGTACTGAGCATCTCGTTTCCCTCACCCGTTCTATCACCTGCAGAAGGAGGGAGACGGGGGGGAAAGCATAGAGCGGGCAGCACGGCCACCTCCGTGACAGCGCGCTTTCGTTCTTGGAAAAGAACGTGGGGCAGTGAGCGTTTTCGTGGGATGCGAAGAGGTCCACTTCCGCCCTGCCAAATCTCTCCCACAACAGCCGGACTGTCTGCGGGTGTAGAGACCATTCGCCTGTGGGATTGTTGCTTCTGGACAGCCTGTCTGGACCCAGATTCTGTAGCCCAGGCACATGAACTGCTCTCAGCGAGCGCAAGTTGCGCTGAGCCCAAACCAGGAGGCGTTCTGCAAACCTGTACAGGTTTCGGGACCTGAGACCGCCCTGGCGATTTATGTAGGACACCAAAGACATGTTGTCCTAACGGACTAAGACGTGGTGGCCTTTGATTCGGGGACAAAAGCGCGTCAGCGCGTTCTCCACTGCCAGCATTTCCAGACAGTTGATATGTTGGAGCTTTTCCCGCTCTGACCACAGGCCAAAGGACGGTCTGCCCTCGAGCAGCGCTCCCCATCCCGAAGTGGAGGCGTCTGTCAACACCATCTTCACTTTCGAGGAAGTCCCCAGGCTTACACCTGATTGGTACCAGTCGTTCGCTGTCCAGGGTTTCAGGGCTGTAACGCAGCTCTGATTGACCCTGAGACGCAGCCGACCGGATATCCACACTCCTCGCGGTACTCGCGCTTTCAGCCAGAACTGCAGGGGGCGCATGTGGAGCAGGCCCAACTGAAGAACTGCAGATGCTGAGGCCATGAGACCTAGCATCTTCTGAAATTCTCTGAGCGAGAAGGTCGCGCCGCAGCGGAGAGAGCTCGCTGCGCGCTGAATGCCCAACGCGCGCTGTGGCGACAGCCGCGCCGTCATGGAGCGTGAGTCCAGAGCTATATCCAAAACCAGTATCGTCTGACTGGGGTTCAGCGAACCCTTCGTCCAGTTGACACTGAGACCAAGTTTCTCGAGGTGATCGAGTAAAATGGCCCTGCGTTCCACGAGCTCTGATCATGACTGAGCCAGAATCAGCCAGTCGTCCAAATAGTTCAGCACTCGCATGCCTCTGAGTCTGAGAGGAGCGAGCGCTGCGTCCATGCACTCCGTAAACGTACGAGGAGCCATGGACGAGCCAAATGGCAGGACTGTATACTGGTATGTCTGGCCCTCGAAGGCGAATCTCAAGTATCGCCTGTGACGTGACGCTATCTGTATTTGAAAATATACCTGCGAATATGCGCGAGGAGTTTCCTGGTCGTAAGCATTCTGAAACTGTGTTTCAAAGTCAAAGTCTCCTTTATTTATATAGCGCTTTAAACAAAATACATTGCGTCAAAGCAACTGAACAACATGCATTAGGAAAACAGTGTCAATAATGCAAATATGATAGTTAAAGGCAGTTCATCATTGAATTCAGTGATGTCATCTCTGCAGAACCGGAGCGCTTGCCATGTCTGAGAGCGTCAGCCATAGATGCCTCTCAGCCACCGTAGCGGAAGCCATAACTCGTCCCATGGCCTGTGCAGCGGATTTAGTAGCGAAGCACTCCTCAAATCCGCGAGACAGATAGCCTCAGGTCCCATTTGTGTAGTGCAGACGCAGCCTGCCCAGCAGCAGAAAAGATTCGTGCGAGCAGAGATGACGTCATGCGGCAGGCTTTAGATGGCAACACCGCTTTCGTCCTCCATCCAGCAGAGGGCGAGCAAAGGTGCGTCGCTATCGCCTGTTCCACCGGCGGAAGTGACTGGTAGTTCCTGTTTTTAGCATCATCCAGTGTGGAGAATGCTAGTGAGACAGACGAACGAGTTCGCGCTGAATATGGAGCGTTCCAAGCCTTTGCCACCTCTTCGTGAACCTCAGGAAGAAATGAGGCGGGCTTTGAGTTCGGAGAAGTACGCTCATCCGAAAGGAAACTACCATCCAGCCGGGAACGAGAGGGGGGGCGCTGGTGCAGTTTTCTCTTATTGTCAATGCATTGTTTCTTTTCTTCACTTCCTTTAAAAGTGCTAGGCGCTCATTTTCAAGGTTAGCTGATGTCTCTCCAGCAGGTAGGGATGGGATGGGATTGTCCTCACCACTTTAGGTCGTTTAACATTTTTTTTTGCTGGAAAAGCATCGTCTGAGGCTTTGGTTTTCAGAGAATTTACCAAATACTCAGGGCATCCAAGACCTTTCAACTGTGTGCGTAGCTTTCCCATCTTCATTTTAAGTCTCTGTGTCCACCCATAGCACCCATTGAAGGATCATAAGCAAGGGTGTTTCTTGATAAGTGCCTCTGGAACTTCACAGAAGTTTGCACTGCTGGGATAAGATTTATACTTGTATATCTCATCACTAACCTTCTCCAGAATATCAGACTTCATCTTTGGAGTGACAGCCAGCCTTGTTCTGTTAGCCTTAAAAAGAGCATTTCCTCTCTTTATTTGGAGCTCAGTGTCATAAGAAAAGTGTGGAATATTAAATTATTTTGGCCACTGTTGATTTCTTGTAGAAACTGTTTCTGAGCCAGGGGGTGAGAGGATGATTTTATCATCAGTGTCGCAAGAGCCAACGAAGGACAGAGCCTCATCATTAGACTGGGTCCCATCATTTCTTTGAGCAGTGAACGAGTCTTCGTCTGGCAATGAGATAATCTTCAGAGTGCCAAGACTCTGAAGTTCTCCAGTGTTTGTCAAATTTATAAATACATCCCCAAATCCATCCTCTTTGTCCTGTTACTGTAGTTTCAATCTGCCATTTAATCCAAAAGCTTCCCTCACTTTTCAATGAGCTCATCCACTGACTCGGGTATCCCATCTGGCAGAAACAACTTTCTTGAATCATCTTGACTCACAATCACCAAAAGCTTGGCAGATCTTCTTCCTGACATGCTAAAAGATTCTGGAAAAAATAAAATAAATAAGATTAAATACAGTACAAGAAATAGATAATTGCTAAACATTTACGTTCACTATATCTTGTGCACTTTTCATAGAATTTATAAACAATTCTAGCCTCAAACATGTATATATCTCTTCAGAGCCACCATGTGTCTCCCCCCAATTGTGTACTGAACAAGTGGATATGGGTCTGTAAGTTCATGGTGCTCTAAAAGTTCAATTTTCTTGTCAGATGACTGGACCAAGACATAGGCTCTATAATGTTCAGTATACCATGCATCAAGTCTTCTGGCAATGAACAGTGGTTTGTCCCGCAACACAATAATTTGCACAATTTTTCCAAACTCTGGAAGTCCTGAACATTCTCCATGAGCAATGACCATACTTTCTCTGTAGGTGAAGCCTTTAAATTTTACTTCCTTATCCAAGCACACAACATCCAGGTTTGGGTGCTTCTGTTGTACAGTCTGTGATATGTCTTCATTCAGAACATCAATGGGAAGATTAGAAACATATGATACTTCGAATCTTGGTGTAAGAGAGCTGCACTGAACGACAGGAGAACATTCTTGAAGCAGTTGGTGTGACGCATAACTCTTTTAAAGAAGCTATGCTTCGCTCGAATCACATTGTCCACAGAGCAACAAGAGGGCCAAATTTCTCAATAAGCTCAGAATAATGCTCCAAGTAGTGGTGTTTGGGCAAAAGTTTAATCTCTGGAAAAACCTCTTGGAATCTGATTCTATGCTCAGATATCTTGAAGGCCAATTGTAATGAAGGAAACATGTAAACCTTCTAGACGAGTTAGAGCCGTCAAACTAGTAATACTAACCGTATGCAAAACAACAGTAGGCCTACAACATAACATTTTATGAAATCATACAAGTATAATGTTAATAATATGCCCAGACGTATGTTTAAAATTACTTACCAATTTTTTGATTCCCAGTTTAGCACGCCGAGTTCATCCATGCGGTGTAACAAGATGGCTGAATGCTAAACATCCTCACGCATGACCACGGATTACGTTATAAATCACGTGACAAAGGGAAACAATATTTTTTATTGAATTTACAGAAATGAATACTTTACTCTAACAAGACTTACTTTTAATTTAAATCAACCAAACATTTATATAGCACTGATGGCTAGACAGAAAATTTAATGTTTTGAGTTAGATCAAGTATTACTCTTTAGAGTAATGACATGCCTTGTGCACTTTTTTCAGTGTATTGACTAAAATCTAACTTACTCCCAAAAGTTTACATTCTCTTAAGTCATTAGTCACTGTGTTATGTTTAAGCTCGTTAAGGCATTGTGCGATTAACGATTTCAGTTCTGTTTCGCGGCTAATAGCACTTTTAAAATAATCAAGCTCTTAATTTTTCATTGTTTACTCTAACGTGTCAGTAACATAATGCAATCTGCCCAATGAAAGATGCGTGGGTATATGTACATGTGACAAAACACACCCATTAAACAGTTAACTTATTCAAAAGCATCATATAACGTTACATATTTATCAGCTCTAGTTACAGTAAATTAAAGCTTATTTGCAGTTACTCAACGATATTGTGGAACTGCGTGTCAGGAAAATACTCAAACCCAACATCGCTGATGTCAGTGGTCATGTGGTTTACACAGAACACAAAATTATTGATTTGAAGTGTAGCAAATAGTTTAAATTAAATCAACAAAACTTAGATTTACTTCCAATTTAAGTAATGCATTTACTCAAGCTCAATAACAAGACAGAAAATGAAATAATTTAAGTCAGATTAAGTATAAAATGTGCTTTAGAGTGACAACAAGGCAGTTGCACTTTTTTCAGTGTAGGAGGGGGTAGTGATGCTGGGTGTAACTAAAAAGGTGAAATTGTCCGCTGAGTCTCATATCGCATAATCTTATTAATTGTTTATCTCCTGAACTGCAACTTTCTTTACCACACTATTCAGCGCCAATCCTGCCATTCAGTGGGGTAGGTTTAGGGGTTAGCATTTTTTGTTGCATATTTTAAGAAACACTTTAACTGACACAACCAATAAAATTTTCAGAATCATCTGTGGGGCGGAGTTTGCACTGAAGTGGATTGGGGGAAAAATTGTGCATGCGTGTCATGCGCCTGTCTTTCAATGGGACGAAGCCAAGCCCTATTTTGGAGCTCCCATGCCGTTTTGGAGTTCCCAACCCTATTTCGAGATCTCCAGGCTGCAGTTCACAGAATATTTGTTTTCAGAAGTACTTGTTTATTTTAAAAGTAGACATGTCAAGCTTTCTATACTCTTTCTACTCTTTGTTGAGTATTAACTGAGTTACAGTTCATTTTAATGACGCGTTTGTAAATGAAGATCACCGCAGACAAAGGCTGCAGACAGCACACCTTGTTTGTCATCTTTATTTTATAAATGGACAAGTTTTGTTGTTATTATATCTGTATACAAATTTGACTGATGTATTGCTCTTATCTTTACGATCAAACTGAAAGTGTAATCTAAGTTCTTTTGGGGTTATCAGGAGAAAATGCCTCATAACGCGTATACGAGTTAATCAACTCCAGAGGGTTAACAAAGGGATAGATCACCTCATGCTGCATATGCCGCTGTCTATTTAGATGACATCATCGTCCATAGCAGTGACTGGCATCATCATATGGAGCATCCAAGGGCTGTTCTGAAAGTGGCCGTAATCATGGCCAACCCAAAGAAGTGTTCGGTTGGGCGTGTGGAGGTCAGGTATCTTAGCTTCCACTTAAGTCACGGACAAGTGCATCCCCAAATTAATAAGATAGCAGTGGTTCCAACTTGTCTGAGACCGAAGACCAAAAAGGAGGTGAGACAGTTCCTAGGGCTGGCAGGATATTATAGAAGGTTTGTGCCTAATTATTCGGACCTCACCAGCCTGCTTTGTGTGGCAGGCTGCTATTACACTCTCCAGACTTTTCTCTCCCCTTTTTGTTGTAGATTTTTGCATCGGACAGAGGGCTGGGTGCAGTCCCATCCCAGGAGAAAGAGGGAGGGGAGCGGCCGGTGCTGTACATTAGCCTTCAAAGAGGGAGACTAAGTACAGCAGCATAGAGAGGCAGTGTCTGGCCATCAGGTGGGCTATCCTCATTCTCCGTTATTGTCTCCTGGGAAGAGAATTCATTAAAGCCATGAACTGATTTGTAAACCCCAAACCAAAATTGAGAATTCGAGCCAAAATCAAATTTTCAGTTTTTTAAACTAAATGGGAAAATGAATAAATGAGCCATTTTCCCAATTCTTGTTATTGTATTCTAAATAGGAAATGAAATTATCAAAACCTGCACGGACCTAACTACTACTGTCAATTCAAGTCAAGTCACCTTTATTTATTTAGCGCTTTCACAAAATACATTGCGTCAAAGCAACTGAACAACATTCATTAGGAAAACAGTGTGTCAATAATGCAAAATGATAGTTAAAGGCAGTTCATCATTGAATTCAGTGATGTCATCTCTGTTCAGTTAAATAGTGTCTGTGCATTTATTTGTAATCAAGTCAATGATATCACTGTAGATGAAGTGACCCCAACTAAGCAAGCCAGAGGCGACAGCGGCAAGGAACCGAAATCCATCGGTGACAGAATAGAGAAAAAATCCTTGCGAGAAACCAGACTCAGTTGGGGGGCCAGTTCTCCTCTGACCAGACGAAACCAGTAGTTCAATTCCAGGCTGCAGCAAAGTCAGATTGTGCAGAAGAATCATCTGTTTCCTGTGGTCTTGTCCTGGTGGTCCTCTGAGACAAGGTCTTTACAGGGGATCTGTATCTGGGGCTCTAGTTGTCCTGGTCTCCTCTGTCTTTCAGGGTAGTAGAGGTCCTTTCTAGGTGCTGATCCACCATCTGGTCTGGATACGTACTGGATCCGGGTGACTGCAGTGACCCTCTGATCTGGATACAGACTGGACCTGGTGGCTACGGTGACCTCGGAATAAGAGAGAATCAGACAAATATTAGCGTAGATGCCATTCTTCTAATGATGTAGCAAGTACATAGGGTGTTATGGGAAGTGTTCCCGGTTCCGGTTTACCTAATTAATGCAGCCTAAAAATCCTTTAACGGATTTGGATATTAAAAGCATATTAGTATGTTATGTGTAAGCCAGGTTAAAGAGATGGGTCTTTAATCTAGATTTAAACTGCAAGAGTGTGTCTGCCTCCCGAACAATGTTAGGTAGGTTATTCCAGAGTTTAGGCGCCGATAAGAAAAGGATCTGCCGCCCGCAGTTGATTTTGATATTCTAGGTATTATCAAATTACCTGAGTTTTGAGAACACAGCAGACGTGGGGGATTATAATGTTACAAGAGGTCATTCAAGTACTGAGGTGATAAACCATTCAGGGCTTTATAAGTAATAAGCAAGATTTTAAAATCTATACAATGTTTGATAGGGAGCCAGTGCAGTGTGGACAGAACAGGGCTAATATGGTCATACTTCCTGGTTCTAGTAAGAACTCTAGCTGCTGCATTTTGGACTACCTGGAGAAAGTGTGTGTTTTTCCATTTAAGTACAGCAAAACTGTTTTACTCTTTTACGAAAATGTTCGATACATCCTTTAACCTGTTAACCTGACCCCCCATTATGGGACTCACAGCTGAAAGTGCTCTACCTAACTTAAAATTTTAACGGTTTCCTACTTCAGTGTGTTACAAACATAATTTTGGTGTCTTTGGAAAGAAGACTCTTTGGGCTTTACTTTTTAATCAACCTGGGGTGCGTTTCCCGAAAGCATCGTTAGCCAACTATGGTCGCAAGTTGGTCGCACCTAGGCTATGTTCTATTCAGAGTTATCGACCCTATGCCCTAATTCCTTTAGACGATTTCACCATCCACTTTTAATGATTTAAAAGAGTTAAAGTTGTGGTTAAAGTGTATTACCTAATTCGCCTTCTTTATTTTTATTACAAATGCAGTTTGAAACTATATAGCAACGCGGCCCTCGCAATTATTCTCCCTTCGAAGTGCCCTCTGAAAGTATTAATCATGCCGATTGGAACACAGCCGCATCGTTTCGTTTGTGCGAAGAAACGGTGAGTTTGACGAGTGAGTTACCTTTGTAAAAACATTCCAAAAGACATATTTGTCATATAACAATATTGGTAAAACAGTGTGTTAGAGGTTTTCACTTATATAAAATGTTAACACTCAAATCAAAGTAATTTTATAGTAAATGAATGTACCAAAATAAAGTAACAAACGTATAAATATGTGAGAGATTTTGTTGTTTTTACAGAATTATAAAATAGAATACTCTCTACAAATGTGTTTGTGTATGTACGTATATATATATAGAAAGAGAGAGAGAGAGAGAGAGAGAGAGACAGACAGACAGACAGACACACAGTATAGACACTGTTTGCAAAATTATTTTTTGTGCGTGTTTTTAAGTGTTCATTTGATGCATATCAGCAAATAAACCAAATATTTAACAGATGTTATGTCAGATTAAATAAATGGTTTAAACTGCAATGGTGGCTGGATGCTGCACAGGTGACAGGAGGTATGGGTGAAGAAGATATCCTGTCTCCCAGCAGCCAGCTATCACCAAAGCCATGCATCCTCTTCAGCCACCTGCAAACTGCAGAAGTGGCCCACACAAAAGAGTCATGTGTGCTTCCATCACCCATCCATCAGGCCACCACCCACCAGAAATTTCCAACAGCATTATAATGGAGTGCAGTTAACAACTGAATTTAAAGCAATGTTTCTTCTTATTGCCCTCTGAAGATATGAAGCTTGATGTTAGAGGACCAGGCAGGAGGGGGCCTTATGTTGGAGGGCCAGACTGGAGAGGGCCTGATGTTGGAGGGCCAGACTCGAGAGGGCCCGATGTTAGAGGACCAGGCAGGAGGGGGCCTGATGTTGGAGGGCCAGACTGGAGAGGGCCTGATGTTGGAGGGCCAGACTGGAGAGGGCCTGATGTTGGAGGCCCTTTGAAGTTTGAAGGCAAAGGCCTGGTTGATACACATGTAAACCTCCAAGGATCCTTCCATTGCAACAGGCCCCAGGATGGCCAAAACTTTCTCTTCCTCTGAGGGAGAGGAGGAACTGTATTGATACCCCATCGTCTTCCCTCTTACGTGCCGTAGCCCTCCGTTTTGTCACAATTGCGAAGTCCCTCCGTTATTCCTGACTTCTGGGCTTTGTTCGTATCCATAGCCAGCATAATTTTTTTTGAGTTATTTCTGCCCAGATTTTATTTTTGTCAGCATTTGTAATGCTGTTTTGCAGCTTTGAAAATAGCTGGACTTAATTATTTTCCCCCTCCTCCAACAAATGAATGATTCGTTATTACTCGACTCCTACGTAACATCATTTCAAAAGCGTAATTCGAGTCAAAGAAAAGATAAAATAAAACCAAATTACTGAAGGTGGCGGTATGTGCTCATGTCTCCCGTCTGCCATTAGATCGAAGAAGAAGAAGAACAACAGCTCAAACCAGCGTAGTTTGAACGATGGATCTGCGACACAGGTACTATGGTTTCGGGAAACAGTAGTGACTAGCTAGTGGATTTCTTTAAAGATGCATCGTACTATGGTAGTTAAACCAGCGAGTTGCATCGTTGTATGGGAAACGCACCCCAGATTTGATAATGTTCAAAAATATTAAAAGTTATAGACACTGTGCCTTTTTTTAACACGCTTAAATATTTTTTATTTGATATAAAAATACATGAAATCAGTCCTGGAGCAATCTAGAAAAGTAATGGGTTGATAGTCACATGTCTCATGAGTTTCTATTTCAAATCTGAATAAGATATCATGATAAATGAGACTCCTGCAAATATTTTTATGAGACTTTGTCTAGACATCATATAAGTGATTTATTTGAGCACTAGAAAAATACAATAAAAATAATTTGAGTAAGAAAAATAAGAATAATAAGATAAATAAAAAAAGATTTTACTTTGTATGCCAATTACAGAAAATCCCTAGATTGCTAGAAATCCAGCATTTACAATGAATTACAATGCAAATAAGTGCTAATGTGCTGATGGCCACTTATACAGATGGTAATAACACAAATGTGTCATATAGTAAATAATCCACTCTCTCTATTCATATAGACACGTTCACTTTGATAGCCGTGTTCATACTGTAATAGCGAGCTGATTTGTCCTCAAACAGATGGTAATCATGCAGATACATTCACATTCAACATAAAACACACATTCACATATATAAAAACTGTTGAAAAATAAAACAAACAAAGAAAAAGGCGATCGCTATAAGTTCCGCCTCCATCAGATGACAGGTGCGTCACGAGCTGTCATGAGAGAATGCCAAAATTCAAATATATTATCTTTCGCCTATCTTTCACTTTTTCGCTTTTTCACTTCCGGCTTTGCAAACTTCTACAAAGGATTGTGATTCTTGAAACAAAGTTACTTGCTGGACTTCCAAAACAGACGGAACACTTAGCAGACCGTCGTCATGGACCTTCTCAGCATACAGCCGGTGAGTCCCATGAATCTTATGAATCTCAACAGTTTATACCAAGTGTAGAGGAACAAGCCGAAACTGATCGCCACACTAATCGATGGCACAAACAGGGAGCGAGACCCAAAGGAAAACGAAATATCAGATTGTCACGAGTTTCTCGTATTGCTGCCGTAGCTTCGTAGATCATTGCTGAATGATCCATCCAAAAGTTTTTGGGAAGTCGTGGCCTAATGGTTAGAGAGACGGACTCCCAATCGAAAGGTTGTGGGTTCGAGTCCCGGGCCGGCAGGAATTGTGGGTGGGGGGAGTGCATGTACAGTTCTCTCTCCACCTTCAATACCATGACTTAGGTGCCCTTGAGCAAGGCATCGAACCCCCAATCCCCGGGCGCCGCAGCATAAATGGCTGCCCACTGCTCCGGGTGTGTGCTCACAGTGTGTGTGTGTGTTCACTGCTCTGTGTGTGTGCACTTCGGATGGGTTAAATGCAGAGCACAAATTCCGAGTATGGGTCACCATACTTGGCTGAATGTCACTTCACTTTCACTTTCACTTCCTCTACCCCAGATTCGACTATGACAAGGCTTGTAAATACTGGTATTCTACCACCCCCTATACATCTGGAGAACAGATTTGAAGCATTAATGAATGTGGGTGAGGAATCCCCAAATGTATTTAAACATGGATCTGATCAGCCAGCAGCTAACATCGCTACTAACGGGCGCTCAAGGACGAGCAGACAGCGGCTTTCAGCTCAGAGCGCAGCCGAGCCAAGGACTCTGATAGTGTGTGACTCTGTTATCAGAAACATCCGTAGCAGGACTACAACAACATGCTGCCTTCCTCAAGCAACGGTCTCTGATGTGAAAAAGGAACTTCAGAACATTCTGATGAAGCACAAGACTGCAAATAGAATCATCATCCATGTGGGGAAGAATGATATTCGGAAAGAGCAGTCAGAACTCCTTGAAGGACTTCAGTGAACTCTTTGGAACACTTCGAAGACTCAAAGTTCAGTCGTTCATCAGTGGACCACTCCCAGCAAGGGGAACAAATATGTTTTCACGGTTGCTTGGGCTGAACACATGGCTACAAAGATCTTGTAATATAAAAGGAGTGAATTTCATTGACAACTTCAATCTTTTCTGGGGCCATAGACAATTGTTTAAACCGGATGGCCTCCACCCAAACAAACTTGGTGCTAGAGTGTTTAAGGACAATATCTACTTTTCCCTACGTCATCCTTCAGCAGAGTGTGTCAATCCATTCAGCACACACCGGGTCCGAGTCATCATGTGGTTGACATATCCCACAAGGACACTGATAACACCACGCAGCCAAAACAAGCACTGCTCATGGACACTATCCCGACTGAGCCCTGCCCACAGACCTCCTCACAGACTGACTGTGATGTATCAAAACAGCTACAAGATTCAGCACCCAGGGATTACTTTCTGGAAAACAGCCAGGGAAGCCAGGACAACATATCACAGCCACCGGAAACACCAGAGACACAGCCCATCTCACCAGACACATTATCACTTTCTCCAGCATCTCCACTTCTGTGCTTCTCACAGAAAATGGAGGAATTGGTGTATGCTGGGACTAAACTCTCTCACTCATTTGCTGCAAGCCCGCAGATATCACAAAAAAAAACGTCAGGCCCTAAAACCACCAAAGCCTGTGGTCCCTGCTCATGCAAGAGCTCTTCGACCACTGCCACAACGCCAGGGCCCAAACCCTTTATCTGCTGAAGGTGAACCAAAAACAACTGATAGCAGCTCTCAGTGATATGTGTTGGGTCCCCGCTATAATAACAGCATCATTCACAAATGCCTACTGAACAAGCGGGAACCCAGTGTGCCTGTAGCTTTCTCTATTTCAGTTTTATCACGTGATAGAAAGTCTAAGGCCATCTCAAGCCGATGGGCAAACTCATCTAATCTGCGGCCTATTATTCATCAAACTAAATTTGATGTAAAGACACAAAGCACAGCCATCAAGTTAGCATCTTTAAAAATTCGCTCACTAAAAAATAAATAATTTCTAATCAATGACTTTATAACAACAAACAATCTGGATTTTATGTTTCTAAACGAAACATGGCTTGAAGACAGCTGCAATGCAACAGTCCTTAATGAAGCAGCCCCTCCTAACTTCACTTACATGAGTGTCTGCAGGACTGTTAGGAGAGGTGGGGGTGTAGCTGCTCTATTTAAAGATGTCTATCAATGCAAGCAAGTGTCATTTGGTCAGTACTTGTCTTTTGAATATCTAGGGATTGTGCTGAAAGGTGCTCCACGCATTCTGTTTATTATTATTTACAGGCCTCCAAAATACTCTCCAGCCATTGTTGAAGAGGTCACAGAAATGTTATCAATGATTTCCTCAGAGTTTGACTGTTTTGCTATTGCAGGGGATTTTAATATTCACATAGATAATTCAGAAAACAAAACTACAAAAGAAATGATAACGGTTCTAAACACTTTTGACTTGACTCAGCATGTGCATTAACGAGAACACAAGTGTACTATTTATGGAGGCTATATCTTTAACACCAAGCATTTCTGCAGACTCTGTTGATACTCTCCTTGATTCATTCAACTCAAAAGTTAAGAATGTTATTGATGATATTGCTCCAATAATAATCAGTAAGAAAACAAACAGACAGAAATCAGTTTGGAGAAGATCAACAGCAGTTCAGACTATGAAAAGACAATGCAGAAAAGCAGAGCGGATGTGGTGGAAGACAAAACTTGAAATTCACTATAGCATCTACAAAGACAGCCTTCATGCTTTTAATGTGAAACTAGCCACAGCTAGACATACTTTTTTCTCAAACCTTATAAACAGTAACTTAAATAACACTCATACTCTTTTTGCCACTGTTGAGAGACTGACAGACCCCCCAAGTCAGATTCCCAGTGAAATGCTATCAGACAGCAAATGCAATGAGTTTGCATCCTTCTTTTCTGAGTAGATCATCAATATCAGGAAGGCGATTAGCACATCCTCAAGTAATGCAGAGGTCAGACAGATAAGGCCACAATATCAAAAAGATACTATGTCGATTTTTGAAGCAATTGATAGCAAAATTCTGGAAGACATAGTGCAGCACCTTAAATCGTCAACCTGCTATCTTGACACACTTCACACATCTTTTTACAAAAATGTGCTTAACTGCTTAGAAGCAGATCTTTTAGAAGTGGTGAACGCCTCACTTCTTTCTGGGACATTTCCAAACTCCTTAAAAAATGCAGTTGTTAAGCCCCTCCTGAAAAAGAGCAATCTTGATAACACCATTTTGAGCAATTTTAGACCAATATCTAATCTTCCTTTTATAGGTAAAATTATAGAAAAGGTCGTTTTTAATCAACTGAACAAATACTTAAACTCAAATGGATACCTGGACAATTTTCAATCTGGTTTTCGACCGCATCACAGCACAGAGACAGCACTCATTAAGATAATAAATGATATTCGCTTAAATTGTGACTCTGGCAAAATATCGGTGCTGATATTGCTAGATCTCAGTGCTGCGTTTGACACTGTCGATCATAACATACTACTAGAGAGACTGGAAAACTGGGTGGGGCTTTCTGGGATGGTACTCAAATGGTTCAGGTCATACTTAGAAGGGAGAGGTTATTATGTGAGTCTAGGAGAGCATAAGTCTAAGTGGACGTCCATGACATGCGGAGTCCCACAAGGCTCAATTCTTGCACCGCTCTTGTTTAGCCTGTATATGCTTCCACTAAGTCAAATAATGAGAAAGAACCAAATTGCCTATCACAGCTATGCTGATGATACCCGGATTTACCTAGCCTTATCTCCAAATGACTACAGCCCCGTTGACTCCCTCTGCCAATGTATTGGTGAAATTAATAGTTGGATGTGCCAGAACAACTCTTCAGTTAAACAAGGAATAATCTGAAGTCATTGCATTTGGAAACAAAGATGAAGTGTTCAAGGTGAATGCATACCTTGACTCTAGGGGTCAAACGACTAAAAATCAAGTCAGGAATCTTGGTGTGATTCTGGAGACAGACCTTAGTTTCAGTAGTCATGTCAAAGCAGTAACTAAATCAGCATACTATCATTTAAAAAACATTGCAAGAATTAGATGTTTTGTTTCCAGCCAAGACTTGGAGAAACTTGTTCATGCCTTTATCACCAGCAGGGTGGACTATTGTAATGGGCTCCTCACCAGCCTTCCCAAAAAGACCATTAGACAGCTGCAGCTCATCCAGAACGCTGCTGCCAGGATTCTGACTAGAACCAGAAAATCACACCAGTCCTCAGGTCCTTACACTGGCTTCCAGTTACATTTAGGATTGATTTTAAAGTACTTTTACTCGTATATAAGTCACTAAATGACCTAGGACCGAAATATATTTCAGATATGCTCACTGAATATAAGCCTAACAGACCACTCAGATCATTAGGATCGAGTCAGTTAGAAATACCAAGGGTTCACACAAAACAAGGGGAGTCCTCCTTTAGTTACTATGCCGCCCGCAGTTGGAATCAGCTTCCAGAAGAGATCAGATGTGCTAAAACACTAGTCACATTTAAATCTAGACTTAAAACTCATCTGTTTAGCTGTGCATTTATTGAATGAGCACTGTGCAATGTCCGAACTGATTGCAATATATATTTTCACTGTTTTTATTTTTTTATTTTATGTAAAGTCATTTTCTAACTGTTTTAAATTCATTTTAAATAAGTACAGTTTTAATAATTTTAAAAGTTTTAAAATTGCTTGTTTTATTCTTGTTATTATTTTTCTTCATTATTATTTTACTTTCACTTTGAATTACCATTGTGTACGAAATGTGCTATATAAATAAACTTGCTTTGCCTTGCCTTTCATTCACTTTTTTTGTGGATCGTCTCATTCTCACACTGCATGCTGCAAAACCATGCCGTTTTTTTTACTACCAAGACACAGTTTCTTAGTGAGTCATTCCATAATGGACACAAACAGTTCTGTCGCTTAAGAACTGAAACATAAACAAAGGAAATATGATCCATATTACAACGTTATTGCTCCGTTGGACCAAACGTGCTCCACGAGATGTCGTTCAGTGGACCCTTACCTTCCTAACTAAACCGGGAGTTACAGTGTGTTCTCGTTATTACGATCAATCTGGTGTGTACTGCGTTTCCATTATTCATGTTTTGATGTGTACTGCTTAAATGTAGCAAATACAGTCTTTATAAGCTTTCCATTGAAAAACAGCGATCTGTCGTCGATGCTTGAGGCTTAGATTTTTATAATGATATATAGTTTGTCAAGATTAACTGACACTGACACGTGCGAGGGGTGTTGAGGATGCGGGCATTCTGGTGCAGGTTAACAGGTTATTAAAGGATTTTTAGGCTGCATTAATTAGGTAAACCGGAACTGGAAACACTTCCCATAACACTCGATATACTTGCTACATCATCAGAAGAATGGTATCTACGCTATAATGTTTCTCTGTTTCTCTCTTATTCCGAAGTCACCGTAGCCACCAGATCCAGTCTGTATCCAAGTCAGAGAGTCACTGCAGCCACCCGTATCCAGTACGTATCCAGACCAGATGGTAGATCAGCACCTAGAAAGGACCTCTACAGACCTGAAAGACAGCGGAGACCAGGACAACTAGAGCCTCAGTGTTTGATTGCTTAACCTGGGGTGACACTTCCCCGCTTAATGTGATTTTTTATAGCATGTTTATAGACACTTATAATTGGATAATATACAAATTGTATATTTTGTATTGACATTGTATTAGACTGCTGCTGCTGCTAGGGGTGTATGCTTCTGTCACGGTTCATGAATCGGCTGTCTCACACTGATGGGTCTGCGTGAGTGTAATTGTGTGGGTGTGGTTACTCATTGTGTTGATTAGTGTCACCAGCTGTCGTTATTTCCTGTTCCTTTAAATGCCCAGTAATTTCCCTATCATGTTGTCAGATCGTTGTGGTTGTTCCTCGGTGTGTGTCCTGTTCTCTGTTGCCTCGTCAGCTCAATTGTTCGTCTGGATTTCGTCAGTTCTTCGTGTCGTCTGGATGTTCCACGGTTCCTGGGTTTCTCTAGCACGCTCTTCACTGCCCCACCACCGGATCGCCATCTCCTCCCTGCTTTGACTGCCACCTGAGTGTTTGTCCCCGACCTGTGTCTTTACTTCTGACTTTCATTTATTAAACTGTGTTTACTTGCATCTTGCATCCTCCTGTTATTTCAGCACATAACAATCTGACCAAAACCATGGATGCAGCAAGCACGTCCCAGCTCAAGGATTTCATCGCTCACAGCATCTCACGTATGGACCAACAAGAGGAGAACATTTCGGGCACAGGTCGTGCGGTGCAATCACTCGTGAAGCAGGTGTCCGAACTCACCCAACAGGTACAGCTTCTACAGACTCCCACGCCACCCGTTCCCCCACCACCAGCGCCTGCAGCAGCAGAGGGACCAGAGCCACGCTTAACCACACCAGAGGGATATTCCGGTGAACCTGAATTTTGCAGAGCATTCCTCACGAGATGTTCCATGCATTTCGCCTTACAACCACGCACTTTTCAGCGCGAACAGACAAAGATAGCATTTGTATTAACCCTGCTGTCAGGGAGAGCAGCGCTTTGGGGAACGGCGGTGTGGGAGAACGGACACGACTGCTGCACCTCGTTCCAGGCACTCTCCGAAGAAATGAAGAGAGTTTTGATCGTGCAGTGGTGGGTAAGGAGGCGGCCAGATTACTCGCCAAAATGTGACAGGGAGAAGGCTCGGTGGCGGATTTTTCCATTCGATTCCGCACCCTGGCCGCAGAGTGCCGTTGGAACGAGGAAGCGCAGCGGGATATGTTCCTGCATGGGCTGGCTGACCGCGTTCATAAGGAGATTTACGCCATGGACTTACCAGAGACGCTGAACGGACTGATAGAACTCGCTCTGAGAGTTGACGCTCGTCTGAATGGAGTGACTAGGTTGACGCGCCCCAGTCGTCCACAGCCCAGCTCAGAGGACCACCAGCCCGATGGTGCGAGCGCGGTCAGCCCCGCATCCGACCACGAGCCCATGCAGGTGGGGAGAGCTCGGCTTTCCCGGGAGGAGAGGGAGAGGCGGAGATCCCAGGGACTTTGCCTATACTGTGGCCGGGCGGGCCACTTCATCCACTCCTGTCCGGTAAAAGAGCAGGCCTGGTAGTAAGTAAGAGGCTACTATTGGGTGGGATCTCCGCCGAGAAGACCTCATCACCACCATCGACCCTCCTCCCGGTAAGACTGAGATGGCGAACGTCAATGCACTGCACCAACGCACTTCTGGATTCGGGAGCGGAGGGTAATTTCATGGACTTCAAACTGGCTGTTAAACTTCAGATCCCCATCACTCCTCTCTCGTACCAGATCACCGTCAAGAACTCAATGGCCAAGAACTTCCCCGGATTACACATTGCACTGAAAGTATCACCCTCATCACTTTTCGCAATCACACAGAAATCCTCTCATTCCTACTCATGGACTCACCACTTACACCAGTGGTTTTGGGACACCCGTGGCTTTCCAAACACAACCCCCGGGTCAACTGGTGCACTAACACTATTTCCATATGGAGTAACCACTGTCATGAATCCTGTTTAGTGTCTGCCTGTCCCTCTGTGTCTGGTTCTGTGTTTCAGAGTAAGGCAGCGGATTTGTCTAATGTGCCTGCTGAGTACCTCAACCTGAAGGAGGTGTTCAGTAAGTCCCGTGCTGCTTCTCTCCCTCCGCATCGTTCCTATGACTGTGCGATAGATCTACTGCCAGGTAAGACTCCGTCTAAGGGCAAACTTTACTCTCTTTCTGTTCCCGAGAGGGAGGCCATGGAGAAATATACAGGTCCTTCTCAAAAAATTAGCATATTGTGATAAAAGTTCATTATTTTCCATAATGTAATGATAAAAATTAAACTTTCATATATTTTAGATTCATTGCACACCAACTGAAATATTTCAGGTCTTTTATTGTTTTAATATTGATGATTTTGGCATACAGCTCATGAAAACCCAAAATTCCTATCTCAAAAAATTAGCATATTATGAAAAGGTTCTCTAAACGAGCTATTAACCTAATCATCTGAATCAACTAATTAACTCTAAACACCTGCAAAAGATTCCTGAGGCTTTTAACAACTCCCAGCCTGGTTCATTACTCAAAACCGCAATCATGGCTAAGACTGCCGACCTGACTAATGTCCAGAAGGCCATCATTGACACCCTCAAGCGAGAGGGTAAGACACAGAAATAAATTTCTGAACGAATAGGCTGTTCCCAGAGTGCTGTATCAAGGCACCTCAGTGGGAAGTCTGTGGGAAGGATTAAGTGTGGCAAAAAACGCTGCACAACGAGAAGAGGTGACCGGACCCTGAGGAAGATTGTGGAGAAGGACCAATTCTTTGGGGGACCTGCGGAAGCAGTGGACTGAGTCTGGAGTAGAAACATCCAGAGCCACCGTGCACAGGCGTGTGCAGGAAATGGGCTACAGAGAAGCAGCACTGGACTGTTGCGCAGTGGTCCAAAGTACTTTTTAGGGATGAAAGCAAATTTTGCATGTCATTCGGAAATCAAGGTGCCAGACTCTGGAGGAAGACTGGGGAGAAGGAAATGCCAAAATGCCAAGTACCAGTGTCAAGTACCCACAGTCAGTGATGGTCTGGGGTGCCATGTCAGCTGCTGGTGTTGGTCCACTGTGTTTTATCAAGGGCAGGATCAATGCAGCTAGCTATCAGGAGATTTTGGAGCACTTCATGCTTCCATCTACTGAAAAGCTTTATGGAGATGAAGATTTCGTTTTTCAGCACGACCTGGCACCTGCTCACAGTGCCAAAACCACTGGTAAATGGTTTACTGACCATGGTATTACTGTCCTCAATTGGCCTGCCAACTCTCCTGACCTGAACCCCATAGAGAATCTGTGGGATATTGTGAAGAGAAAGTTGAGAGACGCAAGACCCAACACTCTAGATGAGCTTAAGGCTGCTATTGAAGCATCCTGGGCCTCCATAACACCTCAGCAGTGCCACAGACTGATTCAATTCAATTCAATTCAAATTTATTTGTATAGCGCTTTTTACAATACAAATCGTTACAAAGCAACTTTACAGAAAATTATGTTTCTACAATATTTAGTAGTAGCTAGTACAACCCGAATTCCGGAAAAGTTGGGACGTTTTTTAAATTTTAATAAAATGAAAACTAAAAGACTTTCAAATCACATGAGCCAATATTTTATTCACAATAGAACATAGATAACATAGCAAATGTTTAAACTGAGAAAGTTTACAATTTTATGCACAAAATGAGCTCATTTCAATTTTGATTTCTGCTACAGGTCTCAAAATAGTTGGGACGGGGCATGTTTACCATGGTGTAGCATCTCCTTTTCTTTTCAAAACAGTTTGAAGACGTCTGGGCATTGAGGCTATGAGTTGCTGGAGTTTTGCTGTTGGAATTTGGTCCCATTCTTGCCTTACATAGATTTCCAGCTGCTGAAGAGTTCGTGGTCGTCTTTGATGTATTTTTCGTTTAATGATGCGCCAAATGTTCTCTATAGGTGAAAGATCTGGACTGCAGGCACGCCAGGTTAGCACCCGGACTCTTCTACGACGAAGCCATGCTGTTGTTATAGCTGCAGTATGTGGTTTTGCATTGTCCTGCTGAAATAAACAAGGCCTTCCCTGAAATAGACGTTGTTTGGAGGGAAGCATATGTTGCTCTAAAACCTTTATATACCTTTCAGCATTCACAGAGCCTTCCAAAACATGCAAGCTGCCCATACCGTATGCACTTATGCACCCCCATACCATCAGAGATGCTGGCTTTTGAACTGAACGCTGATAACATGCTGGAAGGTCTCCCTCCTCTTTAGCCCGGAGGACACGGCGTCCGTGATTTCCAACAAGAATGTCAAATTTGGACTCGTCTGACCATAAAACACTATTCCACTTTGAAATAGTCCATTTTAAATGAGCCTTGGCCCACAGGACACGACGGCGCTTCTGGACCATGTTCACATATGGCTTCCTTTTTGCATGATAGAGCTTTAGTTGGCATCTGCTGATGGCACAGCGGATTGTGTTTACCGACAGTGGTTTCTGAAAGTATTCCTGGGCCCATTTAGTAATGTCATTGACACAATCATGCCGATGAGTGATGCAGTGTCGTCTGAGAGCCCGAAGACCACGGGCATCCAATAAAGGTCTCCGGCCTTGTCCCTTACGCACAGAGATTTCTCCAGTTTCTCTGAATCTTTTGATGATGTTATGCACTGTAGATGATGAGATTTGCAAAGCCTTTGCAATTTGACGTTGAGGAAGATTGTTTTTAAAGTTTTCCACAATTTTTTTACGCAGTCTTTCACAGATTGGAGAGCCTCTGCCCATCTTTACTTCTGAGAGACTCTGCTTCTCTAAGACAAAGCTTTTATAGCTAATCATGTTACAGACCTGATATCAATTAACTTAATTAATCACTAGATGTTCTCCCAGCTGAATCTTTTCAAAACTGCTTGCTTTTTTAGCCATTTGTTGCCCCCGTGCCAACTTTTTTGAGACCTGTAGCAGGCATTAAATTTTAAATGAGCTAATTAAGTGGATAAAAGTGTAAGATTTCTCAGTTTAAACATTTGCTACGTTATCTATGTTCTATTGTGAATAAAATATTGCCTCATGTGATTTGAAATTCCTTTAGTTTTCATTTTATTAAAATTTAAAAAACGTCCCAACTTTTCCGGAATTCGGGTTGTAGTTTGTGCACGTTTGACAGGATTTAAGAAAAATAAAAATAATAATAATAATACAAGACGTAGTCAGCTAGATGATGAACTATTAATATTATTAATTAATAATAATTATATGATGCAGTCACACATGTAGCAATAATTGTTCTGTTTGTTGATTTAAGGTTAGGATCATCTGGGGTCCTCTGAGGGTCAGCATCATCTCTTCTCAGGTGTTCTGGATCCAGACTGGAGCTTGTGTAAATCCTAGTTACCACGGGATGTAAATGAGACATCATTAGCATAGCTGCTGATCCAACAAAGTAAAATTAGTTTAACCCAAGCTAAAGAATAAAAATGCAGATGCAACTACACTCACAATTTAAGAGATACATTATTCGAATGCTTGGCGAAAAAGATGCGTTTTTAATCTAGATTTAAACAGAGAGAGT
The DNA here is from genome assembly GCF_963082965.1 of Carassius carassius. NCBI lineage: Eukaryota > Metazoa > Chordata > Actinopteri > Cypriniformes > Cyprinidae > Carassius > Carassius carassius. Next base: position 19,739,119 of record NC_081790.1, on the reverse strand, counting down.
GTGTCTGAACCCCGAACATTATCAGGAAGGCTATTTCAGAGTTTGGGAGCCAAATGTGAAAAAGCTCTACCTCCTTTAGTGGACTTTGCTATCCTAGGAACTACCAAAAGTCCAGCGTTGTGTGACCTTAGGGTGCGTGATGGGTTGTAGCGTGGTAGAAGGCTAGTTAGGTACGCAGGAGCTAAACCATTTAGGGCCTTATAGGTAAGTAATGATAATTTGTAACTGATACGGAACTTAATAGGTAGCCAGTGCAGAGACTGTAAAATTGGGGTAATATGATCATATTTTCTTGACCTGGTAAGGACTCTAGCTGCTGCATTTTGGACTACCTGTAGCTTGTTTATTGACAAAGCAGGACAACCACCTAGAAGTGCATTACAATAGTCCAGTCTAGAGGTCATGAAAGCATGAACTAGCTTTTCTGCATCAGAAACAGATAACATGTTTCGTAGCTTGGCAATGTTTCTAAGATGGAAGAATGCAGTTTTTGTAACATTGGAAATATAATTTTCAAAAGACAAATTGCTGTCCAATATAACACCCAGATTTCTGACTGTAGAGGAAGTAACAGTACATCCGTCTAGTTGCAGATTGTAATCTACAAGATTCTGTGTGGTGTTTTTTGGTCCAATAATTAATATCTCTGTCTTATCCGAATTTAATTGGAAAAAATTATTTGTCATCCAATCTTTTACATTTTTAACACATTCTGTTAGCTTAGATAATTGGGAAGTTTCATCTGGTCTCGTTGAGATATATAGCTGAGTATCATCAGCATAACAGTGGAAGCTAATTCCGTATTTTCTAATAATATTACCAAGGGGCAACATGTATATTGAAAATAGAAGGGGACCTAGGACGGATCCTTGTGGCACTCCATATTTTACTGATGATAAATGAGATGACACCCCATTTAAGTAAACAAAATGGTAGCGATCGGACAGGTAGGATCTAAACCATCTTAGAGCCTGCCCTTGAATACCTGTATAGTTTTGTAATCGATCTATGAGTATGTCATGATCTATGGTGTCGAACACAGCACTAAGATCAAGTAAGACTAGAAATGAGATGCAGCCTTGATCTGACGCAAGAAGCAGGTCATTTGTAATTTTAACAAGTGCAGTTTCTGTGCTATGGTGGGGCCTAAAACCTGACTGAAATTCTTCATACAGATCATTTTTATGCAGGAAGGTGCTCAATTGAGCAGACACAACTTTTTCTAAAATTTTAGACATAAATGGAAGATTTGAAATAGGCCTATAATTTGCCAGTACACTAGGATCTAGTTTTGGTTTCTTAATAAGAGGCTTGATAACCGCCAGCTTGAATGGTTTTGGGACGTGACCTAAAGATAACAACGAGTTAATGATATTGAGAAGCGGTTCTTCGGCTACAGGTAACAGCTCTTTTAGTAATTTAGTGGGTACAGGATCTAATAAACATGTTGTTGGTTTAGATACAGTGATAAGTTTATTTAGCTCTTCCTGTCCTATATTTGTAAAGCACTGCAGTTTATCTTTGGGTGCGATGGATGAAACTGAAGTGTTAGACGCTGTAGAATCTACATTCGCTATTGTATTTCTAATGTTATCTATTTTATCAGTGAAGAAATTCATAAAGTCATTACTACTTAACGTTGGTGGAATATTTGAATCAGGTGGCGTTATTATTTTGGTTATTTTCAATGAGTTTGTGGATATGCTCTGCCCTAGCAGTTTTTAGAGCCTGTCTATAGCTGGACATACTGTTTTTCCATGCAATTTTAAAAACTTCCAAGTTAGTTTTTCTCCATTTGCGTTCAAGACTACGAGTTACTTTCTTGAGAGAGTGAGAATTACTGTTATACCATGGCACAGTACATTTTTCTCTAACCTTTTTCAATTTGATGGGGGCAACAGCTTCTAATGTATTAGAGAAAATAGTGCCCATGTTGTCAGTAATTTCGTCTAATTCATGTGTATTTTTGGGTACAAATAGCAGTTGAGATAGATCAGGCAGGTTATTTGCGAATCTGTCTTTGGTGGCTGGAACAATAGTTCTGCCCAGACGGTAACGCTGAGACATATAGTTAATATCAGTTATACGCAGCATGCACGATACAAGGAAATGGTCTGTAATATCATCACTTTGAGGTACAATATCTATAGCAGTAAGATCGATTCCATGCGATATAATTAGATCTAGTGTATGATTAAAACGATGAGTGGGCCCGGTGACATTTTGCTTGACTCCAAAGGAGTTTATTAGGTCATTAAAAGCAGACACAGTCTTAATAGTTTTTACAGCGCAAGTACTTTTATCATCTAAGCGGGTGGAACAAAACTCATCATAATAGTTATTAGAGAATTGTCTTACTAGTCACATGGAGCAAAGTGTCCTGGAGATGTTGTCAGAGAGCAGCTCCGCTCCGATTCTGCTGGGGTGTAATGCATCAGCGCGAAACAGCCTAGGACGCTCCCAGAAAAGATTCCAGTTATTAACAAATAGCAGTTTCTGTTCTTTACACCATGACAACAACCATTCATTTAAAGCAAAAAGTCTACTGAAACTTTCGTGTCCTCGTCGATACGTGGGCAGTGGTCCTGACACGACGAAAATGTTGAGAGATTCAAACAATAAGTAATGAAAAAAAATCAACAAAATAAAAAATAAAGACCGCAAGTGATGTCACTAGCGGAAGTGCAAGTGTCTGATAGTGCAAGTCTGAGAATGCAAGTCTGAGAGTGCAAGTGCAAGTCTGCAGCCAGACCCTCTTCAACCACAATTGTCTTCTTGATTTCTGTGAAGGAATGTCTGCCGGGATCCGGTAAAGCTTTAGTTTTGAAACAAAAGTGTTCCTTCTATTCTTGCAGCCAAAAACAAAACAAGAAGATATTTTAAAGTCAAAACCTCAAAATTTTAGCGCACCTGCTATGAGATCTGCCTTATGTTTGGACTCCTGCTAGAGCGGTGACGTCACAGTGACGTAGGTGATTAGGGGGTCTATAAGCAGTGTTACTTTCCATTTACTCTTAAAGAGCTAACTTAACAACAAAGAGTAAAAAATGTCCCCTAGTGTTGGTGAAAATGATCAGAGTTGAATTCTGCATTGTTAACTTTACTCCGTTAAGCTCTGCCCCTCAAGCCATCCCCGAAGACCAGAGCAAAAGTTCTCTCGTTGCCATTTTCTTTTGCCTTGCGCGAAAAGGTAAGATCTTTTAATTAATTAATTAAAACATAGGTTTACTATTTGATGTTAATAATTGTGCTACTATTAATGCATAAGTTGTATTTTTTTTTTACTTTTTATAATTTGATTGGTTTAAACTCAGAAATATCGAATAGGCAAGTCAGAATGTTGGAGAAATGCGCTTTTTCTTCTCAATGTGGTAATCATAAAGTTTAAATGATGTAGTAATCTTACTTAATTTGATTTTCAGCTGTATTTAGCTTTGGTATATCCACTTAATTTGTGTTTTTAAACATTAAACTTAATTGTGTAACGTCACAATGGGGCATAAACTGACACATTTTTATAAAAATTATATTATGTTATGTAAGCCCTTGGCTATTATAAACTATATATTTGCTACTGTTCATCTTACGAAAGGCTAAATGTGTCCAACGGCATTAATTAGTCGAATTAATTAGATGAATTAGTCAAACGCTGCCATTGCATCTTTGTTGAAGCCACGTAAATGGCGTTGTGGGATTAGCGTTAACTTGGCTCAACGCTGCGCGATGAAGAAGCCTATGGGGGAAGGTGGAAACATCTCATTTAAAAACAGCTTCTCCTGTGCAATCTAATCAGTCCCTGTCTTCATTCTTTGACTCCAGTGACTCAGCATACACTCATTATTGAAGCGAAGTCTTCCAGTAAACGAACTAGATGATGGAGCTAAAAGGTGGGCAATAAGTTTTTATTACTTATGCATTTAGGGGACTGTTGAAACGCATAAACCATCTTTTTAAGGTTCATGTTTACAAGAATGTCAAATTATTAGTAGTACAGGTACAGTACAGTAGTAGTATTTTTATTGTTTATTTACCATATTTATGTTTTTGCTTAGATTTTTTTTTTAAGTTTAAGATGGTCTGATCTATTCTCAGTGAAAAGAAAAACTGTCAATATCTTGAAAGGCTGACATTAAAGAAAAGAATAGGTCATATTTCATATAAATAACTGTATATGATAACTGTGTGTGTATATATATATATATATATATATATATATATATATATATATATATATATATGTATATGTATGTGTGTGTGTGTGTGTGTGTGTGTATTGTCAACAATGTTTTGATTACATGCTCATAATAGAGGTGGTGTATTTTTCTCTTGGATTTTAAAACACTTTTTCTTCTCCTTTTTCTGTATTTTTGTCTTTCTAAGAAGCATTAATATGTTGGTGTGAGTGCCACCGGATACCTGCTATGGAGAAACAAAACTATACAGAGAGGCATTTCTAACAATTTTTGGATAACAAGGAATATAATTTTTGAAGGTACAAAATGAAAAGGGAAATCTCATTGTGCCACTTTTCACAGCAGTTTTGTATCTACGGAGTTGCATTAACTTTGATTTAGGATTAACTTCATATAGCATTCTCTAAGCAGTGTTGATGATCTTAACATGCTGTTGTTTGTGTCTTGTCAAGGCCAGGAAAGGTGTCTACGTCTCAAGTAGGGGGATACCTTCTAGAAGGTTTGTTTTTATTAAAAAAATATTTTATTTTTTTATTATTATTAACATATCAATAGTATGATAGACCTCTGCAATTTTCATGTTTTTTTTTTCAGAGTGGAACAAGCATTGAGCATCCTCAAGACATCTCTGGAAGTGCTCAGCCCTGGGAAGAATTATTAATTTCAACAGTACTTGCCATTCCATGCAAGTCAGTCTCTTCTCTTGATGCCTTTGGCAAACTGTTTAATGGGGTTAATTTACCCAAAAATGAAAATTCTGTCATCATTTACTCTCACTTTGCTCCCAACCTGTAAGACTTTTGTTCATCTTGTTCATCAAATCTGAGAGATTTCTGTCCCTACATTGACAGCCCACGCAAGTAGCACATTCAAGGACCAGAAAGGTAGTAATGACCAGTAATCTATGTGACTCCATTGGTTTAACCTCAAATTTAGGCATGCATTCACACAATGTCTAATTTCATTTCAACAAAACACTCATCCGTCGTCGTGCTCTCGTGTACACTTGTCAGGGATTTATATTTTCATAAAGTGGTAAATTATTATTATTTCTTTGTGCAAACAAAGCACTCGTGTTGCTTAATAAAACTGAAGTCAGTCACACAAGTTAATTTAAGGATGTCTTTAAAACCTTTCTAGGCCCTGAAAGTTGTAGTTGTATAGGCTGTCAGTGAAAGGATAAAAGTCTGCCAGATTTCATTATAAATATGTTTTGTGTTCCGAAAATGAACAAAAGCCTTATAGGTTTGGAATGACATAAGGGTAAGTAATTAACAAGATTTCTATATTTTGGTGAACAAACTTCTTAAGGCACACCATTGCTGGCACTATTTATAACACTATTCTACACAAGATGTATACTTTCATTTAAACCACTGTGTAAAATAAAGATGTCGACAAAGTGAAGGTTGTTGTATTGCTGAGGTGAGAGCAAGCCTGCTTAGCTAGTTCAACAATTTCTGGACTGAATATAGTGATGTATTGTCATTTCATGCAGATGTGATGTATATTTGTGCATGTATGTGTATGTTTCTTGAGCCTGACAACATTGTTTAATGTTTTAAATGTGACGTCGTTGATCTTGTTTTCTATTCTGTTTTTAAAACACCAAATTGATTTTACAATTAGATAATTTTTCACTATTATAAATGTAATTAACTCTACATAAGTGAAAATATTAACACTAATCAGAGTAAATTTTCCTGCAGAGTTAAATTTTGTTAACACTGAACAGAGTTAATTTCCCATAGTGTTAAACTCTGGTAACACTATTCAGTGTTGAGCAGTGTTAATTTCTTACTCAAAATAGAGTTAATTTAACTCTGAAAATTTAACACTATGACGAGAGTCAATTTATCACCAATTCTGAGATGGACCAAATACACTCGGGTCGAGTGTTAAATTCAACTCTTATAGAGTTGATTTAACACTGAAAAATTTACGGTGTATGAAATTATGCGAGAAAAGGACTAAGTGAAGTGTAATTTTTATTTATTTATTTTTTTGTATATATATATATATATATATATATATATATATATATATATATATATTTTTTTTTTTTTTATAGGTAGTCATTCTCATGGAGAGCAGCCACACAAATGTTTGGAGTAGACACAGCTGCAGCCAGATTGTCCCGCACATGATCTCCCACTCTTGCTTGAGGGTTGTGGGGTTCAGGGGGGCCGTCATCATAGTCTTTCTCATTCTCTGCCTTAACAATGTCCCCATTGAGAAGAGCAAGATTGTGAAGAACAGCGCAGCATGCAACAACCTCAGGCATGAAAGCAGGGCTGACCTCTAAGGCCTTGAAGGAAATAGAGCGCCAGCATGTCTTCATCATCCCGAAAGCTCCCTCAATTATGTTTCGGGCACGGGAGTGCTTGGTGTTGAAACGAGCCTGAACACGGTTCTGTACAGGCTCTCTGTATGGGGTGATGAGGCAAATGGATGCACTTCCCTGGTGGTGCTTTACAACTATAGAACAGGAAGAGCTAAATAAACTTATCACTGTATCTAAACCAACAACATGTTTATTAGATCCTGTACCCACTAAATTACTAAAAGAGCTGTTACCCTGTAGCCGAAGAACCGCTTCTCAATATCATTAACTCGTCGTTATCTTTAGGTTACGTCCCAAAACCATTCAAGCTGGCGGTTATCAAGCCTCTTATTAAGAAACCAAAACTAGATCCTAGTGTACTGGCAAATTATAGGCCTATTTCAAATCTTCCATTTATGTCTAAAATTTTAGAAAAAGTTGTGTCTGCTCAATTGAGCACCTTCCTGCATAAAAATGATCTGTATGAAGAATTTCACTCGGGTTTTAGGCCCCACCATAGCACAGAAACTGCACTTGTTAAAATTACAAATGACCTGCTCCTTGCGTCAGATCAAGGCTGCATCTCATTTCTAGTCTTACTTGATCTTAGTGCTGCGTTCGACACCATAGATCATGACATACTCATAGATCGATTACAAAACTATACAGGTATTCAAGGGCAGGCTCTAAAATGGTTTAGATCCTACCTGTCCGATCGCTACCATTTTGTTTACTTAAATGGGGTGTCATCTCATTTATCATCAGTAAAATATGGAGTGCCACAAGGATCCGTCCTAGGTCCCCCTATTTTCAATATACATGTTGCCCCTTGGTAATATTATTAGAAAATACGGGATTAGTTTCCACTGTTATGCTGATGATACTCAGCTATATATCTCAACGAGACCAGATGAAACTTCCCAATTATCTAAGCTAACAGAGTGTGTTAAAAATGTAAAAGATTGGATGACAAATAATTTTCTCCAATTAAATTCGGGTAAGACAGAGATATTAATTATTGGACCAAAAAACACTACACAGAATCTTGTTGTCAGGAACCAATCAGACTCAACATCCCTCACCACACAACGATCACTCTCCCCAGAATTATGATTACTCACACCTGTTCACAATTATCAACCTCATTCCACCTACACATAAAATACGCTGCAATACTCCAGTTCTCTGTCAAGCCTCCAACAGGAACTGACCCTTATCCTCTGTTTACTGAATCCTTGAGAAACCTGTGACTTCTGTGCGTAATGTATACTCACCTGTGATTTACTAACCTCTGGCTTCTTGATCTGTGATCTCCAGGAACATGTTCAGTATCCATTTGTTACCTGACATCCAGCGATCTTCAGAGTTTCACTGAATCCCCTTGCCACTCGTTGAATCCATGCCAGAACCTGTAAGAGAAAGACCAGTATTAACATTCCAGAACGGACTGGGATTCAATTATCTGGAGTGTTTGAACTTGCCTATTGCGGATCCCACATCCTGTGTTTTCCTCACGTCTTCTCGCTCCTGATACTCACCATGATTTGTTGCTCCATTTAATAAAGCTGTTTGATATTCACTTACCTCGATCTCTGTGTGTCTTGTATCCTGACAGAAGGCTTGACCTAATAAACAAAAAAAATCGACGGTATGGATTCTACACAGCCTACAGCCGCTGCCATTCCCGTGCAATCTCCAATTAATGCTGAAAATTCGACACCATCAACAGCCAGCGCTTCCGCAAATCCCGCTCCCACACTGGTCTGCATCGCTAACTCCGCCTCCCGACCAGCGCCATTCTCCGGCCGGGCGAAGGATTGCAGTGGATTCCTGTTGCAGTGTTCACTCGCCCTCGAACAACAAACTCATCTGTATCCTACCGATCGATCACGGGTCTCTTTCATCATCCAACAATTATCAGGATCAGCATTGAGATGGGCTGAGTCATTGTGGATGCAAGAGACTGCGGTTACCACATCACTGCAGACTTTTGTTAACCATTTCAAAGAAGTGTTTGGACATCCAGCCAGTGATTCATCCATCAGTGATAAATTGTTACAGCTTCGACAAGATAAGAAATCTGTCTCAGAGTATTCCATTGAATTCTGGACGCTAGCCTCAGCGAGTGGTTGGAACGAAAAAGCTCTCCTTTCTGTTTATCGCCGAGGTTTAAATCCTGCACTCCGTCTCCAATTCGCTATATATGATGATACCTTGGGACTGGAAAAATTCATACAACAAACTATCCGTATACACCAAAGATCTCAGAGTTGTTATCAAGATACTCAAACCTCTCATGTCACATCCTATCAAGCTCATTCAGAATCCATATCTGAAACCCCACCGGAGAAGATGCAGGTCGACACTCACCGACTTTCCCAGGCTGAGCGCATCCGTCGTAGAGAACTAAAGTTATGTTTGTACTGTGGTGTTGAAGGTCACTTCCTACGTACATGTCCAACTCGACCACCTCGGTTGACGGTGAGTTCCGTTCAAAACCATCTCTCTGTATCCACACCGCTCACGATTTCTGTAATTCTGAAATCCCAAAATTTCCACGTCTCTGCAGCAGCCATCATTGACTCTGGGTCGGCGGGGAATTTTATATCAGGACGACTCTGTGAAAGACTCAACCTCCAGAAGATCAACACTCCCAAGCCATACTCCATCCACGCAGTGACCGGGGAAATTATCAACAAAGGGTATGTTACATCTCAGATAACACCCATCACGTTGTGTGTTGAAAATACTCACCAAGAAATATTCGAACCTTTCATTCTCAAGAATAGTCAAACCGACATAATCTTAGGTCGTCCATGGCTAATTCGTCATCAGCCTACCATAAATTGGCAGTCTGGCAAAATCAACAGTTGGGGTTGTCACTGTCCTCTTATTGAAATCTCACATCTTGTTCTACCCAATGCTGAACCACAAGAAGCTATTATCGTGAGTTCCACGTCCATCGAAAGTCCCAAAGAAAACCTGTCTGTGAATATTCCCCACTGTTACTCTTCGTTTGCAGAGGTTTTCAATCCGGTTGCTGCCTCCAAATTACCTCCACACCGGCCCTGGGATTGTTCCATTGATCTGGTTCCAGGAGAGTCTGTTCCCAAGGGTCGAATTTACTCCTTGTCAATTCCTGAACAAGAAGCCATGCGGAAATACATCGAGGAGGCTGTAGAGCAAGGTTACATCCGTCCTTCCACCTCACCTGCTGCCGCTAGCTTTTTCTTCGTTTCCAAGAAAGATGGAGGTTTAAGACCATGTATTGATTACAGAGCCCTGAATAAAATCACCGTAAAGTTCAGTTATCCGCTACCCCTTATCCCATCAGCCCTTGAACAACTCAGAGAAGCCCGAATATTCACCAAGTTGGATCTAAGGAGTGCATACAATCTGATCAGAATCAGAGAAGGGGATGAGTGGAAGACTGCGTTCATTACTCCTGCAGGGCACTATGAGTATCTGGTCATGCCGTATGGACTTGTAAACGCTCCTTCCGTCTTCCAGAGCTTCATGGATGAGGTGCTCCGAGAATTCCTAGGACATTTCGTGCTGGTGTATATCGACGACATCCTTATCTTCTCCAAAGATCCTGTTGAACATCAACATCACGTGTCCCTAGTACTCCAAAAGCTCCAGGAATTTACTCTGTTCTTATAGGCTGAAAAGTGCATGTTTCATCAATCCAGTGTGGAGTTTCTGGGTTATCAGCTTAGTGAACGAGGAGTGGAAATGGATGATCGGAAGACTGCAGCCATCACGTCTTGGCCCACTCCCCAAACTGTAAAGGAACTCCAGAGGTTCCTAGGCTTCGCCAACTTTTACCGAAGATTTATACACCAGTACAGCACGTTGACAGCATCTCTAACCTCTCTGCTAAAAGGAAAACCTAAGGCTCTTCTCTGGACCCCAGAAGCTGAACTTGCTTTTCAAGCCCTCAAAACCGCATTCACTACTGCACCCTTGCTCCGTCACCCAGATCCAGAAAAAGTATTCCTGGTTGAAGTCGATGCCTCCACTACTGGGGTGGGGGCTATCTTGTCTCAGTACTCCGAACATTCCTCCAAGCCGATACCTTGCGCTTTCTTTTCAAGAAAGTTATCTGCTGCAGAAATCAACTATGACATCGGAAATCGTGAACTCCTGGCTGTTAAACTTGCCTTAGAAGAATGGAGGCACTGGTTGGAGGGGGCAAAACATCCATTTATAGTCCTCACAGATCACAAAAATCTCCAATACTTGAGAGAAGCTAAAAGACTTAATCCACGTCAGGCCAGATGGGCATTATTCTTCACTCGCTTCCATTTCAAAATCTCATATCATCCAGGCTCAAAAAATGTAGGGGCAGATGCTCTTTCACGTGTCCATGCTCCAGAAGTTCTTATGGAAGAACCTGAAACCATCCTACCAGAGAGGTTATTCGTCAATCCCATTCAGTGGGAAATCAATGAACAACTGCTCGAATTGTCCCGGCAACAACCTGAAACTCCGGGATGTCCTCCTGGAAAGATTTATGTACCTGAAGATTTTCGCAATTCCTTGATTTCATCTGCTCATTCATCTGTAGGTACAGGTCACCCCGGAGTAAACAAGACTTACTCGACTCTCCAACTCCGGTATTGGTGGCCCAACATGCAACATGACATCACAGCGTTTGTTCAGGGATGTATTCCCTGTGCCATGTCAAAAGTTCCAAGAAATCTACCAGTGGGTAAACTTTTACCACTTCCTGTACCACATAGACCCTGGTCCCATACCGGGGTCGATTTCGTCACAGATCTTCCCATCTCTGAAGGTAATACCTGTATCCTTGTAGCCATTGATCGATTCTCCAAGGCTTGTAAATTAATTCCCCTGAAAAGTCTTCCTACGGCCTTTGTCACCGCTGAATTGTTGATGGAACACGTCTTTCGAAACTTTGGTATTCCAGAAGACATTGTGTCCGACAGAGGACCTCAATTTATCTCCCGAGTTTGGCGAGCATTCTGCACCCTAATGAATGTGACTGTAAGCCTATCATCAGGTTATCATCCTCAGACAAATGGACAAACTGAACGAAAAATCCAAGATGTGGGTCGTTTCTTGCGTACGTTCTGCCACTCCAATCAAAGAGGTAGACCTCCACGACGTCGGGGTCCAAGGTCCGCTGGCGCGGACTCTGGAGGGAGGGGTAATGTCAGGAACCAATCAGACTCAACATCCCTCACCACACAACGATCACTCTCCCCAGAATTCTGATTACTCACACCTGTTCACAATTATCAACCTCATTTCACCTACACATAAAACACGCTGCAATACTCCAGTTCTCTGTCAAGCCTCCAACAGGAACTGACCCTTATCCTCTGTTTTCTGAATCCTTGAGAAACCTGTGACTTCTGTGCGTAATGTATACTCACCTGTGATTTACTAACCTCTGGCTTCTTGATCTGTGATCTCCAGGAACATGTTCATTATCCATTTGTTACCTGACATCCAGCGATCTTCAGAGTTTCACTGAATCCCCTTGCCACTCGTTGAATCCATGCCAGAACCTGTAAGAGAAAGACCAGTATTAACATTCCAGAACGGACTGGGATTCAATTATCTGGAGTGTTTGAACTTGCCTATTGCGGATCCCACATCCTGTGTTTTCCTCACGTCTTCTCGCTCCTGATACTCACCATGATTTGTTGCTTAATAAAGCTGTGTGATATTCACTTACCTCGATCTCTGTGTGTCTTGTATCCTGACACTTGTAGATTACAATCTGCAACTAGACGGATGTACTGTTACTTCCTCTACAGTCAGAAATCTGGGTGTTATATTAGACAGCAATTTGTCTTTTGAAAATCATATTTCCAATGTTACAAAAACTGCTTTCTTCCATCTTAGAAACATTGCCAAGCTACGAAACATGTTATCTGTTTCTGATGCAGAAAAGCTAGTTCATGCATTCATGACCTCTAGACTGGACTATTGTAATGCACTTCTAGGTGGTTGTCCTGCATCTTCAATAAACAAGCTACAGGTAGTCCAAAATGCAGCAGCTAGAGTCCTTACGAGGTCAAGAAAATATGATCATATTACCCCAATTTTACAGTCTCTGCACTGGCTACCTATTAAGTTCCGAATCAGTTACAAATTATCATTACTTACCTATAAGGCCCTAAATGGTCTAGCTCCTGCGTACCTAACTAGCCTTCTACCACGTTACAACCCATCACGCACCCTAAGGTCACAAAACGCTGGACTTTTGGTAGTTCCTAGGATAGCAAAGTCCACTAAAGGAGGTAGAGCTTTCTCACATTTGGCTCCCAAACTCTGGAATAGCCTTCCTGATAATGTTCGGAGTTCAGACACACTCTCTCTGTTTAAATCTAGATTAAAAACACATCTCTTTCGCCAAGCATATGAAAAATGTATCTTTTAAATTGTGAGTGTAGTTGCATCTGATCAAATGTGCATTTTTATTCTTTAGCTTGTGTTAAACTAATTTTACTTTGTTGGAACATCAGCTATGCTAATGATGTCTCTATTTTGTTTCTATGTTTTGCCACGGGATTTACATCCCGTGGTAACTAGGATTTACACAAGCTCCAGTCTGGATCCAGAACACCTGAGAAGAGATGATGCTGACCCTCAGAGGACCCCAGATGATCCTAACCTTGAATCAACAAACAGAACTAAATAATTATTGCTACATGTGTGACTGCATCATATGATAATTATGAATTAATAATATTGATAGTTCATCATCTAGCTGACTACGTCTTGTATTATTATTATTATTTTTTATTTTTTCTAAAATCCTGTCAAACGTGCACAAACTACTAGCTACTACTAAAACTGTAGAAACATAATTTTCTGTAAAGTTGCTTTGTAACGATTTGTATTGTAAAAAGCGCTATACAAATAAACTTGAATTGAATTGGTGGGTGGCTGGCAGTATACACAGGGCTGTTCCTCAGCAGACTGGCATCATGCACAGACACAGGATATCCCTCAAAGATGTCAATAAATTTCCCCCGGTGATCAGTGATGGCCTGGATTTAAACGGAGTGAAACAGTTTCCTGTTGTAGTAACAGTGAGAGTTATATGCTGGAGGTTTCATGAGGAAATGACAGCCGTCCATTGCACCAACTTCCCTTCTGAAAGCTGGTGACCCAGCCAGCTGTGCAAATCTTGCTCCCACTGCCTCCAGGTCATCACCTGTCGGAAAAGAAATCACCCTCCTCAAAATTCCAATGATTGCTTTGGTCACTCTGTGCACAATATCATGTAGGATGTTGCATTGGCCAGTTGGTAGAGGAACACAAGCACCTTGATGTCCCTTTCCCATCCATGGTCAGACCCCCCCCCCCCCACTTCTGAACCAGAAAAAACATCAGAAGCATTTCACCTGGGGTTAGGTGAAAAAGTCAGAAGCCAGAATGAGTCAGAATGAGCTTTATTGCCAGGTATGTTCACACATAAGAGGAATTTGTTTTCATGACAGAAGCTCCGCAGTGCAATATAATGACAGTGACAGAACAAAAAACACAAAATGGAATAAAAAATAAAAATAAAATACAAATAGGTAGGTAAGGAACGAAGATATACAAATTGACAATGTATGGCAGGTATATTACAATGAGCATTGTGTATGTACAGGTATATTATGTGCAAAAAATTTAAGTGTACGCTAAGTATGTGTGTTAGATAAATAAGTGTATGTATATATAAATATAAATAGTTTAGTGTGTTTCACAGTTTTTATCAATTGTATGGATTGCCTGAGGGAAGAAACTTTTCCTGTGTCTGGTCGTTCTGGTGCTCAGTGCTCTGTAGCGTCGACCAGATGGCAACAGTTCAAAGAGGGAGTGTGCTGGATGTGAGGGGTCCAGAGTGATTTTGCCAGCCCTTTTGCTCACTCTGGATAAGTACAGTTCTTGAATAGACGGGAGGGTTGAACCAATGATACGCTCAGCAGTCCGGACTACCCTCTGTAGTCTTCTGAGGTCAGATTTGAGCTGAACCAGACAGATACTGAAGTGCAAAGGATGGATTCGATGATGGTGGAGTAGAACTGTTTCAGCAGCTCCTGTGGCAGGTTAAACTTCTTCAGCTGGTGAAGGAAGTACAACCTCTGCTGGGCCTTTTTCACAATGGAGTCAATGTGAATGTCCCACTTCAGGTCCTGAGAGATAGTGGTGCCCAGGAACCTAAATGACTCCACTGCAGTCACAGTGCTGTTCATGATGGTGAGTGGGGGGAGTGCAGGGGGGTTTCTCCTGAAGTCCACGATCATCTCCACTGTTTTGAGTGTGTTAAGCTCCAGGTTGTTGAGAGTGCTCCAGACAGCCAGCTCTTTAACCTCTTGTCTGTAAGCAGACTCGTCACCATCCTGAATTAGGCTGATGAGTGTGGTGTCGTCTGCAAACTTCAGGAGCTTGACAGAGGGGTCCTTAGATGTGCAATCGTTGGTGTACAGGGAGAAGAGCAGTGGAGAGAGAACACAGCCCTGGGGAGCTCCGGTGCTGATTGTACGGGTGCTGGATGTGTATTTTCCCAGCCTCACTAGCTGCTGCCTGTCTGTCAGGAAGCTGTTGATCCACTGACAGACGGAGGTGGGCACGGAGAGCTGAGTTACTTTGGGCAGGAGGAGGTTTGGGATGATCGTGTTAAAGGCAGAGCTGAAGTCCACAAACAGGATCCTTACATAAGTCCCCGGTCTGTCTAGGTGTTGCAGAACATAATGCAGTCCAATGTTTACTGCATTGTCGACAGACCTGTTTGCTCTGTAGGCAAACTGAAGAGGATCCAGCAAGGGTCCAGTGATGTCCTTCAGGTGGGCCAGCACCAGTTTTTCAAATGACTTCATGACCACAGACGTTAGAGCCACAGGCCTGTAGTTATTTAGTCCTGTAATTTTGGATTTCTTTGGGATGGGGATGATGGTGGAGCATTTGAAGCATGAAGGGACTTCGCAAAAGAAGATCTTTGTGAAGATGGGGGCCAGCTGGTCAGCACAGGATTTCAGACAGGCTGGTGTAACACAATCTGGGCCTGGTGCTTTTTTCCTTTTCTGCTTCCGGAAGACCTGGCGCACCGAATCCTCGCTGATCTGTATTGCAGGTGTTGGGGAGAGGGGGGATGCAGGAGGTGTGAATGGTGAGAGCGCTTGATTGGAGATGTGTTCAGGGCGGGTTGCAGGAGTTGTTAATGGTGTGAACGGTTGTTTGGAGAGGTGTACAGGATGGGTTGCAGGAGTTGTGAATGGTGTGAATGGTTGTATGGGGAGGCGTTCAGGGCAGGTGATGGGTGTTCTTTAAAACCTGCAGTAAAACTCGTTCAGATAGTCTGCCAGTCGTTGATTCTCCACAGTGCTGGGGGGTGGTGTCTTGTAATTGGTGATCTTCTTTAGACTTTTCCACACTGATGCAGAGTTGTTCGAAGTAAACTGAGTCCTTATTTTTCCAGAAAAATTCCTCTTTGCCACTTTGGTCTCCTTTTCCAGGGTGTATTTAGCCTGTTTATATAAGACATTGTCCCCCTTCATGTAAGCATCTTATTTGGCCTGACAGAGCTGTCTGAGTTTTGCAGTGAACCACGGTTTGTCATTGTTGTAATTTAGTTGAGTCCTGGTAGGAATGCATATATCCTCACAGAAACTGATATAAGATGTTACAGTCTTTGTGAGTTCATCCAGATCGGTGGCAGCAGCTTCAAAAATACTCCAGTCAGTGAGGTCAAAACAAGATTGTAAATCCTGCTCTGCTTCATTTAGACCATCTTTTTACAGTCCTTAATACAGGTTAAGCTGATTTTAGTTTCTGCCTGTAGGTCGGTATAAGATGAACCAGAAGGTGATCAGAACGTCCCAAAGCTACTCGTGGAACAGAGTGATATGCATCCTTTATTGTGGTGTAACAGTGATCGAATATATTACTGTCTCTTGTGGGACATGTAACATGCTGTCTGTATTTTGGCAGTTCACGGGAGAGATTGGCTTTATTAAAGTCCCCAAGAATGATTAAAATGGAGTCCGGGTGTTGTTGTTCTGTCTCTGTGATCTGATTAGCGAGTTTTTGTAAAGCTGTGCTCACGTGCGCTTGTGAATGAACGAGTGAAACTCCCGCGGCGAATAGAACGGCTTGCAGTTAATGAAGAGTGTTTCGAGATTTGAGCAGCAAATCTTCTTTAACACAGTTACATCTGTACACCACCGTTCATTGATGTAAAAGCATGTCCCGCCGCCGCGTGATTTTCCCCGTTGATTCGGCTTCGCGGTCCGCTCTGAATAGCTGAACGTCCGGCAGATGGAGCACGCTGTCCGATATGGCGTCATTCAGCCAAGTTTCTGTGAAACACAGAGCAGCAGAGTGTGAGAAATCCTTATTTGTCCGAGAGAGCAGAAGCAGTTCATCCGTTTTGTTGGGTAGAGAGCGGAGATATGCCAGATGGATGCTAGGCAACGGCGTTCGAAATCCGTGTTTTCTGAGTCTCACGAGTGCGCCAGCTTTTTTTCCCCATCTGCGCGACCTCTTGAAGCGTGTGATCAGCGCTGCCGCTCCGCCGACAAGAATGTCCAGCAAAACATCAGAATAGTCGAAAACCGGTGATATATCGGGAGATGTGTGTTGCCGAATGTCCAGCAATTCGTCCCTGGTGAAACTGATTGCAGGAATATAACTAAAGACAGGACAAACTAACAAAAACACAAAAACAACTGCAGAGCACGTCACGGAGGCAGCCATCCTGTAGCGGCGCCAACAACAATAGAACTGAACTGGACTGTTGCTCAGTGGTACACAGTCCTCTTTTCAGATGAAAGTAAATTTAGCATTTCATTTGGAAATCAATCTCTGGAGTCTTGAGGAAGAATGGAAAGGCACAGAATCCAAAGTCCAGTGTGAAGTTTGTGAAGTCAGAGATGATTTGTGTGACGTGACGTCTGCTGGTGTTGCTCCATTGTGTTTTATTAAGTCCAAAGTCCATGCAGCCATCTACCAGGAGATTTTGGAGCACTTTATGCTTCCATCTGCTGACAAGCTTTAAGAAGATGCCGATTTCCTTTTTCAGCAGGACTTTAGCACCTGCCCACAGTGCCAAAATCTCTTCCAAGTGGTTTGCTGACCATGTTATTACTGTGCTTGATTGGCCAGACAGCATGCCTGACCTGAACCTCACAGAGAATCTATGGGGTATTGTGAAGAGGAAGATAAGTAACATCTGACAAACGATACAGAGAAGCTGAAGGCCACTATCAAAGCAACCTGGGCTTCAATAATGCTTCAGCAAGGCTGATCGCTTTCATGCCATGCCTCATTGAAGCAGTAATTCCTGCAAAAGGAGCCCCAACCAAGTATTGAGTGCATAATTAAACCGGCTTTGGAGATCTTTGAACATTTCTGTTTTGGAAATCTCTTTTTGATTGATCTTTGAAAATATTCTAATTTTCTGAGATACTGAATCTTAAATTTTTCTAAACTGCAAGTGGTAACCATCAGAATTAAAACAAAATCTTGAAATATTTAATTTAGTGTGCAATGAATCTAGAATATAAGAAAGTTTTTTTTTTTAATTAAATTACAAAAAAATAAATAACTTTTCCATGATATTCAAATTTTTTAGATGCACCTGTATGTGATCACTGTGGTTACCACTACAGGCACAATTGAGGCTGCTACCAGCTCCTCGTAGGACCCCTGGGTTAGGAGTCATAGCACATACACACACAGAGAACCTAAACGTCAGTGTCCATTGTCATGTGTGTTTATTGACAATAGAACAGTGTGTAGTTAGAAGGTTGGTACAAAGTAATGGTTAGATTATTATTGTGCTTCAGCCTGTGTCTACCCTGACCTGATTCTTTAGCACCAAAACAAACACACCCATACCCCAACAGGACCTGCTACGGAGGCTGAGAGAGCTAAACGCACTGCAAATGATAAAAACACCTGCAAATTAAGAAAACATCCTCATCAGTTTGGCAACACGTGCTGTAAATACTCACAATACAATCAAATTAAGAAATGTGCTGCAAAAACACAGACCACATTGGAAATATTTAAGGGAACCGTAAGTGACAAATATAGCTGGGACATAATTTATCAATGATTGCTCTGAAAAGATCATTTTTTATTTTAACATCCTGATCATATGATTCCTTTGGGTTTTTTTTTTTTTTTTTTTTTTTTTTTGCTTTTTTTGTGTGGATATTATTAGCCTAAATAAGCTGACTACATACACAATTACTGTAACTGTGAATGGTTATGTAAGCTGGCTAACTTTTACAACTAACCTTACAAAAACGAACCATAACCTGTGGTTTTACTATTGAAATTAATTAATAAATACATTTATTATCTAAAAAAGCAAACAAAAAAAATGGTTACTGTAATCATGCACAAATTGTTTTTGTATTTTGCTGTGTTGTGAGTATTTGCAGCATGAAGATGTTTTCTTAATTTGCTGGTGCTTTTTATATTTGAATGCGTTTTGTGAAGTTGCAGCGTGTTGAGCTCTCGCGGCCACTGTCCCTCGCCCCTATTTTGTAATCTTCACCCCACACGTACATATGCAACATGGCAACGACAATCGCGTAAACAAGTGAAGATGACACACAAGCATATTCAAACAAAAGCCACCATGGATAAGTTGTGTGAAACAAAGCAAAATCAACGTTACTCACCTACTGTATCAAAAAGAAACAAAGCAACATCGGCGTCTGATTCGAGCCATTCCCAATCCTTTAGTTTCTCTTCACCGCTGGAAAGGTGCTCCAATACCCTTCTTTTTAATGTTTTGTTTCTCTGATATTTTCTTCTTTTTTATCTGCCATCTCTCTCAATCTACAGTTGATCTGCTAATATGCTACTTTTGAATAAAAACGTAGGCTAAATGAAATGTAAATGTAATGTAATATGCATCCTGTGCACTCAAATCAGGACAAGACACGTCCCCTTACTGTTGATTTGCCACAAGTGTGTTTTGGGACTTTGTCAGACACTGCAGTCAAAAGCGTGTTTCAAAAATCGCTTAGTACATGGTTTAGGAATGGCAGGCAGGGTCGCCACTACTTAGGCTAAGGTACATAGCAGAAACCCTGATTAATCCACTGTTTATAAATAGAGCTTTTCATTGAGACAGTGAGGGGGGCGGATCGGGTTACTATGAATCTGGGGGGGTCATGTCCCCTCCATCCCTATAGTGCCATCTGCACGCCTGAGCCTTCTCCAAAGACGAGATCTTCGAGCAGCTGCCTGACATCTCCTCTTTGCAGACATGATTGCAAACATTTTGCTAACATTCGGCAGACCTAAGTGGTATGGTTGACGATCTACTGATGAAATCAGGTGTTGGTGCACCTGTCAGTCATTTATTTTAAGTTGTTGTGCTTGTTTTAACGTCATAGGTTATGTGATAACGAGAACATGGCAGATCGCATTCATACTCAGTGAGATTTGGCTGTAAAGTAGCCTTAGATCAGTACTCAATACCTAGTTTGGAAGATAAAGGTAAATGGTAAAAAAAAGTTATCTAAATTGGACCTGAGTCACACCTTCCAGCAGGTGGTGGTGGATTAGGAGTCTCAAAAGTATGTGATGGTAAAAACAGGTCTGTTGAGCTCTGTTAACCTATCAGAGGTTACCTTTCAGAATGGTATCAGTTTCCTACTATTTTTCAAAGAATAATGAAAGGTTTGGTGCAGGGAATTCCTAAGGTAGCAATTTATGTGGATGATATCTTGATCACAGGTATGGATATGGCAAACCTATTAGAAAACATGGCAGCAGTGTTGTAAAGGCTCAGAAGAAAAAGTTTTAGTTCTTGCAGGTTAACGTTACGTATCTTGCTTATAAAGTAAACTCTCAAGGTCTCTAAATCATTGAAAGGAAAGAGAGGGCCATAGTGGAGGCCCCATCTCTTTCTAATCCAGTCCTTGCGCCCCACTGCTCTGCACATTTTGCACGTCTCTTTGTTAACACACCTGATTCAGATAATCAGCTCATTAGAAGTGAGCTCCGTGCATGAACTGAGTTTCCATTGTTCCCTACTCCCTGAGCAGGGGAAATCTGTTGAAGTTTACCTCACTTCGGAACATTCATTCACTGATTTGTCTTTACACACGGACAACTGTGACATCATATACCTCTGTAAATAAATACAATTTAAACTCAAGCCTTGCACACTTCAATACACTTTGATTTGATTCAATGCACTTGATACGTTCGCTTCGAATTGGAATCATGGCAGAATATCCTGTGATGTCCACTTTGCAGGGCACTTACATTCAAATAGAACAAACGTCTGAAGCGCTAAGAGAAGCGAAAAAAATGTGGACTGGAATTGAGAACCACTGTTCTAATGTGTTAGATATATATGAAGAGGCCTTACAGCATTCAAAGATGCTCCTGCAATTTACAAATATCCTGGTATATTATTCAGCAGGTAGAGATCTGTACACATATTCAGAACACATCTTAAGGCTAAAAGTAGCTCATAAATCATAGATTTAACAAGGATGAACACTATTAACAGCAATTATTATATGATGCATTCAAGCTTATAGCAAAATTAAGTGAAGTGTGGCCAAGTAAGTTGTCCCATACACAGAATTTGTACTCCGCATTTAACCCATCCAAGTGCACACACACAGTAGTGAACACACACACACAGAGCAGTGGGAAGCGGTGCCCAGGTCTCACTTCAGTTGTGATATTGAAGGTAGAGAGACCACTGGTTATTCACTCTCCCCACCAAAAATCCCTGCCAGACCTGAGACTTGAACCCATAAACGTTGGATTACAAGTCTGACTTTCTATCCATTATGCCACAACTGTCCGCGTTAGTTCTGTACTGCCCCGGTAGTTCCTTTTCAGTCTGTCAATCTTGCTGTCATGTCGGTAATGACCAACAAATTGGGATCTTGCTTGGAGAGACCAATCCACTTAGAGTGTAACTAAACAAGCTAATGAAGGGGGGCGGCAAGATGGCGGACAGGGAGTAACAGCAATTTTCGCAAGCTCCCGCACCACTCAGCTATTTATCGTTATTTTTTAAGTATTTTCAGACGCAACACGACAGCTTTGGTTATTTTATTGTTATAGTATGTCTTTGGAATCCTTTTGGCCAGAGTCTTTTTCGAAAATGCCTCGTTCTGTCAAAAAACAGAGAAGAAATATTCTTCCCCTTTGGCCACGTCGGATAATCCGCTGGAACAAGGTAACATCAATGGTGAAGCTAGCGGCGATTTTGAACTAAGCCCGGCCATGGCGAAGGCATTTCAACACATGACGGAGACAATTTCTCAAACAATTGATGCCAAACTCGATCCCCTAGCTGAGATTGTACATGCTCACTCCCAGGAATTGGAGAGCTGTAAAACGTGGCTAGATGACGACGAGCGAAGAATCGTCGTGCCGGAAGGAATTAGCAGATAGCATGCAGGCCCGTGTTTCAAATCTGGAAAAACAAATCCTGTTTAGCTACAGTCTTTAAACTTTCAATTGATGCACATTTTGTCCAGATCAAGTAAGAGAGTGATGATTAAAGTGTTGTGAAAGTGAAACAATAATAAACTGGGGCCGTCGGTGATGCTTGCAAGCAAATGGGTTAATTCAGAGTCTATAGATGATCCATCATTGTTATGGGAGACTTCCAAAGCATTTATCAGTGGATTAGATATATCTTATTCCATCACTAAAAAATGGAAGCAAGTAGAGAAACAGGAACGCTTAGAACAAGAACTCAAAAGAGCAACCGAAGATCATGTGAATGATGCGTCTCCTGCCAATCTGGAGAAACTGGGATTATACGCACTTCTCTGGATTCTTTGTTTCGCAACAGGCCAACATTAAAATATTGTTTTCAAAGCAAAGACTGTATGAGCATGGCAATAAGCCTAACAAGTATTTATCTTATTTACTGAAGGAGAAATCTGGCCCACAGTTTATATCCTCTATTATGGATTCTTCTAGAAAAAATCATTTGATTGTGGTTTAATAAACGATACGTTTAAGCAGTTTTATTATGACTTTTATCAAACTAAATATTTTCCTCAACAATATAATGCTATGGAAAATTTAATTGATCTATCAACACTCCCTAGTATATCTGATGATCAGAGAATGGTTTTGAATGCCCCCATTTCAAGGGAAGAAGCCTTAATGGCTTTACATAGTTTACAGTTGGGCAAATCCCCAGGTCCGGACGGTCTGGTGTGTGAAGCATCAAAAGAATTCGAGCAAATATTGATAGATCCCCTGTTGGCCATGTATGATCACTCATTTATGACAAACAGGCTTCCACATCACTTAGAGAGGCCAACATTTCCTTTTTATTTATTTATTTTTTTTAAACAAGCTAATGAAAATTTACCATGTGATGACTGCGTGAGCATAAAAAGGCAGCAGGTGCAATGCACACTAGCTTTTTGCTTCGGAGCTGAGTGATCACATTGTTTTGCTCCTGGCTACTCTACTGAGAGAAGAAGACTGAACGAGTTCAGTTTGCTCCTCGGAACACTTCGTGTTGGCAGTACAGTGCTTCAGCAGTGGTGGTTTCCTATGTTGATTGGGTTGCACTCATCAGGCTGCACTACCCCCTGTTTGTGTTGCAGACAGCCATCTCCCTAGTGCACTACAGCATCCCAGCTAGCAGGGAACGTTCTCAGAACTTTGGCTAACATTCCGTAAAAGATTTTTAAGTGTTTGAAAGAAAACATTTGAATGTAACGTTTAAAAAATGTTCTAAGAATGTTTATAATAAAAAAGATTCCTATAATGTAATATAAAATCAAAAACACATTAGCAGATTGTTTCAAGATAACAAATGAAGAACATTCCCTCAGCCACATTAGTAGAACGTTATAAGAACATCATAGAGGCTTGAGGTCGTGAAATGTTTTGTTTAAAACGTTCTTCTAATGTGACAGTTTAACAAAGATTGAACATTTTATCCGTAACATTTTGAGGATGTTTTGTGGATGTCATTGAGGTAACAGATTATAAAATATTCTCAAAAACATAATGGGACAATGTTTCAAGACAA
This sequence comes from Carassius carassius, assembly GCF_963082965.1. Lineage (NCBI taxonomy): Eukaryota > Metazoa > Chordata > Actinopteri > Cypriniformes > Cyprinidae > Carassius > Carassius carassius. Next base: position 19,715,583 of record NC_081790.1, on the reverse strand, counting down.
CAAATGAAGAACATTCTCTCAGCCACATTAGTAGAATGTTACACGAACATCATTGAGGCTTGAGGTGATTAAATGTTTTGTTTAAAATGTTCTTCTAATGTGACGGTTTAACAAAGATAGAACATTTTATTTGCAATGTTTTGAGGATGTTGTTGAGGTAACGGATTATAAAATGCTCTCAAGAACACATTTTGACAATGTTTCAAAATAACAAATGAAGAACATTCTCTCAGCTACATTATTAGAACGTTATAAGAACATCATTGAGGCTTGAGGTAACTAAATGTTTTAATAAAATGTTCTTCTAATGTGACTGTCTAACAAATATATAACATTTTATCCGCAACATTTTGAAGATATTTTGAGGATGTTGTTGAGAAAACAGATTATAAAATGCCAATAAAACATTGTAACAATATTTTAAGATAATGTCACCGTTCATGGGTCTGTGCGTTCATCTTGCATCTCTGTCTGATCGTGTGAGTCTGTTAACTAGCACCGCAACTGTGGTCTATGAGCACCAGCTGCAACTCATTTGCGCTGTTTGGCTAGTAATCCTGTTCGTGTTGTTGGTTCATTAATTCTCGTCTGTCTCTCCTGTCTAGTTGTTGTTCCTGTTCTCGTCCAGTTGGTATTTTCACGGTTATTCCTCGCCCACCTGGGATTCCTGTGCTGGGTTAGAGTTACTGCAGCTTGAGTGGTCTGGATGTTATTCATCTGGAGTTTTTGCCATTGTCTTCCTGCGTTTCTCATTGCTTGCTGTATACAGAGATATGCAAATAAACATTTTTTTGCCCTCGCACCTGGATCTTGAGACTCGATCATTGTGACAGATAACAAAAGGAAGAACATTCTCTTAGCCACATTAGTAGAACGTTATACGAACATCGAGGCTTGAGGTGATGAAATGTTTTAATAAAACATTCTTCTAATATGATGGTTTAACGAAGAAAGAACATTTTCCCTCGAACATTTTGAGGATGTTGTTCTGGTAATAATAATTGTACAATGTTGTCAATAACACATTGGCAAAATGTTTCAAGAAACAATGTTTTCAAACAATAATTGACTGATTTTAAGAGTTCTTCGAGTTCTTTTTTAGCATTGGTTACCTGCATAGAAACACGTTCAGCCATCATCAGTTGCATCAGAATGGTCTCAATGCAAGGAACCCAGCTAGCAGGGAATGTTCTCAGAACTTTGGATAACATTCCGTAGAGGTTTGGTTGATGTTTTAGAGATGTTTCAAGAATGTTTCTCATTGCAGATAATGTTCCTAATAATGTTAAATGTAAACAAAGCTAGAACATTTTGTCAGCAACATTTTAAAGATGTTTTGAGGATATTGTTGAGATAACAGATTATATAATTTTCTCAATAAAACATTGGCATGAGGTTTCAAGATAACAAAGGAAGTACCTTCTCTCAGCCACATTATGAGAATGTTTTAAGGATGTCATTGTGGCCTGAGATTGTGAAATGTTTTTAAAAACGTCCTTGTAATGTGACTTAATAACAAAGCTTTAAATGCAAATCAAATTCATGGCATCAACAAATATAAAAAAGTTGGGACTAGGTCATGTTTACCACTGTGTGGCATCCCCTCTTCTTTTTATAACAGTCTGCAAATGTCTGGGGACTTGAGGAGACAAGTTGCTCAAGTTTAGGAATTAGAATGTTGTCACATTCTTGTCTAATACAGGCTTATAGTTGATCAACTGTATTAGGTCTTCTTTGTCGCATCTTCCTCTTTATGATGCACCAAATATTTTCTATGGGTGAAAGATCTGGCCTGCAGGCTGGCCATATCAGTACCCGGATCCTTCTTCTATGCAGCCATGATGTTGTAATTGATGCAGTATGTGGTCTGGCATTGTCATGTTGGAAAATGCAAGGTCTTCCCTGAAAGAGACGTCTGGATGGGAGCCTATGTTGTTCAACAACTTGGATATACATTTCAGCATTGATGGTGCTCTTCCAGATGTGTAAGCTGCCCATGCCACACAAACTCGTGCAACCCCATACCATCAGAGATGCAGACTTCTTGACTGAGCTCTGATAACAGCTTGGGTTGTCCTTATCCTCTTTAGTCCAGATGACATGGCATCCCAGTTTTCCAAAAAGAACACAAAACAGTTTTCCACTTTGCCACAGTCCATTTTAAATGAGCTTTGGCCCAGAGAAAACAGCTGTGCTTCTAGTTCATGTTTAGACATGGCTTCTTTTTTGACCTATAGATTTTTAGCCAGCAACGGCGAATGGCACTGTGGATTGTATTCACCGACAATGTTTTCTGGAAGTATTCCTGAGCCCATGTTGTGATTTTCATTACAGTAGCATTCCTGTATGTGATGCAGTGCCATCTAAGGGCCCGAAGATCACAAGCATCCAGTATGGTTTTCCGGCCTTGACCCTTACGCACAGAGATTGTTCCAGATTCTCTAAATCTTAGGATGATATTATGCACTGTAGATGATGATAACGTCAAACTCTTAGCAATTTTTCTCTGAGAAACTCCTTTCTGATATTGCTCCACTATTTTTCACCACTGCATTGGGGGAATTGGTGATCCTCTGCCCATCTTGACTTCTGAGAGACACCTGTTAGGTTAGCACAGTACACGTAGCACTGGCTTTTAAATAATATAATAAATAAAAAGAAAACAGATAGAATAAAAAAAGAATAGAGCAAGCTAGTGTTAGAGGTCTTTACACACACACACACACACACATAAACAGTTGCATAATGAATGAAAAGAAAATAGAATACAAAAAGATTAAAAAGGTAGTTCTATTTTTTTTAAATAATAGAATTAGAATAATGAGTGTTAAAGTTAGAAGGTCAAATAAAGATGGAGGAGATGGGTTTTAAGCTGATTCTTGAAGATAGCTAAGGAATCAGCTGCTCGGATTGAGTTGGGGAGGTCATTCCACCAGGAGGGAATATTTAATTTAAAAGTCTGTAAAAGTGACTTTGTGCTTCTTTGGGATGGCACAATCAAGCGACGTTCACTTGCAGAACGCAAGCTTCTAGAGGGCACATACGTCAAATTTAGGTAAATGGGTGCAGAGCCAGTGGTAGTTTTGTAGGCAAACATCAATGCCTTGAATTTTATGCGAGCAGCTATTGGAAGCCAGTGCAAATTGATAATCAAAGGTGTGACATGTATTCTTTTTGGCTCATCAAAAATTAATTTTGCTGCCGCGTTCTGGATTAATTGTAAAGGTTTGATAGAACTGGCTGGAAGTCCTGCCAAGAGGGCATTGCAATAGTCCAGCCTGGACAGAACAAGAGCTTGAACAAGGAGTTGTGCAGCATGTTCCGAAAGAAAGGGCTTGATCTTCTTGATGTTGAATAAAGCAAATCTGCAGGATCGGACAGTTTTAGCAATGTTTCATTTTCATTTTATTGGAGGATAACCCCTTGAGATGAAAACATCTCATTTTCAAGGGGGTCCTCAAGATAGCACCAAACACTTACACACTCGCACATAAAGCTCTTCTTCACAACCAACCACCCCAACCTGTCCCAACTCTGTCCAAAGCATATTCACATAAACAGTATAGTATGATATTAAGATAATATAGGAGAGAACCATATTTGACGAAGCCACCAAAACAAACAAATATATAACCTGCATATACATACTTATACAAAAGTACCTACATACACATACATACACATATGCACGCAAACATGCATGCATGCATACACACACATGTACACATACATGCACATATGCTCTCAAACATACATGCATACATAGTCTCAGGTCATACAGGTCATACATCAGGGAAACATTTACATTGGTCACAGGATTGCAAGTAAGTTAAAAGGGCTGACTTAAAGAGTGGAAAGGAAGAGATGGACCTTAAGGAACAAGGTAAGCTTTTCCAATCAGAGGGGGCTTTAAATTTAAAAGCACGTCTTCCTATTTCTTTATATATATTTGGGACAGAAAAAAAAAGATGATCGAGGTGTCTCAGGCCATAAGTTGACTGTTACGTTCCTCCCTGGTCTAGGGTCAGGGATGGCAGAAACAAGGAAATTTCTAAACAAGGTAGAAGACAACTTTTCTACTGACCACCTGGAGACCTTCTCTCCTGTTCCAGCATGCCACAGAAAACCACACAGACTTGTCACGGTCTAGAATTTTGGTTTATTTTACAAACTCAAAGAAAGATGCTTAGCATGGAGCAAAAATAAAGTTCAGGAGGGGACCAGGCCAAAATAACAAACATAACAGATCTAACTTACAAAAAGGAGTACTTTCTAATCTCTCAAAACAAAATCCAAAATAAACAACAAACGTCTTACCTTACTCCCTTTCTAGCCAAAAACAGGTGAAAACATGGACAATAAAAGAAATGGCGTCCTCCTCCCTACGGCTCCAAACTTATTTAAACTTTCACCTTAAGGTCTAACCTTAAGAGCTTACTTGTACAAAAACAAATAAAACACAACTCTCCAAAGTTTCAAACTGTATACACCAACAACAATGTAAACCGACAACTAGCACACACGCTATGGTCTAGGGCAGGTGAAAAGTCTCCAGAGGCAGCAAAGGCCAAGAAGGGCACACTTCAGATGGAATCTTCAGCTTTTATCCACAAGCCTTCCTTCCAGCAGCCAATCAGAGCAACCAGGTGATTAATGACAACCAGAACCAGGATCTTCATTAAGCTTTTGGATGGTGTAGAGAAATTAGAGAGACAAAACACTGCCAAAACAAACTGTAATCAACATAGTGGCAATAATTAAATACTGCACAAATAACACCTTAAACAAATTACGCCTAAGGACGTAACATGACCTATATAATTGAACACTGATCATAATATAGATGTACTCTGTTTGACAGAAACCTGGCTAAAACCTGATGATTACATTATTTTAAATGAGTCCACCCCCCAAGATTACTGTTATAAACATGAGCCACGTCTAAAGGGCAAAGGTGGAGGTGTTGCTTCAATTTATAACAACGTTTTCAGGATTTCTCAGAGGGCAGGCTACAAGTATAACTCGTTTGAAGTAATGGTACTTCATATAACATTATCCAAAGAAACAAATGTTAATGATAAATCCCCTGTTATGTTTGTACTGGCTACTGTATACAGGCCACCAGGGCACCATACAGACTTTATTAAAGAGTTTGGTGATTTTACATCCGAGTTAGTTCTGGCTGCAGATAAAGTTTTAATAGTTGGTGATTTTAATATCCATGTTGATAATGAAAACGATGCATTGGGATCAGCATTTATAGACATTCTGAACTCTATTGGTGTTAGACAACACGTTTCAGGACCTACTCATTGTCGAAATCATACTCTAGATTTAATACTGTCACATGGAATTGATGTTGATGGTGTTGAAATTATTCAGCCAAGTGATGATATCTCAGATCATTATTTAGTTCTTTGCAAAATTCATATAGCCAAAATTGTAAATTCTACTTCTTGTTACAAGTATGGAAGAACCATCACTTCTAACACAAAAGACTGCTTTTTAAGTTATCTTCCTGATGTATCCAAATTCCTTAGCATATCCAAAACCTCAGAACAACTTGATGATGTAACAGAAACTATGGACTCTCTCTTTTCTAGCACTTTAAATAAAGTTGCTGCTTTACGCTTAAGGAAGGTTAAGGAAAACAGTTTGACACCATGGTATAATGAGCATACTCGCACCCTAAAGAGAGCAGCCCGAAAAATGGAGCGCAGCTGGAGGAAAACAAAACTAGAGGTATTTCGTATTGCTTGGCGGGAAAGTAACATATCCTACAGAAAAGCATTAAAAACTGCTAGATCCGATTACTTTTCTGCTCTTTTAGAAGAAAACAAACATAACCCCAGGTATTTATTCAATACAGTGGCTAAATTAACGAAAAATAAAGCCTCAACAAGTGTTGACATTTCCCAACACCACAGCAGTAATGACTTTATGAACTACTTTACTTCTAAAATCGATACTATTAGAGATAAAATTGCAACCATTCAGCCGTCAGCTACAGTATCACATCAGACAGTGCACTATAGACCCCCTGAGGAACAGTTCCACTCATTCTCTACCATAGGAGAGGAAGAATTGTATAAACTTGTTAAATCATCTAAACCAACAACATGTATGTTAGACCCTATACCATCTAAGCTCCTGAAAGAGGTGCTTCCAGAAGTCATAGATCCTCTTCTGACTATTATTAATTCCTCATTGTCATTAGGACATGTCCCCAAAACCTTCAAACTGGCTGTTATTAAGCCTCTCATCAAAAAACCACAACTTGACGCCAAAGAACTAGTTAATTATAGACCAATCTCGAATCTCCCTTTTCTGTCCAAGATACTAGAAAAGGTGGTATCCACACAATTATATTCCTTCTTAGAGAAAAATGGTATATGTGAGGATTTCCAGTCAGGATTTAGACCGTATCATAGTACTGAGACTGCTCTTCTTAGAGTTACAAATGATCTGCTCTTATCATCTGATCGTGGGTGTATCTCTCTATTAGTTTTATTGGATCTTAGTGCTGCGTTTGACACAATTGACCACAACATTCTTTTGCATAGACTTGAATACTTTGTTGGCATCAGTGGAATTGCATTAGCATGGTTTAAATCGTACTTATATGACCGCCATCAGTTCGTAGCAGTGAATGAAGATGTATCCTATCGATCACAAGTGCAGTATGGAGTACCTCAAGGCTCAGTACTAGGGCCGCTACTCTTCACGCTTTATATGTTACCCTTGGGAGATATCATCAGGAAACATGGTGTTAGCTTTCACTGTTATGCTGATGATACTCAGCTCTATATTTCTTCGCAGCCCGGTGAAACACACCAATTTGAAAAACTAATGGATTGCATAGTCGATATAAAAAACTGGATGACGAGTAATTTCTTACTGCTAAATTCTGAAAAAACAGAGGTGTTAATTATAGGACCTAAAAACTCTGCTTGTAATAACCTAGAACACTGTCTAAGACTTGATGGTTGCTCTGTCAATTCTTCGTCATCAGTTAGGAACCTAGGTGTGCTATTTGATCGCAATCTTTCCTTAGAAAGCCACGTTTCTAGCATTTGTAAAACTGCATTTTTTCATCTCAAAAATATATCTAAATTACGACCTATGCTCTCAATGTCAAATGCAGAAATGTTAATCCATGCATTTATGACCTCAAGGTTAGATTATTGTAATGCTTTATTGGGTGGTTGTTCTGCACGCTTAGTAAACAAACTACAGCTAGTCCAAAATGCAGCAGCAAGAGTTCTTACTAGAACCAGGAAGTATGACCATATTAACCCGGTCCTGTCAACACTGCACTGGCTCCCTATCAAGCATCGCATAGATTTTAAAATATTGCTTATTACTTATAAAGCCCTGAATGGTTTAGCACCTCGGTATTTGAATGAGCTCCTTTTACATTATAATCCTCTACGTCCGCTACATTCTCAAAACTCAGGCAATTTGATAATACCTAGAATATCAAAATCAACTGCAGGCGGCAGATCCTTTTCCTATTTGGCGCCCAAACTCTGGAATAACCTACCTAACATTGTTCGGGAGGCAGACACACTCTTGCAGTTTAAATCTAGATTAAAGACCCATCTCTTTAACCTGGCATACACATAACATACTAATATGCTTTTATTATCCAAATCTGTTAAAGGATTTTTAGGCTGCATTAATTAGGTAAACCGGAACCGGAAACACTTCCCATAACAACCTATGTACTTGCTACATCATTAGAAGAATGGCATCTACGCTAATATTTGTCTGTTTCTCTCTTGTTCCGAGGTCACCGTGGCCACCAAATCCAGTCTGTGTCCAGATCAGAGGGTCACTGCAGTCACCCGGATCCAGTACGTATCCAGACCAGATGGTGGATCAGCACCTAGAAAGGACCTCTACATCCCTGAAAGACAGCGGAGACCAGGACAACTAGAGCCCCAGATACAGATCCCCTGTAAAGACCTTGTCTCAGAGGAGCACCAGGACAAGACCACAGGAAACAGATGATTCTTCTGCACAATCTGACTTTGCTGCAGCCTGGAATTGAACTACTGGTTTCGTCTGGTCAGAGGAGAACTGGCCCCCCAACTGAGCCTGGTTTCTCCCAAGGTTTTTTTCTCCATTCTGTCACCGATGGAGTTTCGGTTCCTTGCCGCTGTCGCCTCTGGCTTGCTTAGTTGGGGACACTTCATCTACAGCGATATCGTTGACTTGATTGCAAATAAATGCACAGACACTATTTAACTGAACAGAGATGACATAACTGAATCCAATGATGAACTGCCTTTAACTATCATTTTTGCATTATTGACACTGTTTTCCTAATGAATGTTGTTCAGTTGCTTTGACGCAATGTATTTTGTTTAAAGCGCTATATAAATAAAGGTGACATTGACATTGACATAAGACTAAATGTTGCTTCAAATAAGAAGGATAATTTAAAAAGATACATTTATAGACAAACTGAAGCCAGTGTAGCTGTCGTCTGGCCTTTGGTGATAAGAGATTCAATTGTTGATACATATGACAATGATGGGTTAGAAACGGACATCTCAACACAAATCTACAGAGACTGTTATAGACAACATATAGGGATTTAAGGTGTGAATCTGTTGTACTCATATAGACAAAGTCAGAATAATCAATAATAGGAAATAAAAGCTGTTACAATTCTTAATCTAATCAATGGTGTGAAGCAATTAATTGAACGGTATAATAGTCTTAAATTATAATTAACTTTTTTCACTATAGAGTCAATATGAGGCCTGAAGGAGAGGCTGTAGTCGAGCCAGAGGCCCAAATATTTAAATTCCTCAACATTCTCCATAAGTGTACCATCTGAGAATTTAATTATTAGACTATTACCTTGGTTATGTCGGGCAGACCTAGTGGAAAATAACATACTATATGACTTACTTTTATTGAGTATAAGTCCATTATCCAGAAACCACTTTTGAGTAGTATTAAAATCAAGTTGCAGTGAGGATTGAATCGAATTAATATCATGTTTTGAAGAATAAATAACTGTATCATCGGCATACAAGAGAATTTGAATTTCAGAGCACATTTGTGGGAGGTCATTAATGAAAATAGAAAATAAAAGAGGGCCTAAACAAGAACCTTGTGGAATACCATTTTCCATTATCATGAACTGGGAGAGAGCACCATTGAAAATTACACACTGCCGTCTGTAGTGAAGATATGAGTTAAACCATAAAATGGACTGTTCAGAGAGACCAATGTTATAAAATTTAAATGCTTTAGTAAGATCTATAAATATTGCTCCAGTGGACATATTATTGTCCTAAGAAGATGTAGCATCGTTAACAAATTTTGTAAGAACAGTAGTGGTGGAGTAATTGGGCCTAAAACCTAATTGGTTTGGAGAAAAAATTGAAAACTCATTAATGTATTTAAACAATCTCTTGATACTTTTATTACATTATTAACATTTGAGATTGGTCTGTAATTGTTAGGATCGAGAGGATCACCACTTTTGTATAAAGGTGTTACTCTAGCACACTTCCACAAGACTGGAACTTTACAAGTAGACATAGATAAATTAAATAGATCACATAATGGATATACTAGAATATGAGGCAATCTTAATAAACTTTATCTCCAGACCATCTATACCAACACCACTTCCAGATTTAATTTCGGAGATTGCCTGCTGTACCTCGTTAAGAAGAATTGTGGTACATTACTATTTACGGAGTTGGAGTAACAGAAATCAGGTGGACGTAAATTACAAACAGAAGAAAAGTGCTGATTAAAGGCGTTAACCACAGAATTTGGATCACTTATAATATTATTATTTGTTTTTAGTTTTACAAGGGAATTCTTATTAGGTTTATTCAACAGGCAATTATGTTTTTTCCTAAAATGTTTTGTATTTGTAAAATCATTTAATAGTGAATGTTTATAATAGTCAGATTTGGCTTTTCTTGTTTTAACAGTTTTAACATGTTTATACAGTACAGGACATGGTAGATGTCTACCCTTCACTTTGACTGATGCTCATGGAGCATGTTTATCTATAACTTTTGTTACCTCAGTATAAAAAAATTCCAGGCATCATCAACATAAGGAATTAATTCCATCCTGTTCCAATTAATACATAACATATCTTGAATAAATGCATCATTATTCATATTTTTTAATTGTCTTACCTTGATTATTTTAGGTGGTAGATGAGGTAACCTTATTTTCCAGATACAAAAGATGACTGAATGGTCACTAAAGCAATCAGATAAAACACCTGAATAAACAATTCTATTGGGATGCGTGACCAAGATCCAGTCTAAGACCTGGAGTTCCCCTCCACTCTGGTAGGCTCTAGTATTAATTGAGGAAAAGTTAGGCTCTCAAACTGATTCCGCTCTTTCAAAGAGGACCTATCAAGCCAATTTCGATTGAATTCTCCCAATACTATAATTTTGTCAAAACAATTTAAATAATTAATGGTCCTAAGAATATTATTTATTGATTCGGATGGAGAATTAGGAGATCTGTATATGTTTCCTATGATCAACCGTTTGTTTTGAAGAAAACATATTCTAACAAAAAGGCATTCAAAATGCATGGGGCTTTCTCTTGCAATAATAAGTTCAGAAGATAAATTTGTAGAAACATGAGTAGCAACTCCCCATTACTATTTAACCAAGTTTCAGACAGAGTAATAACAGCAGGTTCGTTATAAGAGAGCCATTCTCTAAGAAGATCAATTTTATGAAGTAGACTCCTGATATTTAAGTGAGTAACTAATAAGCCTTTAATCATAGTCATTCATAAGTAGATAAGAGAGAGGGACATGGGATTGGATGGAAGAGCAACACACATAAACACACACACATCCACACTCGTTTCTCTAAGCACACACAAACGAGCACAGACTGCTTGGTACAGAACATTGAAAATAAAAAATATAAAAGGGAAAAGGGAAACAGAAAAGGGAAACAGACCATCTGCGAATATATACTGAATGTTGTATTTACATAATTTACTTATTAAACTCCCAATATGAACAAAACAAAATAGAGCCCATTCTAGTAACATTATAAAAATAAATAAATCTCACCATACCACTAAGGGGAATATGCTTCAACTTTTAGCAAAGGCTTAAAAAAAACACAATTTGCTTTAAGCAATATGGATACGATCACCATTATACTCAAGTTGTTTTTTCTCCCGGGCAAGTCGGAGGATTTTATGTCTATCAAGGAGATTGAGACACTTCACCATAATCACCCTTGGCCTAGCGCTGTCCTCGGTCCGATGCATTGGAGAGCGGTGAGCCCTCTCTATAGCTGGGGGAGTAGTAAAGCTTTCTTTCCCGAATAACTGCTGGATCAGACTGGAAATAAATCCACATATGTCCTTGCCCTCCAACTCCTCGGGAACATGAATAAAGCGCAGGTTATAAACCCTGTTACGATTCTCGGCATCATCCACCTTGTCCCGCAGGTAAGCATTTTCACTCTCAAGTGTTTTGATATGCTTTTCAAGATCAGATATATTATCCTCGTTGCCATCGACTCTTTGTTCAAGCTCCAATATATGTTCTCCCCTTTATTGTGTCTAAGTTCATCTGTAGATTGTCCATCTTTACATAAAGATGGGAAACCATTTTGGACTTTAGTTGTTGCAGTGCGTCCAAGAGGAATTTGTTTGACGCGGACTGGTCCATTGTCGTAATGGCATAGATCAAAGCTGACTGCTCCATAGTAGAGCTTGCTTAAATCAATAATCAGTGAAAACTTTGTTTATAGGCTTTCAGATTCAATAAATACTTATAGCAGAATTAGTTAGAAGCAAATAATTCCATAATTAGCAAACAGTCTACACCAAACACTCACTCCACCGCCCCCATCTGTGGTCTGAGAAAGTCAGCTGATCATCAATCATAACTCCAAGGCTTCTAGCTGTTTTTGAAGGCGTTATGGTTGATGTGCCTAACTTGATGGTGAAATTGTGATGAAACGATGGGTTTGCTGTAATCACAAGCAGTTCTGTCTTGGCAAGGTTGAGTTGAAGGTGATGGTCCTTCATCCAGCAAGAAATGTCAGTTAGACAAGCTGAGATCCAAATAGCTACCATCATCAGGATGGAATGAGAGGTAGAGTTCAGTGTCATCAGCATAGCAGTGGTATGAAAAGCCATGTTTCTGAATGACAGAATTTGTACAGTGTCCCAACTTTTTTGGATTCAGGTTTGTATTAACAAAGCTAGAACATGTTATCTGCAACATTTTGAGGATTTTGTTGAGGTAACAGATTATGTAATGTTCTCAATAAAACATTGTTACAATGTTTCAGGATAACAAAATACAAATATTCTCTCAGCCACATTTGGGGAATGTTATAGGAACATCACCAAGGCCTGAGACTGTGTGATGTTTTTATAAAACGTTCTTGATATGTGATATAATAACAAAGCTAAAACATTTTACCTGCAAAATTTTAGGGATGTTTTGAGTATGTTGTTGAGGTAACAGATTATGTAATGTTGTCAATAAAACATTGTTACAATGTTTCAGTATAACAAAGAAAGAACAATCTTAAAGCAACATTAGGAGAACGTTATAAGGCTGTCATTGAGGCCAGAGTTGATTAAATATTTTTTATAAAACGTTCTTGTAGCGTGATGTAATAAGAAAGCTAGAACATTTTACCTGCAAAATATTAGAGATGTTTTGAGGATGTTGTCGAGGTAACATTTTATGTAATGTTGTCAATAAAACATTGGCATATTGATTCTAGATAACAAACAAAGAACATTCTCTCAGCCACATTAGGAGAACGTTGTAGGAACATAACTGAGACTTGAGCTTGTATAATGTTTTTATAAAACGTTCTTGTAATAAGATGTAATAACAAAGCTAGAACATTTTACCTGCAATATTTTGAGGATGTTTTGAGGATGTTGTTGAGGTAACAGAAAACATTATTATAATGTTTCAAGATAACAAAGAAAGAACATTCTCTCACATTAGGGGAACGTTATAGGTATCACAATGATCGAGTCACAAGATCCAAGTGTGAGGTAAAAATGGTTTATTTCAACCTGTCCTCCAACTAATACGCTTGTATAGGTCGTTTGTCCAAATCCCTGAAATACGACCCATCAGTGCGTGTACTACAATTGCGCCCCTATCGGCAAAAGGTCGTTTTCATATTAATGTTTTGTACTCTTTTATTTGCCCTCTGGTTTGCGTTTCGTGTAGCTCAGTTAGTAGATTATTGTTAATCTAATCTAATCGTTATACGTCAATTCATGACGATAGACGCAACGCGACACTGTCATTATTTTTACGCCCGCTAGAGGGCGCTTAACTTTAAAACGTAAATATAGGTCGTAATAAATGCCTATATGACCTATATGGTCGTTTGTTGTTGGAGGACAGGCTCGTTTATTTGTAACTCTGACAGTCAGATGAATCACGTCCAGAGAAATGGGCTTTAATTTAGAAACATGAAACACCGGATGAATTCTCCTGTACGCCGGAGGGAGTTTAAGGCGGACTGCCACCGGACTAATAATTTTGGTGACAGTAAATGGGCCAATAAATTTGGGCGCAAGCTTATTACTGACAGATTGGAGAGGAATATTCGTTGATTAACCTGTTAGCCAGCACCCCGACGCCCTCATCCTGAAAGCCGCTAAACTCGCACGTGTCAGTATTTACGAATAGATTAAATGAAACGGGACAAATTTAATCTTGACAAACTATGTATCATTACAAAGATCTAAGCTTCAAGCATCGACGACAGATCGCTGTTTTTCAATGGAAAGCTTATAAAGACTGTATTTGCTACATTTGTGTAAGATGTATACATAAAAACATGAGCAATGGAAACGCTGTACATACCAGATCTGTCGTAATAACGAGTCATAAACACATACACAGCTGTAAATCCCGGTTTAGTTAGAAAGGTAAGGGTCCACTGAACGACATCTCATGGAGCACGTTTAGTCCAACGAAGCAATAACGTTGTAATATGGATCATAATTCCTTTGTTTACGTTTCAGTTCTTCAGCGAACTGTTTGTGTCCGTTATGGAATAACTCACGGTCAGAAACTGTGTCTTGGTAGTAAAAAAATGGCATGGTTTTGCAGCGTACAGTGTCACAAACAGAATGAGACGATCCACCGGAAAAAAGAATGAATGAAAGATAGGCAAAAGATAGTATATTTGAATTCTGCCGCTCCCTCATGACACGCTCTGACGCACCTGTCAGCTGATGGAGGCGGAACTTATAGCGACCGCCTTTTTCTTTGTTTCTTTTATTTTTCAACAGTTTTTATATATGTGAGAGTGTGTTTTATGTTGAATGTGAATGTATCTGCATGATAACCATCTGTTTGAGTGCAAATCAGCCCAAATCAGCTCGCTATTACTGCATGATCACGGCTATCAAAGTGAACGCATCTATATGAATAGAGAGAGTGGATTATTTAGCGCATTTGTGTTATTACCATCTGTATAAGTGGCCATCAGCACATCAGCACTTATTTGCATCATAATTCATTGTAAATGCTGCATTTCTAGTAATCTCAGGATTTTCTGTAACTGGCAAACATAGTTAAATCTTTTTTTATTCTTGTTATTCTTATTTTTCTTACTCAAATATTCTTATTGTATTATTCTAGTGTTCAAATAAATCACTTATATGATGTCTAAGTTTCTGTCTAGTGTTTTATAATGGAAAAAAAACTATGCAGTGGTATGTTTAATGACTAAATAGTTTGTAGAAGCCTTCAATACTGTTGGTAAATATTTTTTTTATATTTGGGGGGTGGGGGGTGTTGACATAGTCTCATAAAAATATTTGCAGGAGTCTCATTTTTCATGATATCTTATTCAGATTTGAAATAGAAACGCATGAGACATGTGACTTTCAACCCATTACTTTTCTAGATTGCTCCAGGTATCATTTAATGTATTTTCATATCAAATAAAAAAAATATTTAAGTGTGGTAAAAAAGAAAAGTGTCTATAACTTTTAATATTTTTGAGCATTATCAAATCTGGTTGATAAAAAGTAAAGCCCAACGTGTCTTCTTTCCAAAGACACCAAAATTATGTTTGTAACACACTGAAGTAGGAAACTGTTATAATTATAAGTTAGGTAGAGCACTTTCAGCTGTGAGTCCCATAATGGGGGGTGCTGACTAACAGGTTAAAGCCTAACAGTCGGCCCCAGTAATTTACAAAATTCTCTCCAAAGTTTGGAAACAAACTGAGGCCCCCTGTCAGAGACTACTTCCATCGGGAAGCCATGTAAGCGATAAATGTGATCTATGACAGCAACCGCTGTTTTTCTGGCAGAAGGTAATTTAGGCAGAGGAATGAAATGAGTTGCCTTCGAGAACCGGTCCACCACGGCGAACCTTCGATACGATGTCCCACGTGACTGCAGAAATAAAGACTTTCTGCGGTGCAATGGGTTCGGAAAAAGATATGCATGGAAAATGCATTTCTCCACCTTGACAAAAAGCCCATTCTCTAACAGCCTCTGAAGCACTCGCCTGACGTGTTGAACATGTTCCTGGAGAGAATGAGTAAATATCAGTATGTCATCCAGGTAGACATAAATGAACTGATCTACCATATCTCTCAACACATCGTTGATGAGTGCTTGGAATACCGCGGGGGCGTTACAAAGGCCAAAAGGAAGAACAAGATATTCAAAGTGCCCCCTGGGGGTATTAAAAGCGGTCTTCCATTCATCCCCCTCTCTTATGCGAACTAAATGATAAGCGGTACGGAGATCTGATTTCGTGAAAAATGACGCCCCCTGCAGACGCTCGAAAGCTGACGACATCAACTGCAAAGGATAAGTATTCTTCACCGAGTTGTCATTCAACCCTCGATAATCAATACAGGGACGAAGAGAGCCGTCTTTCTTTTTCACTAAAAAAATCCCGCACCCGCTGGAGAGGAAGAGGGGCGGATGATCTTGGCTGCAAGAGAATCAGAAATATATTTCTCCATGACCTCCCTCTCCGGATTGGAAAGCGAATATAATTTGCCTTTAGGTGGAGATGTACCTGACAATAACTCTATAGCACAGTCATTGGGACGATGCGGAGGTAGAGAAGCAGCCCGAGACTTACTGAACACTCTCTTCAGGTCGAGGTAATTACGTGGCACGTTAGACAGGTCAGTGTGATCATCCTGAAACACAGAACAAGACACAGGAGTACATGCAGATAACAGACATGACGCATGACAATATTCACTACAGGACAAGACAGAATTCTTTCTCCAGTTTATGTGGGGATTATGGAGCACTAGCCAGGGATGCCCCAAAACCACAGGAGCAGCAGGAGTCAGTTAGTTAAGAGAAAATGAATGTTTTCAGTGTGTTGTCCAGAGATGATGAGTTTGACGGAGACTGTGGAATGTGTGACGGAGGGAAACGGCTGACCATTTAATGCCACCACAGAGATGGGCTGAGAGAGTTCCAACATAGGTATCTTAAGTCTTTTCACGACATTAATGTCTAGAAAATTACCCTCCGCACCCGAATCCACCAAAGCCTCACAGTCAAAAGAGAGAGAATGGAGAGTCAGCCTTGCCGGTAGCGACGTAACAGAAAGAGAGGATTTAAGAGTTGCTCCACCCATCAGCAACCTCTTACCTACTGGCCGGCACCGGCTTTTACTGGACATTGCAGAAGCTACCTTAGATTCCTCGGTGGGAAACAATGACGGTTGAAGAGAAATATAAAGGGAGCATTTAGCCAAAAATGAGCGACACAACTGGGGCTCCCCGTAATAAAAGGCTGGTGGTGGTAGACGAGGCTCAGGAGAACAAATGCTTTGATCCACGGCGGCTGGTGGATTGGACGCAGGTGTTTGCTGAGAAGAAACGGTCTCTAACTTGAAGCGCTGAAACTGAGTGGAAAGTTCCGAATCCTGAGCGACCAAGGCTTGGACAGCACGACCCGTGGCCATCATCTGATCCTCCTGGCGTTCAATGCGAGAGTTACTACTGGATAAAAAGTCTCGTAATTCTGTTGAGCTGGCTGGATCCATCTTGGTTGGTTCGTTCTGTCACAATGATCGAGTCACGAGATTCAAGTGCGATGTAAAAATGGTTTATTTGTAACTATGACCGTCAGCAATGAGAACGTAGGAAGATGATGGTATAACCCCAGATGAATCACGTCCAGACCACTCAAGCAGCAGTAACTCAATACCAGCGCAGGAATCCTAGGTGGGTGAGGAATAAGGTCCAGATCGCTCAGGCTGCAGTGACTCAAACCCAGCGCAGGAATCCTAGGCGGGCGAGAAATAAGGTCCAGAGAATCCCAACTGGAGGGACAGGAGCACAACTACACAAGACAGACAGACTAGAATCAACGAACCAACAACACGAACAGGATGCCAGCCAAACTTAAAGGCAGCGCAATGAGATGCAGCTGGTGCTCATTAGCGCAGCTGCTGCTAGTTAACAGACGCACACAATCAGACAGAGACGCAAGATGAACGCACTGACCCATGAACCATGACAACAGGAACATCACTGAGGCCTGAGATGGTGTTATGTTTTTTTATAAAACGTTCTTGTAATGAAAGTGAAAGTGAAATGACATTCAGCCAAGTATGGTGACCCATACTCAGAATTCATGCTCTGCATTAAACCCATCCGAAGTGCACACACACAGAGCAGTGAACACACACACACACACACACACACACACACACTGTGAACACACACCCGGAGCAGTGGGCAGCCATTTATGCTGCGGCGCCCGGGGAGCAGTTGGGGGTTCGATGCCTTGCTCAAGGGCACCTAAGTCATGTTATTGAGGGTGGAGAGAGCACTGTACATGCACTCCCCCCACCCACAATTCCTGCCGGCCCGAGACGCGAACTCACAACCCTTCGATTGCAAGTCCGACTCTCTAACGATTAGGCCACGACTTCCAACGTGTGATATAATAACAAAACTAGAACATTTTACCTGCTAAATATAAGGGATATTTTCAGGATGTTGTCAAGGTAACATATTATGTAATGTCAAGTAAATAACAGTGTCAAGGTCCATAAAAGTTATGAAAGATGTCTTCAGAACACTGAATTGGAGTATTCTGAATCAGAGTTATATGAAGCGACGAGAATACTTTTTGTAAGCAAAGAAAACAAAAATAATGACTTTATTCAATTCATTTGTCAGTCTCCTCTGTGTCACTCCATATCACCGTATGTTCTTTTTAACTTAACCCAAAAAATTAAATTCAGTCATTAATTACTCACCCTAATTTGGTTCTAAACCCGTAACTTCATTCATCTTCAGAACACACGCGGAGGTGAAGAATTGTTGAATAAAGTGGTTTATTTTTTATTTTTTTGTGCACAAAAAGTATTCTCTTAGCTTCGTAAATTTATGATTGAACCACTGGACCATTTTAACAATTTTCTTTACTATGTTTGTGTGCCTTGCAGTGATGCGCGGGTTGATCCAAAATGAGCAGGTGCCTGCGGTCACCCGCGGTTACGAGTCATTCAAAAAAAATTTTATGATATTTGGGTCGCGGTCGGTCGGTTAATTTGAAATAAAGATGCCAATTAAACCTTTGTAATTAATATAGTACTAGACACAATTTTGAAATACATAGGCCTACACTTTATTGGCTGAATAACTGGCATGATTAAAGAGTGACCACCTATCCCACTTTACGTTGTACTGTACAGCAATTTTACCCTTTGTCCCGCCTCACGCAAATTGAGCATCTGTCCTGCTTTTTCATTCGACCCTGCCTAATAAATACACGGATACGTCCAAAGGCATACTGTTAACTTATGTCCAATAGTTCAGAGGAGAGCAATAAAAGTGTTAGTCGATAGGCTGAGTCGTACGTCAATCAAACTGTTGACTGGTGCCCGAATGCCTCCTCAACATTCAAAAATCTCAAATTGGAGAGCGCGTGCTGTTCAAGCAGCCATGGCTAGTGTGGCCACGAAAAATAGAAGATGCACTTTTAATAGCGAATGGACCGCAAAATACTCTTGGTTAAGACCTGTAGATGGCGAAGCAGAGAGAGCTTTTTGCATTTTATGCAAAAGCAGTTTTTCTGTGGGACATGGTGGAGAATACGACGTGAAGTGACATGGTGCATGTGAGAACCACAGAAAAAAAAAGCACATAATCAAGAAATATGCAAATCAGTGCAATCGTTTTTCAATAAACCAAATGACCCACAGGCTGACAAAGTTTGGGCAGCAGAAGTGATGAGCATTTATCATGCCATAACGTTACATCACACACATTCATATCGCTCTACCGACTGCAGTAACAAGTTAGCCCAGTAATTTTTCCAGATTCTGAAATAGCTAAGAAAAAAGCTGTAGAAACTTTGGGTGATATTTTGGGTCAGGTAGTGTCTTAATCTTTTAGTCGGTGGGTTTTAAAAGAAATATAGGCAATATATTACAGAAAGCTTGAAATGTATACTTTTAAACGAAAATATTCAAACCAAAATAAACAGGCTAACGTTACTCTCTGATTATGTAATCCATATGATTACAACAATTAAATGTCTCCTTGCTAATTTAAACACATTCATAATAATTTTTTTAACTGGTTCTTTGTGGCAAGCCTTATATGTGTGGTCTTAATGCTTATTATCCTGTAGGCTATAGCCTATTTAAGTAATTAAATTAATATAAAGGGGCGACGCATTTACTACTTTTAAAAAACTCGAATTGTTTCAGTACTGTGTTTTGAACCAACCAATCAGTGAATTCCCATCTTTTCCTGGCGGTTTTACAACCCATTCTCACTCCAAAGGCGTCAAAAACCGAAGCATGGTCAAGCGCCCCTAGCGTCACTTTTAAGACAGAAAGCTGCGGAGGCAGACATTTGCAACAGTAAGTCTGTGATAGTTTGACCCTTTTATCAAACATTCCTGCTGTTATCATTTGTACAGCATTTGTTGTTTCTTAAACTGATGCACTGTCCAAATACCCACACTTGCCATCTTTGCACTTGACCACTTGATTACTTATTTGACGTCTTTCCAGTATTTGGCCTAGTGTTCGAGTGAGCATGATGACCACAAGTGTGTGTCGAACTTTTCATGACCTGGGGCCTCATTTATAAACATTGCGTACGCACAAAAGAAGGCGTACGCCACTCTCTACGCAATAATTGATATTTATAAAAAGCAAACTTGATGGGAAACTGTGCGTTCCTTCACGCAAGCTCTGACCCAGGCGTACGCACAAAAACGGGTGAAATGAGAAATGGCGACACCGTCGGCAGATGGAAGAAACACGTGAAAGTGAAAGTGAAAATGACAATACTGCCTCTCATAAATAACATGAAGACTTCACAAAGCAAGTCTTACAATTAACAGCCTACACAAACACCCGTTTGATCGATCAGCAGTGAAACAAACAAAAAAAATCAAACGAAAATTACAACAGAAATTCAAATGAACACATATTTGCAAAAAGAAAAGTGAAATATGTTCTGCAATAATATTGGCATGTTGTGCAATTCATCCTCATAAATAATATAGTTAACAGAATGAAATAATGTACAAAACTGATATTATCGTCAATGTGTCCGTCTGGCAGAGCAGATATAGATGCAATTAGATAGACAGATAGATAATTAAGGAGATAGATAGATAGATAGATAGATAGATAGATAGATAGATAGATAGATAGATAGATAGATAGATAGATAGATAGATAGATAGATAGATAGATAGATAAATAAATAGATAGATGTATTAATTGTCCACTGGGGAAAGTTGTTTTCATAGTAAAACATTTCTTCATAAGCTACGGAATTATGGTATTCATGCATATGCCTTGAACGCATCTTTAGACAGCAAGAAGACTTGCTGGCAAACGAGGACGAGTGGCTTATGAGCCGGTTCCGACTTCCTCGAGCCGTCCTGTTGGACCTCTGCGGGCTTTTGGGCCCGGCGTTACAGAGGAGCACTCGGAGGAACCACGCCGTGCCAGTCCCACTTCAAGTCCTAACAACACTAGGATTCCTGGCAACTGGCACTTTTCAGGGGGAATTGACTGACAGGTCAGGAATATCTCAGCCGACCCTTAGCCGGGTAATGCCAGATGTGTTAAAGGCATAATAGCTTCGTCCCATGATTCCATAAAGTTTTCATACACGGCGGGTGAACAGGCAAACAAGAAAGCTCAATTTGCAGCTATGTATGGTTTCCCAAATGTCATCGGTGCTATTGACTGCACTCATGTTGCCATAAGGGCACCGAACGTTAATGAAAATGCTTTCATTAATAGAAAGCATTTTCATTCAATCAATGTCCACATTATTTGTGATGCAGACATGTTGCTCACTAATGTAGTAGCTCGGTGGCCTGGGTCAACCCATGACTCATTTATTTTAAGACACAGCAGTGTTGGACGCAGACTCGAGGCTGGTGCTATACGTGATGGCTGGCTTCTTGGTACGTTTGATTATAGACATTCACATTTTAATGTACTTCAATGTCTTAACCCTTTCACTATCCTTGCAGGGGACAGTGGATATCCCCTCAAACAGTGGCTGCTTACGCCTTTCCTCAACCCACATAGTGCAGAGGAAAGGCACTACAACATGTGCCACAGCCGAGCTCGCGCAATAGTGGAGCGCACCATCGGCCTGTTTAAGGGCAGATGGCGCTGCCTCGACTGCACTGGAGGGAGGTTATTGTACACGACTGAAGAGGTGTGCCAAATCGTGCTGGCATGTGCTGTGCTACACAATGTGGCACAGCTTAAAAACGTGCCTCTACCTCCTGGCGCCGATTGCTGTGTTGGCCGCAACCCTGAACCCCATCCCCAGACATTTGAGCCAAATGCTGCTGCTGTGCGCCAGCGTTTGGAAGTGATGCGTCGCTTGTAAAGAACAACAAAAGGTGTGGAAAATATTATTTATTCAAGAATTCCCTCATCGTGCAGTTTATTTCAGTCAGCGCAGTCTTGATTTCGCCCAACTCCTTGGCCACCTCTTTGATTGAACTAATGACTTCCCTCTGCATTTCAAGGACTGCATCGGTGAGGACACGTCCACTGCTGGAGGGTTGAGAGCCGCGTGCCGTGGAGACGCTGTCTCCAGACGGCTGCTCAGCTGCAGCATCGTAACCACTGGCCCCGCTGGAACACCCAGCAACTGAAATAAAATTGTTCTATATTAATAAACTGTAATTGTGTAGCCTGCATACATGTGACTTGACTGCATTCATTTTACTTATTTCTCTTACCTGTGTCACCCAGTGCATCTGGTGCGTCAGTGTCCCCCTCCGCCTCAGTCACCACTCCACTTAATAGGGATTCCCCAATAATTGCCACCAGTCTCTCATCAAGAGGGGTCAGCTCCGGTGTCCCCTTTCCCCCACCCGTGGCAGACACACTCTGGCGATGGAGCGCTAGACGTTTTTTTGCCTCGACTTTGATTTCCGACCATTTCTTTTTTATTTCGGCCACGGTCCGAGGTTGTGAGACTACAGCATTTACGGCGTCTGCAACCGTTTGCCACTCAAGTGCCTTTTTGGCATTAGTAATGCCCACACTGTGCCCTCCAAACAACATTTTTCTCCTCTTTTCCACCTCGCCAACGATAACTTCTACTTCACATTGTTACGTTTTTTTGATTTCCTCTCTGTGTTTGCCATGATTTCGCAATCAATGAATATTAACTTGTGGGCGTTTCACAGACTATTTATGGACAACTATGGGCGTGTCATGAAGCCGCAAAAGCTGCGCTACATTTAAAATTGATTGTGATTTATTAAGGGAAAAATGCGTAGGATGTGCGTGCGCACGGTTTTATAAATCCAAATATTTCTGTGCGTACGCACGTCCTATGTTTCATCCGTACGCCACTTCTGACGCAAATCCTACGAAAAGTTTTATAAATGAGGCCCCTGATGACTGTGTTTCCCAATCCTGGAGAACCCCAACACTGCACGGTTTTGGTGTCTCTCTTATCTAACACACACACTTTTGAGGTCTTGGAGTCTACACTGATGAGCTGATGAGCTGAATCAGGTGTGTTTGATCAGGGAGACATCTCAAATGTGCAGTGTTGGGGTTCTCCAGGACCAGGATAGGGAGCCACTGCCTTATGGAACACACTTATGTGTTTACAGAGATTTTTAATATCTAATTATCAATATTTCCACATACTGTACATTGGACAGCTTTCCGTGCCCTCTTGTGAGATCTCGGCAAAAAGTCTGACGATTTATTCCAAAACATGATGCATGATGAGATAAACTAAGCGTTGTATAGTGCTCCAGAGCAGTATTGGAGAGGTTTAGTGTGTGTTAAGGACACTGTGCTTTGGCATTATTAAGACCGGGGACAGTCTTTTGCACACACTGTCACGTACACACACTCTCAAGTGGCCAAGACTGCAAGTGTGGGTATCTGGACTGGGTCAAAGTCTTAAAAATGAACCCTAAACACAGTCGCACATCACAGTCTTAATAATTCCGTTTAACACTTGTATGATATTGTATAAGCCCCAGGACTGTCTCATCTGACACTATCAAAAGAATTCATATGACTATAGCTTGCTATTAATTACTTGCTTTTAATAATGGATGCATTTAACATTTAATTATACAGCATCTATACAGAGACTCTTATGGTCTCTGTACTCTTAAGACTCTTATGGTCTAAACAAAACCCAGTGTAATGTATAAGTTGAATGTAATGTAATATTTCCTTTTTTTCTGTCTTACAGGTTTGTTTGCGGATAACACTGTAGTTCTCCATCATGCACAAGGACTCACCTCGTTAACTCTTTATCCCCCGCACACACAGAAATGGTCCCTGGATCAGTGATTAGACTTTGCAGTGGTTTGATTTTTGCAGAAGATGTAACGTTGTTTTAATTAAGCTTATAATGAATACATTACAGAACCAGTGATGAAAACAATAGTTAAAAATAGTATTTTTTGTATTGATAAAGCATTGTGTTCTCTTTTCCAAGCTTCATACAGTAAACTTTACTTGGTGTCTTCCTAATGCTTTTATCATTAAAAAAAGCATCAGTTCTCATCAGGAGTTTTAGTAAAGGAGATATTCACACACAGTCATCCCCTAGTTCCAGTCATGAAGTGAATTCATGATGTTATTGTCAAAGGTAGCAGGTGTTTGTTTTCCTGAACACTTTCTCTGTCTTCCATTGTTCGGCCAATCGGTGTTTATTTGATGCTGTGCTGATAGAGTTTTACAGATGATATTGCACACTTGACATGCATGTCTTCATGATGTTATTTTGTGAGTTTGAAACATTTACATTGTGTTGTATAACATTTTGGTCAATTTAATTTTTAAGAAAATATATCTTTTTCCAGTGTTCTCTGAAAGACATACTGTATTTACGGTTTTGTTTTTTAATAAAAGCATTTTCATTTGCATGCTGAAAACAGTTAACGTTTACAACATAACTGCCTTTTTATTCTTTATGGTGGCAAAAACGAGCTTGGTGACAGAGGATGCAGTGCTGTAATTTGGGCACGCTGTCTTTAAATGAGTTTGACATAAATAAATACTGGAAGATCCTTACAAAACTATGCATGTTCATTATGATTTATGTATTTATTTATTTATTCATTCATTCATTCATTCATTCATTTTTTCTTTTTCTTTTTTGTTTTTATTCCTAGAGTTCAAATGGTAGAGAATGGTAAATCAAAGAAACACAAATGTGAACAATTTTAACTTTAAAACACAATGTAATATACAATGTAAATTTTAGAAGCACATCATTCGATTAGTAAATATATTTGTCTTTGGTCAAAAAAAAAATCTAAATCTTAAAAATGTGTCTTATATTTAATGAGAGGAATCTATCTGTTGGATACAACTGCGACTGCTGGGCATGTGCACATCAATATTGCCAAATTTTTGTCAAGCTGAACAACGGAGGAAGGTGTAGACGTTAATAAAACAGAATCTAATAAGTAGCAAATTTAATCTATTGTTAACCGAATCTATCCCTTCAGCCGAAAAACGAAAGACATCTGTCATAAATTGATAAAGAAGTGTGACGCCGCTGCTCAGCTTTGATGTCATTGGCTGTGAATTTTCAGAACAGTTTGTGGTTGGACTATCTTTTAACCCATATTAAACAGCGCATCATGTTAAAAAGTATGTTTTGCTGCTATCATCACATTAGTAATATATTAAGTCAACAATGAAGTGTTGCTATCTTGAGAAAAATGACATCTTTAGCGAGATCCTATCCCTAACCCTAAGCATAACTTCAATGAACTACAAAAAACAGCCCCTAGTTTTGCCTTTCCATAGATAGAACGATGGAGGCTTGTGGGTAATGTAGTTTAAAACTTTTTTATTAACGAAACGAAATAAATTATTTATTTAAAGGAAAACTGGATATATAAATATGTTCAATGTGCAAACCTCTATGATATATTTGAGAGGCAGGATGAAATGTGGTATTTAACAGTGAGCAATATTTAAAATGCCTTTATGCCAGCTTTCCATTTATTTCTGAAAAATGAACTCAACATTATTTTATCAGCATAGCATAAGTAGTAATCCTGCTGATTTTCGCTTTGATACGTTAATTGGACTCTGATTTACAGCCATTTGAAATGCACAGTTTTGGGCTCTTCCAGGGGGTGCTACTGGGCCCCTGGGGGTAGAAGGGCAGTAAAACCTACATATTTGTATTCTCCTTATCATGGACAACAAACTGAGCTGAGTCACATTTCTATCTGACAGTTTTCACAGTTCACCTTTTTCTATTCTTACATCATTGCTATTATACCTTTTGACAGGACATTTTGAGGCCATCCGATGAAACATGGAAAAATTATAAAGAAATTATTTAATAATGAAAATAATATATTATTTCTTTGATTTTTGAAGTAAATGGCAATAAATATAATGGATGAACCTGCAACAACTTGCCTTTATCTATTCCCCACTGTAAAGCAGTAATCAAGGACAATTTATACTGTGATACTTCACTATTACACAATGACAAATTCATGCAGTGCTAAGAATATTTATATATATATGTAAACTAATTACCAACAATCAGTGTAAAAATGTCCTCCTCACCCCCGTATCTTGCTCCTCAGGTGCTGGACATCAGTAATGTGCATGCTCTTGGTTTTGATGCAGTACAAGATCCACGTTGATCATTCCTGCTACATTCTCAGCTATCCCTCAAGTGTTTGTAACAATAAAGCCCATGGCACCATCTTGCAATGCAAAATAATTAATCTCGTAACTCCCTTTATTTCACAAAAAATTTGCATATTTGTTACTAAAATATAAAAAAATAACTTTCTGGTGTACTGATGTCCCAGATGTTATTAATCTGATTCAAAAATGTTTCTGTCTTAAGTAAAAAATAATGCCAATAATTAATAATATGTAGTTTTTCCAAGTCTAAAATAAACACATGAGCCTACCTAGTAAAATGATGTATTTACCAAGAATCTTCAGAACACAATATTCACCATTTTCATTTTATTGAAACATAGACTATAAAGTTGATAAAGTAGCATCAGGACAAATAAGATTCAAGGAAAATAATTATTTTCTCATAAAAAATACATTAACCTCATATATTAATCAGTTCACACAGATGAGTGATGAAATGTCCTTAAAAGTCACAGTCCCATCCAGTCAACTGTGATACAGATCATGTGATACATATAAGACATGTGATACTGTTTCAGAAAATAATGATTCCTTATCATCACATCTAAACTGGTTTCATCTCCCCATCATGATCTTCTTCTCTCGTGTCTGGAAACAGTTTGTTGTTGATATCCAGCACTGATGTGGTGTAGCTTGTTCTCAGCCAGAGGATCTCTCAGTCCTAACATCCCAGACCTGGTCAAAGTGAAACAAACAATCCAGATGAAGTTGTTTAATGGACAGAGAGCTCAGCTTATGTTCTGTGTGATTGTAGCAGTGTGAGCAACTATGACCCTTGTAGTACTGTACACTTACCATTCTTCAAGCTGTTTTAAGACCTTTTGAGAAGCTTTTTCTTTGAAGACAATTTACCACATCCTCTTCTTTCACTCCTTTCAACAGCATCACTTGGTCAGAACCCCTCATTTGGCTGATGAGACCATCTGTACAAATTAAAATACTGCAATAAACAATTTAATTATGCAAGAATTAAGAAAAAGTTACAGAGGCAAAGGACTTGCTCATGAGACTCCATTAGCATGTGTAGTTTTCAGAGACTCTAGAATTGATCTAATCTTGCAGTAAATGTGTCTTTTTCCTCTAGAATCTTTCTCCAAAGTTCCTGACTTCTCTCACAAATGTGTTTTAGTCTGTGCAGTGTGGCTTTAGTCAGGCCTGGCTTTGCTAACATGCTGTAATTGTAATAGTATTAAAAATATATATATATATATAAAAACCTTAGAAAGAATAATTACGGCTGACATGAACAGTCCCATGAGAGATCATCATAAAGTCCTGTAACACATAACACAGCATTGCTTCAACACACACATACCAGAGGACTTGTGTTTGTTTGAGCACAATATGGCTGTCTTCATTCCTCATCCTAAGCAAATAATTTCCTTGGTCTTCCTTCTCTTCTGTAAAACAAGATAATCTCTACTTTGTGTGCAATTAATATTGTTCATTAAACATAATTAAGTTAATTTAAAATAAGATTCAGACCAGAGCATTTGATGAGTAAATGTTGATTCAAAAAAACTCTAAAC
Source organism: Carassius carassius (assembly GCF_963082965.1). Taxonomy (NCBI): domain Eukaryota; kingdom Metazoa; phylum Chordata; class Actinopteri; order Cypriniformes; family Cyprinidae; genus Carassius; species Carassius carassius. The sequence continues at coordinate 19,687,854 of NC_081790.1, read as the reverse complement.
AAATGTACCTGAGAAGAGCTGATCATGGCAAGATTCACTGAGTCTCAGTAATAGCTCTTTTAGTTTTTAGGAAGGTGTGTGAGGGTTGGCTCTTAAAAGAGCTGTTGAGCTCGATATTGTAGACAGCATTATCAAAAAAAAAAGCATTATCTGCAAACAATCCTGTAAGACAGAAAGGAAGGAAATATTAATTACGTGCAACTTATACATTACATTGGGTTTTGTTTAGACCATAAGAGCAGCCTCTGTAAAGATGCTGTATAATTAAATGTTAAATGCATCCATTATTAAAAGCAAGTAATTAATAGCAAGCTATAGTCATATGAATTCTTTTGATAGTGTCAGATGAGACAGTCCTGGGGCTTGTACAATATCATACAAGTGTTAAACTGAATTATTAAGACTGTGATGTGCGACTGTGTTTAGGGTTCATTTTTAAGACTTTGACCCTGTCCAGATACCCACACTTGCAGTCTTGGCCACTTGAGAGTGTGTGTACGTGACAGTGTGTGCAAAAGACTGTCCCCGGTCTTAATAATGCCAAAGCACAGTGTCCTTAACACACACTAAACCTCTCCAATACTGCTCCAGAGCACTATACAACGCTTAGTTTATCTCATCATGCATCATGTTTTGGAATTAATCGTGAGACTTTTTGCCGAGATCTCGCAAGAGGGCACGGAAAGCTGTCCAATGTAGGCCTACAGTATGTGGAAATATTGATAATTAGATATTAAAAATCTCTGTAAACACATAAGTGTGTCCCATAAGACAGTGGCTCCCTATCCTGGTCCTGGAGAACCCCAACACTGCACATTTGAGATGTCTCCCTGATCAAACACACCTGATTCAGCTCATCAGCTCATCAGTGTAGACTCCAAGACCTCAAAAGTGTGTGTGTTAGATAAGAGAGACACCAAAACCGTGCAGTGTTGGGGTTCTCCAGGACCAGGATTGGGAAACACAGTCATCAGGTCATGAAAAGTTCGACACACACTTGTGGTCATCATGCTCACTCGAACACTAGGCCAAATACAGGAAAGACGTCAAATAAGTAAACAAGTGGTCAAGTGCAAAGATGGCAAGTGTGGGTATTTGGACAGTGCATCAGTTTAAGAAACAACAAATGCTGTACAAATGATAACAGCAGGAATGTTTGATAAAAGGGACAAACTATCACAGACTTACTGCTGCAAATGTCTGCCTCCGCAGCTTTCTGTCTTCTCCATTTCTGAAGGAATACCTCTCCAGAAACACCACTGGGCTGACTGCCTTTACGTCTTTTCAGCTAAAAATAAAAATAATAAAAAAGGGGAGAGAAAATAAAATTGAATTATATACAGAATGTTAATAATGATCTGTGAGCAAAATATTTAGATATAAACGCATATGAATGAACTGCAGGATGGAAAATACATTTCTTTATTATTATTATTATTATTATTATTATTATTTTTTTTTTACATTAAAAGGTATTAAAAGCATGGTACAGAACATATGATTACTGTGACATCTGTCATATAAAAGCACATAAAAACACTAACATTACAGTGATACAAACATAGCTGGTTTAGTGATTACTGTATTGTTGTGTTGATTATTAATATACCATAGTAAAACTACAGTTACTGTGGTAAAAACATGGTAAATGTCCCGTTTACTGTGTTTTATTCATTTAATTTATTACTATTGTAAGTGTCGTGATTACCATGATTTTACTACAAATACAACTTACATCATTGAACCTGAAATTAATATAAAATTGATCGAAGGTCTATGGCACGTCACGTGACCGAGCTGTGTTCATTTATTTAAACGCAATGAAACTCAAAGACAGCCGTGGATGACCGATATAATACAGCGATTAAACATATGGCGCTAATCTGATTAATAAAGAAGACAGAATACATTTTATAAAAGGCATTAAAAGAGAGTATTTACGATTAGTCACCCAACCCGTGCCACTTTTAAACTGGTGGCAAGTATCGCAATGTGTGCTCAATGAGACTTCTTGGACGTGATTTCATAGCGATAAACATCTCATGTCCTCGCGTCGAAATCCTGACGCCAAAAGTTTCCCACTGAAAGCAACGAAGGTCGTAGTGCGTCGATATTGCGACGCCTAAAGACACATTTGGCGTCATAAAAGTGGCGCTAGGGGCGCTTGACCATGCTTCGGTTTTTGACGCCTTTGCAGTGAGAATGGGTTGGGTTTTAGTGCATTTAAAAATAATTTTTCCTCAGCATATCTTTTTTTTTCTTAAAGGCCTATTAAAAATGTATTGCAGTTGTAATTTGGCACTGTAAATTTAATTTGATTGGTAACAGCCCTATAGTGCATTTTTATCTCTTTTTTTTGTTAACTAATTTGACTTTAAAGATGATGCATACATTTTAATAAGTTTAATAAGGTTAAAAAAAATATTGGCCTTTATTAAAGTAAATAAAATCCTGGAGTATATATATAGCAGTTCAAGTCTCTACTCAAGGTTCAGGCTTTTTAAGCCAATGTCAAGTTGTGTTATTAATGTATAATTGATTACGTAGATGTGTTTTAAATTATTGAAGCAGTATATATACTCATAAGGTGACATATGTATACTTTTAATAAATTAGTCTTTTCATAGAAAAAAACTAGTTTGTGAAGACTAATTAGGCTGGCTAGTTTAGAAAGTTTTCAATATTGTTTGTGATCTTAAGATGTAATAATTATTTGCATTCTTTCTGTTTACACTGTTGTATGCTCCTCTGTTATAGGTCACGAGGAAGAAATCTATCATGCACACAGTGAATAATGAAAAGAGCTCAGTGCTGCTAACTGGGAGAACAGCTGGAAAACTGGAGGAGAAGAACATTTGAACATACAGACAACTGTATTATTTTTCTGCAAGAACCACAACAAGCAAAGATGATGAGCACTTTGAGCAAACAACAGTCAGACACTTAATTATGCACTTCACTTTACTGAGTTCTACAACATGTAATGACTTAGGTTTAGAATATATATTTTTTTAGGTTAATAAAATTATATGTTTTAAGAATGTAACAACTAAGCATTTTTTTAAGAATTTTGAGTGTTCTTGTAAGAATGTTAGGGAATTATGTTCTAACAATGTTATCACTAAACATTTTTTTAATGTTTTTAGAGAATGTTATTCTATTTTATAGGAAAATGTTCTTTTGAGAGAACATTCTGGGAACAAAAATAAAAACTACCTGCTAAAACATTGTAAGAAGTTACAGCATACTGTTTTAACAATGTTGTCACTAAACAATTTTAGAATGTTTTTAGAGAATGTTATTCTATTTTATAGGAAAATGTTCTGGCAACAAAGTTTTTAAGAATGTTACGGAATACTGTTTTAACAATGTTATCACTAAACATTTCAGAATGTTTTTTAAAGAATGTTATCCTAAAACTTCAGAGAACGTTCTGGGAACCAAAATAAAACTATCCGCTGTAAACTTTGTAACAAAGTTTGTGGGGAAGTCGTGGCATATTGGTTGGAGAGTTTGACTCCTAACCCTAGGATTGTGGGTTTGAATCTTGGGCCGGCAATACCACGACTGCGGTGCCCTTGAGCAAGGCACCGAAACCCCAACTGCTCCCCGGGCGCTGAAGCATAAATGGCTGCCCACTGCTCTGGATGGGTTAAATGCAGAGCACGAATTCTGAGTATGGGTCACCATACTTGGCTGAACATCATGTTACTTACTTATCACTAAACATATTTGAATGTTTTTAGAGCATGTTATCCTAACATTTAAGAGAACGTTCTGGGAACCAAAATAAATAAAATTCTGGTTCTCAGTGCCTGGCCCAGTACCATTCTTCATGGAGGTGCATGAGGGGCTTACCAGGTAATGGAAGGCATTTTTTTCTTCCGGAAACCGACCTGCTAACTCTCAACGGTGGGGCAGCTAGGGGGTAAATAGGGGTCTCTCAGGTGGAGCTGTCGGTTGCAATGCAGTTTTGTCAAGTCAATTCAAGTCACCTTTATTTATACAGCGCTTTTAACCCTCTAAGTTGCAAAGTTGCGACAAGATGTCATACTTAATAAAATAGACTGTAGTTCCTTATATCATGTAATATCTCATTTGTATTCCCTACCACTAGATGGCAGACATGTAGTACTTTGATTCTAGATCAATATTATGTCATGTTCCAATTCAAAGTGTTCGAGGAAATAGCAGAGCAAATGAGCTCTCGTGTCATTGAGGCAGAAGCAATTCAGTTCATAGTGTGTGAGTAAATGGTGAGATTCGTGAGAGAAAATTGCCAAATGGCAAAAAAAAATTGTATCTTGATGTGTTGCAAATGTTATTCGCCGATTCTGACTCTGAAGGGGAATACTTGCCCTTTGGAAATGATGATTGGTCGTCTTATAGTTGCACTTCTCCCGGTACATCTTTGCAGCGCAATGTTGGTGCCGTGCAAGGCGAGAGTGTTCACGAAGCACAAACAAGTGATCATTTCGATCCTTTGCCCAACAGGGAAGCGGGTGGCCGGGGTGATCGTGGTTGAAGTGTCCATAGGAGAGCTGTTGCTGATCGCACATGCTCTAAGGGCCACCGGCAGATAGTACAGGTGCAGTCAGTGTGGAGTAGGTGCGCTCTGCGCTGTGCTATGCAATGAGAGATTGGTACCATACTCTCAAGAACTATAAACTGTGTCATATAGATACCTGATTGGGCAGATAGCTGGTCAACTGATCAAAAAATAGGCACATGGATTTTACTATGGCACAGTAATATAGTAATAATTTACTACCTTTTCCTGTTTTTGTTTGTTTGTTTTCCTGATCATTATGAATGAGAATAAAAAGAAAACAAACAAACAAAAACAAACCTTGCAAATAAATTCAAACATCCATTTGATATTTTATTTCCTGATTATTACTGATGAATGATCAAAAAGTAGGCTGCTGTTCACATGTGTTTTACTACTATATAGTGTAGTAATATATTAATAATTTAGTACTTTCTCCTGTTTTATAGTTGGCTTCCTCTTTTCTGATCACTTGAAATGAGGATAAACACACACACACACACACACACACACAAAACTTGCAAATAAGTTCAAACATCAATTCAATATCTACTCTTTCCTGAATATTATGAAATTTGAGATGGCTGCCCCCTGATGATGTCAGAATATGCTAATTAGATTAGTATAGTTAAACCCCAAATAAACTTTCGGTCATGCCCAACATTTTTCTTTAAATAGGCATTCAATAGGAAAATAAAGTGTAAATAATGCAAAAAGGCAGTTTGTCATTAAATTCAGTGATGTCATCATCCAGCTTAGTACAGTTTATATGGTATCTGTGCAATCAAGTCGACAATATCGCTGGAAATCAAGTGTCCCCAACGAAGTAAGCCATAAGTGAAAGCGGCACGGAAGCAAAACTCAATCGGTGACAGAATGGAGAAAAAACCTTGGGAGAAACCACGCTCAGTCGAGGGGCCAGTTCTCCTCTGGCCAGATGAAACCAACAGTTCAATTGCATGCTGCAGAAAAGTCAGATTGTGTAGAAGAATCAACTGGTTCTTGTGGTCTTGTCTCGGTTGCCATCTAGGAGACAAGGTCTTGACTGGGGATCTGTCTCTGGGGCTCATCTAGTTGTCCTGGTATCTAAAGACATACAGGACTGTAGAGGTTGCCCTAATTAATGCAGCATAAATATCCTTTAATGGATTTGAATATTAGAAATGTGGGTAACACTTTATAATAAGGTTCATTTGTAAGTCATTTATTAATTATTAGTTAATGATGAACAAATCATCAACAAAACATGACTATACATTCATAAATGATAAATAAGTGATATGTTAACACTTTATTAGTGTTTCATTAATTGTTACAAGTTACTTAAATGATTAGCTAATGATGAACAAATAATTTACAAAACATGACCATACGTTCAAAAATGATTCATAAGTTACTAACGAGTTACAAATGTGTTGTAAGTCATCTTATTTAGTTTTTTGAATCATTTAATCAAACAGATCATTATTAGACGGTTAATAGGTAGTGGAAGTTTATACGTTATTTTTCACTTATAAATCATTGAAGTTGTTCTATTCTATTTGTGGGCATCTGTACTTGAGTTTTTATATTTCACCCAACTTTTGGTCTGGTGTTTGCAAGTTAGACTCATGCTCATCTGCAAACAAGTGTGCGCACAACCATGGATGATTCATTTTCCGCTCAAGCCGAGTTTGGGGTACATTATCAAGTTGGCTATGTCACCAAATCACACACAGACCCATACAGAAGTCACATAGATTGAAACATATTAATAATAAATACATTTTCATATATTTAAATATCTTAAATGTAAATAGAAGAAAATATTTTTATACTATATGTACATATATTTTTAAATATATATATTATATATATATATATATATATATATATATTTAAATATTATATATATATATATATATATATATATATATATATATATATATATATATAAATATAAAATTTTAGCCTCTTTTTGTTATTTTCACATATATTAAACATATTTAAATTAACCATTAGCATTTGTTCTGGCAGGTCACATGAGTCAAGCTTGGATGGATGCCGAAGGTTTTAGGCCAGGTAGAATCTGCGATCTCTGATCCGTTTGTTGCTCACTTCTATGGCTGCAGTATGCTGTGTTTGCTGCAAACTAGGCTGCCAATTCTATTGGATTTTCTGCATCTTTTTCAACTATTGCATTAAAGGGGCTTGCTGCTCTTCTTAGCTGCTCATAAAGTCAAGTCAAGTCAAGTCAAGTCACCTTTATTTATATAGCGTTTTAAACAAAATACATTGCGTCAAAGCAACTGAACAACATTCATTAGGAAAAGAGTGTGTCAATAATGCAAAATGACAGTTAAAGGAATTTCATCACTGAGTTCAGTGATGTCATTTCTGTTCAGTTTAAATAGTGTCTGTGCATTCATTTGCAATCAAGTCAACGATATCGCTGTAGATGAAGTGACCCCAACTAAGCAAGCCAGAGGCGACAGCGGCAAGGAACCAAAACTCCATCGGTGACAGAATGGAGAAAAAACCTTGGGAGAAACCAGGCTCAGTTAGGGGGCAAGTTCTCCTTTGACCAGACTAAACCAGCAGTTCAATTCCAGGTTGCAGCAAAGTCTGAAAGGCAAAATTGCCTGAATTTTGAGAACGCAGCAGACGTGGAAGATTATAATGTAACAGGAGCTCGTTCAAATACTGAGGTGCTAAACCATTCAGGGCTTTATAAGTAATAAGCAATATTTTAAAATCTTTACAGTGTTTGATAGGGAGCCAGTGCAGTGTTGACAGGACCGGGCTAATATGGTCATAATTCCTGGTTCTAGTAAGAACTCTTGCTGCTGCATTTTGGACTAACTGTAGTTTGTTTACTAAGCATGCAGAACAACCACCCAATAAAGCATTACAATAATCTAACCTAAAGGTCATAAATGCATGGATTAACATTTCTGCATTTGACAGAGAGCGTAGGTCGTAATTTAGATATATTTTTGAGATGGAAAAATGCAGTTTTACAAATGCTAGCGACGTGGCTTTCTAAGGAAAGATTGCTATCAAATAGCACACCTAGGTTCCTAACTGATGACGAAGAATTGACAGAGCAGCCATCAAGTCTTAGACAGTGTTCTATGTTAATACATGCAAAGTTTTTAGGTCCTATAATTAACACCTCTGTTTTTTCAGAGTTTAGCAGTAAGAAATTACTCATCATTCAGTTTTTTATTTCGACTATGCATTCCATTAGGTTTTCAAATTGGTGTGTTTCACCGGGCTGCGAAGAAATATAGAGATGAGTATCATCAACATAACAGTAAAAGCTAACACCATGTTTCCTGATGATATCTCCCATATATATATATAATTGTCAGGATACTACCTTTTCTAGTATCTTGAGCAACTGTATTTAAAATAGGAGATGGAGTTCATGGAGAAAAAAGAGAGTCCATAGTTTTTGTTAAATCATCAAGTTGTTCTGAGATTTTGGATATGCTAAGGAATTCGGATTCATCAGGAAGATAACTTACAAAGCAGTCTTTTGTAGTAGAAGTGATGGCTCTACCATACTTGTAACAATAAGTAGAATTTACAATTTTGGCTATATGAAGTTGGCACAAAACTAAATAATGATCTGAGGTATCATCACTTGGCTGCACAATTTCAACACCATCCACATCAATTCCATGTGACAGTATTAAATCTAGAGTATGATTTTGACAATGAGTAGGTCCTGAAACATATTGTCTAACCCCAATAGAGTTCAGAATCTCTATAAATGCTGATCCCATTGAATCTTTTTCATTATCAACATGGATTATTAAAATCACAAACCATTAAAACTTTATCTGCAACAAGATCTAAATCGGATGTAAAATCAGCAAACTCTATAATAAAGTCTGTATGGTGCCCTGGTGGCCTGTATACAGTAGCCAGTACAAACAAAGTGGATTTATGCGTGCTCGAACCCCTATTGTAATTGTTAGCATTTTTATTATTATTAGGGGTTTAAGCATGCAGTGCTGAAACCCTATTGTAATTGTAAGGATTTTCAGGGGTTCAAGCACGCAGTGCTGAAACCCTATTGTAATTGTAAGGATTTTTAGGGGTTCAAGCACGCAGTGCTGAAACCCTATTGTAATTGTAAGGATTTTTTTATTATTATTATTATTTTTCTCCGCTAAAACTGATCGTGCAGACCAAACTGTAAGGCCTAGAGAGCTGAAACTTGGCCAGAAGGTAGAGCTCCCCGAGGGGACATTCTGACAAAGTCTCAGCCCAATCGGCTGGGGGGCGCTACAGCGATCCAAAACGTGTTTTTGCGCATAGCTCCTAAACCGCTTGTCGTAGACTCAAATATTTTACATTTTTCGAATCCTTGGGTCATGCAGAATCAAAAATGGGTCATTTTGATTTTGAGGCTAGGAGGCCTCGTTTTTCCACAAATTTGACATATGTCCGTAACCTACTTTTGCGAACTAGTCCTAGGTTTTTCAGCCAATCGGAACAAAACCACTGCCGAAATGTTCTCTGGACAGTAAAGACATCAATAATTATCAAAAAAAGTTAACATTTTCACTCAGTATAGCAAGGGGGGCTAATATCTTTGCAAGTCGAGGACCAATTTTATGCAAAAGGCCAGAACTCGTGAACAAAATTAGATATCTTAACCAAACTTGGAACACATTTTAATGAGCTAAAACTGTGGTCAAATTAAAAAAAAAATTGCACAGCTGTGGCACTTGGTGGCGCTATAAGAGGTAAAAACATAAAAAGTGTTACACAGATTCACACAATATGCATATCATTTGATAGATCTCATCATAGTGCATAACTTTGTCTCAAGAACCATAGCTGTCAATCAAATCGTTCATTAATTATTCACAAATATGTTAAAAACCTACTTTTGCGAAATAGTCCTAGGATTTTCGCCCAATCAGAACCAAACCACTGCAGTAATATTCTCTGGAATTTTATCCTTTGTTTAGCTATAACCAGGTCATTTATAAAAGGGGCGTGCCCACATTTGAACAAAAGCCTATAAAACCGCAACAAAAACTCAAAACTTTACGAAACTTGTAGAAAACATTTAGCAGATGACTCTTAACAATCATGCAAAGATTCGTGGAGATCGGACCATAGGTGGCACTCTAACAATAGAAAAGGTCTCAAAACACAAGATTTATATGATAAATGGCCTCAAATTGGTTGAAAATGCTCATATATTCACAAAAACACTAGATCTTCATATCCCATGATCGATCTACTCATTCTAATCAATGATTTGCCTCTGGGACCAATGTAAATAAAACAGTTATTTAAATATTATATAAAATTAATTAAATAAGCTATTTTAACAAACTAGTTCATGGGTTTAAGCTGAAAATCAATTAAACCACTTCAGTACAATTCTCTAGCCTCTCTAGGTCAATCATTATCAATTTTTTTTTTTGAAAATTTGCATTTTGGCAACTATATACCGGTCATTTTATAATATATTCATTACATGGTGTACCCAAAGGCCTATTAATACAAACAGAAAGTCAAAAATTCTCAAGACTGTGTAAAATAATGCATAATTTCATTCTAAAAAAGCATGCAAAATTTAAGAGAGATTTGGGCAAAAAATAACACTATAATAGTTATAAAGTTTAAAACACAGTGTTGCATGAGAAATTTCAATTTATAACCACTAGATGGCAGCGGAAGACCACTAATGGGCTCATTCAGCTAACTTAAACAGTACTGTTAAAAGATTTTATGGATTCATGCCAAAACATTATACAACCACTGTTACAACATTTTAAATCTCATTGAGTCAATGTTTTCCATTTTGTTCATACAGATATATCAGTGTAGTTGCACTGGGTTGTACATTATAATTAACTCAAATGATATATAGGGAATTTTAATAATTAATCAGGAATATGATTAATATATATATATATATATATATATATATATATATATATATATATATATATATATATATATATATATACATATATCTCATATGACAGTTACATTAAAATTATTGAAGATGAAAAATAGGTCAATTGTATATATCAATAACTCATTACAAGGCACTGTAATTTACTCAATTTCAATATTCCATTCTTCATATCAATTATAGTGATATCTCTTACTGTGAATTACCGCAAATCAAACAGTGGTTTGTCCAGCAAACGGCCGTAAGATTAACTCATCAACTTATAATAACAATAAAGTTATCACTTCTTATAATTCAAGGAAAAATATTCTCTGGCCATGAAAACATTATCCTATCATTATGAAATTTCGGTTACTAAAAAGTAAAGAGCTTGTAGCTAAAGACATTTCATTGACTCGTGATGTGAGCGTTTAGACAGAGGCAATCATGAATATATATTGGTTTTTAATAATTGAACTAATAATACATCAAACTACAAATCACACAGAGTAAATATGCGTACGACAATACAGACAGTAAACTTTGTACAAGACATAATGGAATCCAAATGAGGGAGAGAGAGAGAGAATGAGTGAGAGAGGATGAGAGAGAGAGGTGAGAGAATTAGGCGCGATCACAGAATTATGCTCAGTTATGCAAACTCACAGACAGTAACCCTTGAAAGACAACAATGAATCAAATCACCTTGAAAAGGTAATAGACAAACTTTAAGCAGCATTTAAATCTCCATAGAGAATGATACTTGCATGTGGTCTCTTTGTGACTCGCCAGACCAGCGTGCGTGTTCCTTTCTTCCGGGGCTGCTGCGGAATCGCGCGATATTTGAAAGGTCCAACAAACGTAATGATTCAGCATTCGTCTTCCTCGTGTAGAGAGGAACTTAGTACAGAAAACAAAAGAAAACGGAGATGGAAGCTCCCGAAGGAGCCATGAGAACAGGCTGTTCTCTCAGCCGCCGTGCTGAGATCAACGGCGATAGAAGAGCGGACCAAGAGCACGAAGAAAAGCAAGAACGGCAAGACGAAGAGAAGACTGGGAGGAACTTCCTGGGTCAGTTCTTATGAAGTGACTGGTTCACGCCTCTGTTTGCGCGAACGACCAATGAACGTCCGCGATCTGAAGCGGGAAAAAGTTCCTTTGTCTCTGGGGAAACACCCACTCTAATAAGTTCTGGCTTATCAGATTTCAGCAGTGATATTCTAGAAAGTTTGTAATTCCAGATTAATACATTTTACAAACCTTTCCTCTAGGTGGATAGTTTGGTCACAACATGACGATTCCACAGGTACCAAAAATGACATATATAACTGATAGAAACACGACATTACATTCATATGCAGAATTACACACATTTAAAGTTTGATTAACACACGATAAAATTGTAGATACTCCAATTTCTGATTATGGAAAAAATCTAATGCACCAAAAAGCAATACTCAATACATTTATAATACATTGAGAAAAGGTACCAGTTTAGAATACATTGAAAAAAGGGACCCGTGAGCTGAATTTTTCCTGTCCTGTTTCCCAGTGGGATCATAAAGTTTTATGAGCTGGTCAGGAGTAGGGTTACAGAATCATGACTCTTAATTGAGAACATTAAATTAGGAGAAGCATTTCCAATTTACAAGACAGCAATTTATAATCCTCGCATAACAGGATTAACCATTCTATGCAACACACAAACCTATCAAAAAAAAATCTTATTATGGACTTACATAAAGAGCGTAAAGAAAAGTTTGTGTGTGTGTTTAGGAATGTGGGTGTTTCGTTTCTCCTTTGAGGCTGCTCACGTGAATGTGGAATTTCTCGTCCAGAGTGTCATAAATAATTTAAATCCAGCCAGGCTGGTGCCAGGCCAGGCATTTGGTTTACAGAGAGTTGGGTTTATATGCCTGAATTCAAAATCTACAAGCTTTGGGTTTGCATTGTTTTAGATTCAACGAACCGTGATTCATTAGTTCAGAACCAACGAATCGATGAACTGCATATCCGTTACATCCCCCCTTTCCGTCGGATGAAGTCCCTGTGTGGACATCATCGGACGGCAATCATCAGGATGGGCAGATGACAGGTGAATCATGATGGTCGTGTAGCAGGTGGATCGTGATGGCAGGTGGTTCATGATGGCAGGTGGTTCCTGGAGCTGAGGATTCAGCTTGATGAGGTTCGGTGGTGTCTTTGACTTGGCACCCCCTTTCCGGGGATTCCATCAGAGACCTCCAGCTACGGTTGTCGTGAGTTTGGCTGTAGAGGTTCGCATCTCGTTGAGTCTCCTGTATAGGATGAAGGTCACGCCAAGGGTCAGGGTGTGATCGATGACAGTGGAGATGCACCATGCAGTGTCGGCAGCAGTCCAGGCTCGGACTACAGATGACGGGTTCAGAACGGGCTGTTGAGACAGTGCTTGGAGGGCTGTGTCGACGGGAGTAATGTCAATGTGTTGGGTGGCACCTTTCGGTACTTGAATCCACATGCTCTGGTCAAGCAGGTTGACACGGGTGGCAGTGTCATGCTGGTCGTAGGTCAGTGTAGCTGTGCGCACAGGAGTGTTGACGAGCCATCTGTCACCTACAATCTCTGCTTGCGTTTCTGTGACTTGTATACGAGGCTTGGCTTCGGCAGGGCAGCGTGTGTCGCTGACCAGGGGTTGCAACCCACAGATTCCTTCAGCGTTGTGTCTGAGGAAGGGTTTGCTAAGGCAGAGATAATGAATGTCTTTGGTCAAAGTACACATGTGCAGGTTTGGGGCCAGGTACAGCTGTGTGTCGCTGTCGTGGTAGGCCACCACATCTGGAATATGAGTCTTGGTGTGGGTGTTGCTTTCCCACAACCTGACATTGGCAATGTCTTTAAGTCTGTAGACTTGGCTTGACTCGCTGATGGGTTGGTTCAGGAGCACCTTCACTTCCCTCTGTTTGGGCTTGACGTGCAGTAGCTTGGTGCTATCCAGAGAGTTGGCCAGGTGTATTTGTAGCAAGTCAGCTGGCGTGGTGATGGCGTAAGCCAGCACAGTTAGCACAAGGCTTAAGGGTATGGTGGGGTTCTACCCGTGGTTAGGCTGTCATTGGAGGAGCTAACCTCCCACAGCATGTCTGTCGTTAACGCTGTAAACAGCTGGGTCTGGGCAAAGTCATTATGGAAGACAGTAAACAGCGGTTTCATGGAGTTCACGGTCTGGTTTGCTGCATTGACACTGGACATACCAATGTTAAACAGAGTTCTGGTAGCAGCGGCGGCTCTGAGCAAAGCTCCCTGGAACTGTTTGGAGTGGTGGTGGTGTCCACCTAACTCCATTTGTGTAACAGTCACTCTCTCATGTTGGCTGAACATGTTGGCTGAACGTCCCCGCCCACTTTCCAAGATGGCAGCTTATCCTTTGTCCTGTTTAGTGTTTGTTTGTTTTAACTAGTTTTAATTTGTTTTTTAATGGATTTTAACATCTTCTCAAACTATTTTTTGCCTTAAACAACGTTTGGTGCAACCCAATTGAAAAGTTGTGGTTTACCACACAACTTATTAACAATTTTTAACTGGAGAACTATTCCATGTGCTGTGTTAAAACAGTTTGGCCCTTTAACTGCAAACCATCTGCTGCTGAGCAACGCGTTTGCCTGGATCTCAACATTTTTGGTGTAAAGCTGTATCACTCTGACTTTACCAGTTACAGCCTGGGTCTACATTAATTACAGCTTGGCCTCCTGCTTTAGCCTGGCCTCCATTCCATCAGCTACCAGCTGCAGCCTGGGTCTTTACTAGCTATCAGCTATAACCCTGGATCTCTACTAGCTACACTCCGAATACCCTGCTCTGTTTCTTCAAACTATACCCCAGCTACCCTGCTCTGTGGTGTGCATGTCTATCATGGCAATTATGACTCGTGCCTTGCTGTTTTTGCTCTGTCTGCCTAAAATCTCAGAGTATGAAGTGCACCGGGAGGTCCCAGTGAGTAACTATAACGTTTCTTCAAATGCATTTTATATGTTATCACGGTCAAAGATTACTGGCTATGCACAGGATCCAGTTGTCAGTCAGGGGAGCTGGATGTATGACTGGAGCCTGTTTTCACAACATGGAGACTTGAAGCATCTTTTAAGTCTTCTCCTTTTAAATGACTGTTTTATTCCATCAAAAAACTATTGGCCCAAAATCACAATGAGTGGGGACTTTAAAAATTGCAGAAAGCACTGTATGTTGAAATGTATAATTACACTTATGTTGCTGATGTCAGGAAATGTGCAACCTAACCCAGGTCATGTGACAGATATGATATCTCTGCAAACCCCTGCTGATTTTTTAAAGAGGTCAGGTATTGGTTTTGTGCACATAAATGTAAGAAGTCTATTACGAAAAATTGATATGGTCAGAATTTGGGCCAAATCGACAAATGTTGATATTATGATGCTATCCGAGACTTGGCTGGGTAGATCCACTCCTGATAGTTACATTTTTATGGAGGGGTATAATTTATTTCGAACTGATCGTCGTGCTAAAGGTGGAGGAGTGGCGATCTATGTAAAAAATAGTTTACAGGCAACAGTACAATTATCCAAGTCTGTGCCTAAACAATTTGAATTGCTAGTGTTAAAAATTGAGTTATCGCAGAATTATGTTTTGACAGTTGCGGGATGCTATAGACCTCCTTCTGCTCCAAAGGAAACATTGTCCTCATTGTCTGACTGTTTGTAATCTATAAAATATACAGAATTGGCTTTAATGGGAGACTTAAATTGGGATTGGCTAACATCTGCATCTGATCAAATTAAAAGTTTTTGTGACTCAGCAAATCTGACTCAAATTATAGACTCACCTACTAGGCCAAATCCTAAACATCCTGACAAGTCTACGCTTCTTGATTTGTTTTTAACAAATGTGCCGAAGAAATACAAAGCTACTGCTGTTTTTGCAAATGATATGAGTGATCACTGCGTTATTGCAGGTGTGAGAGATGCCAGGATATCTAAATGTAAACCGCGTACTAGAATTAAGAGAAATCTGAAGTCATTCTGTAAACAAGCCTTTTGTATTGATCTTAATCTTTGTGACTGGGCCAGAGTGAATTTGATACCAGATCCCGAAATAGCATTGAAATATTTTATGTCACTATTTTTGAATATTATAAACAAGCATGCACCTTTTAGGAAATATAAAATTAAAGGCTGTGATAATCCGTGGTTTTCAGAGAAATTGTTTGATTTAATTCATGACCGTGATCTTGCTTGGTCAATGGCAAAGAAATCCAAAAATAGTTCAGACTGGCAAAATTTTAGGCACCTGAGAAACAAATGTGTCTCTCAAATACGTAAAGCAAAATCAGATTTTTATGTAAATGAATTATGTGATAGCTCAGCTAATCCTTCAAAATTTTGGAAAGTTATAAAATCACTGTCTTCTGACGCTAGGGATACTGTTATGCCAAATATATTGAAGTTAAACGATAAAATTATTACAGACAAGAAAAGTATGTTAGATTCCCTGAATCAGCACTTTATATCTTCTGGGTTGTTGTTTGACCATTCAACAAAACATCAGAGACAAGAGGATGACTCTTTGACTATGGAAAATGTACCTATTGATTTTGATCTTGTTTGTATTGGAACAAAGGAGGTGTATGATGCTCTAATAGGGTTAAATACTAAGAAATCTGCTGGTCCAGATGGGTTGGATCCATACTTTTTAAATATTGCTGCTGAACATATTGCAGAATCTTTGACACACATTTTCAACTTGACCATTGAAACTGGATTAATACCAAGTGTTTTGAAGTCAGCATATGTCACTCCTTTATTAAAGGGTGGTGACCGATCAAACCCAAATAATTATAGGCCTATATCTAAGCTATCTGCTTTAGCCAAGGTTTTAGAAGGGCTTATAAGTGACCAGTTAAAAGACTACTTATTAACAAAAAATATTTTACATGATTCGCAATCGGGTTTTCGTAAAAATCATAGCACTGTCACTGCCACTATGAAAGTGTTAAATGATTTTATAAGTGCTATTGATTCTAAAGATTATTGTGCTGCACTGTTTTTAGATCTTTCAAAAGCATTTGACACAGTTGACCACTATGTTCTGTCTCAGAGATTGGTGGATATTGGAATGTCTCCAAAAGCTGTCAAATGGTTTGGCAACTATTTGAGTGGCAGAACACAAAGTGTTCATGTTGATGGTGTGTCCTCAAACTCATTATTTATACAAAATGGAGTTCCCCAGGGGTCCATTTTGGGTCCCATTTTATTTACTATTTATATAAATGACTTGTGTAAAAATGTAACAAATGCTAAATGTCATTTTTATGCGGATGATACTGTTTTGTATTGTTCTGCTCCAGCCTTGAAAAGTGCTATAGAGGATCTGCAATCTGCCTTTATAATTATTCAGAAGAATCTTCAGAAATTGAGACTTGTACTAAACTCTGATAAAACTAAAATGATGTGCTTTTCTAAATCAAGGAAAACAGAAGATGCTAGTCAAATTGCTGCACTAGATGAGAAAGTAATTGAACGAGTATCAGTTTATAAATATCTTGGTTTCCTTTTAGAAGAAAATTTGTCTTTCAAACAGCATATAGAGGGTCTAACAAAAAAACTAAGAGTAAAGTCGGGTTTCTATTATAGAAACAAAGGATGTTTCTCTTTTAGTACAAGAAAAACACTTATACAAACAACATTTATGTCAATGCTGGATTATGGTGATATTTTATATATGCATGCAAACAAAGCTTCTTTGAAAATGCTGGATTCAGTATATCATGCAGCACTAAGATTTGTGACTAAATCCAATTTTCGTACTCATCATTGCAACTTGTATGAGAGTGTTGGTTGGCCATCTCTGCACAATCACAGGCTGGAACACTGGTATATTTTTCTTTTTAAGGCCATACTTGGTAAATTGCCTCCTTACTTATGTTCTCTTCTGACTCCAAAAGACACTACCAGGAAGTGTAATCTTAGATCATATGGCCAAATCATGTATGATATTCCACGAACGCGAACTGTCTTAGGTGAAAGTGCTTTTAAAGTTTTTGCACCTTTTTCCTGGTATAAATTGCAGAATAAGCTAAAATTTGATGATTTACCGACAATGACACAATTTAAAATGAGGATAAAGAACTATTTGAGTACTAAATGCACATGTGCTGTTACTGAGTGCTGCTGGTGAATATGTTGAGATGATGTTTAAATTGCCAAAATGTCTTTTTCTGTTAAATTTTTGTATATGTATTTTTAAAATGGAACTATTATTCTGCCGTCTTGGCCAGGATTCCCTTGAAAAAGAGATTCTGAATCTCAATGGGATTATTTCCTGGTAAAATAAAGGTAAATATTGTTAGACTCAGTGTGAGCGAGGGAGTCCTCTCTCCATCGGACACCTGTCCAACCACTTGGTTGGACAGGGTAGTCTCTTTGCTTCGTGGGCGGCAACTGGGTTTAGCTCGCCCTGGCCCATGTTTTGCCACATCTTGCTGCTGGCATGACGCTTGCTTTAGTGTCTTGTCAGCGGCTCTAGTGCTGCGTGGTGCAGCACATGATGCGTCATGGAAATATATTGGCATTTTCCCCCTTTTGCTCCGTGGCATTACAAGCCCTGGCATTGTGATGTCAGACGGTGCACAACCCACAATGTTGTTCTGTGCACGCAGCATGTCCTTTGTATCATGCAGTGGTCTGGGGCATTGGTTGTCAGTGACTGTAGACTGGTTGCCAGGGTGGATGGAGGGGTCTGAGAGGTGGTTAAGCAAAGTCATTATGGAGGTTTCAGAAGCCTGCATATCCGCTATGTTGGTCTTTGTAGACAACTGAGCCAGCGTAAGCGTTTCTGAGGTAGGCAGTTTAGCTAGTAAAGTTCTTATGCTGTGTGTAATCACTTCAACCTTGAATGTGGGAGGGTGGGTTGGGAGTGACCACAGCCTGTTGTTTAGTGCGCCAGTTTTGGCAAGGGTGTCAGTTTGATCTTTTAAGTCCTTGTCTAGACCTGGTAGCTTTGAGTTTCCTTTTACCTTCTTCCAGTACCCAGTCACATTGTGTGTTTTTGTGATGTTATCACATTGCTGGAACAGGTGTTGGTGTTTGACTGGCTTGTTGTTTGCAGTTTTGAAACCATTCTGTTTACAGCACGGAAGATCGCACACGAAACTGAGTCTAGCATAGTTACAGTCTGTACAGGTTTTGTTCAAACAGATGTTGAATTCAGCTAGTGAGTCGGCATAGTCGAACGGACACCTGTTGAAGGTGAAATGTCGGTTGCCAAATGTGAATGCCAGCTTGTGTTGGTTTTCCGGGTGCACCGAAATGGTTCAGAATCTTCCTGTAGTCAATGGTGGGTCGCCCCTCGCAGTTGGTTTTGAGGGTGGGCCAGATGAGGGCTGAGTTGGTGCTGTTGCTGTTGCCAGCATAGATTCGATGATCTCCTGCACTGGTTTGTGTGAGGTGATAGGAATCTTGTCCTGTTTGACAGAAGTGGGAGGAGCATCAGGGTGCGTAGGTATGCGCACCGTGTGTAGGTTGGTAAGACCACAGTTTAAGAAGTCTTTGGCACAGGATTCTTTGAGCTTATAAAGAACTTGTCTGAGTCTTTGGCGATCTGTATCGCTCTGAAGTGCATGAGTGTCTTGTAGAATTTGCTGCACTTGAGATTGAAAACCTGTGTAAGGCTCCTCCATCGGTGTGTCATCAGTCAGTTTGGTATTGAGAGGTGTAGCAGTTTCATCAGTCTCACTGACATTCTGGTGGGAGACTGTGTATACTGCGAGGTGTTGGTCATCTGTCAGATCCATTCTGCACACCTGGTCTTTGCTCACCGACATGACAGATGTGATGGCGATGAATTTGAAGGGTGCAGTGAACAATGTGTTGTTTGTACTCCCTTCGGGTATCAGTGCAGGTGGAATGGGCTCAATGATAGGTAGTACAAGTTCAAAGTCATTAAAGTCATGGCTCACTAGCCATACCAGCCGGTAGGCCTTGGGAATGTTGATGTCAGTTGCCGTGCAGTTGTTGCACAGGATGTAGACTATACAAGATGACACTTCAGTGAGGGGTGTGGCTTCAAGTGTGAGTCCGAGTTCCACACATTCAGGTGAGGATTGGAAGAAACCCAGCGTGTGGTTTAAGGTTTGACCACATTGCATGTTGAGCCGAAAAGCGACCCCTTTGGTGTAAGCTGGTACCACCGTACCCTGTTCGTTGACTAAGGTGCAGAGGAGTGAACTTGAGCCTTGGTCTGCCGTCGGGGCTCTGTACCCATGGCTGGCTGCTGGGGTTCCCGTGACCTCTGTGACCTGGCAGTCTGACTCTGTAGGAGTTCCCGTGACCTCTGTGACCTGACAGTCTGGCTCTGGCAACCTGTGTGGCTGGAGGGAAAGAGGTTCTCGCACTTGAGCAAAGTCTTTTAGCTGTTTGAAGTTCAGTAAAGGGTCAAAGTGGTCTAGCAGGTCTTTGCCAATGAGAAATGCATGAGTGTTCATTGGTGAGACATAAATAGGATGTACTAGACTCATCGGACCGATTGTCAGGTGAATGGAAGCAACCTGTTCAAACCGGATGTCATTCTGGCTGTACGACTGTACATTCAGTTCACAAGTTTGAGGTGTAAGAGTTCGATCTTGTCTCTTAGCTTCAAATTGGAGTCTTTTGAAAAGGTGAGATGAGATCACCGTAAGGTTTGATCCTGTGTCGATCAGGTCTTCCATGCTCACTCCTTTTCGGCCCACCCCCTTTTCGACAAGGCTGCCCAGGAATGTTGGCATCGGGGCAGGTGTAACAATCGATGGGTGGTTAGGACCGGTCTTGTGTAGCTCGCTGCGAAGGCAGGTAGTCAAAACAGCATTTTCTGGTACCTTGTGTTTGTGGTACCTGGTGTGAGGACCTGTGCTGTCTCGTTCAGTGTGTGCAGCTGTCAGCTGTGGAGCTTGGGTGATCCTGTCACCTTGTGATGTGAAAGTTAGCTCTGTGGTCTGTGGATGACGAGCAGTGTTCTGGGTGCTTGGCTCATACAGGCAGTTAGACAGGGTGTTGGTTTCAGTTCTTATGCTTAGACATAAGATGCCTGGTTCATCTTCCTTGTCTTCCTTGAGAGTTTTCATGTACAGAAGATCTTTTAGCACCCTCAGGATCTCTGCTGTCTCAGACGTGGCTGCCCTGTGTTTTTCTGACATGGGCTCAGGATTGAGCTTACCAGTGTCATGTTGAGAGTGGTTCCACTGCCAGCTGTCGGGGCTTTGTGTCCTGGACGGTGGGGATCGGCTCTTTTTGGGTCGTCGGTCCCAAAATCTTTCAGAGCGCTCGCTCTGGTGCTTTGGACGAGCACCACCACGATTGTGTTGCCCTCTGCTGGCTTGGAACGGTATTGACTCTCTGTAAAAAGGTCTGTGACTGTGGTGTTGTGGGGCGCCCTCTAGGGTTAACTCAGTGCAGTGCTCAGAGACAGAGATTGTGGGGTTTTTCACAGTCTTTTCAGAAATAGTCTTTTGCTTGGTGCAAACTTTGTGGGCTAAGTTCCATAACTCTTGTGTAGTCATGTTACTCGAACACCCTGGGATGAAAACTCTAACTGGCATGTAGGTTTCGGAGGAACATAGTTTTTAAGTCGACATCCTGTTCCATACCTGGTTCGTTGCATGCTCCGAAGTAGGCTTTTCGTAGCTGACTATAGAAAGTCTGTGGGTTTTCAAGTCGGTCCTGTTTGAGGTCCATAGCAATAAGGAGCCCATCGTCTGAGTCTGGATCAGAGAATTCAAGAATCAAAGTTTGTAGCAGTTGCTGGTAGTCCGCTTTGACAGTCTCTGGTTGACGATCCAGAAAACTATGCACATCACGGCTGGACGTGATTTTTAACAGGTGCAATGTGTTCACAGCTGTCACGTTGGTGACAGTTTGCAAGTGAAAGTCAAAGTCTTGTAAATAAGTATAAACGTCATGTCCTCCTGCAGGATCTGGATTGAACGTAGGGATGCTTCTGGCTAGCTTGTCAAGTTCTCGGAGAGCCATGCAGGGTTTAATGGCATGCGTTCTCTGGAAGGGTTCTCCCCCCTCCGTTGTTGACAGGTGTTCTTGTAAGCTGGCTGGTGATTTCTTGAGCCGTGAGCTTACACCCCCTTTTTCAGCTCTGGGTTCTTGGCTGAAAGGGTTGGAGTGGCGGGCCGGGAGAAACTTTGTGGTGTCCGTTTCTCCGACCCAGCCACTCTGTAATCTGTGAGACTGTTTCAGTTCTGCGTGAACAGTGTCACGTTCATCTTGGAGCTCGTCTCTCTGCAGAGTAAGCTTGTTGATGTTAGCTCGGGCCGCTTGCAAGTGTGTTTTGCAGGCCCAGGTTTTAGAGTCTCTTTCTTTCAGTTCAGTCTCTGCTCTTTTTAGCGTCACCTTGCTGGAGTTTTTTGTTGAGTTCTTTTCTGGCTTCTCTCTCCAGCTGATCTCTTTGATCTGTGTCGAGGCGAAGATCTTGCAGGGCATTGTGAAGTCTTTCTACTTCTTTCTGTAGCTCTGGATCTGTGTCGTCCTCTTTCTCGCGCTGGTTTTGGGTCTCGAGGAGGAGCTAATCAAGGCGACTCTGGGTTCGGGCCTGGTCCTTCCAGGCCTCCTCAGCTTGAAGCTTAAGCGTTGCTGCTTGCTGTTCAAGGTCGATGTTGCTCCGTTCGCTGAGCCGTGCCTGGGCGACGAGAATGTGAACTAGGCTTCCGAGGATCCTGGCGAGTTCTTTGTAGTAGTCGCTTTGGGTTGGATCGTGTGCCATCAGTTCATCTAGCTCTGTGTCTAGTTGCTATGGGTGCTGCAGGTTACTGGCATCCTTGGCCAGGAAGGGGGTCGTCACTGCTTTCAACCATGTTGAGAGGTGGCCCCCGTGGACTGCTGGACTGGATGACTGGAACATACTGACTCGCTGTCGGTGAGAGAAGCACAGCACACACACAAAAAGACCAATGCAAGTTCGTTCTAAGGTTAACGAGCTATATTCATACAGGCTGTGCCGTTTAAGAGAATTTTGGGGCTAACTAATGCAAACAGTCAGACAGTTCAGTAACCAATTAACTTGGGTCAACGAAGGACCTGAAATGGAGATTTGACAGGCAGTAGCCTAGCGGGTCGCGTGATGACACCGGCTGCTGGTTGTCGCTCTACTATTTAGCTTCTTTGGTGGCTCTCACAGGTTACTGTCTCTATGTGAAATGAAAGAAACAAATCACAACAGAACAGAGGATAGAAAAAGATCAAAGTGAAACACAACACTTGAAATGAGATAAAAACAATAGTAACACGATGTGTTAGTGAGAATAAGGAAGCCTAAGCCTACTGCTAGATTTTAAGATAGGGCCAACAGGTGAGTGGGCTATCTGAGTAGGAAACCTAGAAAGATGGTGTGGGTTGAAGAAGCAATGGGTCAAACACTTAAAATATATCCGGGGGAATATCTAATATTCTGTGGCTTATAATAAGTGGATGGGTTTTATCACATTTGGTTCACCTGGGTGAATTGAAGCCATTCAGGTGGAAACCAGTGGCTTGGTCAACCTCTCCGGCGCTCCCCAAACACTCAACCGCGGTGTCCCCGGCCCTCCGTTACTCTGGCGTTGCGCCCTCTCAAACAGCTTGTGACTTTTAACACAACCTGGCAACACCAAGATGTCAACCGCCAGACAACACTGCAAAATTGGGCTGTTCCCTAGAACCCTTTCTTAAAAGAGAGTGGCCCCGTTTTAGGCCTCGGATTATGTACTGGTCCCAGAGATTGCGTTGTGTGTCGGCTGGACTGATTGACTACCTTTGGAGTGCCAAATTGCTGATGTCTCCACTGCGTGCCGCAACGGACAGAGATAAAAGGAACTGACTTTCACTCACAGCGTGTGTCGGTAACGCTGGTCGGCCAACCTTGCTCACTGGAAACCTGAGATGACTGTCCAATCACCAAGGGAGTTCTACAATCAAATACACAAAGGATGAACAAAGGAAAGTTAATTAAGGTTTGGTTTGTTTAATCATTCGAGTAAATATATATGTAGAAAGGAGAGGTAACAGTTTTACCTAATAATGATAAAACAAAAACAAACAAAAAAATATGATAATGATGGTAATTATCAAAATAACCTAAGCCAAAAGAGAGAAGAAAAATAATAAAAATCAAAATAACAACAGACAGGAATGAAACACGGAAGAAGTAGCAGCTGGTTTTCACCACAAGGGGGCGTACTCCCTCTCTGTGCTTAACCTGGTGAGCAGAAAACTTAATTCAAATTAAAAATTCAAAACTGGTTTAAATTGAAATTTAAAATTTAAAATAAGCATGTAAAAAAAAATCAAAAGGAAAATTAGAATAATATCCTCTAATAACCAATGATAACAGTAAGGTATCATTAATATTTATGAAATTAATCAAAAAGGGAAAAAAAAGAAATATGCAATTCAAAACAGAATTGAAAAGAGAGCAAAGAGAGCTGAGATCTGTGAGTCGATTTAACAGGAGACTGCCACTAGATGGCTTACTTCCTTCTAAGTGGGTCAATCAGTGGTTGACCTGAAACATCTAGATTTACAGTCGTGGCCAAAAGTTTTGAGAATTACATAAATATAAGTTTTCAAAAAGTTTGCTGCTAAACTGCTTTTAGATCTTTGTTTCAGTTTTTTCTGTGATGTACTGAAATATAATTACAAGCACTTAATACGTTTCAAAGGATTTTATCGACAATTACATGACATTTATGCAAAGAGTCAGTATTTACAGTGTTGTCCCTTCTTTTTCAGGACCTCTGCAATTCGACTGGGCATGCTCTCAATCAACTTCTGGGCCAAATCCTGACTGATAGCAACCCATTCTTTCATAATCACTTCTGGGAGTTTGTCAGAATTAGTGGGTTTTTGTTTGTCCACCCGCCTCTTGAGGATTGACCACAAATTCTCAATGGGATTAAGATCTGGGGAGTTTCCAGGCCATGGACCCAAAATTTCAACATTCTGGTCCCCGAGCCACTTAGTTATCACTTTTGCCTTATGGCACGGTGCTCCATCGTGCTGGATAATGCATTGTTCTTCACCAAACTGTTGTTGGATTGTTGGAAGAAGTTGCTGTTGGAGGGTGTTTTGGTACCATTCTTTATTCATGGCTGTGTTTTTGGGCAGAATTGTGAGTGAGCCCACTCCCTTGGATGAGAAGCAACCCCACACATGTATGGTGTCAGGATGCTTTACTGTTGGCATGACACAGGACAGATGGTAGCACTCACCTTTTCTTCTCCGGACAAGCCTTTTTCCAGATGCCCCAAACAATCGTAAAGGGGCTTCATCGGAGAATATGACTTTGCCCCAGTCCTCAGCAGTCCATTCACTATACTTTCTGCAGAAGATCAATCTGTCCCTGATGTTTTTTTTGGAGAGAAGTGGCTTCTTTGCTGCCCTTCTTGACACCAGGCCATCTTCCAAAAGTCTTCGCCTCACTGTGCGTGCAGATGCGCTCACACCTGCCTGCTGCCATTCCTGAGCAAGCTCTGCACTGGTGGCACTCCGATCCCGCAGCTGAATCCTCTTTAGGAGATGATCTTTGCGCTTGCTGGACTTTCTTGGACGCCCTGAAGCCTTCTTTACAAGAATTTAACTTCTTTCCTTGAAGTTCTTGATGATCCCATAAATTGTTGATTTAGGTGCAATCTTAGTAGCAACAATATCCTTGCCTGTGAAGCCATTTTTATGCAATGCAATGATGGCTGCACGCGTTTCTTTGCAGGTCACCATGGTTAACAATGGAAGAACAATGATTTCAAGCATCACCCTCCTTTTAACATGTCAAGTCTGCCATTCTAACCCAATCAGCCTGACATAATGATCTCCAGCCTTGTGCCTGTCAACATTCTCACCTGAGTTAACAAGACGATTACTGAAATGATCTCAGCAGGTCCTTTAATGACAGCAATGAAATGCAGTGAAAAGGTTTTTTTGGGATTAAGTTAATTTTCATGGCAAAGAAGGACTACTCTTCATAACATTCTGGAGTATATGCAAATTGCTATTATAAAAACTTAAGCAGCAACTTTTCCAATTTCCAATATTTATGTAATTCTCAAAACTTTTCTCAAAACACTATTAAACAATTAAATTTTAATTCAAATCATGTTTGAACCAAACTCAAAGTAAATGTAAACAGTCAAAGGAAGGGAAAAATTGTCTAACCTGAAATAATATTCGCACGAGCAAAGCTGTAAATGCAAATAATTATTGAGAATTTAGGCATCTAATTCAATAAATCACAAGGGAATAGAGATTTAGCAGTGAGCGCATTATCTGAAACGGCCATGAGATGGCGTAATTGCACTCATGCAGGCTGACATCAGAAGGCAGGGCGTAATTTTGAACTTCTAAACAAATGACGCCCTGTGGTGATTAGTAAGCGGAATTACAGCCCACTTCAATGTGATTTAAACTCTGTGCGCTGTCAGCGCTGATTTGGTGATACTGCACAAGAGCAGGCAGGATTCTCTTCACTGCACTAAACACAAATGTGAACAGGTATTTTCCATCTGTTGACTTCCATAAACATTTATCAAAATAGCACTTATGATTTAAATGTTTTAGGTTTACAATCGGGTAGCTAAGCCAATTTTAGACCAGGAGTTTTTAGCGTTTATTTTTAAATATCACTGTGGTTCACCACGAATTCAATAACGATATTTAATAAACAAGGCCTTTTAACTGAAACAACCGCAGTATAGAAGTTTCAGCAAGCACGGTGAGTAATGGCTTCACCTATCATTGTTTCTTGCACCTCTTGCCACATGTATAGTTTATCTATCTCTGTCGCTGATGAGGGATTCACATGTGATAAATGCAGGGAAATAGTTAGGCTGACAGAGAAGATTTCAGAATTAGAGACACGCATCCAAACTTTAATTGAGGACAGTAAGAATGTTAGGGCTCTAAATACGGCTTTGGATGCGTCTAGCTCAGGGATTCCTGTACATTGTTCGGTTCTGGAAACAGAGCCCTTGCAGCAGGGCAACTGGGTGACGGTGAGGCAGCGTAGTCGTGGGTCAAAACACCGCTCCTCTGTTCCGATCAAAACATTAAACAGGTTCTCCCCACTCAGTGATGCACCCACTGAGAAACCTGAGGAAAGTGCTCTAGTTATTGGTGATTCTATTGCACGGAACGTGTCAATGTTTACCAAAGTCAAATGTTTACCGGGAGCCAGAGCGCCTGACATCTTGGCAAATTTAAAAGTGCTGGCTAATGCTAAATGTAAATACAGTAAGATTGTTATTCATGCCGGCGCTAATGATGTTCGACTTCGCCAGTCGGAGATCACTAAAAATAACATTAAAGAGGTGTGTGAACTTGCAAGCACGATGTCAGACACTGTAATATGCTCTGGTCCCCTCCCTGCTTACCGTGGTGATGAGATGCATAGCAGATTGTCATCACTCAATGGCTGGATGTCTAAGTGGTGCCCACAGAATAACAGGTTTCATAGACAATTGGACGAGCTTTTGGGGGCAGACCTGACCTGCTTAAAAGAGATGGTCTTCATCCCTCCTGGGGTGGCGCCACTCTTCTCTCTAGAAATTTGGCAAATACTCTTAGTGTTTATACTTGACTAACTGGGGCCCAGGTCAGGAAGCAGACAGACTGGCTAAACCGACCGTCTGCTAGCCACCTCCCGTCACAGAGGTCAGTTAATTCTCAGCACATAGAGACTTTTTCACCTAGATATCACACTATAGAGACTGTGTCTGTTCCCCGAACTAGAAAAAACAAAAAACGTCCAAACCAAGTTAAGATTAACAATTTAATTGAGGTTCAACAAATAAAAAACAGAAGCAATATGGATAAACAAATGATAAAGCTTGGCTTATTGAATATCAGATCCCTTTCTACGAAAACACTTTTTGTAAATAATATGATCACTGATCATAATATAGATGTACTCTGTTTGACAGAAACCTGGCTAAAACCTGATGATTACATTATTTTAAATGAGTCCACCCCCCAAGATTACTGTTATAAACATGAGCCACGTCTAAAAGGCAAAGGTGGAGGTGTTGCTTCAATTTATAACAACGTTTTCAGGATCTCTCAGAGAGCAGGCTTCAAGTATAACTCATTTGAAGTAATGGTGCTTCATATAACACTATCCAGAGAAACAAATGTTAATGATAAATCCCCTGTTATGTTTGTACTGGCTACTGTGTACAGGCCACCAGGGCACCATACAGACTTTATTAAAGAGTTTGGTGATTTTACATCCGAGTTAGTTCTGGCTGCAGATAAAGTCTTAATAGTTGGTGATTTTAATATCCATGTTGATAATGAAAACGATGCATTGGGATCAGCATTTATAGACATTCTGAACTCTATTGGTGTTAGACAACACGTTTCAGGACCTACTCATTGTCGAAATCATACTCTAGATTTAATACTGTCACATGGAATTGATGTTGATGGTGTTGAAATTATTCAGCCAAGTGATGATATCTCAGATCATTATTTAGTTCTGTGCAAACTTCACATAGCCAAAATTGTAAATCCTACTTCTTGTTACAATTATGGAAGAACCATCACTTCTAACACAAAAGACTGCTTTTTAAGTTATCTTCCTGATGTATCCAAGTTCCTTAGCATATCCAAAACTTCAGAACTTGATGATGTAACAGAAACTATGGACTCTCTCTTTTCTAGCACTTTAAATACAGTTGCTCCTTTACGCCTAAGGAAAGTTAAGGAAAACAGTTTGACACCATGGTATAATGAGCATACTCGCACCTTAAAGAGAGCAGCCCGAAAAATGGAGCGCAGCTGGAGGAAAACAAAACTAGAGGTATTTCGTATTGCTTGGCGGGAAAGTAACATATCCTACAGAAAAGCATTAAAAACTGCTAGATCCGATTACTTTTCTTCTCTTTTAGAAGAAAACAAACATAACCCCAGGTATTTATTCAATACAGTGGCTAAATTAACGAAAAATAAAGCCTCAACAAGTGTTGACATTTCCCAACATCACAGCAGTAATGACTTTATGAACTACTTTACTTCTAAAATCGATACTATTAGAGATAAAATTGCAACCATTCAGCCGTCAGCTACAGTATCACATCAGACAGTGCACTATAGACCCCCTGAGGAACAGTTCCACTCATTCTCTACTATAGGCGAGGAAGAATTGTATAAACTTGTTAAATCATCTAAACCAACAACATGTATGTTAGACCCTATACCATCTAAGCTCCTAAAAGAGGTGCTTCCAGAAGTCATAGATCCTCTTCTGACTATTATTAATTCCTCATTGTCATTAGGATATGTCCCCAAAACCTTCAAACTGGCTGTTATTAAGCCTCTCATCAAAAAGCCACAGCTTGACCCCAAAGAACTAGTTAATTATAGACCAATCTCGAATCTCCCTTTTCTGTCCAAGATACTAGAAAAGGTGGTATCCTCACAATTATATTCCTTCTTAGAGAAAAATGGTATATGTGAGGATTTCCAGTCAGGATTTAGACCGTATCATAGTTCTGAGACTGCTCTCCTTAGAGTTACAAATGATCTGCTCTTATCATCTGATCGTGGGTGTATCTCTCTATTAGTTTTATTGGATCTTAGTGCTGCGTTTGACACAATTGACCACAACATTCTTTTGCATAGACTTGAACACTTTGTTGGCATTAATGGAAGTGCATTAGCATGGTTTAAATCGTACTTATATGACCGCCATCAGTTCGTAGCAGTGAATGAAGATGTATCCTATCAATCACAAGTGCAGTATGGAGTACCTCAAGGCTCAGTACTAGGGCCGCTACTCTTCACGCTTTATATGTTACCCTTGGGAGATATCATCAGGAAACATGGTGTTAGCTTTCACTGTTATGCTGATGATACTCAACTCTTTATTTCTTCGCAGCCCGGTGAAACACACCAATTTGAAAAACTAATGGATTGCATAGTCGATATAAAAAACTGGATGACGAGTAATTTCTTACTGCTAAATTCTAAAATTAAAAAAATTAAAAAAAAACAGAGGTGTTAATTATAGGACCTAAAAACTCCGCTTGTAATAACCTAGAACACTGTCTAAGACTTGATGGTTGCTCTGTCAATTCTTCATCATCAGTTAGGAACCTAGGTGTGCTATTTGATCGAAATCTTTCCTTAGAAAGCCACGTTTCTAGCATTTGTAAAACTGCATTTTTCCATCTCAAAAATATATCTAAATTACGGTCTATGCTCTCAATGTCAAATGCAGAAATGTTAATCCATGCTTTTATGACCTCAAGGTTAGATTATTGTAATGCTTTATTGGGTGGTTGTTCTGCACGCTTAGTAAACAAACTACAGCTAGTCCAAAATGCAGCAGCAAGAGTTCTTACTAGAACCAGGAAGTATGACCATATTAGCCCGGTCCTGTCAACACTGCACTGGCTCCCTATCAAGCATCGTATAGATTTTAAAATATTGCTTATTACCTATAAAGCCCTGAATGGTTTAGCACCTCAGTATTTGAATGAGCTCCTTTTACATTATAATCCTCTACGTCCGCTACGTTCTCAAAACTCAGGCAATTTGATAATACCTAGAATATCAAAATCAACTGCGAGCGGCAGATCCTTTTCCTATTTGGCGCCTAAACTCTGGAATAACCTACCTAACATTGTTCGGGAGGCAGACACACTCTTGCAGTTTAAATCTAGATTAAAGACCCATCTCTTTAACCTGGCATACACATAACATACTAATATGCTTTTATTATCCAAATCCGTTAAAGGATTTTTAGGCTGCATTAATTAGGTAAACCGGAACCGGAAACACTTCCCATAACACCCTATGTAATTGCTACATCATTAGAAGAATGGCATCTACGCTAATATTTGTCTGTTTCTCTCTTGTTCCGAGGTCACCGTGGCCACCAGATCCAGTCTGTGTCCAGATCAGAGGGTCACTGCAGTCACCCGGATCCAGTACGTATCCAGACCAGATGCTGGATCAGCACCTAGAAAGGACCTCTACATCCCTGAAAGACAGCGGAGACCAGGACAACTAGAGCCCCAGATACAGATCCCCTGTAAAGACCTTGTCTCAAAGGAGCCCCAGGACAAGACCACAGGAAACAGATGATTCTTCTGCACAATCTGACTTTGCTGCAGCCTGGAATTGAACTACTGGTTTCGTCTGGTCAGAGGAGAACTGGCCCCCCAACTGAGCCTGGTTTCTCCCAAGGTTTTTTTCTCCATTTTGTCACCGATGGAGTTTCGGTTCCTTGCCGCTGTCGCCTCTGGCTTGCTTAGTTGGGGACACTTCATCTACAGCGATATCGTTGACTTGATTGCAAATAAATGCACAGACACTTTTTAATTGAACGGAGATGACATAACTGAATTCAATGATGAACTGCCTTTAACTATAATTTTTTCATTATTGACACTGTTTTCCTAATGAATGTTGTTCAGTTGCTTTGACGCAATGTATTTTGTTTAAAGCGCTATATAAATAAAGGTGACTTTGAGTTTGAAACAGGGGAGCATCGCCCTGTCCAGGTTTACGTCTTCGCCACTAGGAAAAAAGAGATTTCTTCGTCTTTTTAATTGGCGGTTTATTATTAATATTAAAATGTTCTCACTGCAGAGAGATCTTGGTCTTTCTGAACAGGAGACTTTTAACATTATACTGCAGTTTACTTTCATTAAAATAACAGTGACTATACTGTGAGGTATACGTACTGACTGATCAGCTTTTGCCTCAGTCAGTTAGGAGTGAGTTCGCATCTTGCGACTTATCTCACAAGTACATAATTTCATATAGCGTGCGTGCAGAAATTATTAATAACCATATACACAGATTGAACTGGATTGCTCACAAAATGAAGTTTGAAATGCCTGCGTTCCTCCAGCAAATAATATGTAGCCGCACTGGGTTGTACATTATAATTAACTCAAATGATATATAGGGAATTTTTAATAATTAATCAGGAATATTATTAATATATATATATATATATATATATATATATATATATATATATATATATATATATATATCTCATATGACAGTTACATTAAAATTATTGAAGATGAAAAATAGGTCAATTGTATATATCAATAACTCATTACAAGGCACTGTAATTTACTCATTAATATGTCAATATTTAATTCTTCATATCAATTATAGTGATATCTCTTACTGTGAATTACCGCAAATCAAACAGTGGTTTGTCCAGCAAACGGCCGTAAGATTAACTTATCAACTTTCAATAAAGTTATCACTTCTTATAATTCAAGGAAAAATATTCTCTGGCCATGAAAACATTATCCTATCATTATGAAATTTCAGTTACTAAAAAGTAAAGAGCTTGTAGCTAAAGATCAGACATTTCATTGACTCGTGATGTGAGCGTTTACACAGAGGCAATCATGAATATATATTGGTTTTTAATAATTGAACTAATAATACATCAAACTACAAATCACACAGAGTAAATATGCGTACGACAATACAGACAGTAAACTTTGTACAAGACATAACGGAATCCAAATGATGGAGAGAGAGAGAGAGAGAGACAATGAGTGAGAAAGGATGAGAGAGAGGAGAGAGAATTAGGCGCGATCACAGAATTACGCTCAGTTATGCAAACTCACAGACAGTAACCCTTGAAAGACAACAACGAATCAAATCACCTTGAAAAGGTAATAGACAAACTTTAAGCAGCATTTAAATCTCCATAGAGAATGATACTTGCATGTGGTCTCTTTGTGACTCTCCAGACCAGCGTGCGTGTGTCCTTTGTAGCTAGGCGCGTTCTTTCGTGTCTTCCGGGGCTGCTGCGGAATCGCGCTATTTTTGAAAGGTCCAACAAATGTAATGATTCAGCGTTCGTCTTCCTCGTGTAGAGAGGAACTTAGTACAGAAAACAAAAGAAAATGGAGATGGAAGCTCCCGAAGGAGCCATGAGAACAGGCTGTTCTCTCAGCCACCGTGCTGAGATCAATGGCGATAGAAGAGTGGACCAAGAGCGCGAAGAAGAGCAAGAACGGCAAGACGAAGAGGAGACCTGGAGGAACTTCCTGGGTCAGTTCTTATGGAGTGACTGGTTCACGCCTCTGTTTGCGCGAACGACCAATGAACGTCCGCGATCGATAGCAGGAAAAAGTTCCTTTGTCTCTGGGGAAACACCCACTCTAATAAGTTCTGGCTTATCAGATTTCAGCAGTGATATTCTAGAAAGTTCGTAATTCCGGATTAATACATTTTAACTGATAGAAACACGACGTTACATTCATATGCAGAATTACACACATTTAAAGTTTGATTAACACACGATAAAATTGTAGATACTCCAATTTTTGATTATGGAAAACATCTAATGCACCAAAAAGCAATACTCAATACATTTAGAATACATTGAGAAAAGGTACCAGTTTAGAATACATTGAAAAAAGGGACCCGTGAGCTGAATTTTTCCTGTCCTGTTTCCCAGTGGGATCATAAAGTTTTATGAGCTGGTCAGGAGTAGGTTACAGAATCATGACTCTTATTTGAGAACATTAAATTAGGAGAAGCATTTCCAATTTACAAGACAGCAATTTATAATCATCGCATAACAGGATTAACCATTCTATGCAACACACAAACCTATCAAAAAACATCTTATTAAGGACTTACATAAAGAGCGTAAAGAAAAGTTTGTGTGTGTGTTTTAGGAATGTGGGTGTTTCGTTTCTCCTTTGAGGCTGCTCACGTTACTGTGGAATTTTTCGTCCAGAGTGTCGTAAATAATTTAAATCCAGCCAGGCTGGCGCCAGGCCAGGCATTTAGTTTAGAGAGAGTTGGGTTTATATGCCTGAATTCAAAATCTACAAGCTTTGGGTTTGCATTGTTTTAGATTCAACGAACCGTGATTCATTAGATCAGAACCAACGAAACGATGAACTGCATATCCGTTACATCAGTTTTTACAATTTGCCACATTATGATTAAAGTTTAACCTTAAAATGACATCTAAACTCTTAAAAAGAGAAGACTCTCAATAAGTTTAGTGTCACCTATCACTTATTTCCAATATCTATATCTGCAACAAAATGTGTGTGCATGTATATATGTGTCTTTGTGAGTGTGTGTGTTTGTGTGCATATGCTTATAGAGTATTAATATATTAGTAAAATCATTTAATTTCTGTGTGTGTGTGTGTCTGTCTGTTAGCTTATTCTCCATTTTGGATGTGTTTAATTGTCATCCATACATCCAGGTTGGCCGAGACCACCTCAGAAGCCTAAACTGCTTGAACGCCGATAAATGCTGCTTGCAGCTTTAATTATTATTATTATTCTTCCGCCCTAGAACTGAACGTGCAGCCCAAACCGTAAGGCCTAGAGAGCTGAAATTTGGACAGATCGTAGAGCTCAATTTGGGGAGAACTTATCAAAGTCTCAGCCGAATTGGCCAAACGGGGGCGCTACAGTGCAAAAAACTAAAGTTTTAGACATTTTTGGCCGCAGGTTGTAAACCGTTAGCCGTAGACTTTTTTTGCTCTAAGGCGCACGGTTTTCTCATAAAATTGAGGTATATCAGAAACCTACTTTTGCGAACTAGTCCTAGGTTTTTCACCCGATCAGAACCAAACAACCGCAGAAATATTTTCTGAACACTCAATATCAATAATTATCGAAAAAAAAGTTTTTTCGAAATTTCGATTCTTACGCCAAACAGTACGCCAAAAAGCATCTATGCAAACGCTAGCCAAATGTTATTTTAGCTATAACTCTTGAACAGAATGAGATATCTACACCAAACTTGGTACACATATTTATAAGCTTAATCTTTGGTCAAATCAAAAAAAATTGCACACCTAAATACAGAAAAAACACATAAATGGCTATAACTCAGCAATCGTTGGTCAGATCAACATGAAAATTGGTATGCAGCGTCTTTGCCTGAAGGGACACAAGTACATATGAGGACATTTGTGTATCTCAAAAAACATGGCCGCCATTGGCCAAATAATTTTAAACACCTATTTGACAGGATCAACGGAGGTCAATCTGACGAAACTCGGTGGGCGTGTCCCACTAATGGCCCTAAAGCTCTGTAAGAATTTTGAAAGAAATTGGCCACTAGTTGGCGCTAACGATATTTATGGCTCTGTAATCACGTGGTGTTTCACATATCCACACAATATGCATATCATCTGATAGATCTCCTCATAATGCACAACTTTGCCTCAAGAACCATTGCTGTCAATCAAATCTTTCATTAATTATTCACAAATATGTCAAAAAACTACTTTTGCAAACTAGTCCTAGATTTTTTGCCTGATCGAAACCAAACAACTGCAGTAATATTCTCTGGACTCTCTAGATCAATAATTTTCGAAAAAAATGTTGAATTTTTTTCTTTTGGATACCTTTAAAGGTGTAATTTAGTTAAGGGGAGTGGCCAAACATACCCCAAAGCCTATGAAACCAAAACAAATAGTCAGAACTTTATGAAACTTGGTGAAAACATATGGCAGATGACTCTTAACAAGTATGCAAAGTTTTATGGAGATCGGTCCATAGGTGGCGCTATAACAGTTGAAAATGTCTCAAAAACACAAATTTTCAATAGAAAATGAACACAATTTGTAGAACATGTTCATACATTCACACAGATACTAGATCTTCATATCATATGATAGATATCCTGTTTGTGAACAACTTTTCCTATTGGAGCGAAGCTGTCAATCAAATCATTCATTAAACATTCACAAATTTGTCAAAAACATACTTTTGCAAACTTGTCCTGGGATTTTTGCCTAATCGGAACCAAACCACTGCAGTAATATTCTGTGGACACTCTAGATCAACAATTATCGAAGAAAATTATGAATTTTGTCTTTTGATTAGCTATAAGGGCTCATTTAAGAAAGGGGAGTGGCCAAACATACCCCAAAGCCTATAAAACCAAAACGAATGGTCAAAACAACATTTCTGTTCTAAATGGCTTCAAACTGCCAAATAAACCTCATATATTCACAAATACCTTAAATTTGCATTCATTCTAAACAAGCATGCACATATTTATGGAGACTGGGCAAAAAAAAAACATAATAGTGATAAAGTTTAAAAAAACTGTGTTGTATGAGAAATTGCATTCATAACCACTAGATGGCAGTGGAAGACCACTAATGGGCTCATTAAATGAATAAAAATCAGTACTTTTCATTTGTTTGCTTTTACACATTTTAACATCACTGAAATAACATTTAAAATCGCATTGAATCAAAGTTTAGCATTTTGTTCAAATATTCGTTTTTACAATTATGCCAGATTATGATTATAATGAAACCTGCCAATGACATACAATCTTTAAAAGAGAAGACTGTCTCTGAATGTGTGTGTGTGTGTGTGTGTGTCTGTGTAAGCATGCTTAATGATTGTTAATATACAACCCGAATTCTGGAAAAGTTGGGACGTTTTTTAAATTTTAATAAAATGAAAACTAAAGGAATTTCAAATCACATGAGCCAATATTTTATTCACAATAGAACATAGATAACGTAGCAAATGTTTAAACTGAGAAATTTTACACTTTTATCCACTTAATTAGCTCATTTAAAATTTAATGCCTGCTACAGGTCTCAAAAAAGTTGGCACGGGGGCAACAAATGGCTAAAAAAGCAAGCAGTTTTGAAAAGATTCAGCTGGGAGAACATCTAGTGATTAATTAAGTTAATTGATATCAGGTCTGTAACATGATTAGCTATAAAAGCTTTGTCTTAGAGAAGCAGAGTCTCTCAGAAGTAAAGATGGGCAGAGGCTCTCCAATCTGTGAAAGACTGCGTAAAAAAAATTGTGGAAAACTTTAAAAACAATGTTCCTCAACGTCAAATTGCAAAGGCTTTGCAAATCTCATCATCTACAGTGCATAACAT
This sequence comes from Carassius carassius, assembly GCF_963082965.1. NCBI lineage: Eukaryota > Metazoa > Chordata > Actinopteri > Cypriniformes > Cyprinidae > Carassius > Carassius carassius. The sequence goes on along the minus strand of NC_081790.1, from coordinate 19,651,507 downwards.
CATCAAAAGATTCAGAGAAACTGGAGAAATCTCTGTGCGTAAGGGACAAGGCCGGAGAACTTTATTGGATGCCCGTGGTCTTCGGGCTCTCAGACGACACTGCATCACTCATCGGCATGATTGTGTCAATGACATTACTAAATGGGCCCAGGAATACTTTCAGAAACCACTGTCGGTAAACACAATCCGCCGTGCCATCAGCAGATGCCAACTAAAGCTCTATCATGCAAAAAGAAAGCCATATATGAACATGGTCCAGAAGCGCCGTCGTGTCCTGTGGGCCAAGGCGTATTTAAAATGGACTATTTCAAAGTGGAATAGTGTTTTATGGTCAGACGAGTCCAAATTTGACATTCTTGTTGGAAATCACGGACGCCGTGTCCTCCGGGCTAAAGAGGAGGGAGACCTTCCAGCATGTTATCAGCGTTCAGTTCAAAAGCCAGCATCTCTGATGGTATGGGGGTGCATAAGTGCATACGGTATGGGCAGCTTGCATGTTTTGGAAGGCTCTGTGAATGCTGAAAGGTATATAAAGGTTTTAGAGCAACATATGCTTCCCTCCAAACAACGTCTATTTCAGGGAAGGCCTTGTTTATTTCAGCAGGACAATGCAAAACCACATACTGCAGCTATAACAACAGCATGGCTTCATCGTAGAAGAGTCCGGGTGCTAACCTGGCCTGCCTGCAGTCCAGATCTTTCACCTATAGAGAACATTTGGCGCATCATTAAACGAAAAATACGTCAAAGACGACCACGAACTCTTCGGCAGCTGGAAATCTATATAAGGCAAGAATGGGACCAAATTCCAACAGCAAAACTCCAGCAACTCATAGCATCAATGCCCAGACGTCTTCAAACTGTTTTGAAAAGAAAAGGAGATGCTACACCATGGTAAACATGCCCCGTCCCAACTATTTTGAGACCTGTAGCAGAAATCAAAATTGAAATGAGCTCATTTTGTGCATAAAATTGTAAACTTTCTCAGTTTAAACATTTGCTATGTTATCTATGTTCTATTGTGAATAAAATATTGGCTCATGTGATTTGAAAGTCTTTTAGTTTTCATTTTATTAAAATTTAAAAAACGTCCCAACTTTTCCGGAATTCGGGTTGTAATAGTTTAACCATTTAATTTCTCTCTCTGTGTGTGTGTGTGTGTGTGTGTGTGTGTGTGTGTGAGCCTATTCTACATTTTAGATGTGTTCTACTGTCAGCCATACATCCTGGTTGGCCTAGACCTTAAAACCATAACACATCTTAAGCCCTGGTAAATGCTCGAACCCGGGTAAATGCTGCTTGCAGCTTTAATTAACATTTGTTTCTCTGGATAATGTTGTATGAAGCACCATTACTTCAAACGAGTTATACTTGAAGCATGCCCTCTGAGAAATCCTGAAAACATTGTTATAAATTGAAGCAACACCTCCCCCTTTGCCTTTTGGATGCGGCTCATGTTTATAACAGTAATCTTGGGGGGTAAACTCATTTAAAATAATGTAATCATCAGGTTTTAGCCAGGTTTCTGTCAAACACAGCACATCTAGATATTTACAAAAAGTGTTTTCATAGAAAGGGATCTGATATTCAATCAGTGTTGGGAAGGTTACTTTGGAAATGTAATAGGCAGTGTTGGGAAGGTTACTTTGGAAATGTAATAGGTTACAGATTACAAGTTACCCTGTTTAAAATGTAATAGTAGTGTAACTTTTTCAATTACTTTATTAAAGTAATGTAACTAATTACTTTTGAGTACTTTTTGATTACTTTTCTAAATTTGTGAAAATTAAAGAATAATAAATAAAAGCATATACATCAACTTAAATACAGTTATCTAATAAGCATGTGACATATTCTGTGTAATAAACTCCTGAAACATTGGTGTTTTTTTTAAACTGCTGTCTCTTTGTATATGATGATAGTTTTCTCAAAATAAGTAAAAAGCACATTAAGTGACACAAAGCAGTTCTAGAAATTATGTGCTCGTGTACTCCTATATTGAGATGGCAGAGGTTGAAAACACTGCAAGCTTCAGTCCTATGTGCAGTAAATGAAACCATGTCTTTGCCATTAATTTACAGGAGGGGCGGACTGGGAAAAAAATTCAGACTGGAAAATTCAAACTCATACAAACAAATTCATGGACAAAACTATTTTTTTGTATGGACCTGACATAAAAAAGGTTTAAATCTTTAGTTTGGGGAAAGCTAAATAATTAAAAGTTCTCTCCTGAACTGCACCTTCACTTCCATTTTTCTCTTCAGTCTCTTTATTTTGCCCTGTTATCCATCCCTCTCATGACTTTAATACTCAAAATTGAACAAAACTATACTTTACAATACAATACTCTACAATACTACAATATCTTTATAGAAAAATCCTAATACTGTACATGAGTCATGTTTTTCCCTTACAAAAATTAACCTTGCTTTTATTAGCCTATATAAAAGTAAAATAACCTTGTTTTGTTTTTGTTTTTTTGCAAATGGATTTGTATTTATTTTTAAATAAATACATTTGTAAAATAATTTTACATTTTTGGTTACCACATTTAAACAATAGTAACCATTTTCTCTGGATTTATAGTTAAATATTAAAATGTAAATTTTCGTAAGGGTTGTGTTGTTGTCTGTCGTAGCTCCCCCTAAACCTATAAAAAAATCTGAATTTTTTTCAGATAAATTCCTACTGTAACATTACAACTGATAATAATGATGTCCTTTATATAGTATTTTGAGTGATGACTGATGAGCAACGTGCTGCTGCTTGATTAAATAAATAAAAAAACAAAGACAAAAAAGCATCTTTCCCAGCTGGCATTTCAACGTTGATTGAAGGTTGAAACAACGTTGGTACCATGGTTGAATCAACGTTGAATTACCTTTTGATTTTGCAAATTGGATCAACGTTGATATTGTAACGTTGATTCACTGTTGTATCAACGTTGTTTCAGCGTTAAAACAACAACTGACCTTATTTCAAACATATTTCAACGTTGAAAGTTGGTCATGGGCAGACTGTTTTTCAACCGTTCAGCTTTAAACATTGTATCAACGTTGTTTCAGCGTTAAAACAACAACTGACCTTATTTCAAACATATTTCAACGTTGAAGGTTGGTCATTTGCCGGCTGGGTAGATGAAACTGACCTGAAACCCTGAACAGGAGTTCTGCTTCTCTGCTCCAGCAATTCACTCTATTCTCTCTCTCTCTCTCTCTCTCTCTCTCTCGCATTGAGTACTCTGAGTCTGATCCAAACCGTTTGGCGGAGAGCGCGCGGAGAGCGCGCGAGTCATGACTAACACTTAATGACTTATTAGATATTTAATTATCAAATGGCGGATTCGCAAATGATCGCTTTAGTACATTCGGCAGGCAATTCTACAATAATGATATTAAATAGTGGGGCAAAATCGGCTGCCACGCCACCGGGAATTGTCCCGGTTCTCCCGGTGTCCAGTCCGCGCCTGATTTCCACAGACACGCAGAATGTGTAAGTCCTATAGGCTATTGCATTTTTGGGGCTTAATATTCACAGACACTAGTCCATGTCATGTTTTGATTCAAGTGTACTGACCTACTTTTGATTTAGTCATCCAAAATGTGGGATATTCCGTCCGCGTTAGGCATTCCGTTTTTATGACTGGATTCTACGAACCAGACTGTATTTCCGCATCCCAGAAATTATTAGGGCGGTATGTCTCAAAATAGTCAGCGCAATTTGGGAAAGAAATCAGTTAAATCTGTATGTGGATGTGTGTAAATATTCAAATGTAATCCCCTTTGTAATCGTTAAAAATTTCATAAGTAACTGTAATTTAATTACTCATTTTTTCGTAGTAACTGTAACTAATTACAGTTACAATAATTTTGTAATTAAATTACGTAACAGCGTTACTTGTAACTAGTTACTCCCCAACACTGTATTCAATAAGCCAAGCTTTTTAATTTGTTTATCCATATTGCATCTGTTTTTTGTTTGTTGAACCTCAATTAAATTGTTACTCTTAAATTGGTTTGGATGTTTTTTGTTTTTTCTAGTTCGGGGAACAGACACAGTCTCTATAGTGTGATATCTAGGTGAAAGAGTCTCTGAGTCTATGTGCTGAGAATTAACTGATGTCTGTGATGTGAGGCAGCTAGCAGATGGTCGGTTTAGCCAGTTTGTCTGCTTCCTGACCTGGGCCCCAGTTAGTTAAGTATAAACTCTAAGACTATGTGCCATATTACTAGAAGAGCGGTGCCACCTGAGGAGGGATGAAGACCATCTCTTTTTTTTAAACAAGTCAGGTCTGCCACAAAAGCTTGTCCAATTGTCTATGAATCCTGTTACTCTGCGGGCACCACTTAGACATCCAGCCATTGAGTGATGACAATCTGCTATGCATCTCGTCACCACATTAAGCAGGGAGGGTCCAGAGCATTTTACAGTGTCTGACATCATGCTTGCAAGTTCACACACCTCTTTAATGTTATTTTTAGTTATCGCCGACTGCATTCTCGTGTATGCTTTCTATCAGTGTTTGCAATGTTCAGCTGCCTAATTTCAATGTCACGTTCATTATTCTAAGGTGATGTTTTCATTAGCTTTGAGTTTGCAGTTAATTTCAGCTGCACAGAGTGTCAGAAGCACGCGTTTATTGCTTCTCATGGCTTCTATACAAATAAAAATAATGTTATGATAATGATAGTCATTCCAAATATTTCTGCAGGGACTATTCTTCCACTGCTGAACTGCCACTCAATACTAATTGTAGATAAATAATTCTGATCTGCTTGAATATATGTGTCTTCACGTATGAGTAATGTACGAAAAAATGTTAGTAATGTTATGTGTGATACGCTCATTATGATCACTCTCCAATGTTTAAAAGGGTGCTTTTTTGATTCACTGTTCAGTTTCTCTCTGTAAGCAATCCTGTTTTATAAACATAATTCCAAAAAAGTTGGGATACTGTACAAATTGTGAGTAAAAAAGGAATGGAATAATTTATAAATCTCATAAACATAATTTTATTTAAAAGAATATAGATAACATATCAAATGTTGAAAGTGAGACATTTTTAAATCCATCCATCCATCCATCCATCTTCTACCGCTTATCCGGGGCCGGGTCGCGGGGGCAGCAGTCTAAGCAGAGAACCCCAGACTTCCCTCTCCCTAGACACTTCCTCCAGCTCTTCTGGGGGGACACCGAGGCGTTCCCAGGCCAGCCGGGAGACATAGTCTCTCCAGCGTGTCCTAGGTCTCCCCCGGGGTCTCCTCCCAGTGGGATGTGCCCGGAACGCCTTCCCAGGAAGGCGTCCAGGAGGCATCCGGAACAGATGCCCGAGCCACCTCAGCTGACCCCTCTCGATGTGGAGGAGCAGCGGCTCTACTCTGAGCTCCTCCCGGGTGACTGAGCTTCTCACCCTATCTCTAAGGGATCGCCCAGCCACCCTGCGGAGAAAGCACATTTCGGCCGCCTGTATCCGGGATCTTGTCCTTTCGGTCATGACCCAAAGCTCATGACCATAGGTGAGAGTAGGAACGTAGATTGACCGGTAAATCGAGAGCTTCGCCTTGCGGCTCAGCTCTTTCTTCACCACGACAGACCGGTACATCGACCGCATTACTGCAGAAGCTGCACCGATCCGTCTGTCAATCTCCCGTTCCATCCTTCCCTCACTCGTGAACAAGACCCCAAGATACTTAAACTCCTCCACTTGAGGCAGGAACTCTCCACCAACCTGAAGTGGGCAAGCCACCCTTTTCCGACTGAGGACCATGGCCTCGGATTTGGAGGTGCTGATTCTCATCCCAGCCGCTTCACACTCGGCTGCAAACCGTCCCAGTGCATGCTGAAGGTCCTGGCCTGATGAGGCCAACACGACAACATCATCCGCAAAGAGCAGAGACGAAATCGTGTTGTCACCAAACCTGACCCCCTCCGGCCCCTGGCTGCGCCTAGAAATTCTGTCCATAAAAATCATGAACAGAACCGGCGACAAAGGGCAGCCCTGCCGGAGTCCAACACGCACCGGGAACAAGTCTGACTTACAGCTGGCAATACGAACCCAGGAACACGGAAACATTTTTAAATGTCATGCCAAATATTGGCTTATTTTGGATTTGATGATAGCTACACTTTCCAAAAAAAGTTGGGACAGGTAGCAATAAGAGGACGGAAAAGTTAAATGTACACATAAGGAACGGCTGGAAGACGAATTTGCTACTTATTAGGTCAATTGGAAACAGTGGCAGTGTCTCTCAGAAGTAAAGATGGGCAAAGGATCACCAATTCCCCCAATGCTCCTCCCAAAAAGAGGAGCAATATCAGAAAGGAGTTTATCAGAGAAAAACTGCAAAGAGTTTGAAGTTATCATCATCTACAGTGCATAATATCATCTAAAGAGTCAGAGAATCTGGAACAATCTCTGTGCGTAAGGGTCAAGGCCAGAAAACCATACTGGATGCCCATGATCTTCGGGCCCTTAGACGGCACTGCATCACATACCATTCGCCGTTGCCGGCTAAAACTCTATAGGTCAAAAAAGAAGCCATATCTAAACATGATCCAGAAGCGCAGGCGTTTTCTCTGGGCCAAGGCTCATTTAAAATGGACTGTGGCAAAGTGGTAAACTGTTCTGTGGTTCTGGGACGCCAAGTCATCTGGACTAAAGAGGACAAGCACAACCCGAGATTTTATCAGCACTCAGTTCAGAAGCCTGCATCTCTGATGGTATGGGATTGCATGAGTGTCAGGAGAAACAGGCTGGATTCAGTTGCAGGTTTACACTGTGCTTTATTAAAGCAGATGAGACAGAGCAGATGAGTAACATTCCACAGTATAGCTCGTATGACAGCCGAAACCCGAGGACTGACAGCTGGAAGCTTCTAGGAGCTCTGCGTTTGCGAGAACAGGAGGCAGAGAAAACAGCTAAAGACACTGGAGCCTGAGGACAAGACACGGCAAGGTGAGTACATACACCAGCTAGTAGATTGGAGCTATTGGTACGAGTAACAACAGTCTGACAATGGACAGAACAACACAGGGAATTATAAAGGGAAAAAATTAGAATAACATTGAGAACAGGTGGCGAACAATTAAGGTTAACAACAGAGAAACAAGGAGGGCGGGGAAAACCCCAAATCAAACAGGCAGATGCGGTGAGCTGTCAAACCATCCAAACACACACACAAACACATTCACAACCCCAAAAGGCAGGTGATTAGCCCCGAGACCCGACAGCACCCCCCCTCCCAGGAGCGTCACCCGACGCTCCAGGAAGGGGCCTACCTCGATGGATTTGACAAGACAAACAGAAACAATCTTCAAGGACAGGACAAAACAGACAGGATAGCCTCTTCAGATGGCTAACAAGTAGTAGGGGCATCCTCTGAGGGACTCGTCAGAAGCAGCAGAGAGCTGGTCTGGTATGATCTCAGTGGTCGCAACTTCTAGCAGGAACAACCTCCGTGGGCTTGACAAGACAAACAGGAACACATCTCCATGGCCATGACCCAACATGCAGGAGTGACCACTGTAGGTCTGACAGGACAGGTAGGAACACTTTGCATGGCCCAGATGTGACGGGTAGGAACAAGACTTGAGGACTTGACAATATAAGAACTATGGCCATGACCCAACTGACAAGGACTACCTCCAAGGACATAAGACAGAAAGGAACATTTTATATAGCCATAACTTGACTTGTAGGAACACCTTCTATGGCCATGACCCAACTGGGACGAACAACCTTTGTAGGAGTGACAGGACAGGCAGGAACACTTTGTATGGCCCAGACATGACAGGTAAGAACACTTGAGGACTTGACAAGACAGGAACCATCTCTATGGCCAAACAGACAAAGTAGGTAGGGGCATCCTCTGAAGGTGTGATCTCTGGACACTTGACAACATCTGTGGAAATGACAGGAGTGATCTCTGGGGACTTGATAACATCTGTGGACATGACAGGAGTGATCTCTGGGGACTTGACAACGTCTGTAAACTAAACAGGAGTGACCACGGGGGACTTTACACACGACTGACAGGAACATTTTCTATGGGCTTGACAGGCATTAGGATCGCCATCGTAGACTGGCGGATTATTGGCATGGGATTCGGAATAATGGGACATACCGGTGTGAAGAATGGACCCCCGGCTCGTTGCCTCTCACTGAAGGCTATCTACCCGTGTGAGGAGACTCAGGCACTAAGAGTGTCCACATCCTGCGCGGTGGTGTTGAGCTGGGTGGCATGCTGCCCTAATAAAACTCCCTGCTGTACGAGAGCCGAGCCAAGTGGATCAGATCCCGCTGAATCCATAATGTGGTCAGACTGTTCTGTCAGGAGAAACAGGCTGGATTCAGTTGCGGGTTTACACTGTGCTTTATTTAAGCAGATGAGACAGAGCAGATGAATAACGTTCCACAGTTTAGCTCGTAGGGTCGAGGAATGCCGGCAGCCGAGTGAGGGAATGAGAAGTCGAAGCAGATGAGTCAAAGCAGATGAGTAACGTTCCACAGTATAGCCCGTATAACAGCCGAGACCGGAGGACTGACAACTGGAAGCTTCTAGGAGCTCTGTGAGTAAATACTCCAGCTAGTAGATCGGAGCTATTGGTACGAGTAACAACAGTCTGACAACCGACAGAGAAACAGGGAATTATAAAGGGAAAAAATTAGAAGAACATTGAGAACAGGTGGCGAACAATTAAGGTTAACAACGGAGAAACAAGGAGGGCGGGGAAAACCCCAAATCAAACAGGCAGACGCGGTGAGCTGTCAAACCATCCAAACACACACACAAACACATTCACAACCCCAAAAGGTAGGTGATTAGCCCCGAGACCCGACAGTGAGTGTGTGTGGCATGGGCAGCTTACACATCTGGAAAGGCAACATCAATGCTGAAAAGTATATCCAAGTTCTTGAACAACATATGCTCCCATCCAGACGTTGTCTTTTTCAGGGAAGACCTTGCATTTTCCAACATTACAATGCCAGACCACATACTGCATCAATTACAACATCATGGCTGCATAGAAGAAGGATCCGGGTACTGAAATGGCCAGCCTGCAGTCCAGATCTTTCACCCATAGAAAACATTTGGCACATAATAAAGAGGAAAATGCAACGAAGAAGACCTAAGACAGTTGAGCAACTAGAAGCCTGTATTAGACAAGAATGGGACAACATTCCTGTTCCTAAACTTGAGCAACTTGTCTCCTCAGTCCCCAGACGTTTGCAAACTGTTATAAAAAGAAGAGGGGATGCCACACAGTGGTAAACATGGCCTTGTCCCAACTTTTTTGATATGTGTTAATGCCATTAAATTTAAAATCAACTTATTTCTCCCTTAAAATTTAACAATTTCTCAGTTTAAACATTTGATATGTCATCTATTTTGTATTCTTTATAAAATATCAAATTTGAAACTTTTACATCATTGCATTCTGTTTTTATTCACAATTTGTAGTGTCCCAACTTATTTGGAATCGGGTTTGTAGATTTAAATACAATTAACTTGGAGTACATATTATTATTGTACATACACATTATTATTTACAGGCCTCCAAAATACTCTCCAGCCTTTGTTGAAGAGGTCACAGAAATGTTATCAGTGATTTCCTCAGAGTTTGACTGTTTTGCTATTGCAGGGCATTTTAATATTCACATAGATAATGCAGAAAACAAAACTACAAAAGAAATGTTAACGGTTCTAAACACTTTTGACTTGACTCAGCATGTGCATGGACCCACACACAAACGTGGACACTCTCTAGACTTAATCATCAGTAGGGGTCTAAACATTTAATTCATTGTTATTAAGGACATAGCACTATCTGATCACTACTGTATTTTCTTTGATATATTGATCTCTGCTACCACTGAATCTAGATCGGTCTCTGTCAGAAGGAGATGCATTAACGAGAACACAAGTGTACTATTTATGGAGGCTATATCTTTAACACCAAGCATTTCTGCAGATTCTGTTGATACTCTCCTTGATTCCTTTAACTCAAAAGTTAAGAATGTTATTGATGATATTGCTCCAATAATAGTCAGTAAGAAAACAAACAGACAGAAATCAGTTTGGAGAAGATCAACAGCAGTTCAGACTATGAAAAGACAATGCAGAAAAGCAGAGCGGATGTGGCGGAAGACAAAACTTGAAATTCACTATAGCATCTATAAAGACAGCCTTCATGCTTTTAATGTGAAACTAGCCACCGCTAGACATAATTTCTTCTCAAACCTTATAAACAGTAACTTAAATAACACTCATACTCTTTTTTTCCACTGTTGATAGACTGACAAACCCCCAATTCAGATTCCCAGTGAAATGCTTTCAGACAGCAAATGCAATGAGTTTGCATCCTTCTTTTCTGAGAAGATCATCAATATCAGGAAGGCGATTGGCACATCCTCAAGAAATGCAGATGTCAGACAGATTAGGCCACAATATCAAAAAGATACTATGTCTTTTTTTAAGCAATTGATAGCAAAATTCTGGAAGACATAGTGCAGCACCTAAAATCGCCAACCAGCTATCTTGACACACTTCCCACATCTTTTTTCAAAAGTGTGCTTAACTGCTTAGAAACAGATCTTTTAGAAGTGGTGATTGCCTCACTTCTTTCTGGGACATTTCCAAACTCCTTAAAAACTGCAGTTGTTAAGCCCCTCCTGAAAAAGAGCAATCTTGATAACACCATTTTGAGCAATTTTAGACCAATATCTAATCTTCCTTTTATATGCAAAATTATAGAAAAGGTAGTTTTTAATCAGCTGAACAAATACTTAAACTCAAATGGATACCTGGACAATTTTCAATCTGGTTTTCGACCGCATCACAGCACAGAGACAGCACTCATTAAGATAATAAATGATATTCGCTTAAATTGTGACTCTGGCAAAATATCGGTGCTGGTATTGCTAGATCTCAGTGCTGCGTTTGACACTGTCGATCATAACATACTACTAGAGAGACTGGAAAACTGGGTCGGGCTTTCTGGGATGGTACTCAAATGGTTCAGGTCATACTTAGAAGGGAGAGGCTATTATGTGAGAATAGGAGAGCATAAATCTAAGTGGACGTCCATGACATGCGGAGTCCCACAAGGGTCAATTCTTGCACCGCTCTTGTTTAGCCAGTATATGCTCCCATTAAGTTAAATAATGAGAAAGAACCAAATTGCCTATCACAGCTATGCTGATGATACCCAGATTTCTCCAAATGACTACAGCCCCATTGACTCCCTCTGCCAATGCATTGATGAAATTAATAGTTGGATGTGCCAGAACTATCTTCAGTTGAACAAGGAAAAAACTGAAGTCATTGCATTTGGAAACAAAGAATAAGTGTTCAAGGTGAATGCATACCTTGACTCTAGGGGTCAAACAACTAAAAATCAAGTCAGGAATCTTGGTGTGATTCTGGAGACAGACCTTAGTTTCAGTAGTCATGTCAAAGCAGTAACTAAATCAGCATACTATCATTTAAAAAACATTGCAAGAATTAGATGTTTTGTTTCAAGTCAAGACTTGGAGAAACTAGTTCATGCCTTCATCACCAGCAGGGTGGACTATTGTAATGGGCTCCTCACCGGCCTTCCCAAAAAGACCATTAGACAGCTGCAGCTCACCCAGAACGCTGCTGCCAGGATTCTGACTAGAACCAGAAAATCTGAGCATATCACACCAGTCCTCAGGTCCTTACACTGGCTTCCAGTTACATTTAGGTAAAGTACTATTAAAGTACTTTTACTCGTATATAAGTCACTAAATGACCTAGGACTGAAATATATTTCTCGTGAAGTGGCAAGGACCGTTAGTGGTTACATGGCGAGTGGGGGATCTCAATTATGAGGTGGTGCGATTGGATAGAGGGAATTCACGTCAAATTTATCATCTCAATCTTCTAAAATGGTAGAATGAGGTGACCTCGGTTGAGTTATCCGTGACAATTTCAGCAGAGGATGATCTCGGACCAGAGGCAGCTGTCAAAACCAACCCGCTCGCTCTGGTCCCTGGGGGAGATCACCTCTCGCCGGGGCAGCTCGCAGAGGTAGCCAAGTTGCAAGCAGATTTTGCGGATGTATTTTATAGAAGTATTTTATTGCGGGATATTATAGAAGGTTTATTCCTAAATATTTGGAGCTCACCAGCCCGCTGACTGATCTCACCAAAAAGGAAGCACCAGATCCGGTCCAGTGGACGGAGCCGTGCCAACAGGCCCTAACCAAGGCAAAGGCTGCCCTGTGTGGCGGGCCGCTCTTGCACTCTCCTAACTTTAATCTCCCGTTTTTGTTGCAGACAGACGCGTCGGACAGGGGGCTGGGTGCAGTCCTGTCTCAGGTGGTCGCAGGAGAGGAGCGGCCGGTGCTGTATCTAAGTCGAAAGCTCTCAAAGAGAGAGACTAGATACTGCACCATTGAAAAAGAATGTTTGGCCATTCGGTGGGCCGTCCTCACTCTGCGCTATTACCTCCTGGGACGGGAATTCACTCTCTGCTCGGAACACGCACCCCTCCAGTGGCTCCACCGCATGAAGGATACCAAGGCACGGATCATCCGTTGGTATCTCGCTTTACAGCCTTTTAAATTCAAGGTGATCCACAGGCCGGGGGCCCAGATGGCGGTGGCCGACTTCCAAAGTTTTTTTTTTTTTTGAATGAGGAGATCTGTGTTTTGTCTGTCAATAGAACGTGCAAGTGCATCGCATTATACGCTTTCATCAACTTTTACAGGTTATATAACGTTATCATTGATATATGGGTGCTTATTTTTTTATTTAGTTTTTATTTTTTTCACTTGGCCAAAATCTCATGATATAAATGATTAAGCGTTTATGCATAGGATATTTTATAAAAAAATATATATATATTGACTAGATAGCAAAAAAATACATATACGGTCTTCAAACACACAAAAAATTAACCTTTACAGGCATAGTGTTTGAATAAACAAATGGTTTACTATTCAAAGTTATTTGTCTGCCCTTTGAGCGGAGACCTGTCTCCCCCGGGCTGTGCATCAATCTGAGTGGAGGCGGGTGAAGTGACAAGGTTTTGCTGATCATTGGTTAAATATTTGTAAAACCCTCTGATTTAAAATAATAATAACAAATTATAATAGAGATATGAAATCTGGATTTTTCATGGCACATCTGACTGGGTTAGGGTATGGCAACTGCTATTATCTTCCTTAGAGATCCATATTATCTCCCATAGAGACCCCCCCCCCCCCTCAAACAGCTTACTACTGTTTCAGCTATTAAAATAGTTCAGTTTTGTATGTAATAGCAAAGTGATTATATTTTGTTTCGTTTTTATTAAGGTTAAGGTTCATTCATGGCTATGAGGGTTTGCTTTTATTTGTGCACCTTCACAATATCAAATGTTGTGCTTTTGTAGAATGGGGAAAAACAAACATTACAGCCTAAGCTTCCTGACTTCTCGTAATTAACCGGAGAAAAAAAATTAACCGACATTGCATGTCTATAGAAAGCTTTAAATTACTACTTAACAAAATTAAACAAATCGAAAACATTTATTATATACATTATATATATCATTATATAATCATAACCTGTAAAGATGCACTTCTCTAAAGGCGCATCTAATGAGGAGTCAGGCTCGGCAACACAGACTCAGAAAACACTCGTTTATTAAAATATCTCCTTACTATTTCCCCCGACACATTTATGGTAAATACGTTTGCCGGTGCTTTGCAAGCTTAAAGGGATAGTTCACCCAAATAGCAAAATTATGTCATTAATAACTTACCCTCATGTTGTTCCAAACCTGTAAGACCTCCGTTTATCTTTGGAACACAGTTTAAGATATTTTAGATTTAATCCGAGAGCTCTCAGTCCCTCCATTGAAGCTGTGTGAACGGTATAAGAAAAACATCATCAAAGTAGTCCAGGAGGGTCTACAGGGTCAGTTAGAATTTTTTGAAGCATCGAAAATACATTTTGGTCCAAAAATAGCAAAAACTACGACTTTATTCAGCATCGTCTTCTCTTCCATGTCTGTTGTGAGAGAGAGTTCAAAACAAAGCAGTTTGTGATATCCGGTTCACGAACGAATCATTCGATGTAACCTGATCTTTTTGAACCAGTTCACGTTCACCAAATCGAACTGAATCGTTTTAAATGGTTCGCGTCTCCAATACGCATTAATCCACAAATGACATAAGCTGTTAACTTTTTAAATGTGGCTGACACTCCCTCTGTGTTACGTTCATGGACTTTGTTTCCTTATTTACTCTTTCATGTTCTTGTTTTGTAAATTGATTGATCCCCACCTGTCTCCAGTTCCCTGATTACCTCCTGTGTGCTCAAATACCCTGTCTGTTCAGTTCTTCCTGGACCGTGATTAATGTAGTAGCGTTATATATTGTCTATGTAGTCTATGTTATCTCTATCGATGTTCAGTAAACTCCTCTTTTGATTCATACCCCCCTCGAGCGCTTGATCTCTACGCTAGCATACACACGACTGTAACAGAATCACGGACCCAAAAGTGTAGTTTATTTAGCGGCATTTTGGCAATTCCAGCAGTCCGACTCCTATGCCTGGAGCAACTGGACCATTCGCTGGAGGACCATACCAGGGACTTTCTAGATCTGGCGTGCCTTAACCACTTCCCCAACCGCTCGCTCTCTAATTTCTATTACACCAGCCTGAGCAAGCGGTGTAAGGCACGCCTGCCAGCGAACGGTCCCAGAGAGGATTTTGCCGCCTTCATGGAGTGGGTGCAGGAGAAAAATGGATCCCCATTCACCGTCGGCCCCGCTGAAGAGGATATCTCCATCCCCACTCCCGACCCAGAGACCAGCCAGCCGCCATCCGGCCGCATGGAGCTAGAGCCCACCGCAGCCGCAGAGCCCGAGCCAATCACCGACAGGGAGCAGGAACTCGAGACGGCGACTGACCAGGTATGTGAACCGGCAACACTGTGCGTCATTGAAGTTTTAGTGGAGATTGAGGGTGTGGAGGAAAGCCCTGCCCACACTTCTGCGACTGAGGGTGAGCTGTATTCGGTTTCTGGAAGTTATATGGAGCAATTTATGGACCTTATGGACTGGTTTATGGAGGTTATTCCTGAATCCCCTGTTTCTACGATGGTTCCATCCAGCCCTGAATTTCCTGTTTCTCCGCTGGTTCCGTCCGGCCCTGATCCTCCTGTATACCCTCCCAGTCTCCAACTCCCACCTCCTCCAGTCAGTTCCTCTGCTCCATTTCCGCTGGATCAGCCCAGCCCTGAATTTTCTGTTTCTCTGCCTCTGCCTTGGTCGCCTGAGCCTTCTGCTCTGCCTTGGCCCTCTGGATCCTCGACTTCACCCTGGCTCTGCGGCTGCTCTGCTCCATCTTGGGCTCCTCACCCACCGGCGCAGTATCCATCAGTATCTGTCGGCCCCCTGGTGTCGTCGGCTCCTCCTCCACAATGGCTCCTCCTGCCCTCGACTCCACAGTGGATCTCCATCCTGTCTGGTGTCAGGAGCAACATCTGGCTCCTCCTGCTCCAGGCTCCTCCCTTCTACTCCATCCTGGGTCCTCTCCTTTGCCTGCCCCTTGTCTGCCCTACGCCCACCTTCAGAACCCCCACCCTCCCTCCGCTGGTATTCTTCTTGCGGTGCGAGGATGCACCATTCCGGAAGGGGGCGAACTGTTACGTTCATGGACTTTGTTTCCTTATTTGGTCTTTCCTGTTCTTGTTTTGTTAATTGATTGATCTCCACCTGTCTCCAGTTCCCTAATTACCTCCTGTGTGCTCAAATACCCTGTCTGTTCAGTTCTTCCTGGTCCGTGATAAATGTAGTAGTGGTGTATATTGTCTATGTAGTCTATGCTATCTCTGTCGATGTTCAGTAAACTCCTCTTTTGATTCATACCCTCCTCGAGCGCTTGATCTCTACGCTAGCATACACACAACTGTAACACTCTGAGTTAAAACAAACCAATATCCTGGAGTAATTCATGTACTCAAACAGTACACTGACTGGCATGCTGTCTGTTGTCTTTATTTCTTTAAAATATCCTGATGATCAGCATTGTTTCTTTAGATCCCAAAAAAACCTTTCCACTGCATTTCATTGCTGTCATTAAAGGACCTGCTGAGATCATTTCAGTAATCGTCTTGTTAACTCAGGTGAGAATGTTGACGAGCACAAGGCTGGAGATCATTATGTCAGGCTGATTGGGTTAGAATGGCAGACTTCACATGTTAAAAGGAGGGTGATGCTTGAAATCATTGTTCTTCCATTGTTAACCATGGTGACCTGCAAAGAAATGCGTGCAGCCATCATTGCGTTGCATAAAAATGGCTTCACAGGCAAGGATATTGTGGCTATTAACATTGCACCTAAATCAACAATTTATAGGATCATCAAGAACTTCAAGGAAAGAGGTTCAATTCTTGTAAAGAAGGCTTCAGGGCATCCAAGAAAGTCCAGCAAGTGCCAGGATCGTCTCCTAAAGAGGATTCAGCTGCGGGATCAGAGTGCCACCAGTGCAGAGCTTGCTCAGGAATGGCAGCAGGCAGGCGCATCTGCACGCACAGTGAGGCGAAGACTTTTGGAAGATGGCCTGGTGTCAAGAAGGGCAGCAAAGAAGCCACTTCTCTCCAAAAAAAACATCAGGGACAGATTGATCTTCTGCAGAAAGTATAGTGAATGGACTGCTGAGGACTGGGGCAAAGTCATATTCTCCGATGAAGCCCTTTTACGATTGTTTGGGGCATCTGGAAAAAGGCTTGTCCGGAGAAGAAAAGGTGAGCGCTACCATCAGTCATGTGTCATGCCAACAGTAAAGCATCCTGACACCATTCATGTGTGGGGTTGCTTCTCATCAAAGGGAGTGGGCTCACTCACAATTCTGCCCAAAAACACAGCCATGAATAAAGAATGGTACCAAAACACCCTCCAACAGCAACTTCTTCCAACAATCCAACAACAGTTTGCTGAAGAACAATGCATTTTCCAGCACGATGGAGCACCGTGCCATAAGACAAAAGTGATAACTAAGTGGCTCGGGGACCAGAATGTAGAAATTTTGGGTCCATGGCCTTGAAACTCCCCAGACCTTAATCCCATTGAGAACTTGTGGTCAATCCTCAAGAGGCGGGTGGACAAACAAAAACCCACTAATTCTGACAAACTCCAATAAGTGATTATGAAAGAATGGGTTGCTATCAGTCAGGATTTGGCCCAGAAGTTGATTGAGAGCATGCCCAGTCAAATTGCTGAGGTCCTGAAAAAGAAGGGCCAACACTGCAAATACTGACTCTTTGCATAAATGTCAAGTAATTGTCGATAAAAGCCTTTGAAACGTATAACGGAAGCTTCTACAATGTGTGCACATGATAAACGTCTTTGTTTCTCCTCTTTTGTCATATTTGTTAGATGCAATGCAAACACATTTGGTGATCTTCCACACTTTTGTCAAGGTTATAGAAAAAAATATATATCAGACATAATCTTTACATAGGAATTATTTTTGCTCAAAACAAATTGACTAAAAATCATTGAATTACAAAATGTAGAAATGTGTACGGGATTTGGCAAAATAGAATTTTAGCTATTATGGGCATATGAGACAGAAATCCCTTCTTCTGTTTTATTGTGAATGGGTGAATTGTAAATACTACTTTTCCACCAGAGATAAATGCTGAGTCTGTTTATATGGTTTTTTTTTCATGGATTTCAGGTGATGAGTTCTTTGTAATTGTGCTCAAACATGTTCATATTAATTTATGAACAACTTCAGCATAAAAAATAATGCCACTACATCTATACCTCTTGTTCATATAGCTGATAACGATGTTCACATTTTATTTGTCGTACTCATTTCTTTCAAAATTTCTGCTAGACATTAAAGAGTACACTGTTAAAAATGTATTGTAATTTTACAGGAAATTCCTGGCAACTAATTGCCGTGAATTTACAGCAAGTAATATACAGGTAATATACTGTTTTTTAATACAATATAGTAATGTATTTATACAGCAGTGCTACTGTGATTATAGTAGCATTATTACAGTAAAATGCAGGAATTTCCTGTAATTTTACAGGAGACAATTACAATTGAATATTGTAATTCAAAATATATTGTATATATATATTATTTCTAAATATAATAAAATACTGCAATTTTCCATCTTCCAAAATTAAAACCAAAACAATGGCAACATTTAAAAAAAAAATTTATTAACACTATGCAACATCACATATTACAAAATTATTTTATCTTTTTTTTTCTCCATACAAACAAAATTACAGTTTCACTGAAGAATCTAGCTCACTTCCAGACGTCCAGACAGTCTATCAACAGGGGGAACATGATAATAAATAACAAAAGGTCCCAACCAGTCTAGGAAGCTGTGGGGTGTGGGTGGGCATAAATACTAGCCCATCAACTCAAAATCCAGGAGTCTTCTTAATAGGGTGCAGACAAGTGCGTTGAGCCCATGTCTCTTCTCTGCTTTGCTGACATCTTGGAGTTGATTCCACAAAAAGCTCTGAAAACAGAGAGAGTGAAAACAAGTTTTCATATCAGTTAATTATGAATACTGTGTAAAAAAACATAAAAAGTAAACTGTTCCTACTTGCTTGTAGAAAAAAAATGACGTTGATGTATTTTTAACATCAACACATTTAACAACATAACATTTAGAATTACATTGGCTTTTACATTGTTTTTCTTAAATATATAATGTCACTGTATACACTGTAAATTGAATGTCGCTTTGGAAAAAGTGTCTGCAAAATGGGTCATATGACGTTTCTAAAAAGAACATTATTTTGTGTATTTGGTGTAATGAAATGTTTAAGCGGTTTAAGGTTAAAAAAAAAAAACACATTATTGTTTCTCCTCTACAGGTACTCCTCTCCTCTCCTTCTGAAACTTGTTGATTTTTACAAAGCTCATCGTTCTGAAAAGCTCTGATTGACCAGCTATCCAATCTATCTATCGTGTGACTGAAATGTTATGCCCCTTAACATACTGTGCCCTGTCCGGCCGAAGCGACGAGACATAAACATTTAATTATAATTAAATGTTTATTTTATTATAATGTCAAAACCCATTATAAACAGGATTTCAAGTCATGTTCTCTTTTGGAAGGCCAAACAAAGTAGTTTCCCTTTTTAAAGAAACAGCGTTAAAGAGTGACGCTTCAATTCAAATGAACGAACAAACACATGAGAGCAATTTCAAAAGCATATGGGGCTGTCTGTTCTGCTCTCTTTAGCTCTCATGAACTTCACACAACGATCGGCCTGCACAGTGCACACTGTCAAAACCTGGATGTTTTAAAACCTTTTATGTGGACTGTCTCGCTAATAAATGCAACATTAATGCACATTTGTTGCAACTCTATCAGCTGTTTTAAGTTGCCCCTTAAGTTTTGATCCCACAGCGTTTCATGACTACTCTCCTGTCCATTTCTAATTTACATAACAGAGCTGATGGAAATGCTCTCCAGTTATAGGGTTTCTTTGCCAAATTTCTATGAATGCGCTTAAAAGATGCAAAGGAATTGGATGGAAACCTGTCTTTTGACATCAATGCATAAAGTATTTCATAGAGCCTAACAATACTGAACAAAAAGAAAGTGATTCATCGGATGTTCCATATGAGAATGATCTATTTTCTTTATAAGTGTGCAAACAGTTTAAACATACCTTTAGTGCTTGAGGCCTCTTTAGGATACTGTTAGTTAAACACGTAGACAGCGAAGGTCGCTACCACTCCATTCAGAAGGCTGTTGTGGGGCCCCATCACAGTTGTCCCTTCCAAAGACATCATCCATTTGTCTGCACCTAGTGCCTCTCCTGAAATGCATACACAATATGATAACTAAAAGAGCACTAGAAAGCTGCACTATGTACATACACGCATGAGTGGCAGTATTGGCAGGATGGGCAAAAGTACCAATTTTATCAGGTGGGAGACAAAGTTATGGTATGGTTTTTCCTAATTTAGACTATAGGCATTTTATGGATGCAATAGGCTTATGTTGAATTACAGTCTTTCCTTTCTTCTTTGACATATATCCATGTAACAATTATTAACAGGGCTTAAAGCAAGCAAATGTATGTTCCATCTAGCAGCCGGTGTGCAGCTGATCCTGCGGTGTGTCTACAGCTGTTCCCGCGCAGTCTTTTCCTTCTGCATTGACCGTTCATGACCGTGGTACAGTTATGACACGTTTCCACCAACACCCCCCCCCCCCCCACCCTCATTTCAATAAGACGAAATATGATATCAAACACCACTGCCTCCTTTCGTTTTCAATTTCATTCGTTAAACATATTAATAGCCTCACAAATGAAGTTCAGGGAAATGTGTAGGCCTACATTATATAAAACGAAATATTATAATCAAGCAGTAGCCTATTGTCTTTTTTTTTCATTTTAACATATTAATAGATTAACTGAATAAAGACCAAATATTACCTGTTAGGTTTACCCAAAACAAATTATATTTTATGCTTAACCACTAAAGAGACATCAGAGCCAGCGGCAACTGTCAGAAGGTATTGCCGAGTTGAGAGTGCTCCCGACGGATTCATGACCACTGAGCTCCCGCTGATCGCGTGGAGTTGACCGTCTCCGACATCGGCGAAACACATTTTTAAATAGACGCAGTCTTTATAAATAAACCGCATATTTGAGTTTTAAACAACTATATTCTGGCCTGAAAACACTATACCTTTCATGACACGATGACAGTAATATTTAAAAAATTATCAAAAGAAATGGTGGTTGAAATTACAATGTTGTATTGCCACTCCCGAAAGTTCAGTACCTTTGAACAAGTACCTAGCGAGCAGGGACTTTCTAAGGGGCATTTATTTTACCCAGAACTTTATTTAGATCATGGTAACTGTGGTGGAAGCACACCGAGTAACTTACCAGCCCAAAGTCCATAGTTTCTGGGTAAAGTTCCTGCAGTGGAAATTTGGATAGAGTATGAAGACGCGATTTTAACTAACTTCACCGTATTCCACTGAAATAAACCAAACGAAACAATCAGCACTCACTCAGATCACCATTATTAATATATATAAAGACTTATAAAACAGATTTTATGTTACATACCTGAGACATGTTCCTTCTTCCAGAATTCTTCTGGTACCGTCCGTTGGCCGCGTAATTTCAAAATTCAAACAGCAGCGATCCCACAATGCTATGCGGTGGCTGTAAAAAAAATGCTTCTACGGTGTAGTTACAATAATATTACAGGACTGTCCGTTAATTTCCCATCATGCATTTGCATGTACAACAAAAAACATGAATACAGTGCGTTGTTGTAAAAGTTATTGTACAATAAAATAAAATAAAATAAAACAGGCCTGCGAGTGTTCAATGGAAAACATGTACAAAATGAGATAATTAAATGAATGTCAAGAGAGTGTTTAAACTGAGATTGTGATGTACTTTATAGAGCTTTTTCTGGTCTGTCTATTATCCTGTCTACCTTTGTCACAAAGACACACAATAGCCCCGAGCTTAACTTAAAAATGAGTCTTGCCATTTTCTGTTATGACTGTTACACTTAATACAAACCTCATTTATTACTCTTAAAGTTAGATATTAAAAGTCAAGGATGCCACAGACACTTCCTTTTTCTGTGTCTCTAAACATCACACCAGTAAATAAATCACAGATTATATGTAATGCATCCTTACCTTAAGCACTGAAAAATAGGTTTAGCATCAGTCCACATTTCAGCTTCACATTTCAGCCAGAAAATGCAAGTGAAATTTAATTACTGAGATAATACAGAATGTGAAACTAGCTCATAGTCACATTAGAGTTTTTGAATTCTAGTTTATGTTGCTGTTAGTGTTTGTTACTGTTCCACATTTAACACCGCATTACACTATTGTGAAGACACGTAGTATATAAATCACAAAAGTTCTTCACTGTAGTAGGTATGAAGGTAACTCTGAAACCAGACCAAACAAAAATTAGGTTAACACGTTCTATGAAGCCCGTATTTATAATATATTAGAAGGGTATTCTTAAGGCATTATAATGAATGCATAATGCATTATAAGAATACGTATAATATGTTATATCAACTAATAAAAAATCCTAACAACAATTATTATACATCATAATACTTTTGTATTTGTGGTTATAAGTTTAAGAGTATGATCATTTATAACACACAATGAACACCATATTAAATATACCTAATTTACAGTATAATGGACTGTATCATACCTTGACATTGTTTATTTAAGATCTGCAAAGTATTACTACAGTTTGTGAGTGGTTAGATGTTGAGTGTTATTTGAGTGTTTCCTGTGGAGCTAATGTTGATTAATTGATGTGAGCTTACTACTCCAACTGAAAAAAAATTAGTGTTTTATATGGTTACATTTTATTTTGATGGTCCCCTTAATCAGTCGACTTTAGACAACTTTGCAACTACATACCAATTAACTCTTATTAGAGTATTAGTATGCTCAAGATTGGTAGAATCTAGTATGGTAGAATAAGTTGACATACTTGCAAAGACACTTATGTCATTTTATCTGTTGGTTGACCATCAAAATAAAGTGTTAGCATACTATATTTACAGTAGCAGACATACTAATACTCTAATGACCGCTAGTTGATATGTATACTTATCAACAGCTGTCTAAAGGGTACCATCAAAATAATCAAACTGATATTAAAATAAAAATAGTTCAAAGCAAACGTGTCATATTACACATTAATCTGATCTGATCTTATGGCTGTTTAAGATAAATTTATTTATATTATTATTATTATTACTACTACTACTTATAAGTGGTCTTTGACGTGTTCATTGTATTATAAATCATCATACTCTTATAATAATAATAATAATAATTCCTTACATTTATATAGCGCTTTTCAAGGCACTCAAAGCGCTTTACATAGTCAGGCGGTATCTCCTCATCCACCACCAGTGTGCAGCATCCACCTAGATGATGCGATGGCAGCCATATTGCGCCAGAACGCCCACCACACACCAGCTTACTGGTGGAGAGGAGAGAGAGTGATGAAGCCAATTAGCCGATAAGGGGATTGTTAGGAGGCCATGATGGACAGAGGCCAATGGGCAAATTTAGCCAGGATGCCGAGGTCACACCTCTACTCTTTTCGAAAAACATACTGGGATTTTTAATGACCACATAGAGGCAGGACCTCGGTTTAACGTCTCACGGTGCTTGTTGACAGCAGCAACCTAGTTTTCCCAGGTCTCCCATCCAGGTACTGACCAGGCTCAGCCCTGCTTAGCTTCAGTGGGCAACTGGTCTTGGGCTCCAGGGTTATATGGCTGCCAGCTCTTAAATGCTATAACCACAAATACGTAAATATTGTAATATAATAAACCTGTTCTTATGAAAAGATGACTATTATGAACTGTCTATTCATGATGAGATGAAACAACATATTATAAGGTTTCTTATAATGCATTATATAATGCGAAAGTGTTACCAAATTTAGCTTCAGCCTTAGTTGTAGCAGTCTGGAAATCATTGTGTTTTATCGTTCCATGATCTGTACGTGTTGTTCTGAACCACTGTTAAATTTTTGAACACACAATTTGTATTGTATTGTCAATAGGTTTGTGTGTGAGTGTGTGTGTTTTTTTTTTTTTTTGTTTTGTTTTTTTGCAAACAGTACTGCTGTAATATTTAACAAAAGAATTTAATAAAATTTTGGGGTAATGTGTGTGAAAATATTTTATCTTGAAATATCCATAATAATAATATAATTAACATTTTTTTTTTTCATGAGCTTTGACCCACTTTTTCAACAACCACAAAATATTAAAAAGTGATACAACATTTTATTTTTATTTGAAAAATATATCGTTGAATATACATTCATACATTAGTAGTGAAGTAGTGAAGAAAATGAAACCATAATCAAAACATTATGGTTCCATGACATGTGAAATTATTCAAACTTACGTCAACTACATATTTTCTGGCTAGACCACCTGTAATGTCATTACTACTGTTTGTTTGTAATGCCAATCTGACCATTTTCTTCACTACTCCAATATACATGTATACATGTAGAATACCAACCCATCTTCTTGAGCCGAAAACTCAGACTTTGCTCAGACTGGCTTTGTGCTACAGGCAACTGGAGTTAATTTATTAATGTATTAGTTCCCTTTGTCTGATCTGTCTACTTAAGTTCTGAGTTTTCTGGCCTTGGTCGTCTGTCTTCATCAATGTATTGTGTAAATGGTTATCCATAATTATCTCCTCAGTTTTGTCATTAAAGATCTTTTTAACCATTTTTCTTGTCTTTGTGAGCTTCTATCAGCACATTACGTGACAAAAGTTGTCTTTTGTGCTAATGAGTGAAAATTAACTTGCTTTTCTTGTCATTTATTTTCTTTCTTCGTTAGGTACTGCATATAGTTTCATATTTTTAGTAAACAATTCCCGTACAAACACCTGATAAATACTGCAAGTAACTTGAGTACAGAATAAAGTTGCATTACAATACTACAGCTAAATAAAGTTTCACATTCCCAAAATCCCTTAAAATCACATTGACTATGATCTGTAGACACAAAATCTGTTAAATAATTAGATTTTTCTACACTAGAATTTAACAATCTTTTGTCTTATCTCTTTGGTTTGTAAACCATATACTAAGGGATTTAATCCTGGTGGTACAATGTGAAACATTATACTGGCTAGTTTCCTGCTGTCAGAGTATTCAGGGAAACGATGCAGAAAAATAAAAACGGCTCCAGAAATAAACATAATTAAATATACAGCTAAATGAGTGCTGCAGGTTTTTATGGCTTTGCTGTTCAGTGCTTTGTTTTTGCTGGTTATACATACAGTAGCAATCTTTACATATGTAATTAATATTGTTACTGCTGAAAGACTGAGTACAACCACAGTATAAATAATTCCAAAGATATTGTTAATAACCACATTTTCACATGACAGTTTAAACAGTGATGCATTGTCACAGAAAGGATTTTCAATTTTATATCTACAGTGAGACAAACGCACAGTTAGGCCTATCATAATTGTCACCAGAAGAAAAGCCAGGCCCCAAGCAAATATTGAGAGTATAATAACCATTTTATTGGTCATTATGGCGGTGTATCGCAGTGGATTGCATATAGCCACGTATCTGTCAAAGGCCATAATCATCAGCACATAGTGACATGCTGCTGTAAATATATGCACAAAATAAGCTTGAATAACACACTCCACATATGATATATAGTGCTCTGACGCTTGTTTTAAAATGTCCTGTAGTAAGCGTGGCATAATGACAGTGGTTCCTATTATATCATTCACTGGCAAGTTACAGAACAGAAAATGCATAGGGTCATGCAGATTCTTCTCTGTTGAGATCAGAACTATAAGACCAATGTTTGAAACCAATGAAAAGACATAAACCAAAAGAAGTACTGTGAAAACAGGCTGGGATGACTGAGGTGTAACTTTCAGTCCCTCCACGAGTAGAAGGCTGTGTCTTAATGTCAGGTTGTCCATTTGTGGCACACAAAATCTGCAACCAGAATAACAAACATAATATTAATTCCATATCATCTTAAACAAATCATTCACTTTTAGTTAAATGCACATGACAAAAGAATAGCACTTCAAAGTTTATACTTAAATTTGCTACTTTTCTGTGCAAGATCATGTGGTAACTGCATATTCTGTAGGTATACAGTATACTGTATGTTTTTAACTGTTGTTGTAGTTTTTTTATTTACAGTATGTTGATAAAAATACAAACATTGTGTTTAACAATTACATTAAACAATAGTTCTTACTGATTAAAAAAAGTTCAGCTCTTATTTAGTTTTACTTTATAAATGTAATTGCAGCATCTTGCCTCTGCCTAATATTCTCCCTAAATGATTACTGTAGGTTAGACAGTATGACTTGTTTTGCAAAATAGTCTCAAAACAGTTTAATGGCCCCCAAGCTTTTGTGTGTGGTTTATATGGGTTTCTATCTGACATTGTCATCACTCCACTGGGGAAAAACAATTCACAGCATTTGTTGCTAAGAGCAGCAAGGCTGTTGATTAAGTGTGTATGTACAGTAGCAACAAGTGAATTTATTGGTTACTAATTCTGCAATATGATTTAAGACCCCAATGATCTTTTTTCTGAAACTGATAATTTTTTTTTAGAACAAGGTATTTACTTTTCATATGCACAGATAAAAGGTTTCATATTGAGCAGTCAGTATTAATTGTCCTTAATAAATTTAACAGAATCATTATAAATGTGTCACCTACAGTTTTTGTTCCATTTATCTGAATTAAAAGAACAAACTTTAAAGCTTTGAAGCATTGATGGAAAATTAAGTACATTGTACATTTTTAAATTTTCACATTTTGTATTCAACATTATAATTTGTTATACTATGGGGGCTGTTGAATGCTTGATTGTTGAATATTCTAAGGTGTGCACTTATTTTCAGGGAAATGCCCATCTAATATAAATTGCATTTTAGCTTGACTGCATTATGGTTAAATATCACTTTGCCAAATTATTTCAGTTATTTCAAATGACCTTACTGCCTACAATGGCAAAAGAGCCAAAACCCACAACAACACTGACCAAGCAAATAAATAGATGAAAAAATAGGATAAAAATTACAAACTATTCACATGAAATTAAAAACTATAGTTATGGGTATTGATACGGCTGCCATGGTTGTGAAATGTGGCTGACGATCAGTTGCCTAAGAAATGATTGTAAATATGATTATTAATTGACTGTTTTAGGGCATTGACAATGATAGCAATAAATTGTCTGTTTTAAGGCATAATTTGTTTTATTTTTTGTGTGTGTGTCATCCTGTACTTTTAATTGATATATAATATAATATTTGTATAATCTTTGTTGGGCTATAAGGTGTGTATTAAAATGTTTAAAGCACATGTACTTCCTGTCATTTTTAGCACCATTCAAAATAATTTTACTGCCTTCACTAAAGCATATGCATACAGACAATAACTCACACAGAGAAATCAAATCGCACACTCACAAAAAACAAAACAAAGAAAAAAAAACATTCAGGAGCACAGAAACACTGGTCTGTGACTTTAAGAAATAAAATTGCTTTGCTATTGAAAAGCTACATTATACAGTATTTCGCAGCAATTGCTGATTGATCATTGCTCTTTTTAAGTAATGAACAGCTTCACTAAGGGTCACAAGACCCTGCACAAACACAATTAGCACAAACAGTAGGTCTAATTTATGAAACACAAAAAAAATATATATATATATATGTGTGTGTGTGTAAAACATTCATAAAGCTGTTCTGATATAAATTAAATGTATGAAATAAATGTCCACCTGCTCCTTACCATGTGTAAATGGTGCCTAAAATGACACTGCATTTTGATGCACAACCATAATAATATTTTACCAGTTTGTTTGCCCTGTGTTATTTATTAATTTATTTATGTAGCGGATAGTTGGAAATTGTTCAACTTTGGGTAAAACTCAACAGTCATCACTGGCTGCTTTCAAAACTGCATACTTACCTACTGTAAGTAGGCAATAGACAAATTAATGAGTATGTTTGAATCCTTAGTATTCATAAAAGAGTAGGGAAGAATTATCTGGTTGGTGTAAAAAATTTTGTGAGATTCAGACGTGCGTATACTTAAGTAGCTTTTGAATATGCCTATTTACCTACTTAACTTCTATATAGTAGGAAAAAAACAAAATGTGAAGTAATTAGTATGTTCGAAACCTTAGTATTCATAAAAGCGTAGGCAAGAAATCCATTGACATCATACTGCTTCAGCCCAGATTCTGAAGTGTGCATTGGATGGGCACTTTTCTATCCCAGGAGGCCACAGGAGAGGATATGTTTTATTCTAACAGGCTGGAGAACATACTTGGTTACTAACATATTTCAACTATAAAAATTATTGCAAAGCAACTTTACAGAAAATTAAGTTTCTACAATATTTAGTAGCTTATAAGTGGTGACTGTCAGTTTATGTGCATATGTGTCATGAATGCACACAGGAAACGTGAGATCCAATAGCAGTGTTTAATGGGAAATCCAAAATCGAATCCAAAACAGGCAGGAGGTCAAAAACAACCAAAGCAGTCCAAAAAACAAAAACATGCAAAACACTAGGAAACACGAGAAGCAACTAGGGAACACAAGAAGCAGGGTGACATGAAACAAGGTCTCCATGAAACAGGTAGAGACAGGCTGGTTTATATGGACAGGTGAAAATGATGAAAGTGGAGACAGCTGAGTGCAATTAACAGGTGTGCAATTAACAGTGATGAATGGGACAAAAATGGGAAATGTAGTGCCTACAGTGGGGTGACTATGGGGAAGTGACACCACTAGTGGACACGGAGGGAAACACAGACCAGACACTGTGACATTACCCCCCACCCCCTCTCAGCAGCGGCTACCAGATGCTCCACCGAACACATAAACAAACCAAAAAACAAAAGAGACCAGGAGGGAGGTGGACTGGTGGAGGATAAGGGGAAGGGACGGAGGGCCAGGACCATAGAAGGGAACAGGGACCGGAAGTGGAAAAAAACAACAACAACAACAACAAGGAGACCAGGAGGGAGGTGGACCGGCAGAGGACCAGGGGGAGGGATGGAGGACCAGGTCCATAGAGGGAAACAGAGACCAGAAGTAAAAAAAAAAAAAAACACAACAAAAACGACAAAACAAAAAGGCCATGAGGAAACGGAAAGTTCAGGGGAACACCTGAACCACCATCGCCTTGCGTTCGAGACAGAGGCCCACCAGGGCGGAGCAGAGGACCACCACAGTTGAGCAGACAAGACAGATGCCCACCAGAGCGGCGCAGAGGACCACCACCTCTGTGTGGATGAGACAGAAGCCCACCAGGGTGACGCAGAGGACCACCACAGCCGAGCAGACGAGACAGAAGCCCACCAGGGCTGCGCAGAAGACCACCACAGCCATGCGGTCGAGAGCAAAGCCCACCATGGCGGCGCAGAAGACCACCACAGCCGTGCAGTCGAGACAGAAGCCTACCAGGGCAACGCAGAGAACCACTACAGCTGTGCGGTCGAGACAGAAGTCCCCCAGGGCGGCGCAGAAGACCACCACAGCCGTGCGGTCGAGACAGAAGCCCACCAGGGTGGCACAGAGGACCACCACAGCTGTGTGGTCGACACAGAAGCCCACCAGGGCGGCGCAGAAGACCACCACAGTGGGATCGATGGCACAGGAGAGCAAGTCTGGTTAGGTAAGCATGAAATGGAGAACATGAACAGGTTAAGGGTGGCCTCCCTGGCCCTGATGAGATGGTAGATGGTCTCCATGGCCATGACAGGATAGGATGAGCGCTGAGGAAGTTCGGCTGAGAAGTGACGAGGCTCTGGAAGTACAGCAGAGACGTGACGAGGCTCTGGAAGTTCAGCAGAGACGTGAATAGGCTCTGGTAGTTCAGCAGAGATGTGAAGAGGCCCTGGTAGTTCAGAGGAGACGTGAAGAGGCTCTGGTAGTTCAGCAGAGACGTGAAGAGGCTCTGGTAGATCCATGGTGATTTGACTGGGTTCAGGAAGATCAATTGTGGCTTGACTTCGTTCAGGAAGATCCACGATGACTTGACTTGACTCATGAAGATCATTGGTGACTTGCCTTTGCTCATGAATCTCATTGGTGACTTGCCTTTGCTCATGAAGATCATTGGTGACTTGCCTTTGCTCATGAAGAACACTGGTGACTTGACCTTGCCCATGAAGAATACTGGTGACTTGACCTTGCCCATGAAGAACACTGGTGACTCTATATAGATTATTAAAGGATCCCATGTCTTGTAAAAAGTTCTGGTTGATCCTCTGAGAAAATATTTGATTTTTTCAGTTTTTAGAAAAAACATTACATCACTAAGCCATAGTGACAATTTAGGTGGCATTAACTATGCCCAGGTCCTGTCATTGCTTAAAAGTAGCATCTAACTTTGCAGCTGGGAAAAGATGATTATTACATATGGGAGTTTCCAAAGAAAAGTCTGTTAATTGAAATGCTTGTCTAAACTGATTATATATTTTGAGAGTCGAAATTACAACTGGATTTGAGGAAAACTGTGATGGTGAGAATGGTGACGTCATTGTTATCAGCACCAACAATGAGGTTGATTTGCAAGAATTAGCCTCCGCTTCACACCATTCTATATGTGGGGACTGAAACCAATAAATCATTTTTTGTAAATTTGCTGCCCAATAATAATTTTGCAAATTTGGGAGAGCCAATCCTCTGTCCTTTTTCGGTTTTTCAAGAAACTCCCTGCATATTCTTGGCTTTTTGCCCCCCCATATAAAGGAGGACAGCAACCTATTGATTGACTGAAAAAAGGACTTTGGCAAGAAAATTGGAAGACTCTGAAACAAATACAATAATCTGGGTAACACATTCATTTTAACACAATTGATTTTACCAGTTAAAGACAAGTATGTAACACTCCACCGTTGGAAATCTGATTCAAGTTTTTTAAGTCTGGGATTATAATTTGCTTTAAACAGAACAGTGTACAAGTGGGTGATATTTATTCCTAAATATTTAAATCTTGATTTTGATATACAAAAGGGCAAGTCTGTAACTGTAATCTGATCTGCCATATGATTTACAGGGAAGCATATACTTTTAGAGAAGTTTAATTCATAACCTGAAAAGTATCCGTACTCTTTTAATATTTTCACAACTTCAGAGATGCATGATAGTGGGTCAGTTATATATAGTAACAAATCGACTTTATACTCTACACCTCTTCTTTTAATACCACTGATTGACTGTGATGATCTGAGTACTGATAATAATGGCTCTATAGCCAAAATAAATAGCAAAGGGCTAAGGGGGCATCCTTGCCGTGTGCCTCTGGACAAGGAAAAGTATTGTGATATTATCCTATTTGTGACTACGGCTGCCTTAGGTTGATGATACAGTAGGTGAATCCAGGAAACAAATTTTGAGCCAAAACCAAATTTATCTAAAACGGCAAATAAATAGTTCTATTCGACTCTATCATTCGACTTTCATCATTTAACCCTCCAAGGTCTAAGGGTATTTTTGGGGCCTGGAGAAGTTTTGTCATGCCCTGACATTTGTGCTTTTTTCAGTTGCTTATAAACATTTAAATGGCTAAAGTCTAATGTCACTGTAATCAGCACAAACTAGGCTATAATAATATATGTACATATGTATGTAATGTATGTACATGATTGAGTTTTTGAGAAAACAATGGTTATGTGTGGTTAGTGAAAAAAGAAAAAATTAAATCACGTGAATAAGGCAATAAAACACATAGAGAACATTGGTTCCCGGGACTTTTGAGAACTGGATCTTGTAGCCTAGAATTTTTCTTTCTAAATTATGTGAAATCATCCTGTTCAATCACTCACAGAAAACAATATACTGATTAAAATTTTCTAAGACACTTTTTTTGCTCGCGGAGGGGAGCGAAGCGGTTCCGGGTGGAGATCTCGAAAACCGGAGGGGGAGAAGTCGTCGCCCTGGGGCCTGGCTTGCGTCCACCGCTGTGGATACACCCAGACTCTATGGTGTCCCGGTACCGGAGTGAAGGACATCTGGGAGGATCGCGTGTTCAGAGAAACACACGGAGTAGAAGTGGTGGGACTGTAGTAGCATGGAGCAAGATGGAGCTGTATGAGTTCTATGCTATGCAGTGTAAGTCATGCTACAGTGCTGTCAGAGTCAGTATGGCTGGTGTGTAGATGGAATCCATTGTGAGTTGTAGGGGTAGGTGGGTGATTATTGTTTTGCTATCTAGAAATCGGTAGACTGATGGATCAGGTCTTGATGCTGCGGTACCCTCTGCCTGACAGTAGCAGTGAGAAGAGTTCGTGGCTCGGGTTGCAGTAGTCTTTGATGATCTTCTATGCTTTCCTCACACATCTCTCGGAGGATTCTCGGAGATTCTGGAGGTAGGGAAACTCACCTGGAGTTCCTTTCAATGGTAATAGGGGTACTCACTCGTTCGTCTCCTGAAATCCACCACCAGTTCCTTGGTCTTTTTGATGTTCAGAAAGAGGTTGTTGTTGTGGGACCAGTTAGTCAGGGTGTGTACCTTTTCTCTGTAGGCTTTATCATTGTCATCTGTGATCAGGCCTACCACCATTGAGTCATCCCCGAATTTGATTATGACGTTGGAGCTATGCATGGCTATACAGTCATGCGTGCACAGGGAGTACAGGAGAGGACTGAGAACACAGCCCTGTGTGGCTCTAGTGTTGAGGATCAGCGAGGAGGAAATGTTGCTGCCAACTCTGACCACCTGCCTGTCAATAAGTCCAGCTGCTAAAAGAACTGTTCAGACCCAGAGCCAGGAGTTTCACCACAAGCTAGTTGGTCAGCTCATGTTTTAAGGACTCGACCAGGAATGCTGTCTGGACCTAAGGCTTTGTGGATATTCACACACCGGAGCGATCGGGTAACATCTGCTAAAGACACGGAGAGTGTTAGAGCCTCAGCAGTCTTGACCGAGACTTCAAAGTGAGCATAGAAGACATTGAGCTCATCAGGCAGTGAGGAAGTGGTGTTTGTAACAGGATGTTTGCGATCCTTGTAGTCTGTGATGTTGTGGAGTCCTTGCCACATGTCTCTGTAGTTGAAAGAAGAAGGCTGCATTGGGTTTGAATGCAAATCTCGCGGGATTGTGTGGTTTTACCTTTGCTGCAGGCAGGAGTGGGCGGTCAAAACATTTCGCAGGAGACCTGTGGGGAATGGTAGTGTGTAGTAGAAATGGAGTCAACACAAGAAGTGGAGAAGATAATTAAAGATGCTGTTTACTTGACAAAAGCAAAGCAAGGCAAGTCAGACATCTGGAAACAATTCTCATTTGTCACTGGAAAAAAATGATTTCGATTTCCTGTCCTCTCAAAATTCACATTTTATTTTGAGCAATCCCGCATCTAGTGCTCCGTCAGAGGGGCATTCATTGTGTATGGGTAAATCTTGTAAGAAAGACGCACAAGTCTCGGACAGCAGTCATTCAGCAATATACTTTTCTTTGATATGGAGTAAGCAAAGCAATAAGGCCTAGTTATCAAATTAATTAGTTTGTTTCTATATATATATATATATATATATATATATATATATAGTATTATTCAATTTCTTTTTTACAATATCTTGTTAAGCAAACTATTGTGAATGTGAAACCTGTGAGATTTTTTTTTAAAGCATTCTATTTTTCAAGGCTCAAACTGCTTGCGAGAGCTATCGCTCACTCAGGAACTAATCAGACGGCGAATCTATCTCCATAGGAAGGGTTAAAATCAGGATTTTTTTTTGCATGATTCCCACAGAGTGTCTCACCAGGTTTTAAGTTGTGAACTTAACTGAATTTGCCGCGTTGTTTGTCAAGCGATGGACTGAAAGTGATATAAGGAAGCACTTGATATAGACACTTTGCCCAAGATTCATCGCCAAAGTTGTAGGCTACTAATACAACTGACCCAACAACTTTACACGAGATCTGCTTCCCGGCTGGAAGAAGCAAGATATTCAAGAAGAATCAAAGCTTCCACGAACAACTGACCATTTCACCTTTAATTCATCTCCGGATGTCTTCAAGAAGCTAATCAAAGTTTCTTCCGTTTTATTGCCTAGTGCTTTTTTGGTGAATATGCTTCAGACATTGCTCATTGTCCAAAGTTAATTGTTCAATTATGTTTGCCAGGCATGCTATAGTATTACCATACCAATAACACTACCAGTTAAATATACCCACAAGCCTTGTTAATCTGTTGTCAAGACTGTCGATATGAATACGCTGCTGCTTCAGTCTCATCTATTGGGGATGCTTTCATTAAACTTATTCAACTATTTCCAACACACTGTGTTTAAATCAATGATATGCTGTCGCTCAAGCTAATTAGTTTATCGATAAAGTGATTGATAATAAATGTAAAGATCGTAAATTTTGCTCGTATCAAGGCTAAACGTGTCTGGACAAGGGTTAATGCTTTTGCCTAAATTCGAGTACTGACCATACGTCATACTGCTTTAAAGGGGCATGTTGATCTTTTTAGCTGTTCAGATAGTCTTTGCTTAAAAGCTATCAGGGTATTTGGAGTGCTTGCTTGCTTGAGGTTTATCTAGTGTCCAGTATCATATCGTGCTAGACCTGCCGTTGCATAAGTAGGATTTATGCTTTCGCCTGGCTCCACTGTGAGCCTCAGATGACTGTGCGTGGGACCTGATCAAACGATCAAGGCTTTATACTTGTCACGTTCGCCATCGTACAGGGTCATACGGGTGCTTGACATCCTTGAAAATGCTTGAAATTGAAAATGCAGTGCATTGGTTCATAATAATTTGAATGGTTAATCATTGTTTTTCATAAAAGAAGCAGCTACACTTGAGTCTGCACGTGTGGCTGTAGTGTGCTCTTTATAACGCGTGTCCTCCGATAGATAAGAGTGAAGAAAGGAACAAAAAAAGAAGAAAAAAAAACCTTCTTGCCGGGGGTTGCTGCTTCAGTCAGTGATGGCTCGAAATTACAAATTATGGTAAACTGAGAACTAAATACTTGAGTAGCCCCATTAAGTCTGCTTGGTTTTGTTTTCCATGGGTGGGCGTGAACTTTATATAAAGGTAGCATATAAAGGTAAACAAAATTTTCCCTGCTCAGTTAAACTACATCTTAAGACTGTCGTAATTAAAGATAAAAGTGAAAATGAAGGAAAGTGTTATTGTGGTATAGATTTAAGATCGACTTGCAATGCATACAATCTTTATGCAGGGTTCCCCAGCATCTGGGTAGGTATTATTGGCATTATAATTAATCACACACGGCATTGAACGCTACAGTTGTGTTCAGATTATGTGCTGAATGGACTGGCCTCTCTAGAATATCGTCATCATAAACAGCGGAAACGATGTAAGTAAGAATTAATTTGTGGTGTAGTCCGCGAGATGCAGTGGAATCATCAGTCATTAATCAGGAATGTTCGTTGCTCAGTTCTGTACGTTCTGAACCATCTTGTTTCATGCTACTAAAATTACCTATTGAAGGATGTATGCAGGGGCGTCGGACTGGGGGTAAAAACAAGACTGATTACAAGGGCCCCAAAGGAAGAGAGGGCCCTTGAAAAGTCTGGAATATATTTTATTTACCTGGATATTTTCATGGGCGGGGCCATGGGGGCCCATCAGGACTGCCTATGTATAGGGCCCGGGATCTTGTGCAATGTCCCTGGATGTATGCATATGACGTGTCATTCCCCCACCAAAAATATAATCAACATTATTAATCATCATTGTGACTAAAATCTAAGGACACTCAAAAGTAAGGACTTTCGTACAAATCATACAAATGTTTGTACTTGTCCAAATGCGCCGCCTGCTGGCAATTTGCTGATTTTTGCTTAGAACAGTGCAATTGCTAATGTACCTTCAAAAATCCAAATGATTTACAAAGTAAGGTGTGTCTGTGTCGTATCTGTCTATGTGCTTTATCTAAGATAAGAGTCTGTAAACCGGTAATTTACTACAGTTGTAAAGTTCTGGAAAATTGAAATGTGCTTGGAAGTGCTTGAATTTTACGTTTGAACGTGTCAGAACCCTGGAGTACTATTCTCTGAACAACAGGGGGCAACGAGGAGTAATCATCCTCTAAAGCCATTGGGAATCACTGGTGAGAAGTTACTGGCTGTTTCGGATATTTTAGGCAGCTGACTCGCTGAGTATCAGGCATTAGGTGCGTCTGACTTCACGCAGCACTGCACAAACCGATCGCAATCTAACTTGAAGCAGTGTGTAGCCAGGCTTAATAATGAGAAACCCAATTTAGCTGTCTAACAAAGTCACAAAAGGGTTAACTTTTATTTTCGTATCTTTGATTGACTTGTAAGTGAGCAAATGGGTGAACTCTATGAGGCAGTGAACTGACCAATCAGTTACAGTTACGCCTCTAGCTTTGCATCACTGCACATTCTTTTTGGTGCTTGCACTCAAGCATAGGAGGCTGCGTTATCCACTTGAGTGTAAAAGAGAGCTGTGCCTGAATCCACTGTTTGTCATGGAGCTAAAGGCAGTGAATTCCGCTAAAATGGTCAGGTTTTGGTAAAGAGTTGGGAACATCGTGCAGAGATCCTTTCCACGGAGTGATACAGGTCCACACGTTCCAGACGTTCCCCCAGAGACTCATAGATTCCCAGTCCGGGTGGCTGGGTGGCAAGCCAGCCATTTTTGTGACTCTGACTTTAGACGGATTGCCAGGATTGCCATCATCTTCATCTTCAGGGTGGTAAGACAAACACTAACCCAAACCAAAGAAAATAAAGAAAAGGGGGCCCCAACGGTGAAAACTAACTCTTGTCAACAAAGGCAAGTGGAGCAGAGAACGAACTGAGCTCAAAGAAACTGAAAAAAGGGTTTTGTTTATGTGCGCACTTTATTATTTTAGTTTGTTATTTTCCATGAATGTGTTATTATATGTATGTATCAGCCCTGTGTATTTAATACAAGTTATCCAAACTGTGATTCTGGTGTGGTATCCCTTTTATTGATATTCAATTCTCAGGCTCTTAACAAATTTAGCGTTTTCTGATTCTGGTCCAAATTCGTATTAATGATAATCTCTAAGACTACTAAACCTATGTACATTATTACTACTACCTCGTAATAAGGGCTACAATATTGGCGAGAGCCAGCCAGGAGCCAGAGACATTGAATATCAATATTGAAAGAATATTCAAAATAGACTTCATACAGAAGTCAGGTGTTAAAATTCCGAATGCAATGATCGTTAGTGGGGTAACCCAGGTAGCAGATCAGGATGAGCAAGTTGTTGACTTCCTTAAGAAGTACGGTTTCATCGAAAAAGCCCTCCTTGTTGATGATTCTAAATCCGAATTTTACCAAAACCTGATCATTGAGTTTTCGAGCAGTCTACATAACTTTAGTGAACTTAGAGCCACTTCTGCCATACACATACACAGTGCAATGTGATCCATGTGCTAAATATGTTGTAAAAGCATTAAGCAGTGTGTACACTACGCAGATTGGCAGTAATGTTACAAAAAGATATCTAGCTGAGTTAAAGGGCTTAGCCAAGCTAAGTGGCAAAGACTATGGGGAGGTGTTGAAAGAGATGATGTCACAGATTGGTGAAGATATTGAAGCTATGAAACCCATAGGTATAGAAGTCTCCCCTTCACATGTTGAGACCCCAGTTGTGACATTTCAACCTCCTACCTCCGAAGATCAACAGCCCCTCGTCTCATTCTTGGATGCCCCACGAGAAGGAAATTGCTTAAGTACCACTGATTCAGTATTGTTCACTAATGGAGGGAAAGCTCCGATCCTTTCAGTGAGTGACATAAACCTAGCAGAAATACAGAAGGTGGTGGTTGAGCATATTGTAAGGAGGGAAGATGTTAACCCACAATTGGAGTCTCCAGTGAGGCTTCGTTCCTTTTCTGGAAAGATTCCCAGACCAAGTAACAAAGCTGATTATGACACTTGGTGCTCACACATCGAACTGCTTTTAAATGATCCCAGCATGTCCAATCTTCAGATCTCAAGGAGAATTCTTGAATGTCTGCTTTCGCCTGCAGCCGATGTGGTCAAAGGGCTACAGCCTGGATCACCCCCCACCGCTTACCTGCAGCTTTTGGACTCAGTCTTTGGTACTGTTGAGGATGGGGAAGAACTTTTTGCCCAGCTCATGAACACCCTTCAAGATCCGGGTGAGAAACCCTCTATTCAACCGAATTCATCGATTGCAATTAGCATTGAACCTAGCTGTGAGAAGGGGTGGGGCTGCACCTGCTGAGGTAGATAAATACTTACTCAAACAGTTCTGTTACAATTAGAGGAGAAGCAGCACATTTGGGAAACACAAAACAGTCTCAACTTACCTTTAAACGACTAGCAGTTCCTGTTGTGGGACAAACAGGGGCTGAAGAGAGTCAACAACGTCCCTCAGCTGTAAACAGCGAAGGCAAGGCTGAAGTATGTTCTAGTCTAAAACATTCAAGTAAGAACCACCCTTTTAAACTTCCTAAGGGGTTGGTTGGAACTAAGAGTACAGCAAAAGTCAACATAAAAAGGTGAAGAAGTCAACTGCTTAATTGATACGGGTTCCCAAGTAACAACAGTTCCCTGGTCATTTTATGAACAGCACTTTTCAGAGCAGGAGATTAAGCCACTACATGATCTCTTGGAGATGGAAGGAGCAAATGGACAGTCCGTACCCTACTTAGGTTACATAGAAATGACTGTAACTTTTCCAAAAGAAGTTATTGGAGCGTCACTCCGAAGCCAGATTGACACACCATCAACCAATCCCACATGGCTATAGAGCAGTTCTTAAATGTATTGAGCTTAGACAAAAACAGAACAACAACAGTCACCACCGCGTAGTAACACTGCAAGGCAGAAGCTCTAAAGTCATTCCAGCTGGTGAAACTGTAGTAGTTGAGGGAGTTGCTGTAGCTTATTGCTTGCAGAGTGAGAAGTCCGTAGTCATTGAGCAGCCATCCGTACCCTCCTTGCCGGGTGGCTTGCTGGTAACAGCTAGCTTAGTCGAAATTCCTCAGCAGTGGCCCTATAAACTACCAGTTGTCATCAACAATGAGTCTGACCATGATATAGTCATTCCCGCTAAATGTGTGATTGCAGAGATAAGTGCTTACCAGAGCATCTTGTTACAGGAGCACAGTATAGTAAAACAATCAGAACCCTTCCCAAAGTCACCAGAGGCTCAGTCAAACAAAAAGCATGACTTAAACTTCAATTTCGGTGAGTCCCCAATTCCATCTAAATGGAAAGAACGCATCACTCAGAAGCTCAACAGCATGCCCGACGTGTTTGCACAACATGACTTGGATTTTGGCAGGACAGATAAAGTAGCACACAACATAAAACTTTCAGATGAAACTCCTTTTAAACAGCTTGCTACACCAATACACCCACAAGACATCGAAGCTGTTTGCAAACACATTCAGGAGCTTCTTGATGCAGGAGTCATTAGAGAGTCAGAGTCACCATTTTCATCACCAATAGTGGTGGTCAGGAAAAAAAATGGCAAGGTCCGGTTGTGCATAGACTACAGGCGTCTGAATCTCCAGACCATAAGAGATGCATACTCTCTTCCAAAGCTGGAAGACACATTCTCAGCACTCAGCGGTTCCCAGTGGTTCTCCGTCCTTGATTTAAAGTCTGGTTATTATCAGATTGAAGTTGAGGAAGCAGACAAACCAAAGACCACGTTTGTGTGTCCTCTTGGGTTCTGGGAATTTAACAGAATGCCTCAGGGAGTGACAAATGCGCCGAGTACATTTCAAAGATTAATGGAGAAGTGCATGGGGGACATGCATTTAATGGACGTGCTAGTCTTTATTGACGACCTGATTGTGTTTTCAAAGACTTTAGAAGAGCATGAAGCAAGTCTGATGAAGGTGCTCACATGCCTTAGAGAGTTCGGGTTGAAATTATTGCCTGAAAGTGTGTCTTCTTCCAAACGTCAGTCCGTTATCTTGGGCATGTGGTTTCCAGGAATGGAGTCGAGACTGATCCGGAGAAGATCACTGCTCTTAAGACTTGGCCAGTCCCAAACAATCTGCGAGAGCTGAGATCTTTTCTTGGGTTTGCTGGCTACTACAGGAGGTTTGTTAAAGGCTACTCTAACATCGTGAAGCCCCTCCACAATCTAACCTCTGGTTACCCACCTTCTCACAAGAAATTAAAGTCAGATGAGAAAGCCGGTCAGTACCACAACCCAAAGGAGGTCTTTGGGAGCCGCTGGACACCTGCTTGCCAGCAAGCGTTTGACCTGGTTATTGAGAGCCTTACCTCCGCCCCTGTGTTAGGTTTTGCTGATCCCCAGAAGCCCTATGTACTCCACACTGATGCAAGCACCACCGGGC
Organism: Carassius carassius; assembly: GCF_963082965.1. NCBI lineage: Eukaryota > Metazoa > Chordata > Actinopteri > Cypriniformes > Cyprinidae > Carassius > Carassius carassius. Next base: position 19,611,606 of record NC_081790.1, on the reverse strand, counting down.
TCGGTGCTGTTTTGTATAAGGAACAGGAGGGCCAGTGTCGTGTCATAGGCTATGCAAGCAGAGGGTTGTCAAGGAGTAAGAGTCGCTATCCAGCACACAAGTTGGAATTTTTGGCACTCAAGTGGTCAGTGACAGAAATGTTTAGTGATTATCTCTACGGCAACCACTTCACTGTTGTTACTGATAGCAATCCGCTGACATATACAGTAGGTAGACAGCCTAATTGGGCTTTACCGCTGCGTGTACCGCCGCGGCACCTGTAATTCAGTCGCGTGTTAAAATAATTCACAAAACTACCGCCAGGTGGCGCAAAGGGACGGATTGCGAAATGAATGTAATTGTAAGATGAAATAAAAGGAAGAAGTAAAACAACAAGTACATTATGATATAACATTGTAACATCTTTAAAAAATATTCAAACATTTACAGTGAGTTAATTTTAAAACGTAAGATAGTCTTAGGCTACAGTCTACTCATCAAAAATTAAAAGAAGACCTTTACACAAATGATCATATGCATGCTATCGTTATTAAACAGTAAATAAATATAAGGCCCATGTATATATATATATATATATATATATATATATATATATATATATATATATATATATATATATATATATATATAGCTATATACATACGGATAAAAAGCTAAATGTTTTCATTTCGTTTTCATTTCGGTTCATTCTTGGTTTAAAAAAAAATCTTCAGGTTCCATATGCAGAGCGAAATGGGAACGGTCCAGCATTTAGCAATAATTATTATTAACTCTGTTTTTATTCTTGATTTTTTCAAACTACTAACACTTTGCATTTTTGAATTATGCCTTATGTGTGACCAAAAATTTTGTATTTTCTGTTTCTGCTGTTTGATCGCGCTGGTGTCTCGTGCACATATTCACTGGAAATAGCAGTCATTCACCAGACATTCAGTGTTAGCAGTGATTTTTTTTCCATCGATACTGAAACATGCGTGAACAACAAAGCCTATTTTACCTCATGAATAATACTTAAGCTTCAAATGAGCAACTTCAGGAATATGGAAACGGATTTATCCCGAGTGAGAGAATGAGAAAACCCAACCTTACCTTATGCTTAGCTTTAAATTATTATTATTATTTTATTTGTTTATAGCTAAGCCTATATTATTATATACTGCAATTATATTTATCCATTAGAATTCTATATTTTTAATTCTTGTTTTGTTCTGATATATTTGTTACATTTAAAGGATTTGTTGTAAAGTGAAGGGAACTAAATATATCCTGTTTGTACATGATAACATTATTAGGCCAGCCTTTATTATTTCTAAATGTAATAAAATGCAATTTATACATGAATTATATATTTTTAAAAAATGCAGCAAACGAAAATAGGTGATTAATCCGTTAAAATGAAACCTATACATGACTCATATTTTTTTTTTCTCTCACAAACGTAATTTATTTTTTAGCGTGTTTAAAAATAAATAAATAAAGAAAACATGCAGCAAATGAAAAAAAAGGCGATTAATCCGTTAAAATTTGTTCCTCTGGCTTAACAGTAATTATAAGTATAATATACTTCAGAGCAGAGCCTGCATGGGCCTAATCTAGGCTATTTTTTGTTTGTTTTTCCATTGCATCTGAAAATGACTTCATCACACTCACTTCACGGGCTCTGGCGCAGATCCCCCTCTCGCGCTGCTCAGCTGTGGACGATTTAAAAATGTTTGATATAAAGGTTGCTGTCCCATTTTATACAGGAGTTTTTCATGTAAAAAAATCGAATTATATTGTTAGTTCTAATTATATTATTAACACAAGTTCATTTAGGCTATTTGACATGCACTGTGACATTTTATCCTTTTTAATTTATAAACTCCTTGATTTTTTAGTTAGTTTAATAGTATTTAAATTCAAATTTAAAAATAGGTTTTAACTGCTAAATACCAACAACCATACTGCATGTGAATAATTAAAATGCATACTTTTCATAACATTTCATTATTCATAAAATGCATAACATTTCTGGTGTTTGGATTTGTACTTCAATATAATGAGCTCCAAGTTTAAGAATAGCCCTAGACTGGTTCTCTTTCTCTCTCTCTCTCTCTCTCTCTCTCTCTCTCTCTCTCTCTCTCTATTTAACAGCATTAGCTCAATAAAATACGTCTTCCCTCAGGTAGAATGAATGTTTTCCTGCTTGCTAAATGTTGGGCTCATGAGCAATAAGTTGTATTCGCCTCAATCTGATTCAATAAAGTCAAACTGCAGACAGTGAAGCTGCATCACTGAGCGCGAGTCCCGCATGCTGTGAGGCGGGAACAGATGTTTCCGCTTGGTCTTAAAGCCTTCCTCAAAAATCCACGATAACAAATAACAATGATTTTCGTAAAATAATGATTAATTATTAATTGATGATTTGTTATTATCATGGTCTTGTGAAAATAATAATATGGGCTGCTAGAATATAATGAATACAAAGAGTAGTGCTGCTGAGTGCAGTCATGTTTCAGCCGAGGAGACAAACAGGTTACATCGGTTTGTTTGAATGAAAATCGGTTTTCTTTTTAACATGCACCAACACACCAGTTCTCCCGTTGTTCAGAGTGGATCAACCCTCCCCCGCGAGTCTGACAGAGACACGCTGCCGAGCAAAGGATGAGCGGAGCGGTGTGATTCCGACTGGAGCCTCCATCACGAGTAAAATTCATGCCAACAGCCCGTAATATAACTGCATATTCAGCAATAATTCATGTTAAACATATTTAGCTATGGCTTGATCAGGTTATAATGACTGCAATAGTCGAGCGGGATGTTAAAGGATATGAGTTTGTCTGTTTCTTTTACTGATTATTTTCGGGTTAAAGCATGATTTAAACAGATAAAGCACATTCACACGCAATCGCTTTAGCAATAATGCATTCAAACAAATGTGATCTTACAGTGCTACTACATTATCAGTAGGCTATTTGATTTTGAAATCTTGAAGAATTTAATCGATCTGTTCAGATAAAATAACTGACAAAAATGTACTGTTATTTTCCTCCCAAACAAAATTTGCACAGCTGATGGGCTACCCTGCTAACACACGACGTAACAGTTACGTAACGTATTGGTATTTTTTGGTAATTCCATGACTTACCAATTGACAACGTAACTACGACGTCGCATGCACGTAATTGTATTACCATCACATTACCAACTCACAACGTCGTCAGTACGTCCTTCCAACGTAACAAGATAACCAAGAACGTCCCAGATAGGTCCTCTATTCGTAATATATTGGTAACTTCATGACTTACTGGCAAGTAACTACAACGTCGTATGCACGTAATTTTAATTACCATAATTTTTGTACATTCTTTATATGCTCCCTGAGTATAGTGCTATTAATAAAGTGTAATTAAACTTCAGACACACGATTAAACGTTCCTTAAAGATAAAATGTGTTTCTTTTCACCAAGTCAGAATATGGACATGCTTTTAATATATAGTGACGTGGCATACAGCGCGCGCTTCCACAACTGACGCACCCACGCGCACAATATTGACAAGAAAGGAAATACATTTTTCGGAGTTGTGAAACTTTCTATTTCGTAAGGAGTTGTAAACGTGAAATAATGACAGACTGGCTAAACCATCTCATCTGCCGCAGATACAGTAATGTTATCAGGAGGACAGCGCGTTTGTTTGAAGTACTTTTCACTTCAACTGTGTCTGACAGGAGAACTGGCTTTTCTGAGGTGAGTCTTACAATTTATAATAAATAAAGAGGTTGATAAAATGTATAAAACAAAAGTCTTGATCTCCGTAAAGACGCTAAAACCCTTTTTTAATATTATTGTTTTTATTAGCCTACTAGCCGTTGAGAGTTACCATGGCAACCGCGGACACATCAGCTGCTGGAGAGGAGAGGACTCGTCTGACAGTTTCTCTGTTTCTCGTCAGTTATACCAAAGAAAAGTTCAACAACTGCGACAGATTGGTTAAGTAACATATGTTAATATTATCCACAGTCTACTTTAAGTACTTTTGTTAACATTTATACCTCTGTGATTATGGCACCTTAATTATCTGATATGTCTGCTAGCAAATATTATGCTAGCTTAGAAGCATAAGTATAACATAATAAATTTGAGCTCTTATTAATGAACGTTTGGGCTTTTAATCACATCTTATGTGTAAAGGAGCGGTTTTGATAGCTTTGTAAACGTTTTTGATGATAATATGTCAAAAGATAAATGGAAGTAAGCTAATTAATTAAAACTAAAAGTCTGCACTGTAGAGTCTATCAGTGACGTCACTCGCGGTCTAAATTTGGCTGACACTATTTCAAACCAGTGTTTCAAACACGTTTTGATTTTTCATTGTAAACAAATATTGATTAAAATTGTACTGTGATTTCAGGAGTGTCTTAAAAACCCTCTAAAACAGAGGGGAAGTTCCAAGAAAATTTCTAATGGGAGCTGCTGACAGAGATAGAAAACACAGGTGATCCGAGGAAGCTTATTAAATAACTTAAACTATTATATATATATATATATATAATCCATGATGCAATAACAACAAAAACATAAATAATATGTATTATTATTATTAGACAGATTTTGTAAAAAAAAATATATATATTAAACATGTTTATTTTGGTATGGAGAACTTTGTAAAATTACTTGTATTTGGACTGGTTGCAATTTTACTATTGGGACAACACTATTATGCTACAATTACCAAAAAATACAATATCAACAAAATAATAAAAATAGGAAATATGATGTGCCACAATCAGCCAAATACAGATTGAAAAAATGCTGGCAATCTGCTGACAAAGTGGCTAGAACACTAAGCAACAGGTTTTAATTAAGCACTGGTTGTTAAAGTATTAACACAAAAATGACTTACATAATTTCCTTGGGGAATGTTCGACTGTCTTCTTTCTCTTTGGGCCAACAGGGACCTCATCCACATCTTGTTGTAGGCCCTCATTCGCAATCGCATCATCCACAACTTGTACTTCTTCTTTACCTTCCTTGGCCTCCATCACTCCACCATGTGCTCTTTTGCTGCAACGAGTTTTCATCTAAATAAAGTTGCGCAAAGCAAAGAACACAAACACCATGTCATGTCAGCTACATTCGTAAACTACCAGTTCTGTACAACTTTAGAACAGTAAAGACTGATGATGTCAATGTTCCTAAATAAATACAAATGTTTCATGTTTAGCTTACCTCAAATAGAGAACTTTGTGGGTACTTCGTTTCTTTGATGCTCCTGTATGTTGTCCGTGTGGTATGTTTTACGACAATTATAAACGCGGGACAGTCAGGCACGTCGCGCGCATCCAGTAGGCGCCAAAATTTAATGTGGCACGACATTTGAAATTTTGAATGTGGAACAGGACAGCTGCTGGTTGGGTTGTTGACTTAGAAAGCAGTTACAGATGATGCGGTTATTGCAAGAACTCCTAAAAAATATTAGAAGTTATGATAACACGAAAAAAAGAAGAATAGTTAGATGGATGCAGAAATGGGGTATCCTGAAAAGTAGGATGCAATGTCCAAAATGCAATCGAAGCATGCGCCTGGAAAAATGCGATCGCAGCGATGGGTTACGATGGTAAGCCAGTCTGTCTGTCTGTAAATACATAAAAAATTTAATGAAATGAAATTGCTATCTTATTTGAAACTAGACATTATTATTATCAATGTTGAAAACAGTTGTGTACAAGTTATATATATATATATATATATATATATATACAGTATATATTATTATTATATTTTGCACAATTGAAGTGGACCTGTCTGGATGAAGTCCACCTGTATTGTATTAATGGCCCGGAAGTCTGAAATGTGTGAAATGTTTACAATATGTTTTATCCATATAATATTTGATATTTTCATGTGTTATACTTTTTTGCATTTTACCTTCTTTTTCTGTAGGGTCTGTAAGCATCACAAAAGTTCACCACTCTCTGTGCGCAATGGCTCAATATTCACCAATTCTCACACCCCTTTGGTGAAATGGCTTGAGTTTATGTACAGGTACAGTATTTATTTATTTGACAAGTAAAGTGCACAAAAATAATAAATACTGTAAATGTGTCAGAATTAGCCAAAAATAATATTTTTCATCTGTAATCCTTGGAGATAATGACACCAAAAAAAATTATATATATATATATATACGTATATATATATATATATATATATATATATATATATATATATATATATATATATATATGTATGTATATAAACCATGTAAAACCTAAGCTTATTATAAACTTAAAATGGAACATTTAAAATTTAAAATATTACAGTTTTTACTGCTTAAATACAAATACATTAAAGATTTGTAGTGTGTGAATTATACTTGTGTATTTATCAACATCAACTCAGCCCTGCATATTGCAATACACAGACTCCATTTTCAGAATTCACCAGAAAAAATGATGTTGATGTGCCAAACAGTGGTAGAAAAGTTTTTACACCAATGTCATATTATACTATTTGAATCAAAATAAAGAGGGGGCTAGTTTTGTTTCGCAAAGGGTTGTTTGCTTTTACCCAATTCAGTGACAGGAAATTATGCAGGCCAGGCCATCAATGCAAAAACAGTACAATTTTAAGTGACTCTAATTAGGTGTTTTAATATTTGTTCCTTCCCTACAGGTTTGCACAAGTTTTGCAGTTGAAGCAGCTTGCCATGATCAATGACGGTATAGCAGGAAGCTCAAAGACACTGACAAGAATGACAAAAGTACTCAGAAAGGTTGTTGCATTACTTATTAGTTGTAAAAAAAGTAAAATGTGAAAAATGTTATTTCAGTGTTTGATAAGTCCAAACCCACTGTAGACAACTGGATTCAGCATTGCTACATACTTATTTGGTGCACTCAACTTCCATACTAAGATGGTCAACATCGTTTTGTTGTTATCGACGAGAGCAAATTTGCTCACAAACGAAAGGTAGGCTGTTTATTTGTATGAAGCCCTACTTAAACTTTACTTGACATGTATCAGTTTTGTCATGTTAGTGCAGTGCCAGTCTGAGATTATGTAAAGAGAGATGACGGGAGATTTTACTGTAAACAACTGACTTAAGCCGCTTTAGATAAAATCAACTGAAGAGAAAAGAAGACATTAAATCTCTGAAGATCTCAGCCGAGGAGGATTAAACAACTCCACAAACACCATTACCAGCTTCACTTATTACTAGCCACACTGACTTTATTTCTGTCATAATCAGAAGGCCTTTTTGAGAATTAACGGAGGTTTACATGTTGATGGTTTGTTTATTGTGTACTTACCATGATGGTGATGAGTGTTGGCTTTTGCTGTGCTCTTGACATTTGAACATTAGTTTTTCTCTGGCTGCTTTACCTGTGTGTTTATAAGGCATAACAACTATAGCAAAAAATGCTGAGAGAAAAGTGATCTGGCGTTTATTGCACTGTATTGATGATGTCATCAATTGAGCTTACAAGGCTGTACCTCATTTTATTCACATGTTAATCTGTTCTCAAGCAATCATGTAGGTCATTTCATATGATTGATTATTAATCATACACATATGATATTAAAAAGCATTGTTATAATTTGAACAGTTTAATAATATATAATGCATAGAAAGTTTTAAAAATGCCATGTTATTTTCTCACACACAGACATCAACAATCGGCGTATGAATCTCAACAATAGTGACATTCAAATGAAAAGCTTCATGTTGCAATGTATGCTGGGTACCACCATAGTACATAATTCCCAGAATGCATTGCTGCATGCATAAATTATGTAGCTGAATTGTATTATTTTCTTTTATTTTTACCATGTGTTTTTATTTTTGTTGTTTTTTGATGTGACTTTTTAGTAGCTTGATTTGTGATGTTTAGAGTTTATCTGTTTATCAGAATATTTTGTTTGTCACCATTGTTGAGGTTCATATGCTGACTCTTGATATATGTGTGTGTGTTCCTGTAAATTTAAAAGTTTTGTGATTCGTAAATATGTAAAACACAAATGATCTGATCTCATGACATCACGTTGTAGTATCATACTACTATTACAACCAATTCTTCATAATCAGAGAACAGACCCTAGTCAACATCAGTAAATCACCCACTAGACATTGATACCACATCATCAAAACACAACCATTAATACCAGAGTATATTGTTTCTTGGCTTTCATTGCCATAACAAGCATGTATAAAGACATGTTAAAGAAATAAAGAGTTGAGAGCCCAACTAAAGAAAGCACTAATCACGATCATGGTAACTTCAAATGAAATATTGTCAATACATCATCAACATCTAAACCCCCGTTATTTCTCATTAAGTCTGATTATGACAGAAATAAAGTCAGTCTTCTTTTCTCTTCAGTTGATTTCATCTAAAGCTGTGGCTTAAGTCAGTTGTTTACAGTAAAATCTCTGTCAAATTTACTGAACAAAAAAGGACAATTTGCTTTGCTTTGTGTGATTTTATGTGTTTTTGCACATAATGCTATAGTGGAGATATGTTGTTAGTGTTTAATGTTCTGTTGGGATTTCAAGGGTTTCTTTTAAGTTTTGTGTGTCACCATTGTGTTGAAGAGTAGAGCCTGTGCTTCAGTCCAGGATGAGCAGAAAAGCACTGATGTTATGCTGCATGTTGCTTTATTTAAAGACAGTGACTGTGTAGTTGCTGATGCATTGATGATGTTTTTCAACTTGTTCATGTGTGATGATGATCACTAGTAGGATTTAGTTAAATTGATGTTTCTAGTTAACTCATAAAGTCTTTTTCTTAGTGGATTCAAATGAAATAATCTCACAGTATTAATATTTAATGGCAATTGACCAATCAATTTCCTAAAATGAAATGAGTTATCAGGTTTTTATTCAGTACATTATTAATAACAGTAACATACTGTAAAGATTACAGTAAAGAACTGTAAATTCACAGCTGCTCTTGTTTTGTTGCTTTTACAGGTGTGCTGTATAATTTTACAGTATAATTGTAGTTTATGATTTACAGTACTCTTGTTAAATTTACAGGCAACCAAAATTGCCAGTAAGTTGCTGTAAGTTCTACAGGTAATTTTTTACAGTGTACAAAAGACAAAAAGGTCGGAGGAAAATAACTCGAAAATGAAGTGTTACGATCAGACAAGTAATAAAACCCGCGTTAATATTAGAAAAGTTTTGTAGTGGTCGAGAGACGTTAGAAAGCGCTAATGCCTGGAAACAGGCGCCAAGGCTGATACTGTATGTTTACAGTATATGGCTGCTGTGTATGTCCTTATAAGACAAAACTCATCATTTTTCTGTGTTGGGATTGCAATGCAAAAATGTGTATATCTTATTTAGTCTGAAAACATACAATATATTAAGAAATAAATATACCCTTCATTTAAAATCAGACAATAAGTCCGTAAACAAAATATATTGAAATCAGGTTAGGATGGCATTCTGCTAATCTACAGTATGTTCCATTAAAAAGAAATATAATCAAAAATATTTTTTATGTTGTACTATATGAAAGCTTTTGTACAGAAAAATATGGAAGTGAAACAATATTTTGTTGTAAGGAAATGAAATTATGAAAATGGAAACATTTAAGAAATAAAAATGCATTTGCACCTGTTGGACAATTATTTGTTATCAAGCCAGTTAAGAAGGATCAGTCTATTAACTGTCCAAGAGGACTGGATTCCAATGATTGAAAAAAATAAATAAATACAGCACAACCCTTAATAAAGAATTTATCTTGTTTTATTTCTTTTTTTAGTACCATCGTGGCCGATGTGGCAACACTTGGCGGCGTAAACGCCAGTGGGTCTTCGGGATGCTAGAGGTTGATGGCCTTTCCAGAAGACCCATTCTGAGACTCGTCAAGGACCGCTCAAGGCAAACACTTATAAGCCAAATTCAACGACATATCAGACCTAGAACATCAATCCTTACGGATGAATGGCGTGCCTACAACAGACAGCTTATCGCCAGTATTCTGTCTGCCATAAAAGACACTTTGTTGATCCAGGGACTGGTGCTCATACTCAGCATATTGAGCGTGCATGGCAGAATTACAAGTTGGAAATATGGCGTCGCAGAGGAAATCGTACTCCTGAGTCACTGAAAACTCACCTCATAATGATAGAGTGGCACCACTGGTTAGGTGTACGCCATTATGATGGTGTCTTAGGTAGACTTATTCATGATGTAAAAAAGCATGTCAAGACAATATAAATGTGTGGGATGCTGTCATTAACTGTTTTTGCAATGATATGGACCAAATGCTGCATTGCTTAACCCCTACCATTGCACTGTTTTAATTCAATTTTGGGTGAATCGTTCTACAAATGCAATAAATTATAATTTTATCAATTTTAATTATTATTATTATTGGATGATTGATTTCATTTCTCTAACACCTATTCATCTTCTTTAAGACATTTGAAATTGTCTATTATCTAAAAAAAAACATGAAATGAAAAATATTCATGACGCTGTTATAAAGCTATTTGACAGATTATTAACACTTAATGACATTTTAATGACAAATTAAATGTGTACCACTTTACTTGAGGTCAAGAAATATATTCATGACACCGTGTAAGTATATTCATGACACCGTAATAAAACTATTTGACAGATTATTAACACTTAATGACATTTTAATGACAAATTAAATGTGTACCACTTTACTTGAGGTCAAGAAATGTATTAATGACACCGTTATAAAACTATTTGACAGATTATTAACACTTAATGACATTTTAATGACAAATTAAATGTGTACCACTTTACTTGAGGTCAAGAAATTTTTCATGACACCGTGTAAATATATTCATGACACCGTTATAAAACTATTTGACAGATTATTAACACTTAATGACATTTTAATGACAAATTAAATGTGTACCACTTTACTTGAGGTCAAGAAATTTATTAATGACACCGTGTAAATATATTCATGACACCGCTATAAAACTATTTGACAGATTATTAACACTTAATGACATTTTAATGACAAATTAAATGTGTACCACTTTACTTGAGGTCAAGAAATTTTTCATGACACCGTGTAAATATATTCATGACACCGTTATAAAACTATTTGACAGATTATTTACACTTACTGACATTTTAATGACAAATTAAATGTGTACCACTTTACTTGAGGTCAAGAAATTTATTCATGACACCGTGTAAATATATTCATGACACCGTTATAAAACTATTTGACAGATTATTTACACTTAATGACATTTTAATGACAAATTAAATGTGTACCACTTTACTTGAGGTCAAGAAATTTATTCATGACACCGTGTAAATATATTCATGACACCGTTATAAAACTATTTGACAGATTATTTACACTTAATGACATTTTAATGACAAATTCAATTTGTACCACTAAAGAAAAAAAAACTGGTCATAAATTCATGACACAATTATAATGCCGGCCTCATGACAGTCAAAACCAACCACATGACAGTTTAATGTACTGTTAACCCATAAAGCTAAGTAGTTTCTTAAATTTGATAATTAATCTGCTATGTCATACTTTATAACAGATTTATGACAGGTTATGTTTTCTTGGTAATGTCAAGTTGTCATTACCAGGACACTGACAAGTTGCGTTGTCTTGGTAATATCAAGATGTCATGACAAAGACACTGACACATTATGATGTATTGGTTTATGTCAAGGTGTCATAAAAAAGACATTTGAAACAATGTCATCTTTGCATTAAAAATGTCATAATTGAGCGAAGGACACTTAATGACAGTTGTCTTAAACATGCATAAAAACACCTTCATATTCATGACATGTGTCATAGCATGATTATGAAGGTGTCATGTTAGTCTTATGCACACCCCTTCAAGTAAAGTGTTACCAAAGCTGGTTTGAGTTCTGCAGTGAAAAACACAGACATCAATTGTTTAAAAAAAATGAGCACGTAATCAAACTGTTTTTGCATCAAAATGTGAAGTAAACAGGCAGGACACAACAGAAACATTAATTTTCTAAAAAAATAACTCACATCAGTCTCATAAGAATTAAGTTATCTTGTCTCTGGATTTCAACATCTACAAAAAACTAACATTATTTTAGTCTTAGTAAAAATAAAGATAACTTGATGGAATTCTGAAGTTTACTCTCCTTAAACCCGTCTCTCCCTCTCTTCTGAAGAAGCTGAGAGCACCTCCTCCTCCTCCTCACACAGTCTGTGACTCTCACACAAACAGACTTCTGTGTCTTTAACTCTCTGTGCAGACACAGTGAAGACACGAGCTCAACAAGTCTGAAATATTACATGCGAAACATACTTTTAACAATTACCACTTCAACAGCCTCAAAAAAATTATGCTAGTCTTTACTACCCAATGCCGTTTCCTTTAGGAGGCTAACATGCATTCAATTTAACCTCGAAAAATAAGATAACATATTAACATGAGCGTAACCATAACCGCCTATTAACACCTCAAAAAGTGCAGATAATGTAAAATCTTATGTAAATATGACATAAGACATTCACGGACGTTATATTAAAAGTACCTCTAGTTAAGACCTCCATGTCTGAGGCGAAAACCACGTCCGCTTTGTTTTTTTTTTATATATAACGTTAAACTCCTTTGTTTCCGCTTTTCATAAAACCTTCCACCTTTCATACAACTACGATAACTTTACATTTTGAATCTTTACTTACCACAATGTCTTTCACTTGCTTCTCTCTGCTTTCACGCTGAGAAAATGGCGGCTGCTCGCACTGGAGACGCACGATCTTAACATGACGTGCATGCTCTCCTTCACGTCCGCATTCTCAACCCAACCCCGCTGGGTTAAAATCAAGACCAATTTTCAACCCAAACTTGGGTTAAAACAACCCAAAGTCCTACGCAGCGGTCTCAACCCGGCATTTGGTTTGAAAAAACAACCCAGCCTTTTTTAGAGTGTAAGCTGAGCAGAAGTGTACGGTTTCAACTTCGCCCTTGACTGAAAAGCGGCTGCTCTCATTGATCAACGTCCGTAGCCGTGCTTCAAGTCGAATGCACCCCATGACTTGCGGGCAGCGTTTTTTGCAAGAAGTCACCTCATGAACTGATTTTGGACAGGCTTCTGAGGCAGAGTTATGGTATTCAGCATAATCTACAGCTAAATATAGAAAGTTGGTGATGACTAAGTGGATATTTAGTATAAAATTTACATTTAAAAAAAAATAAAAAAAAATAGGGCCTGCTGTTTTTTCCTGCTGGAGAGAACACCCTTGCTCTATAACTACAGGGCCTGCTGTTCTATCCCTCAGCGAGGGACCAAAAAAAGGGCCTGCTGTTTTTTCCCTCTGGAGAGAATACCCTTGCTCTATAACTACAGGGGCCTGCTGTTCTATCCCTCAGCGAGGGACGAACACACCTCAGAAAGGAAAAAGGGCCTGCTGTTTTCTCCCGCTGGAGAGAACACCCTTGCTTCTATAACTACAGGTGCCTGCTGTTCTATCCCTCAGTGAGGGACAAACACCCCTCAAAAAGAAAAAGGGCCTGCTGTTTTCTCCCGCTGGAGAGAACTCCCTTTGCTGCTTTGACTGCAGGGGCCTGCTGTTCATCCCCACCCAACACCCCTCGTTACTTAAATTAATGAGGAGCCTGCTATTCTCTCCCTACTTTTAACGGGAGAAATATCCCTCTGCTAGCTAGTAGGCTGCATTAAGAATATCTCAATAACATTGTCTTTTCTCTTTTGCAGGAATGGAACAAGGTTGGTTTTGGGGGGGTTCTTCGTCAAGGAGGTCTTACTTCTCATAATGTTTGGGGGGTTAATGTTTAAACTCTTGTATGTTCAATTAATTTGGGAGCAAGAACCCCCTATAAGGAACCATACCGCCAAAGATAAATTGTGTCAGTAAACTCAAGTAACTTGCATAAGTCAGGCCACGGAGGCATAGGCTGCTACCAGCTGATGCGGTCAGCTGTCAAATGGCTCCAATCATTACCATTCTCCAATTAGACATGGGACACATATATGTGGCACTACTGCTCGGTAAGTATGCTCAATTGGCTCGCAACCCTCGAAAAATAAATTATTTCTTTAATGTTAAAGTTATTTCCTAGTTAATCGTTTGGTGCATGCATGCAGTAGGCATGACCTGCGTTTAAAAATGGAGGTGCCTCTTGTTTTAACGGTCAATGTTTTATAACTCTAATAAAAAAAATACCCAATGTATTTGTCATGTGTGGTGCTTTGGTTTAGCATAGGTTACTTCATATTATTTAAATGCAATAATGTTTAAAATCTTTTATTCAGGATGTTAACGTAAATGAATATTTAGTTTGAGTTCCTAGCATAGGTGTGATTGGCAAAGGACAAAAAAGCAGGAAACTATACTGTGCAATTACCATGACATGGCGAAAGCCCCCCCCACAGTGACATAATTTATATAGTAAAATAATAAATTAATACAAAATAATGTACTTGTTTTTTGTTTAAATGAATTTATAAATTAATTAAAAATGGAAGAAAAAATTAAATACACATCTAAATTAAATGATTGAGCAAAAAAAAATAATCATAAAACGAGTAATGTGGGAAATATGCTTCAAAGACTGGGCAAAAATAGGGATGAATTCCAAAAAATCTGTCAATGATTTGGGGGGGTGTTCGAGTTTACGATATCAATTTTTACAGTTTTTTACTGTTTACTGTAACTGTTTAGTTAATTTTTGCTATTTAGTTTTTTTTTTAACTATTATAAAAATAGAAAAGAAAAAAACCTCCAGTACACTTCTGTATAGGGCTGGGCAAAAATTCATATCTCTGTATTTTTTAGCTGATTTGCGGTATACTGTAGCTTATATATCTTGGTATTTTGTATTTGGATTAAACAAATAAAGTGAATGTAAGCATGTAGGCATATATTATGTGCAAAAAGGGTTAAAGTCACATTACATTTTAACATTGCAATCTAAAAAAAAAATATTGAAGCATAAGTTAAAGTTACTAAACTAAAAATGAAAATAATAAAAATCACAGACTAATTGAGTAAAAAGGCTATTTTGATTAACCCATTACACTTGTGCTATCATACAAATACACTTACTTGTAGGTTTAAAATTCTACATGTCACATTTATTGTCCAGCTACAAGTATTTCATCAAAATGTATACTTTAGTCAGGGTTATTGCGCTCCTATTTCATTGAGCGCTGTCTGTTTGGAGCGCATGCGCGCGGCGGTGCTCTTTCTAAATGAAGTCTGTGGAGTTTAGCTGAGAATCGCTAAAGCTGAAACTCATGCACTTCTGACAGCAAAATGGAAATTTTCTATTGGATTTTACCATTTACTGAATATACCTGTGCGATGTAAGTCAAGCATTAAGGAAAACAGCACATCTCAAACACATTAAACAGCGCGTCTCTGTCAGCCTCACACGCAGCCTTTCTCTGTCAGAGCTTCTAACGGGGCGAGCGCAAGCCGCTTTGAACTGAAACTATAAACTATAGGCTACTAGGTGAGAAATAAACGCAGAAATTATTTAAATGCAAAACAAACAAAAAACGCTATGATTGGTTGAACTTTTCACCTTTATCTGTTGCTAGTTTTGAATACTGCACGTGGACAGAGGCGTCACTAGATTTTTGTGTAGTTTAGAGTTACAAATCGTACCAGCGTACTTCGAGGTCAAAATGCGTAGCCGGTACGCAAAATGCATACAGGTTGGCAGGTCTGCGTAGAATGCGTTCATGTCAAGTAAAGTTTTTGGGAAAAGCGCGTGGAATTGCGGCATGCGTTTGTAACCTTGCACATAGAGAGCGCTCTTCAGAGCGAAGATACATCGTTATCGGGAAACTCGACCCAGATCAGATTTAAGCAATCATTAAAGTGAATCGGTTCAAATGAGTCATTAGTTCGCAAATCGGACGTGTGGTTAGTGGACAAATATGTTCATATATGCTCCGCGCATATAATGTTATTCCCAAATATATTTTTAGGTCGCACAGATTAAATTTCAGGAGCATATGCGACAAAAATGTTGGCAATTTTGAGCCTTGTAGAAGCTGCTAAACTTTCTAGCTAGAAGTAAGCAATAACCAACATAGCGTTACTTTGCTAAATTAGCCCAGAATCGTTTAACATTAATGTTATGGAAGCATGACAAAAGTGGTCAATAGATTGGTTAAAATTTACTAGACCTGCATATAAAAATGAAAGACAATATATTGGATTTGCTTACATGAATCATCCGTGTTCACTGTCTTCGTCAGTTAACTGAAGCTGTTCACGTGATTAGATGGTTGGGTGTGTGCGCATTCAGAACGGTGCGCGTGCACTTTGAACTTCAATCGTGACGAATGATTGGACTACTTGCGGAGTGACACGATGACATGAATCAGAGGCACAAAAAACGTTGACAGGGGTGAGCGGTCATTATGTTTACCAATACCCGAACCCAACCCCCACACTTTCTTTTTTTTTTTTTTTGCATGATTTTCGAGAGCATCATTTTCAGGTCGGAAAAGCCGAATTTCTGGATTTTTCCGGAAGAATCACACCCCTGCCTAGTTGTGTAAATTTTTCACAAGCTTTGAGATAAAGTCAGCGGGAGTGGGCGGTCCTGGTCCTGAGTAAGATCTAGTTGCTTAGGACCAGCACATGACCATCTTAGAACCAGCTCATGACCAGCTAAGGACCAAAACTTACCTACCAGCATATGCATATATCATATGGATCATTTCAGCCAGCAGCTTTCAGCCCAGAGCACAGACACTCCCAGCAAGAGGAACTAACATGTTTTCATGGTTGATTGGGCTTAATACATGGCTCCAAAGAACTTCAACAACTTCAATATTTTCTGGGGCCACAGACAACTGTTTAAAACAAACATGCAAGCTCTGCCCAGATTTAAAAGTAACTCAAAAGTAAAGTAACTCATTACTTTACATAAAATGTAATTAGTTACTTTGTAGGGAGTAACACAATATTGGAATGCATTACTGTTCTTTCAACACTGCACAGGCTCCCTATTATAAACATCTTATAGATTTTAAAGGTCCCGTTTTTCATGCTTTTTTGAAGCTTTGATTGTGTTTACAGTGTGCAATTTAACATGTGTTCATGTTTCGCGTGTAAAAAAAACACAGTATTTTTCACACAATTCACCTATCTGTATTCTGCTGTTTTCACTGTCATAAAAACGGGATGATCACTTCCTTGTTCTATATGTGATTCGACAGCAGCTGAGCGCAGGCTGCCCTCCTGGAAACGTGATTGGGCTAGTTTTGGAGTAGTTTTGAGAAGCAAGTGGGCAGGAGGATGTGCTGGAGATGTACTTATAATCACAGGAGCATTTTTACTGACGAGATGCGAATGAAAATTGCATTTGATTTTTTTGCACAGCCCTAACATCTAGTTAACAAACTAAACAGCGTTGCCCTTTGTGTAATACGTTACAGAAACTGTTAAATGCACCAATTTAAATAATAAAATACACTTACTGGCTGTGGTCCATAAACAACGTCTTCTCCAGACAAAGAGGGAACTGCTCAATCTTTCGTGAATAATCCGTGAATGAATTGTGCGAATCCGGTGTTGTGCCCAATTTCGACCCCCTGCCGAATTATTACCCTCCTAGTATTGGTAGGTTTAGGGGTAGGTGTGGGGGAGGGGTTAGGATGAGGGTTGGGGTTAGGATTAGGCAATCAGGTAGCGACTTGAACAAGGGGGGTAATAATTTGGCAGGGGGTCGAAATTGGGCACAACACTGGCATTAAACTGACTGAGATTGAGAAAGTTTTCCTCAGCAAGTTGTCCTCAGCAAAATGTGCTGCACATAGTTTTACATGTGGATTATAATTTTCGGGAACCGAGTTAAACATAAATTGTAACCATTAATCTCCAAGTACAGCGTCCCTGGGAAGGCCAAACAAAGGTGATTGAACTCCAATGTGAAAACAACAGCGTTTCAGCGACATGGTGACAAACACAAACGCAGCTCTTCCTCTTCTCCACTGGAGCCCAACAAGACCACGCCCCCCTGTTTGTGTATTCATGTGGGCGGAGGTTAGTTAAAAAATTGTTTTAGTGACGTCATTACTGCAGGAACTAAAGGGATGTAGTCCAAACGGGTCGTTTTTTTGTAGGCTAATTCTGTTACATGAAATATCTCACTTGGCATTGAACTTGGAGCTTTAGAATTTTACAGATATTATTTATACTTTAACAACAACATTACACACTAACTAAAGTTTAAAACATGGGATCACGAAGAACTGGACCTTTAAAATCTTTCTTATTACTTATAAAGCCTTGGGTGGTTAAGCACCTCAGTATTTGATTTAGCTCTTATTGCATTATAGTCCTCCACATCCACTGTGTCCTCAAACCTCTGACAATTTGATAATGCCTAGAATATCAAATCAACTGCAGGCAGCAGATCCTTTTCCTATTTAGATCCCAAACTCTGTAATAACCTAACAAACATTGTTTAATAAGCAGACACACTGTACATTTAAATCTACATTAAAGACCCATCTCTTTAAGATGGATAACACTACCTCTTGTGGAGAGGGGGGTAACATTAATGTAAGCCCCTTTAACACTGCACGTTGGTCCCTGAAAATAGCCAGATTGCCTTATGTGTGAAGGCAAACACATCCCGGGATTGAATCCGGGATCGATCCCGGGTTGGGGACCTAGTAACATTGCCGGGTTCAGTCCCGGAACAAGCTCCGTGTGAACAAAAGCCAGAACCAATGCCATAAAGGGTGTGTCGTAGTGATAATGCACGTTATCGTGCGACTCTTTTACTGGGTGTGTAAAAGAGCATCCAACATCCATGACGAAAATATGTGTGCAAACAGTAATGAAGCAGAGATGAGGTAGTTCCTCACTATCTGCTCTGAACTATCTACTCTGAAGCTGAGATCGTTCATCCAGTTTAAGTGAAAGTTAACATGCCTAGCATTTTTCACTCAGACACACCACATCCTGATGTCACATGTCATTATGTGGCCTTTACGGGTTGTTTGTGAAAGCACTCACAGATTCCGGGAAATCGCTGGCAGTGTGAATGAATCAAAATATAACAATCCGGGAACAATTGCCGGGACACATTACCCGTGTATGATCCGGAATCCGGTGTGAAAGGTGCTCTACAGTAACCCTCATGCAGGAACTGTTTTATTTAACCTGAAGCTACGCAATCACTTGTGGAAGGCAAGAATGAATACTTCAGAATTCCATTGATCAAAGAATGATCCGATTTCCATGTCCTCTTTTGCTGATCCCAGTCCTTCAAGTTGAGACCTAAGTGTGAATGACCACTGACAATCAAAGACTGACCAAACCTTTTTTCCTTGCAGATGAAGCTACAATGTAAGAACACACCTTCACATTCGTTCATAATGGATACAAAACTGATTAAACTTTCTTCATATGATTTTACAGAATTGTATATACTTAATAAACAGTGTGGGGGAAAGTTACTTTTAAAGGTGCCATAGAATGCATTGATACAATATTTTAAATTGTTCTTCCCAGAGTGTGTATGCATAGTTTTATCTCAAAATACCCTACCGATAATTTTGTATAGCTTCTTGAAATTCCCACATTTAGGGTATGAGCCAAAACGCTCTGTTTATGTTATTGTCCCCTTTAAATGAAAATGGGCTGGTAAGCCCATAAGTGAAAATCTCCACTCGCACACCGTGCATTCGGGCCAGCACTCACCCACCGGTCTTTCTCCCACCAGATCAAGTCTCGTCTTTTGCCAGGGCTCAACTTCTCTCCTGAGAAAGCAGAAGACGGGTGCAGCTATTGTCGCATTCGGCAAAGGGGAGGACAGACGTTGGAGACAGATCAACAATTCACTCGGTGTACTAATTCACTCGTGCCACACACTTTCCAAACTCTCAACACCACTTCAGTGTTAGTGCATATAAACACGGATCCAATACTCATCACTTTGCGTCTTTCCCACTGCTGACGATGCTCCTTGGGTTTTCGCTGACAAATCCTTCACTCTCTTCTTTCTACTTCTCAGCTTCGATCTTCTCCCGCTCCACAGCCCAGCCTCAATAAAAAGAACAACCCGTCGACAAACACAGTATCTCACGGAAGGAGAACCACCCTCACAGTCTGCTTCTTCTCTGTTTTAAAGCCCCATCAAGATACGTGTCCCTCTCACAGCGCTCCCTGTAATTACTCCACACCTGCTGTCAATCGGGCAATTGGCCTTGCTGCCATGGCAACAGATTCGCAGTGCATAGAGACAGTTGTTCACTGGAGATCTCTAAATAACACTGCATTCACAAGGAACTTAGTCCCGTTTCGATTTTTGTCACACCGTGACATACCCCCCTGCAAAAATGTTCTAGTTCTAGTCCCTAGAACGGGATCCGGACACCCAGTCTCCATACCTGGCTGGGGGTTGCCCCCGGTTCTCCCGTTGGGATCGTCTCGGCGGGGAATTAGGTTCCTCGGGCCTTGGCCCTATACCCAGTCTCCGAGGGACCACAGCCCATCCCACCAACGGAGGCATCCACGCTGGTTCAGTCGGAGGTCTCTCTACAGCTGGTTTGGGGTAATTTGGACAAGGGCGCATCAGGTTTCGGTGGAGCACCCGCTCTGGACCTTCTCTCTCTTCGGGACGGATGGCATACACAGGCTGATCGAGATGCGGCTGTCGTTGGACCACATACGGCTGGGGCTCCCACCGATCACTGAGTTTACCCTTTCCCTGTCGCCGGTTATCTCGCACCAGAACTCTTTCACCAGGCAGTAGCGGTGCACTTCGAGCCGTACGGTCATACAACCTTTTGTTCTTGGCTGCGGCTTGATTAATTTGGTCCAAGACCCGTTCATAGGCCAGTTGAAGGCGTTGATGGTGTCTGGTCGCCCACTCCGTTACGCTGCCTCCCTCTTCAGCTGCCGCAGTCCCCAGCAGTAGGTCAACTGGTAGTCTCACATGCCTTCCGAACATCAGGTAGGTCGGTGCGTAACCGGTCGTGCTGTGAATGCTATTGTTGTACGCCTGGACCATCGCCGGGAGGTTGTCAGCCCAATGCCCCTGTTGGTTGTCTTCCAAGGTCACCAAGAGACCGAGCAGCGTCTGGTTAAACCTCTCGCACCCTCCGTTCCCTTGAGGATGATAGAGCGTCGTATGGGTCTTCTTACATCCATACAATTGGCACAACTCATGCACTACCCTGGATTCAAAATTTGGCCCTTGATCAGAGTGGAACGTTTCGGGACACCCGAAGGGCTGGATGACGTACCTCCACAGGGCATTAGCGGTGGTGATGGCGGTTTGGTCCAGAGTTGGGATGGCCCAGGCATATTTAGTGAACAGGTCAGTGATCACTAGGATGTTTTGAATGTGGTCGACCGGCCGACCCAGCGTCAGATAATCCATGGCGATGATATGCATCGGTGCTTTGGCTCGAATTGGGACCAATGGAGCTTGTGTCTCTTTCCTGGCTTTAAACAAGGTGCAGCGCGGGCAGCCCTGCAGTTAAGCCCTCGTAGTCCCCTCCATCCCAGGGCAGTAGAAGTGGCGTCGCAAGAGTGCCGTCGTCCTCTCCTGCCCTTGATGACCAAGCCTGGTGTGATAAGCCTCCAGCAGAGCGTGACACCTTCCCTCGGGGACCACCACTTGACAGACCGCGTCACCCGAGTGTGAGTCCTGGAGGGACCGACAGATCACCCCCTCCTTCAGGTGGAGCCTCTCCTTCTGGCCCAGCAGGCCTCTCACAATTCGGGTTTGAGCCAGGCATTCCGCACCCTCCGGCCAATTGCCCTGTCCCAACCAGACCCGGACAAGTGACAGGTCCTCATCCTCGCCCTGCAACATCCTCCAGCGCTGTGGGTCCCATCCCCAACTTGCGGGCGGCTCCTCCGGTGGTTGTCCCGGTGCCTCCACAATGCCCACCATCATTCCCTTGTCGCGGTCTGCCTCAAGCATGGGTCTCGGATCCTCCGGCCCTTCTTCGGGTCACGTAGACAGCACGTCAGCGTGGTATGTTCCCTTCTTGGCCGGTACTGAAGCTGATAATCGAAGTTGGCCAATTGCGCCACCCACCTCTGTTCCACCGCCCCCAGCTTGGCGGTTTGCAGGTGCACCATCGGATTGTTGTCAGTCACCACGGTTACCTTTGCTCCCCATAGGTAGTCTTTGAACTTCTCGCTGAGCGCCCACTTCATTGCCAGTAACTCGAGCTTGAAGGAACTATAGTTGGCATCGTTCCTCTCCGCGGGGTGTAGACTCCGACTAGCATAGGCAATAAATCTCTCTTCCTCCTGTTGTTTCTGAGCTAAGACAGCCCCCAAGCCCAGATGGCTAGCGTCAGTGTAAAGAATGAAGGGCTGTGTGAAGTCGGCGTATGCCAGAATGGGTGCTTGTAACAACTCCCGCTTGAGCCTCTGGAAGGCGGTCTCGCATGCCGGATCCCACTGAATCACTGGGGACCCTCGGCCCCTGGCGTGTCCCGATCCACACAGCAGCTGGTTCAAGGGTTTGGCGATCCTAGAGAAATCTTGGAGGAAGTATCGAACCTGGCGCACGGTCTTTGGGGCAGCCCACCCCTGCACAGCCGACACCTTCTCTGGGTCCACAGCGATTCCTGCAGCGCTCACGATATGGCCAAGGAACTTTACCTCCTTCCGGAAAAGTTGGCATTTATCCGGTTGGAGCTTCAGCCCGTATTTCTCGAGAGAGTGGAACACCTGCTCAAGGTGCTGAAGGTGAGACTCAAAGTCGGGGGAATAGATAATCACGTCATCCAGGAACACAAGAGTGGTATCCATCAGCTGGCCCCCTAGACAGCGCTGCATTAGCCGTTGGAACGTGGCAGGGGCCTTGCAGAGGCCGAACGGCATCCGGTCCCACTCATATAACCCAAAGGGAGTCGTGAAGGCCGTCTTCTCCCGGTCCCGCTCGTCCACCTGTACCTGCCAGTACCCGCTCGCCAAGTCTAGTGTGGAATACCAGGCCGCCCGTGTGAGACTTGTAAGGGAATCCTCGACTCGAGGCAATGGAAAAGCATCCCGCTTCGTCACTCGGTTCAACCTCCGATAATCCACACAGAATCTCCATGCGCCTGTCTTCTTCCTCACCAGAACAATCGGGGCCGCCCAAGGGCTGCTGCTCTCAAGGATGATCCCTCTATCCAGCATCCCTCGCAGAAGAGCACGAACCTCAGAGTATAATGTCGGGGGTACCGGTCGGTAGCGCTCTCTACTAGGCGTGGCTTCTCCAGTGGGAATTTGATGTTTAACGATGTTAGTACACCCGTAGTCCTCGTCATGAGTGGAGAACAACTGTGGCCATTTTGATAGAAAAGCCTTGAGCCGTCTTGTCTGATCCTCCTCCAGCCCTTCTCCCCATAGGGACTCACCTCCGAGGTGGGCTGGCAGTCCTTCTCCAGCTTCTCTTCTGTGCATCCCCGTCTGCACCAAAGCAACCTCCACTACGGTTGGGCCTACTTGGCTGAACTTGACTCCTCCTGGCTCTTGTACTTGCTGTTCTTCGACGACAGACTTAGACAGATCAGACATTTGCTCACGGATATCCCTTTTCAATTCTTCCCGGGGGGCATGCTTCCAATCGGAAGTAACAGGGGCCGAAGGCCCACTAACAGCGTTCGCATTCAGACAGCTGGGGGGATCCACACCTTCGGTGTGGTCATGCTCGAGGGCTAGAGCCTCTCGCCGCAGCTCTTCGAACGTGAGGTCAGGATTCCATCTCAGTTGCACCCGCAAACTCTGACGCACGGGACCCTCCCGTAATCCTAACAGAAACTGATCTCGCAATAGGGTTTCCTCGTCCCCCAGGCCGTGATCCTGTCTTCCCTTTAGCCTGGCAAACTGTTCCCTCAGTTGCAACGCGAATGGCCGGACAGTTTGTCGAGGCCCTTGCCTACAATTAAAGAATTGTGTTCTCAGGACAGCTACCGAGGTGGTGTCTCCGTATTGCCCCGTGACAAAATCAAAGATGGCTTGGACTGTGGTTCGGGTTGCTTCCGGCGCTGCCTGTACTTCTCTTCTTGCTTCTCCCTCCAACGAATTTAACACGAACTGTACCTTCTGAGGGGCGCTTAGCCCTTGGAGCCCTGCCAGGTATTCAACCTGGGTCTTCCATGCTGACAGGCCCAATTCTGATCCCGGACCTCCGTACTTCTGGGCCCACGGGCCCCCATAAAGAAAGGCATGACTGGCTGTCAGGCCACTGGCTCTTCTTCTTCTGCCATCTAGGTCCTTGATCGCTCAACTCGAGGTGTCAACCCTGCCGACTACGCCAAGTTCTGTCACAGGTCGGGGTGGGCCAAGCCAGACTGCACCCACCCCTGAAACCCGGGAACCACCTCGAGGAACGTGTCAGGAACCAGACAGACAAGGAAGTAAGGGAATAACAGTTTTCTTTATTAAGTTAAAAACAGTAAATTGGAAAAGCCCTAATTAAAATCTTCTTCCTTGCCGACAGAGGGCGTTCGGTAGTCTTCTGGACCTTAGAGGGGGAACAGTCGTGGCGGGCCTGTGGCTCATTGCAGGGGGATCCGGGGGGTACTCGCACCGCCTAGGTAGGTCACTGGGTAAGTCCTCTTCACAGGACTCAAGAAGAGGTCGTGGTTATACGGACCCCATTCGGGCTGGAACCAGGTAGGTATTTAGGGGACGGTTGCCTTAGACTCAGACGGGACGCAGGTGAACAGGCGACGAGTGGCCCGGGTCAGGAGAGGAAACAGGTAAGTATACCCCGGTAGGTGTCTTCTTTCTTGCCAGGCAGGAGTAGAATGGGGGTTTTTAGCCCGGGCGTGAGGAGACCTTTAGACAGCAGGAGGACACTTCGATCGAGACACGTGCTTCGGCTATTCCCTAAAACGACACAGTTAGCTGACACAAACAGGTGAGGATACTCAGGTGGAGTTACCGTTTCCTCAAGGGGGAGGCGGAACTTGAGTGAGGCCCGTAGGAACCACCAGATGGGAGTAACCCTTTTGGACGGGAGCTCCCCTTCGGCTATGCACTGCAACGATACAGCAGACTCTAACTGTTAACAGTACATGAGGCGCTCAGATATAATACCTTCCTCTCCGAACAGGGGCAGAGGCTTGCAGCGAGGGCGTGTGGAGACCACCAGGCAGGAAGAACACTTCGAGCGAGACGCTCTACTTCAGCTGCGCACTGTGACGATACAGCAAACTTTAACTGTTCAACAGAACATGAAACGTTCAGGTCTATCTACCTTTCCTTCTCAACAGGGGCAGCGGCTTGCAGCGAGGGCATGGGGAGACCACCAGGCAGGGAGAACACTTTGAGCGAGACGCTCCACTTCGGCTGTGCACTGTAACAATACAGCAGGGTTTAACTGTTCACCAGTATACGAAGCGCTCAGCTGTAATACCTTCTCTCTTTCTGAACAGGGTGGAGGCTTCCGATTAGGGCGTGTGGGGACCACCAGGCGGGGAGGTCACTTTGGGTGAGACGCTCCACTTCGGCTGCACACTGTAACAATGTAGCAGGGTTTAACTGTTCAACAGTATATGAAACATTCAGCTGAAATACCTTCTCTCTTTCTGAACAGGGCAGAGGCTTAAAATAGTGCGAGTGGAGACCACCAGGCGGGGAAGACACTTTGAGTGAAACGCTCCACTTTGGCTGTGGGCTGTAACAATGTAGCAGGGTTTAACTGTTCAACAGTATATGAAACATTCAGCTGAAATACCTTCTCTCTTTCTGAACAGGGCAGAGGCTTAAAATAGGGCGAGTGGAGACCACCAGGCGGGGAAGACACTTTGAGCGAAACGCTCCACTTTGACTGTGCACTGTAAGAAGCACCAGGGTTTATTTGTTCAACAGTACATGGAACATTCAGCATTGACAGAGCCGGGTTGTCTCGAAGTAGTAAGTTGGGCGCTTGTTGTATCAGAAGCCCTTCCTTGGAGACAGCAGGTGAAAGACTGTAGGGGGAGAGTGCACAGCAGACTACTATTAATTCTCCACACAATAAACTTCACTCCATAACACAAACCATGTGAATCGTCACTTCAGGCACTGCATCTCCACTCGCACACCGTGCATTCGGGCCAGCACTCACCCACCGGTCTTTCTCCCACCAGATCAAGTCTCGTCTTTTGCCAGGGCTCAACTTCTCTCCAGAGAAAGCAGAAGACGGGTGCAGTTATTGTCGTATTCGGCAAAGGGGAGGACAGACGTTGGAGACAGATCAACAATTCACTCGGTGTACTAATTCACTCGTGCCACACACTTTCCAAACTCTCGACACCACTTCAGTGTTAGTGCATATAAACAACGGATCCAATACTCATAACTTTGCGTCTTTCCCACTGCTGACGATGCTCCTTAGGTTTTCGCTGACAAATCCTTCACTCTCCTTTCTACTTCTCAGCTTCGATCTTCTCCCACTCCACAGCCCAGCCTCAATAAAAAGAACAACCCGTCGACAAACACAGTATCTCACGGAAGGAGAACCACCCTCACAGTCTGCTTCCTCTCTGTTTTAAAGCCCCATCAAGATACGTGTCCCTCTCACAGCGCTCCCTGTAATTACTCCACACCTGCTGTCAATCGGGCAATTGGCCTTGCTGCCATGGCAACAGATTCGCAGTGCATAGAGAGGGGTGTTCACTGGAGATCTCTAAATAACACTGCATTCACAAGGAACTTAGTCCCGTTCCGATTTTTGTCACACCGTGACAGAAGTGCTCAAATAAACACAAACTGACGAGTTAAATAGGATGTGTTAGATGAGTGAGACAGTGCTGGGCTGATTTCATAGACATGTGCATACATATATATATAAATATATCCTGTATATTATATATATAAAATATATTAGATGCATGCACAGTTTAAGTCAGCTTTAATCACCTTTTTTGGTAATTACATGAATTAACTGACCACGACACTGCTTGCACATAGTTTATTTTGCAATTTGATATAAAAGGATACGCACAAATGAAGCGTGCACCGGCACCTTTGAGCACAGGACCGTTTCCGCGCTCGCTTAACTTGCACCTGATAATAAAGTGAAGTGGAGCACGTGTCTGAAACGTCTCCTGTTCAGTAATTCTGCGACTGAATAAATTCACTTCTTGTCAAATTCACTTCTTATTCCTTTTTCTTGTCATGAGACAGAAGCAGCAGTTGTGAGTGGGTGGCCATCCCCGCCCCTACGTTAAATATTTTGAATACGTTAAACTGAAAAAAAAAAAAAAAAAATATATATATATATATATATATATATATATATTTTATATATATATCCTATATATATATATATATATATTTTTTTTTTTTTTTTTCAACAACGCGCCACCGGCGGTTGTTGGTCCATGACTATCGTGGTGGTAAAAACCAGCCACCGTCACAGCCCTAGGGACAGTACCAGTGTTTGCAAGTCTTGTCAAAGCTGTAACTGCAGAAATGTAAACGATCAAGACCCCAAAACGCCAATACAAAGATAAAATTAAAGCATAGTTCACCACTTCGAACTAGAGCCTGCACAGGATTGTTTTCTTAAACCCGCACCCGCACGCTCCCGCTGAATGTATGACCAGGCCCGCCTGCTCCTGCAACATATGTGTTCCACTCCCACCTGCACCCGCAAAGTTTGTGTCCACTCCCGTCCGCTCCCATGGACTTTATCTCAGAGCTTGTGAAAAATTTACACAAATAGGTACTCATATTAAATATTCATTCAAGTTAACATCCGGAATAGCAGATTTTAAACATGATTGCATTAAAATAATATGAAGTAATGATGCTAAACCAAAGCACCACACATGACAAAAACATTGGGTATTTTTTTATTAGCGTTATAAAACATTCACCGTTAAAACAAAACCACAGCTAGCGGCACCTCCATTTTTAAACGCAGGACAGGTCTACATACATGCACCAAACGATTGATAAGGAAATAACAACAAAAAATACAAAACGAAATAAAAAAGTAAATAAATAGAATGCTTTTTAAAAAACTAACAGATTTCACATTCATAATAGTTTGCGTAACTGGCTATTGCAAAATAGAAAACAAATACTACTCTATCTCTCTCTCTCTCTCTCTCTCTCTCTATATATATATATATATATATATATATATATATATATATATATTAGATTTAGATTATATTAGATTAAATTCAACTTTATTGTCAATGCACATGTAAGGTACAAGGCAATGAAATGCAGTTAGCATCTAACCAGAAGTGTAATAAGCAGTAAGTACAGAATATACAAGGTCTACAATATGTACAATAACTATACATTTAAGTATTATGGACATAATTTACAGATTTTAAAGACTATTAGCATGGTATACAGATAGGTGTACTATGAACATACTATACAGATGGATTATGTAAAAGTGTATTTAGACTATAGGCAGAACTATGAACATATGAACATAATTACACTATTGCAATGGACAGTAAAGTGCATAAAAAATATTTAAGTGTGCAAATGGATTATTCAGGGCTCCTGGATGAACAGACAGTAGTGCAAATAATAACAAGTTACTGCTTTTTGCTTGTTGTAAATAAATAAATCAGTTAGATGTAGTGTTAAAGAGGGGGGAGGAGTCTGTGTGTGTGGTGTGGTGGGTGTTGAGGGGTGTCAGAGGGCAGAGTTCAGCAAAAAGACAGCTTTAGGGAAAAAGCTGTTCCTGAATCTTGTGGTCCTTGTCCGGAGGCTCCTAAGGTGCCTCCCGGAGGGCAGGAGGTTAAACAGTCCATGGTCAGGGTGAGAGGAGTCCTTGAGAATGCTGCGAGCTTGTCGTAGACAAAGTTTCCTCTGGATGTCCTCAAGAGCAGGAAGTGGTGTCCCTGTGATGCGTTGAGCAGTTTTCACCACCATCTGCAATGCCTTGCGGTCAGCCACTGAGCAGTTCCCATACCAGACTGTGATGCAACTGGTCAGGATGCTCTCAATCGCACACCGGTAGAAGTTCACCAGGATGGCTGAAGACAGCTGGTTCTTCTTCAGTGTCCTGGCGCTGGTGAGCCTTCTTGACCAGGCTGGAGGTGTTTGTGGTCCAGGACAGTTCCTCCGAGATGGTGGTTCCCAGGAACTTGAAGCTGGAGACACTTTCAACAACCATCCTGTTAATGTGGATGGGGTCATGTGTGCTTCCTTTCTTCTTCCTGAAGTCCACAATGAGCCCCTAAGTCTTATTGGTGTTAAGGAGCAGGTTATTGTCAGCGCACCATGTGGCCGGGTGCTGTACCTCTTCCCTGTAGGCAGTCTCATCATTGTCTGTGATGAGGCCAATCACCGTGGTGTCGTCTGCAAACTTAATGATGGAGTTGGATCCATGCACAGGCTTGCAATCGTGGGTGTAAAGGCAGTAAAGGAATGGGCTCAGCACACAGCCCTGTGGTACGCCAGTGTTAAGTGTGGCCTGACCTAACATGCTGAGGCCTGTTGGTCAGAAAGTCCATAATCCAGTTGCAGAGGGAGGTGTTAATGTCCAGGTCTCCAAGTTTTGTGGTCAGCTTGGAGGGAATGACGGTGTTAAATGCTGAACTGAAGTCAACAAACAACATCCTAACATACGTGTTGTTATGGTCCAGGTGTGTGAGTGCAGAGTGCAGGACTGTGCATACTGCATCCTCTGTGCTCCTATTTCTGCGGTAGGCAAATTGGTGTGGGTCCAGTGTGGGTGGGAGGCAGTCTTTGAGGTGTGCTAGGACCAGTCGCTCGAAGGCGATAGTCATTCAGGCACATTGGGGGGAGGAGTGTTTCGGTACTGGCACAATGGATGTTGGCACAGTTGCTTGGGTGAGGGACAGGTTGAAAATGTCTGTGAAGACCCCTGCAAGCTGCTCTGCACATGCCCTAAGCACACGTCCAGGAATGCTATCCGGGCCAGCAGCCTTGTGTGCGTTGATCCAGCTCAGTGCAGTGTGGACATCTGTGGAGGTGAGTTTGAGAGGTTGGTGGTCTGCTGAGTGTGTAATTTTGGTGGCCGTCTCCTTGCTGTCGCTGTTGAAGTGAGGATAAAAGTCATTTAGCTTGTAAAGGAAGGAGATGTCTGTGACCGTTGGAGTGGAGTTGCTTGACTTGTAGTCACTGATGATCTGGATACCCTGCCACATGTGTCGGGGCTCAGAGTTGGAAAAGTTGATGTGATCCAGTACAGTGTAGATATCAATGTCCGTGTGAGAGCCACAGGCAGCCTGTGAAGCAAACATACTCCAGTCAGTGTGTTGAAACCTATCTTGAAGTAAAAAGTCTGCTCCAGTTGGCCACAGTGATGGTCCTCACTGATGGCTTCTCACGGTTGATGAGGGGTGAATACTTAGGGGTGAGAAACAAAGAAAGGTGATCAGACTGTCCGAGGTGGGGGAGGAGGGTCACGATGTAAGCTCCATTAATGTTTGTGTAAACATGATCCAAAGTTTTGTCTCCTCTGGTGTGGCAGGAAACATGCTGGTGGAATTTGGGGAACCTTTAATTTGGAGTGATTAAAATCACCCGCAACAATAAATGCAGCCTCCGGGTGAGAAGTCTGTTGTTTACTAATGGCTGCATGAAGTTCGTTCAAGCTTGGCATTAGCATCCGGTGGAATATAGACTGCGGTTATTATTAGGGATGCACCGAAAATTCGGCCACCGAAAAATTTCGGCCGAAAATGGCATTTTCGGTTTTCAGCCGATAGACTTTTATCACCGAAACAACGCGGCCGAAATGTTGTGATGACGCAAACAGAAACCGCGACCTGCACGTGCACTTGCATAGCGCAGACCACGAGCTCCCCGCGACATTCACTTCACACCAGTGAGAACATTCTCTCTCTTCTTATTCCTTTATTCGCAGCACTAAAGCGACTCCTAACAAAGAGATTAAGACGGACCACGAAGTGAAAACAAAGAAAAGTAGAGTCTGTTAGCACACGTCTCACTGAGATCTTTTCGGATCTTCTGCACTTCATCGCGAATGTGCTTGATTCACGTTATAAAGACAATTACTTGGATGCGGAAATAAGGCAGCGCGCACGAGAAATGATCCAGGCCGCGCTGGATGCGGAGGATCCGCATGGAGACCGAGAAGCGCCAAGCGCAGGAGACTGAGATCAGAGCGCAGAAAAAAAGACCCGTCTCTTCACCAGATGAGGGGCATGCACTCTCGTTGTCTGATGTGTTCAGTGGAATTCTGCAAGAAAGTGCCTCAAATAATAATAATATGTTGGCTATTTTGTTCTTAGGCTACTATATATGTGACATTATTTATATATATATATATATATATATATATATATATACACATACACACACACACACACATACATAATATCAGATTGTAGCCATTTTTCTGCTAGATTTCTGCTAGATTTCTGCTTTAATTTGATAAAATGTTTATTTATGCCCTGGCCCTATTTAAATACACTCTCTCAAATATTTCTCAAATGTCAGGCAGATGACAAGCTCAACTGCTCATCAGCTAGATGGTTATCTGTCTGAAGTCCCCATTCCCAGAAGTGATAACAGTCTTGCCTACTGGAGAAGTAATGCACTTTCTGGTCCTACAGAGAAAAATTTCAAATCCACTTCACCTAAATGCACTTTGTTTTTATGAGAGAACAGTTAATTTTAAAACCTTTCTGCAGGCCAGTAGGCCTGTACATTATTATTTAATATACACATGAGTGGGATACATTTTTTGTTTGAATTTTATTTTAATACTGTGCATTGTTGCAATGTGCTTAATAAATATTTGCATAATTTGTAATTATGTATTTTTATGTTTTTTTTTAATAATTTATGTAATTGTAATTATCTTTGAAACTTTAATATTAATTTATGCAATTGCAATGTCTTAATTTTAGTAAAGTTAGTACACGGTCATGACTCATAGCAATAAATGCAATGGTACTAATAATTTGCATAATTTCTTTCTGTGTTTCGGTTTTCGGCCTTGGTTTTCTCTTTTTCGGTTTTCGGTTTCGGCCAAGAATTTTCATTTCGGTGCATCCCTAGTTATTATGGTGGAAGTGAACTCCCATGGCAGATAAAAAGGTCTACATTTAACCATGAGAAACTGTAGGTTAGCTGAGCAGTGTCTCCCAACAATGACAGTGTTCGTACACCAAGCTTTGTTGACATAAATGCATAATCAACCACCTCTTGTCTTGCCGGAGTCATCTGCCGTTCTATCTGACTGGAACGTGTAGCGTCCGGCTAGCTCAATAACATTATTGGGTACGTCGCTGTGTAGCCATGTTTCTGTGAAAACCATGACATTGCAGTCCAAAAGTCTCTTACTGTGGGTGATGCGAAATCGTGACTCATCCATTTTGTTCCCCAGTGACCGCACATTAGCAAGGAAAATGCTGGGTAAAGAGAGCCGGAGCAGTGTTGGCTTTAGCTTGATTCTTAGACCTCCGCGCTTCCCCCGCCTTTGTTTACGATCTCGACGCAGCCTGCGAGCACTTCCGCCCGGCCGGGTAGAGTGCGTAGCCTCGGGTGTTCTGGTGATCTCAGGGATGAGTTGAAGATTGTTGATAAAACTGTTGGAAAAGTCCTCACCGATATCCAAAAGCTCTTGTCGTGTGTATGATGTTAAAGAATAGCTGTTCAGTACGAACAGACCCAAGATGAGCAGGAATAATACTGCAAAATTGCAAAAACTGCAGAGACGCTGAGCCTCGCGATGTGTTCGCGCCGCCATCTTCATATATATATATATATATATATATATATATATATATATATATATATATATATATATATATAACGTAGAGTCTAGTTGTAGACTACTTAAACACATTAATCGGATCACTGGGCCTTATTGCTTTGCTTACTCCATATCAAGGAAAAGTATATTGCTGAATGACTGCCATCCCAGACATCTTTCTTCCGAGATCCGCCCATACACACTGAATGCCCCTCTGACGGAGCACTAGATGCGGGAATGCTCAAAATAAAATGTGAATTTTGAGAGGACAGGAAATCGCTTATTCCCATTTTTTCCAGTGACAAATGAGAATTGTTTCCAGATGTCTGACTTGCCTTGCTTTGCTTTTGTCAAGTACAGAACAGCTTGAATTTTCTTCTTAACTTCTTGTGTTGACTCTACTACACACCACTGTTCCCCGCGGCTCTCCCGCGAAGTGTTCTGACCGCCCACTCTCGCCTGCAGCAAAGGTAAAACCGCCCACTCCTGCGAGATTTGCATTCAAACCCAGTGCAGCCCTCTACTTCCAACTACAGTAACATGTGGCAAGGACTCCACAACATCACAGACTACAAGGATCGCAAACATTCTTCTACAAACACCACTTCCTCACTGTCAGATGAGCTTAATGCCTTCTACGCTCACTTTAAAAGTCAAAGTCAAGACTGCTGAGGCTCTAACACTCTCCAGGCCTTAGGTTCAGACAGCATTCCTGGTCGAGTCCTTAAAACATGAGCTCATCAACTAGATGCAGTTGTCACAGACATTTTTAACCTTTAACTTTCCCTAACTGTTGTCCCCCAGTGTTTTAAAACATCCACCATTGTGCCAAAACAAAAGACACCCAAAGTTTCTTGCTTGAATGATTGGCACCATGTTGATCGAACACCCATCTTGAGTCAGTGCTTTGAGAAGCTTACCAGAGATCACACCTACTCTGTATTAACAGTAGCAGTTTGCTTTCCACAATAACCACTGCACAGATTATGCAACTGCCTTCACCCTGAACACTGCCCTTTCCCATCTTTCAAGAAGAACACATATGTGAGAATGTTGTTTGTTGACTACTGCTCAGCGTTTAATACCATTGTGTCCTCTAAGCTTGTGGTGAAACTTCTTGCTCTGGGTCTGAACAGTTCTTTGTGCAGCTGCATCCTGGACTTATTGACAGGCAGGTAGTCAGAGTTGCCAGCAACATCTCCTCCTCGCTGATCCTCAACACTGAAGCCACACAGGGCTGTGTTCTCAGTCCTCTCCAATACTTCCTGTGCACGAAGGTGAGTTTCCCTCCCTCCAGAATAACTACAGTAGATGTTTGAGGAAAGCACAGAAGATCATCAAAGACTTCTGCCACCCGAGCCACAAACTCTTCTCACTGCTACTGTCAGGCAGAGGGTACCGCAGCATCAGGACCTGAACCATAAGTCTAATGATATCTAGATAGCAAAACAATAATCACTGACCTACCCCTACCCCTCACACTAGATTTTAGATTAGATTAGATTCAACTTTATTGTCACTGCACATGTAAGGTAAAGGCAACGATATGCAGTTAGCATCTAACCAGAAGTGCAATAAGCAGTAAGTACAGAATATACAAGGTCTACAATATGTACAATATTTTGGACATAATTTAAAGATTTTAAATACTATTAGCATGATATGCAGATGAACATACTATACAGTATGAACACTATGAACATACTATGCAGATGGATTATGTAAAAGTGTATGTACACTATAGGCAGAACTATGAACATATGAATATAATTACACTATTGCAATGGACAGTAAAGTGCATAGAAAATATTTCAGTGTGCAAATGTATTATTCAGTGTTTCTGAATGAACAGACAGTAGTGCAAGTAATAACTAGTTTACTGTTTTTTGCTTGTTGTAAATAAATACATAAATCAGTCAGATGTAGTGATGAAGAGGGGTGAGGAGTCTGTGTGTATGGTGTGGGAGGGTGTCAGAGGGCAGCAAGAAGAGAGCTGTAGGGAAAAAGCTGTTCCTGAATCTTGTGGTCCTTGTCCGGAGGCTCCTGAAGCGCCTCCCGGAGGGCAGGAAGTTAAACAGTTCATGGTCAGGGTGAGAGGAATCCTTGAGAATGCTGCGAGCTCTGGATGTCCTCAAAAGCAGGTAGTGGTGTCCCTGTGACGCGTTGGGCAGTTTTCACCACTCTATGCAGTGCCTTGCGGTCAGCCACTGAGCAGATCCCATACCAGACTGTGATGCAACTGGTCAGGATGCTCTCGATCACACACGGGTAAAAGTTCACCACTATGGCTGAAGACAGTTGGTCCTTATTCCCTGTCCTGAGGAAGAAGAGGTGCTGGTGAGCCTTCCTGACCAGGCTGGAGGTGTTTGTGGTCCAGTACAGGTCCTCCGAGATGGTGGTTTCCAGGAATTTGAAGCTGGAGACACGTTCAACAACCATCCCGTTAATGTGGATGGGGTCATGCGTGCTTCCTTTCTTCTTCCTGAAGTCCGCAATGAGCTCCTTTGTCATATTGATGTTAAGGAGCAGGTTATTGTCAGCGCACCATGTGGCCAGGTGCTGTACCTCTTCCTTGTAGGCAGTCTCATCATTGTCACTGATTAGGCCAATCAACGTGGTTTTGTGTGCAAACTTGGAGTTGGACCAGCCATACGTTCTCTGACATTACTGTAGCATGTCTTGCACTGCATAGCATATAACACATGCAGCTCCATCTTCTCTTCTGCACTAACAAACTTCACAGTAAAGCACTACAGGATACAGTACATCACTGTTAGTCATATATAAAAGCTATACATTTATAAGTCTCCACCATGGACCCTGGGTGCATCCACAGTGGAGGACGTGAGGCAGGCCCCTGACGATGACTTCTCCCCCTCCGGTCTACGAGATCTCCAACAGGAATCACTTTGCTCCCCTCTGTGAAGCATGATATGATAGAATCTTATCGTAATTAAATCAGAAAACTTTTAAATAAAAGAACAAAAACAATTTTTAAAGTTTGGGCTTATAAACATTTGATCATTCACACCCAAAGCAGTTATTGTAAATGAAATGATCACAGATAATAGTTTTGATGAACTCTGCTTGACTGAAACCTGGCTAAAACCAAATTATTATATTAGTCTAAATGAGTCTACTCCACCAAATTACTGTAATAAACATGAGCCCCATCAGAATGGATGTGGGGGAGGTGTTGCAACAATATATAGTGATATTATTCTAAATGTTACCCAGAAAAAAAGATAGGCTACAGGTGTCGGGTCTCGGGGCTAATCACCTGCCTTTTTGGTGTGTGTGTTGGGATGGTTTGACAGCTCACCGCGTCTGCCTGTTTGTGTTTTCCCCGCCTCCCTTGTTTCCCCGTTGTTAACCATAATTGTTCGCCACCTGTTCTCTATGTCCTTCTAATTTTTTACCCTTTATTATTCCCTGTGTTTCTCTGTCTATTGTCAGACTGTTGTTACTCGTACCAATAGCTCCGATCATCTAGCAGCTCTTTGTACTCACCTTGTCGTGTCTTGTCCTCAGGCTCCAGTGTGTTTAGCTGATTTCTCTGCCCTTGTTCTTACAAGCCCAGAGCTCCTAGTAGCTTCCAGCTGTCATCCCTCCGGTTCGGCGGTTATAAGTACTTCTGTGGAACATTACTCATCTGCTTTGACTCATCTGCTGCTCATCCTCTCACTGCGAGTGAAACCTGTGAAACGTGACTCATCTGCTACTCATCCTCTCACTACGAGTGAAACCTGTGAACCGTGACTCATCTTCTCTGTCTCCTCTGCTTAAATAAAGCCTTGAGTTTACCCGCATCTGAATTCAGCCTGCTTTCTCCTGACAGAACAGTCTGATCAGATTATGGATTCAGCAGGATCTGATCCGCTTCGCTCGGCTCTCGTTCAACAGGGAGTTTTGTTAGGGCAGCATGCCACCCAGCTCAACACCACCGCGCAGGATGTGGACGTGCTTAGTGCCCGAGTCTCCGAACTCCTCACACGGGTGGACGATCTTCAGCGAGAGGCAACGAGTCGGGGGCCCGTTCTTCACACCGGTATGTCCCACGAGTCCGAACCCCATGCCAACAACCCGCCGGTCTACGATGGCGATCCTAACGCCTGTCAAGCGTTTCTCTCCCAATGCTCGCTAGTGTTTTCTCTGCAGCCCTGGCGTTACGCAAATGAAGAGACCAAGGTGGCTTACGTCCTTACACTTCTCTCGGGCCGTGCCCGTGAATGGGGAATCGCCGTATGGAGATCGTGGGCTCTCAGCTCAAGCTCTCCTGCAGCACGCACTCAGCTGCCGTTCCAACTCTCCTTCCAGAGTCGTTCACACACTGGACTCGCCCTTGTGGACTCAGGGGCTGAGGGGAACTTCCTTGATGCTGCCTCTGCTCAATGTTGGAGAATACCGCTTATTCCTTTGGTTAGTCCCGTATCAGCATGGTCATTAGCTGGCCGTCCCCTTACCACAATCACCCACGTCACCCCCAAGATAGATCTTCATATTGCTGGCAGCCATCATGAGCGGATTGAACTGTTTATTATTGATTCCCCTAAGGCTCCTTTAATTCTGGGACACCCGTGGTTGCACAAGCACAATCCCCACATTGATTGGGTCAGTAATTCTGTTTTAGCCTGGAGTCAGTCTTGTCACGTGTCATGTTTGGGTGCTGCTTTTCGTCCTGTCTCTGTGTCTTGTGTTTCTCAGGAGGATCCCTCTGACCTGACTGGTGTTCCGGCGGAGTACCATGATCTTCGGGCGGTCTTTAGTAAGGCCCGGGCCACCTCGCTACCTCCGCATTGCCCCTATGACTGTGCCATTGATCTCCTCCTGGGCTCTTCTCCGCCTAAGGGTCGTTTATATTCCCTTTCAGGTCCTGAGAGAGAGGCCATGGACAAGTACATACGGGAGTCACTTCAGGCTGGGCTCATCCGCCATTCCTCCTCTCCCGCTGGTGAAGGTTTTTTCTTTGTTCAGAAGAAGGACGGCTCCCTGCGCCCCTGTATTGATTACAGAGGTTTGAATGACATTACTATCAAGAACAGGTACCCCCTACCTTTAATGTCTTCTGCTTTTGAATTATTACAGGGAGCTCGGGTCTTCACCAAGTTAGACCTGCACAATGCCTACCACTTGGCCACTTCTGGTGGCCTACTATGGCCGCAGATGTTAGACAGTTTGTGTTGGCCTGCCCCACATGTGCCCAAAGTAAGCCTGTCAATCGCCCTCCTGATGGTCTACTGCATCCTCTCCCTATCCCTTCCCGTCCTTGGTCACACATTGCCCTTGATTTCGTCTCTGGGCTTCCTCCGTCGAAGGGAAACACTGTAGTTCTCACGGTGGTGGATCGCTTTTCCAAAGCGGTTCATTTTATTCCCCTGCCCAAGCTGCCTTCCGCCCGGGAGACCGCCCAATTGGTGGTGGATCATGTCTTCCGTCTCCACGGGTTACCGGTAGATGTGGTTTCAGATAGGGGTCCCCAGTTCGTCTCCCGGTTCTGGAGGGAATTTTGTAGACAGATTGGGGCCTCTGCAAGTCTGTCTTCTGGTTTTCATCCCCAGACCAATGGGCAGTGTGAGCGGGCCAACCAGGATCTAGGAAGAATGCTCCGCTGTCTAGCATCCAACAATCCGAGTTCCTGGTGCCACCAGAATACGCTCATAACACCCTTCCTGCGGCCGCGTCAGGTTTGTCCCCTTTTGAGTGTGCTGTTGGTTATAATCCACCTCTGTTCCCATCACAGGAACCTGACGCAGCGGTTCCATCCGCCCTGGCTTTCGTCCAGCGCTGCCGTCTCACCTGGGAGAAAGTCAGGAGGATTTTGATCCAAACCTCTGGCAGAACCAAGGCTGCAGCTGATCGTCGCTGGTCCTCTCCTCCTGCCTATGTGTGTGGTCAACGGGTTTGGCTTTCTACCAAGGATCTGCCTCTCCGGGCGCCTTCTCGTAAGCTGGCACCCAGATTCATTGGGCCATTCCGCATCACCAAGGTGGTTAGTCTAGTGGCGATCAGGCTCAAGCTCCCTCCTACTCTTGGTCGGGTTCACCCGGTGTTTCATGTTTCCAGGGTCAAGCCTGTATTCTCTTCCCCCCTTAATCCTGCTTGCAGTCGCCCCCACCCCCCCCCCCCCCCCCACCCCCTCGTCTAGTGGATGGATCTCCTACCTATATGGTTAAGAGATTACTCGATGAGCGGCGCCGCGGCAGGGGGTTTCAGTATCTTGTGGACTGGGAGGGGTATAGTCCAGAGGAGAGGTGTTGGGTGCCATCCTGGGACATTCTGGACCGCTCGTTGATTGAGGACTTCCGGCGGCATCGAGGTAGGCCCCTTCGTAGAGCGCCAGGTGACGCTCCTGGGAGGGGGGGTACTGTCGGGTCTCGGGGCTAATCACCTGCCTTTTTGGTGTGTGTGTGTGTGTGTGTGTGTGTGTGTGTGTTGGGATTGTTTGACAGCTCACCGCGTCTGCCTGTTTGTGTTTTCCCCGCCTCCCTTGTTTCCCCGTTGTTAACCTTAATTGTTCGCCACCTGTTCTCTATGTCCTTCTAATTTTTTCCCCTTTATTATTCCATGTGTTTCTGTCTATTGTCAGACTGTTGTTACTCGTACTAATAGCTCCGATCATCTAGCAGCTCTTTGTACTCACCTTGTCGTGTCTTGTCCTCAGGCTCCAGTGTGT
Source organism: Carassius carassius (assembly GCF_963082965.1). Lineage (NCBI taxonomy): Eukaryota > Metazoa > Chordata > Actinopteri > Cypriniformes > Cyprinidae > Carassius > Carassius carassius. The sequence continues at coordinate 19,572,276 of NC_081790.1, read as the reverse complement.
TTAGCTGATTTCTCTGCCCTTGTTCTTACAAGCCTAGAGCTCCTAGTAGCTTCCAGCTGTCATCCCTCCGGTTCGGCGGTTATACGTACTTCTGTGGAATATTACTCATCTGCTTTGACTCATCTGCTGCTCATCCTCTCACTGCGAGTGAAACCTGTGAAACGTGACTCATCTGCTACTCATCCTCTCAATACGAGTGAAACCTGTGAACCGTGACTCATCTTCTCTGTCTCCTCTGCTTAAATAAAGCCTTGAGTTTACCCGCATCTGAATTCAGCCTGCTTTCTCCTGACAACAGGTTTAACTCATTCAAAATACTTCTGCTTAATGTTATACTGTCAGATATGCAAAATAAATCTATTGTGCCTCTTGCTCTGGCTACTGTGTATAGACTATCAGGGCCGTATACAGAATTCCTAAAAGAATTTGCAGATTTCCTCTCAGACATTTTGGTTACAGTTGATAAAACGCTAATCGTCTGAGATTTTAATATTCACGTTGATAATACAAATGATGCATTAGGACTTGCATTTACTGACCTAATAAACTCTTTTGGAGTCAAGCAAAATGTAACCGGGCCCACTCATCGTTTTAATCATACTGATATCACTGATATTAACTATATGGCTCAGCGTTACCGTCTGGGCAGTACTATTGTTCCAGCCACCAAAGACAGATTCGCAAATAACCTGCCTGATTTATCTCAACGGCTGTGTACCCATAAATGCACATGAACTAGACGAAATGACTGGCAACATGGGCACTATTTTCTCTAATACATTAGAAGCTGTTGCCCCCATCAAATTGAAAGAGTTCAGAGAAAAACATACTGTGCCATGGTATAACAGTAATACTCACTCTATCAAGAAAGAAACTCGTAGTCTTGAGTGCAAATGGAGAAAAACTAACTTGGAAGTTTTTATAAGTGTGTGGAAAAACAGTATGTCCAGCTATAGACAGGCCCATAAAACTGCCAGGGACGAGCAGATCCAAAAACTCACTGAAAATAACCAAAACAATCAAAGGTTTTTATTTAGCACGTGGCTAAATTAACAAATAACCAGACGCCACCTGATACAAATAGTCCATTAACGTTTAATAGTAATGACTTTATTCATTTATTCAATGATAAAATAGATAACATCAGAAATACAATAACAAATGTGGATTCTACAGCGTCTAATACTTCAGTTTCATCCATCGCATCCAAAGATAAACTACAGTGCTATAGGTCTATAGGACAGGAAGAGCTAAATAAACGTATCACTGTATCTAAACCAATAACATGTTTATTAGATCCTGTACCAACTAAATTACTGAAAGAGTGGTTACCTGTAGCAGAAGAACCACTTTTCAACATTAACTCATCATTATCTTTAGGTCACGTCCCAAAACCATTCAAGCTGGCAGTTATTAAGCCTCTTATTAAGAAACCACAATTAGATCCTAGTGAACTGGCAAATTATAGGCCCATTTATGTCTACAATTTTAGAAAAAGTTGTGTCTGCTCAATTGAGCTCCTTCCTGCAAAGAAAAAAAAACAAAAGATTATGTATGAAGAATTTCAGTCAGGTTTCAGGCCCCACCATAGCACAGAAACTGCAATTGTTAAAATTACAAATGGCTTGCGTCTTGTGTCAGATCAAGGCTGCATCTCATTGATAGTTTTACTTGATCTTAGTGCTGCGTTCAACACCATATATCATGACATACTCATAGATTGATTACAAACTATACAAGTATTCAAGGGCAGGCTCTAAGACGGTTTAGATCCTACCTGTCTGATCGCTACAATTTGTTTCTTTAAAGGCAGGGTAGGTAAAAAAATGTATAAAAAACTTTTTTTCCAAATTTGTTTAAACTTTATTTATATATCAATACATAATTAAAATGTAAGTACTCTGAAAAAGAAAGTATAAAAATCGAGTGACTGTAGACCTCTCACGACTGTTTTAAAGACAGCTCATTATTTCCATTCACTCCACCCCCTCCCTTCTGGGCTCCTTCCAAAGCCTCTACTATGGCTCGCTAAGTAATGTTATGTTAGCTATATTACGCAGCTACGTGTGCTAATGACACATGCTTCATGAAAAAAATATGTATGATCAAAATACAAAAAGAAAGATTTACCTGTCCAGCAGAAATAAAGCCATCAAGGAGTCACTTTTCAGCCCCTTGAGTTCCCTCAGTTCTCGCCATCGCTGGAAAGCCACGCCGATTTTAACTCGCGTTTTATTTCTTTGTTTATCCAAAGACTTTTTGTTCATTGCCTTTTCTTGTACTGTTACTGTCTTCCTTTTTTTGCCTGGTTTGCCTTCACTAACTGCATATGCTGGTACTGTGAATTTTGCTTGCTGTTTCTCTGCCATTGTTTTGGTATTCCTAGGATCCGTGCCTGTTGAATCAAACGTGCTGTTTCCTCAAATCAAACGTGCACGCGCAAGTGGGCAGGTCATGTGTGGCAAAAGGGTGGTTGCCATGGTTGCGAGAGAGTGACAGTCGCCTAAGCCAATCCTATGTTTCGTCCCGAAATGGAAATAATGAGCTGTGTTTAATACAGATTAAACGGTCTAGAGTCACTCGATTTTTATACTCTTTTTATCAGAGTACTTACATTTTAATTATGCATTGATATATATAGAAAGTTTAAACAAATTTGGAAGAAAGTTGTTTATACATGTATTACCTACCCTGCCTTTAAATGGGGAGTCATCTCATTTATCACCAATAAAATATGGAGTGCCACAAGGATCTGTCCTAGGTCCTCTTCTATTTTCAATATACACGTTGCCCCTTGGTAATATTATTAGAAAATATGGGATTAGTTTCCACTGTTATGCTGATGATACTCAACTTTACTGTATATCTCAATGAGACCAAACTTTTAAATTATCTAAGCTAACAGAGTGTGTTAAAAATGTAAAAGATTGGATGACCAATAATTTTCTCCTATTAAATATGTATAAGACAGAGATATTACATATTGGACCTAAAAACAGTACACATAATCTAGTAGACTACAGTTTGCAACTAGACGGATGAACTGTTACTTCCTCTACAGTCAAAAATCTGGGTGTTATATCAGACAGCAACTTGTCTTTTGAAAACCATATTTCCCATCTTAGAAACATTGCCAAGCTATGAAATATGCTACCTTTTTCTGATGCAGAAAAGCTAGTTCATGCATTTATGACCTCTAGACTGGACTATTGTAATGCACTTCTAGGTGGTTGTCCAGCATCTTCAATAAACAAGCTACATGTAGTCCAAAATGCAGTGGCTAGATTCCTTACCAGGTCAAGAAAATATGATCATATTACCCCAATTTTACAGTCTCTGCCCTAGCTACCTTGTCAGTTCAGTTAAGTTCCGTATCAGTTACAAATGATTATTAATTACCTATAAGGCCCTAAATGGTTTAGCTCCTGTATACCTAACTAGCCTTATACCACGCTACAATCCATCACACTTCCTAAGGTCACAAAACGCTGGACTTTTGGTAGTTCCTAGGATAGCAAAGTCCACTAAAGGAGGTAGAGCTTTTTCACTTTTGGCTCCCAAACTCTGGAATAGCCTTCCTGATAATGTTTGTGTTTCAGCCACACTCTCTCTGTTTAAATCTAGATTAAAAAAATCTCTTTCGCCAAGTAGTCGAATAGTGCACCTCGTAATTTGTGACTGCAGTTGTACCTGATCAACTGTGCATTCCTATTCTTCAGCTTGGGTTAAATGAATTAATTTTACTTTGTTGGAACAGCAGCTATGCTAATTAGGTCTCTGTTTGTTTCGCTGTTTTGCCACGGGATGTAACTAGGAATTACACAAGGTCCAGTCTGGATCCAGAACACCTGAGAAGAGATGCCAACCCCTCAGAGGACCTCAGATGATGCTAACCCTGAAACAACATAAAGAACTAACAAATATTGCTACTTACTATGCAATCACATAATTGCTGTTAATGGTTTTCATCGTCTGGTTGACTGTCTTGTATACATTTTTCTGAAAATTCCTGTCATGTGCACATAAACTGAAAGTCACCACTTATAAGCTACTACTAAATATTGTAGAAACTTAATTTTCTGTAAAGTTTCTTTGCAATAATTTATATTGTAAAAAGCGCTATACAAATAAAACTTGAATTGAATTCTCTGTGACAATGTTATATCTTAAGTGCCTTTGTGTCTCACTCTCAGTTTGTGCAATTGATTACAGTGTCACTCAGTTATGGCTTGTTCCTCTACACATCTTATAGTCAGTTGAGATTCACTAGATTCACAGGACGTATGCTGAGGGGGTCCATGATGAAGGTCTGCTGTATGTTCAGCCTGGGTTGGTAGTCAAGCAAGTAATTTTGTTTCAAGAGCTGCAATCCTTTGTTGAAGTCTGTGGTGGTTCATGCAGCAAATATTTCCCACAAGATAATTTTTTTTTACTTCTCTGATTAAATGTATGATTTCCTGTCCCCAGAATGTAAGCGGAGTCAAACATTATTTGTCATAGTATCATTCCATTCTCAAAGTTTTTCCTTTTAGTCTTTGTGCCAAAAATGATTTGTTTGAACACCGTGCTGATCTGCTAAGGTTAACATCTGAGACAGAAAAAGAAAAGTACTGAAACAGGGAAACCAGTAGTAAAGAAGGAAGTATCAGACCTTTAAGTTATGATCTATAATTTAGATAGGTAATATTTCAAATGTGTTGCAATGATTCCACTGAAGGCGAGCGCATTGAAAACCCAAGTGCAGTTTATTTACAGAAGTGAAATCCAAAACATCCAAACAAGAAACAAAGACTTAACCAGAACATACTTTACTTGACGAGGCATGAAACAGATTTGACAGAAACAGACTTGACGTGGCATGAACAGGATTCACTTATACAGACAAAGATGGACACATGACATGAACAAACCAATGGGCTAAGGGCAGGGAGCCATGGTGGAGCAGGCAGGGCAGGGAGCCATGGCGGTGCAGGCAGGGCAGTATGGCAGAGTGGCACTGGCAGAGCAGGAAGCCAAGGTAGAGCAGAAACATGGACAGACCACTTGTCTGTGGCTGAACAGGAGAGCTTTTGAATGGCCTCCTTTGCTGTGACCAGATAGACAGTGAGTTTGTGGATGGCCTCCTTGGCCGTGACAGGATAGACAGCTAGTTCGTGGACAGCCTCCTTGGCAGTGACTGGAAAGGCAGAGGGTTCGTAGGTGGGCACCACCACCTCGGGAGGTGCTGCAGTGGATGCCACCACCTCTGGGGGCATGGCGGCCATCTTGACCAGGGACCCAGGCGTGGTGTCCATCTAGGTCAGGAACAAGATGGCCATGTCCTGATGTGGACAATCAACAGCAATGTGTCGAGACTCTAGAAGGGGGGGCCATTTTTTTAAAGAGACTCTTGTGTGGTGGCCATCTTGCGACAAAGCTCTTGAATGGCTGCCGTATTATGAAGAATTTCTTGCAAGACCAGCATGAAGTGAGTAGGCTCATGCTTGGCAGTCGTGATGTGAAAAGGACTTTGCGTAGCAGGCATGACGAGAGCAAACCCTGGCATGTGGTGAGCAGGTCCTGGAGTCACAGACATGACATGAGCAGACTCTTGCTCAGCAGGCATGGTGGCTACTGCAGGATTGCAGTTTTCCTCATCTGCAATAGCCACAGTAAACGATGAACCAGCCAGAAAAAGAGCATTGTCAATATATTCCTCCAATGACCAATTAATCCTTTCCAGGCAACTGAGAGCAAATGGGTTCATTTAAACCCACTCTAAAAAAAATGTCCTCTATGGCCACATCATTAAAAGCCACCAAATTGCACAATCCACAAAAGTCCTGAACAAAATCCTCAATGGCCTGATTCCACTGAATGCGAGCATGGTGAGAACCCAAGTGCAGTTTATATACAGAAGAGAAATCCAAAACATCCAAAAATTATCCAAACAAGAAACAAAGACTTGACTTGCCTTGCCTTGCCTTGACTCACCGACAGCAGATACAACATAAATACACGACAAGGGCCAATGGCAAAAACCTGACTACTTATAACAGACAAAGATGGAACCCATGACATGAACGAACCAATGAGCAAACAGACACATGACTAAGACATCCAATGAATAAACAGAACTGATAATTGCATGACAAGACAATAAACCAATCAGAACATGACACAATGAACAATTGTTTGGAGGAACCAATAGCAAGCTGACAAGAGAATAAGGGAAGCATGACAAACAGCATAAATCAAACTACAAAATAAAAGACATGAAAACAAGAACATGAAACAAAACCTCAAAACAGACATTACATGTGTACTCTAAAAAATAAAACATTGGGTCAACAAAAAAAATGTTAACATTTTCCACTAGAATTTTTATGTTAAGTCTACAGAATAATGTTAATTCAAAGCAATGCTTTGAGTAAGGTGAATTACCTTTTAGGCAACAATAAAAAAGCATTTTTAAGTACCATATTTTTCGGACTATAAGTCGCACCTAAGTATAAGTCGCATCAGTCCAAAAATACATCATGACGAGGAAAAAACATAAAAGTCGCACTGGACTATAAGTTGCATTTATTTAGAACCAAGAACCAAGAGAGAACATTACCGTCTAGAGCCGCGGGAGGGCGCTCTATGCTGCTCAGTGTATGCTACAGAAGCACTGAGCAGCATAGAGCGCCCTCTCGCGGCTGTAGACGGTAATGTTTTCTCTTGGTTCATGTCAAATTAATTTTGATAAACAAGTCGCACCTGACTATAAGTCGCAGGACCAGCCAAACTATGAAAAAAGTGCGACTTATAGTCCGGAAAATATGATATCATGAATTTAATAATTTTCAACATGAATGCAAGTAATTAAGTTGATCCAACATAATGTTTTAAGTTAAGTGAAGACGTTTTTAGGCCACAACAAAACGCATTCCTAAGTAACATGAACTTAATTTTCAACATGAATGCAAGTATTTAAGTTGATCCAACATAATGTTTTAAGTTAGGTGAAGAAGTTTTTTTGGCCACAATAAAACACATTTCTAAGTAACATGAACTTAATTATTTTGAGCCCTGTCCTATAATAAAGAAATTTTCCTGTGTTTTCCAGTAGGCAATTTTTTTTTAAATATAAACAGACACCATTATTATATATTTTTTTCAAATGATATTCAAACTTACCATGTGCTGTGTCTGCTCTTCTGTCATGACCATGAGAAAAATTATTTAGCCAAACTCAGCAGGAATCTCCCAGAAATTATGTGTAGCTACAGAACCTTGCTGTCTTTGAGAAGAAAGAAGCAGTTCAAATCAAATGATTACAACACAATCCGAGGAAGGTAAGGATGGTTTGTGTGTTTGAGGGTGCCTGAGGGAAAACAGCAAGAAGAGCACAAACACATTCTGAAAGGTTGATAGATTTATTTAGAGGCATGAGGGAGGTGTCAAAACCTGGAAACCGGACAGCAGCTAAGGATGCTCAAAAATAACAGAAATTCAGACAGTAATATTCATATTAATTAGAACCATTTTTTAACATTAACAGTAGCACTAAATCCTTTAAAGTGCAAACATCAGCATTTGTAGGCTACATTCTCCTAGGACACAAAACATATACAAAGAAACTTTATGGGGAGGAATCACCATCCTTTGACTTTTACACATGAAGAAAAAAAATCATAATCATAAAAATGCTCATACTCCTGACTAACTCCAGGAGAAATATCCAGCAAAAGAAGGCACTGCATATAAAGTTCAAAATACACTAACACCCTCAGAGAACAGAGGTCATCCTTTTCTATACTGATAACTTTTACTGATTTGGACTTAACTCAGTAGGTATTCATATTATCACAGAAACAAAAGAACACGTGTGTGTGCATGATGTGAGCTTCTCCCTCATGCAAGGTCAATCAGGTCCGCTCTAGAAAATACCATACTTGAGATTCATTACTTTAGAGCTAGCTTTTTGTCTATCGAGTACTCCAGCCCTTGCCTGGAGGCAAGGACCCTACTGTTATTGTATTGTTTCTTATCGTTTCTTTTTATTATTATACAATTTTTCAGGCTTTTCAAAATATATACATCATTCCTGCATACTTTTAGCTACAGACTCCATTCAAACGTCAAAATATAGCCACAAGTCTCTATAGATGTGTGTAATTTGGTCAGGCTATGTTTTATAAATTTTGATCTGTGCACCCACATGTGCACCCTATTGTTCTCCCATTCAATCCTGAATCTGCCTGCAATTGGGCAAATTCTGTAAATATGCAATTGACCTTGCTCATAGCAGCCATTTTGACAATTGACATGAAACAGTGTGGCAGAAACATATATGTAAGATAAAGGTCTATTCATAATAAAGTTAGTCATTATACCTCAAGAAACATGTCCTTAATGTGCCTTATCTCCAGGCCTGCAGCTCCTCCTTTTGATTGAGTCAAGGCCATCAATTTTGGGGTGCATTGGCCAGAAAGGTTGATTCAAGGCTAACTGTAGTTATCCTCTTGAATTCTTCAATTTTATACAGGGCACACCAGTATGAAGGACCAAACATGACATAAGTATAAATAAATAAAAGTATAAATATAAGTAATTTGTTTTAATTAAAAAGGTTATTTCTGTATTTTTACATTTATTTATTTTATTTAAATATGTGGACATGTATCCACATTGTATCAATCCACATTACAAAAATAGCGGTTTAATAAACATTTTATAATCTCACCTGTGCTTCAGTAAAAAGTGCAGTCCAGCGCTTCATGCAGTCATTGATGGCAGGGACCTCTTTCACTATTTCCTCCCGACGAAGGCTGAACGTTTTGGCCATTTTCTGAACTACCACCTTGGAGTTGTCCCTTTTCATTATTTCACTTAGGAGCTTCACTCTCTCTTTTTCCAAACTTGCAGTAGTTTCACCTTGAGCATGAGGGGGTAGGTAGTTCACCTCAGCCTTCTTTGTTTTTTTTTCAGATTCTTTGCCGGATACTGGTCATGTGTTTGTTTTCTCTTGAGTGAGTTCACCTTAACTTCAGGGCAGCCAAGACCTTTCAGAAGTTTGCTTCTGAAATTGTTCATCTTATATTTCAAGTGCTGTGCCCATACATAGGACCCATTAAAGGAACCTGGTTCTTTGAGGCAGGGATGTTTTTGAGTGAGGGCCTCTGCAACCTCACCGATCTGCAGACTAGATGGATAAGCATTGTACTCATAAATAGCCTCTGCTAGTTTTCCAAGGATGTCTGGAAGTAGTAGAATTAAATCTTTTGTAGTGAGAAGAGTCCCATATTTTTTGAAGCGCTCATTGGCTGACTGAATTTGGATCTCTGTGAGGCCAGAAAAGCTGGGAATTGAAAACTGAGCAGGCCAGCGCTGGGAACGGTGGCCTGGACTATCTTCAGATGAGAGAATCATTGTGTCATCGGTTGACAGATGCAGTGTCATCAACATAGTTCTACTCATAAGGCACATCAGTCATGTTGGTCAAATCAGTTAAGGTTATTGCAGGCTCCTGGTCCTGGAGAAACACAACCTTGATTGTGTCCTTATTCTTGAGGTCAGTTGTTGAACAAAGGGTGAAAAACTCATCAAAATCAACATCTTTATAGTGAAGACTGAAGTCTCTGGCAATGTAAACTGCGTAACAAATGACTGAGTGAAGGTCATCCACTGTCTCAGGGATTTCAGATGGTTGTACAACTTTACGGACATCAAGATCGGCAAGGATCACTCGGAGTTGAGCCGGTTTTGACATTATGCATCCTGTACACAGAATGTTTTACATGTTTTTAAAAATTTTAGTCAGGTACATGGTGAATAATGTTAAAAGCATATTATATTTGACCTCTAGGTATGGAAATCCGGAACACATAGTACTGTATATGCAAAGTCTGAACAAAGTAGGAAGACTGCGATATGTATATCATTATATGCGAATTTGTATCATTTTATCTGAAAATCTCCAAAAAGTATGGCCACCATCTATGGAACATAATTGCTATGCTTAAGAGTCATAATGTTTGTTCCACCACAGACGTAAGATATTAAGGGGAACATGTCTGATACCTCAGCTGGCTCTATGACTTTCACAGGACCGTTTTTCTCAAGCACATAGCTCCTCAGATGCTCAACTTACCAAGCAGTCAGACCTTTCACAATGAATCCAACACTGCCCTTCACAACCACAATTTGGTTCAACTCCCCAAAATCTGGCAGACCACCAGTGGAACCATTAGCCAAGATCATTCCACTGGTGTACTTGGTGCTCCTGTAACACACACTTTTGGCTATCTGGACACATGTCTAACCAGGAAACTTATCCTGCAGTGCTTCTTGGATATCCTCTCTCAGCACATTATCATCCACTGTAGACAGTGTTATAGCCTGTAGTAGAGGTCTGACAGCTCTGGAATCATGTTGGTTATAAGCAAGCAACAACTGATGCTTCATGGCGAGTGACAGCAGAATATTTCTAAAGTTACGAGTATGTCTGACAACACGCTTAAAAAAGCTGTGCTTTGCCTCAAACCGCATTGTCCTCAGTGACGCCTGAGGACCATAAGCCCTGATCAGTTCTGGATAATGTTCCAGGAAATGGTGTTTAGGGATGAGGTGTTGCTCTGGGAAAACCATGAGAAACCTGTGTTTATGCTCAGATATCTTACTATCCAGGAAGCAAATGGTCTTCTCTGTGTAGACTTGGCTAACAACAAGCTCAACAATGTCTCTGAGCACAAGAAGCACTTCCCATGCTGGGTCACCTTCAGGGATTTTCGATCCAACCATGAGTGGCAGGAGTCGCAGCAAAGTCCAATTCTCATGGGCATTGCTGCCCACACTTTTCCGTGTGGCGAAGTTCACAGAGACAGGCTGTGGTGCATTGGTTTTGTCTGACCATTTATAGGGGAACTCTTTGATGCATTTGTTCAGCTCTTTAAGAGTGAAGTATTTATTTTGAATGAACACTCTGAGGCACAGTTCTGTTTCTAGGGGCACTATATCTTCAAAGAGATCATGCAACACATCAGGCGAATACCCAGACAAAACATTAAAATATTTCTAAAATTGCCGTCAGTGCACACTGTCTCTTCACACCATACAAATTCACCAAACTATCATTCTCTTGTACAGCCTGAATATGCAGTGCGCGTTGATCTTTCATTCTGGGTGGGAATGCCCCTGTTCTCACTTCTCCATCATGAAACTGTGACTTTTCACCTAGACAAAATCTGCAGACATATGAACTGGAAAAGCTCTCAACAAATCCCCCCAAAGAATGGGCACCTAGATTGTCTGCGACACACTAAACACTGTGCCTTTGACTCTTCTGCCCAATGCTGGAAGATACAGTCCTTCTGTACACAAGATCTTTGAGCAGTGGCTCCAGCACCGCACTGTAACCAAATCTCTTCACATCCTCAGACTTGCACAGGATTGCTAAGAAAATTGAGTTTAGTTCAGATCTGAGCAATGAGGGGACATCAGCTAACAGCTGATGTTTTTTTTTCCTGGATGTACCAAGAGGATTGCATATCTCAAAGTCATCCACATAGAGATTGAGAGCAATCGTAAGGTCACTTCCTGAGAACAGCTTATTGGTTTTGTAAAAGGTGCCATCATGAAATGACTTATACACAGTTCTCTGAGCTTCTGCCTCACTCAGGTCCTGTATATCTTTCTTGCTAAAAACCTTAAGTAATGACTTTAGAATGGGGACATTCTGGAAGCTGCTCTCTCTACTAAGAAGATACTCAATTGTTTTAACGACAGAAAAGTGTTCGTTAAAATATTTTCTTCTTTTAAAGGCAGAGGAAATAGGACCACCATCATGGAGGGCAGAACTAATAGGGTTAGCACCACAAATGTCGTTCACCATTTCAGATACAATGACTTCATCAATTTCACAGTTGTGCCTCTTCAAGCAAGACTGTAAAATGTATTTCATGATGGGAGCAGAGGCTGAATGAGAAATAAAATGCAACTCCTCTACAAGTTCATCAATGCATTGGTTGGGTACATGAAAGGAACTCTCTAATTTCAACATTAAATGAGCCAAGCTTCTGTCAATCAACTTTGGCAGTACTCTTAAATCATCATCTCTAATCTCATCAATATCAGACTGCTCACCCTCCTGATTAACTCCATCACTGCACTGATCTGCTTGTGAAGGGTTTTCATACCTCTTTATCACCTCGTCTTTGAACTCATCTAATGAGTGGGGAGTATGCTTGTAATTTCTATGTGAAGCAAAGGTTCCATAGATATTAGTTTTGAAATTGCAATTTTTGAAAACACAGGTGACAGTTTCTTGCTTTTTCAAATGTTGACGAAGGTGTTCAAAATACACTTTTCGGTGGAGAATGTGCCTACATTACAGTACTGGCAACAGAAACTGAGTATTTCAATGGTTCTCACTCTTGTTGAGTGAGTTGAGTGTTTCCTTGATATATGAGATTTCAGGCTACCCCATGATTTAAATGAACATAAACAATCCAGGTAAGGACATGGCAGAGGTTGCCCAACGCGGATATGACATAACATTTAATGTTTCAACATCTTGTCTTTAGTAGGGGTTGCAAATTTACAGATTTTACAAGGCCAGTCCATATTTCATGTTTCTGTCTCACTCCATGCTTCTTAACACTGACCACGTCTCAACTTGAACCCCTTGTTCCACGACACCAGGAGAAGATAAAGTTTTTTGTCCTTGCAAGGCACACGGCAAAGTGACTGAAGTCCTAAGTAGGGAGATAAATTAAGTAAAATGATTCAAGGAGGTGTGTATGTGAACACAACTGATTTATTTACTGTGGATCTGAATTACAAAAGTTAAGTGTTAATGTTTCTGTCTCACCCCGTACTTCTTCAAGGATTTCTTTAGGAGGCTGATCACGTCTCAACTTGAACCCCTTGATCCACGACACCAGGATACTGGATCAAGGCAGAAAGCCACACCCACCCACCCACCCACACACACACACACACACACACACACACACACACACACACATACACATATTTTCAATTTAACTTGTGAGTCTTCAATACAGTAACTAAATATGGACTCTGACCGCTCCTCACCTCAGGGGAAGGAGAAGGTGATGTCTAGTTTGTCCTGAGAGGCTGACCAAGTCTCAACTTGAACCCCTTGGTTCAAGAAGATGAAGGCGATTTTTTTTTGTCCTTGCAAGGCACACGGCAAAGTGACTGAAGACCTGAGTAGGGAGATAAATTAAGTAAAATGATTTTATACGTGAAATAGCCGGTGGCAGGGCCAATTGTGTTTTTTTGTGATTGAGGCCAATCTTAAAAGCAAGCCTTGTAATGCTGGTAATAAGATAATTTATAACACGAAAATGTCAAGGTAATTGTAAGGGTTGCTCATGGAGGATGGATATTTTAGTGCAAACAAAACAATTAGTGCAAACAAAACAATTTCCAATCACTATTTATCTTTTTAGCAGCATTTTAAAATTGTAATATATTTCTCTTTTAAACATACATGTAACGTCTTATTTCCCTTTCAAAACATTTAAATGAACTGTTTTACCATTACTGTCCTTTCTAATACAACGTAAAGCATACATTTTCTTAGAAATTAACCTGTGTACTTATCACTTCAAATCAGACATTCAATTGAAATGTATGGTCACTACACTCTCATTGGTCAGACGCACACACACTGTCAACGATACCATTGGCTGTAAAGTGTGACAATCTGTCAATACAAATCAGCCAACACTTTTTTGTTCTCCGATCTACATTGATCTCATAAATTGCCTCGGTGAAGTTTGAATGACGGAAATCCGTGGTAGTGACGGAGAACTTTAATCTAAGGCTTGGAGATATGGCTGAAAACTGTATCATGATAGAAGTGTTTCATATTGGTCATATCGATAATTATTGATCTTTTTAATGACCTATTTAACATAAGGACCAGGAGAAAATATATTACACTTAAACATTTTTATTTTTAACTTTACCTTCCTCTGATTGGTAGGTGTGATTGGCAAAGGAAAATATAAGGCACACCTATCATGACGCAGCGACAGCACTTGGGATTATCCCTGTCAGGATCCTGTTAAGTTAAGCACCCACACCTGTTCCTAGTTAACGAGCTAATCAAGGCACTATAAAACTGGTATCTCAGCACCAGTTCTGGGTCGAACCTCGAATAATATATCCAACAGGAATCAACCTCACGATCTTGTCTCCAACTCACTGCATCTTCACAGCAAACACCAGCCGTAACGTATACTCACATTTGGAAGTTAACCTGTGTGTCTTTGTTCTCTTGTCTCCAGAACTCTCATGGCACTATCCATGATCTGAATTCTCCTACGTACCTCGATACCTCCTGAGTGCCCATGTGATTCTTGAACATTGTTCTCCCACTGCAAAGAAAAGAGACAAGTATTGATATTCACGTATTGTGTGGCTTTGACGTCTCGACATGTAACAAACTCACCTGGCTTTCACAGAAGTGGAATTCCCTGGCTTTCACGGACACAAACTCTCAATAAAACTGTGTTGAATTCACTTACCTCATCCTCCGTGTACCTGATCCTGACAGAAGGCTCGACGAAAAGTGAATTCAGCACAGCCCGAGGACAGCGCTTCCGCTAACCCCACTTTCACAATGGCGTATGTGATAAGTCCAGTCTCCCGACCAGCGCCCTTCTCCGGTCTGGAGGAGGACTGCAACGAATTCCTCTCACAATGTTTGCTCATCCTAGAACGACATGCTCATCAATACCCCACAGAAAGGTCTAGAATTTATTTTATTATCCTGCAACTAGGAGGCTCCCGACTTCTTGTTAGGCTCTGAAGAGGCTCCCGATGTCCCGACAGACCCCGAAGAGGTTTTTAGGTCATCAGCTCAGGATTGCGCAGAGTCCCCTGTTGCACTGCGGCCCTCCAGACCCATGTCTCCACCTCGGCCCATCAGCCCACCGGCTCCACGCCGTCTCTGCATCCCTTCAGCTCCACCGAGGCCCGTCTGCCCAAGAACTCCTCCGGGCTCCCTCATCCATCCAGATAAACCTCAGTTGGTCATCGCTCAAATTCCGCCATGGACTTCCGCAATAAAACTGTGTTGAATTCACTTACCTCAGCCTCCGTGTACCTGATCCTGACAATGCCGGTAATTAGGACATCACACAAAATTTGTCAACACCGAAAACATTTCATCACTGTATCGGTTTTGCTCATTAATTTAAAGTGTAGTTTATGTCAGCTGAATGAGCAGAACACTTTTCAGAGAAGATAAGGCAACGTTATTTTAGTACAATTCACACCCAAAGGTAACGTTAACTCAGGGGAAAAAAAAAACTAATTGATTTTGATGGTAATATCAATTTTGATTATGCGTGAAGGAGGAAGGGAGAGAAAGACAGTATGAAGACTGTGAGCGCGCACACGAGGCCGGAGGAGGGTCTCTCTGTCTCTCTCTAGGTGCGTTCCATTCGACAGGGTCCCTATGCAGTGTTCACTGCTCCCTACTCCCTGAGCACTACTCCCTTGTTTTTAAATTCATTTTAAGTAATTTTTGTAATGATTTTAAAAGTTTTAAAATTGCTTGTTTTATTTGTATTATTTTTCTTCATGATTATTTTACTTTATTTTATGTTAAGCACTTTGAATTACCATTGTGTACGAAATGTGCTATATAAATAAACTTGCCTTGCCTTGAGCACCGTATATCAGTTGAAGTGCACTGACAATAACCACTCATTTGGAACGCACTGCAAATGTCAACGATGGGGTCGAGCAGATTATGATATAACATAAATATATATGACTATATTCATATTTAAATTTTTATTTACAATCACATTTAAAATATGTACACTATACAATAAAAAACATTGAATACTATATAATGTAAAATGTATGTTTATTATACACTTGAATTGACTATTGCTGCTATTACTTAACTATTAACAGAATTGAAGTCCTGCTGTAACTGTCATGCAAATATGAAAATAAACTTTTATTTGGTTAACTGTGTATAGATGTGTTTTTAATAAATGGTCATATAATTGCATAGCGGTCTGCTTTCTTCCCGCGCACAGCCATGTAGTAAACACTGAAGTAAATAAAGTAAAATAAAGAAAAATGGCAGAGCCTCATCTGCTTCTAGTCGATTTTACATTATCATACCTTTTTACAATCCGTAATGAATATGAACAAAGACAGCGAAGACGGCCGTTCTGACTGGTGATGACGTGCTGCACGCAATGACAGTTGGGGAATAATTGCTCTCCACTTCCTGTGAAATGATGTATCTATGTTCCCTTATTCCCTGTGCCGTGCGCAGTGCCCTTCGAACTGAACATGTTCGCTCCCTTCAGATTGGAATCTCACTTAAGATGGCGGAATATCCTGTGAAGTATACTTCGCAGTACACTTACGGTCGAATGGAACGCACCTTCTCTCTCTCTCTACTCATTCTCTCAGTAACATGCAGGGGCGCCTGTCAAAATTGGCGCAGCAGTCAGTCATCTTATCTACATCACTCACGATCAAATTAGGCTTTCCACTATCACTCCACGCTGGTTCTGTTACTGAAGGATCCAACATGAAACAACGATATGGCGCAATCAAACGGTTACATGATTTGCTGGTAGCATGACAAATGCTACCAGCAGCATGACAAATATATATATATATATATATGTGTGTGTGTGGTGATGCAATCAATTTATGATAGTGATTATGGGCGGATGCAGTATGTTCAATGAGTATAAAAGGAGATGAGATTGTGTCTCTCTGGGTCTTGGAAGTGATGTCATTTCATCCATCATTCCGTGTTCCGTGTGCCGTGTTTATGTCCGGGAGTGTGTGGCTGAGGAGTACTTTAGACGTGCCGGACAGATATTTGTCAATGTGAGGTCATAATTAGCATGCTATCGAGTGCACTGGGTGGTGGGAGTTACCATATGCAGGTATGTTACACTTCTTTTAATGTTAGGTTCACGACAGTGGTTTCCTAAATTTAAATGTGTATTATATTTTAACAGTGACACGGGAGCCAGGAGGTGTTGCAGCAGGCTTTGTGGCCGCTGTTAGGCTTTATGCGACCCAGTGCTGGTCCTGTGAATTAGGATTGCCTGCAGCTGGTAGCTGTTATTCGAACTGGAACGCTTCAGAACGGAGTTGTATTCTTCTCTGCAGGCTGTCTTCGACCCCTCTCTGCCTCGTACTGGGACGACGCATTGGCTGTTGATCTGTACCTTTGCTTGACGATTTCATTGCAGCGAACGAGGGTCTCCGTGACGACCGTAACGATGCATCTGTGCCTATCCATTTACTCAAATTTCTTGACGATTTTATTTCAGCGAACTAGGGTCTCCGTGGCGACCGTAACGGTAGTGCGCTTGCAGCCTGTGGTGACGCATCTAAATTTAGCCTTTTTTTCAGAATTGACATTGAGAGTCAAGTACAGTGGCGAAGCTACTGGGTTTTGTCACTACTATCATGTCTTGTTATGAATATTATGTGCCTGTGCATTTCGTTTGTTGGTGAATGTGTTTTGAGTATGCTGTTGTATTGTAAACTGAGAATATTTTTATAAGACTGTGCTGGGCGACAGAGTTAACTAATTATCTGCCAGTGAACGATTGCATCATTGTGACGAACTGATTCTTTGCATGTGATAAGTGTTAATCAACTGACCATTACGTGGAATGTGTATTTGTGTGTTTGCTTGTATGTGTATGTGTATATGGTTTTCTCTTTCACTCAGAACTGGGGTCCCAGTAGTAGCCAGAGTCCTGTGTGTGTGGTGGTGGTTCGGCTATTGGTCTGCAGTGTTCACAGCGGGTGAATTTGGTGTTGTGTTGGTGCGAGCACAGGTAGTTAATGTGTTTATTGGACAGGCAAGATGAATGCTCTAATTCTTGAGTAGGGTGTGTGTATGTGTGTGTAACCTGTTCCATGATTGATGCAGCCTTTTTATAGTGATTTATTAAAAGTTGTATTTTATTTTATGTATTGAGGAATAAAATCTGTGAAACGCGTATCCTTGTCTGTTATCTGACTCAGCCACTACGGATCTGTGTGCTTTATAGTCTACTGTATGTATCTGTGGGTCCCCGGCCAATTTCCGGGATGGCGTAGTCGGGTCAGTGCCATTATTGGCATTGTAGTTAACTTTTGTATATGGAACGCCACACTTGGCGTATAGTCGGCAGGGTGTTGTGGCTGCTGTTCAGATTCAGACATTGTGATATTGTTTCTTTTTGTGTATTTTTCTGTTTAGCTGTGACAATACAGTAGAGAGTATCCCTTATAGTATTTAGCTATGGAGGTTGAATTATAGGAAATGAGAGATCTTGTGGCCCAGTTGAAGGCTGATAATGAGCGACTGCGACAGGAACGGGTGCCGGTTGAGCCGCCTGATCCTGGTGCAGGCTCTAGTAGCGCGTCACGGCCAGTAACGCCTAGTTTTGCTGAATCCAATCTTAATGCCGTCGAACGTTTCGTGTTTATTCCCCATGAACGCCGTTGTCCAAAATTCAATGGTAGGTCCGGTTTAGGCACTGAGGGATGGGTCAAAGAGGCTGAGGTGTGTATGCATATGCGGAACATGACAATTGCTGGAAAGGCTTTCTTTTTATTCGATCATCTTGAAGGAGAGGCTTGAGATGCAATTAAATATCGACCTTGTATGGATAAAGATGACCCTGAAAAAATTATTTCAGTACTGCGGGAGCTATATGGTTTTGTAGAATCCTACATTGCGCTTCAAGAGGTATTTTACTCGCGGCGACATATGGAGGGGGAAACGCTACAAGAGTTCTCCCTGGTACTGCTGGGTCTCTTTGATAAACTCAAACAACAGTCACCACATGTCATTTCAAATGCGGATGTAATCGTAAGGGACCAATTTATTGAATGCGTATTAGACAATGCGTTTACGTAGGGAACTAAAGCAACTAGTTCGGCGTCAGCCTGCTGCGACACTGTTGGAGGTGCGAGGGGAGGCTATCCGCTGGGAACGAGAGGGAATGCCAGGCAGTGCAAGGGGGCGAAGTCAATCTGTTCCCCTTGTACATGGGATTCAATATGGGGTTCAAGGCAATATTGGGTTAAGTCCAAAAGGCGGGGAGTGTTCATCAGAATTAGGTGAACTACGGGAAATGCTGAACCAGCAGCAAAACAACTTGACCAGCTTACCTAAATTTTTGCCTGTAGCCAAAATCCCCCAGTTGGTAGTCGTTTGTTCTGTCCCGCTTCTGTGATTTGCCGACGGTGTCAGCAGCCTGGTCATTTCGCACGGGAGTGTAATTGGCAACCTCATTCTCCTGGTCCTCCAGTCCATCCCCGTGTTGATTTTTCATCTAGCAACGCAGGGCCAGTTAGGCCTAGTTTCCCTAATCAGTCGGAAACTAGTTCCCACTGGGCTACAGAGCCACAGTCTGGTTGGGGGTATATATGGCTCCCATGTTATTCATAAGGGCGTACCAGTGCCTCGGTTAGTCTCCTCATGTCCACACCTCGTCGTTATTATTGGGGGAGTCTCAGTGCCTTGTTTGATCGATACTGGTTCCATGGTATCGACCATTACAGAGAGCTGTTTTAGGTCACAGTTTGAACCATGGGGCCAGGATCGTTTACAGTCATGTCATTGGTTGCAGCTCAGAGCCGCCAATGGATTGGAAATCCCTTACATCGGGTACATAGAACTAGACATTGAACTGTGTGGTCGCATGGTATCAGCGTGTGGAATACTGGTAGTTCGTGATCCTCCTGGTGGTAGCCCTGGTACTCCTGGCATTCTGGGAATGAACGTTCTTAGTCGCTGCTAATGTGAGCTCTTCGGGCAGTACGGGTCCACCCTATTCGAGTTACCACTCGTGAACCAGGAGGCGGAATTGTCTCAGGCCTTTCAAACCTTTCAAAGGGTAGACGGTGTCCTTACGTGCGGAGGTAATGTAATCCGTGGGCGTTGAGTGAGCCGTGTTCTGGGTGGATCTTTGAAATTTGTGACCGCCACGTGTTCGTCTATTTTTAGTGGTAAGACCGTACTATTCGAGCCCCTTGAGACTCGGTTAACTGTTGGTTTATTAGCCTCCCCGTCTCTAGTGCATGTGGTTAGTGGTACTGTTCGCATGCCCATTGTTAACGTTGGTGTGCTCGATGCTGTTTTATATCCTACCACGATCATTGGGAAGATGCGTGAGGTGTATTTGGTGGATTCACCTGTCGGGCTGACCGAGGGTCCGGTCGCGAATGCTCAAATAGCTGTTTCCGAGGGGATTGTTACATCAGTGCTAGAGCCTGTCGAAAGTGTGGAACTCCAAGGGTTGTCTGATGAGGAACAGGAGCAGGTAAGGGCTCTCCTCTGGGAATTCCAGAGCGTGTTCTCTACTGGTGAGGGAGATCTGGGCTGCACTGAACTTCTGTCTCACGAAATCCCCTTAATGGACGAGACTCCAGTTCGTCAGCGCTATAGACGTATTCCCCCATCTGAATATGAGTTAGTCAAGACTCACATTAGCCAGCTCTTAGACGCCCAGGTGATTCGGGAAAGTTGCAGCCCATATGCTTCCCCACTGGTATTGGTCAAGAAGGACGGTAGCCTCCGCTTGTGCGTAGACTACTGTCAGCTCAACGCCAAGACCCAAAGAGACTTGTTCCCATTGCCTCGTATCGAGGAAACCTTGGATTCTCTAACGGGGGCTCGCTGGTTCACCACATTAGATCTGGCCAGCGGGTATAATCAGGTCCCAGTTGCTGAGTCTGATCGCCATAGAACGGCTTTTTGCACCCCCTTCGGGCTATACGAGTGGAATCGTATGCCCTTCGGGTTGTGCAATGCTCCAGGCACCTTCCAACGGTTGATGGAGCAGCTCTTTGGTGACCAGCGACACCAATCTGTCTTGTTTTATCTAGACGACATTATTGTGTATTCCTCCTCGGTGCAACACCATCTCCAGAGACTGAGGATGGTGCTGGATCGCCTACAAGCTGCTGGTCTCAAGGTGAAGTTGGAAAAATTTGCATTCTTTAGGGAGAGTGTGCAGTACCTGGGACATGTATTATCCTTCAAGGGACCCGGGTAAGGTTGAGAGTGTAGCCCAGTGGCCATGTCCTAAGACTGTGTCAGAGCTGCGGACTTTCCTGGGCTTTGTTAGCTACTATTGGCGTTTTGTAGAAGGGTTTGCCTAGATAGCAGCTCCGTTATATCAGTTGGTGACCAACGCATGTGGGGGGAAAGTGAGCAGCCAGAGACAAGAATTGGCAGTGCTGTGGTCTTAACAGTGCGAACATGCCTTTCAGGTCCTGAAGCAGAAACTCACTACTCACTAAGCTTCCATTTAACTGTGTAACTGTTAACCTGTTCCATGATTGATGCAGCCTTTTTATAGTGATTTATTAAAAGTTATATTTTATTGTATGTATTGAGGAATAAAATCGGTGAAAGGCATATCCTTGTCTATTATCTGACTCGGCCACTGCGAATCTGTGTGCTTTATAATTCATGTATCTGTGGGTCTCTGGCCAATTTCCGGGCTGGCGTAGTCGGGTCAGTGCCATTATTGGCATTGTAGTTTACTTTTGTATACGGAACTATATATATATAGCCCGCCCAGACGAATTGGCCAGCGTTTAAAGAATTATTGGGGGTTTTATGTACGGATGCCTCTTGGGGAAAGAATGCACCGGAGGGGAATGCGAGTGTGCAGGGCGGGAGAGACTGAACTGGGACCACTGAGTACTGCCTCAGGGGAACAGAGCGAAATCAAGAGAATAATTCCAAAGGACACCGTCTACCCTTTAACAGGTTTGAAAGGCCTGAGACAATTCCGCCTCCTGGTTCACGAGTGGTAACTCGAATAGGGTGGACCCGTACTGCCCGAAGAGCTCACGGTAGCTCACAGATGAGATGCAGAAACGCACGTTTGAACAGGTCAGGACCATCGACGGTCAGCCTCTCCATCCTGGACAGCCGCTTACCTGTCCATATTTTGCAATAATTAAAGATAGGTTGTATCGAGTGACCCAAGACACTCAGACAAAAGAAGATACAACCCAGTTATTAGTTCCTAGGAGCCGCCGGGAAATGCTTTTTCAGGCAGCTCATTCTAATCCAATGGCTGGTCATTTAGGACAAGGAACGACACTAAATCGCCTCATGACCCGTTTTTTTTGGCCGGGCATTCACGAGAATGTGCGCAGGTGGTGCGCGGCTTGTCGTGAATGTCAGTTGGTAAACCCACCGGCCACCCCAAAAGCGCCTTTGCGCCCCCTCCCATTAATGCAGGTCTCCTTCGAGAGAATTGGCATGGACCTCATCGGGCCATTAGAGGGATCAGCACGAGGACATCATTTTGCAATAGTCATTGTGGATTATGCAACACCAGAACCAGTGCCTCTTCGCAACATTTCCGCTAAGAGTGTTGTTGACGCACTATTTTCTTTAATCTCCCGAGTGGGGATTCCTAAGGAAATCCTCACTAAACAGGGCACAGCGTTTATGTCACGGACATTACGCAAACTTTACAAATAATTGGGCATTAAATAGATTCGGACCAGCGTCTTTCACCCACAAACGGACGGGCTGGTCGAACATTTTAATCGCACGCTTAAGACAGTGATTCGTAAATTAGTTCAAGAAGATGCCAAAAATTGGGACAGATGGTTGGAGCCCCTGTTGTTCGCTGTGCGAGAGGTCCCGCAAGCCTCCACAGGGTTTTCCTTCTTCGAGTTGCTCTATGGTCGCCAGCCCAGGGGGGTGCTGGACGTCATAAGAGAGACTTGGGAGGACGGACCTTCTCAATCTAAAAACGAAATTCAGTTTGTGATGGACCTGAGAACAAAACTCCACACTTTGGGGCGGCTCTCTATGGATAATTTGTTACAGGCCCAGAACAAACAGAGCCGGCTGTATAACAGGGGAACCAATTTGCGTAAATTTGCACCGGGAGATAAAGTGCTTGTATTACTCCCAACGTCAAGTTCAAAATTACTTGCAAAGTGCCAAGGACCGTTTGAGGTCACACGGCAAGTTGGAGAGCTCGATTATGAGGTAATACGCTCATATAGGAGAGGAGCACGTCAAATTTATCACCTCAATCTCCTAAAAAAAAGGGGTTGAGGGAGAATCAGTGATGTTGGCAACGGTGATTAGCGGAGAGGATGATCTTGGACCAGAAGCGAATATAAAAAAACAATCTCTCGCTCTGGCCCCAGGGGGAGATCATCTCTCGCCCTCCCAGCTCACTGATTTGACTACATTACAGGCGGAGTTTGCTGACGTGTTTTCTCCCCTACCTGGCCGTACAAATCACATTCAGCACCATATTGATATAAAACCAGCCGTGGTGGTTCGCAGCCGGCCATATCGCTTGCCTGAAAACAAGAAAAATGTAGTTCAGGAAGAATTAGGTGCGATGCTTGAAATGGGGGTAATAGAAGAATCCAACAGTAACTGGGCGAGCCCGATAGTTTTAGTTCCTAAAACGGACGACTCAGTGCGTTTCTGTGTGGATTTTCGGAAGGTGAATGCTGCGTCGAAATTCGACGCATATCCAATGCCACGGGTTGACGAATTGCTTGACCGGCTCGGTACGGCTCGTTCTTTTTCGACATTGGACTTAACAAAGGGTTATTGGCATATCCCCTTTATCCAGAGAAAAAAGAGCTTTCACGACGCCGTTTGGATTACACCAATTTGTTACACTCTCTTTTGGGCTGTTCGGCGCGCCAGCTATGTTTCAGCGACTGATGGACAGGGTGTTGCTCATGGCCAACCCGAAGAGGTGTGCGAATGTGCGCTTGGAGGTAAAGTATCTGGGTTTTCACTTGGGACATGGACTGGTGCGTCCCCAAATTGATAAGACTGCAGCGGTTGCGACCTGTCCGCGTCCCAAGACCAAAAAGGAGGTGAGACAGTTCTTGGGGCTGGCGGGATATTATAGAAGGTTTGTGCCTAATTATTCGGACCTCACCATCCCCTTGACTGATCTCACTAAAAAGGAAGCACCAGATACGGTTCAGTGGACGGAGCCGTGCCAGCCCAGGTGAAGGCTGCTCTATGTGGCGGGCCGTTGCTTCACTCTCCTGATTTCTCTCTCCCTTTTTTGTTGCAGACGGACGCGTCGGACAGGGGGCTGGGTGCTGTCCTGTCGCAGGAGATAGAGGGGGAGGAACAGCCGGTGCTGTACATTAGTCGCAAGCTCTCTAAGAGAGAGACTAATTACAGCACCGTGGAGAAGGAGTGTTTGCCATCAGGTGGGCCGTCCTCACCCTCCGCTATTATCTCCTGGGACGGGAATTCACCCTCTGTTCGGACCACGCTCCCCTGCAGTGGCTCCACCGCATGAGGGATACCAACGCACGGATCACTTGTTGGTATCTAGCTTTACAGCCTTTTAAGTTCAAGGTGGTCCACAGGCCGGGTGTTCAGATGGCTGTGGCCGATTTCCTCACCCAAGAATGGGGGCTTCAGGCCGGATGGCACCCCGGCCTGAGTCGGGCGTTGGGGGTATGTGGCAAGGGGGGGGGCGTTGTTTAGCGAACCCTGCAGCGGGGGAGAGCATCAGGAGACGCGCGGTGAGTGAGTGGGTTAAGCGCAAATAACGAACAGAGAAAAAGTATAGTGGAGAGAGTATAAAACACCAGAAGAAACAGGTGCTTCCAGAGCGTTGTCACGTCCCAGCCGAACTTTCAGAGCCTCGTCACGTCTCAGCTGATCTTCCAGAGCCTCATCACGTCTCAGCTGAACTTCAAGAGCCTCGTCACATCTCAGCCAAATTTCCTGAGTGCTCGTCCTATCCTGTCATGGCCTCATCCAGGAACTCATCGCCTGCCCTGTCAGTGCAATGGAGACCATCTACCATCTCATCATGGCCACGTCTGTCTCGTCTGCATGGCTGTGGTGGTCCTCTGCCCCACTCTGGGGGGTTTCTGTCTCGTCTGCTCGGCTGTGGTGGTCTTCTGCACCGCCCTGGTTGGCTTCTGTCTCGTCTGCTCGGCTGTGGTGGTCCTCTGCACCGCCCTGGTGGGCTTCTGTCTCGACCGATCGGAGATGGTGGTCCACTGCACCACCCTGGTGGGCTTCTGTCTCATCTGCTATGCTGTGGTGGTCCTCTGCACCGCCCTGGTGGGTTTCTGTCTCGTCCGCACGGCTGTGGTGGTCCTTTGCTCTGCCCTGGTTGGGCTTCTTTCTCGTGTTCCCTATTGTTTTTCGTGTTTCTTGTTTTGGACTGCTTTTGTTAATATTGACCTCTTGCCTGTATGGACTACGATTTTTGGATTCTCCTAAATAAACACTGCAATTGGATCTCTCTGTTTGTACCTACGTTTGTGACAATACTAAGTGGCCATAACTACAATATACTTACATTCAAAAACAAGTACAATGCACTTATTGTGTTCATATTTTATTGCAAAACACTTTTGCTGCCATTTAGGTGGGATAGTAATAAAGTTAGGGACGGGTTTGGTGGACTGGGTAGGTTTAAGGGTGGGATAAGGTGTAAGGGATGGGTCAACAGTGTATTTATAGAAATTAATGTAATCACATGCAGATTTTTTAAGATATAAGTACAATATAAAAAAATACGTAGGTACACAATACGTGCATTGTACCAAATTATTAATTTAAAGGTAAGTACATAGTACTTTTGGACACAATATAAAGTGGAACCAGTGCAAATCCTTCGCTGGTCTCAAAGCAAGCAAAATATACTCATAGTAATATATGTATATTAAACAGTCTAACTATCATTTCATTTTCATATCATTATTGTATATAATTGTATCCATGATATTGTGTCTATGATCATGGCAACAAGTGACATGAATCAGTTTCCCCCTCTGGGGTGTTAGTATGATAAAAACACCTTTGAACCTCATATTAAAAGGTGAGGCCAGGTGAACATTTCAGAGAAGTGCAAGTCAGTATTTAGGTAACACTGTATACTGAGTTGACTTATTTGATTCATTGGCAACATATGAATCAAATCTTTAAAGTGATAAATCAACTCCCTTAGTAATAACAAAATCCATCTGCAGTAAGTATGTGTTGCTATACATAGTCAACTAATACTAGGTAACTATGAAATATACAACATTAATATCAAATTCCTTGATATTTCTGTTTACTATGCAATTCTCCAGTGTTTCCATGTTTTGCAACAAATCTGATTAATTGTGCTTATATTAGCATATGACAAATAGTGTGATAGACTGTTTAACCTGTTTAGATAGCAAGCAGTTGCATAAAAATGTCATACATGTGGACATCATCTATATATGAGCACACACAAAGTCATAGAATGCAACATATCTGGGTGATATGCATTTTACTTCCTAGAGCTTATAAACAATATTTCAATGTTCATTCTTTAAAGCCCAATGCAGTAGTCTATGCTGAAATTTTATAAATTAATATTATATGTCCGATTGTTACTGTTTGCAGGTTTTGTGCATGAAATGGACAACCTGACATTCAGACACCGTATTCTCCTAGTGGAGGGACTTCAAGTTACACCTCAGTCTACCTATGCTGTTTTCACATTTCTTCTTTTGGTTTATGTCTTTATAATGGTTTCCAATATTGCACTTGTAATTCTGATCTCAACAGAGAAGAACCTACATCACCCTATGCATTTCCTGTTCTGTAACTTGCCACTGAATGATATATTAGGGACAACTGTGATTTTGCCACGCTTATTGCAAGACATTTTAAAAGAAACCCCAGAGCGCTATATGACATATGTGGAGTGTGTTGTTCAAGCATATTTTGTGCATATATTTGTAGCAGCATGCCATTATGTTCTTATAATTATGGCCTTTGACAGATATGTGGCTATATGCTATCCACTGCGATACACAACTATAATGACCAATAAAATGGTGGTAAAATTATCAGCATCAGCCTGGGGTCTGTCAGTACTTATGGTGACAATTTTGATAGGACTCACTGTGCGACTGTCTCACTGCAGATCTAAAATTGAAAATCCTTTCTGTGACAATGCCTCATTGTTTAAACTGTCCTGTGAGGATGGTGTTGTTGTTAATAATGTGTATGGAATCATTTATACTGTGGTTTTATTTTCCTTCTCAATTCTGTCTATATTCATAACATATGGCAAAATTGCTAATGTATGCATAACTAGCAAAAACAAAGCACTGAACAGCAAAGCCATAAAAACATGCAGCACTCATTTAGCTGTATATTTAATCATGCTTGTTTCTGGATCCACTTTTATTTTTCTCCATCGTTTTCCTCTCTACTCTGAGAGCAGGAAACTAGCAAGTATAATGTTCCACATTGTACCACCAGGACTAAATCCATTAGTATATGGTTTACAAACTAAAGAAATAAGACAGAAGTTTGTAAAATTTTGGTGCCGAGAAAAAGGACCATCTTAATTTATTATATTATTATACACTAGTAACAGCACTTAATGTGTTGAGTCGGTAACTCCCCATTAGAAATATGTACAATGCTGTGATAATCTTCAAAATGTCTTTGGATCCAGTCATACAAGTGATGTTTTAGGAATGTAAGTCTTTAGTAACTGATTTGTAACTTAACTTGTTATTTTAGGGGCACAAAATGTCTTGTGCCCTTCAGTGTCTTCAAATGGTAAGGTGTTACAATATATTTATATTTCCAATAAAAGATCTACTTACATAGCCTAAATTGTATTTTATATAATTTCTTGTGCCCTTTTGTCGTTTAGAAAATCTACAATATAAATTGTTTTATTTATTTTCATGGACTACATCATTATTCCACCATATAAAACAAAATGTTAAGGGAATAGTCTTTCTTTGAATTTAGTTAGTTATATAATTATAAAATTACAGTATGTATATTAATTTATTTAGAGTATTTTCTTCTTAATTGAAACTCTTCTGTTTGGGATTCTTCTTGACCCATAGCTCTAAGTTGGATTACATAATAATAATAACAATAATAATAATAAACTACATTACTATTGCAATATGCACAATAGTATATTCTAAAAATGTATATTTTCTAAAATATAAGCATAGCTTACTATTTTTCTGATTTGCTAAAACACTAAACCCCAATCTCTGAACCAAATTCTCACTAGCTTAAACCAATTTGTAGAATAAAGCACACTTTCTGCTAAACCTTAAACACATTCAAGCAGTTAGGCTCTATTTGCAAACCTCATGCACTCTTTTGCAAAACTCTAAACATTCTCATTCACTTAAACACTTGTCACATTGTGATGCATTTGATGGGCTGCAAAATAGTAAACACAAACAGCAAAGGTTAAACACAACTAAAGCATAGCTGTCATTATTTACACACAATGATTTAAAAGTGTTCACACTTGATTTTAATGTGATCAAGCCAACTGCACAAAATATGAGCCAGTTCAGAGTGCACAAGCAGGGGCGAAAATCTCATCTAAATGTTGGGGGGGACAATAAACATAACATTTCTCACGAGCAAGTTTTGAAGGGGACACCAATAAAACATGCTAAATTGTACTTAAGAATATGGGTACAGAGAGGAAAGCCTTACTATTGCATGGAGACCGTTCCATTATCCTTCTTCTCAAAGTTTCTTTCTGGTTCAATGAAAAAGCTGACTAAATTGACGAAAACATTCTTCAAAACTTTTTTTTTTTTTTTGCAATGTTTTTGAAGTTGTTTACACAATCAAGCCACCAAAATACAATGGAATTTGAACTTAACTTCAACTTTTATTTATTTATATAGCACATTTAATAGCAATGTTGTCGCTTCACAGTTATAATTAACACATGCATATATAAAACATTTTCCATGCCTAGCAAAATGAAGGCATACACACTCTTAGACATACACCCTCACACAACTGTATAGTGAGATCCGTATAGACGTGAAAGACAGGGGAAAAAACAAACAAAAATAATAATAATTTATTACATCAATGACTGATTTGTTCAAAAAGTGGATTCACTCAGTTAGGAAACACCTCAGTGTGTTTCTCAAAGACACAATTAGTGCTATTACTGCTGTAGCTTAGTTTTCAACATCTTTCGTTGGTGAAATAGAGCTAAAACAGTCAATATGGTGCCTAAAATGCACTTAATATTAACTTCTTGTTGATTAAATTTGTATAAAAATCTAAATCACATTTGTTATGCTAATATCTGGAGAACAACTGCACTCTTAGTATGATGTTATATTAGATTAACTATATTAAATGAAATAAACTGACCAGTGGCGGCTCGTGAATTTTAAAAGGGCGGCAGTGGCTCAGTGGTTCATGTAGGTTGTCTACAAACCGGAAGGTTGGTGGTTTGATCCCCGGCTCCACCTGACCAAATGTCGAGGTGTCCTTGAGCAAGACACCTAACCCCAGCTGCTCCCGACGAGCTGGATGGCGCCTTGAATGGCTGACACCGCAGTCGGTGTGTGAATGGGTGAATGTGAGGCAAATTGTAAAGCGCTTTGGATGGCCATGTGGTCTGTTGAAAGCGCTATATAAATGCAGTCCATTTACCATTATTTTTTTTTGGGAAGTCGTGGCCTAATGTTTAGAGAGTCGGACTCCCAATCGAAAGGTTGTGAGTTCGAGTCCCGGGCCGGCAGGAATTGTGGGTGGGGGGAGTGCATGTACAGTTCTCTCTCCACCTTCAATACCACGACTTAGGTGCCCTTGAGCAAGGCATCGAACCCCCAACTGCTCCCCGGGCGCCGCAGCATAAATGGCTGCCCACTGCTCCGGGTGTGTGCTCACAGTGTGTGTGTGTGTGTGTTCACTGCTCTGTGTGTGTGCATTTCGGATGGGTTAAATGCAGAGCACAAATTCTGAGTATGGGTAACCATACTTGGCTGAATGTCACCTCACTTTCACTTTCACTTTCACTTTCACTTAAAATAGAGGAGGCAAACTAATTGTATTGGTCTGGGCCCCCTGCCAATTGTTATTATTATTATTATTATTTGCTTAACCACTTTAAAATGGCTTTTTGGCAGCTTTTAGTCAGAAACCATAAAGAAAATATATTCAATATCGTTGCTCATTATAAATACTTGGTAAATTATCAGCCCAGCCACTCCGGGAGACGTTCAAACCATAGACTGTATAAAAACAAGTTCAAACTAATAGCACGTAATTTATGTCTCTATGATGGTTGGTTGATATTCCAGAAGGGAGGCTAGCCTCCTCTAAGATGTTACTTTTCTCAGCACTCCTCATCGCTGAAAGTGAACACTCGATGCTGATTGGTTTCCCTGGCCTCCCCCTCCCCTTCTCTTTCACTTAGCGGTGTAATTACATCAGCAGATTCGGCACATTCGCGATAGAAAAGCGGAGCTTTCGTGTGATGGTATTACAACTGTGAAATTACAAACAAAAATATATACATTCTGAGACATGAACTGAAATGAATAATGAATTTTATTAACATTAAATCTTCCTCATTTTCACCTCAAAATTTGGGGGAACTGTGCCTCCCCTGCCTCACCCGACGAGCCGCCACTGAAACCGACTAAATCATAGTGAACGCGGGAAAATCTAAATGCGCACCCGCACTAATCTAATCTAACGTACAAGACTTGTATATGCGTACACTATTGGTTTGTGTAAGATGTTATTAAACAAGCTAGGTAAACGCCTGTATAAAACGCCTGTTATAATCGCTAACAGCGCAGACTACATCGGTGACAAAAGTAAATTGGTACACAATAATATTTTTTGGACAAGACTTATTAATGACTCAGCATCATCTATATTAAAGAGAAAATAATCACGTCATCCGATGTTTAATGTGAATAAAGTAAACTTGACTGAAAAGCACTGTGAGGCAAAGCAGGGGGAACTCGAGATGTTTAAAACTTCTTTTGTTGTTGCTCAGTTTGCATTTGTATTTTTTTACTACTTACACAATTAGTTTAACTATATATCATTATATTATTTACAATACACATATTTCAATTATATTTTAGGGGGGGACAACCCTCAGATGCGGGGGTCCGGACCCCCCCGACCCCCCCGCGATTTCCGCCTATGTGCACAAGTATGAGTGACTGAATGTTATTACAGTTTTTTTCAATTGTTTACACGCAATTTTGAAAACAGAGTTCTTTTTGTCAAAATATAATCAAAATTATCCAAACACCACAATCAATTAGCAAAATTCCTAGATTGTTTGCAAAATGACACACTTCAGTCAAAACATATACACATATTTGTGAAAATGCTATTTGTTTTCATTTAACCAACACAGTCATCAATGATCATACACTATTGCAGCCAGTTTCACACTGCTGTGATAAATAAAAAACACATTTGTAAAAAAAAAAAAAAAAATAGATTTTTGGCTAGACATTCTTACTGTATATAAGAGATAATTTAGGTGACAAAAAATAGTAAGAAACTCACAAGATTATTCATGATTTGTTTTGAGATATAAGGAGAATGTAGACAAATACTGTAGGCCTACTATAACCTAACCAAGCACTGCACAACACTTGATGCTGCAGACTGAATATTTCAAGTATTTGTTTCAATACTTACAGTATTTCTTACCATAATCAGTTACAGTAATCAACCAACAATGATATCAATTACTGTAAACAAATAAAATCTATAGACAAATAAAATTACTGCATGAATTACAGTACATACACTTTGACTCTGAAGAAAAGTAAAGTAAAAGTAAACAGAAATGAAAGAAAACTACTGTAAAAGCAACAAGAATACTGTAACTATCCGTCTCTCCGTCTGGCTGGATCAGGCCATAAGATTTCATCCACATCACAGGCTATGTCTTCATTGGCAAGGCACCGTTGGAAGAATCGCCTTGTGTGACGAATCCACCCCTGCACTGAAGCTGCTTTAATAAGATCACATGCCTGTTCCATGGCCTGAATGAGGGGCAAACGGTCATAAGGCCGCAGGTCATATACCTTCCACCGCCACGCTGAAAAAAATTCTTCTATAGGATTCAGGAAGGGGGAGTATGGGGGAAGGTATAAAACTTCAAAATCAGGGTGATCATAGAACCAGTTCTGGACCAGAGCAGCCCGATGAAATGAGACATTGTCCCAAACGACAATGTACCGCATCTGGTCCACTTGGTGTAATGCTGTGACAATCTCATGCAATTGGTCAAGAAATGCAAGTATCAGATTTGCATTATAGGGTCCCAGATTTGCATGGTGGTGGAGGACCCCATTTTGTGTAATAGCAGCGCAAAGGGTGATGTTACCCCCTCGCTGCCCTGGCACATTGGTGATTGCCCTGTGCCCAATTACATTTCTCCCTCTTCTTCTTGTTTTTGCAAGGTTAAATCCAGTCTCATCCACATATATAAATTCATGTTGAATTTCAGCAGCATCCATTTGCAAGACTCTCTGAAACACATTAAAGAAAATAGGATGCTATTCAATATCTATAGCACAGTAATTTTTTGTGACAGAACATTATGAGCAGTGCATGATACCACACCATAGTCAGATGAACAATGCATACCTCCACATACTCATTGCGCAGATGTTTCACTCTCTCTGAATTTTTGTCAAATGGTACCCGATACAGTTGCTTCATGTATATTTGATTTTTCTTTAGGATTCGACCTAATGTTGACAGAGAGACTCGTTGGATGTTATTGAAAATATTGTCATCATTGATGATATTGGCTTGGATTTCTCGTAGCCTGATACAATTATTGGCCAAAACCATGTTCACAATGGCACCTCTTGTGCACGACTAAACATAGGGCCCCTTCCACCTTGGTGTCCTCGACCCTCAATCCTATGTAAAAAAAAAAAGATAAAAATAAATAAATATATATATATATATATATATATATGCAGCCTACTGTCAAATGTCACAGTAAACAATATTGATTATACAAGCTTCAGTTTCAATGTATACTGTGTGGTTAGCTTACCTGTTTTCTCGATGAAATGTCCGAATTACTGACGCAACAGTATTTCTGCTGAGATTTGGTTGAACTCTTTGTCCAGCTTCCATCAGTGTCAGTCCATGGTTGATAACATGGTCAATAAGTGTTGCACGGATTTCTCGAGTCAAATTTGGTCCTCGTCTTCTTTGTTCAGGTTCTATCACCTCTTCAAGTCCTTCTCTACCTCTTCCTCTACCTAGGTGTCTTCCTCTACCTCCTTCTCCTCTTCCTCTACCTTCTTCTCCTCTACCTATGCCTCTTCCTCTACCTCCTTCTCTTCTTCCTCTACCTCCTTCTCCTCTTCCTCTACCTCCTTCTCCTCTTCCTCTACCTTCTTCTCCTCTACCTATGCCTCTTCCTCTACCTCCTTCTCCTCTAACTCTACCTCTACCGCCTTCATCTCCTCTTTGAGCTCCCCCCTCTCATTCTCACTCTTCTTCTTCTTCTAACTCCTTCCATTTTTGTTGAAGACAGGTGAACTCACCTGCTGCCTTTTGTAGCACACCTGAGTGCTGCGTTTTCAAATTAGCACATGTGTGCTTCCACACCTGGTAGATGTGTTTATCCAATTCGTTCATTAGTGTGGTAATTGGAAATCCGGTGCTTTGTAATTACAAGGAAGTAACCTCATAATCCTTATCTGTGTCTAATGTGTGAAAATGAGTTTTACAAATCACTGTGTGTAATGTTTTGCAAAAAGGGTGAAGCAGACATTGTGTGTAATGTTGTGCAAATCTATGGAGGTGTTTTGCTCATTGGAGTAAAATTTTACTAATTGTGTGGAAATTTTAATTTTAGTGTGTAAACAATCGTAAAAAACTGTAACAATAGATGGAAACAATCTGAGAATGAGGGGGGAAAGAGTACAATCGTGGCCAGAGGTTTTGAGAATTACATAAATATTGGAAATTGGAAAAGTTGCTGCTTAAGTTTTTATAAGAGCAATTTGCATATACTCCAGAATGTTATGAAGAGTGATCAGATGAATTGCATAGTCCTTCTTTGCCATGAAAATTAACTAAATCCCAAAAAACCTTTCCACTGCATTTCATTGCTGTCATTAAAGGACCTGCTGAGATCATTTCAGTAATTGTCTTGTTAACTCAGGTGAGAATGTTGACGAGCACAAGGCTGGAGATCATTATGTCAGGCTGATTGGGTTAGAATGGCAGACTTGACATGTTAAAAGGAGGGTGATGCTTGAAATCATTGTTCTTCCATTGTTAACCATGGTGACCTGCAAAGAAACGCGTGCAGCCATCATTGCGTTGCATAAAAATGGCTTCACAGGCAAGGATATTGTGGCTACTAAGATTGCACCTAAATCAACAATTTATAGGATCATCAAGAACTTCAAGGAAAGAGGTTCAATTCTTGTAAAGAAGGCTTCAGGGCGTCCAAGAAAGTCCAGCAAGCGCCAGGATTGTCTCCTAAAGAGGATTCAGCTGCGGGATCGGATATCGATATTCTCCGATGAAGCCCCTTTCCGATTGTTTGGGGCATCTGTAAAAAGGCTTGTCCGGAGGAGAAAAGGTGAGCGCTACCATCAGTCATGTGTCATGCCAACAGTAAAGCATCATGACACCATTCATGTGTGGGGTTGCTTCTCATCCAAGGGAGTGGGCTCACTCACCACAATTCTGCCCAAAAACACAGCCATGAATAAAGAATGGTACCAAAACACCCTCCAACAGCAACTTCTTCCAACAATCCAACAACAGTTTGGTGAAGAACAATGCATTTTCCAACACGATGGAGCACCGTGCCAAAAGGCAAAAGTGATAACTAAGTGGCTCGGGGACCAGAATGTTGAAATTTTGGGTCCATGGCCTGGAAAACTCCCCAGATCTTAATCCCATTGATAACTTGTGGTCAATCCTCAAGAGGCGGGTGGACTAACAAAAACCCACTAATTCTGACTCCAAGAAGTGATTATGAAAGAATGGGTTGCTATCAGTCAGAATTTGGCCCAGAAGTTGATTGAGAACATGCCCAGTCAAATTGCAGAGGTCCTGAAAAAGAAGGGCCAACACTGCAAATACTGACTCTTTGCATAAATGTCAAGTAATTGTCTATAAAAGCCTTTGAAACGTATGAAGTGCTTGTAATTATATTTCAGTACATCACAGAAACAACTGAAACAAAGATCTAAAAGCAGTTTAGCAGCAAACTTTTTGAAAACTAATATTTA
This sequence comes from Carassius carassius, assembly GCF_963082965.1. NCBI lineage: Eukaryota > Metazoa > Chordata > Actinopteri > Cypriniformes > Cyprinidae > Carassius > Carassius carassius. The sequence goes on along the minus strand of NC_081790.1, from coordinate 19,537,206 downwards.
TGTAATTCTCAAAACTTTTGGCCACGACTGTACATGTAAGAAGTGAAGATGAGGAGGAAGAGGAGAGAAAGAGTAAGGTATAAAGAGTGTCATCAAGGCTGGATCTGTCAGACTAGATAGTTTTTTTTCTCTTTTTCTAGCACTTGTCTGTAGTGTCTAATGAATGCTCTGTAGTGTATATTTTATTGACTCATGAGTGTGTGATCTGAAAGCACCGTTTGATTTTGAGTGCAAGTTAAATGGTTTTTCAGTGATTGTTTAATTTGGATAGAGTCATAGGTTTCTTGAATTTAGTTTAAGATAGAGAAAATGAGTGATGATTTCAAGAAACACGTTTTAGCAATCCAGAAAAACTGTATCTTCTTAATTCTTTCACTTGCAGGAATTAAACCCCCAAGCTTTTATTTTGGTGCAGGGAGTCCTTTAAGTTTACATGCAAAATGCCTCATCTCTTGACACATAATGTCACACACAAAAGCAAACACTTTTGCCATAATATATTTTTGGATGTGTCATACACGCAGTAATTTAAAACCTAAAGCTCTTCTTTCATGAGCTCCTATGGAAATTTCTGTACTAGAGCAAAAGTAATCGTCAGAGTTTGAAGAAAAAATAAATAAAAAAACGGAATCAAGATTGAAGCCAAACTATAAAAAAAAAAAAAAAACTTTTGTGGTTGTGAATACGGTACTGGAGAAAAAAAAGAAGAAAAAAAGAAATTAGTAGTTGGACAGATTACAAACAATTTAAAAAAAAAGTGATTATTCCAAAGGAATTGTCTGTATGTGTGAGATGGTTGGGTGTATCTAGGCTCAATCCCTCTTCTGGGCTGGGTCCGGCCACAATACTTCATCCACGTCACATGCTATGTTCTCTTTCGCCAATCTGCAGAACTTGAACAAGCACATCATAAATAGCATACAGAAAATGTATGATGTGATCAGAATTATTGGGGCCAAGACTGGCATGATGGTGCAGGACACCATTCTGTATAATTGCAGCTCACATTGTAATGTTTCCACCACTTTTTCCAGGGACATTGACAATGGCCCTTTGTCCAATAGCATTTCATCCACATTCTCGTTTTGCTGAGAATGAAGCCCACCTCATCCACACAAATGTATTCATGGATGATAGCATGGTCATCAATCTCAAATAACATGTAGATCAGTATTTGCACAACCCAGTAGCTTGACTTGGTAGGTGCAAGTCTGATATATTGGAGAAAGTGGTGTATGCATAGCTCCACAAAGTCATGTCGAAGGTTCTTGACTCTGTCACAGTTCCTTTTAAATGGGACCTCATACAGCAGTTTCATTCTCAGTGGATTTCTCTGGAGGACACAATGTATTGTTGAGGGGCTCACAGCATTTATGTAAGCAAAAATTGTGGCATAGTTAAGGATATGTTTGCATTTCACAAATTCTTATAGCATTATTGACCAAAACCAAATTCACAATGGCGGTCTCTTGCTCTCGCCCAACAAGAAACCGTTGCCTTGCTACTCTGTTGAAGATTCAAGAATGGTGTGTGTGTTCCATAAACTGTAACAGGATACGATTTTATACAATATATTCAGAATGTCTTCTTACATTGAGCTGTACTGTTGCACAGTACGATAACCAGTGTTGGGAGTAACAGTATAAGTTAAGTATAACGGCATTACTAACGGAGTTAAATTTTCAGTAACGGAGTAATCTAATTAATTACTTTTCCCATCGCAACGCCGTTATCTTTACTGAGAATGTAAAGTGTCACATTACTACAATTTGTTGGATAAAGCACAAGGTGTCATGCTTTGGCTAGTGGCTACACATCAGCTCAAGCGTGTACGTCTGCAGACTGCAAGACGGGGGCGTAACTTGAAGTTGTCCAAATCACACAGAACCACGCGAGATCTCAAAACGATAAATTGTTGGCAATATGGCGGCTTTAATTAGGGCACAGAGTAGAATATTGATTACGTTTTAAGGGAGGAAGGGGTTTTAGGCAGGATTTGATGCATGATGTGTGTGTAGATATTAATGTTAGGGGACAATGTGAGAGATGTGTACGTTTTAGTATAAAAACTTATCATCTGATCCACACTCCGGAACAGAAGAGGGCGGTAATGCACCAATAAGCTGGATACCAACTGCCATTAATCTGGAAAGAAGACGAATATTTTTTTACTGTCTATGCAAATATGACAGCTTGCTGTGAGAGACAACGGTGAGAATATTTTTTTTCCCCGAAATAATTATTTAAAATGAAGTCATTTTCATACAGTGGTATTGTTTTTGGAGTTAATTATTTATTAAAACTAAGGCGTAAAGTAAGCAACATATAAGCAAAAGGTCTAAAGACGCTATCCCCAGGTTTCACAGGCTTAATCTAAACCCTGTCTGTGACCTACATAATATAGCATATTTGTGATTTTGCTATAAACATGTTTTATAATGCATAACTAACAGGGGAGCTCCATTAAGTACACGACTCAATAGTGGATTTACATAAACCATATACTTCTTGAAGACTATTACTAAGTGTCTATTTATCATCTGACTGGATAATGTTTGATAAGTATTGTAGATGAGCACATCTAACAGACATGAAACAGGTGTCTGAGTGATGTGTGTGTGATATTGTGTAGAATTCACTTTTGTCAACACTGCTATAGATGTGTGTAAGTCATGTAAACAAACAAATCTACATAAAGTAACTAAACATAAGTTATGTATTTTATTTGTCCATTTTCAATATTGATAATTTAAGGAACATTTGTGTTGGATAAAAAGTGAGTTACATCAGTTATTAACTCAACATGTAAATGCAGTATATCACAGATATATGACAGAGGAGACTGACTCTTGTCTGGATGTTACAGGGACAGATGAGACACACGTGTGTTTATCTGCTGCAGAGACACTGATGAAGGAATGCTGCCATCAAAAAGGATTTGTGTAAGTACACTACAAAAACAGAGGTGGGTAGTAACAGGTTAAATTTACTTCGTTACATTTACTTGAGTAATTTTTTGGGGTAACTAATACTTTTCGGAGTATATTTAAAGATGGGTACTTTATACTCTTACTTGAGTAAATTTTTTGTGGAAAATCTGTACTTTTACTTCGTTACTGTGCGCGACGCTCCTCTCATTACTTTATCTTAATGCAATAAATGTTATAACTGCTTCAGTTTATTCCAAACGCGCCGTCTACTTTTCTCTGGGCAAAGAGCGATGCCCATTCGTGAATGATTCATTCTTTTGAGTCAATTCTGTTCAAAGGCTTGATCAAACCAATTGGAAAAAATTTGAATGAGTCGTTCAGTTCCCTGCCGCACGCGCTGAGCGTCTGAAGTGGTTCACTCAGAGTTGTAACGTTTAAGATCAGCAGCGTTGAAAACGTGGCTATGGAACTGCACTGATTTGAAAGCAAAACTGCAAAGGCTATTATTTGCTTGCGATGGAGATCCTTATTAGATGAACACCGCATGTGCTGTCTACTGCTCAACAGATAATAACTTGGGCTACATTCGATTATAGTACACGATACCACTGTGACATTAGTTTGTTGTACGTGTGTGGCTTATAACAGAAGGGAGTCAAGCTGAATGCAGCTTCCAAAAGACAAAAAATAGCCGATTAAGATTTTATTAATTTTAATACAATCACACGGTGCGAGTACGTTCAGCAATTCATATCATCAGCTGCTAAATTCAGATCTGAGATTGCTTGCTGGCGCTGAGCCAGAGACGGACGCATTTTTACAGCACTGCGCATTTTAACCAATCACACACGATTCTGTTGGGCTTATTAAAGCAGTGGCCAATCAGAGGCGTTCAGATGAGTCATCGCTAAAATGCCGGTGCTTCCTTCACTCGCTCACTGACTGAATACCTCTTTCTGGCAAATTCTCTCGTCAGAAACAACTAAGTGCAGATGTGTGTACAAATCTTTAATTAAGATATTGATTTCAGTGTCAGCAGTTTCAGTGATTTTTAATGGGAGTTTCTGAGAGTGATTGAAATCTAGACTGTCAGTGAAAATGATCTTTAATAATGTAAATGTTATTTGCTCTCTTTCTGAACAATGAAAGATTAGTAGCAATATTTATATCACATTAACTTTCAATGTTAAATTCACATTTAATATAAAGTCAGTCGTATTAAAAATATGTTATGGCATGACACCTATATCTCTTACTTAAGTAAACAGACAAGCTTTTATAATAAATTACATAAATTAGAGTAAAGGCTGATGAAATATATACATTTATACACACACACATACATTACATACATTTTATCTATATATCTAAATAAAAATAGGCTCAGTATATATGACCCAAAGTAACTAGTAACTAACTACTTGAGTAGATTTTTTATCCGATACTCTTTTACTCTTACTCAAGTAACTATTCAAGACTAGTACTTTTACTTTTACTTGAGTAAATATTTCTAGAAGTACTTTTACTTTTACTTGAGTACAGTTTTGGGTACTCTACCCACCTCTGTACAAAAATAAATGAAACATTTTAAATCTTAAGTTGTATTTTATTTTAATTAATGTAATTTTAAACAACTATTACACATCTTTTCTTATTCTTGATTTCTGTGCATTTGCTGCAGATCTTTTGTGGTGGAGCAGGACCTGCAAGGAAAGGTGAAAAAAGGGAAAACCTGAAACAAAAGAATAAAGTAATGACTTTTTGTATTGTGTATGTGTATTTTTGTAGGACATGAAAATGTCTGTAGACTGGTGTGTGCACTGAGGATGAAGAAGACCACAGCATCATCCTGGAAATGATCGAGAGTCACAGATGAGACGCTCCCTCACTCCACCTGCCCTTTACTGTCTCATCAGGACCAGATGCTGCTAGGGCTGCTCCGATCACGATCGGCCGATCGTTATGCGCATCTCGTCAGTAAAGCCGGTTCTCTAATCAGTGGTAAATTCCATCAAGTGCGTTATTTCACATAGAGCAGCTGTTACTACACAGAGCCGTTATTAACTGAGAAGCTGCGCAAATCCACGTTCATTTTCAGAGTTTATTTGCGCAGCTTCTCAGTTAATAACGGTTCTGTGTAGTAACCGCTGCTCCATGTGAAATCACGCACCTGAGGGAATTTACCACTGATTAGAGAACCGGCTTTACTGACGAGATGTGCATTAACGATCGGCCGATTGTGATCGGAGCACCCCTAGATGCTGCTGTGGTGTCTTCATCCTCAGTGACCCCAGAGCAGTGAGAGCATCTAGAGAAAGACCACAAGACAATGAGGATGTGATTTTGGTAAAGTTTGTTCGGCTGGATACTGTTTAAACAATGAAGGCTGACTTTCAGAAGCATCAAAAGCATCATCAAAAAATGTGATGGAGCTTTTATCTGAAGTGATTGACAGTGCTCTTATTACAGGGGCCTACAATCCCCTGATCAACCTGGAGAAAAGAGCCTTGCTCAAGGACATACTGATTGTGGCTCAAGTTGTAGAGCATTGCGTTAGCAGTGCAAGATTGTGGGTTCGAATACCAGGGAACACATGTTAGGTAAAAACTGTTAGTCTGAATGCACTGTAAGTCACTTTGGATAAATGTATAATTTATTTATAAATTTGAACTACTTCAGTGGTTTAGCCCACTACAAAAGTAATAAATCAATGCATGTACTTGTAAACTCTGTGTAAATGTTTTTCAGGTAGTCGTGCTCATGGGGTAGAGGCACACGAACGTTTGGAGCAGACACAGCAGTCAGATTGTCCTGCACGTGTTCCCCTGCTCTAGCTTCAAGGTTGTGTGGATCAGAGAGCCATCATCAAGGTCTTCCTCATCCTGTTGCTCAACGACATTCCCATTGAGAAGAGTGAGATTGTGAAGTGCAGCAGCAGAACTGTATCAGCTGTGTTCAGATGGCAGGGCGATGTTGGGTTCACCATCTGTAAATACATGTTTGTTAGAACAATAAGTTTGAATGAAGCTTTGTATCATGTGTTGTTGACTTGTACATGTATGCATTTATTGTGATGCTAACTTTTATACATTAATTTAATCATTTAGACATGTTTTTTGTTCTCAGTAAATAAAATATAAATATTTTATCCATTCATGTATTAATTGCTTGACTGAAAATGGATGTATTCACATCGACTGCATTTGTTTAACTTGTATAGCAAGTCATGTATAGCTATGTCACAAAAGAAAATAAATTTTGCTTCTTTTACTAAAATGTAATTTTAAGAAAAAAAAAATATAATTATTGGTTGGCATTTATCATTATTATTGCATGGTAAGTGTTGGGGTGGGCAAAAGATGCAATTCATTATGGGGTAATGTTAATTTTCGAGTAGTAATACTTACATTTTTAGAGTAGAAAATCAATTATTGCAGAGTAGCTGTGCGGAGTTAGTGCAACTGACCCTCTTTTTTATTATTATTGCCAAATTATTTCATAAAAGATCATGGTAAGACAGTTGTGTCTAACAATAAACAATCATAATGCCATAAAACAGTAAATAAAAAAATAATGTGTTCATCATAGTATGAGATACTATACAAGAAAAACATTTTTAACAAAATAATTGAAAAAATATTCAAGAGATAACGATTTTGGGTTTTCAAATAATAAAAAAATGCTTTAAGGAAAAGACTTGATCACATTAGTGGAGTTAAAAATATAAAAAATTAAAAATCAACAGTACTGTGTGACGGTGGGTATAAAGATAGTCTGGAAGCAGATGCGAGATTAACAGTTTAATGAGATGAGATGAAGATAAATACACAAACAAACAATGATGCTGACACGACGACACTCCGTGGTGGTGGTGAGGAGGTGAGGAATCCTGATGGTGACGGAGAGAGGGTGAGTAATCCGAATGATGACGGTGTGTAGACAGCAGGAGAGGATGGCACAGGAACTGCGGGGAATAGAGCCGAAGGTAAATGTCCGTGGCTGAGTGAACGTGCGAAGAGTGGATGAGGTTCAAAGGTAACACAGACATCCAACGCATACAACACTAAAGCAGACGGACAGGGAAACCACATTAAACAAATAACAACGATCTCACAAACACAAGACGTGAGACAAGCCAATATATAGTGGATGAGTAATGAGTGACAGCTGTTGCTGATGACAATTAACGGAGACGCCCACAAGCTAATCAGTGCAGACGCGAAACACACAGATTTCACCACAAAGTGCAAACACCCCGAGATCACGGTTTAGCAACCATGACAGTACCCCCCCCTCTAAGAACTCCTCCTGGAGTTCCCAGAAGGGCCTACCTGCTGATTGTAGTCATCAATAAGGGAGTGATCCAATATTACCCTAGTAGGTACCCAACTCCTCTCCTCCGGACCGTAACCTTCCCAGTCCACCAGATACTGAAATCCTCGTCCTCTCCGTCTAGAGTCCAGAATACGATTAACCGAATATGTCGGTTCCCCATCTACAAGACGCGGCGGCGGGGGAACCGGAGTAGGCGGATTAATACGTGCATAAAACACGGGTTTAATTTTGGACACGTAAAAGGCGGGGTGTATCCTTCTGTACGCCCACCGGACTAATGATCTTGGTGATAGTGAACAGGCCGATAAATTTGGGAGCTAATTTATTAGAAATGGATCGCAGAGGAATGTTACTGGTAGAAAGCCACACTTTTTGACCCACGACGTAGACGGGAGGCTTTGACCGGTGGCGATCGGCCTTGGCCTTAGTGCGCTCCCTCACCCGGAGCAGAGTCTCGCGGGCTCTGGTCCAGGTGCAGTGACACCTCTGGACAAACGCGTGCGCCCCCTCACGCCATGTCAATCACTGCGTGAACAAGGCGGGGCTTGCAGAAGGTCAAGAGACTCAAATCTCAATTAGAACATTCAATTGAGAGAACATGGACAAGACAGTTGGTCCGTGTACGTTTTGATCATTTCGGTTTATGGCTTCAATATTTCATTCGCACTTGTGGGCGGAGCTGAAAGACTGCTTTCTTCTGATTGGTCGAATCACTCCACCTTAAGCTCGGTCTTTTCATTCTTTATGACAGAATAAGAGTCAGTGCGAGTGAAGCACTGTAATGTCTGAAACCACCGCTCACTGTTAATTAGCATAATATTTGAATCAGATGCAGCTGGGCACATAATTCGTGCTGCTGAGACCTGCAAATTATTTCTAGGTTGTAGTATTGTATGAATATTGTCCCACTGATAAATACAGTGCAAATAGTTCTCTCTCTTTGGATAAAAGTGAAGTGGAAATAAAAATCAATAATAGACTGAACAGTTCCATGTCACATTTACCACTCTCATCTTTTAAATCATAAGGCACTAGGTATGTGTGTGTGACATTACTAAATAATTGTAAAAAAAAATAATATAGTTACATTTCTAAATAAAAATAGTAAAATTAGCTCTATGCTGCTCACAGCTCCTGTAGCCTACCCCAGAGCGCCCTCTCGCGGCTGTAGACGGTAATGTTTTCTCTTGGTTCTGAATAAATGTGACTTATAGTCCAGTGCGACTTATATATGTTTTTTTCCTCGTCATGACGTATTTTTGGACTGATGCAACTTATACCGAAAAATATGGGTAACATTATTATTATTATTTATTATGAGAGTAGTTGACACAGACTAGAACTTTAATGTTTCACCAAATTCAGCTCAGATCTTCAGACTCGTCTGACTCGTGTTGCTGTATAACTGGCCAGACTTACCTTCCCAAAAAATCCTATTTAATTTTATTTCATAAATGTAACTATATTTATTTCCACTTCACTGTCATCCAAGGAGACAGAACTATTTGCACTGTTTTTTTTTATCATTGGGACAATATTTATACAATACTATAATCTAGAAATATTTTAATTTAACTGGCCAGACTTACCTTCCCAAAAAAAATCCTATTTAATTTTATTTAATAAATTTAACTATATTTATTTCCACTTCACTGTTATCCAAGGAGACAGAACTAGTTGCACTGTATTTATCAGTGGGACAATATTTATACAATACAGTATATACAACCTAGAAATAATTTAACGGGGTCTCTTGCAGGTCTCAGCAGCACGAATTATGTGCCCAGCTACATCTGATTCAAATATTATGCTTATTAACAGTGAGTGTAGTTTCAGACATTACTGTGCTTCACTCGCACTGACTCTTATTCTGCCAGAAAGAATGAAAAGACCGAGCTGAAGGTGGAGCGATTCGACCAATCAGATGAAAGCAACGTTTCAGCTCCGCCCACAAGTGCGAATTAAATATTGAAACCATAAACCGAAATGATCAAAACGTACACGTACAACTGTCTTGTCCATGTTCTCTCACTTGAATCCTCTTCTTGAGATTTGAGTCTCTTGACCTTCTGCAAAAGCCCCGCCTTGTTCACGCAGTGATTGACATGGCGAGAGGGGGCGGAAACATGATCGGCTCGGAATGCATTTTCAGTGTGCACATTGAATTTTGCTACATTCATTGCGGGACATTGAATGAAAATGCAATCGTAAGTGTCTTGACTGTGAGTGTTAATGCATTTAAGAAAAACAGCATTTTAATGATAATTTTGCCACAGTTTTTGCTTGAACATGTTAGACATATCTAATCATTTCTGTAATACATTTTCATTTTAATTTTGCAACTTAAAAATCGTTTAAATTAGTATTCATTTTACATATTAAAACTGGTGTATGAAATGGCAAATTAAAATTATGTAATTTCATTTTTATTTTCATTTTGCACCAAATGTTGCACAAATGTATTGGAAAATGTAAATGTAAATACAGAAATGCATTGTCATTTTACATATTGCATTGTCATTTTGCATTTTACATCCCAAATTGAATATTGCTACCCATATGCTTCCATATTGCTCACGCTGTCTCACTGCACGCTCTGACAGCCACTAAACAAAAATGTTTCTGTAACATGCACGCTATTCCCAGGAAAAAAAGACTTTATCCACATCTGCATCAAGCAACTCAAATCTTATGAACCACCTTTATATTTATATTCGGATAATTTTCTAAATATTACTGTTATCGTGTCATGAAATGTAGTTTTAAAAGTACTTCATGCGAGAATGTAGTTGTTTTAAACTCAAATATGCGGTTTATTTATAAAGACAGCGTCTATTTAAAAATGTGTTTCGCTGATTTCCGGAGGTTGTTTATTCGCATTGACTTAACATTGAAATCACTCGTGTCAGACGCTCTATTTGCGTCTGGTGTGAACGCCACATGTCAATGTCAATGTCAATGTCACCTTTATTTATATAGCGCTTTAAACAAAATACATTGCGTCAAAGCAACTGAACAACATTCATTAGGAAAACAGTGTCAATAATGCAAAAATGATAGTTAAAGGCAGTTCATCATTGGATTCAGTTATGTCATCTCTGTTCAGTTAAATAGTGTCTGTGCATTTATTTGTAATCAAGTCAACGATATCGCTGTAGATGAAGTGTCCCCAACTAAGCAAGCCAAAGGCGACAGCGGCAAGGAACCGAAACTCCATCGGTGACAGAATGGAGAAAAAAACCTTGGGAGAAACCAGACTCAGTCGGGGGGCCAGTTCTCCTCTGACCAGACGAAACCAGTAGTTCAATTCCAGGCTGCAGCAAAGTCAGATTGTGCAGAAGAATCATCTGTTTCCTGTGGTCTTGTCCTGGTGCTCCTCTGAGACAAGGTCTTTACAGGGGATCTGTATCTGGGGCTCTAGTTGTCCTGGTCTCCGCTGTCTTTCAGGGATGTAGAGGTCCTTTCTAGGTGCTGATCCACCATCTGGTCTGGATACGTACTGGATCCGGGTGACTGCAGTGACCCTCTGATCTGGACACAGACTGGATCTGGTGGCGACGGTGACCTCGGAACAAGAGAGAAACAGACAAATATTAGCGTAGATGCCATTCTTCTAATGATGTAGCAAGTACATAGGTTGTTATGGGAAGTGTTTCCGGTTCCGGCTTACCTAATTAATGCAGCCTAAAAATCCTTTAACGGATTTGGATAATAAAAGCATATTAGTATGTTATGTGTATGCCAGGTTAAAGAGATGGGTCTTTAATCTAGATATAAACTGCAAGAGTGTGTCTGCCTCCCGAACAATGTTAGGTAGGTTATTCCAGAGTTTGGGCGCCAAATAGGAAAAGGATCTGCCGCCTGCAGTTGATTTTGATATTCTAGGTATTATCAGATTGCCTGAGTTTTGAGAACGTAGCGGACGTAGAGGATTATAATGTAAAAGGAGCTCTTTCAAATACTGAGGTGCTAAACCATTCAGGGCTTTATAAGTAATAAGCAATATTTTAAAATCTATGCGATGCTTGATAGGGAGCCAGTGCAGTGTTGACAGGACCGGGCTAATATGGTCATACTTCCTGGTCCAAGTAAGAACTCTTGCTGCTGCATTTTGGACTAGCTGTAGTTTGTTTACTAAGCGTGCAGAACAACCACCCAATAAAGCATTACAATAATCTAACCTTGAGGTCATAAATGCATGGATTAACATTTCTGCATTTGACATTGAGAGCATAGGCCGTAATTTAGATATATTTTTGAGATGGAAAAATGCAGTTCTCTTACGAGAGCTCTCTCGTACTGCGTCTTAGCTAAGACGCTACGGGAAAAGTCTCTTTTCACGAAATACTGAAGCAAAAAATTATCCTTAATTTTGTATTTTTGTAAAGCGCATTTGCAGCAGTACACAGCCATAGGCGAGACGGCTCGTTCGCTCATTGGCTTGTTCTGCGGCAACTGCACAGCCTATCGAGCGCGGGCTGATGCAACATCAGACCAATAAGGGCGCTTCGCGCCCTTCTTGCCACTTCCCGCCGAAACGGGTGTGGCCCAACCTATAAAAGGAGCTCGAAAAGGCTGACTCACCTGATTTTTCATCTCTTCAGCGAAGCTCACGCATCGCTGGATCACGGAGGAAGCAAGCGCCGTCTGAGAAAGCACATCAGCAGGACGAGCCATTCTGAAGCTGCTGGCATCGCCGCCTTCCATTGCCGTTCCTGCTGCGCTATCCGGCGCCTATATCCTTTCAATCCTGTTATATACAAGCTGTTCTTTATGTGTGTGTGTGTGTTCGCCCTGCGACACACACTCGTAAAAGAGCTCGCGTCTTTTTTAAGATGCCTTCCTGCGGCTCGTCAGAGCCCCACTCAGCGAGGGAGACCGGTACGTCATCTGTGTCTCCTGCCTGGGTGAAGATCATGCAGCGCTCGCTCGCTGACGGCGGATGCCCCCACTGCGAGCTGTTGCCATGGTGACTCTGAGGACTCGCCTGGCCTTTTTCTCTGAGCCTGCATTCTCCGCTGCGCTGAGGCGCCGTAAAAGCATCGCTTCCAGCGGATTCCGGAACCGTCTTCAGCTCAACCGAGCTCGCCGGTTCGCCCTGCTTCACCGGCCCCCCCTGCATCGCTTCCCGGTGGGCAGCGCCCGCTGTTTGCCGGCGTGTCGTCCGAGGAAGTCGATCTCAGGGCCGCGTCGGGGGAAGAGGACACGCGCTCTCTGCTAGCTTCGGGCAGTGAGGGCTGGACGAGCTCCGAGGATCTCGCGCCTTCTGCTCAGAAGCCCAGCAGACGAGCTGACATCGAGAAGGAGCCGGGGCGAATGATCGTGTTGGCCGCGATGAGTCTCGGCCGCGATTGGTTTGCACCAGCGCCCCCCCCTCTCGTTCCCGGCTGGATGGTATTTCCCTTTCGGATGAGCGTACTTCTCAAAGCCCGCCTCATTTCTTCCTGAGCTTCACGAAGAGGTGGCGAAGGCTTGGAACGCTCCATATTCAGCACGAACTCGTTCGTCTGTCTCACTAGCATTCTCCACACTGATGATGCTAAAAACAGGAACTACCACTCACTTCCGCCGGTGGAACAGGCGATAGCGACGCACCTTTGTCCGCCCTCTGCTGGACGGCGGCAAAAGCGGTGTTGCCATCTAAAGCCTCCTGTGTGACGCTGCGTCGGCGCTACTAACGATGGCTGCTTCATCGAAGCGCAGGTGTACGAGTTCCGCTGTGGCCGAGCTCTCACCCAAGCGCGCCGCTGTTTCAGTTCCAGGAATTGTGACTGTCTCAGCGTTTTCTGCAATGCGCAAGCCTGCACAGTTGCCCGCTTGCCTGCACACAAAAGCCGTTATCACAACAGCTTCAGCAACGCAGCTCGAAACCCCCGTTCTCGCTCTACTGGCCGTCGCCCCGCGCCGCGGGGACCGCGGCAGAGGATTACGGTGAGGCCGGGAGCCCCGAAGCCATCCTGGGAAAGCCATCTACGCATGCTGCATGACGCTGCGTCGGCACTACACACGATGGCTGCTTCATCGAAGCGCCGGTGTACGAGTTCCGCTGCGGCCGGGCTCTCACCTAAGCGCGCCGCTGTTTCAGTTTCCAGAGATTGTGACTATTTCAGCGTTGTTTGCAATGCGCAAGCCTGTACGGTTGCCCGCTTGCCTGCACACGAAAACCGTTATCACGGCTACCCAGATATTTCCCGAAAAAGGTGTAATTTCTGGTGTCCCGGCCACGGCACACTCGAGCGCCGCCGTTGCCCAGTCAACAGAGCGCGTTTCGCATCCAGCCCTTAGCCATTCATGCAAATGCATGGTCAGTGCTTCCAGGGGTTTCGGATTGGGTGCTAGGCATTATAAAGAGAGGCTACACGCTACAGTTTTCTCGACGCCCACCGTGCTTTTCAGCGCGCGTCGAAACTACGGTCAAAACAGAAGTAGCACACATACTTCGGGCCGAAATATCAAAACTGTTGAGCAAAGGGGCTGTAGAGCCTGTGTCTCAAAGCGAGGGGGGGCTGTACAGCAGATACTTTCTGGTGCCCAAGAGAGACGGGGGTCTCCGGCCCATACTGGATCTAAGACAGCTGAACAGGCATTGATGAAACGCAGTTTCAAAATGCTCACGACCAGGAAGCTCCTCGCGCAGATTCGCAGAGGGGACTGGTTCATGGCAATAGATCTGAAGGACGCGTATTTTTTTCAAATACAGATAGCGTCAAACCACAGGCGATATTTGAGATTCGCCTTCGAGGGCCAGGCATACCAGTTTGCAGTCCTGCCATTCGGCTTGTCCGTAGCTCCTTGTACGTTTACGAGGTGCATGGATGCAGCGCTCGCTCCTCTTAGACTCAGAGGCACACGAGTGCTGAATTATTTGGACGACTGGCTGGTTCTGGCCCGATCATGAGCGGAGCTCATGGACCACAGAGCCGTTTTACTCGATCACCTCGAGAAGCTCGGCCTCAGTGTCAATTGGGTGAAGAGTTCGCTGAACCCCAGTCAGACGATCCTGTTTCTGGGTATAGTTCTGAACTCGTGTTCCATGACGGCGCGGCTGTCACCACAGCGCGCGATGGGCATTCAGCGTGCAGCGAGTTCTTTCCGCTGTGGCGCGACTGTGTCGCTCAAACACTGTCAAAAGATGCTGGGTTTCATGGCCTCAGCATCTCCGGTTCTGCGGCTGGGCCTGCTCCGCATGCGCCCCCTGCAGTTCTGGCTGAAGGCTCGGGTGCCGCGCAGAGCGTGGGCGTCTGGCCGGCTGCATTTCAAGGTCGATCAGAGCTGTGTTGCGGCTCTAGCACCTTGGACAGCGAACGGCTGGTACCGATCAGGTGTAAGCCTGGGGACTTCCCCGAGTGTAAAAATGGTGTCGACGGACGCCTCCACTTCGGGATGGGGAGCGCTGCTCGAAGGCAGACCGTCCTTTGGCCTATGGTCAGAATGGGAAAAGCTCCATCATATCAACTGCCTGGAAATGCTGGCAGTGGAGAACGCGCTGACGCGCTTTTGTCCCCATATCAAGGATCACCACGTCATAGTCCGTTCGGACAACATGTCCGTGGTGTCCTACATAAATCGCCAGGTCGGTCTCGGGTCCCGAAACCTGTGCAGGCTGACGGAACGCCTCCTGATTTGGGCTCAGCGCAACGTGTGCTCGCTGAGAGCAGTGCATGTGCCTGGACTGCAGAATCTGGGTCCAGACAGGCTGTCCAGAGGCAATGTTCCTACGGGCGAATGGTCTCTACACCCGCAAACAGTCCGGCTGTTGTGGCAGAGATTTGGCATGGCGGAGGTGGACCTCTTTGCGTCCCACGAAGACGCTCACTGCCCCGCGTTCTTTTCCAAGAACGAAAGCGCGCTGTCACGGAGATGGCCGTGCTGCCCGCTTTATGCGTTCCCTCCCGTCTCCCTCCTTCCAGAGGTGATAGAACGGGTGAGAGAAACGAGATGTTCAATACTGCTTGTAGCACCTCTTTGGAAGAACCAACCATGGTTCCCAGATTTGATGCAGTTAGCAGATGTCGCCCCGTGGCCGGTACCATTGAGGAGAGACCTCCTCTCGCAGGCCAGGGGCTCGATTTGGCACCCTCAACCGGAGTTGTGGTCCCTCTATGTATGGGCACTCAATGGTTACCCGCTGATCTCGCAGTGAGAGTGCTAAATACCATCACTCAGGCTAGAGCTCCGTCGACACGACGTCTGTATGCCTCGAAGTGGTCGGTGTTCTCCAGCTGGTGCACAGCTCGAGGTTATTCACCCCTTAGTTGTGAGGTGACGGAGGTCCTCTCCTTCCTTCAGGAGCTGTTGGATAAGGGCAGAGCCCCATCCACGCTCAAAGTTTATGTGGCTGCCATCGCGGCGTTTTCTGAAACGGCGTCCGGTCAGTCAATAGGAAGGAATGATTTAGTCATCCGGTTCCTCAGAGGAGCTAGGAGGCTGAACCCTCCCAGACCTCCGTCAGTCCCTATGTGGGACCTCGCGGTGGTTTTGGAGGCCTTGAAAGGTCCCCCTTTCAAGCCTATCCAATCGATTAGCCTTCAGCATCTGTCGTTCAAGACAGTATTCTTGTTGGCTCTCGCTTCTGTGAAGTGTGTGGGTGATTTGCACGCGCTCTCGGGGAGCCAGTCGTGCTTGGAGTTTGGGCCCAATGACTCAAGAGTCATACTCAAACCTAGGCACGGTTATGTGCCGAAATCCCTCAACACACCGTTTCGGGCTCAGGTTATTGCCCTGTCTGCCCTGCCGGTGTCAGGGGAGGATGGAGACTCGAGTCTTCTTTGCCCTGTCAGGGTTTTAAGAGCTTATGTGTCTCGCTCTGCTGCCTTTCGGCAGACGGAGCAGCTATTTGTCTCGTTCGGTGGGCGTTCCAAGGGAATGGCTGTTTCGAGACAGACTCTATCCAGATGGATAGTTGACGCCATAGTTTAGCTTACGCTTCCAGGGGCCTTCAGTGCCCGTTGGGCGTCAGAGCACACTCCACAAGAGGCATCGCCTCGTCGTGGGCGTGGTCTACTGGGATCTCCTTGCAGGATATATGTATGGCGGCAGGTTGGGCCTCGCCGTCTACATTTATCAGGTTCTATAACCTGGAGGTTCCCGCCTTGCAAGCAAGGCTGCTGTCGGTATAGGCGAATCAGGGCCCTGAGGGGAATTCTGAGTTCACGAGCGCTATGCGCTGCTGACTGTTATATGGGCAGTATTGCGTAAGACCCGCATTGCCACATTGGTCAGGCCTTGCCTCGGCTGTGTGACGTCATATTGCCGCATCTACGGATGCTGCTAGATATGGGACGGAGGGCTTTTTCCCTTTTCTGTCCTGGACTCTCTGTGAGTCCCTCAGGTGACTGTGCACTGTAAATCCTGGGCGTTGCTTCAGGTTTATTGGTGTGTGATCCCTGCGCGCACGGCGTTTTACATTGGGTTCCCGTAGCGTCTTAGCTAAGACGCAGTACGAGAGAGCTCTCGTAAGAGAACGTACTCGGTTACTAAACGTAACCTCGGTTCTCTCTAGAAGAGCGAACGAGTACTGCGTTCTCTGCCGTGCGCACGATTCACTCTGGTTCGCTTCGGCGATGAAATAAATCAGGTGAGTCAGCCTTTTCGAGCTCCTTTTATAGGTTGGGCCACACCCGTTTCGGCGGGAAGTGGCAAGAAGGGCGCGAAGCGCCCTTATTGGTCTGATGTTGCATCAGCCCGCGCTCGATAGGCTGTGCAGTTGCCGCAGAACAAGCCAATGAGCGAACGAGCCGTCTCGCCTATGGCTGTGTACTGCTGCAAATGCGCTTTACAAAAATACAAAATTAAGGATAATTTTTTGCTTCAGTATTTCGTGAAAAGAGACTTTTCCCGTAGCGTCTTAGCTAAGACGCAGTACTCGTTCGCTCTTCTAGAGAGAACCGAGGTTACGTTTAGTAACCGAGTACGTTTTACAAATGCTAGAAAATGTGGCTTTCTATGTCAATGTCAATGTCAATGTCAATGTCACCTTTATTTATATAGCGCTTTAAACAAAATACATTGCGTCAAAGCAACTGAACAACATTCATTAGGAAAACAGTGTCAATAATGCAAAGATGATAGTTAAAGGCAGTTCATCATTGGATTCAGTTATGTCATCTCTGTTCAGTTAAATAGTGTCTGTCCATTTATTTGCAATCAAGTCAACGATATCGCTGTAGATGAAGTGTCCCCAACTAAGCAAGCCAGAGGCGACAGCGGCAAGGAACCGAAGCTCCATCGGTGACAGAATGGAGAAAAAAACCTTGGGAGAAACCAGGCTCAGTTGGGGGGCCAGTTCTCCTCTGACCAGACGAAACCAGTAGTTCAATTCCAGGCTGCAGCAAAGTCAGATTGTGCAGAAGAATCATCTGTTTCCTGTGGTCTTGTCCTGGTGCTCCTCTGAGACAAGGTCTTTACAGGGGATCTGTATCTGGGGCTCTAGTTGTCCTGGTCTCCGCTGTCTTTCAGGGTTGTAGAGGTCCTTTCTAGGTGCTGATCCAGCATCTGGTCTGGATACGTACTGGATCCGGGTGACTGCAGTGACCCTCTGATCTGGACACAGACTGGATCTGGTGGCCACGGTGACCTCGGAACAAGAGAGAAACAGACAAATATTAGCGTAGATGCCATTCTTCTAATGATGTAGCAAGTACATAGGTTGTTATGGGAAGTGTTTCCGGTTCCGGTTTACCTAATTAATGCAGCCTAAAAATCCTTTAACGGATTTGGATAATAAAAGCATATTAGTATGTTATGTGTATGCCAGGTTAAAGAGATGGGTCTTTAATCTAGATTTAAACTGCAAGAGTGTGTCTGCCTCCCGAACAATGTTAGGTAGGTTATTCCAGAGTTTGGGCGCCAAATAGGAAAAGGATCTGCCGCCTGCAGTTGATTTTGATATTCTAGGTATTATCAAATTGCATGAGTTTTGAGAACGTAGCGGACGTAGAGGATTATAATGTAAAAGGAGCTCATTCAAATACTGAGGTGCTAAACCATTCAGGGCTTTATAAGTAATAAGCAATATTTTAAAATCTATGCGATGCTTGATAGGGAGCCAGTGCAGTGTTGACAGGACCGGGCTAATATGGTCATACTTCCTGGTTCTAGTAAGAACTCTTGCTGCTGCATTTTGGACTAGCTGTAGTTTGTTTACTAAGCGTGCAGAACAACCACCCAATAAAGCATTACAATAATCTAACCTTGAGGTCATAAATGCATGAATTAACATTTCTGCATTTGACATTGAGAGCATAGGCCGTAATTTAGATATATTTTTGAGATGGAAAAATGCAGTTTTACAAATGCTAGAAACGTGGCTTTCTAAGGAAAGATTGCGATCAAGTAGCACACCTAGGTTCCTAACTGATGACGAAGAATTGACAGAGCAACCATCAAGTCTTAGACAATGTTCTAGGTTATTACAAGCAGAGTTTTTAGGTCCTATAATTAACACCTCTGTTTTTTCAGAATTTAGCAGTAAGAAATTACTCGTCATCCAGTTTTTTATATCGACTATGCAATCCATTAGTTTTTCAAATTGGTGTGTTTCACCGGGCTGCGAAGAAATATAGAGCTGAGTATCATCAGCATAACAGTGAAAGCTAACACCATGTTTCCTGATGATATCTCCCAAGGGTAACATATAAAGCGTGAAGAGTAGCGGCCCTAGTACTGAGCCTTGAGGTACTCCATACTGCACTTGTGATCGATAGGATACATCTTCATTCACTGCTACGAACTGATGGCGGTCATATAAGTACGATTTAAACCATGCTAATGCACTTCCACTGATGCCAACAAAGTATTCAAGTCTATGCAAAAGAATGTTGTGGTCAATTGTGTCAAACGCAGCACTAAGATCCAATAAAACTAATAGAGAGATACACCCACGATCAGATGATAAGAGCAGATCATTTGTAACTCTAAGAAGAGCAGTCTCAGTACTATGATACGGTCTAAATCCTGACTGGAAATCCTCACATATACCATTTTTCTCTAAGAAGGAATATAATTGTGTGGATACCACCTTTTCTAGTATCTTGGACAGAAAAGGGAGATTCGAGATTGGTCTATAATTAACTAGTTCTTTGGGGTCAAGTTGTGGTTTTTTGATGAGAGGCTTAATAACAGCCAGTTTGAAGGTTTTGGGGACATGTCCTAATGACAATGAGGAATTAATAATAGTCAGAAGAGGATCTATGACTTCTGGAAGCACCTCTTTCAGGAGCTTAGATGGTATAGGGTCTAACATACATGTTGTTGGTTTAGATGATTTAACAAGTTTATACAATTCTTCCTCTCCTATGGTAGAGAATGAGTGGAACTGTTCCTCAGGGGGTCTATAGTGCACTGTCTGATGTGATACTGTAGCTGACGGCTGAATGGTTGCAATTTTATCTCTAATAGTATCGATTTTAGAAGTAAAGTAGTTCATAAACTCATTACTGCTGTGGTGTTGGGAAATGTCAACACTTGTTGAGGCTTTATTTTTCGTTAATTTAGCCACTGTATTGAATAAATACCTGGGGTTATGTTTGTTTTCTTCTAAAAGAGAAGAAAAGTAATCGGATCTAGCAGTTTTTAATGCTTTTCTGTAGGATATGTTACTTTCCCGCCAAGCAATACGAAATACCTCTAGTTTTGTTTTCCTCCAGCTGCGCTCCATTTTTCGAGCTGCTCTCTTTAGGGTGCGAGTATGCTCATTATACCATGGTGTCAAACTGTTTTCCTTAACCTTCCTTAAGCGTAAAGGAGCAACTTTATTTAAAGTGCTAGAAAAGAGAGAGTCCATAGTTTCTGTTACATCATCAAGTTGTTCTGAGGTTTTGGATATGCTAAGGAATTTGGATACATCAGGAAGATAACTTAAAAAGCAGTCTTTTGTGTTAGAAATGATGGTTCTTCCATACTTGTAACAAGAAGTAGAATTTACAATTTTGGCTATATGAATTTTGCAAAGAACTAAATAATGATCTGAGATATCATCACTTGGCTGAATAATTTCAACACCATCAACATCAATTCCATGTGACAGTATTAAATCTAGAGTATGATTTCGACAATGAGTAGGTCCTGAAACGTGTTGTCTAACACCAATAGAGTTCAGAATGTCTATAAATGCTGATCCCAATGCATCGTTTTCATTATCAACATGGATATTAAAATCACCAACTATTAAAACTTTATCTGCAGCCAGAACTAACTCAGATGTAAAATCACCAAACTCTTTAATAAAGTCTGTATGGTGCCCTGGTGGCCTGTATACAGTAGCCAGTACAAACATAACAGGGGATTTATCATTAACATTTGTTTCTTTGGATAATGTTATATGAAGTACCATTACTTCAAACGAGTTATACTTGTAGCCTGCCCTCTGAGAAATCCTGAAAACGTTGTTATAAATTGAAGCAACACCTCCACCTTTGCCTTTTAGACGTGGCTCATGTTTATAATTTCTAAGGAAAGATTGCGATCAAGTAGCACACCTAGGTTCCTAACTGATGACGAAGAATTGACAGAGCAACCATCAAGTCTTAGACAGTGTTCTAGGTTATTACAAGCAGAGTTTTTAGGTCCTATAATTAACTCCTCTGTTTTTTCAGAATTTAGCAGTAAGAAATTACTCGTCATCCAGTTTTTTATATCGACTATGCAATCCATTAGTTTTTCAAATTGGTGTGTTTCACCAGGCTGCGAAGAAATATAGAGCTGAGTATCATCAGCATAACAGTGAAAGCTAACACCATGTTTCCTGATGATATCTCCCAAGGGTAACATATAAAGCGTGAAGAGTAGCGGCCCTAGTACTGAGCCTTGAGGTACTCCATACTGCACTTGTGATCGATAGGATACATCTTCATTCACTGCTACGAACTGATGGCGGTCATAAAAGTACGATTTAAACCATGCTAATGCACTTCCACTGATGCCAACAAAGTATTCAAGTCTATGCAAAAGAATGTTGTGGTCAATTGTGTCAAACACAGCACTAAGATCCAATAAAACTAATAGAGAGATACACCCACGATCAGATGATAAGAGCAGATCATTTGTAACTCTAAGAAGAGCAGTCTCAGTACTATGATACGGTCTAAATCCTGACTGGAAATCCTCACATATACCATTTTTCTCTAAGAAGGAATATAATTGTGTGGATACCACCTTTTCTAGTATCTTGGACAGAAAAGGGAGATTCGAGATTGGTCTATAATTAACTAGTTCTTTGGGGTCAAGTTGTGGTTTTTTGATGAGAGGCTTAATAACAGCCAGTTTGAAGGTTTTGGGGACATGTCCTAATGACAATGAGGAATTAATAATAGTCAGAAGAGGATCTATGACTTCTGGAAGCACCTCTTTCAGGAGCTTAGATGGTATAGGGTCTAACATACATGTTGTTGGTTTAGATGATTTAACAAGTTTATACAATTCTTCCTCTCCTATAGTAGAGAATGAGTGGAACTGTTCCTCAGGGGGTCTATAGTGCACTGTCTGATGTGATACTGTAGCTGACGGCTGAATGGTTGCAATTTTATCTCTAATAGTATCGATTTTAGAAGTAAAGTAGTTCATAAAGTCATTACTGCTGTGGTGTTGGGAAATGTCAACACTTGTTGAGGCTTTATTTTTCGTTAATTTAGCCACTATATTGAATAAATACCTGGGGTTATGTTTGTTTTCTTCTAAAAGAGAAGAAAAGTAATCGGATCTAGCAGTTTTTAATGCTTTTCTGTAGGATATGTTACTTTCCCGCCAAGCAATACAAAATACCTCTAGTTTTGTTTTCCTCCAGCTGCGCTCCATTTTTCGGGCTGCTCTCTTTAGGGTGCGAGTATGCTCATTATACCATGGTGTCAAACTGTTTTCCTTAACCTTCCTTAAGCGTAAAGGAGCAACTTTATTTAAAGTGCTAGAAAAGAGAGAGTCCATAGTTTCTGTTACATCATCAAGTTGTTCTGAGGTTTTGGATATGCTAAGGAATTTGGTTACATCAGGAAGATAACTTAAAAAGCAGTCTTTTGTGTTAGAAGTGATGGTTCTTCCATACTTGTAACAAGAAGTAGAATTTACAATTTTGGCTATATGAATTTTGCAAAGAACTAAATAATGATCTGAGATATCATCACTTGGCTGAATAATTTCAACACCATCATCAATTCCATGTGACAGTATTAAATCTAGAGTATGATTTCGACAATGAGTAGGTCCTGAAACGTGTTGTCTAACACCAATAGAGTTCAGAATGTCTATAAATGCTGATCCAAATGCATCGTTTTCATTATCAACATGGATATTAAAATCACCAACTATTAAAACTTGAATCTTGGTCTTAGCCAGGTTTCTGTCAAACAGAGTACATCTATATTATGATCAGTGATCATATTATTTACAAGTTTTAATAGTTTGTAAGAGTTGGATAGTGTTCTGTTTATTGTGCAGTAACTTTAGGCCTAATATACAGTTACAGAGATTTGCACTAATGGCCAGGTTTCCCTTTGTTTCTTTTTACCCAAGTTTAAATTTGTTTGTCTTAATTTTGTACTTGAATTTTATTTTCAATATTTATTGTTTATATGTTTTTATTTCTATGCATATTATGGCAGGCTGCAATCGATTGAATTCAAATAAATACAGCATTTTTCTAAAATACTTAAGTGTTTTTATTCTTAAATCAGTTAATATAAAGATCTTATATATTAAAGATGTTATTGTCACGTACGGTGATACAAGAAGCACAGAAGAGATCCAAATGCAGGTAAAGGTTTATTGAGGGTAATCCAAAAGGCATAAACAGTCCAGGCAGGGTCAAAACCAGAAAATCTAAACACATAAAAACAAAACAAGAACACACGGGAAGAGCAGACTCTGGGAGGTATCATACATACGACAAGGACTCTGTGATAAAGACTCAGACAGACCGGGTATAAATACACAGAAGGATAATGGGGAAACAGGAGAACGGTGGGGAACAATCAATTAACTAAAACAAGGAGGAAGGTGACCAAATAAGGGAACTGGAAGTGATAATATGATAGACACCGTGGGAACTGAGGACACCTAGTGGATACCCAGGGAACACAACCCAGACACTGTGACAGAACCCCCCCTCTACGGAGCGGCTTCCAGACGCTCCACGATAGACAGCGGTCAGCGGTGACTAGCCCCGACTCCGGAAGGTCAGCGGTGACTTGCCCGGACTCCGGAAGGTCAGCGGTGACTAGCCTGGACTCCGGAAGGTCAGCGGTGACTGGCCCTGACTCTGGAAGGTCATCGGTGACTGGCCCTGACTCTGGAAGGTCATCGGTGACTGGCCCTGACTCTGGAAGGTCAGCGGTGACTAACCCTGACTTTGAAGGGTCCATGAACCCCTGACTCGACTCTGGAAAGTCCACGGGCACCTGTCTCGACTCTGGAAGGTCAACCGGAATCTGACTGGACTCTGGAGGGTCAACCTGAACCTGACTGGACTCTGGAGGGTTCACTGGAACCCGAAGGGGGGCCATGGTGGAGAGCGATGCTGAGCTTCCTCTCGCCCACCTCCTCCTCGGCGACCTCTCCTGGTCCTGCGAAACACGACCAGGCGGGTTCCCTCAAAGCGATCGCCTCTCTCCCGCTCGGTGGCTGGGGAAGAAGCGTCAACCGACATATCGCTGGATCTCTGCGTGACGGAGTCCTTCTCTCACGTACGGGCAGAAGAGATCCAAATGCCGGTAAAGGTTTATTGAGGGTAATCCAAAAGGCATAAACAGTCCAGGCAGGGTCAAAACCAGAAAATCCAAACACATAAAAACAAAACAAGAACACACGGAAAGAGCAGACTCTGGGAGGTATCATACATACGAGAAGGACTCCGTGACAAAGACTCAGACAGACCGGGTATAAATACACAGAAGGATAATGGGGAAACAGGAGACAGGTGGGGAACAATCAATTAACTAAAACAAGGAGGAAGGTGACCAAATAAGGGAACAGGAAGTGATAATATGATAGACACCGTGGGAACTGAGAACACCTAGTGGATACCCAGGGAACACAACCCAGACACTGTGACAGTTATAGGATGTAATAACGTTATAGAACATAAAAATAACGCCACAGTTACTTTGCTGAGTAACTAATTACATTTACAATGTGGTAACTGATTTACTAACTCAATTACATTTTGGGAGAAGTAATTTGTAACTGTAACTAATTACTTTTTTAAAGTAAGATGACCAACACTGATGATAACCCACCAGACTGTGACCAGTGGTGCAGTGCACTAAAGTAAATGGATGCATGGGTGCTAAAATATATGTATTATAGTATACCACATGTTATGCTAAAATATCTATGTGTACATTAGAACGTGTAGATTACAGTTAATTGTTACATACCGGTAATCATTTATAAAGGTTTGAATTATTTCCGCCACTGTAAATCGACTCAAATGAATCTGAATTTTTTTGTCCAGCCTCTCTCATTGTTAGACCATGGTTGATCACATGATCAATGATAGTAGCCCTAATCTCATCATAGATCACTCTTCTTGTTCCTAGTCTTTGTCCTCCTCCTCTTCTCTGTCCGACTTGTCCTCTTCCTCCCCTTGCTCCTCTTTGAACTCTTCCTCTAACTCCAACTCTGCGTCATCCTCTGGCTCTCCCTCCAACTCTTCTTACTCTGTCTGCATTGTTTGCATCCATTGTACAAAACCTATAACTTGACCTTTGTCCTATTTATAGGCTCCTCTAAAGCCAGGATTGGATGCTGTTAAGTAAAGCAATGAATTTTTGCACCTGTGAAGAGTTAGTGTGAGGCGCTGATGAATTAGTGTGGCATTTTGATAGGTTGTGTTTGAAAGATGAAATCAAGATACTAACAAATATTGCTACAAGTGTGACTGCATCATATACTAATTATTAATTATTAATAATATTAATAATGTTCATCGTCTGGCTGACTACGTCTTGTATTAATTTTTCTAAAAATCCTGTCATACATGCACAAACTGACAGTCACCACTTATAAGCTACTACTAAATATTGTAGAAACATAATTTTCTTTTTAAAATTTAAAGTTGCTTTGTAACGATTTGTATTGTAAAAAGCGCTATACAAATAAACTTGAATTGAATTGAACTTCCTGTTAGATATTTGTGTTTTACATAGGGAATTGTTTGTTGTGTTTTGCAAAAAGTTTCATGAAATTGAAAACTGAGGCCACGTTTACACGTGGGCGGATATTTTCATAAACGGACATTTCAACCTCTCCGGTTTCAAAAATAACATTGTGCACACATGTCAGTTTTCAGAAAAGTGTTCATTTACACATACCTGTGTATATATGCCGTCAAGAGCATGCCAAACCTGTAGGTGGCGGTGTAACGAGAAGGTCAAGCCCGCGAAAGCCAATTAGAAGCAAGCCAGAGGCGACAGCGGTAAGGAACCAAAACTCCATCGTTGACAGAATGGAGAAAAAAAAACTTGTGAGAAACCAGGCTCAGTTGGGGGGCCAGTTCTCCTCTAACCAGACGAAACCAGCAGTTTAATTCCAGGCTGCAGCAAGGCCAGATTATGCAGAAGAATCATCTGTTTTTTTGTGGTCTTGTCCTGGTGGTCGTCTGAGACAAGGTCTTTACAGGGGATCTGTATCTGATCTGGGGCTCTAGTTGTCCTGGTCTCCGCTGTCTTTTTAGGGCTGTAGAGGTCCTTTCTAGGTGCTGATCCACCATCTGGTCTGGATACGTACTGGATCCAGGTGGCTATGGTGACCTCAGAATAAGAGAAAAACAGATTAATATTAGCATAGACGCCATTCTTCTAATGATGTAGCAAGTATATGATATTCTAGGTATTGTCAAATTGCCTGAGTTTTGAGAACACAGCAGACGTGGAGGATTATAATGTAACAAGAGCTCATTCAAATACTGAGGTGCTAAACCATTCAGGGCTTTATAAGTAATAAGCAAGATTTTAAAATCCATACGATGTTTGATAGGGAGCCAGTGCAGTGTTGACAGGACCGGGCTAATATGGTCATACTTCCTCCATACCTGGTTCTAGTAAGAACTTTTGCTGTAGTTTGTTTAATAAGCGTGCAGAACAACCACCCGATAAAGCATTAAAATAATCTAATCTTGAGGTCATAAATGCATGAATTAACATTTCTGCATTTTTCATTGAGAGCATAGGCCGTAATTTAGATATATTTTTGAGATGGAAAAATGCAATTTTACAAATGCTAGAAACATGGCTTTCTAAGGAACGATTGCTATCAAATAGCACACCTAGGTTGTTAACTGATGGCATGAATTGACAGAGCAACCATAAAGTCTCAGACAGTTTACTTGGTTATTACATGCAGAGATTTTAGGTCCTATAATTAACACCTCTTTTTTTCAGAATTTAGCAGTTAGAAATTACTTGTCATCCAGTTTTTTTCTATATTGACTATGCATTCCATTAGTTTTTCAAATTTGTGTGTTTCACCGGGCCGCGAAGAAAGTATCATCAGCATAACAGTGAAAGCTAACACCATGTTTCCTGATGATATCTCCCAAGGGTAACATGTAAAGCGTGAAGAGTAGTGGCCCTAGTACTGAACCTTGAGGTACTCCATACTGCACTTGTGATCGATATGATACCTCTTCATTTACTGCTACGATTGATGGCAGTAATACAAGTACGACTTAAACCATGCTAATGCACTTCCATTAATGCCAACAAAGTGTTCTGGTCTATGCAAAATAATGTTGTGGCCAATAGTGTCGAACGCAGCACTAAGATCCAATAGCACTAATAGAGAGATACAACCATGATCAGATGATAAGAGCAGTTAATTTTTAACTCTAAGGAGATCAGTCTTAGTACTATGATACGGTCTAAATCCTGACTGGAAATCCTCACAGATTCCATTTTTCTCTAAGAAGAAATATAATTGTGAGGATACTACCTTTTCTAGTATCTTGGACAGAAAAGGGAGATTCAAGATTGGTCTATATTTAACTAGTTCTTTGGGGTCAAGTTGTGGTTTTTTGATGAAAGGCTTAATAACAACCAGTTTGAAGGTTTTGGGGACATATCCTAATGACAAATGAGGAATTAATAATAGTCAGAAGAGGATCTATGACTTCTGGAAGCACCACTTTTAGGAGCTTAGATTGAATAGGGTCTAACATGCATGTTGTTGGTTTAGATGATTTAACAAGTTTATACAATTCTTCCTCTCTTATAGTAGAGAATGAGTGGAACTGTTCCTCAGGGGATCTATAGTGCACTGTCTGATGCGATACTGTAGCTGACGGCTGCATGGTTACAATTTTATCTCTAATAGTATTGATCTTAGAAGTAAAGTAGTTCATAAATTCATTACTGTTGTGATGTTGGGTAATGTCAACACTTGTTGATGCTTTACTTTTCATTAATTTAGTCACTGTGTGGAATAAATAGCCAGGGGTTATGTTTGTTTTCTTCTAAAATAGATAAAAAAAAGTAATCAGAAAGGTTTTAATGCTTTTCTGTAGGATAGGTTACTTTCACGTCAAGCAATACAAAATACCTCTAGTTTTTTTTCCCTCCAGCTGCGCTCCATTTTCCGGGCTGCTCTCTTTACGGTGTGAATATGCTCATTATACCATGGGGTCAGACTGTTTTCCTTATCCTTCCTCAAGCGTAAAGGAGCAACTGTATCAGGTTTACCTGTGTCAGCTTTCAGAAATTGTGTGATAAATAAAGATTTGGTGTGTAAGCAGTTGAAACAAATGTTTCTTCTTATAGATTTGTGTTACAATGTGAAATGTTTACCTGTCCCCCTCAGAATATTGGAAATTATGCTTATGTGAAAAAAGCTTAATTAGTACAAGGGTCCCACTTTATATTAGGTGGCCTTAACTACTATGTACTTACATAAAAAAATAAGTACAATGTAATTATTGTGTTCATATTGTATTGTAAAACACTTTTGCTGCTATTGAGGTGGGATAGGGGGAAGGTTAGGGAGAGGGTTGGAGGTATGGGTAAGTTTAAGGGTGGGTTAAGGTGTAAAGTATGGGTCAACAGTGTAATTATAAATGTAATTACAGAAATTAAATACAGATGTAATTACATGTATTTTTTTTTAAATATAAGTACAATGTAAAAACATGTATGTACACAATAAGTACATTGTACTAAATTATTAATTAAAATGTAAGTACATAGTAGTTAAGGCCACTTAATATAAAGTGGGTCCGCACAAGTTGTGTTCTCAAGTGCACATTAAACTCAAAGCACATGCAAAAACTTAGTTTGCTGGTATTGGTGAATCAATACTGTAGAAAACGATTATTGAAACCATTTTAAACATTCAGAATCACAAACAGTATCGATTACAGTTTTTTATTTTATTTATTTATTTACAATTGCTTACATACTAAAATTAAAAAAACACTACTAGTAAAACCTTACACTCAAAGAGCAAAACCTCATCCCAAATCTGCACAACTATAAGAACATTCTCAGCCTCCCACTTTTTGCAAAACATTACACACATTGTTTTAAAAGATACTAAACACACTTCGGTAACACTTTCTATGAAGCCTGTATTTATATTGCATTATAAGGGCACTCTTAATGCATTATAATGCCTTATAAACAACATTATAATATGTTATATCATCTCATAAATAATCATAACAACAGTTACAATATATTATAATACTTACCTATTTGTGCTTATAACGTTGAAGAGTTTTGTGCTTTATAACACCAGATGAAAGCTGCATTTATTATGCAATATAAGGACCCACAAGGCGGCTGTCGTTGTTGGACAGTGTTATTCCTGCTTCCTGATGCATTACTGCTGTTTTGTGATCGTAGCTCCGTGTAGTTTTTTTTCTTACTATCTTACTATCACTCTCTGTTGTTTAAAGTGCTAAAATATAACTTAATTCCCACCATATTTCTGATATTATCTATCAATCTAATCTGACTTTCATTATAAATCCGCGAGTGCAGTACACCTGCATTGCGTTAGCATTCGTTAGCTTGTCATTAGCGTTTCCATTCATGCCTATCTCCTGTTTCTTTTTCCTTTCTCCACTCTCTCGCTACTCTCTCGCTCCAGTTTTCCACAAGTTCATCAAACAACTGCGGTAAAAATCTTTCATCGAGCACAGTGAGTAATGGCTTCTCCTGCTTTTGTTATTTGCACCTCCTGCCACATGTATAGTTTATCTCTCTCTGTCAGCAACGAGGGATTCGCATGTGATAAATGCAGGGAAATAGTTAGGCTGACAGAGAAGATTTCAGAATTAGACACACATCCAAACTTTAATTGAGGATATTAAGAATGTGAGGGCTCTAGACAAGGCTTTGGATGCATTTAGCTCAGGGAGTCCTGTACATTCATCGGTTCCGGTAACAGAGCCATCGCAGCATGGTAACTGGGTGACAGTAAGGTGGCATAGTCGCGGTTCAAAACACCGCTCTTTTGTTTCCGATCAAAATATTAAACAGACTCTTCCCACTCAGTGATGCAACCACTGAAAAACCTGATGAAAGTGCTCTAGTTATTGGAGATTCTATTGAACGGAAAGTGAATATAGAGACACCAGCCACCATAGTCCAATGTTTACCGGGAGCCAGATCGCCTGACATCTTGGCAAATTTAAAAGTGTTGGCTAATGCTAAACATAAATACAGTGAGATTGTTATTTAGAACACTAAAAATAACATTAAAGAGGTGTGTGAACTTGCAAGCACGATGTCAGACACTGTAATATGCTCTGGTCTCCTCCCTGCTTACCATGATGATTGGATGCATAACAGATTGTCATCACTCAATGGCTGGATGTCGTGGATATCCTACAGAAAAACATTAAAACTTTTCGGATTACTTTTCGTCTATTTTAGAAGAAAACAAACATAACCCCAGGTATTTATTCCATACAGTGACTAAATTAACGAAAAATAAAGCATCAACAAGTGTTGACATTTCCCAACACCACAACAGTAGTGACTATGAACTACTTTACTTCTTAAATCGATACTTCTTAAATCGTTGTATAAACTTGTTAAATCATCTAAACCAACAACATGTATGTTAGACCCTATTTCATCTAAGCTCCTAAAAGAGGTGCTTCCAGAAGTCATAGATCCTCTTCTGACTATTATTAATTCCTCATTGTCATTAGGATATGTCCCCAAAACCTTCAAACTGGCTGTTATTAAACCTCTTAAACACAACTTGACCCCAAAGAACTAGTTAATTATAGACCAATCTCGAGTCTCCCTTTTCTGTCCAAGATACTAGAAAAGGTAGTATCCTCACAATTATATTCCTTCTTAGAGAAAAATGGTATCTGTGAGGATTTCCAGTCAGGATTTAGACCATATCATAGTACTGAGACTGCTCTCCTTAGAGTAACAAATGACATACTCTTATCACCTGATCATGGTTGTATCACTCTATTAGTGCTATTGGATCTTAGTGCTGCTTTCGACACTATTGACCACAACGTTCTTTTGCTTAGACTAGAACACTTTGTTGGCATTAACGGAAGTGCATTAGCATGGTTTGAATCGTACTTATATGACCGCCATCGATTCGTAGCAGTGAATAGCAGTGAATGAAGAGTTATCATATCGAAGTGCAGTATGGAGTACCTCAAGGCTCAGTACTAGGGCCACTACTCTTCACACTTTACATGTTACCCTTGGGAGATATCATCAGGAAACATGGTGTTAACTTTCACTGTTATTCTGATGATACTCAGCTGTATATTTCTTCATGGCCCGGCAAAACATACCAATTTAAAAAACTAACGGAATGTATAGTCAATATAAAAAAACTGGATGACAAGTCATTTCTGAAAAAAAACTGAGTGTCAGGAGAAACAGGCTGGATTCAGTTGCGGTTTTACACTGTGCTTTATTAAAGCAGATGAGAAATGTTCCACAGTTTAGCTCGTAGGGTCGAGGAATGCCAGCACCCGAGTGAGGGGATGAGAAGTCAAAGCAGATGAGTCAAAGCAGATGAGCAACGTTCCACAGTATAGCTCGTATGACAGCCGAGACCAGAGGACTGACAGCTGGAAGCTTCTAGGAGCTCTGCGTTTGTGAGAACAGGAGGCAGAGAAAACAACCCCAAAAGGCAGGTGATTAGCCTCGAGACCCAGCACAGAGGTGTTAATTATAAGACCTAAAAAATCTGCATGTAATAACCTAGAACACTGTCTAAGAATTGATGGCTGCTCTGTCAATTTTTCGTCATCAGTTAGGAACGAACTTAGGAGTGATATTTGATAGCAATCTTTCCTTAGAAAGCCAGGTTTCTAGCATTTGTAAAACTGCATTTTTCCATCTCAAAAATATATCAAAATTACAGCCTATGCTCTCAATGTCAAATGCAGAAATCAATGTGTTTATGACCTCAAGGTTAGATTATTGTAATGCTTTATTGGGTGGTTGTTTTGCACGCCTTATAAACAAACTCCAGTTAGTCAAAAATGCAGCAGCTAGAGTTCTTACTATATGCCATGAGTCCGGACCCGGTGTTCCTCCTCCTCACCACCAGAGGTCGCCACTTCCCCATCTCCCGGACTCATTCACTGTAACACTACACATCTGATTCACTCTGCACACCTGTTGCATCCACTCACTCACTTACACATGTAACCCCGTTATCAGGGAGGGTTATATAAGTATATAACAGTTTGATGCAAAGTTTTCATGTATAATGTCCGATTTGTAATAGCCATATAGGTTATTAGTGAAAGTAAGTCAACATAACCATATTCTGTTAAGATTAGTCCTTTTAAATGTTTTACTATGCATCTTCTACAAAGAGCTTGTATAAGTGCGTTTCCCCTTTAAGAGAGTGAGTGAAACTTTAAGGGTTGGTTGATATGTCCTTGAACAAAAACGTGGATTTCGCTATCAGGTTAGATCGATTCCTGTTTGATTGGATGTTTATTTGTTAATGCCCACCTCCAATATACGTGAGTCTGATGTGATTGGTTTATACGGAGATCGGAGGGAAAAAAAGACGAGAGGAGAGGCGATATTAGAATGGGCTAGGTGCACAAGATGGCGCCGGTGACCTTCAGCGACGCGAGTGTGTGCATACTTACTTCTGGTCTTGCGACGCTCGCATTGACTGTAAGGGAAACTTACATACGAAACTTGGCTAGATGTATATAATTAATGATTTTCAAACTTAACAGCGGATAGTGGTATACCAAAAACATGGGGAAACATCCTCCCTACATTTTGCGTACCTCTGTGTGGAAATTCATCAAGATACAACGCGGAGATTGCTTTATTCTTCTGTTGATTATGCGGAACAGCGTCAGGTCCACAGGGATTTCTTCTTTCAAACACAAACCACTCAAATATGCAATACTTTTCATTTTCGAAGAGCTGGTTTTGTTCTGACTGTTATGTAAGATCAATGTTTCTGTCTGTCAAACAAGACGCAGAGATTTCTGGTAAAGCATGTTTTATTAACTTTATTTGATAACATAATTTATAACTCATAGCTGCCAACTCTCACGCAATTGACCCAATTCTCACGCTCTCACGCCACACCCCCATATTCTCACGCAGACTCGTGCAGCAGTGAGGAAAAAATTGCGCCGTATGATCTCGCAAAGCAACTCGCAGAGAGACCAGACAGACAGTTTAGTCAGCCGTTCTCCCTCCCATCTGAACCGT
Organism: Carassius carassius; assembly: GCF_963082965.1. NCBI lineage: Eukaryota > Metazoa > Chordata > Actinopteri > Cypriniformes > Cyprinidae > Carassius > Carassius carassius. The sequence continues at coordinate 19,504,280 of NC_081790.1, read as the reverse complement.
GTGAATTGTGAATGCTGGCAGGTCAGTGAGTTCCAGGGCGCTTCTTGTCTCCGTCCATTTTAGGCTAGTAAGATTTTCGAATATTCGTCAAATTTGAAATAAAAATCCACATTTTTAGGTGTGCGTTAAGGAGGCTGCTTTAAGGCCCTGCCCAGGTATACTTCACATTCCAAGCTTTCCAAAGGCGGATGAGTTCGACACGCAGTACCACTTCTGTCTCATCATTCACCTCGTGCATGCACTGTTGTACGTCTCATAAATTGCCTGCACGCGGGCGGGGTGTGCAGCTGTCCGCGAGCCCTCTTGATGATGAAAATGGCATATTGCAGCGTGGATGCGGACGGCCCAAGTATATTTTGGCCTTTATCAGTGCAGCTCGAGATGCGATGACAATGTAAGTTTCATTGCATTATAATTTTCTTTTTAGCCTATCCAGTTAAAGCCACTAGATGCAGTGCTGCAGCGACGTTCTTTCAAAATATTATGGAAAAAAAAGAACAACAATGTGGAGAAGACGTTGTTCACATCAAAACCTAAATCAAGCTGTTCACATAGAATGCATTTCGCACACTCGCGTCTCTCACAAGAGAGCCGGATATTTAGAAAGCCATGTAAAATTAAAATTAAGTTTTTAAAAACTTATCTCGAGAATTTATGGTGGGTTTTTCCATCCAACTGCATCTCATGTTTTTAAATGTAAAATGGACTCTGTGATTGGCTTTCCGCGCTCTGTATTAAACTATGCATATACATGATGCTGTTTTGTTTATAGTTGTTTAAGCAACTTAATTATAATTGGTTTATAAATGTTTTTTTTTTTTAATATTATTCACTTAATAGTCATGTATTCTAATGCATTTATTAAACGTGCATTAGTAATATTTTGCTCGATGCGCCCTCTTGTGGCATCAGGATAGAAGCAAAAAGCTTCTCTTCACCCTAACTGAAATTATGCATTTTAAATTCGAATATAATTAGAATTTTGATAATATACAATTAAAAAATTCTAATTTAGTTTTTCAGCCATTTTGACAGCCCTAATGTAGTAAATGTTAATTATTGTTTTCTAAGAACAGAATGTCAAGTCAACGACATCCCATATTAAAATTATTTTGTTTATATCAATCACAACTCATCAATCATGTCCAAATATTTGATATTTGGTGATGTCAGTATGGATACATTTGAATTTTCTGTTATAGGATGTTATCTAAAGTGTCAGGAACAGGCAAGAAAAGAACGCTTGTATCAGCTGTCCACACTTCTGCTAATGCAAGGATTTTGTGTTTGTATTTTTTTCCATTCCAAGCCACGCCCCTCCATAAGCCCCTCCTCCATAACAAAGCCACGCCCCCAGAATCTCACTCTAAGCTGAACTCAAAAGTTGGCAGCCCTGTATAACTAACTGTACAATTAAACGTAATATAATTATGGTAGGTTTGCATTAAATAAAAGATCGCTGTTTGCATTCATTTGTGTTTTTATCTATGTTTATTTGTTTTGTGAAAGATAAAAATAATAATGCAAACATTTTCGAGAAATAAGTAATTTGTACATTTACATATTTGGTAAGATAAAAATACATTATATAGCTGTGTATACACACATGAGTTCAACTTTCATTTTCGTGAACAGTAGGGAACATTAGTGTATTTAATTCATTCACCAGACCCAAACATACACAAGTTTCAAATCCACTGGCTCAGTTAACATTTATAGTATAGTGATAATAGCAGTGAATATCTTATTTGCATTTGAAGTGATATTATAAATCCTGTAAACATATAGAAGGTAATATTTGGACTTCTCCGGTTCTCTGCACTGACGTTTAGCACAACCAGAAATATCTACGCACACACTCGCAAGACCGGAAATCCAAGATGGCAGAGATATGCAACTAGCCCATAGGTGTGCAAAAAGGTTGGTTCTAATTGAAATCTACAATTTTAATAACCCAAAAATACTTGAGTTAAGCCTTCATATTTCTTCAGATACGTCTTTTGTTTAGTTAAGTGTCTAATTGAAAACAGGAAATGTGTTTGCCTGTTTTATTTTGATTCGTTTTCGAGTGAAAGACGTTGAGGCCTGTGTGAATATAGAGCGATTTCAGTTAGAACGATTGTAACGTTAGACTTATTTTATACTATCATCGTGCTGTTTCAAGTAAAACAGTCGACGTGAGAAGAGTAAAAGTAGATCAGATAGCCCTGTTGAGCCACCAGAAGCGCTCACAGGTCCTCTGATAACAAGGGACGTGGACTGTACAGCCGCAACCGGATAGCACGCCCAGCCACCGGGAGTGTTGGGTGTTCCTCTGGCATCGAGGGAGCGACGGCTGTTAGTGGAGTTGGTGCGAGCCGAGTTTGACGAAAATCGGGACCGCGTATGCACTTACAAGTACAGCTTATGGGTCTTATTTTAGCTCGCAGAACAAAGAAACTTATACAGGTTTGGAACAACTTGAGGGTGAGTAAACGATAAATGACATTTTAGTCGCATAACATCGGTTAATGTAAATGCCGTCATTTCGCAATAGTTGTTTATCGATATTTAGAAAAAAACACAAAAGTTTTGCGCGAATCTGTAATGGAAACGCGACAGCGCTTAACATAGACTAACTTCTCAGAGTTATGTTGAGCAACAGTGTTCATTACTAACCATTCAACTCCGGTTTGATTCATGTTTTGATTCAGATTGTGTTCGAAGAGGAGGGGCTAGTCGTGCGTGCCTCCGTTGTCAGTTTGTGAGAGGGAGGGAGCAAGCAGCGCGCAGCTCTACAATAAAATACAATTGTAACGTTACCCATATTAAATAGTTTAAAAATATGAATCAATCCGTGGCGGTCAGTGTTGATATTGTGGCGGGCCGCCACAAATTAATGAATGAATGGGAAACCCTGTATCCACTTTGTACGTCTTCCATGCACAATCTAAATGTTGTGTATGGGCTCTGGTTACTGGAACAACAAAATTCCTCTTGTAGCACACTGTGTAATGGTCACAGCCTGCCTGTGTCAAAGCCCTGTGATAAGCTTGCTAATCATTAGTAATTATGATAGAGCCTCTCCGGACATGCTTCATAATTGTTGAGAGATAATAAAAAAGAGATCATTTTTTGACCGTCTTATCACTTTGAGAATGGGTTTTCTTCTTTCCTGCTCAACTTCTAGTATGCCTAAAACCCAATTACATTGTTGTGCCACCAAGCAGCACCAAATCTGCCAATTGTTGTACTGTAAAACAAATGGTAGAAATCAGTACTACACCATTTTATCACACTTACATCTAATATTCCTTGTTGAGTAAGATCACACTGTATATTGTTTAACAAAATGTCCAAATGTACAACTGACTGTAAAATTGTTGCATCCTAAATCCTCTAAATATTCTACAACTACAACAGACTTACTGATGCCTGGTGAATTTGCAGTACCTTTTTCTTATGTGAAAATTTGCTTTCATCTGTGAGGACAAAGCAGTGACAACTCCAACCTTCCTTTGTCATAGGTGCTGAAGTTTCTTAATAAAAACACTGTCCTCACAGGACAGTTTAAACGGTGAGGCATTATCACAGAAAAGGGTTTTCAATTGTATGAAAATGATAGCATATAATTTAGTGGCAAGTTGCAGAACAGAAAATGCTTAAGGTGATTTAAATTCTTGTCCACATCCTATTGTAAAAACATAAACCAAGAGAAGCAGAATGAAATAGTATGTTCAAATTTATATTATTAGGCAAATGTACCCTTTTTTAAATAGAATGTAATTTTTTTTAGAATATATTATTAGGGCCCGAGCACCGATGGTGTGAGGACCCTCTTAGGGCCCGAGCACCGATGGTGTGAGGACCTTCTTGGAATTGCTCCGTTTATTATTATTATTATTATTATTATTATTATTATTATTAGGGCCCGAGCACCGATGGTGTGAGGACCCTCTTGGAATTGCTCCGTTTATTATTATTATTATTATTATTATTATTATTATTATTATTATTATTATTCTCCAGAATGAATCGCATTTTTGAGGGCCTAAACATACTCAAAAAGTCATGAAACTTTGCACACACCTCAGAACTGGCGAAAATGGACATCTGATATGGGTTTCAGAAGTGGGTGTGGCAAAATGGCTCGACAGCGCCACCTATACATGTTCAACGGTGTGCGCCTCAAGCTATGTTTCACGTACATGTATGAAAATCGGTACACACATTTAACTCTCCAATACCTACAAAAAAGTCTCTTAGAGCAAAATTCTAAACCCAACAGGAAGTCGGTTATTTTTAATATTATGAGCAAATTTTGTGTCATTTTTGCCATTTCCATGAGTTGTATTTTAACGAACTCCTCCTAGAAACTTATTCAGATCAACACCAAATTTGGTATGCCTAATCTAAAGGTCTTTGCGATGTTAAATTGCGAAGATTTTGAGTTTTCGTTAAAGGGCGTGTCCGTGGCGGCCTGGCGAATTTCGATGATTCGCCATGAAAAATGAAGTTCCTATAACTCAGACATACAATGTCCAATGTGCCCAAAATTTCACATGTTTAATAAGACTCTTGACCTGAACATATTTACATGCCCATATTCAGTTATAGTCATAGCGCCACCTATAGGCAACAGGAAGTGACATATTTTACACTTCGACACACTACTCCTAGAAATTTTTTGACATCAATGTCTTTTTTATGGTCAGTCTAATCTAAAGGCCTGTGCAATGTTAAATTGTGAGGATCTTGAGTTTTCGTTAAGGGGCGTGTCCATGGCGCCGTGACAAAATTCAAAGTCTCGCCATGGGAATAAAAGATGTTATAACTCAGGCATAAAATGTCCGATCTTCCCCAAACTTCACATGTGTGATAAGAGTCCTGGCCTGAACACATCTGTAGGCCAATATTCCATCGGGTGTGGCAAAATGGCTCGATAGCGCCACCTATACACTTTCAACGGTGTGCGCCTCGAGCTACGTTTCATGTAAATGTATGAAAATTGGTACACACATGTAACACACCAGTACCTACAAAAAAGTCTCTTGGTACGAAATCCTAATCCCAACAGGAAGTCGGTTATTTTGAATTTTCCCAGCAAAATTGGTGTTGTTTTTGCCATTTTCAGGGGTTGTACTTTAACGAACTCCTCCTAGAGATTTATTCGGATGAACACCAAACTTGGTCAGTGTAATCTAAAGCCATTTGCGATGTTAAATTGCGAAGGACTTGAGGTTTCGTTAAAGGGCGTGTCCATGGTGGCCTGACAAATTCGATGTTTCGCCATGAAAAAGGAAGTTGCTGTAACTCAGACATACAATGTCCAATCTGCCCAAAACTTCACATGCTTAATACGACTCCTGACCTGAACATATTTACATGCCCATATTCAGTTATAGTCATAGCGCCACCTATTGGCAACAGGAAGTGAAATATTTTACACTGCGACAAACTACTCCTAGAAATTTTATGACATCAATGTTATTTTTGTGGTCAGTCTAATCTAAAGACCTGTGTGATGTTTAGTTGTGAAGATCTTGAGTTTTCGTTAAAAGGCGTGTCCATGGCGCTGTGACGAAGTTCGATGTGTCGCCATGGGAATAAAAGATGTTATAACTCAGGCATAAAATGTCCGATCTTTCCCAAACTTCACATGTGTGATAAGATTCCTGGCCTGAACAGATCTGAAGGCCAAAATTCCATTGGGTGTGGCATAATGGCTCGATAGCGCCACCTATACACTTTCAACTGAGTGCATATACACTTTCAACGGAGTGCGCCTCAAGCTATGTTTCACGTACATGTACAAAAATCGGTACACACATGTAACACACCAATATTTACGAAAAAGTCTCTTGGTACGAAATCCGAATCCAAACAGGAAGTCAGTTATTTAGAATTTTCTCTGCAAAATTGGTGTTTTTGGCATTTTCAGAGGTTGTACTTTAACGAACTCCTCCTAGAGATTTATTCAAATCAACACCAAACTTGGTCAGTTAAATCTAAAGGCCTTTGCGAAGGTAAATTGGGAAGATCTTGAGGTTTCGTTAAAGGGAGTGTCCATGGCGGCCTGACAAATTTCGATGTTTCGCCATGAAAAAGGAAGTTGCTGTAACTCAGACATACAATGTCCAATCTGCCCCAAACTTTGAATGTTAGATAAGACTTCTGCCCTTAACAGATCTACATGCCCATATTCAATTATAGTCATAGCGCCACCTGCTGGCAACAGGAAGTGACATATTTTACGCTGAGACAAACTACTCCTAGAGATTTTTTGACATTTTTGACACATCTGAAGGCCAATATTCCATTATAGTGATAGCGCCACCTGCTGGCAACAGGAAAATTTGCACATATATGGAATAAACATTGATATATTCTACTTATATTTATGAGTTTAAACGCATATTTCTCACTGTTCACCTATTTACTAGAGCCACTCGCTGCCGGTGAGCCCGGGTGCGAGGGCCCGTTCATCGCTGCTTGCAGCTTTAATTATTATTATTATTATTATTAGGGCTCAAGCCCGAAGGGGCGAAGAGCCCTATTGTTCCCCTGAGGATTATTCTTATTAGGGCCCGAGCACCGATGGTGTGAGGACCCTCTTGGAATTGCTCCGTTTATTATTATTATTATTATTATTATTAGGGCCCGAGCACCGAGGTTCGAGGACCCTCTTGTATCTGCTTTGTTTATTAGGGCCCGAGCACCGATGGTGTGAGGACCCTCTTGGAATTGCTCCGTTTATTATTATTATTATTATTATTATTATTATTATTATTATTGTTATTATTATTATTAGGGCCCGAGCACCGATGGTGTGAGGACCCTCTTGGAATTGCTCCGTTTATAATTATTATTATTATTAATATTATTATTAGGGCCCGAGCACCGAGGTGCGAGGACCCACTTGTATCTGCTTTGTTTATTATTTAGGGCCCGAGCACCGAGGTGCGAGGACCCTCTTGTATCTGCTTTGTTTATTATTATTATTATTATTATTATTATTATTATTATTATTATTATTATTATTCTCCCGAATGAATCGCATTTTTGAGGGCTTTAAACATGCTCAAAAAGTCATGAAACTTTGCACACGCGTCAAACCTGGTGAAAATTTTCGTCTGATATAGGATTCAGAAGAGGGTGTGGCAAAATGGCTCGACAGCGCCACCTATACTAAGAAAATCAACAGCCTTCCAGCTGTGTTTCACGTACATGCACCAAAATTGGCACACATATGTAACACACCAATACCTACAAAAAAGTCTCTTGGAGCAAAGTCCGAAACCCAACAGGAAGTCGGTTATTTTTAATTTTATGAGCAAATTTTGTGTCATTTTTGTCATTTCCATGCGTTGTATTTTAACGAACTCCTCCTAGAGATTAATTCAGATCAACATCAAAGTTGGTATGCCTAATCTAAAGGCCTTTGCGATGTTAAATTGCGAAGATTTTGAGTTTTCGTTAAAGGGTGTGTCCGTGGCGGCCTGGCGAATTTCGATGATTCGCCATGAAAAATGAAGTTGCTATAACTCAGACATACAATGTCCAATGTGTCCAAAACTTCACATGTTTAATAAGACTCCTGACCTGAACAGATTGACATGCCCATATTCAGTTATAGTCATAGCGCCACCTATAGGCAACAGGAAGTGACATATTTTACACTGCGACTAACTACTCCTAGAAATTTTATGACATCAATGTCTTTTTTTGTGGTCAGTCTAATCTAAAGGCCTGTGCGATGTTAAATTGTGAAGATCTTGAGTTTTCGTTAAAAGGCGTGTCCATGGCGCCATGACGAAGTTCGATGTCTCGCCAAGGGAATAAAATATGTTATAACTCAGGCATAAAATGTCCGATCTTCCCCAAACTTCACATGTGTTATAAGAGTCCTGGCCTGAACACATCTGTAGGCCAATATTCCATCGGGTGTGGCAAAATGGCTCGATAGCGCCACCTATACACTTTCAACGGTGTGCGCCTCGAGCTACGTTTCATGTACATGTATGAAAATCAGTATACACATGTATCTCTCCAATACCTACAAAAAAGTCTCTTGGAGCAAAATCCGAAACCCAACAGGAAGTAGGTTATTTTTAATTTTATGAGCAAATTTTGTGTCATTTTTGTCATTTCCATGCGTTGTATTTTAACGAACTCCTCCTAGAGATTCATTCAGATCAACACCAAAGTTGGTATGCCTAATCTGACGGCCTTTGTGATGTTAAATTGCGAAGGACTTGAGGTTTCGTTAAAGGGCGTGTCCATGGCGGCCTGACAAATTTCGATGTTTCGCCGTGAAAAAGGAAGTTGCTATAACTCAGACATACAATGTCCAATCTGCCCAAAACTTCACATGTTTAATACGACTCCTGACCTGAACATATTTACATGCCCATATTCAGTTATAGTCATAGCGCCACCTATTGGCATTAGGAAGTGAAATATTTTACACTGCGACAAACTACTCCTAGAAATTTTATGACACCAATGTTATTTTTGTGGTCAGTCTAATCTAAAGACCTGTGTGATGTTTAGTTGTGAAGATCTTGAGTTTTCGTTAAAAGGCGTGTCCATGGCGCCGTGACGAAGTTCGATGTGTCGCCATGGGAATTAAAGATGTTATAACTCAGGCATAAAATGTCTGATCTTGCCCAAACTTCACATGTGTGATAAGAGTCCTGGCCTGAACACATCTGTAGGCCAATATTCCATCGGGTGTGGCAAAATGGCCCGATAGCGCCACCTATACACTTTCAACTGAGCGCATATACACTTTCAACGGAGTGCACCTCGAGCTATGTTTCACGTACATGTACAAAAATCGGTACACACATGTACCACACGAATATCTACAAAAAAGTCTCTTGGTACTAAATCCGAATCCCAACAGGAAGTCGGTTATTTAGAATTTTCTCTGCAAAATTGGCGTTGTTTTTGCCATTTTTAGGGGTTGTACTTTAACAAACTCCTCCTAGAGATTTATTCAGATCAACATCAAACTTGGCCAGTTAAATCTAAAGGCCTTTGCGAAGTTAAATTGCGAAGATCTTGAGGTTTCGTTAAAGTGCGTGTCCATGGCGGCCTGACAAATTTCGATGTTTCGCCATGAAAAAGGAAGTTGTTGTAACTTAGACATACAATGTCCAATCTGCACCAAACTTCACATGTTGGATGAGACTTTTGACCTGAACAGATCTAAATGCCAATATTCAGTTATAGCCATAGCGCCACATGCTGGCAACAGGAAGTGACATATTTTACGCTGAGACAAACTACTCCTAGAGATTTTTTGACATTAATGTATTTTTGTGGTCAGTCTAATCTAAAGGCCTGTGTACTGTTAAATTGTTGCAATCTTGAGTTTTTGTTAAAGAGCGTGTCCATGGCAAAAATGACAAAATTTGATGTCTCGCCACAGCAAGAGAAGTTGTTGTAACTCGGGCATAAAATGTTTGATCTTCCCCAAACTTCACATGTTCGATAAGAGTGCAGCCCTGAACACATCTGAAGGCAAATATTCCATTATAGTGATAGCGCCACCTGCTGGCAACAGGAAGATTTGCACATATATGGAATAAATATTGATATATTCTACTTATATTTATGAGTTTAAACGCATATTTCTCACCGTTCACCTATTTACTAGAGCCACTCGCTGCCGGTGAGCCCGGGTGCGAGGGCCCGTTCATCGCTGCTTGCAGCTTTAATTATTATTATTATTATTATTATTATTATTATTATTATTATTATTATTATTATTATTCTCTAAGATCAATCGCATTTTTGAGAGCCTAAACATTCTCGAAAAGTCATGAAACTTTGCACACACCTCAGAACTGGCAAAAATTTATGTCTGATATGGGTTTCAGAAGTGGGTGTGGCAAAATGGCTCGACAGCGCCACCTATACACGTTCAACGGTGTGCGCCTCGAGCTACGTTTCACGTACATGTATGAAAATTGGTATACACATGTATCTCTCCAATACCTACAAAAAAGTATCTTGGAGCAAAATCCGAAACCCAACAGGAAGTCAGTTATTTTTAATTTTATGAGCAAATTTTGTGCCATTTTTGTCATTTCCATGCGTTGTATTTTAACGAACTCCTCCTAGAGATTAATTCAGATCAACACCAAAGTTGGTATGCCTAATCTAAAGGCCTTTGCGATGTTAAATTGCGAAGAGTTTGAGTTTTCGTTAAAGGGCGTGTCCGTGGCGGCCTGGCGAATTTCGATGATTCGCCATGAAAAATGAAGTTGCTATAACTCAGACATACAATGTCCAATCTGCCCCAAACTTCACATGTTTGATGAGACTCCGAACCTGAACAGATTGACATGCCCATATTCAGTTATAGTCATAGCGCCACCTATTGGCAACAGGAAGTGACATATTTTACACTGCGACTAGCTACTCCTAGAAATTTTATGACATCAATGTCTTTTTTGTGGTCAGTCTAATCTAAAGGCCTGTGCGATGTTAAGTTGTGAAGATCTTGAGTTTTTGTTAAAAGGCGTGTCCATGGCGCCGTGACGAAATTCGATGTCTCGCCATGGGAATAAAAGATGTTATATCTCAGGCATAAAATGTCCGATCTTCCCCAAACTTCACATGAGTGATAAGAGTCCTGGCCTGAACACATCTGTAGGCCAATATTCCATCGGGTGTGGCAAAATGGCTTGATAGCGCCACCTATACACTTTCAACATAGTGCGCCTCAAGCTCCGTTTCACGTACATGTACAAAAATCGGTACACACATGTAACACACCAATACCTACAAAAAGTCTCTTGGAACGAAATCCGAATCCAAACAGGAAGTTGGTTATTTAGAATTTTCTCTGCAAAATTGGCATTGTTTTTGCCATTTTCAGGGGTTGTACTTTAACGAACTCCTCCTAGAGATTTACTCAGATCAACACCAAACTTGGTCAGTGTAATCTAAAGGCCTTTGCGATGTTAAATTGCGAAGATTTTGAGTTTTCGTTAAAGGGCGTGTCCGTGGCGGCCTGGCGAATTTCGATGATTCGCCATGAAAAATGAAGTTGCTATAACTCAGACATACAATGTCCAATCTGCCCCAAACTTCACATGTTTGATGAGACTCCGAACCTGAACAGATTGACATGCCCATATTCAGTTATAGTCATAGCGCCACCTATTGGCAACAGGAAGTGACATATTTTACACTGCGACTAACTACTCCTAGAAATTTTATGACATCAATGTTATTTTTGTGGTCAGTCTAATCTAAAGACCTGTGTGATGTTTAGTTGTGAAGATCTTGAGTTTTCGTTAAAAGGCGTGTCCATGGTGCCGTGACGAAGTTTGATGTGTCGCCATGGGAATAAAAGATGTTATAACTCAGGCATAAAATGTCCGATCTTGCCCAAACTTCACATGTGTGATAAGGGTCCTTGCCTGAACAGATCTGAAGGCCAATATTCCATTGGGTGTGGCAAAATGGCTCGATAGCGCCACCTATACACTTTCAACAGAGTGCATATACACTTTTAACGGAGTGCGCCTCAAGCTATGTTTCACGTACATGTACAAAAATCGGTACACACATGTAACACACCAATATCTACGAAAAAGTCTCTTGGTACAAAATCCGAATCCAAACAGGAAGTCAGTTATTTAGAATTTTCTCTGCAAAATTGGTGTTGTTTTTGGCATTTTCAGGGGTTGTACTTTAACGAACTCCTCCTAGAGATTTATTCAGATCAACATCAAACTTGGTCAGTTAAATCTAAAGGCCTTTGCGAAGTTAAATTGGGAAGATCTTGAGGTTTCGTTAAAGGGAGTGTCCATGGCGGCCTGACAAATTTCGATGTTTCGCCATGAAAAAGGAAGTTGCTGTAACTCAGACATACAATGTCCAATCTGCCCCAAACTTTGAATGTTAGATAAGACTTCTGCCCTTAACAGATCTACATGCCCATATTCAATTATAGTCATAGCGCCACCTGCTGGCAACAGGAAGTGACATATTTTACGCTGAGACAAACTACTCCTAGAGATTTTTTGACATTAATGTATTTTTGTGGTCAGTCTAATCTAAAGGCCTGTGTACTGTTAAATTGTGGCAATCTTGAGTTTTTGTTGAAGAGCGTGTCCATGGCAAAAATGACAAAATTTGATGTCTCGCCACAGCAAGGGAAGTTGTTGTAACTCGGGCATAAAATGTTTGATCTTCCCCAAACTTCACATGTTCGATAAGAGTGCAGCCCTGAACACATCTGAAGGCCAATATTCCATTATAGTGATAACGCCACCTGCTGGCAACAGGAAGATTTGCACATATATGGAATAAACATTGATATATTCTACTTATATTTATGAGTTTAAACGCATATTTCTCACCGTTCACCTATTTACTAGAGCCACTCGCTGCCGGTGAGCCCGGGTGCGAGGGCCCGTTCATCGCTGCTTGCAGCTTTAATTATTATTATTATTATTATTATTATTATTATTATTATTATTATTATTATTATTATTCTTCTCTAAGATGAATCGCATTTTTGAGAGCCTAAACATGCTCGAAAAGTCATGAAACTTTGCACACACCTCAGAACTGGCGAAAATTTACGTCTGATATGGGTTTCAGAAGTGGGTGTGGCAAAATGGTTCGACAGCGCCACCTATACACGTTCAACGGTGTGCGCCTCAAGCTACGTTTCACGTACATGTATGAAAATTGGTATACACATGTATCTCTCCAATACCTACAAAAAAGTCTCTTGGAGCAAAATCCGAAACCCAACAGGAAGTCGGTTATTTTTAATTTTATGAGCAAATTTTGTGTCATTTTTGTCATTTCCATGCGTTGTATTTTAACGAACTCCTCCTAGAGATTAATTCAGATCAACACCAAAGTTGGTATGCCTAATCTAAAGGCCTTTGCGATGTTAAATTGCGAAGATTTTGAGTTTTCGTTAAAGGGCGTGTCCGTGGCGGCCTGGCGAATTTCGATGATTCGCCATGAAAAATGAAGTTGCTATAACTCAGACATACAATGTCCAATGTGTCCAAAACTTCACATGTTTAATAAGACTCCAGACCTGAACAGATTGACATGCCCATATTCAGTTATAGTCATAGCGCCACCTATAGGCAACAGGAAGTGACATATTTTACACTGCGACTAACTACTCCTAGAAATTTTATGACATCAATGTCTTTTTTGTGGTCAGTCTAATCTAAAGGCCTGTGCGATGTTAAATTGTGAAGATCTTGAGTTTTCGTTAAAAGGCGTGTCCATGGCGCCATGACGAAGTTCGATGTCTCGCCAAGGGAATAAAATATGTTATAACTCAGGCATAAAATGTCCGATCTTCCCCAAACTTCACATGTGTGATAATAGTCCTGGCCTGAACACATCTGTAGGCCAATATTCCATCGGGTGTGGCAAAATGGCTCGATAGCGCCACCTATACACTTTCAACGGAGTGCACCTCGAGCTATGTTTCACATACATGTACAAAAATTGGTACACACATGTAACACACCAATACCTACAAAAAAGTCTCTTGGTACGAAATCCTAATCCCAACAGGAAGTCGGTTATTTTGAATTTTCCCTGCAAAATTGGTGTTGTTTTTGCCATTTTCAGGGGTTGTACTTTAACGAACTCCTCCTAGAGATTTATTCAGATGAACACCAAACTTGGTCAGTGTAATCTAAAGCCATTTGCGATGTTAAATTGCGAAGGACTTGAGGTTTCGTAAAAGGGCGTGTCCATGGTGGTCTGACAAATTTCGATGTTTTGCCATGAAAAAGGAAGTTGCTGTAACTCAGACATACAATGTCCAATCTGCCCCAAACTTCACATGTTGGATGAGACTCTTGACCTGAACAGATCTACATGCCAATATTCAGTTATAGTCATAGCGCCACCTATTGGCAAGAGGAAGTGAAATATTTTACACTGCGACAAACTACTCCTAGAAATTTTATGACATCAATGTTATTTTTGTGGTCAGTCTAATCTAAAGACCTGTGCGATGTTTAGTTGTGAAGATCTTGAGTTTTCGTTAAAAGGCGTGTCCATGGCGCCGTGACGAAGTTTGATGTGTCGCCATGGGAATAAAAGATGTTATATCTCAGGCATAAAATGTCCGATCTTGCCCAAACTTCACATGTGTGATAAGGGTCATGGCCTGAACAGATCTGATGGCCAATATTCCATTGGGTGTGGCAAAATGGCTCGATAGCGCCACCTATACACTTTCAACTGAGTGCATATACACTTTCAATGGAGTGCGCCTCAAGCTATGTTTCACGTACATGTACAAAAATCGGTACACACATGTAACACACCAATATCTACGAAAAAGTCTCTTGGTACGAAATCCGAATCCAAACAGGAAGTCAGTTATTTAGAATGTTCTCTGCAAAATTGGTGTTGTTTTTGGCATTTTCAGGGGTTGTACTTTAACGAACTCCTCCTAGAGATTTATTCAGATCAACATCAAACTTGGTCAGTTAAATCTAAAGGCCTTTGTGAAGTTAAATTGGAAAGATCTTGAGATTTCTTTAAAGGGAGTGTCCATGGCGGCCTGACAAATTTCGATGTTTCGCCATGAAAAAGGAAGTTGCTGTAACTCAGACATACAATGTCCAATCTGCCCCAAACTTCACATGTTAGATAAGACTTATGCCCTTAACAGATCTACATGCCCATATTCAGTTATAGTCATAGCGCCACCTGCTGGCAACAGGAAGTGACATATTTTACGCTGAGACAAACTACTCCTAGAGATTTTTTGACATTAATGTATTTTTGTGGTCAGTCTAATCTAAAGGCCTGTGTAATGTTAAATTGTGGCAATCTTGAGTTTTTGTTAAAGAGCGTGTCCATGGCAAAAATGACAAAATTTGATGTCTCGCCACAGCAAGAGAAGTTGTTGTAACTCAGGCATAAAATGTTTGATCTTCCCCAAACTTCACATGTTCGATAAGAGTGCAGCCCTGAACACATCTGAAGGCCAATATTCCATTATAATGATAGCGCCATCTATTGGCAACAGGAAGATTGGCACATATATGGAATATACTTTCATATATTCCACTTATATTCATGACATTAAATGCATATTTCTCACCGTTCACCTTTTTACTAAAGCAACTCGGTGGTGGTGAGCCCGGGTGCGAGGGCCCATTCATCGCTGCTTGCAGCTTTAATTAGGGCCCGAGCACCGAGGTGCGAGGACCCTCTTGTATCTGTTTTGTTTATTATTATTATTATTATTATTATTATTCTCCCGAATGAATCACATTTTTGAGGGCTTAAACATGCTCAAAAAGTCATGAAACTTTGCACACGCGTCAAACCTGGTGAAAACTTTCGTCTGATATAGGATTCAGAAGAGGGTGTGGCAAAATGGCTCGACAGCGCCACCTATACTAAGAAAATCAACAGCCTTCCAGCTATGTTTCACGTACATGCACGAAAATTGGCACACATATGTAACACACCAATACCTACAAAAAAGACTCTTGGAGCAAAATTCTAAACCCAACAGGAAGTCGGTTATTTTTTATATTATGAGCAAATTTTGTGTAATTTTGGTCATTTCCATGTGGGCCCGTTCATCGCTGCTTGCAGCTTTAATTTGCACATGTATTTGCAGCAGCAAGCCATTATGTGCTGATGATCATGGCCTTTGATAGATATGTAGCTATATGTAATCCACTGCGATACTCAGCTATAATGACCAATAAAATGGTGGTTAAACTATCAGCATTAGCTTGGGGGGTTTCAGTAATTACAGTGACAATTGTGATAGGACTCACTGTACGCCTGTCTCGCTGCAAACATAAAATTGAAAGCCCTTTCTGTGATAATGCCTCACTTTTTAAACTGTCCTGTGAGGACAGTGTGGCTATTTATAATGTGTATGGATTAATTTCTACTGTGGTTATCTTTATTTTCTCACTTGGGTCTGTATTTATTACATATGGAAAAAATACTGCAGTGTGTATAACCAGCAAAAGCAAAGCACTCAATAGTAAAGCCTTAAAAACATGTGGCACACACATAGCTGTTTATATAATCATGTTTGTTTCTTGTGCCATCATGGTTTTTTTCCATCGTTCTCCTCAATACTCTGAAAATAGGAAACTGGCTAGTGTAATGTTCCATATTGTACCACCAGGGCTAAATCCTTTAGTATATGGTTTACAAACCAAAGAGATAAGACAAAGGACATTTAAACTTTGCTGTAGCTAATGTCAATTTAGTTTTTATTCCAATGTTTGAAATTAGAAAAAAATAAATAAATACAACTTTAATAAATATATGGCTGAGTAGTATTTTGAAAAAAATTAATTAGCAGAGATCTGTCTTATTTATTTGTTTGTTTATTTATTTACGAAACTTGATTTAAGTGAATAATAATTTACCATTTGTACTTTGTTTTACAATATGTGCCCTTTAGAAAGTACTGGGTAATATAAAGTAACTACATGGGTAACGTTAGATTTAGGGATAGATTCAGGATTAGTTAAGTTATCACCCAGTTATTGTACCATGATAAATACATGCTTACATTTAGTCATTTTGCAGATACTTATGTACATGTGGGACAAAATGGTAAAATAAAGTGCTAGCAATTCATAACAATTGATGTACTTTGTATAAAACATGTTCTTCCATTAATTTATTTTTGCACTAGGTGCACCTTCATTAACCAGCAGTGGCTAACTGGACCATGCTTTACCAGACAAAAATCTTATGCCCTTGCTATTCTGACAAACACAACACACACCTACACACCTAGGTAACAAGAGCAAAGTGCTAAACACTATTAGAATATATCTAGCCATGGTCATACCATCAAGCTAAATAATTAGTTTACCCTCTTGGGTAATGACAGCATAGAAAACATCTTTGAATCAGTTATTAAAAGGCAAAGACAACAAAATATTTCTTCAGAGTTACAGTAAAACTTAAGATTAATAGATTTCGAGTCACAATTTAAGCGAATATCATTTATGATCTTAATGAGTGCTGTCTCTGTGCTGTGATGCGATTGAAAACCAGAAAATTGTCTAGGTATCCATTTGAGTAACTATTTGTTCAGCTGATTAAAAACTACGTTTTCTATAATTTTGCCTATAAAAGGAAGATTAGATATTGGTCTAAAATTGCTCAAAATGGTGTTATCAAGATTGCTCTTTTTCAGGAGGGGCTTAACAACTGCAGTTTTTAAGGAGTTTGGAAATGTCCCAGAGATAAGTGAGGCATTCACCACTTCTAAAAGATCTGCTTCTAAGCAGTTAAGCACATTTTTGAAAAAAGATGTGGGAAGTGTGTCAAGATAGCAGGTTGACGATTTTAGGTGCTGCACTATGACTTCCAGAATTTTGCTATCAATTGTTCAAAAACAGACATAGTATATTGTTGATATTGTGGCCTAATCTGTCTGACCTCTGCATTACTTGAGGATGTGCTAATCGCCTTCCCGATATTGATGATCTTCTCAGAAAAGAAGAATGCAAACTCATTGCATTTGCTGTCTGAGAGCATTTCACTGGGAATCTGACTTGGGGGGGGGGGGTTGTCAGTCTCTCAACAGTGGCAAAAAGAGTACGAGTGTTATTTAAGTTACTGTTTATAAGGTTTGAGAAGAAATTCTGTCTAGCTGTGGCTAGTTTCACATTAAAAGCATGAGGGCTGTCTTTATAGATGCTATAGTGAATTTCAAGTTCTGTCTTCCGCCACATCCGCTCGGCTTTTCTGCATTGTCTTTTCATAGTCTGAACTGCTGTTGAACTTCTCCTGATTTCTATCTGTTTGTTTTCTTACTGACTATGATTGGAGCAATATCATCAATAACATTCTTAACTTTTGAGTTGAAGGAATCAAGCAGAATATCAAAAGAGTCTGCAGAAATGCTTGGTGTTAAAGATATAACCTCCATAAATAATACAATCTATCGATCTAGATTCAGTTGTAGCAGAGATCAAAATATCAAAGAAAATACAGACGTGATCAGATAGTGCTATGTCCTTAATCATCAGTAGGGGTCTAAACATTTCATCCACTGTTATTAAGTCTAGAATGTGTCCACCTTTGTGTGTGGGTCCATGCACATGCTGAGTCAAGTCAAAAGTGTTTAGAACCGCTATCATTTCTTTTGTAGTTTTGTTTTCTGCATTGTCTATGTGAATATTAAAATCTCCTGCAAAAGAAAAACAGTCAAACTCTGAGGAAATCATTGATAACATTTCTGTGACCTCTTCAAGGTTGGATAGTATTTTGGAGATCTGTAAATAATAAACAGAATGCGTGGAGCACCTTTCAGCACAATCCCTAGATATTCAAAAGACAAGTATTGATGAAATGAAACTTGCTTGATAAGTTAGGAGAGGCTGCTTCATTTAGGTCTGTTGCACTGCAGCTGTCTTCTAGCCATGTTTCATTTAGAAACATAAAATCCAGATTGTTTGTGGTTATAAAGTCATTGATTAGAAACGATTTATAGTTTTTAGTGTATAGTATTTTTAGTGAGCGAATGTTTAAAGATGCTAACTTGATGGCTGTGCTTTGTGTCTTTACATCAATCGTAGTTTGATTCATAATAGGCCGCAGATTAGATGAGTTTGCTCTTCGGCTTGAGATGGCCTTAGACTTTCTTTCACGTGATAAAACTGAAATAGAGAAAGATACAGGCACACTGGGTTCCCGCTTGTTCTGTAGGCATTTGTGAATGTTGCTGTTATTATAGCGGGGACCCAACACCTATCACTGAGAGCTGCTATCAGTTGTTTTTGGTTCACCTTCAGCAGATAGATGGTTTGGGCCCTGGCGTTGTGGCAGCAGTCGGAGAGCTCTCACAGGAGCAGGGCCCATAGGCTTTAGAGGTTGAAGGGCCCGCCAATATTTAAAACTTTATAAATGAAAATAACTGGCTTCTGGTGGCGGTCGGCGCGCGTTCATGGAGATGGACGCTGGCGTATAACGTAGGATGTAGCCCAGTTATTTTCGTTTATAAAGTTTTAAATGTGTATATTTTTACGACAAAACCACACGGATTACCCTCAGAAGGCCTTTGTTTATTCCCCTGGAGCCAGATGGATTACTTTTGTGAAGGATGCATGCACATTTTGGGACTTCAACGATGTGGACCCCATAACTTGACATTATAACCACTGAAAGATTGAAGACATTTTCTAAAATAACTGAAAGTGTGTTTGTCTGAAAAAAGATTGACATATGCATCTCGAACGGCTTGAGGGTGAGTAAATCATGGCTTAAATATCATTTTTGGGTGAACTATCCCTTTAAAATGTTTTAATTTAGCCACATACAATTTGATGGGTTAGTACTTGGAAAAGCAACAGCAGTTTCTTGGATCAAAGGAACCAAAATAACATGTGTGACAGGCTTTCATCTTAATGTGCAACACATCAATAGGCTTTAGGTTGCTGTATAGGTAGCTGCTACTGGGAGAAAATAATTTAAGCCTAAAGTACCTACCCTCATTGGCAGCTGTCTGAGAACTGTCACTTTCAAGTGAATCTAAGAATGACAGAGAGGAAAACTAGTTAACAGTAATGAATATGATGTAGACTTAATTGTTTGGCTGACTCAATTCTATTTTCCTACAAACCTTCCTCCTCATTGTTGACCCTCGAAATCGCCTCAATTACAGCCCTATCATAGTTAACATTCATCAATTCACACAGCTCCTTTACAGAGACAGACATCCTGAAGGAAGGGAGAAAAACAGATCAGAAAAAATATGGCGCTATGCCCAGTCAACATTGTTTCACTTCACTTCGGAAATCCGTGCGTTAACATCTTCACAATAAAAACGTAGCAAGATAACTCTAGTGCTGGACATTCTCAGCCTCTGGCAAGCGGTGATAGCAGTATGAGTGAGGCATGTTCTAGTGACAATCATGACAGTAGCATTACAGGCTATAATTTGATCAGTTTGACTAAGAAAAAAAAAGTTTGAATCTTATCAATGAGACCGAGTTTATTTACATACTAGCAAGCAAACTAATCTGTGAAGAACTAGATTAGAACTAAACTCTGGAGAGCTTCAATGTCGTACTTTCGTCAGCCAGGTTCACAAATATAAAAATAAATAAAAATATTCGGTGACAATTACTTCGTCTAGACCATTTACCGATAAATAATAGTTGTGAATATATAATAAACGTGAGAACAGTTGTCAAAAACAAACGTTTGCTGATACTTTACCTCACAGTGTTATTCGGCTATCCAGTGCTGAGCTTCGAAGAAACTTCACGAGACCGGCGAGATGCTTCCACAGGGCGGGAGATACGCGGCGTGATTGACAGCTTTGACAACAAATGGATATACATGAAAATCAGATGACATGATTTCACAACTTTTATATTGGCCATTTAGATATGTGAAGCATACTGTATACGAAAATGAACCTTGACATTCAATTCGTCGAAAAATCTCAAAATCGGCAAAATGGACATACATGGTTTTCATCGGACAGCGACAATAAATACCTAGTAGTACACTGTTAAAGATTTGACCGTAAAGTCACAGTGAATATCTGTAAACTAGTTACATTACTTTTACAGTAAATTACTTTATCATTTTCACACTAAATAATTGTGAATTGACAGTTGTATACTGTATACTGTATACACAGCTCATACTGTGATTTAGCAGTATTCTGCTGTAGAATTACAGTGTAAACTGAAATAGTGATGCAAATCAGTAGCCAGTAATATGCTTTTAATTTACTATAACATGTATTGTTAATTAAAAAAAAAAATGTATAATATAATTTTAAAATGTATTGTTAATTTGTTATAAAATACTGTAATTTTTTAATTTGATCTTTTAACCCATCAATAACCTATAACACTGAAAAGATATGTTCAATTCAAATAAACCAAAACAATCAATTTTACACATTTATTTTGCAGTTTAATTAATCTTGTCTAATCTTTCCAGCAAAGAGGTTCAGATGTTTATGCTTCTCTCCATTGAATCAGGACACACTATAGAACATATTAAGGGATTATTTTACTACATGATCACATCTAACTTACTTATCACAAAGCCAGAGTTTGGTTTGTCCTTTCTGGTTTTGGAACATTGCTTACACACTAGATTGACATATATTCAAAATCAATGAGTTTCCTGATCAGTGTACAGACTTGCAGGTTGATATGTACTCTCTGCCTCTCTGAGCTTGTGCCTGTCTCTGGATTGATGCCCATGAAGTACCTATAAACAAAAAGTCAGAGAGGAAAGCTCTTAGTTTCTTTCAAGTGGGATGAAAAAGGTTTCAGTTCCCAGTCACCTCCTTCAGTGGGTCACTGCTGTTACAGTACAGACCAAGAAGGTTCAATTCATGTTTATTTGTATAGCGCTTTTTACGATGCAAATCATTACAAAGCAACTTTACAGAAAATTAAGTTTCTACAATATTTAGTAGTAGCTTATCAGTGGTGACTGTCAGTTTGTGTGCATATGACAGGATTTTTCAGAAAAAATTATACAAGACGTAGTCAACCAGATGATGAACATTATTAACAGCAATTATTATATGATGCAATCACACTTGTAGCAATATTTGTTAGTTCTGTTTGTTGATTCAGGGTAAGCATCATCTGAGGTCCTCTGAGGGGTCCGCATCATCTCTTCTCAGGTGTTCTGGATCCAGACTGGAGCTTGTGTATATCCTAGTTATACACAAAACAGAGAAACAAATAGATACATTATTAGCGTAGCTGCTGTTCCAACAAAGTAAAATTAATTAGTTTAACCCAAGCTAAAGAATAAGAATGCGCATTTGATCAGATGCAACTGCAGTCACAATTTAAGAGATGCATTATTCGAATGCTTGGCGAAAGAGATGCGTTTTTAATCTAGATTTAAACAGAGAGAGTGTGTCTGAACCCCGAACATTATCAGGAAGGCTATTCCAGAGTTTGTCAGCCAAATGTGAAAAAGCTCTACCTCCTTTTAGTGGACTTTGCTATCCTAGGAACTACCAAAAGTCCAGCGTTTTGAGACCTTAGGGAGCATGATGGATTGTAAAGTGGTATAAGGCTAGTTAGGTACACAGGAGCTAAACCATTTAGGGCCTCATAGGTAAGTAATGATAATTTGTAACTGATACGGAACTTAATAGGTAGCCAGTGAAGAGACTGTAAAATTGGGATAATATGATCATATTTTCTTGACCTGGTAAGGACTCTAGCCACTGCATTTTGGACTACCTGTAGCTTGTTTATTGAAGATGCAGGACAACCATCTAGAAGTGTGTTACAATAGTCCAGTCTAGAGGTCATGAATGCATGACCTAGCTTTTCAGCATCAGAAACAGGTAACATGTTTCGTAGCTTGGCAATGTTTCTAAGATGGAATAATGCAGTTTTTGTAACATGGGAAATTTAGTTTTCAAAAGACAAGTGGCAGTCTAATATAACACCCAGAGTTTTGACTGTAGAGGAAGTAACAGTACATCCATCTAGTTGCAAATTGTAATCTACAAGATTCTGTGTACTGTTTTTTGGTCCAATAATTAATATATCTGTCTTATCTGAATTGAATAGGAGAAAATTATTGGTCATCCAATCTCTTACATTTTTAACAAACTCTGTTAGCTTAGATAATTTAGAAGTTTCATCTGTTCTCGTTGAGATATATAGCCGAGTATCATCAGCATAACAGTGGAAACTAATCCCGTATTTTCTAATAATATTACCAAGGGGCAGCATATTTTGAAAATAGAAGGGGACCTAGGACGGATCCTTGTGGCACTCCATATTTTACTGGTTATAAATGAGATGACTCCCCATTTAAATAAACAAAATGGTAGCACTCAGACAGGTAGGATCTAAACCATCTTAGAGCCTGCCCTTGAATACCTGTATAGTTTTGTAATCTATCTATGAGTATGTCATGATCTATGGTGTTGAACGCAGCACTAAGGTCAAGTAAAACTAGCAATGAGATGCAGCCTTCATCTGACGCAAGAAGCAGGTCATTTGTAATTTTAAGGTGACAAAACAAGGTGATATTAACCCTAACCATTTAAATAACAACAGCTTTAAAACATTTTCCATCACACATTCCATCACACAAACACACAGTCAAGAATAGTCCTGCAACAAAGTAGAGGTGTGTGATTTATACAGGCAGAGCATTTACACACAACAGTGTTCATCATTTTATATGTACTGTTTCACCAAAACTGGATTGCAATATCATGGTTTTCAAAAAAACATACTGTAGCTACACAGTACTGAATTATGCTATTGAGCTAGCTGGACACTACGCATTAGTAGTCAATAGGCGATGGCTTGTGTCGAGAATTATGATTGATGAGACCTTTGACCTATGAATTATTTCCAGATGTGCCCTTTGACCTATGAATTATGTCCAGATGCGCCCCATCCGGCATGCGTGAAATTGATCCGTCATGCTTTGAGTTCCGGGAGGTGATGTTGTTTGTTCAGCGACCAAATTATGAATGAGTTCAGCTGAAGAATTTGTATGAAGATTATATGGATCGTTTCCATATTCGGACTCTTCTGGACGCGTTTGTGTGTTACGCGAGCGCGGTATCAGGTTGCAGCCTGTAATGCTCGAGTGCGCGCTCTCACTGTGTGTGTGCGTATGTGTGCCTGTAAACTGTGATAAAACAAGTACGTTTTGTTGAAGGATAAATATAATAAATGATTTTAACAGTTCGTGAGATCATGTGTGTCTGTGTGTGTGTGTGTGTGTATGCATTTAATATGCCGTTTATATAAAACAATTCTCAACGTATTAATAAACTGCGAATAAACCAATAAAAATATATACTCCCCAAACATTATTTTAAAGTGTCCCTAGCGCAAGTGCTAAGATTCCTCACAATGAGTTTCACAACATTTTGTCTTGTTTAAACTAATCAGTGGCGGGAGCCTTCTATTTCACTCTCTTTAACAGCATGTATGTACGCATGCTCCTGTCATTTCGGTCCGCTGCAAAAGATAAAGTGGATAAGTAGAGAAAACATTTTAAATGCACTACATCTCTTACGACTGAGCGATATTACTTTAATGTTTAAATAAACAGACTCCCTTTACATCTGTTGTCCGGCGGTTCTTGTTTATTTGCGATTAGTATTCCCCAGAGCTGTGACTTTTCTGAAGCTGTAGAGTGAGGTAGGTGACATTCGACGTGATTGCTAGCCCCAAAAGGCAAGCCCTGTGATCTAAATGCTTATTCAGACATCCGCAGAACCATAAACATTTTATTACCTAGCACAGATCTGTCCTTAAGGTATGTAAACACATAGCTATTCTAACCGTGACGAAACACCTTATGTTTTTGTCGTCACGCAGGATACAATCACAGCTTCAAAGGGACTATGAAAACACGCTGTGTTTTCACATATGGTATAGCGAGAACAAAAATATTTCACAGCTGCAGGATGAGAATCTGCACCATAGAGCTCGGCCACCATCTAGCGGTTATTTATAAAATTACACTCTTTGGGCGAGATGTGGTAAAAACAAGTAAGTTTTGTTGATGTATAAATATAATAAATGATTTAACAGATCGTGAGATCATGTGTGTCTGTGTGTGTGTGTGTGTGTGTGTGTGGATGTGGATGTGTATGCATTTAATATGACGTTTATATAAAACAATTCTCAACGTATTAATAATCTAAGAATTAACCAATAAAAATATATACTCCCCAAACATTATTTTAAAGTGTCCCTAGCGCAAGCGCTAAGATTCCTCACAATGAGTTTCACAACATTTTGTCTTGTTTAAACTAATCAGTGGCGGGAGCCTTCTATTTCACTCTCTTTAACAGCATGTATGTACGCATGCTCCTGTCATTTCGGTCCGCTGCAAAAGATAAAGTGGATAAGTAGAGAAAACGTTTTAAATGCACTACATCTCTTACGACTGAGCGATATTACTTTTAATGTTTAAATAAACAGACTCCATTTACATCAGTTGTCCGGCGGTTCTTGTCTATTTGCGATTAGTATTCCCCAGAGCTGTGACTTTTCTGAAGCTGTAGAGTGAGGTAGGTGACATCCGACATGATTGCTAGCCCCAAAAGGCAAGCCCTGTGATCTAAATGCTTATTCAGACATCCGCAGAACCATAAACATTTTATTACCCAGCACAGATCTGTCCTTAAGGTATGTAAACACATAGCTATTCTAACCGTGACGAAACACCTTATGTTTTTGTCGTCACGCAGGATACAATCACAGCTTCAAAGGGACTATGAAAAGACACTGTGTTTTCACATATGGTATAGCAAGAACAAAAATATTTCACAGCTGCAGGATGAGAATCTGCACCATAGAGCTCGGCTGCCATCTAGCGGTTATTTATAAAATTACACCCTACGTGTGAACTGTGACGTTCATGGTTTAAAGTTTATTCAATATGAAAACAAATATTTTGTCAGTTATTCATGAAGACTTAAATGTGCTATTCTTCCATTTAAATCTAAACGTTTTAAAAACTCAATATTTATAAGACAATTGATAGAACTTTCACAGCAGCAGGATGAGAATCTGTACCGTAGAGCTCGGATGCCCTCTCGAGGATATTTATAAAATGTGTATACAAACCATCGCAAGATTTGGTCTATTCACAGTTTAAAAGTATAATATTCACTACGAAAAACAAATATCCTGCGTGGTAATCTCAAATAGCTTTAATATGCTATTTTTCCATAAAATGTAAACGCCATGCAATATTAATCTAGGAGATCTCCAAGGCTCTATAAAAGTAGACACGCCCCTCGCCGGATAGTTTAAAAAGTCAAACCCTTCTGAGATCCATTCATTTTCTGATCGTATTTTGAACGACTGAGCTTTTATTTTCCCCCGAGACGCTATGGAACGCCAAGGTGGGTTAAATTATTTATTAAAAAAACAGATATAATTTGAATTTAAGGATTAAAGGGTTGATTAGACATTTTCCATTTGCTCTCTTTTTTAATAGATTTAATCTTATAGGATACACGGAGAAAAATGCTTTTAGCCAGATTAATAAATGTAAGTAAATCTCTTTTCCGATGTTTAATACACGGATAATGTTACGCGAGAATATGATTTTCATTTAATTGTTTATATTTTTGTAGTGGCAGCACAGCTGATCGATGAAAATGGTGGTAAAGTAATTTATTTATACTTGTAAAGATGACCTTTTAACTGCACATTTGACTCTTTTGGTCAGTATTCGAACATCTGTTGTTATGGACCAAAGTCAGAGATATTAGCGCATAGCCATACACTGGATTAAGTTCTGTGAGACTATTCATCCATTTTTAATTTTTAAATACCTGAGTTAGAATACTTACATGTGCTTATCTATAGATAATGTACCTATGGTTGAGGACCCAGCTTCGCAAAACGGTAAAGTAGATATTTCATACTTTTAAACTTAATTTTCTAACTAAACAGCACGTACTTTTGTGACGTATTCGAGTATCCGCTATTATGCATCAGAGTCAGCGATGATGTTTACACAGAGCTGAATTACTTTTTTTCCTTATGTTTATCTATAGAAGATGTCCGCATGATTGAAGGGGAAGTCTCGCAAAATGATAACTTATTTATTTTATACTTTTAAAATGAATCTTTCTTCTGACTTTGTATATATTTTTAAATAAGTAGGCCTACAACATAGTTGTTTTTCATTATTTATAACAGAGGTGCAACTCATATGGGAAACGGGTACCCAGAATGGTAAGACAAAAGCAGTATATATTTTAAAAATTCGATATTTCTTTTGACTTTCTACACTTGCTCTAATTGTGAACGGAACAGTATCGGTTTTTGTTTGTAACTGTTAGCTGTAGCTAAATACTCAGATTTGTATGATGAGAACTTAGTTATAACAGAAATTATTTTCTTTATTTTCTAGAGTTGCTTCGTGTAATTACACAGCCTAATTTCGTGGACGTGACTCAGGACGAGGGTGAAAATGATGACCGCACTGGTCCTAGCAACGCTACCAATAGCAGAAACCCATCACATAGCCCCTTGAGAAAGAAAAGGACGGTTGTATCAGTCCAACCATCACAGAGAGCAAATTCACATACAGGTAATTAATTATTAAATTATTAAATTATCCGTAAGATAATATGGTTCCAACTTTTGGTGCAATTTATTTATTTATTATATTTATTATGATAAATATAATACTAATTGTTGTTATTATTAATATTTTATTTATAGGTTATTTATTTATTTATTTTTTATTAGTTTATTTATTTATTTATAATTATTTTTTTATCAATTATTTATTTATTCATTTATTTATTTTTATTTATTTATTTAATTTTTATTTATGTAATTTTTTATAATTTATTTATTTGTTTATTCTATTTATGTATTTACTTATTTATTTATTTTATTTTTTATTTATGCAATCTTTTAATTTAATTTATTTATTTATTTTGTTTTGTATTTATTTACTTATTTATCTATGTATTTTTTTTTTCATTGTTTATTCACAACGTTTTAACCTCTGATTATTCTATACAGTTAGCACGGCAGAGTCTGTCAGATCCGCTGACGATGCTGTGCCAGAGATAGATCAAGGTATGGTTGCATAATGTATTTAGATTATATTTTTTCAAGATTTTGTTAAATCAAAGAAAATTGATTCTTATAACTGTAAATATTTAAAATGGTAATGGATATTACAATTTTCATCTGCTAATTATTTAAACTACTGGTATTCTTTTCAGACGCTGTATCCAATGGTGTGGACAATGCCGCTAACTGGACTGATACTCAAATAAATGACTGGCAAAACGCTGATTGGTCGAGTGTTCGCAGCGACGATTCGGCACAGACGGGTAGGCAGACTCCGTACACTTCCGACGACGTGTCCGGGGAGGAGCCAGAATTAAGGTCCGAGTTACAACGTAATGATGGTCAGAATGATTCTGTAAATTAAAGAATTGCATCTTTGTTCGAAGAGTTGTTTGAAAGGCAGGACTCTATGTACAATGAGATTCTTAATAGGCAGGAGGCTTTCTTCGCTAAAAATAAATAGCAACGTGGACGCCAGACTTCATGAGCTTCAAGACAATCTACACCAGTCAATAGAGATTCGTCTGCAGTGGTTGCAAGAGCAAATGTCTGAAAATTACTCTTCGGTACAAGAGGTATTACAATCACAGCTAAGAGAGAGAACA
Source organism: Carassius carassius (assembly GCF_963082965.1). Taxonomy (NCBI): domain Eukaryota; kingdom Metazoa; phylum Chordata; class Actinopteri; order Cypriniformes; family Cyprinidae; genus Carassius; species Carassius carassius. The sequence goes on along the minus strand of NC_081790.1, from coordinate 19,476,100 downwards.
CTGATCGTACAGTTGCTGTGTGCAATTAATGGACGTCTTCAGCATCGATAGACAATGCTTTTGTAATTTTCTATATTAATACTGTTCCGTTTATGCATGCTGTACCTACCTACACTCTGTTGTATGCTATATACTTTCAATGTATCATGATTTATTTCATATTATCATTTGTATGTAATCTTTTTGCTGATATTTTTTAATTGTACTCGTAGTCTTCTCCTACACTTGATTTGTAGTTTTTCTATGTACCATGACATTTTGTGTGCCAGTTTTGTCGATTATCCTCATAAGAGCAATCTTAAATGATTTATATAAAGTCTAAAATGAACAAAAAGAGTTGTGAGAGAATGAGGCGAGATCCATAGACAGTATATAAACGGTGAGATCCGCGTGTCTGTCTGCTCTTAAAGGGACAGCAGCCAATAAAGCTTCCTGTCAGTAAAGTTAAAAGAACAATGGTTCCCGGGATTTTTGAGAACTGGAGCTTGTAGCCTAGAATTTTTCTTTCTAAATGATGTGAAAATCATCTTGTTTACTCACTCACAGAAAACAATATATTGATTTAAATTTTCTAAGACACTTTTTGTTGGTAAAAGTCATATGCGAGTAGGCGTCAACTACCATGAATATCATTGTGATTTACACCTGAGAAGACAAAGGCCTGCATAATGAGCTGCATAATGAGCCTCTCAGTCATCTGTGCCACTGTGAGTGAGGAGTTACAAGAGAGAATGTGAGAACGAAATAAATCTATATAATTTTATGTTTGTAGTTTATTAAGAATATATTTAATTATCCCACAACATAATTTAATATCCACTTGGGGGAGCAGTTAAACAGTTTATTAGAAACAATCAAAGCTGACTTTCAAACAAATTGTTTGGCATGCTTACTCCAGTCACACAATCCTTCAGAAATCCTTTTAACAATCTTATTTTCTACAAAAAAAAAAAAAAAAACGTTTGTTGTTATTATTATCATCATTATTATTAATGTTGAAAAGAGCTGAGAATATTTTGCTGGGTTTTAAGGGGGAATAAATGGAAAGAAAAGCATTGTTTTTACATTTGTTACAATTATCTATTTGTTACATTTATATTATTTATCAAGCTTTCGAAGGGTATAGTGTTGTATATTGTTATTGAAACTTCATAATGTTTCACTTGATTATACATTTAGTCAGGAATTATAGTTTGGAAAAAGTCTAACTAGTAAAACGTTTACACGTTATGTGAAAACTAGTACAAGTATATAAATAAATAAAAAGAAACTTACTCATGTTTATGATCTCTGCTGAATAAAGTGCTTCATTCTTTTTTTCTGAGGAAATCCATTTCTCAAATCCTCAACCACATCACATCTTTTTGGGGTGAATTATGTGTTATTCCTCTCATTGCTAAGCAAACAGTAAAATAAAAAAATACTTGAACAGTCTCGCTGCTTTTTCTTCTGTTATGGGCGTATTCAAGCCGCGCGCTTCAGTTTGAATCTGAATAGCGCGTTCGGTGCGGGGGCGTGGTCACATTAGATATAATGAAGGGAGACATGAAAAACAGACATCGCGTTGTTTTCATATGGATTACTTTATCACAGAATATCTGTTTTCGGCGGCACTTGTTTAGTTTAAAAATAGACATGTCAAGCTTTCTATAGATATCTCTCTCATGTATTTTCGTTGAGTATTCACGGAGTTACAGTTCATTTAAATGACGTGTTTGTAAAAGAAGATCAGCGCAGACAAAGGCTGCAGACAGCGCACCTTGTTTGTTATCTTTATTTTATAAGTGCACAAAGTTTTGTTGTTATTATGTCTGTATCCAAAAAAAAGTAGACCCTTTACAGATTCGATTGATGTATTGCTCTTATCTGTACGATTAAAACTGAAAGTGTAATTTAAGTTCTTTTCGGGGTTATCAGGAGAAAATGACTCAAAACGCGTATCCGCGTTAATCGACTTGATAGGGTTAAAGAACAAAGGGAACAGAGAAAATGACTCGCTGCTCTTGACTAAATAACTTTTGTAGCTTTAATAAGGATTAACTATTTAATTTATAGTTTATGCAGTGCAGACTGCATATAACTTTGATAACTTTATTAAATTTCTGTATATTTCCTAACTGTTAAGACAGGAAGGGCAGGAGTAATCATGACATTTATTATGGGTTTATGTTAGCATTGTTTTAAGTTTACTTAAATTAAAAACTGTTATATTTTTGAAGCCTAATAATAAATGTAAAAAAAATAAAAATAAATCAGTAGCTGTATTAATATCAGTAATACTGGCATTCATTCATAAAAAGATGCCATTTAAACAAGTATTTAAAATATACTGTCTTTATGTTGTTTCTACATTAATTTGATTAACTGTGAAATTATTACATTAAAAAATATATTAAAAACATACAAAAACATTTCTTTTTTTATTGCGATTAATTGCGATTAATCACAGAAAAAATGTGTGATTAATCCAGTTAAAGTTTTTAATCGATTGACAGCACTAATATATATATATATATATATATATATAAATAATTATAAATAAAAGAACTATATAAATATATATATATATCTATATATATATATACATATATATATATATATTACAATGGATGTCGGGGGTGTCCATAGCTGTCATACAGACCAATCTCTGGTAGACCTGTTGCAGAAAGCTATAGAAATGCACACAGAACCACCCCATGACTTGTGCGATATATTACAATGATTGATAGATCTGCATCCAAATTTGACCGAAATTACATTCAATAGCGGTAATCTTGAAAATACTCATGATTTACAGCAATTATAATTGGAAATAGAGCAAAGTCCTAACATTGATTTGTGTATGCTGTTGCAGATCGCTATAAGTCAAAATGTCACACAGAACGGAGGCACATAAACAGTTTCCGATCGCACCGCTGCTCACAACATCAGCAATATAGATTCGTCGACTAGCTCTATGTCTAATAACCGCGATCCGTCCAGTGATAGCAATGCTGAGCGACCGACGACCCGTGCTGATTGCCCTTCTGACAGAGTATACCCGTCGACTAGCTCTATGTCTAATAACCGCGATCCGTCCGGTAATAGCAACGCTGAGCGACCGACGACGTCCCGCGCTGACCGCCCTTCTGACAGAGTATACCCTTCGACTAGCTCTATGTCTAATAACCACGATCCAGCCGGTAATAGCAACGCTGAGCGACCGACGACGTCCCGCGCTGATCGCCCTTCTGACAGAGTATACCCGTCGACTAGCTCTATGTCTAATAACCGCGATCCGTCCGGTAATAGCAACGCTGAGCGACCGACGACGTCCCGTGCTGATCGCCCTTCTGAGAGAGTATACCCGTCGACTAGCTCTATGGCTAATAACCGCGATCCGTCCTGTAATAGCAATGCTGAGCGACCGACGACGTCCCAAGCTGATCGCCCTTCTGACAGAGTATACCCGTCGACTAGCTCTATGGCTAATAACGGTGATTCTCGGACTTCAGGGGTGATAGAAACAAATCGTGAAAACATTGACGCTCTTAGACGACATGGTGGATTCATAAATGGTTATCAAATAACCCCTAGGCCGCGGTTTAACAGTATACAATTGCGAAGGAGTATGAATATGCGCGAGATGAGGTCTACGGGTTTGGCAGCCCTTCATGTATTATTACACAACAAAATTGAGGAGATCGCATCATTTGCTAGAACTATCGGTGGGGACGCTTGTGTGATTAATTTAACGATGAATGGTGAAAACTTAAAATCACCCGTTAGCGCCATTTTAACAGATGGCAATAATTACGATGTGGAACTTTTTACAGATCAAATCGAAAACATTTTACAGAGCGATGATCAGTTATTATATGAAGATACTGTTGAAATCGTAGTCAGCGTGGTCATGAACAGACATGGCGGTGGGGGTCAGAGACGAAAACAGATGTTCCACTTCAACAGGTGATTAAACGAAAAAAGTCGAGTCTATTCTGTCCTATAAATATATGCAATAAATTATGTCTATCTATCTGTCTAGCCCACTTCCTCGACCCTCAATTACCCGAGAGCGAATTAAAAAGTCGGGCAACCGTCATTCACAATGACGCGGGATTTTCGATCCAGGACAAGATCGGCCTTCATGATATTGCGAAGTTTGAAAATCTGTTAGGCATCAAAATTGTCATATTTTACAGGACAAGTGCAGGAGCGTTAGAAACGTTCAAATATAATACAGAAATTCATCCTAAAACTGTATTTCTTTATTTGCACAACGAGCATTACTACATGATTCTCAGTCTGACGTCGTTCATAGGCTCTGGCTACGTTTGTCAATTCTGCTACAAAGGATATTCAAAAATCCAAAATCACCATTGTAAACATGTCTGTAACATTTGTTTTGATCAAGAATGCTACAAATATCCTAAAAGAACCATTCACTGTCCCGATTGCCGGCGCTTTTGTAATTCAAAGCACTGTTACGACATGCACAAGAAGACTCCGCTTGGCAGAGACAATCCCCCTTGCGATGTTATAAAATATTGCAAACTATGTAACAGACGGTATGAAATTATAGGTCCCATAGACGACCACGAATGTGCACCCTTACGATGCAATGATTGCGGCGCTCCACTGCATGACCAAGGGTTACATTTCTGTTTCATACAGCCCCTGCACCCCAAGAAACTTAGCGAGGCTTATATTTTTTACGACTTCGAAACTCGTTATGAAAATATGCGGCATGTAGCTAATTTTGTCTGTGCGATCACTTTTGAAGGAGAACGTTTTGTAGCCGAAGGTAGCAACTGTGTGGAACAGTTGATCAACCATTTCAGACAACCCCGATACAAAGGTTACTGCTTTATAGCCCATTACGCATCCAAATTCGACTCTTTTCTAATCCTAGAGTATTTTTGCAAGGCGGGCCTTACTCTTGACATCATCATGTAAGGCTGTAAATTAATCTTCATGTACGATGAAGCTTTTGCTCAGCGATACATAGATAGTTACAGTTTCATCCCGATGGCACTGTCTAAGATGCCCGCCGCTCTAAACTTGACCACTACTGAAAAAGGGCACTTCCCTCACCATTTCAATAGAAAAGAAAATGAGAACTACGTGGGGTCCTATCCAGACAAAAAGTTTTATGGGTATGAAAACATGTCGGATAAAGATCAGACAAAGTTTGACGCATGGTATAACACTGTATTGGGTAAATTGTTTGATTTCAGGAAAGAGTTATACGAGTATGGTGTCAACGATGTTGTCTTATTACGCGAAGCATGTATGAAATACAGAGAGGCTTTCATAGACTGTACCGAACTCGATCCATTCGTCTTTACCACTCTTGCGAGCTGTTGTATGGGCGTCTTCAAAACCCACTACCTCAACAGAGACACACTAGCCCTGACACATAAAAACATGTACGTCCAACACAACAAATCTTACTCCAACATGTCGATCAAATGGTTAGAGTATGTGAAAAAGATCAGAAACGTAGACATTCACCGTGCAATAAACCATGGTGAAGTACAGATCGGGCGTTACTTTTTAGATGGTTACTACGAACTGGATGGGGTGAGGCACGGGCTTGAATTTAATGGATGTCTATTTCATGGACACGAATGCCGTTTTGAGCCCCATAATACCCATCCCATGTCAGGTGTGCCTTTCGGCGTTCTTAGAAGAAGGGTTGATGATAAGGTTGACATTCTACAAAACGCATACGGTTTGAAAATAGAGTTTGAAAATATTGCTGTGAATAGGCACCAACAGTTCCACAACCTTGCTTCCAGCTGTGTAAATCCATCTCTTGGTCAGCCCCGTGTTACGACCCAGAGGATCGGTCTCATTCTTCTGCCCCTCTTTGAAAAACAGACCCGCAGAGAAAAGCGATTCCAGAGCATCTTTGCTATAGTTGAGAAGACTCTCGATGATACACCGGTAAGGATATGTACTCGAACTCTGAGATATCAAACGATCACCAAGACTGACGTCGACTTGGGAAAATATAGTCGCTCCGGGGTAATTTATTAGTGATACCTTTGCAGTGTCTGCAATGTCAGCGCCATTAGGTTTTGTGATTTTAAGGCGTAGAAACAACATTGTGTTATTTAGGTCAATATAATCTTCACCAGACCCCGGGATAAAAAACTCCAAAGGGGATGAATCAGATATAGCCGATAAAGGCGGTACTTCTAAATAAGCATTTTTCTCAATAACCGTCTGTGTCAACGGTACTGTGAATAAATCAAGTTCGGACTTGATGCACTCTCCTGACATGCGATGCAGCAACGCCATGTTAGAATATGGTTTTAACCGACCTCTTAAACGCTGTGTTTCGCTTCTTAGGCTTCTTACGCTTTCTCGGTGGAACTGAGAGCTTCTTTGTCCTTCGCTTTGTTTTCTTCAGTGAAAGACCACGCCTCCTTACACCCGGCGGTTTAGACAACCTCTTACGATATGACCATGAGACCTGAACCGTCTTGAGCTTTAGGATCAGCGTTATAAGATCTAGACATAGCGTTTGAGACAACTTCAGAGACTATATTTTTAGCAGCCGTTTTTAAGTGTGGTTTAGTGATGCTAAACCCCTTTTTTAACAACGGTACTGCCATCCTAAACAGACCTCTGAAAAGCCCACCTAGACCCACCCCGTACATAACAGCTCCTCCGGCATATCCGGGTAGTCCGCCGCCTGCCTGATTTCGATAATAGTCAACGTAATCAGGCACATTCGACCCTCGAGCGTTGTAGAAAGACATTTTTTTTTTAACGGTTTGTTTCGCAGGTCTAAAGTGTAGTTTTACAATCACTTTCCCGTAGGTGAATGGTATTTCGCGGTTTTGGTCGTCCTTTAATTCTACGGTAATATCCATGATATGAGACTTGTTTACCGATGCGTAATGGGGCTTGTCATATCTAACACTGATGATATCATTCTTCTCCCCGGTTATATGTACGCATCTTAAAAGGGGTACGTACGAATCGGCGACTGATTGGTATTCAATAATGTCTGTATAAACGTACATCGTATAGAAGCCCCCATTGATATCAGCATGATAAGGAGCATTGGTAATAATGCTTTTGGTTAAATCTGCGTTTTCATGGTAGGCCGAACGTCCTAAACCTTCTTCAGGCTTTGTACCTATAATAGCAGAAAGTTTCTCGTAAAAGCGTATCGCAATATTAGGTTTTGCAACCATTTGTACTTTTGTTTAGTCATTTATCATAAGACAAAAGCGCCGGTGGTGCGATAAGCTCATTTATCTTTCGGACCACGTCGCGAACATTCTCGTAGTGTCCTCCATCTATATGGTATTTCTTTGATACATGTAACCCTTTGATCTCTTTAAACACAGCTTCGCTGGGTTTATTAGCATGTTTCTGAGGCGGGGTTGGTGTGGTGTGTAGGCTGAAGTATCCCTCGTCGTCTCGAAAGGTGTAACAGCTTCTAGGATATTCAATTTCAACGAGGCCTACTTGCCACTCACCTTTCAGGTCTATAGTTTTAGCAAGCCTGGTCGTATAACTAGATATACGATTTTCGGGTTAAACAGCTAAAGATGCATTGCAAGGTAACGTAACGTAGAAACCGCGCTCATCCATGGTAGACTTTTACTCGAGTGAATTGATTCGGTAAAGATTTGTACGTTTTAAGGTTTTTGCAGATCCACCAATGTTTTCTTGTCTATATAGCTATTAAATTTCGAAGGCCACCCCACCCATTTTACTAAAACTAGTGTAGACCTCCCCTGTTTTTTTTCCCCTAAAATCTTCTCCACCTTAAACGCTTTGTTTTTGCTTACGATTATTTTTTGTAACTCTTTTTCATAAAACACCCCATCGATAGCGTCACCGTCATAATCAGAGAGTCTATATACAGGAGGGTCACGCGGCACGCAGGTGGAAATAGTGGAGAATTCGTCGGTGTAGTTCTGCTCATAACCCTTGGCGAATGGTCTTCGTACTTTAGAAATCCTGACAACGTCACCCACTTTATATTTAAATAGGGGATGAGCATTCTTTTTCATACCACCGTACAAGTTTTGAAATACGACACCTTCATTTTCTTTACAGACATCCGTGGGTCTCATCTTAATACTTCTATGATAGCTGGAATTGTAGCCCTGCATAATATCTTGCAAAACGTCTATGTATCTCTGCGAATTCGTAGTCGATAAAAATCGCCACATTCGACTTTTTAACGTTCTATTAAATCGTTCTACGATGCTGGCCTTCAAATCAGATGCTGTAGCAAAATGCTGAATGCTGTGTTTTTTCATCAAATCTTGAAAATGCTTGTTTAAAATTTCTGTTCCTCTGTCCGTCTGCAATTTCTTTGGAACTCTCCCCTGCTCGAATATAGACTTGAACGCTTTAGTAACTTCGACACCGCTCTTATTCTTCAGTTCTCTAGCCCAGGCATACTTGCTAAATATGTCGATACAGGTTAACAGAAATTTATTATTATCATTTTCCTTAGAGTATGCCGACATATCGACTAGGTCTGCCTGGTACTGCATGTCCACACCATAGACCAGAACTTTGTTGCGTTTGTAGTTTATAGGAGCTGTTCTGTGTAAAGTGTATGCATCTTCCCCCGCTAGCCAGTCTGAGAGCTGTTTGTCGCTCAGCCGAATGCCAGTATCATTTAACACCGCATCTTTTAACCTCTTTTTACCTCCTAAAGATCCAGGGTTCGCTGGGTTGTAATAGACTTTTTTCATGAGCTCTGACATGTCGCCGTTACAACCTTCTGCAAAAGAATAACAAGTACAAGTGTAGCGTTTCAGGCTTTTATTTAAAAAATAATAAAGAGATAGTAACAAGATTTTTTTTTTTTTTTCAAATCGGATACATAATGACCAGGAAAAAAAAGGGTTACATAATGAAACAAATACATTTTTAATTGGTTACATGATGACCAGAATAAAATTAAAATTGGTTACATTATGCATGATATAAGTAATAATGATAAAGCTGATAGAATAATGTCACAGACTGTCTAACCAGTAAAGACAATTTACACATGCCATATAGCCACGGTCTAGTATGTAGTCGACCAGAATGTCAACCATTTCGCCGACCTTGTTTTTCTCATTTTTCGAAACAAGTTTAACGCATACATCTGTTACATATGTGCACATACATAGTACCTCGCTAACTCCTATTCCTTGATCAGCTGTGGATATCTCATCTAGAATTTTTCTGAGCATTACAGCCGGGGGATCAGCACTGTTAACACACATATCAGTCAATGAAGTCCATGTATCGGTAACTCTTCTCATAACATCCATTTGATTCTTGAGGTTCTTTATACGTCTCGTTTATCCCTCGTAATCTTTCTGGGGGTCACACGTATGCTCTATAGCCGTAAGTATCATTTCGATCATCTGCTCTTTATAACGGGGTATAAACACGACATCTCTGAGAAAATTCTTCAAGCTACATACAGACCCCATGTTGTCCTTTTCACTGGCCAGAGGGAGTCACACTACTTTGCCAGAGATCTACCGCGTCGTAAACAACTTTTTTGTAGGAATCGTCCAGCAGCTTTTCCCTAATTTCTTGTAGCTTTGCGACGATGAATGGTTCGTCTCTTAATTCATGCAGGATAGCTCCGGCAGTTCCTTGAATCCGCAGAATGTTGTTGGTCATTAAACCGCAGCGGCGTAGAGTGAAGTCAATAATGGTCTGAAGATCAGGTTTAAACAGTTTGCGGGACAGCTCGTCGAAGCGTGCGTCGAAATAGTAAGCCGTAGGCTCAAACAGACAGGAATGCTGCAGTTGACTCGGATGGTCCGTAGCACAACCTTCACACTCCTCCCTCAGTTTGTTGTCAATAATATGTTGCAGCAGCATCACGATCGTAGCTTTTATGATTTTGAAGCCGATGCCACTGAAGCACCCGTCTGTGGTGTCGAACCCTGTGTGGGAGGAGGTGGTACACAGATCCTTTAGGTAGGTCAGGTTGCGATATCCGAGCTCTGTGCAGAATTTATCCAAGCATTCTTTGTGCAGGTCCGGTGATCGGGGTCGTCCTGTCAGGGTATAATTAACAGCATTATCATCAGGATCAACGAGGTTGAAAGGAGTGTAATCGCAGCACAAAGAGTCTTCTTGAGACATGGTGAGAAATGTTGTGGCGGGAGGGTACTCACTGTTACATATAATGGCGATAATAAATGGGCGGGGACGGTAACACCCCCGGAACTTTGCTAGGATACCGCTCGGGGTGAAACAACTGTGTCTTAATCTTGTTGTATCCATCACGCATGTCACACCACTTGAACATTTTGTTTACGATCGCAAAAAGAGCGCTCAGCAGATGAAGATCTGGTCATCGTCCGAACAACCACTGAGCTTTGTCTTGTCTTCGCAGGGAAATATGTACACGCAATCATCCGGACTCTTTTGGGTATGATCACCGATCACTCGGTATCGAATATTTGGGTCCACTCCATCCCACTCCGCAATGTACAATGGTTCTTGTCCACAATCGTTCAGATCTTTCCAGATATAGTTGAAAAATAACCGCCAATCTTTATCAGGAAATACCAGGCATGGATCTTGACCCTGTACAAATTCATTGGTCTCGTCAGCCGTGTAGAGTGTGATCGTTCGAGACAGTTTGTGAAATATGTAACACACGTTCACTAATTAGAAAAAATTAGTTTCTCAAAAATTCAGTATTTTCATCGAGAAATTTTGTCAAATACAGATAGCATTGTATGGCTTTCTCGGAGCCAAAGTCAGATTTTCCATCAACTCTTCATCCCATACCTTCTCGGGAGTTTTAGGTGAGTATAAGCCATCCATGACTATGTATTTCGCAGCTCTCTTCTATTTCTCTACAGATCACCCTGGTCTATTTATCTATGAACATCTCTGGAATGCTACCGAACACTGATGGGGAAAACCCTGATGCTGGTACAAACCATATAATCATCAAAGACATTCCTCACGTCAGACCATATAATCTTTAAACAAATTCTTCAGCTGAACTCATTCATCACTTGGTCGCTGAACAAACAACATCACCTCCCGGAACTCAAAGCATGACGGATCAATTTCACACATGCCGGAGGGGCGCATCTGGACATAATTCATAGGTCAAAGGGCACATCTGGAAATAATTCATAGGTCAAAGTTCTCATCAATCATAATTCTCGACACAAGCCATCGCCTATTGACTACTCGCATTCCTGGCAGACAGAACAGCAGATGACTCCAGCAAGACCCGAGCTGGAGGATTGTGCATTTATGTTAACAAAGCTTGGTGTATAAACTCCGTTATTGTTGGGAGACACTGCTCAGCTAACCTAAAGTTTCTCATGGTTAAGTGTAGACCTTTTTATCTGCCACAGGAGTTCACTTCCACCATTATAACTGCAGCCTATATTCCACCGTATCCTAATGCCAAGCTTGCTATGAACTAACTGCATATGGCCATTAGTAAACAACTGTACAATTAGTAAACGACTGTAATAAACTTAAAAATTGCATGACTATTGTCACCCTTTGAGCTTGATAGTATGGATAGGAAAGCTGTATCATCTTCATAATTTAACAACAAAATTATCCTCATAACTTTGACACTCATTTGTATAAAGGATAAAAATAATTGATGATAGAACACAGCCCTGTGGCGACCCTTTGATGTACAAAGTGTGCCTGATAAATAGATAAATAAATAGATTAATCTGAACCCTTTACTCCCTACAAATTTAAAAAAATCCAGGATCCATAAAGTTGGCCCATGACTAACACTGAACTCATTGAACAAATTTGGGATAATTTAATTATCCTAGTTAATTATTAATCTGATTCATTGTATTAAATTCTGAAAAAAAGTCAACAAACAGCTATCTGTGGTTGATCATTTGGAATCAGAAGTGGCTTATATGAAAGGCAAATGCCTCTAGATTACGCTTATTTTAGCTAAATAAAATCTGATCATGCCTTGATTTTTAATTATTTAATTAGGACAGAAAGGTCAGACTTTGCTTAGACAAAAGTCTTGTCATTTAACAGAAATAATGTACAGTAAAGAGCATGAAGTCATGGTGCAGTGGGAAAATAATTAACATTGTGTATGATTGTCTTGTCCTGGTGGCCATCTGAGACAAGGTCTTTACAGGGGATCTGTATCTGGGGCTCTAGTTGTCCTGGTCTCCGCTGTCTTTCAGGGATGTAGAGATCCTTTCTAGGTGCCGATCCACCATCTGGTCTGGATTCGGCTGAATGCAGTAACCCTCTGATCTGGATACAGACTGGATCTGGTGGCTACGGTGACCTCGGAATAAGAGAGAAACAGACTAATATTAGCGTAGATGCCATTCTTCTAATGATGTAGCAAGTACATCGGGTGTTATGGGAAGTGTTCCCGGTTCTGGTTTACCTAATTAAACCCTTACCAGTCACCCCCCATTTTTTGGCATGGAGACAGAAATGACATACCCAAAATAAAAAGGTTTCTGCTCATGATTTTTTCTGACTAGATACATAATCAACATTTTTTCACAAAGCTGACACTTCAAAGTTTACTGTTCAGGAATCAGAATTACTCAGACTGTTATGATAATAGAGATATATAAGCTCAAACATAAAAATAAAAATATTAAAAACATATTTTTTAAATGTATTAAAAAAATTGTTGATGCAGGATATGATTTTAGAAACACTGTGTAGCTAAAGCCACAAGTCTACCAAAGCTTCATTTGAAAATTTCATAATCTAATCTGTAAAACTGTGAATTTTATGAAATATTTTCTAAGGCCATGTCATGTGTGTTTTTAGAGAAGGCTAATCTGACTGATTTATGGCACTTGTCATCTCTATACGATCACACATGTAAACACTCCTGTGTGCTCTGTCTGTGTTTTTCGCTTTGAAAACTCCCCGACTCATGATTCTATTGTTCTCACGAAACAAGTCTTTTACACCTCCGCCAGGTATGACATATTATCCGCATTATTCTTTTATCATTATTCTTATGCTGTTATTCCACCTTTATTAGCCTTTGTTGTGGTATTCAAAGCTTTACAATCCACTAAGCTGCACAAGTTACCAGCTCACCTCGACTTTGGAAGATCGCCAGAAGTAACGTATACTTACCTTTTGAGAAGCTAACCTGTGTGTCTTTGTTCTCCTGTCTCCAGAACACCTGTGACAATATCTATGATCTGAAATTCCCTACGAGCCCTGATATCCCCTGAGTTCTCGTGCGACTCTCTGGGCATTGACCTTCCTCTGCAAGGCAAAAGAGACAAGTATTAATATCCTGGAATTGTGTGGCTTTGACGTCTCGGCAATTGACAAACTGACGTGAACTCCACAGAACCCGCACCTGAAATTAACCTCAGCTCACCTCTCTAACTGGCTGTTATTAAGCCTCTCATCAAAAAAAACACAACTTGACCCAAAAGAACTAGTTAATTATAGACTGATCTCGAATCTCCCTTTTCTGTCCAAGATACTAGAAAAGGTAGTATCCTCACAATTATATTCCTTCTTAGAGAAAAATGGTATCTGTGTGGATTTCCGGTCAGGATTGAGACCGTATCATAGTACTGAGAGTGCTATTGGATCTTAGTGCTGTGTTCAACACTATTGACCACATCATTCTTTTGCATAGACTTAAACACTTTGTTGGCATTAATGAACGTGCATTAGCATGTATTAAATCCTACTTATATGACTGCTATCAATTTGTAGCAGTGAATGAAGAGGTATCATATCGATCACAAGTGCAGTATGGAGTACCTCAAAGCTCAGTACTAGGGCCATTACTTTTCACGCTTTACAAGTTACACTTGGGAGATATCATCAGGAAGCAAGGTGTTAGCTTTCACTGTTATGCTGATGATACTCAGCTCTATATTTCTTCGCGGCCCGGCAAAACATACCAATTTGTAAAATGAACAGAATGCATAGTCGATATAGAAAACTGGATTTACTGGACGAGTAATTTCTTACTGCTAAATTCTGAAAAAAAACTGAAAAAAACAGAGGTGTTAATTATAGGACCTAAAAACTCTGCATGTTATAACCTAGAACACTGTCTAAGATTTGATAGCTGCTCTGTCATTTCTTCGTCATCAGTTAGGAACCTAGATGTGCTATTTGATAGCAATCTTTCCTTAGAAAGCCACTTTTCTAGCGTTTGTAAAACTGCATTTTTCCATCTCAAAAATATATCTAAGTTACGGCCTGTGCTCTCAATGTCGAATGCAGAAATGTTAATCCATGCATTTATGACCTCAAGGTTAGATTATTGTAATGCTTTATTGGGTTGTTGTTCTGCACGCTTGATAAACAAAAGTTCTTACTAGAACCAGGAAGTATGACCATATTAGCCCTGTTCTGTCCACACTGCACTGGCTCCCTTTTAAACATTGTATAGATTTTAAAATCTTGCTTATTACTTATAAAGCCCTGAATGGTTTAGCACCTCAGTATTTGAATGAGCTCTTGTTACGTTATAATCCTCCACGTACTCCGCGTTCTCAAAACTCAGGCAATTTGATAATACCTAGAATATCAAAATCAACTGTGGGCGGCAGATCCTTTTCCTGTTTGGCCCCTAAACTCTGGAATAACCTACCTAACATTGTTCGGGAGGCAGACACACTCTTGCAGTTTAAATCTAGATTAAAGACCTTGAGAAAAATCAAGGACGAAGATGGCGCCGGTGTACGTGGCATGCCGTCTACCTGTTGATTTTTCCATCTATGTTTTAGTATTTATGTTATTGCTAACAATGGGTTTTGTTCAACATACCTCCTCTTTGCTGGTTTACGACCGTTCCCAGCTGTTATCCATACAAGTTTTGTTGAGACCTTCTTTAAAAATGACTATAAAGAATCACATCTTCCTCCACCACCACTACTGGAAGATATTCCATGCTGCCTGCGTCGACGTCCCTTCATCGCTGAACGATGCAGACGCGGCAGAAAGTGTGGGAAGCGTGGTGGAAATATTACCAGATTAAAGCGGACTTTTGGAGCCCGGAACTGCATTAAGTCTTCCAGACAAACTATGGTTGAAACAAAGGGGCGGAAAATCACTTGGCGGTCGTGGGAAGCGTTGGGTAGTTGGCTTGTGCCGACTAACCCTGAAAAAGTTTCCGCTCCTGGCCACACCGTGGTGGTTTTGGTCTACGAGAGAGGGGTTAACCAGCAAAATCTTCAGCCCCTATGCCATGAGCAACAGACGATCAGCGGCGAATCACGATTGAATATGCCGTTACTTAATGTACAGGCGGTTGGAAACAAAACCTTTAACCTGAACAATTTTATGGCGGAAAACAAGCTGGACTTTTTGTTTTTGGCTGAGAAGTGGCTGAATGTAGGAGATGTTTCACCGAAGTTAGAACTTTTGGAGAAAGACTTTAACACACCACGAGGCGTGGAGGTGGCATCTTTAAGGATGATTTTAAATGTCGACAAATAGTGTTTGCCCTATATAATAATTTTGAGCTCCAAGTGTTTCAGATTATGTCAATAAATCTTATTACCATTGCACTTGTGTATCTCCCCCCAAAGGCAAACAAAGACGTTATTTCTGAATTTTCAGATCTTTTAGGCAGGCTGACAATGCAGTTTGATCGCTTTTTTAATCCTTGGAGACTTAAATGTACATCTCTGCTGTGCTAAGGATGCCGTCTCAAAGGAGTTTGTGAATGTGATGGATTCGTATGACTTAATACAATGGGTAAATGGGCCAACTCATGGATTGAGTGCTCTGAAACTGCACTCTGTTCTCTAAGTGTTGATGAACATCTCTTGCAATTCAAATCTGTCTGCTCTGAAATTCTTGATGTTATTGCTCCGCTCACAGTTAAACATACTAGTCATACTTCCTCACCACATTCGTATGCTGAGATGACTGTCTAGGCAGGCGGAGAGGAGATGGAGAAAATCTAAAATTCAAGTGCATTACAACTTGTTCAGAGAATCTTTGGTTACATTTCAGAAGGTGTCTTTAAGCAGATCGTGGATACCGTATATTTTAATATCTTTAACTTAATCAACAAATGCTTTAGTCAGGGTATCAGTCCAACTGATTTCAAACATGCTGTTGTGACTCCTTAGTTAAAATGGCCAAACCTCTCTATGGATGACCCAAATAATTTTAGGCTGATTTCAAATCTGCCATTTTTAGCAAAGGTGCTAGAAAGAGTTGTCTTTAAGCAACTTCAAGACCACCTGTGGTCAAACTCCATAACTGAGGTGTTTCAATCTGGTTTTAAGTCAAGGCACAGCACTGGTGAAGGTGCTCAATTATATTTCCTTGACTCTGGACAAAGGGGAAAACTCTGTATTGATGATTCTTGATCTCAGTGCTGCGTTTGATATGGTGGACCACAATACTGCAGATTCTGGAATCTTGGGTTGACCTAAAGGGGAATGTCCTTAAGTGGTTTAAATCATATCTTGCTGATAGATCTGTTTCTGTGTGTGTAAAACATTGCATGTCCCGGAGGTCCCTGTTATTGTGTGGGGTTCCCCAGGGTTCGATTTTAGCTCTTAGTTTATTCTCTCTATGCAGTATATGCAATCTCTTGGTTCTATCTTTATTTTTTGTTAAAACAGTCAAATTGTAATACTTTTGGTAACCTACTCGTTTGTATTCAGGAGGTGAAAGACTGGTTGGCAGAATTTTTTTTAAATCTAAATGAGGAGAAAAGTGAGGTTATAGTTTTCAGTCCCAATTCCCACTTAGTGTCCAAGCGACTAAAAGATACCCCCTGGCAGTTGCAGTCTCTGACAAGGTTAAAAGCCTTGGTTTTATCTTGGACTCTGAGCTAAAAATGGATAAACAAATAAATTCTGTGGTTAAATCTAGTTTTTTTTTTTTACTTAAAGCTCTTATCAAAAACCAAACCATTTATATATCCAACAGATTTGGAGAGAGCTATTTCTGTGGTCGTTTTCTCTAGAATGGATTATTGTAATTCACTGTATGCTGGGATTGATAAAAAAAAAAAAGCTCTGGCACGCTTGCAAAACATACAAAATGCTGCCGCCAGATTGATTAAGTCAGCCAAGAGAATGGATCATGTTACACCTTTATTGAGATCTTTGAATTGGCTGCCAGTCGAGTATAGAGTACATTACAAGATCATTGTTCTGGTTTTTAAAGCACTACATAATTTGGCACCACCATACCTTTCTGAGTTGTTGTCTGAATATATCCCTTCCAGGTCATCGAGATTGGAAAATCTAAATCTCCTTGTGACTGTAAGAAAATTTTTAAACGTAACGGTGACAGAGCGTTTCCTCGAGTCGGTCCTATACTGTGGAATGACCTCCCGCACTCTGTCAGATCAGCAAAGTCGTTGGCTGTGTTTAAGTCGTTGTTAAAAACCCACTTATTAGATGTAGCATGGGGGTCAGTCTGAAGTGGCTTGGCCCTTGTGTGAAAGTGATACAGTATGTAGCTGTGTCCTGTCTTAATGTTTGCTTGTATGTTTTTTTATAATTATTTTTTTTACATTGCATTGCTTGTTTGTATGAAATTTTTTTATTAAGTGTTTTATCTAACTGTTTGTGAAGCACCTTGGGCAACACCTGTTGTATTATTTGTGCTTTATAAATAATAATAAAAATAAATAAATAAATAAATAAAGACCCATCTCTTTAACCTGGCTTACACATAACACTTAATATGCTTCTAATATCTAAATCCGTTAAAGGATTTTTAGGCTGCATTAATTAGGTAAACCAGAACCGGGAACACTTCCCATAACACCTAATGTACTTGCTACATCATTAGAAGAATGGCATCTACGCTAATATTAGTCTGTTTCTCTCTTATTCCGAGGTCACCATAGCCACCAGATCCAGTCTGTATCCAAGTCACCTGATCCAGTATGTATCCAGACCAGATGGTGGATCAGCGCCTAGAAAGGACCTCTACAGCCCTGGAAGACAACGGAGACCAGGACAACTAGAGCCCCATATACAGATCCCCAGGAAACATATTACTCTTCTGCCAATCTGACTTT
This sequence comes from Carassius carassius, assembly GCF_963082965.1. Classification (NCBI taxonomy): domain Eukaryota; kingdom Metazoa; phylum Chordata; class Actinopteri; order Cypriniformes; family Cyprinidae; genus Carassius; species Carassius carassius. The sequence continues at coordinate 19,458,102 of NC_081790.1, read as the reverse complement.
GCTGCAACCTGGAATTGAACTGCTGGTTTCGTCTGGTCAGAGGAGAACTTGCCCCCCAACTGAGCCTGGTTTCTCCCAAGGTTTTTTCTCCATTCTGTCACTGATGGAGTTTTGGTTCCTTGCCGCTGTTGCCTCTGGCTTGCTTAGTTGGGGTCACTTCATTTACAGCGATATTGTTGACTTGATAGCAAATTATTTCACAGATACTATTTAATCTGAACTGAGACGATGCTGACTTCAATGATGAACTGTCTTTAACTGTCATTTTGCAATATTGACAAAATGTTTTCCTAATTAATGTTGTTCAGTTGCTTTGACGCAATGTTTTTTGTTTAAAGTGCTATATAAATAAAGGTGACTTGACTCAACTTGACTACAGTATTTCTCACAGGTGACACTCTAATCTGTGATTGGTTGAATCCTTTAACGATGAGACAAGACTTTTGTCTAAGCAAATCTGACCTTTCTGTCCTAATTAAATCATAAAATATCAAGGCATGATAAGATTTTATTTAGCCTTTCATCTAAGCCACTTCTGATTTCAAATGATAAACTACAAGTCAAGTTATTATTTGTTGTTCCTACAAATTGGATAGGCGACAATATTTTTGTCAGTGAGTATAGTGTGTAAAACACCTCACTGAGCTACTCTTAAGGATTAAGTGTTATACCACAAATCGCATCTGGACTGTAAGCTTAATTAAAAGGTATAGCTTTCAGCTGTTTAGTTATAATGGGGGAAGCACAGCTTCAAAGGGGCAGAGGGACTTAAATGGATCATTGGATGCCCATTTTCAACATATTTTGGTTTAATATTTTTCAACTGTAGTGTAAAACAACACTTTTTTACCTAAAAACAGCTCTGTTCACTGCGACCCATTTCAGTGCATTTTCCTTTAAATGCTAATTTGACTGCAGTGACCATCTGATCTGGATACAGACTGGATCTGGTGGCTACAGTGACCTCGGAATAAGAGAGAAACAGACTAAAATTAGCATACCGTATTTTCCGGACTATAAGTCGCACTTTTTTCATAGTTTGGCTGGTCCTGCGACTTATAGTCAGGTGCGACTTATTTATTAAAATTAATTTGACATGAACCGAGAGAAATGAACCAAGAGAAAACATTACTGTCGCGGCTGTGGACGGTAATGTTTTCTCTTGGTTCTAAAGGAATGCGACTTATAGTCCAGTGGGACTTATATATGTTTTTTTCCTCGTCATGACGTAGCTTTGGACTGATGCGACTTATACTTGGGTGCGACTTATAGTCCGAAAAATACGGTAGATGACATTTTTCTAATGATGTAGCAAGTACATTGAGTGTTATGGGAAGTGTTCACAGTTCCGGTTTTCCTAATTAATGCAGCCTAAAAATCCTTTTGAATATTAGAAATGTGTTATTGTGACTCCGAGGCTGTAATGTGATTGGTTATTAAGGCACACACGATCCATGTTAGCTATTACACTTTCCCTAATATTAAGTAATACAGACCATCTCATTTTCCAATAGAAATATCATCTCTGCATTTGTTGTTGAACTTGCTAACTAGCACATTATTAGGAAAGGCGATTTACAAAGAAAAAAAAGAAAACCTTATACTCACTTCTTCTGTAAGTGAAGCTGGATCATAGACTCATTTAGGAAGATCGGGGGCGCATTCCCTTTAAAAACAAAGGTAATCCACTGTGTCCTCAGTGACCACTTTAAAGTATATTTAAACTCCTCAAGTGCACAATTTACATCTTCAATCATGAATCATTAAATCAAAACATGTGAAAAACAAATTCAAATCATTAGCTAAGGAGTTCTGTTTGCCTGCAATCTCTGGCCAGCGGCTTATGGATTTTGAGCACAACATTTTCATGTGAGCTACTCTAACCAGAGTAGAGAAACAGTTTGCCCTTGTCTTTGTCTGTTCTAGAGGACTGTTCTTAGTGTGAAGGAGCTATCAGCCTGAATTCTTACATCAGCCTAATCTTGTCTGTGTGAGCTGATTATTTCTGTGTATTTCTGTGTGGTCACCTGTCTAGACATTGATTCCTACCGGGACTCTGATCCTCTGATATTACTCAATTAATTAATTTGAGTAGCATTACTGCATCTGAGTCCTTTATCCCAGAGAACCCTGACAGGTTCCTTCTTAGATGTTTTTATATCTGACATGTTTTTGATTGCCAGACAGCCATAATATCACCTTGCACAACCTTTCCTTTTATTTATTTTTTCTATAATTTAGTTTGGCATGTCTAATTGCTCCTTATTAATATTAATATTCTTCCTTATTAATATTGTTTTCCTCCTCATTAGTTCCTGACAGGAATACCCTTTTTTTCTTATTAAGAATATTTTTGAGTTCTTTGGTTACCCATGGCTTGTTGTTAGGAAACACTGTCAAAGTTTTAGTAGGAATAATAGAATTGACACAAAAATTCATGTAAATATAAACCACAAGAACATTATCATTCAAATTGGGGCTAACATTTAAAAACAGATCCAAGTCAGTGCTCTTAAAGCAAACATCTGAAGCTCACTAGAGACACTTTATTTACAACAAAACAATACCATTACAGTTTTAGTGACTGTGTTCATGGCAACCTCTTGGCTATTTAATTCCCCTCTTGGGTTATGACAGCGTTACAGAAACCTCTTTGAACCACATATTTAAAGGCAAAAGCATGTAAAGTTTCTTAAGAGAAAACTAATTTTAAATGTATGTATCCTTAAAAGAAATATAAAGAATAGGCTGCTAATCAGTTAACTTGAAGCGATCTGTCAACAATCCTGACAAAACACAATACTTCTTCAAGGTATTACTTTACTTTAGCTACAACAGATACCAGGTTCTTTTCGTCTACAAAAAAAAAAAACCTTACACTTTTAAAGAAAAGAATGGAAAACATCAGATTGAAACCAAGCGCAGGAAATGTTAAGAAATGTGATGTTATAGTTCGATTTTACTGCTTACTGCAATGTTGTATAATATATTTTTTTATCATATTATACAGTTTTTTTATATCATATACTGTACAATTAATTTATGCTATTAACGACATTGACATGTTTGTTCAATGCTGTTTATAGGTTTTTGTAGAGCAACTAATGGACAACCTGACATTCACAAACACCATTCTCCTCATGGAAGGACTGAAAGTTGCACCTCAGTCCTCTTATCCCATTTTCATCTTGCTTCTGTTGATTTATGTATTTGCAATGGGATGTAACATTGGACTTATAATACTGATCTCAACAGATAAAAATCTGCATCATCCTATGCATTTTCTGTTCTGCAATTTGCCACTGAACGATATACTAGGAACCACTGTCATGTTGCCACGCTTACTACAGGATATTTAAGGGAAGCCTCAGAGCGCTACATGACATATGTGGAGTGTGTTGTTCAAGCATATTTTGTACACATATTTGCGGCCGCAAGCCACTATGTGCTGATGATCATGGCCTTTGACAGATATGTCGCTATATGTAATCCACTGCGATACACAGCCATAATGACCAATAAAATGGTAGTAAAACTATCAGTATCAGCCTGGGGGCTGTCAGTACTCATAGTGTCTATTATGTTAGGTCTCACTATAAGACTGTCTCGCTGCAGATCTAAAATTGAAAACCCTTTCTGTGATAATGCTTCACTGTTTAAACTGTCCTGTGAAAGTGTAGTCATTAATAATGTGTTTGGAATTATTTATACTGTAATTGTTTTTACTTTGTCACTTGGGTCTGTATTTATAACATATGGCAAGATTGCTACTGTATGCATAACCAGCAAAAACAAAGCACTCAACAGCAAAGCCATAAAAACCTGTGGCACTCACATAGCTGTTTATATACTCATGTTCGTTTCCTGTGCAACCATGGTTTTTCTCCATCGTTTTCCTGAATACTCTGAAAGCAGAAAACTAGCTAGTATAATGTTTCATATAGTACCACCAGGACTAAATCCTTTAGTATATGGTTTACAAACCAAAGAAATAAGACAAAAGTTTATAAAACTTTGGTACAGAAATAAAGTTAATCTGAAATAAATTAATTAAAAGGAATGCCTGAAATGTAAATATGTATATGTATATATATATATATATATATATATATATATATATATATATATATATATATATATATATATATATATATATATACCTTTATTAACAAAATAATCACAATCCTGTTTTAAAATATTCTTAAAATTTAATTTAGTTACAAGACACTGATGTTTCTTGTTCTGTCAGATAAACATTTCAACATTTAGCCAATTTAACCCCTAAACTGTCACCCCCAACCCCCATTTTCGCATGGAGACACAACATGACATACTCAAAATATAAAGGTTGCTGCTAATGAGTCTTTCTGACTCAACATACATTTATAAAGCTGACACTTCAAAGTTTTCTGTTCAAGAACCAGAACTATGCAGTTTGTTATGATATTGGAAATATATAAGCTCAAACATAAAAACTTAAATAAAATATTAATAAAGTATAGTTTTTAAATGTATAATAAATTGTGTTTCTAAGTATTTACCGCCACAACATTATGAAGCTAAAGCAACAAGTCTATTCATGCTTCATTTAAAATATGAGGACATTCTCTTTAAAACTGTGCATGTTATGAAACATTTTGTAAGACCATATCATGTGTGTTTTAAAGAAGGCTAATAAAAGGCTAATAAAAAGTGTATGGCCCTCTGTAAGCTCTCCTGCATACTGTTGCCTTATGTCTGACCCGGCAAACTGCCCCATTCATGATACCATTGCTCTCACTTCACGAACATTTCACACTTCTGTCAGGTATCAAAAGTCTTTCTAAAAACAAAAAAAAATGAAAAAAAAAAAATGTTGTGCCCTTACGTCAATTATTTTGACAAAATACATCATAAAGCATAACTGCACCTTTTCTGCAGCTGCATGAGAGCTAACACTAGCTTGTATAAAAGATAGCAGTAATTTTCTTATATCTTTAAAGTGCAGCTTCCAAACACTTCAAAACTTTTTTACATACAGAGAACAAGTCATTCTGAAGAAACATGCATATTGTCATGAATTTCCAAAGCTCTGTGGATAACAGATAACAATTTAAAAAAAAACTATCAGACATCTGATCTCACTCTCATCTCTATGAGTTTGAGGGGGTGAGTGGGTGCATGTGATGTCTCACTGCATCACTACATTGTACAAACATTACAGGTCAAAGCCATCTGATGTTCCATTTACCTAAATAAATAACATACAGTATATGGCTCAAATTCAGTGGTGTCATTTCAAATAACTCAACTAAATCGAGGTCATTTGTTTTGTAATTTGATTACTGATTGTGTACTTGTCTTTTTTTATAAATTAAATTCAGTTTGAAATCAAAGTTTAAATCAAGCTTCCTTGTGCTGTAAGCTTTAGCAACAAAATTACCCTATTTAAAATACACAAATACACAGAATAAGCCAATGTTAAAGATTTAGATTTTTGTAATGGTAATTGAACAATGTTTATATGTATGTAAAAAAATTGCTCATCGTCAAATGATAAATCATCAAATATGTATTTTTAGAAGACTTGGATTAAGCCACTCAAAGCTTGAAATAGTGATTGCCTTAAAAAAAAGTTGTAAATGGTAGTAAATTAGAATTAGAATAGAAATGCTATTTCCGGGTCCAAGCCTCTACTCATTTCAGAATACTATCTCAACAGCCATTTATGAGCACTATTTAATTAACATGACTATTTAAGATAAACATATATATATATATATATATATATATATATATATATATATATATATATATATATATATATATATATATATAAAACTCAGTGCTCAGTGTCTCAGGGTTATAATTGTTTCAGTAGTACATGATAATGTAATACATTACAGCGGACGACTTTGCAGCTTTCTTCACAATTAAGACAAGATCCATCAGTGACCAATTCTCCACACCGCAGACTGAGGACAACTTCACAATGACCGACGCACACTCTTTCTCCTCCTTCTCCCCACTCTCAGCGATGGACATCTCCAAACTTCTCCTGTCCAATCATCCTATTACTTGTCCACTTGATCCGATCCCCACTCACCTCCTTCAAGCGATCTCTTCTTCAGTCATACCTTCGCTTACTCACATTATCAACTCCTCTCTTCACTCTGGAACATTTCCCTCAGCATTCAAGCAGGCTCAGGTAAGCCCACTGCTCAAGAAACCATCTCTAAATCCAGCTCTTCTTGAAAACTACAGACCGGTATCCCTTCTTCCATTCATTGCAAAGACACTTGAGCGAGCTGTGTTCAACCAGCTTTCTATGTTCCTTGTACAGAACAACCTCCTGGACAGCAACCAATCTGGCTTCAAAAGTGGCCACTCAACTGAGACTGCTCTGCTCTCGGTTACTGAAGCCCTGCGACTAGCAAGAGCAGCTTCAAAATCCTCGGTACTCATCTTACTAGATCTGTCTGCTGCTTTTGACACCGTTAATCACCAGATTCTCCTGTCGACCCTCAGAAAGATGGGCATCTCTGGAACTGCACTCCTGTGGGTTAAGTCCTACCTCTCTGACAGATCCTTCAGTGTGTCTTGGAGGGGTGATGTTTCAAAGTCACACCACCTTGCTACTGGGGTTCCTCAAGGCTCAGTACTTGGACCACTTCTCTTCTCCATCTACATGACATCATTAGGATCTGTCATTCAGAAGCATGGCTTTTCTTATCACTGCTACGCTGATGACACCCAACTCTACTTCTCATTCCAGCCAGATGATCCGACGATAGCTGCTCGCATTTCAGCCTGTCTGAGTGACATTTCTAGCTGGATGAATGACCATCACCTTCAGCTTAACATTACGAAGACAGAACTCCTGGTGATTCCAGCTAACCCATTGCTTCATCACAACTTCTCTATACAGCTGGGCTCATCAACCATTACTCCTTCTAGGACAGCCAGAAACCTAGGAGTTGTGATGGATCATCAGTTAAGCTTCACAGACCACATTGCTACAACGACCCGGTCCTGCAGGTTTGCCTTATACAACATTAGGAAGATTAGACCCTTCCTGTCAGAGCAAGCAACCCAACTTCTTGTCCAAGCTCTTGTTCTCTCCAGACTGGACTATTGTAATGCTCTCCTGGTGGACCTTCCTGCATGTACTGTCATGTCAGCCTCTGCAGTTGATCCAGAATGCAGCAGTGAGGGTTGTCTTCAATGAGCCGAAAAAAGCTCACGTTACTCTTCTCCTCATCAGGTTAAACTGGCTACCAGTAGCCGCTCGCATCAAATTCAAGGTACTGATGCTTGCCTACAAGATGACCACTGGGACCACTTTGACCCAAAGAAGTTCAAAATCACTCTCACGGACCTTTTCCTGGACCCAGCTGGTGGAATGACCTCCCAATCTCAATTCGTACAGTCTTTACTCATTTTCAAGAAACATCTAAAGACTCATCTTTTACGCCTGCACTTAACCAACTAGCACTTTTCCTTTTCTTGTCTTTTCATTTATAAAAAAAAAAAAAACCTGGCTATGCGTTCTATACTAGACTAATTGAGACTTGTCATGGCACTTGAATACTGTAGTTGTTCTCTTGTTGACCTGACTGCTTCTATTGTTCTCATTTGTAAGTCGCTTTGGATAAAAGCGTCTGCTAAATGATTAAATGTAAATGTAAATGATATTGTGGGTGTATATTAGAAGAGTTTGTTGTTTGCTTGGGCCATCTGGCAGAGCTTAAGGACCCAGAAGCATTGAAGCATGATGTCAGACGTAACAATGATATATTCTTAACCACTCCTATCCAACCGTGAATCTGCTATGAGCAAGAGCTGGGGTGGAGGTGCACCACAATAAAACCCTACCTTTTATTCAGTATTCCATTTCACTTGGAAATACATCACAACACTGAAGTCAGTTGTAACTTCTGGTTCACGAGTACTTTAATGTAAAAAATAAAATTTTATTGAATGTATAAGCAGGGGAGTCATGCAGTCATTATTTTTTGAGGGGGCATGAGTGGGGGTGGGGGGGTCATCATGTGACACACAGCAGCCACAACAGCATATTGGCAAATTATTATTAAGCATTATGTATTTTATTTATTTATTTATTATTCTTTTTATTTAAATTTTTTTTTTTTTCATTTTTATTGGAAACATTCCCAGATGCATGAACTCATGAATTATCTTGATTCTCACCTTCGTAGATTATGTTAGATAATATGTGATGGGAATGTAATCTATTAACTATGCATAAAAACCTGTCTGTTAACTTAAGTAACCGATATGGGTGTCATGTCATAACATATTTTTAATACGACTGACTTTATATTAAAAGTGAATTTAACACTGAAAGTAAATGTAATATAAAAACGAATAATCTTTCATTGTACAGAAAAAGAGCAAATAACATTTACATTATCAAAGAACAATTTCACTGACAGCCTAGAGTTAAATCCTCTCAAAAACTCACATTAAAATCACTGAAACCGTTAACACTTTGAAATCAATATCTTATTTACAGATTCGTACACACATCTGTACTTTGTTGTTTTGACAAGAGAAATCGGCAGAAAGCGAGCGAGCGAGTGAAGGAAGAACCGGCAATTTAGCGATGACGCATCTGAACACCTTTGATTGGTCATTGCATTCCTAAGCTCAACAGAATCTTGTGTTTGGTCATAATGCACAGTGCTGTAAAAACGCACAGTGCTGTAATATCTTATTTACAGATTCGTACACACATCTGTACTTTGTTGTTTTGACAAGAGAAATCGGCAGAAAGCGAGCGAGCGAGTGAAGGAAGAACCGGCAATTTAGCGATGACGCATCTGAACACCTTTGATTGGTCATTGCATTCCTAAGCTCAACAGAATCTTGTGTTTGGTCATAATGCACAGTGCTGTAAAAACGCGTCTGTATCTGGCTCCAGCCAGCGAACGCAGATCTGAATTTAGCAGCTGATGAAATGACTTGCTGAACATTCTCGCGCCAGTGTGAATGAATCAAATATAGAAAATATTAATCTGCTTTTTTTTGTCTTTTGGAAGCTGCATTCAACTTGGCTCCCCTCTGTCAAACTTACAACTACAACAATGACATAATCGTGTACTGTAATCGAATATAGAAAGTTATACCTGTTGAACCTAGACAGTGTTCATCTAATAAAGATATTCATCGCTAGCAAACAGAGATTTGCTTTCAATTCAGTGCAGATCCAAAGCCATGTCTTCAATTCTCTTGGTGTTCTTAAACTTTCTGTTACAACTCTTGAGTGAGAACCACTTCAGACACGCAGCGCGTGCGGCAGGGAACTGAACGAATTATTCAAACTGATTTGCGGACCAATTCACTGGTTTGCCAACTGGTTTGATCAAGCATTTGAACAGAATTGACTCAAAATAATGAATCATTTGTGAATGGGCATTGCCAAGAGAAAAGTAGATAGCGCATTTGGAATAAACTGAAGCATTTATAACTTGTATTGCATTAAGATAAAGTAACAAGAGGAGCGTCACCCACAGTAATGAAGTAAAAGTACAGATTTTTCCCAAAAAATTTACTTAAGAGTAAAATTATCCATCTTTAAATATACTCAAAGTATTAGTTACCCTAAAAAAATTACTTAAGTAAATTTAACAAAGTAAATGTAACTCGTTACTACACACCTCTGGAGTTGAACAGAGTGTTGGGGAAGCGTAACCCAGCTGGTATTTCAATGTTGAAACAACGTCAAATACCATCGTTGAATCAACGTTGAATTACCTTTGTTGATATTGTGATGTTGATTCACAGTTGAAATCGCAACGTTGTTTCACCGTTGCAATCGCGACGTTGTTTTACCGTCTTACCTTCATCATGGGTGAATTACGGTCGTTCTGTAGACATTGGATTAACATTGAATGAGGTGTTGATTTTGCAAAGTGAATCAATGTTGAACACACAACGTTTTTCACCGTCGTACCTTTCACCATGGGTAAATACACAATGGTACGTTCAATTAGAGCCTAGTTTGCATTTAGATCAACACTGTACATTATGAAGGTTAAAAATCAAATGACTGGCTGCAATGGCATTACAATCAACTTCAATAAACTACCACGTTCAAATATTTTTACTTTACAGTTCAATAACAAGTGGGGATGGAAACAAAGTGCACAGCATTATTCATTAAACAAATTATTTAATGTATTCATATGAAAGTTTACAATATTAACAAATTATTCACAAGCAGTGTTTTTAGAGCCAGTTAAACTGTTTTAATCAGAACCCTAGCTATACTACATTGTATTTGGTAAAACAAGTAAAATCAAATTAAGTACATTTTTATTCAACTAAGTAAAATCACAACCTATCACAAAAGGTCAATGAATCTCTACTAGAAGTGCAATGTAGCAGATGAACAATTTCTTACCATTGTGCCAATAATAAGCTGGAACCTTGATGACTCTACAAGGGGAAAGAAGAAATGATTTACTGAAAAGTTCTTAAAAGGCAGAATGTCATTTTATACAATTTCTTTAAACCAGTGGTACTCAAACTTTTTATACCAAGTACCACTTGAGAAAATATTTGGCTCTCTAAATACCACCATAATGACCAACATTCAATTTCAGCAGCGTAGTAGGCCTTATCTATTCAGGTACAGGTCTGCACAGTTAAAAATTGAGGCAGGTTTATTCCTAATAAGAATATTTATTGTTGTCAGCCACTTGAACACTGTAAATACACTGTTTGAACATTAACACTGCACTGTGCTTACATACAGTTAAAAGAAAAGCTTAAAGATTAAATTAAAGTGTTATCACAAAAGTTACCTAACTGTACTGTACCTAAATGTAAAAAAAAAAACCTTACTCAAAGATTAAATTAAAATGTATAAACATTAATTTATATTTAATTTAGTGATTCCTCTGTGTACCACCAGAGGGCCACTGACACTTTGAGAACCACTGCTTTAAAGTTGCATTGTGTAATATTTACAACAATCTATTTACAGAAATGCAATATAATATACATAACTGTTTTTTCAGATGCGCATTACGTAACTTTGTTGTTCTTGCGAATAAGACACTGACACAGTGATGAATAAGTACATTAACATTCGCAATAACATTGATTTATTGAATAGTTAAGTAAATAGAATTCCTTGATTTACCTTTGTAAAGAAATCTCATTGCTCTCTGCAGTCTTTACCGAAGACGTCTTTACCTGTGTTGGCCACCATAGCTTCTCTAAAGGGAGGGGTTAGCAGGGGACTGAGGGGGGAACTGAGGGACTGAGAACATATCTGACCCTTCTTGTGTTCACATTACAGTTTTTGTTCTCCATTTACATGTCACGACTCAAATTCGCTCAAAAATCTTTTTTATAAATAGATAAAAAATTAACAGGCAAATATTAAATAATTCGGGACTGACCGAGCAGTTACAACGAGCAGCAGCTTACAGTCAGCCACCTCACTAACAGAAAGATGATAATAATGGTCATATTTTCAAATTTAGAAAGGCATGAACCGTTTCATTGTCCAGTTTCCTGGATGACAGCCAGATTAACCAATCATGATCAAAGCAATAAAGTAAAACAACCAATGGGTATTGTTTCAGCATGATAAAGCAGTGAAATGAATTTAGTTTTATTGTTGTTAATGATAATATTTAACATATACCTTTAGATTTTAGAATAGGTATCATGATTTAAAAATTGTAAAATGCTATTAAAATAATAATAATAATCTTAAATAATTTAATATAAATAATTTAAAAGGCAGACATTTAGCTGTTGAAGACATTAAGTTGATTCAACATACAGATTTTATTTTTTAAAAAATTATGTTGATTTACAAGTGTTTCTGTTAACCTTTTCCCACCATTTAGCATTATACATTTTCAAAGTTGTTTCAACATTGCAACAACAACTGTCATTATTTCAACCATATTTCAATGTTGAAGGTTGGTCATGTGCCGGCTGTTTTTCAACCGTTCAACTTTAAACGTTGTATCAGTTTTGTTTCAATGTTAAAACAGCAACTGACCTTATTTCAACCATATATCAATGTTGAAGGTCATCATGTGCCGGCTGGGAGAAAGAGGATGAAGAGGTAGAGGGAATGGGATGATGGTCAGGTTGATCAGGGCATCTAGAATTGATGGCTTAGAGAGACTCAAGGTGGGGGTACCGTCTCTATCATATATTAAGGACATACAATTAGGACCCCCAAAGTTGTGAAGAGCTGAGTTAAGCATGAGTTTGGGATGTACGTAGATGGCCTGATCATACTGAGAGGATGCCGAGGCTAAATAGTTCAGGCGTTCAATGGTTAATGCAGGTTCTTGTTTTTGTAAGCCTTTATTAGTATGAATGTTTGAGAATGAGATAAAGCTGTGCAATCATAGCCAGTGGTTGTTCATAGGAGAAGGTGATCCCTGACAAGTAGATTTGGAAACGCACATGTGCATTTTAGGAAGGAATGAGCATAAGATATTAAGTTGTGAATGGACAATGGCTCAGTTGATGGAAAAGGAAGCTGATAGAAGTAATGGTAAGCTTTGAGACAGCTCCAGCCAGAGAGGTATTCTGGAAATCATGCTTGGAGCAAGGCAATTAAGAATGGCTTCTTGAGAAGCATGTTTGGTTTCTGATCTGTGGTGAGACCGGAGTGGGATGAATGTTTATTCTGGAGCCAAGTCTAAATTTCTGGAATGGGAAATTAGATGAAGAGTTGGCTATGAGATTGAGGAATCCGGGTATATGAGTTGCTCAGAGAAGGAATTGTTTTTGAGCAGAGATTAAGTGAGCCAATGCATGAATTGCATAACTGTCAAACATGATCATGCCTTGTTTATAGTTTTGACTTCTGTTGCATAGTCTGATCGGATTAGTAGATTCAGACCATTCAGATTCAGACCCCAGAAGGATGGCTGCTATGACTATAGCATATATTTCATAATGTTGTGGAGACTTGAGGGAACTGAACTCCGAAGGCTGTTTGGAATCAACCCAGTGGCCGCCATATCAACTGCTGAAGCCTATTCAGAGTGTTGCATCAGTGTATAGTTGGATGCAGCCGGGATAAGAGAAGTAGTTATTATGGAAAAGAAATGTTGTTCCATGATGAGAGGTGTTTTTGCTGGAGGTGCATTTACATTGCATGCTTATCTAAAGTGGCTCTGTCATAAGAGAAGGGATGGTTGCTACTTATCTGGATGTCTGGATATTATCAATCTAATTTGACTAATCTGACTGTTCGATTTAAAATGTTAAATCGTGAGTGCATAGACATGGGTCAAAACACCGCTTCCATTCTAATCAAAACATTAAACAGGTGTGTGAACTCGCACGTACAATGTCCGACACTGTATTATGCTCTGGTCCCCTCCCTGCTTACCGTAGTGATGAGATACATTGACATTCAGCCATTGAGACATGACAATCTGCTAAATGATGCCCACAGAATAACATAGATTTCATAGATAATTGGACGAGTTTTGGGGGCACACCTGACCCTCTTTTCTCTAGAAATATTGCACATAGTTTTAGAGTTTGCACTTGACTAACAGGGGCCCAGGTCGGGAAGCAGACAGACTGGCTAAATCCACAATTAATTCTCAGCACATACTCTTTCACCTAGAAATCAGAGACTCTGTCTGTTCCCCGAACTATAAAATACTAAAAATGTCCAAACCAATGTAAGAATAACAATTTAATTGATGTTCAACAAATAAAAAACAGATGTAATATGGATAAACAAATGATAAAGCTTGGGACATTAAATATCAGGTCTCTTTCTACAAAAGCACTTTTTATAAATTATATGATCACTGATTATAACCTAGATGTTTGACAGAATCCTAGATAAACCTGATGATTACATTATTTTAAATGAGTCTACACCCAAAGATTACTTTTATAAATATGAGCCATGTCCAAAAGCTAAAGAGGGAGGTGTTCCTACAATTTATAAAAATATTTTCAGTATTTCTCAGAGGGCGGGCTTCAGGTATAACTCGTTTAAAGTAATTGTGCTTCATATAACATTATCCAGAGAAACAAGTGTTAATGATAAATCCCCTGTGATGTTTGTACTGGCTACTGTATACAGGCCACCAGGGCACCATACAGAATTTATTAAAGAATTTGCTGATTTTATATAGGAGTTAGTGCTGGCTGAAGATAAAGTTTTAATTCTTGGTGATTTTAATATCCATGTTGATAATGTAAAAGATGCATTGAGATCAGTATTCACAGACATTTTGAACTCTATTGGGGTAAGACAATACATGTCAGGTCCTACACGTGTCAGGTCCTTGTTACAAGTATGGTAGAACCAACACTTCTACCACAAAAGACTGCTTTGTAACTAATCTTCCTGATTCATCTCAGTTCCTTAGTACATCCAAAAGCAGCTCTTATTGCACTATAGTCCTCCAAGTCTGCTGCATTCTCAAAACTCTTGCAATTTGATAATACCTTGAATATCAAAATCAACTGCGGGTGACAGATCCTTTTGCTACTTAGCTCTCAAACTCTAAAATAACCTACTTAACATTGTTCGGGAAGCAGACACACTCTGTCAGTTTAAATCTAGATTAAAGACCCATCTCTTTAACCTGACTTAGACATAACACACTAAAACATTTAGAATATTCAAATCCAATAAAGGATTTTTAGGCTGCATTAATTAGGAAAATCGGAACCGGAAATACTTCCCATAACACCCAATGTACTTGCTACATCATTAGAAGAATGGCATCTACGCTAATATTAGTCTGTTTCTCTTTTATTCCGAGGTCACTGTAGCCAAAAGATCCAGTCTGTATCCAGATCAGATGGTCACTGGAGTCACCTAGATCCAGTACGTATCCAGCCCAGATGGTGGATCAGCACCTAGAGAGGACCTCTAGAGCCCTGATTGTCAGCGGAGACCAGGACAACTTGATGGAATTGAACTGCTGGTTTCCTCTGGTCAGAGGAGAACTTGACCCCCGACTGAGTCTGGTTTCTCCCAAGGTTTTTTCTCCATTCTGTCACCAATGGAGTTTTGGTTCCTTGCTGCTGTAGCCTCTGGCTTGCTTAGTTTGGAGACACTTAATTTCCAGTGATTTAATTGACTTGATTGCACAGATACTATTTAAACTGAACTGAGCTGGATGACGACATCATTGAATGCAATGATGAACTGCCCTTTTCCTTTAATGGCACACTATTTTCCTATTTAATGCTGTTCAGTTGCTTTTTTACAATCTATATTGTTAAAAGCGCTATATATATAAATGTGACTTGACTTGACATTGTTAAGGTGGCCTAAAAGTTTTGTAGCTGATGCTTTGTACATCTGCCTAGCTCAGAGGAAGTGTAAGGCTCTGAGGTGTCTACACTGATAATGGAAGACAGAGTTCAGTAAAAATGTAGATTAGTGTGAAAGTCCTAATTATGGTGGTGCAGATGAAGGTGCAACTATTTGAAGTCATCAAGGAGGTAAAGGACGTAAAGGAGTCTGTGGTTGTTGGAAAAAATCCATTGTAGCTTCGCAGAGAGAGTCTAAAATCCTAGGCCTGCTTATGCAATCGAATGTGGCTTACAGTGAAGTAATGGCACCTTCCCAGAAGCTTCACCGGATTCTTGATTGATAGGCAAGACTTGGCATTAGTGGTATTGGGTTTGGCGAGCCAAGCTCCGTGGCCTGCCAAGTGAATGATTTGCTGGCATGGTCGACCATAGTGTACTGCAAGGAGTATTCTGGGGTTATGATGAAACAGTTAATGGTTTTAATTTGAGTGTTGTGGGGAGAAGATAAGTTGATTATAAATTATTCCTATAGAGCTAATATGTATGATAGAAAAAGTATTGTTGAAGGGACATTTTGTAAATCAGCTTTTTTTTTTTACTCTACTACTAGTAGCCTGTAAACTATATCAGGTTTTTGATAGGCGCCTGCAGTTAGACAAGTGGCAGCCCAGATGATTGAGGTTGTTGCGTGCCATCCTGCCTCTCTGATACAGGATTGGTCAGCCTCTATGTCAGTGATTTAAGGAAAGGTGAATGTTTACTTAGGGGCATTTCTATCGGCATTGGAATAACTGGAGGGGATG
This sequence comes from Carassius carassius, assembly GCF_963082965.1. NCBI lineage: Eukaryota > Metazoa > Chordata > Actinopteri > Cypriniformes > Cyprinidae > Carassius > Carassius carassius. The sequence continues at coordinate 19,442,020 of NC_081790.1, read as the reverse complement.
GAGCTGCATCAGATAACTGTAGTTTGCATGGAGAAGTGTTGAGGCTTAAGGGGGCGCTGTAATTGAGCCTGCTGAAGCAGGATGTGAGTGGGCTCCAAACATTAACTTAAATGTATGTTTAAAATGCAAATATCCAGAAGTAGAGTTCAGGGTTGAGAGTGCTCCTGTATGACCCTTAGTTGGACTGCTGTATATGACCTGCTGCTGAATTTTTGTGAGCGTAGAGCTACTGAGACAGAAGGTGATGGACTGCTGAAGCTGGCCGAGTAGGTGGTGTCACTGTGGCTAAGTACGGTATGTAGCTGTTGCTAGATGACAGGATGTGAAGGTATTGATGGAGGGGAGGAAAGAGGAAATGGTAGACCAGTGTGTTGTTATTCTGGTGTAAATGTGTGGGCGTGGTTGTGTGCCCTGTGTTGTGCTTGGTTTCTCTCACTAAGACTGTTGCTGAGAGTGGAGTATAAAGTGGCAGTTCAGTGTTTGCTGCAGAGAGAGATACACTTTTCCCCAGGTCCAGACTGAGCCTTCTGGTGGATCATTGTTTGTTAACCCCAGAGTTTGAGTTGTTTATTAGCAATAGTGTCTCTGTGGTGAGCATTGTCTGGAAGTAGAACTTGACTCTGTTTATGCTTTGTTGAAAAGCTAAAGATAATTGGCAGGTAATACATTATTTTTATTTATTTATTTATTTTTTTGTATATTGTAGTTAAATGGGAATCTGTAGGGAGAGAGTGCCTTTTTCTTTGAATTATACTTTTATCCTTGTTTTTGGTTCAGTTAGGGAGTTGAGGGAAGTTTTAAGTTGTTTTATTTCTCTTTTCTTTTGGGTATTTAAGGTAAGTTAGTGCTGCTCCCCAAACTAGTTAGTGAATAGTTTTGTTTGTTATGTTAGGCCTTGTTATCTCCTGAGCAATTGTTCCCTATCTCTTTATGTTAAACTTATTGTGCTTTTTTTGTAAATAAATCTCCTTTGTGTACTTCCGAGTTGGTGTCATCTTCACTCTGGCACAGAGGACTGAAGTGTGGTCTTGCCGTTTTTTATTTTATTTTATTTTTTATGCTTTTTCCTTTGTTACTTCTCCTGGTAGATGGAGTTTGATTTGATTGCATTCACTCTCCAACCTACCACAGATGTTTTTGAACGTTGTTGAGAAGTAGATTTGTTGTTGATAGCTGACTTTTTTAAATCAGTGTTTCAAGGGAGGCAGCGAAAAGAACTGTCAAGCAGGTGTTGCATGATAGGCTTGTGGAAACTGGGATTTACACGAGCCTGCTGTTATGGAGGAGGTGGAGGTTTTGCCTGACATGGCATAAGGAGCTGTGTCAGATGGGACCCTTCCTAATGTTGACTCTATATAAGTGATTAAAATGAAGGAGCTAGATCTCCAGATTAAGCAAGAGGAGTGTGAAACATTACTTATTAAGTTGCATCTTGTAGAAGTGGAGACTGACCAAGCTTTAAGAATACAACAGTTAAAAAATCAGGACCTGAAAAGACAGGCCTGTGCCTAGGGTGTGGTCACAACCACCTTCTGCCATCTCTCCTGCCCTTCAGAGCTCGCATGAGGTTGGTGCATATACGAGTTTTGATGTTAGTAAGAATCACAAACTTGTTCCACCATGTAGAGAGAGTGAGGTAGACACATATTTTGTCACATTTGAATGTATAGCCACAAAGTTGAGCTGGCCAAAAGATGTGTGGGCTCTGTTTCTGCAGTGTAGCCTTACTGGGAAAGGCCAGGAAGTCTCCTCTGATTTGCCCCTCGAGCAGTCTCTTGTCTACGGCACTGTTAAAGCCACTGTGTTGAGGGCTCATGAATTAGTGCCCGAGGCATACAGACAGAAATTCTGATCCCATGTTAAAACTGCCAAACAAACTTACGTTGAGTTTTCCTAAGAAAAATGCACACTTTTTGAAATGTGGTGTTTTTCTAACTGAGTTGCCACACTTGAACATCAACAGGAGTTAATTTTGCTTGAAGAGTTCAAGAATTGTTTATCTGAAAGTGTAGTGGTACAATAAAATGACCAAAAAGTGACATCTCTTGTTGATGCAGCCGTGATAGCTGACAAATTTGCTCTAACACATAAGAGTGTGTTCACTACTGTGAGGCTCAGGACTAATCTCAGGACCTATGACTCACCTCGTGCTAAGACCGAGTCGCCATCCAACTCACCTCATAGGAAAAGTAATGGTAAACAAGTTTGCTTCTTATGTCTTTACGCAAAACATCTAATTTCTGATTGTAGGGCTTGGATACAGAAAGTATCCGCTATGCGACCTAAAAGTACAGCTTTGGTTCACACGTTATGTGATGTTAATATTGTCTCTACTGTTACTTGTGAGTATCAGCCATCTCTGCTACATGGCACAGTGTCTCATTCGTCTGAATCAGAAGGGAAGTTATTGAAGATTCTGAGAGACACTGGGTCAGTCCAGTCGCTAATTTTGGAAAATTGGTTAGCCACACTGGTTAATTATTCCTGTGTAGAGTTCTTAGTTGGAGGTATGGGTATGCAGTATCTCAGCGGAGCCCTACATGATCTGTACTTGCAATCAGAGTTACTAACCGGACCTGTGAGGTTTGGGGTGTGCTCCCGCTTACCATTTGAAGGGATGGATGTTATCCTCGGCAACGACCTCACTGGTTGAGTTGTTTTCCCATGCCCAGTGGTAACTACGGAACCATCTATAATTGACATATAAAGTCTTGCACAGTGTTTTCCTACTGCCTTTCCCACGTGTGCAGTAACGCATGCTCAAATAAGGAAATTCAGAGACGTTGTTGACCTCTTTGAAACCTTCTTGGTTTATTCAAATGATTGTGATTTGATCCCAAACGAAGCTGTTATAAAGGGATTTGATAATGCAGAGACTGTGTCAAAACTGAATTCTGTTGTTAGGGTAGGAAGGGAACAAATGGCCGCTGTTCAGAAAACAGACCCCTCGTTAGCAAGATGCATTGAGTCTTCGGTGGGACTCAATAAAAATCTAGTGACAAGGTAATATATTTCTGGGATGACCAACTTTTAATGCAGAGATGGAGGCCGAAATCTCATGCTGCCCTTGTTGAGATTTATCAATTTGTTTTACCCCAGTCGTATAGGGAGCATGTATTGAAAGATGCTCATGAGCATGTGCTTTCAGGACATTTGGGTATCACAAAAACATTCCGAAGTGTGTCGCGCTACTTTTTCTGGCCTGGTTTGAAATCGTTTGTGTCAAAATTCTGCCGCTCATGTGCTGTATGTCAATTGGCTGGTAAACCAAATCAGAAGATTTCTGTCGCTCCTTTACAGCCCATACCAGTTATAAAAGAGCCCTTTGAGTGCTTGTTGGTTGACTGTGTTGGCCCATTACCAAAGTCAAAATCTGGGCACGAGTACATTCTAACCCTCATGTGTACAGTCATGTGCTTTCCCGAAGCCATTCCTTTGTGCTCTATCAAGGCACCTATTATTATCAAAGAGGTAATTAAATTCCGGACCATGTTTGGCTTACCACAAATTTTACAACCTGACCAAGGTACAAACTTTACTTTGAGGCTTTTTAATCAGACATTTGCACAGCTCGTAAGCATGTACCCTCGAGTGCTTATCACCCGCAATCCCAAGGTGCTGTAGAAAGTTTCCACCAAACACTCAAAACAATGGTGCATACTCACTGTCTCTCTAGTGGCAGGGACTGGGCAGAAGAGTTGCCCAAGGGTTGCCTTGGTAAAATTAGCATTTTAAGGGCTAAATATCATGTTATTGGGATTGGGGTTGCTTCAAACCGCGGACATGAAAAACAACCGCAAACTGCCTGCGATTTTAAAATCGATTTTGTGTAGATTGTCAGTGAATTATGGCTCTGTGTAGTAAATGCCAACCAGTGTTGCCAAATCTGCAGTCTGCAATAACGTGATATTTAGCCCCTAAAATGAGAATTTTACCAAGGCAACCCTGCCAAAAAACTTATATTTTAACCCCGGGAAGCAATTTTTATCGGGGAACCTCCTGGAAACGCGATTGGGGTAGTTTTGGACTAGTTTTGAGAAGCAACTGGGCAGGATGTGTTGTGAAAACCTGGCAACCCTGATCTGAACGAACGTGCTGGAGATATACTTCTAATTACATGAGCGTCTTGAGATGCGCATGAAAATTGCATTTGATTTTTTTGCACAGCCCTATTCTAAACTTACCTTAACCCTGTAACAAACATGAGCTTAGTAGGTTCCTGGGCATGTCCAGTTAATACATAGGTTTTTGCAAGAACTTCTCTTCTGTAGCTGCTCCTCTCACAGACTTGCTAAGCACATCAAGAGTTTTTAAGTGGAGCTATGAATGTGAGAGAACTTCTGAAGCTGCAAAAGACCTCTTGTGTAATGCTCCCGTGTTGATTGCCCCTAACTTTGACCTACAATTTAAACTGCAGGTGGATGCCAGCAACTCTTGTGCTGGAGCAGTCCTGATCCAGGAGGATGCTCATGGAATCGAGCACCCTGAGTCTTTCTCCAGAAAGTTCTTAAAGCATCAGCAGGCCTATAGCACCATCAAAAGAGAAGCCCTGGCCTTACTATGGGACCTGCAGCATTTTGAAGCTTAACTTGGGAGTAGTGCCATCCCAATAACTGTGTATACAGACCATAACCATCTGACTTTCCTTTCCAACATGTCCTCTTCTAACCAGCGATTGATGCGCTGGACCCTCAAACTACAGGACTACAACATCGAAATCCAGCACATCAAAGGTCCGGATAATATTGTGGATAATGCGCTCTCTAGAACTGGGAACATGGACGTTTAAACTGTGTTTTAGTCTTATACCTTAAAATATGTAAGTAGAAACTACTTTTATTCCTGGTTTGTATTCTTAAGGGTAGGGCTATTACGTCCCTGGATGTGTTATTGTTATTCTGGTGAAAATGTGTGGGTGTGGATGTGTGCCCTTTGTTGTGCTTGGTGTCTCTCTCTTTCTCTCTCCTTCTCTCACTCTGTTCCCTCTCAGGATGAATCACCACCACCTGTAGGTATTTATGTGAGTGTGGCTGAGAGTGAAGAATAAAGTGGCAGTCCAGTGTTTACTGCAGAGAGAGACACAATTCTCCCCTGGTCCAGACTGAGCCTTCTGGGGGATCTTCTGGTTTGTAACCTCCAGAGTTTGAGTTGTTTATTAGCAAGTGGCTCATAGTGTCTCTGTGGTTTATCTTTTATTTTGGGTATTTAAGGTAAGTTAGTGCTGCTCCTCAAACTAGTTAGTGAATAGTTTTGTTTGTTATTTTAGGCCTTGCTCTCTCCTGAGCCATTGTTCCCTATCTCTTAATGTTAAACTTGTGTTTTTCTTTTGTAAATAAATCTGCTTTGTGTACTTCTGAGTTGGTGTCATTTTCACTCTGGGACAGAGGACTGAAGTGTAGTCTTGCAGTTTTTTTTTATTTTTTATTTTTATTTTTATGCTTTTTCCTTTGTTACTTCCCCTGCCAAACCCCTAGACAGGAGGGGGACGTAACAAGTGGAAATGGAATTGGTGGTTTGAAGGAGTTCTGGCTCGCCCACATGAGGTAGGGTCCCTTGGGGCACTGGAGGAGGCATCTGGACTGCATAAGTAGCTGTTTGAGTCATTAGAAAACTGTGAGACTGTTTTTGAGTGGGGCGGGGTATTGAGGATGAGAGGGTATTGGTGGAGGGAGGAGGTAGAGTGAGGGAGGGAAAGAGGGAGAGAGAGAGGAAGGTAGAGAGAGTAATAGTCACCAAAACAACACCGGAGGCAGAATTTATCTGTTAAATTGAAATATTTGTCAAATACCAACACCAAACTGAAATAAATCAAAATAAACAGGGAAACCGAATTACGAAATACTTTGAAGGAAATAAAAAATTAAATTCTACATGTTTGTGATATTACTGACCAATATTAGAGAACTTTTAGATCACAGTTAACTGAATGAGTTTAACACAATGATATGACAGTGGTCTCACATGTCTCACAGAGTTCACAGTATGAGCACACAGTGAGTGTGCAGTGACCTCATGTTGTGACCACAGTATGAGTGCACAGTGAGTGTGCAGTGACCTCACATTGTGACCACAGTATGAGCACATAGTGAGTGACCTCACATGGTAAGCACAGTATGAGCACACAGTGAGTGCGCTGTGTTGTTACACTTTTAGCTCACTGTGAAAAGTTGTGACCACATGATGAGAATCATGTGAGCTCACGGTGACATCATATTGAGATCAAATTATTGACTAGGTTCCAGAGGTGTCAAGTAACGAAGTACAAATACTTTGTTACATTACTTAAGTAGAAATTTGGGGTATCTATACTTTACTTGAGTAATTATTTTTCAGCCGACTTTTTACTTCTACTCCTTACATTTTAAAAATAGCTTCGTTACTGCTATTTCATTGCGGCTTGTTTTCATTCCGGCTTGTCATCATTCAAAAAAAATACAAAAATAAAATAAAAAACCTATCCAGATAAATCGTGCCATCCGGATGGAGTGCATTTGATTGTGGTTGGATGAGAAGTATAAACATATACCATTCCGACACCCTATTGGTTTGTACGCGATCCATCGCAACTGCACATGACACAAATCACATCACAGCCCAGCTAGGACATAGCCAATGTTGGGTTCGTTTATTAAAAAATATATTTCTTAAAAGAAGGGTTGGGTATGGAACCGGTATCCAATCGCCTCAGAGTCAGTCCCCTTAAATTTCATATCAAACCGGCATCAGACCGGTCTCCTCCCCGTCTTTCAGCGCGCTCTTCAATCTGCAGACTACAGCAGAGCAGTGCAAGCGGACTCAAATACAAACAGAGGACACGAGGTGTGTGTTTATCGATAGATTGTTAGAATATCCATATATGTGCAGTTCTTTGTCATAAATACAGTTTACAAAAGGTCCCGAGGGAGCAGTCGGTTTCTCATCTAGCTACTGTAAAGTTTTCGCTTGTCACACCACAGGTGTTTCCTCCAGCGAAAATCTAGCATTTAACACATATGAACGAACACATACTTTAATTACATTTATTTAAATATACTTAATCTAATCATACATACTTTATACATACACTAGCTACTGTGCAAAAGTCTTAGGCACGTTAGTATTTTCACCCAAAAGAATGTTGTTCGGCCAGTTATTTATATATTTTGCTGTAGTGTGTCAGTATAAAATATCAGTTTACATTTCCAAACATTCATTTTGCCATTGTCAGACTGCTTGTGCATTCAAAATCGAAATAGATTATTATTAAAATTAATGGCAAACTGATATTTCCTACTGAGACACTACAGCAAAAGATATAAATAACTGGCTTAAAACCCTTTTTTGGGGTGAAAATACTAATGTGCCTAAGACTTTTGCACAGTACTGTACTTTACAAACGACATTGTTGCTACTTTATAAAGAATGACCATACAGTAATTCACAGAACTGATTAAAGACAGTGACAGACAGCACTCATCTTAACTAAATATCAGAGAGATTGACAGAGATACAGTAGAAACATTATGTGTGGTTTTGTATTAAATAATGACCCAGATTGTGAAATACATGAAATACATTTATTAGCCTTAGATTAAGGGAAGCATAACTTGAGAAATGAGAGCATCCAAGGAGCGTGGGAAAGCTATGGATTTATTTTAAAAATTTGTAATGTTCTTTAATGTTATCCATAGTTTTTTTTGTGGTTCTTTTTTTTAAGTATGGTTCAGGCACCGTTTAGGTGCCGGTACCATTATAAATGTATCGAAAAGGCACTGGACCCTACTTAAAAGTTATTATTTCTCACTGGCTCATTTACCAAATGGGTGCTTTGTCTTTGTCCTCCACAAATTAAGCTACTGTAGGTAGTTTGGTAGCAGGACGTTTTAATAAATTATTGTTTGCGATTGACAACGCGATTGATAATGTTGTGATAAGTAGGCTATACCAACTTTGTAACTCGTTACACCCCCAACACTGGACATAGCAGACAGACGTATGTAGCGAATACAGGAAGCTATCAATCAAGAAGGTATCAGGATTATGAGTTATTTTTCATTTTTAGTGTTTAATTAATCACTTGGATTAATCATTCATTTTGACAGCACTATAACGTTTATTGTAAATAGACAACCATACAAGAGTAATTGTTACTAAGCCTGCACCAATGTTCTTGTCCATTGCCCTCATTGGATGTACATTTACATTCCATTAAAGGTTATTGATGACATGCCTCTGAAGTTTGACTTTTTGCACCATTACAATACTTATAGGCAACTAGTCATCATATCTCTAGTCCTTTAATGTATTTGCATTGTACTAAAGTGCGCTCATTTTCAATGGGCATATATGTGGCTGAAACATGTAGCCTAGTGCATCCCAAATTTTTCAACATGAACATTTTAATATGACATTATAGTCATTATGGCCTATGGCTTTTGGAAAAATGTGTTTTTGAGGAGGTGGGGTAGTTCACAATAGGCCCCTGTGGCGCAGCCAAAGCTTTTGTTCTTAATGGCATTTTTTTCCTTAAATTACTTTTACTTTTATACTTTAAGTAGTTTTTAAACCAATACTTTTACTTGAGTAAAAACCTTGAGTTGATACTTCAACTTCTCTAAACCCTAGTATCTATCCTTCTACTTGAGTAATGAATGCCAATACTTTTGACACCTTTGCTAGGTTCATAATGTGTAAGCCATTGTTTCCCAGCCATGCTCCTGGAGGCTCCCCAGCCTGCATATTTTGAATGTCTCCTTCATCTAACTGATTCAACTCATCAGCTCATTAGTAGAGATTGCAAGACATGAATTGGCTGTGTCTAAAGGAATTAAGGGAGACATGGAAAATGTGCAGGGCTGGGGGTCCTTCAGAAACATGGTTGGGTCCCACTGGTCTACACAAATTTCAGCACTGCACAAGAACTCCAGCCTTTTGAGGGGTGAGTGGATTTTATAACACCTCTGATTGGTTCCAGAAATCAACTACCTTTGTTACGATTGCCAGCTGGAGTGCCCACAAGCTCTGCTAAAAGGCACTTCATTCCTCCCCTTACTGTTACCACTCTACCCGGAATGCATTTCCCATAACTCTCTGCCTAGGAACTTGTTATCGGACTCCAGCTGTTTCCCATCAGGAAGACTATAAAGGTTGTACACACACACACACACACACACACATACATAGGCCCCGTCCCAAATGGCACCTAGGTCCTTGCAGTTTTTCTCTGAGTCTGCACTTTTTTGACATAATGTCACTGTGACTGTCGGGTAGAATTATTCTGCAAAGCTCGCCCCAGTGCTGGCTCTGCAGAAGTGTGGATTGAGGGTGCAAATCTGTAAGAGTGCAAGTGCAGATGAAGTGTTTGGGACAGGGACGTACACTGCTGATTATTGTTAGCCTGTAACATTTTCTTGTACCCATGTTTACCCGCGTTTACTTGCTTTGCCTTGCCTTCGTGGTTTTGATCTTGATCTATATTATGTTTAGCTCCAAAATAACTTTGAATCATCAGTCCTGTTTGAAATAACTAACTTCTGTGTTTCTATGTTGCTTCTTCTCACACAATGAGTCAGAATTTTTTTAAAAATTAAATTCTAGACTGTGATAGACGCTTAACGCATGACATTTTCAGAGGAACTTCAGATCAATATATATCATATTCAGAGTATGTTGTTCAAGTTTATTTTGTACATGTTTTTGCAGTAGCATGCCATTATGTGCTGATGATCATGGCCTTTGACAGATATGTGGCTATATGTAATTCTCTGCGATACACAGCTATAATGACCAATAAAATGGTGGTTAAACTATCAGCATCAGCCTGGTGGTTGTCAGTCTTCATGGTTTCAATTCTGTTAGGTCTCAATATACGCCTTTCTCGTTGCAAATCCAAAATTTTCTCTGTGACAATGCCTCACTTTTTAAACTGTCCTGTGAAAATGTGGTTGTTAATTATATCTTTATCTATATTATGTTTAGATCCAAAATCACTTTGTATCACCAGTCCTGTTTGAAATAACTTGCTTTAGTGGTTCCATGTTGCTTTTTCTCACACAATGAGACAGAAAAAATTATTTTATAAAGTTCTACACTGTGATACAGGCTATGTCATTTAGCGTTGCATTGTAAATGTACATCATTGTTAAGAAAATACCCCAAATGGCATGTTATTCAGCTGTAGTGACATGTGATGAATTTGTCCATATAAGAGATTTCCTGGAATGTCATATGTGAAACAGACATTACAATTACGAATCTCACTTGTGAAAGAGAAAGTACAAGAGTGTTTAATCACATAAATCTGGGTAAATAAAAGAAAAATATTTTGTAAATTGAGTAGTTTTTCAGCAAACTTATTTCTTATTTACTCTTACTTTAATTATATTATTTTTCAGTATTTTTACTTGTACACAAGTATATTATTACTTAAGTAGCAATACTTTTACTTAACTACAATTTTTTGTTACTCTTTTCACCAGTGGCATGAACACTCATTAGGGAACGTCTCCGGTTACTTTCATACCCTTGGTTCCCTGAGAGTGTGACTGAGAAATTGCAAAGGTTTCCATGTTCATTGCTTGATCATTACTGCAGCATTTCAGTCTTAGATTCTGAAGCAATTGTCACTTTCGCAGCATTTTACACTGCCCACCAACTTATCAGTATTTGCATGTGATTTGCATAGGTTAGTGACAATTGGCCAGTTTATTTAACTGGTGTTATCCTACATGGTTTCAGGATTTTAGAAAAGGGGAGGGATTCCCATCATGACATTTGTAATGTCTCGATCCCACTCTCAGGTAACCGAGGTTATGACCATAACCAGAGATGTTTTCCCCTCTGGGATGATTGCAGCATCAAAGAAACAGGACTGAACCACAAAATAAAAGCTAAGGGCAAGTAAACAGTTCTTCACTGAACAGCTATCAACCTGACTGTCATCTATCTTGGTAAAAACAGCCTGTTAAGTATGTGTTGGTTTATTAGATAAGCAAAAGGTCTGTATTTTTGTTACTACTTTTTATTTTTGATATGTAGTGATAAAACAGTTCAGGATTGTGGTGTGTTGCACTATGGAAACATTCAGTTGACAAGATTTGCATTAATGAACCATATATACAGATTATACTGACAGAATCATGCAACTGAAGGTGAAATGTCATTAAAATATTTATACTTTCAAGTAATCATAAATATCTGAAACATGTTGTATGTATTTTTCTCATAGTGGAATGCAGTAGTACCAGATGACATGTTATCAATGACAATGTCTGTTTGTTACTCTATACAAACAATTTTGCAGGGCAGCAATGGACAACCTGACTTTCACAAACAGCATTCTCCTCGTTGAGGGACTAACAGTTACACCTCAATCTTCCTATCCTGTTTTCATCCTGCTTCTGTTGGTTTATGTCTTTATTATGGTTTCCAACATTGGACTCATAATTCTGATCTCAACAGAGAAGAATCTACATCATCCTATGCACTTTCTGTTTTGTAACTTGCCACTGAATGATATAATGGGAACCACTGTCATTTTGCCACGCTTAATGCATGACATTTTCAGAGAAACTTCAGAGCGATATATATCATATCCAGAGTGTGTTGTTCAAGCTTATTTTGTACATGTTTTTGCAGTAGCATGCCATTATGTGCTTATGATCATGGCCTTTGACAGATATGTGGCTATATGTAATCCACTGCGATACACAGCTATAATGACTAATAAAATGGTGGTTAAACTATCAGCATCAGCCTGGGGGTTGTCAGTATTCATGGTTTCAATTCTGTTAGGTCTTACTATACGCCTCTCTCGCTGCAGATCCAAAATTGAAAACCCTTTCTGTGACAATGCCTCACTTTTTAAACTGTCCTGTGAAAATGTGGTTGTTAATAATATCTTTGGAATTGTTTATACTGTGATTGTTTTTACCTTTTCACTTGGGTCTGTATTTATAACATATGGCAAGATTGCTACTGTATGCATTACCAGCAAAAACAAATCACTGAACAGTAAAGCCATTAAAACCTGTGGCACTCACATAGCTGTTTATATAATCATGTTTGTTTCTTGTGCTAGTTTTATTTTTCTTCATCGTTTTCCTGAATACTCTGAAAACAGGAAACTAGCTAGTATAATGTTCCATATTGTACCACCAGGACTAAATCCTTTAGTATATGGTTTACAAACCAAAGAAATAAGACAGAAATTTGTAAATATTTGGTGTAGAAAAAAATTGAATTCCTAATTTAATATATATATATATATATATATATATATATATATATATACACTTTAAACATACCAACTGTATTATATTTTTGTAAATAATACAGATCTCTGGAAAAAAAGAAGTTCTCAATATTGGATGCATGTATTTTATCTATGTTATTCTTTTCTTTGATTGTCAGTGAAAATGTTGGAAAAACAGTAGCACTTTATCTTACACCAATTGTAGTATTTATATAATTTATGTTATTAAGTTTGATTTAAATAACAAATTAGTACTTGTATAAGAGGTTCATTTTAACTGATTATATAAATATAACCACAAGACCATATCTATCTTGACTAATCATTTTTATTTAGCTTTTGTCATGTTAAGTCTGTCAATTCCCCTTCAGAATATTTATAAAGTGGTAGTTTCTTATAATATTTGTGTCACTTCTAGGGTATGTTAATTAATATTCTATTAGAATGATGAAATAGCTTTGCTGCACTAATTAATCTACTGATAGATTTTTAAATGGAATTAATTAATTTTTGTTTTATAGACTTTTAGACTTTTATATTAAATATTTTCGATACATATTACCAGCAAGGTACCAGTTGTAAATACCATAGGAAAAGGTAAACTTTTCTTTGTCTCCAACTTGAAATATGATTAAAAATAGCAAGTACCATCTTTACTACACTGTGAAAAAAAATGAATCATGGGTCTTGTAATTTTCATCAAAGAAATTAAGGTGATAATTAAAAATAATGTGTGGATTTCATTAAAGAAATTGTGATTCAGTGTTGTATTGAAAATAATGAGGACTTTCTACTAATAAAACCAAGAGATTTCCTCATTTTTTAAGGAGAATTGGAGAACTGATTAAACTAAAATAATTAAGGAAAGAAGGCTGCCTATTTATTTCAAGAGAATTAGCTCAATTTGGCAGTTTTATTTTAGAGGTGACTGTTAGCTCCAAGCATGCTTTGCATATGGCTGGAAATGGAGAGTACATTTTTTAATTAAATGCTACTTTATGTTTTTGAGTGAAGGGAAGCATCTATTAATGTTTAATGTGCAGTTACGTTTGACATTTGTAAGAGTTTCTGGTACATTGAAGTTTCCATTGCACAGTGCAATCGTTACCACTGTGCAGAAGAGTAGAGCTTATGGTTATGAATACTACTCCTCTAAGGCATTAAGCCTTGTTTAATGAGCAGTAGCTTCGCTAGTGCTAGTGCAGTACTTTCCAACATTTCTTAAGTAGTTTTCTACTACACATTTCCCTAATTATATTAAATTCATTGTGTCATAGATTAATTAATATAGGATATTTCACAAAATCAAGCCTGAAAAACTACTCAAAAATATTATGTGTAATATTGTTACCTTATTTTTTTTAAGTAAATAGCTCATTAGAATTCTTTACAGTGTATACAAATATTATAATCCTTTTAATAGCTTTTGAGCAATATTTATTGAACAGTAAAACAATAAAGCAAATGTAGCAAATATGATTTAATCATTGAAATGTTGACTAATTAACTGTATTAAAATAGAAATAGAAATAGAAAATATACTTAGAAAATTTTACTTCAGAATTACACAGATTGTGAGTGAACAAGGTTTTGCTCAAACACCTCTTCTGATTTTTGTAAAATCACTGATGCATGGAACGGTGCGTCTTTATTTTGATATAACAGGGATGCTTTTTAGCCCTTGCTTACAGCTACTTATGTAATATGTTCTTTAATTGGAGAAAATTGCTGGCCTGTATCAGTTGTATCATCATCACCTGGTTTAGAAGTGTTGGCTGGAGGAGGGGCTATATTCATCCTACCTAAAGTGGGTGAGGACGAGGATGTTTCGATAGAATATGGAACCCTAGGTTTCTTTGACAGTGGCCTTCATCTCATCTGCAATTTTTGGTCTCTTGTTTCTCATTTTCTCTATGGGGTTCAGGTCTGGTGAGTTTGCTGGCTACTCAAGCAAACAACACTGTGGTCATTTAACCAACTTTTGGTGCTTTTGGCAGTGTGGGCAGGTGCCAAATCCTGCTGGAAAATGAAATCAGCATCTTCAAAAAGCTGGTCAGCAGAAGGAAGCATGAAGTGCTCCAAAATGTATAGGTAAATGGGTGCAGTGACTTCGGTTATCAAAAAACACAATGGACTAACACCAGCAGATGACATTGCACCCCAAATCATAACAGACGGTATAAACTTAACACTGGACTTGGGCTATGAACTTCTCCACCCTTCCTCCAGACTCTAGTACCTTGGTTTCCAAATGGAATACAAAATTTGCTCTCATCTGAAAAGAGGATTTTGGACCACTGGGCAACAATCCTATGGAATGATATTGCGGACATTATTCAAAAGGCATTGCAAATTGTATTTGCAATTGCGTTTTCAATTTGTGGACGCATAAAATGTGACATAATCCAAACGCAAATGCAAATCGCACATTACCGTTTTCATTTTCGATTAAGTGAGCGCACAGTGTCTGCCAAATTTAAAATTGAAATGCAAAGTCCGTTTGCAATTGTGTTTTCCATATCTTACGAGCTATGAGCCTGTCAAATTTAAATAGCAATATTAATTACCACATTTGCCTTTTCACTCTCTCTGCACTGTGCATGTAAACTGCCAAAACTCAAATGGAATCGCAATACCTTTTGCATTTGAATTTCCAACGTCTACATGGAAACCTGTCAATCAAGTGACAGGGGTGGGGCCATTTTATTGGGCGTGTTTGCATTGGGAAGTGACGATCGTACTAAAATGTACCATGTTTTTACTAGGGTAAATATGAGTTAACGATAGTGTTTATAATTAAGCCACAGTAGCCACAAATGTACAGTTGTCTGAGACGTTATGAAATGTTCTTTAATATCATGAACCATAAAATGTAGTCAGTGTTCTGCTATTGTTTATTTTCATAATAGGTAAACACAGGCCATAAGTTAAGACGGTCACAGATCTGGTGCCGATTCAGTATAGCTTGGTAGCTCAGTGGTTAGTGACTGTCATTTCTAATTGCATACCATTTTTTAGCGCGTGTTCGAAACCCGGGCCAACACAGACGTTCTTTATTTTTTTGTTTATCCTACAATATCATTCAATACAATCCAGTTCTTCTTCTCCTTAGCCCAGGTAAGACGCCTCTGACATTTTCTGTGGTTCAGGAATGGCTTAACAAGAGGAATATGACAACTGTAGCCAAATTCCTTGACAAGTCTGTGTGTGGTGGCCTTTGATGCCTTGACCCCAACCTCAGTCCTTTCCTTGTGAAGTTCACTCAAACTCTTGAATCGGTATTGCTTGACAATCCTCATAAGGCTGCGGTTCTCTCTGTTGGTAGTGCATCTTTTTCTTCCACACTTTTTCCTTCCACTTAATTTTCCGTTAACATGCTTGCAGTGCTGTAATGTAATGAAGTAAAAATTTCATGGATGACGTCCATTCATCCCCTATGTGTTTCCTTCCCTCAGCCCAGGGAAGGAAACGTTTCCAGCTGTGCTGATCGTCTTGGTCGTATGCCCAGAAGTACCGTCTGAGTTCTTAGATCTTCCGCTCAGTCTGGCCGTTAGTCTGCGGATGGTACCAAGAAGATAAGTTGACCCTCACTCCTAGGAGATGGAAAATGGCTTCCCATATACTGGATATGAATTGTCGGATACAATATCTTTTGGTAGACCAAAGTTGCTGAAGATATGATTGAAGAAATGTTCTGCAGTTTCTAGGGCAGTTGGTAGTTCTGGTAGGGGAATTAATTTGCAGGGTTCTGAGAATCTATCCACATCAACTAAGATGCAGGTCAGTAACAAAGTCAATTCCCAGATGGGACCAGGGCCTTTCGAGGAACAGGTAGGGGTACCAATTTGCCTGCCGTGACCTGACATGGAGTGGAAGACATTGCACAGACTGAACAACTGCAGACATATCTAATGACATCCCAAGACATACCGGGACACCAGTACCGAGCTTGGAGAAGGGAGAGGGTCCGTTGGCTGCCTGGATGTCCAGAGCCTGGTATACTGTGAACTGAGCCCAGAAAGGATTGCCGCTGGGACCAGGGAACATAAATCCTCTCTTCTGGGCCTCTCAGCGGAGCAGGTTCATGTTGGGTAGCAGCTCTAATGTCCTCGTCCGTGCTCCACATGATGGGGCTGACAATCTTGCCTGTAGGGAGTATAGGTTCAGGGTCCAAAGGAGTGTCCAGGGAATCCTGAACGGGAAAGAGCATAAGCCTTGCAGTTGAAATTAAATCTGGTGAAGAACAGGGCCCAAAGAGCTTCCCGGGGATCCAATCTAATGGCTTCATGGAGATATTGTAGATTTTTATGATCAGTGATTACCGTAAAGGGGTGGTTAGCTCCATCCAGCGAATGTCTCCATTCTTCTAGAGCAAGCTTGATCGCTAACAGCTCCCTGTTCCCAATGTCGTAATTCTGATCCGCTGGGGTTAGTTTCCTAGAATAGTAAGCAAAAGGCTGGAGGTGTGGCGGCTCACCGAACTGCTGAGATAGCACGGCTCCAACGCCGGTGGTGGAAGCGTCCACTTCTACCACAAACAGTGACTTTGGATCTGGGTGATGAAGGATGTGAGCCATGCTAAAGGAGTTCTTTAGATCTTCAAATACTTGGTGGGCAGTGGAAGTCCAGGACAGGGACTTGGGCTTACCTCCAAGGAGAGAAGTTAATGGTGCAGTATGCAGACTGAAGTCTTGGATAAAGCGTTGATAGAAGTAAGCAAATCCTAAGAACTTCTGGAGTTCCTTCACAGATTGTGGAATAGGCCATTCCTTAATGGCGGATACCTTCCCCTGGTCAATCTGGATACATTCAGGGCTGATGTTGTACCCGAGGAACTGTACCATGGAGCGATGGACCTCACACTTCTCCAGCTTCAGGAAGAGATGGCGTTGTCTGAGCTTCTGGAGGACCGGCGTCACATGGTGGTGATGTTCAGCCAAGTTTCGGGAATAGGTCAGGATGTCATCGATGTAAACTATGACTGACTTGTGGAGGAATTCCCAGAACACCTCATTCATGAAACCTTAGAAGACTGAGGAGGCGTTGGCAAGTCCATATGGAATAACGCAGTACTCATAGTGACCAGAAGGGGTGATGAAGGCTGACTTCCATTCATCCCCTTTGCAGATTCAAACAAGGTTATAAGCACTCCGCAGGTCCAGCTTGGAAAAGATGCGGGCCCCACAGAGTTCCTCAAGGGTGCTGGGACAAGGGAAAGTGGATATGGCAGCTTGACTGTCTGCGAATTCAGGACTCTATCATCAATGCAAGGACTCAAGCCCCCGTCCTTCTTGCCAATGAAGATGAAGCTGGAAGCAACCGGTTGAGCTGGATGGTTGGATGAATCCTCACTCCGGGATAGACAGTGGATATACCTGACCCTTAGGGAAATTAGCATCAGGCAATAGGTCGATGGCACAGTCCCATGGCCTGTGAGGTGGTAAGTGGGTGGCTGCCTGTTTGCTGAACACATCCTGAAATGCCTGATTTCCGGAGGGTGTAATGTGAGCCAGGAGTGTCCCAGGATGATATCGACCGTTGGTCCCTCCAGTACCAAGAAGACCATCTCCTCTTCATGAAAGAGGCCAATCTTGAGAGTTAACAGGGGGTGCCTGAAACTTAACCCGCCTACGTCCTAACAGCTTTCCTTGGATAGTTTTGACTCGGAGCTCCTGGGCATGCTGACAGAGCGGCAACTGGAGACAGCTTAGGAGATGTTGTGAGATGAAGCTGCCCGAGGAGCCCCGAGTCCACCAGGGCTGAAACAGAAACAGTGCATTCTGGGGTGACTAGTTGGACTGGCATGGTGGTAAGCTTGGGAATTACAGGGTTCTGTTGGATAGTACTCAATGAATATGGTTATTATGTAGTTCACAGGAGATCATCATGAGGATATCTGAGGACATAGCAAAGACAGGTTAGTAGAAAGAGGTCGGGCACCAGTTCAATGGATAGTGAACATTAGACCGGACACCGGAGTACTAAGTTTGAGGTGTCTTTATCCTGGTGAGTGATAACTGGGTGCAGGTGCAGGTGATCAGTACTTGGGTGATTGGGATCATGCTTGTTATAGTGTACTTTATTCAGTTTCTGTATCTAAAAAGTTATACTAGATATACCTAAAAAGTAAAAAAAAAATATATTATTATTAAAATTATATTATTTGTATCTTTACTCTATTGTATTTATTTGTGCTGTTTCTTGTAGTTGGATAGAAAATTCTTCGTCTTTTTTTATTAGAAAGTATTGTTTTTCCATAAACATAGCACATACCAAACTATACCAAAACCGTGACTCTAAAACCGTGAAACAAACCGAACCATGAAAAAGTTGAACTGTGCCACCCCTACTCTCTGCACAAATGCTTAGATATACAGTCGTGGCCAAAAGTTTTGAGAATTACATAAATATTGGAAATTGTAAAGGTTGCTGCTTAAGTTTTTATAATAGCAATTTGTATATACTCCAGAATGTTATGAAGAGTGATCAGATGAATTGCATAGTCCTTCTTTGCCATGAAAATTAACTTAATCCCAAAAAAACCTTTCAACCGCATTTCATTGCTGTTATTAAAGGACCTGCTGAGATCATTTCAGTAATCGTCTTGTTAACTCAGGTGAGAATGTTGACGAGCACAAGGCTGGAGATCATTATGTCAGGCTGATTGGGTTAGAATGGCAGACTTGACATGTTAAAAGGAGGGTGATGCTTGAAATCATTGTTAACCATGGTGACCTGCAAAGAAACGCGTGCAGCCATCATTGCGTTGCATAAAAATGGCTTCACAGGCAAGGATATTGTGGCTACTAAGATTGCACCTAAATCAACAATTTATAGGATCATCAAGAACTTCAAGGAAAGAGGTTCAATTCTTGTAAAGAAGGCTTCAGGGCGTCCAAGAAAGTCCAGCAAGCGCCAGGATCGTCTCCTAAAGAGGATTCAGCTGCGGGATCGGAGTGCCACCAGTGCAGAACTTGCTCAGGAATGGCAGCAGGTAGGTGTGAGCGCATCTGCACGCACAGTGAGGCGAAGACTTTTGGAAGATGGCCTGGTGTCAAGAAGGGCAGCAAAGAAGCCACTTCTCTCCAAAAAAAAAACATCAGGGACAGATTGATCTTCTGCAGAAAGCATAGTGAATGGACTGCTGAGGACTGGGGCAAAGTCATATTCTCCGATGAAGCCCCTTTCCGATTGTTTGGGGCATCTGGAAAAAGGCTTGTACAGAGAAGAAAAGGTGAGCGCTACCATCAGTCCTGTCTCATGCCAACAGTAAAGCATCCTGACACCATTCATGTGTGGGGTTGCTTCTCATCCAAGGGAGAGGGCTCACTCACAATTCTGCCCAAAAACTCAGCCATGAATAAAGAATGGTACCAAAACACCCTCCAACAGCAACTTCTTCCAACAATCCAACAACAGTTTGGTGAAGAACAATGCATTTTCCAGCACGATGGAGCACCGTGCCATAAGGCAAAAGTGATAACTAAGTGGCTCGGGGACCAGAATGTTGAAATTTTTGGTCCATGGCCTGGAAACTCCCCAGATCTTAATCCCATTGAGAACTTGTGGTCAATCCTCGAGAGGCGGGTGGACAAACAAAAACCCACTAATTCTGACAAACTCCAAGAAGTTATTATGAAAGAATGGGTTGCTATCAGTCAGGATTTGGCCCAGAAGTTGATTGAGAGCATACCCAGTCGAATTGCAGAGGTCCTGAAAAAGAAGGGCCAACACTGCAAATACTGACTCTTTGCATAAATGTCATGTAATTGTCGATAAAAGTCTTTGAAACGTATGAAGTGCTTGTAATTATATTTCAGTACATCACAGAAACAACTGAAACAAAGATCTAAAAGCAGTTTAGCAGCAAACTTTTTGAAAACTAATATTTATGTATTTCTCAAAACTTTTGGCCACAACTTTACACCTAACAGTGCACTTTTAAATGTTTAAAATAACATTGTAATATGCTTTAAGTGTTCTGTATCTACAGATTTTATTTTAAGCAAGTCACGATGATTTGAAAAGGATAACTTGATCAAACGTGATCAACTCTATTAATTAATAATTAATAATGAAACAATAAGAATTACAACTTTTCAATTAAAAACAAAACTGAACTATTTTAATGGCGAAAGAGAAAAGATATAAGGGCTCCAGTCTGACTTGGGCTGAGGAAACAGGTTAGCTGTCGGCCAAGGGCTGCTATAGGGCTTAGGTTTGAGGCCGTACAGGGCTCTTCCTGATTTCTGTGATTGGAAACGAATTATATGAATCAGGGGTTGTTTTATACTTAAATGACACAATTCCTAAGTTGTAATGTGTGGTGTAATTTATTTATTTATTCAATTATTTATTCATTTGTTTACTTATTTATTTTAATTAGAATTATTATTATTTATTTTTTTATGGATTCCCCCAATCTCCCGCATGGCCCATTTCTGTATACGAAAGCATATTATTTATTCATTTTAAATGGATTATTATTTTAACACATTTTAATTAATACAAATTAATGATAAAAAGTGATACATTTCTTAATTTGTGGACATAATTTTCGGCATGTCATGGGCTCTGTACATAGGACTAGAATGTGTTAAAAATAGGCCAGATAACGAATAAATATGTGTGACCTGCTGAAATAAATAAGCAAATTATTAAATGTACATTTCAAGCCTGTAAAAGGATACAACTAATACATGACAAAATCAAAGATTTGTTTTATCTGATAATTAATGCAAAAGAAATTGTAAAAATGTACATGGTCTGCTTAGACAATTATTTATGCAACAGATCTTTCACAAAACAGATATTAATAAAATAACAAAGTTAATGCAAGCACCAATCTTTTAATTAATGCCAACCTACCATAATTACATTGTTAAATTGTACAGTTAGTTATAAATTATGTTATCAAATAATAAAACATACATGCAGAAATCCAGAGGTGGGTAGTAACGAGTTACATTTACTTCGTTACATTTACTTGAGTAATTATTTGGGGTAACTAATACTTTTCGGAGTATATTTAAAGATGGGTACTTTATACTCTTACTTGAGTAAATTTTGGGGGGAAAATCTGTACTTTTACTCCGTTACTGTGGGCGACGCTCCTCTCGTTACTTTATCTTAATGCAATAAATGTTATAAATGCTTCAGTTTATTCCAAACGCGCCGTCTACTTTTCTCTGGGCAATGAGCGATGCTCAATCGCGAATGATTCATTCTTTTGAGTCAATTCTGTTCAAAGGCTTGATCAAACCAATTGGCAAACGAGTGAATTGGTTCCTGAATCAGTTTGAATGAGTCGTTCAGTTCCCTGCCGCACGCGCTGAGCATCTGAAGCGGTTCACTCGGAGTTGTAACGTTTAACATCAGCAGCGTTGAAAACGTGGCTGGAACTGCACTGAATTGAAAGCAAATCTGCAAAGGATATTATTTGCTAGCGATGGAGATCCTTATTAGATGAACACCGTCTAACCGTCTAGATGTGCTGTCTACTGTTTAACAGGTAATAACTTGGGCTACATTCGATTACAGTACATGATACCACTGTGACATTACTTTGTTGTACGTGTGTGGCTTATAAAAGAGGGCAGTCAAGTTGAATGCAGCTTCCAAAAGACAAAAATAGCCGATTAAGATTTTATTAATTTTAATATCTGTGAATCTGTGATTGCTTGCTGGCGCTGAGCCAGAGATAGATGTGTTTTTACAGCACTGCGCATTATAACCAATCACACATGATTCTGTTGAGCTTATTAAAGCATTGGCCAATCAGAGGCGTTCAGATGAGTCATCGCTAAAATGCCGGTGCTTCCTTCACTCGCTCACTGACTGAATACCTCTTTCTGGTGAATTATCTCGTCAGAAACAACAAAGTGCAGATGTGTGTACGAATCTGTAAATAAGATATTGATTTCACAGTGTTAACAGTTTCAGTGATTTTAATGGGAGTTTCTGAGAGTGATTGAAATCTAGACTGTCAGTGAAAATGATCTTTAACAATGTAAATGTTATTTGCTCTCTTTCTGAACAATGAAAGATTAGCAATATGTATATCACATTAACTTTTAATGTTAATTTCACATTTAATATAAAGTCAGTCATATTAAAAATATGTTATGGCATGACACCTATATCTGTTACTTAAGTAAACAGACAGGGTTTTATAATAAATTACATAAATTGGAGTAAAGGCTGATGAAATATATACATTTATACACACACACATACATTACATACATTTTATCTATATATCTAAATAAAAATAGGCTCAGTATATATGACCCAAAGTAACTAACTACTTGAGTAGATTTTTTATCCGATACTCTTTTACTCTTACTCAAGTAACTATTCAAGACTAGTACTTTTACTTTTACTTGAGTAAATATTCCTAGAAGTACTTTTACTTTTACTTGAGTACAGTTTTTGGGTACTCTACCCACCTCTGCAGAAATCTCTGAGCATCTCGAATTTATCGTTTGACAGTCGCAAACATTATAATCTTATAAATAGCAGTCAGAAAACAGAATCAACTCACTGAAAATGTACCGTATTGCAGATTTGAGTGGTTTGTGTTTAAACGAAGAGATCCCCATTGAATGACTAAGCACCGCTTCTTAATTTGAAAAACAATCATTTAACCAAGTTTCGTATGTAATGCCAACTTCTAGGCAACATGTAACCCGTGTTTTTCCATCCTTGTACCCGTGAAAGTGCACTGGAACAGCAGTCAAACCTGTGACTTCCCACCCTTGAACTCATACTAAATCGATGAACTACCAGTTCCGAGCTCTGACATCACATACCCCGTGAAACAACAATGGCAGCCCCTACGGATGCAGTGTTTATTCAAGTGCTACATATTGAAAAAAATATTTTAGGGCAATATAACGTTGCAATAAAATTAATAATCTAGCTACAATTCCTTGCGCTCAGGAAGTTTGGCGTGACTTGCCTGGAACACTACAAAGTCATGAGTTGTGGTTTGAAGTCGTTACTTACAGGCTCAAAAACCTGCATGGAATGCAGCATAAGTTTCCCCTTACAGTAAATGAGAACACAAGACCGGAAATAAGTATGCACACACTCACGTCGCTGTAGCCGGTGCCATCTTGTGAACCTAGCCCATAGTGCCAAAATATGTGTTAGAACTAGGCCTAGCCTATAACATGCAACAATAAGCCACCTTTTCAATTGTTTTATTTTTTTATGGCATAATGCACACATCCTTAAATGTAATATATATATATTCTAAGTTAATATCCCATTTTTTGTAAGATTTCTAGTTTTCATGTGGCAGGTTTAGCTTATTGTGAAGAATCAGTTGTGATTTCTCACAACTTTATTTGTTTAAGGTTTTTTTTTATTATTATTACAACCCGAATTCCGGAAAAGTTGGGACGTTTTTTAAATTTTAATAAAATGAAAACTAAAGGAATTTCAAATCACATGAGCCAATATTTTATTCACAATAGAACATAGATAACGTAGCAAATGTTTAAACTGAGAAATTTTACACTTTTATCCACTTAATTAGCTCATTTAAAATGTAATGCCTGCTACAGGTCTCAAAAAAGTTGGCACGGGGCAACAAATGGCTAAAAAAGCAAGCAGTTTTGAAAAGATTCAGCTGGGAGAACATCTAGTGATTAATTAAGTTAATTGATATCAGGTCTGTAACATGATTAGCTATAAAAGCTTTGTCTTAGAGAAGCAGAGTCTCTCAGAAGTAAAGATGGGCAGAGGCTCTCCAATCTGTGAAAGACTGCGTAAAAAAATTGTGGAAAACTTTAAAAACAATGTTCCTCAACGTCAAATTGCAAAGGCTTTGCAAATCTCATCATCTACAGTGCATAACATCATCAAAAGATTCAGAGAAACTGGAGAAATCTCTGTGCGTAAGGGACAAGGCCGGAGACCTTTATTGGATGTCCGTGGTCTTCGGGCTCTCAGACGACACTGCATCACTCATCGGCATGATTGTGTCAATGACATTACTAAATGGGCCCAGGAATACTTTCAGAAACCACTGTCGGTAAACACAATCCGCCGTGCCATCAGCAGATGCCAACTAAAGCTCTATCATGCAAAAAGGAAGCCATATGTGAACATTGTCCAGAAGCGCCGTCGTGTCCTGTGGGCCAAGGCTCATTTAAAATGGACTATTTCAAAGTGGAATAGTGTTTTATGGTCAGACGAGTCCAAATTTGACATTCTTGTTGGAAATCACGGACGCCGTGTCCTCCGGGCTAAAGAGGAGGGAGACCTTCCAGCATGTTATCAGCGTTCAGTTCAAAAGCCAGCATCTCTGATGGTATGGGGGTGCATAAGTGCATACGGTATGGGCAGCTTGCATGTTTTGGAAGGCTCTGTGAATGCTGAAAGGTATATAAAGGTTTTAGAGCAACATATGCTTCCCTCCACACAACGTCTATTTCAGGGAAGACCTTGTTTATTTCAGCAGGACAATGCAAAACCACATACTGCAGCTATAACAACAGCATGGCTTCGTCGTAGAAGAGTCTGGGTGCTAACCTGGCCTGACTGCAGTCCAGATCTTTCACCTATAGAGAACATTTGGCGCATCATTAAACGAAAAATACGTCAAAGACGACCACGAACTCTTCAGCAGCTGGAAATCTATATAAGGCAAGAATGGGACCAAATTCCAACAGCAAAACTGCCCAGAGGCCTTCAAACTGTTTTGAAAAGAAAAGGAGATGCTACACCATGGTAAACATGCCCCGTCCCAACTATTTTGAGACCTGTAGCAGAAATCAAAATTGAAATGAGCTCATTTTGTGCATAAAATTGTAAACTTTCTCAGTTTAAACATTTGCTATGTTATCTATGTTCTATTGTGAATAAAATATTGGCTCATGTGATTTGAAACTCTTTTAGTTTTCATTTTATTAAAATTTAAAAAACGTCCCAACTTTTCCGGAATTCGGGTTGTATTTATTTATTTTAATGGTGTGAGTCAGAGAAATTGATGATGCAAATAATGTCTCATGAACATGCAGCCTTGTACACATCGATATGTATGCTTGAACAGTGGACCAATGGCCATGGTCAGGATTTTTCATTCAAACACTTTCATTAGCCTGTAGATCAAAATAAAAGCCCCTTAATACAACATAAGGAAATTGTGTAGTTTCAATGGTTTCAAAACAAAACAAAATATAATTGCAGTGAGTTTGCAAACTGTCCCTTTGTGCCACCTGGCGGTAGTTTTGTGAATTACTTTAATGCTCGACTGACTTGCAGTTAATGCTCAGGCACTGTGGCGGCGGTACACGCAGCGTTAGTAGGCACTTTGGTTGGCCACCTATTGTAGCATACACACTATATTTGGCCAATAGGTGGGAAGGAACAACTTAGTTGTTGATTTCCTGAATGGGTCTAGAAGACTCAACCCACCTCGCCCCATCACCATTCCTACATGGGATCTGCCCACAGTGTTGATGGCTCTGAATCCATTCGAGTCACTACAGTCCATTGGGGCTTCCCTGCAAATACTTTGTCCCACTGGGCCCTCTTGGGTGCTTATGGCAAGTTCAAGTATTAGTCATTCCTCTAGCATAGCACTGCAGGATTTATTGGTTCCCGATAGCATCTTAGCAGATGTTGTACAAGTGAAGTATCGATAGGGAACATACTCTGTTACTATCCTCGGTTTCCTGAGATATGGAATGAGTACTGCATACTTTGCCATGCTATGTAGCTGCACGACTCAGTCGTCGCTTCAGTCGAAGTAATCTGAAGAGCCTATGGCACATTGCCACTTATATAGCCAGATGCCCCACCCATAATGGTGGGCTCTGGTGAACTTTGTCACCATAGGATCATGCAGCTTTTAATTCACTGCACGAACCAATCAGCATGCAGTTACACTGCATTATTGAAAGGCTTCAGTTTTCTGAGAATTTTTTTCCCCGAAGTATCTTAGCAGATGCAGTACTCATTACGTATCTAAGCAAGTTTACCAAAACAATGGATACAATCATTAAACTTTACATTTAAGCAGGAATCATAAAGGTTTCTTGAACAGGTTTAAGAAGTCAAGAAGGCAGCTTCAAACATAACCTAGCATTTATTCAACTACTACTACCTGTTTTTAATACAGGGTGAGCTACATGTGTCCCCCTAGTGGCTAGTATGAACACAACATGAACATTACTGTGACAATAGGTGAATGTTACATATCTGTCCCCTTATTTGATAGCTTTTCCTACAGTGCTAATATAAGTTTTAATTCTGTACATGAAAATAATCTACATGTTCAGGTTGATCAATGAAATACACAGAGTAATTAACAGGACCAAGACATGTAACCACTTTTGCATGACCTTTCCATTTGGCTGCAAGTTTAGCCATAAAACATTAATCCGCACATGAAAGAGGATGTTAACGAACCCACACCAAATCTCCAACTTGGAAGTCTTCGTAAATTGTAATTGGTGTTGTTTGCTTTGGGCTCACTCAACATTCCTTTGCACACTTCCCTTACGAAAAAGTAGTATACCTCAAGATTATTTTATTAAGTATACTTAAGTAAAGATCAAGTATATTTTAGGTATACTTTATGTAGCAAGTATAAAAATATCAGTGTTCTAGTAGTATACTTGTAAGTATACTGTTTCATTACTCCTTGGGACTAAATTGGCCCACTTTCTAGTATATAAAAGTATACTTTGAGTACACTACTAGTTTACCTTTATGTTTGTACAGCAATAATACTAAAAGTGAACTTATAGATACACTGATAGTTTACTAATTAAATACGTTTTGAAGTATAGTCTCAGTAAACTACTAGTTTATTAGTTTTATACTGCAAGTATACTCATAATTTTTCTTTAAGTGAACTTTACATCATACTTTAAGTATACTACTATGTCCCTATTTAGGTTTTAATGTGTATATATTTTGTTACATGAATATCTGAACATACAAAACATCCAAAGGAAGAACAGAGTATCTGCTTGTAAACAAAAACATTTTATTTTAGCTTCATGCATTATTTTTTTAAACACTTTAATGTGTTTCATAACAAATAAAGAAATAACATTTTGAACAAAAAGCTGAAAAAAGACTATGAATTGGATTAAGAATGATAATCAAGACGTAGATGGAGTCGATCAACACCCCAAAGCTTGACTGTAATTATTACCTCTACCTCTTCATCTGTTGATATTTTATTCCATTACATTACAGTTTTGATGCTGTTTCATGTCAGATGATCGTGTTAGATTACATATAGTATCTGGTGTTTCTATTTTCTTCTTCACTTGTGTTTTTTTTTTGGAAATTCTTTAAAGAAGATGTGTACTAGCACCCTCTACCGTGTAATAATGAAAACACAGATTCTAGGAGCACAAGTATAGCTCAAATATACTTAAAATTTTTGTAAGTATAAGTCAAGTATACTTAAATGTCATTTTAAGTATATTTATGAGGAGTACATAAAGCCCATTTCTGAGAAGTACATAAGTAAATTAAAAGCATACTTTCCTATTTTTAGTTTAAAAGAAGCATAATAATAGAACACTTGAATAAACTTCTTTTTTGTAAGGGTTTGCATTAGCTCTTTTGACAAGATAGGGTAGGCTGGACTATCTGTGGGATTGGAATGGCTCTTTCCAGAGGATCCTTTAATTTACAACCAAGCATGACTTCAACTGGGGTAAATCATGCACTCAACCAATTTTGAGCAGTAAGCAACTATTATTAAGAGATGTTCATTCGGTTTCTGACTTTCAGGGAAGGGTCTTATAAGGTCAGTCCCTAGCATATGCCCAGGTTCCAATATTGGTGTCAACTGCATATAGCCAGCTTACTTCACCACGGTTTGTTTGTACTTCTGATATACAGTACAGACCAAAAGTTTGGACACACCTTCTCATTCAAAGAGTTTTCTTTATTTTCCTGACTATGAAAATTGTAGAGTCACACTGAAGGCATCAAGGGCTATTTGACCAAGAAGGAGAGTGATGGGGTGCTGCGCCAGATGACCTGGCCTCCACAGTCACCGGACCTGAACCCAATCGAGATGGTTTAGGGGTGAGCTGGACCGCAGACAGAAGGCAAAAGGGCCAACAAGTACTAAGCATCTCTCTGGGAACACCTTCAAGACTGTTGGAAGACAATTTCAGGTGACTTCCTCTTGAAGCTCATCAAGAGAATGTCAAGAGTGTGCAAAGCAGTAATCAAAGCAAAAGGTGGCTACTTTGAAGAACCTAGAATATGACATATTTTCAGTTGTTTCACTTTTTTTTCTGTTATGTATATAATTCCATATATAATTCCACATGTGTTAATTCATAGTTTTGATGCCTTCAGTGTGAATCTACAATTTTCATAGTCATGAAAATAAAGAAAACTCTTTGAATGAGAAGGTGTGTCCAAACTTTTGGTCTGTACTGTACTTGGCATTTCTTGCAATGCTTCTATATGTCAGAACGTATCTTTGGCCAGTAGCATATGTCCACCAGCCTCAACAATGTCTTGAGCCTGCAGAGATGTCCACTTAATGGGTTGTCGTGAGCATAAAAAAAGTCCGCTTCTAAAGAGCAAACCATTCTTCATAACATAGTGAATATGATTAGGATTGGGAAAAGCAGCGATGTCTGACCATTCTATCAGTAAGGTTGCAAAAGCAATTAAAGAATACTTTGGTATTAGCAGAGTGAGTATTTTGAGTCATGAAGATTCAGGGAAACTACGAGACAGTGTGTCCTT
Organism: Carassius carassius; assembly: GCF_963082965.1. Classification (NCBI taxonomy): domain Eukaryota; kingdom Metazoa; phylum Chordata; class Actinopteri; order Cypriniformes; family Cyprinidae; genus Carassius; species Carassius carassius. Next base: position 19,413,045 of record NC_081790.1, on the reverse strand, counting down.
TTCTGTACTTGACAATGAAGTCAATCTCTTGCAGACGGATACCCCAGTGTATCAATCACGATGATGGTTTTGGATGGTTGAAGACCCAGGTAAGAGCACCATGATCGGTGATCACTTCAAATGGTTGTCCCTCCAGAGCCCCTTTCACACTGCACGTCGGACCCGGCATATTGCCGGAACATTGACAGGTCGGCTTCTGTGTGAAAGCAACCACGTCCCGGGATTGAACCCCGGATTGAACCCGGGTCGGGGACCTAGTAACATTGCCGGGTTCAACCCGGGACGAGGTCTGTGTGAACAAAAGCCAGAAACTAATGCCGCAACGAATGTGACGTAGTGATAACGTAGTTATCGCGCCACTCCTTGAGCTTGTTTTTTCAATAATACAACCCTGCAGTGCCAGAAGAGCTAGTCGGTGTTTTAAATGCAGAGAGTGTTCGTATACAAAAGAAACTAAAATTAAACAAACAGAAATGTGCGCAAACTGGACAGCAGTCGAGAATACGGAGCTCCTTACTATCCGCGCTGAAGCTGAGATCGTTCGCCAGCTCAGTGGAACGGTACGTGATGCGGTCGTGTATGAGCAAATAAAAATAAAAATGCAACAACGTGGTTTCTCGAGAGAGAAAGCGCAGGTCATCAGTAAGCTGAAGGCTTTGAAAAAAAAATTTCAACAAGTGCTGGATCACAACGGAAGGAGCGGCAGTGGAAGACTAGACTGGCCTTACTTCAATTTATGCTACAGCATATGGGGAACAAGCCACTCGGCTAACCCAGTAGTGTTACTGCGCAGTATGGCGGCGTCTCCGTGTAGGAATGACGAACAAGAGACAACAGCAGAGGTAGCCGCTTCTTCTTGCACCGTTGTGTCCACAGTTGCGTTCAGCTCGGAGACCGTCGACGCAATTTCCAGGGAAAGTAATTCAGGTGAGTTACATAACTATGCTATTATGTACCTTGCTGGACTGTTTGTTCTTTGTCTGCCATGTATCACATGCTTCCCTCAGGTTACTAAATCACATTGTTTTGTCTTTTCAGAATCACCTCAACCACCCCCTGCGAAAAAAGCCAGAAAACGCCAGCCCAGAACAGATTTGATCATGAAAGAGGTGAAGGACCTCTTTTTTGAAATGGACCGAGACTTTGAGGAGAGGGAAAGTGTCCGTTTGGCTGAGCAGAAGGAGTATGAAAACCAGTTGAGGAGGTAGCCGAGTCAGGCAAGGGAGGAAGAGCTGGCTAAACAGATGGCAATGCTGCGTGAGCTACAAGACACCCAAAATCGTTTTTTGGGTGAAATTCTTAGCCCTATGCCAGCTCCAGCATCCACGCCCTATTATGTGCCCGCACATCATGCCCGTTTTCAGCAGAGCACATCAGACAATACAGAAAATGGCTTATTCAACCCGTTGCCATCATTGCAGCTTGAGTAGGACTGCTTCAAAACTTAATTGTTATTGTATAACAATTATTGAATATTTCATAGTACTGGATTAGTAGCATTTATATAAAAGTAAAAAAAAATTATAGTACAAATTATATAATATTTATTTTTGTGCATAATTATCTAATGGCACTCTTGCTTGCTAGGTAAAGATTTTTTTTAACTGTTTGAACATTTTGGAGGTTTTTTTTTTGCATTGTTAATATTGTGTTACAATTCTTTTTTCTAATTGCACTTTTTATGTCTTATGTGCATCTTACTACACTTTATTCTTTATACACTTTTATTCTTTATATCTTTATACACTTTATTCAATTAAACTTTTTTTTTTTACATTGTTTTCTTTGTCATACTGTTTACTTGAAACGGTTACATTTGATGTAAACAGGCACAACACGCTTTTTATTCTTTCCAAAATAAATTATTTTTTATTGAGAATTGTTGACATGTATTATTTGTTTTTCATGCGTAATTTCACAGCTTTTGGCACAGATGGATGTGGATGTAACAGTGTAAACAAGTTAGAAGAGCGTCTTCATAGCCTCCCGAATTGCTTGAGCATTACGGCCTCCCACTCCCTGGAAAACATCTTGCGCTTGCTCTTGCAAAACATCTGTGATGTTCCAGTCAGGCAGAAACGTTTCTTCGCGCATCTCACAAATATTGTGGAGAACACAAGAAACAGCAACAACATCAGACATCAGTGCAGTGTTGACATCGTTGCGCTTCAGTAAGCACCGCCAACGCCCTTTGAGTCGTCCGAAGGCGTTCTCGACAACCATTCGTGCTGAGCTCAGTCGGTAGTTGTACAGCCGTTGTTGAGGGGTCAGCGCATGGTGATTTGTGAAACCCTTCATAAGCCAGTTCTTGAGCGGGTATGCAGCATCACCAATTAAATGGACAACTCCTCACAATCCTTGAGTTCTGTTTAAAAGTAAAGAAAAAAATCAGCAAATTGATAATGATCATGCAATGTGGTTGCATACCCTTGTATATTGATTATATTGAATATATATATATATTAGGGCTGTCAAATGATTAAAATATTTAATCAAATTAATCAGAATTTTCAGTGGATTAATCAGGATTAATCACTATTTGCAATTACACCTGAATCCTAACCATTTTTTTTTCTGAAATGCATACCAAAAGATAAATAACAGGACACAGATACATAATTTTCATATTATGTCCGTTTATTAACACAGCCAAATAATGGTGGTTTAAATCAAGCTGAAACATACTACACACCATAATTTTTTTCTTTGTAATGTCCCATCGCTTCCTCTTTGGCATTCCTCTTAACCAGGATGTACAATTTACAGTATTCAATTGAACAGAAAGCAATAAATGTAGTCAAATCATAACAGTGGCCTACCACATTTTTGCACAATTTGAGTCATCTGTTGCGTTTTTATGTGGAAAAAAACATGTTCAATAAAACTTTTAAATCAAACCAAAGAACAATCTTTTTAACTTTTCCTCCATTCTTTAATCCAGTTGCTCAAAAATCCAGTTGCTAACTACTATAACATGTTGCACTGAAACTGGTCTTTTTGTTTGAACATCACCTTTCAAATCTACTGAGCTTCATCATCTTTCAGCCAGTTGCTGAGGCAAACTAACTTTTTCACATTTTCTGAAAGTAAAGCTGACCTTTTCTTGTTCACAATGTGACCTGCAACTGAGAAAAGTCGTTCACAGGGAACAGTGGTTGCAGGAGTGGCTAGATATTTGTGAGCTAGTGAGGCCAGCTTCTCATGGGCTACTGAATGAGATGCCCACCACCTCAAGGGGCAGTCCTCCAATTTAATGGTGGGCTCTGCTCTGTACCTCTGTATGGCAGGTTGGACCTCTTCATCTTCTGATTCTGAATCTGAGCCCATTTGCAGAAGGCTGATTTTCTTCCTGGGTGGCCCATCATCATGTGTCTGTGAAGACTTTCTGGGTGATTCTTGTTGCAGCATCCCTTCAAGTGTGGTCCACACCGCTTCCCTGTCTGTCTTGGGCAGGCATTTCAAGTCTTTGAAACGAGGATCCAAAACTGTAGCAATCTGGAGCCATGCATTGTTGAGCTGTTCTTGACGGGATGCTAGGTCCTCCTTGAACTTGGTCTTGAATCTCACCACATATGCAGGGTCCTCATCACAGGCTTCCATCTTGAGACGCAAGTGGCAGAGAGAAGGTAGTACCACAGAACAGGAGACATAGGCCTCTCCACCCAGGAGCTCAGTTACATCTTACGCACACAAACACACACATGCACACAGAGACAGTGTATTATTAGAACAGTGGTTATCAACATATTATTATTATTATTATCATTATTATTATTATTTTTTTTTACATACATAGTGTTAATTTCGCCACCTATTTTTAATTTAGTCTTAGTCTTAGTCTTGTGCCAAATGTCCTTGTTAGTTTTAGTCATATTTAGTCATTCACATATCTTTTTTTGTTTCTTGATAACAGACCGCTGCTAACTATAACACACCGTCGCCATGAAAAACAGAGCGTTGCCATGAACACACAGGATTCTAACCGTAGAGACGGAGTGCACTATTTTCTTTAGCGGAAGCAATACAATCGTTTTTAAATCAATAAACTCCTTTTTAAATCATAATTTTGTGTCAAATTATTGATTTATTTGGTAGGTAGCAATGTAATAAGCGGGATCCGAACTCGTTCTGAATATTTTAAAGGTGTAACAGCTGATGAAAAAGCAGAGACGATTGTAGACGAAAATTAAGAGAGATTTTATCTTAGTTTTTATTTTATGCAAAACATTTTCGTCTCGTCTTTTTTCGTCAAATTCATGTTAATTTAGTCTTAGTGAGCGTTTTTGGACAGTGGTGCAGTCTTGCCATCGTCTCGTTTTAATCATGAAAAAAAAGGTTGTTGACTAACATATTTCGTCTCGTCTGATGAAATTAACACTACATACATACATGTTATTGATATTTGACTTGGTTTAATTCATTCCAGAAAATAATCAAAGCAATGTTATTTGATAAGTTACAGACTGATTTACCTGCATGGCTCTAGAAGTGTCTCCAGCCTCTGCAGTTTATCCCACTCTGCTGCGGTCAACAAAACGAGTTTGTGCTCCTGATTGTCCAGGGCTGCGATAACAGCCTCTTTATTTATGCTCACGTGCTTGACCATTTCCAGCGTCGAATTCCAACGTGTTGGAACATCCTGGATCAATGGCTCTTGCTTCTTTCCCAGGCTGACTTGTTGTGCTTGAAGCTCCGTAGCATTTGCTGGGCTGTGCTTAAAATGACCGACAACTTTGCGAGCCTTGGCCATAGCATTTACAAAGCCGCTGTCAGCAAGACTCACTGTGACACTTCTCTGCACCATGTGAGCGACACAGTTCATGTGTTCATAGCGTGTAAGTCGAATTGCGGCAACCATGTTGCGTGCACTGTCAGTCCCAATGGTTGTCGTCTTGCCCTCGATGTCCCACTTACATGCAACAGACAGGAACTGTTCTTTACAAGCCTCCGCAAAATGGCGCTCCTCAGTTTTTAATATAGTCAGCGCAAAAGACTTCGGTTCCTACGTGTCACTGATGAAATGTGCAGTTACTCCGAGGTAATTGTTGTTACTCACTGATGTCCAATGGTCTCCTGTCAGGGCGATATGATTTGCTTGAGCCAAGACCTCTTTCCTTTTTTCTTTTTCGTTTTCATAGAGCTCGTGGATTTTCGTCATTAACTGTGGCTCTTGACGGTGGCTTATAGGATGAGTCTTGAGACGCCACTTGCAAAACATCAAGGAAACCTGAGTCTTCTACAATGCTAATGGGTCTACAATATTTGCAATCCATTTTGCTATTGTGTTGGTCAAATTATCTGAGGTTGATTTTGTTAATGGCCTGCGAACATTCAGCGTGGTCTGGCGCAAACCACTTGCTGAACCTGACGGCCCAGCAAAGGCATGTTTGGCGTTGACATGGTACCTCAAGCTTGAACAGCTCTGGTGAAATTGAAACTCCTTGTTACAAATCTTGCAAATAACCTTGTACTTGTTAACTGTACCATCATCATTCTTTTTATATTTGAATCCGTCAATAGGCCCACTTGCTCACCTTGCTCCATCTCGCCTCTAGCTCCCAACCACTTCCCTGACTTTCCTGACCTGAATAATTTGTCACACTGCGCATGCGTGAAATGCGTTAAAAAATTTACGTAATTAACAACAAACAACTAATTAACGTCGTTAACGCGCTATTTTTGACCGCCCTAATATATATATATATATATATATAAAATAGCAGCAAATGAAATAGTGATGACCTCACGTGGAAACAGGTAGCCACCATTTTCTTCTGCCATTTGGAAAATGGGAGAGTTGGACAACACACGAGCGTCATGTGTGCGGCCAGGCCAGCCTACATACACATCTGTGAAGCTAGATCGGGAGACATGGAGTTAATATCTGTTCACGTGAAAATATAATTTTGGTAAAGATAAAAACAGCTTATGGACTAGATTCTTACCAGAAGTTGTGGTCGACAACAGCTTGAAGTACAATTGAATGCCATCCCTTACGATTGTAGTAAGCTGCAGCATCTTCCTGGGGAGCAAATAATAGGGATGTGGCTACCGTCTATTGCACCAGCACATAATGGATACCCACGTTCAGCTAATCCATTTTTAGTGTTCTGAAGAGCTTCTCCTCTGAGCAAGGAGATGAAACGTTTGAAAAGTTTTCTCTTCAATGTCGCTGTCACTTCATGAACCAGAGTACAAACAGTCGACAGCCCCACACCAAAAAGACAACTGATTGTGCGGTATTCGCCAGGGGTAGCATACCACCACAAAACAATAGCCAATCTACGGCGTGGTTCAAGTGGCTTTCTCCAGTTTGTAGACTTTCGTCTCAGACTTCACGCAACAAGTTGCAGAACAAACTCAAACGTGGTGCGTGACATGCGAAAGTGCCGACGCCACTGATCGGCGGGGAAGTTTTCGAGGACATTAGTCCAAAATACAGCACCTTGAGGTCTTCGTAACATCCTCATTCTTCTATCAGAAACACCCAGTTGCATGAGCCGTGTACACAGAGTGGTAGCTTTTAGCATCCGATGGCGCCTCTGTGCTCTAAGTCTCGCTTCTTCACATTGTTTCCTACTCTCAGCAAGCTTTGCTTCCAGCGTACGCGTTATCCCATTTACTCTCCGGAAAGAAGTCAATATCGAAAAACATGTAGTAATTTGAGCATTTAGCATAAACAACAATGCCGATAGTTGCTGGTCAACAGCCATGTTTACAAAGCAATGAGAACACTTCCGTTTTGCCTTTCCTTATTCTTTGGCCCCAATATTTTTCGACTCGTACATTATACGTCACATCCGGATGTCACGTGTCAACTCGACCCGGGACCGTTACGGGTTGTGTGTGAAAGCGCGCACATATTCCGGCATTTCGCTGGCAGTGTGAATGGACCAAATCTAGCGACCCGGGAACAAATGCCGGGTCGCATTACCCGTTTATTTGCCGGAATGGCAGTGTGAAAGGGGCTCAGGTAATGTCTCCATTTTTCTATTGCCCATACCACAGCACAACATTTCTTTTCCGAGAGTACAATTTTTCAGCTCCTTGGAAGCATAGGCGACAACATGTTCCACTCCTTCAATATCCTTGGTTAGGACAGCTCCTGTACCAATGTAACTTGCATCAGTCTGAACTTTGAAAGGTTGACTTATGTGAATTGGCATGTTGATGAACTCACTCTTAATCAACTCAAAATAATTATGTCATTCCTCCAGATTGCATTTTTAGGGATGTCTTTCAGGGATGTAGAGGTCCTTTCTAGGTGCTGATCCACCATCTGGTCTGAATACGTACTGGATCCGGGTGACTGCAGTGACCCTCTGATCTGAATACAGACTGGATCTGGTGGCTACGGTGACCTCAAAATAAGAGAGAAACAGACTAATATTAGTGTAGATGCCATTCTTCTAATGATGTAGCAAGTACATCGGGTGTTATGGGAAGTGTTCCCGGTTCCGGTTTACCTAATTAATGCAGCCTAAAAATCCTTTAATGGATTTGGATATTAAAAGCACATTAGTATGTTATGTGGAAGCCAGGTTAAAGAGATGGGTCTTTAATCTAGATTTAAACTGCAAGAGTGTGTTTGCCTCCCGAACAATGTTAGGTATGTTATTCCAGAGTTTAGGCACCAAATAGGAAAAGGATCTGCCGCCCGCAGTTGACAACTAGGCACAAATTACAAACAAGGACACAAGACGAACACAGACACAAAACAATTGTATACTGTAAATCATATTGACAGCTTCTAAGAAAAATATTAAAATTTAAATTACGATTGGCTAGACATGCTGTAGCCTCACTGGGTTGTACATATAAAATGAACTCAAATGATATTGTAACGGATATGCAGTTCATCGATTCATGGGTTCTGAACTAATGAATCACGGTTCGTTGAATCTAAAACAATGCAAACCCAAAGCTTGTAGATTTTGAATTCAGGCATATAAACCCAACTCTCTCTAACTTAAATGCCTGGCCTGGCGCCAGCCTGGCTGGAATTAAATTATTTACGACACTGGACGAGAAATTCCACAGTCAGGTGAGCAGCCTCAAAGGAGAAACGAAACACATTCCACAACACACACATAAGCACACACACACAATTTACGCTCTTTATGTAAGTCCTTAATAATATGTATTTTGAATATATATTTTGTGTTGCTTAAAGTGGTTAATCCTGTTATGCGAGGATTATCAATTGCTGACTTGTAAATGGGAAATGTTTTTGGAATGAATGTTCTCACAAAGAGTCATGATTCTGTAAACCTACCCTCCTGACCAGGTCGTAAAACTTTATGACCTAACTGACAGAACAGCAAAGGCCAGATCCCTGGTACCTTTTCTAAATATATTCTAAACTGGTACCTTTTCTCAATGTATTCTAAATGTATTGAGTATTGCTTTTTAGTGCATTAGATGTTTTCCCCACATAAATTGGAGTATCTGCAGTTTTATTGTGTGTTAATCAAACTTTAAATGTGTGTAATTCTGAATATGAATCTAACGTTGTGTTTCTATCAGTTATATATGTTATTTTTTATATCTGTTTAATCGTCATGCTTTGACGGACTCACTTATATAAAGGAAATTAATGAAAAATGTATTAATATGGAATTACGAACTTGCTAGAATATCACTGCTGAAATCTGATAAGCCATAACTTATTAGAGTGGGTGGTTCCCCAGAGACAAAGGAACGTTTTTCCCGCTTCAGATCGCGGACGTTCATTGGTTTTTCACGCATACAGAGGCGTGAACCAGGCAAGCCATAAGAACTGACCCAGGAAGTTCCTCCCTGTCTTCTGTTTGTTCTTCTTGCTCTTCTTCGTGCTCTTGGTCCGCTCTTCTATCGCCGTTGATCTCAGCACGGCGGCTGAGAGAACAGCCATTCTCATGGCTCCTTCGGGAGCTTTCACCTCCGTAGCTTTCATCTCCGTTGTTTTCATTTCTTTTACTTACTAAGTTCCTCTCTACACGAGGAAGACGAATCATTACGTTTGTTGGACCTTTCAAATATCGCGCGATTCCGCAGCAGCCAAGGAATACACGAAAGAACACGCCTAGCTACAAAGGACCACGCTCACACGCACGCTGGTCTGGCGAGTCACAAAGTGACCACATGCAAGTATCATTCTCTATGGAGATTTAAATGCTGCTTAAAGTTTGTCTATTACCTTTTCAAGGTGATTTGATTCGTTGTTGTCTTTCAAGGGTTACTGTCTGTGAGTTTGCATAACTGAGCGCGTGATTCTGTGATCACGCCTAATTCTCTCACCTCTCTCTCTCATCCTCTCTCATTCTCTCTCTCTCTCTCTCTCTCTCTCCCTCATTTGGATTCCGTTATGTCTTGTACAAAGTTACTGTCTGTATTGTCGTACGTGTATTTACTCTGTGTGATTTTTAGTTTGATGTATTATTAGTTCAATTATTAAAAAACAAATTTATATTCATGATTGCCTCTGTTGCTCGCATCACAAGTCAATGAAATGTCTGATCTTTAGCTACAAGCTCTTTACTTTTTAGTAACCAAAATTTCATAATGATAGGATAATGTTTTCATGGCCAGAGAATATTTTTCCTTGAATTATAAGAAGTGATAACTTTATTGAAAGTTGATAAGTTAATCTTACGGCCGTTTGCTGGACAAGCCACTGTTTGATTTGCGTTAATTTACAGTAAGAGATATCACTATAATTGATATGAAGAATGAAATATTGACATATTAATGAGTAAATTACAGTGCCTTGTAATGAGTTATTGATATATACAATTGACCTATTTTTCATCTTCAATAATTTTAATGTAACTGTCATATGAGATAATTCAAGCTCTGTGTTCATCTTCAGTTCTCTCTTCACAGCAGTTCAGTCAGTGTACTGTTTGAGTAAATGCATTACTCCGGGATATTGGTTTGTTTGAACTCAGAGGGAGTGTCAGCCACATAAAAAAAGTTAACAGCTTAAGTCATTTTTGGATCAATGCCTATTGGAGACGCGAACCGTTTAAAACGATTCAGTTCGATTTGGTGAACTGGTTCAAAAAGATCCGGTTATATCGAATGATTAGTTCGTGAACCGGATATCACAAACTGCTTTGTTTTGAACTTTCTCACAACAGACACGGAAGAGAAGACAATCCTGAATAAAGTCATTGTTTTTGCTATTTTTGGACCAAAATGTATTTTCGATGCTTCAAAAAATTCTAACTGACCCTCTGATGTCACATGGACTACTTTGATGATGTTTTTCTCACCTTTCTGGACATGGACAGTATACCGTACACACAGTTTCAATGGAGGGACTGAGAGGTCTCGGACTAAATCTAAAATATCTTAAACTGTGTTTCCAAGAAAATTGGAGGTCTCACGGGTTTGGAACAACATGAGGGTGAGTTATTAATAACATAATTATGATTTTTGGGTGAACCAACCCTTTAACCAGTTAAGCCACGCACAAACCTATCAAAATACATCTTAGTAATAACTTACATGAAGAGTGTAAAGAAAAGTTTGTGTGTGTGTGTGTGTGTGTGTGTGTGTGTTTAAAAGTGCAGAGAGCTGGTCAAACGGGACTGTGGAAGGTCTGTTAACATTCCAAGGGGTCATAAACAATTTAAATCCAGTCATGCTGGCGCCAGGCATTCGCTTGCAGAGTTTGGTTTATATGCATGAATTCAAAAGCTAAAAGCTTTGGGTTTTAGCAAAGGAAGGTGTATTGTTTTAGATTCAACGAACCATGATTCATTAATTCAGAACCAATGAATGAATGAACTGTCCATACGTTACATGCCCCCTTTCCGTCGGATGAAGTCCCTGTGTGGACAATCCCCTTTCCGGGGATTCCGTCTGAGACCTTAAGACAAGGCTTTCGTGAGCTTGGCTTTATCGCATCTTGTTGAGTCTTCTGTACAGAATGGAGGCCAAACCTAGTGTCGGGGTGTGGCTGATTACCTGTAGAGGTGCACAGCGCAATGTCGGCAGCGGTCCAGGCTCGGACTGCAGATGACGGGTTCAGAAAGGGCCGTCGACACAGTGCTTGGAGGCTACAATCTCTGCTTGCGTCTCGGTGAATTGCGTATGAGGCTTGGCTTCGGCAGGGCAGCATGTGTCGCTGACCAAGGGTTGCAACCTCCTTCCTTCAGCATTGTCTCTGAGGAAGGGTTTGCTAAGACAACACACAACACAACACAACATTCTTTTGCATAGACTTGAACACTTTGTTGGCATCAATGGAAGTGCATTAGCATGGTTTAAATCGTACTTATATGACCGCCATCAGTTCGTAGCAGTGAATGAAGATGTATCATATCGATCACAAGTGCAGTATGGAGTACCTCAAGGCTCCGTATTAGGGCCGCTACTCTTCACGCTTTATATGTTACCCTTGGGAGATATCATCAGGAAACATGGTGTTAGCTTTCACTGTTATGCTGATGATACTCAGCTCTATATTTCTTCGCGGCCCGGTGAAACACACCAATTTGAACAACTAATGGAATGCATAGTCGATATAAAAAACTGGATGACGAGTAATTTCTTGCTGCTAAATTCTGAAAAAAAAACAGAGGTGTTAATTCTAGGACCTAAAAACTCTGCTTGTAATAACCTAGAACAATGTCTAAGACTTGATGGTTGCTCTGTCAATTCTTCGTCATCAGTTAGGAACCTAGGTGTGCTATTTGATCGCAATCTTTCCTTAGAAAGCCACGTTTCTAGCATTTGTAAAACTGCATTTTTCCATCTCAAAAATATATCTAAATTACGGCCTATGTTCTCAATGTGAAATGCAGAAATGTTAATCCATGCATTTATGACCTCAAGGTTAGATTATTGTAATGCTTTATTGGGCGGTTGTTCTGCACGCTTAGTAAACAAACTACAGCTAGTCCAAAATGCAGCAGCAAGAGTTCTTACTAGAACCAGGAAGTATGACCATATTAGCCCGGTCCTGTCAACACTGCACTGGCTCCCTATCAAACATCGTATAGATTTTAAAATATTGCTTATTATTTATAAAGCCCTGAATGGTTTTGCACCTCAGTATTTGAATGAGCTCCTTTTACATTATAATCCTCTACGTCCGCTACGTTCTCAGAACTCAGGCAATTTGATAATACCTAGAATATCAAAATCAACTGCGGGCGGCAGATCCTTTTCCTATTTGGCACCTAAACTCTGGAATAACCTACCTAACATTGTTCGGAAGGCAGACACACTCTTGCAGTTTAAATCTAGATTAAAGACCCATCTTTTTAACCTGGCTTACACATAACATACTAATATGCTTTTAATATCCAAATCCGTTACAGGATTTTTAGGCTGCATTAATTAGGTAAACCGGAACCGGAAACACTTCCCATAACACCCCATGTACTTGCTACATCATTAGAAGAATGGCATCTACGCTAATTTTTGTCTGTTTCTCTCTTATTCCGAGGTCACCGTAGCCACCAGTTTCATCCTGTATCCAGATCAGAGGGTCACTGCAGTCACCCGGATCCAGTAAGTATCCAGACCAGATGGTGGATCAGCACCTAGAAAGGACCTCTACTGCCCTGAAAGACAGCCGAGACCAGGACAACTAGAGCCCCAGATACAGATCCCCTGTAAAGACCTTGTCTCAGAGGACCACCAAGACAAGACCACAGGAAACAGATGATTCTTCTGCACAATCTGACTTTGCTGCAGCCTGGAATTGAACTACTGGTTTCGTCTGGTCAGAGGAGAACTGGCCCCCGAACTGAGCCTGGTTTCTCCCAAGGTTTTTTTCTCCATTCTGTCACCGATGGAGTTTCGGTTCCTTGCCGCTGTCGCCTCTGGCTTGCTTAGTTGGGGTCACTTCATCTACAGCGATATCGTTGACTTGATTGCAAATAAATGCACAGACTCTATTGACTGAACAGAGATGACATCACTGAATTCAATGATGAACTGCCTTTAACTATCATTTTGCATTATTGACGCACTGTTTTCCTAATGAATGTTGTTCAGTTGCTTTGACGCAATGTATTTTGTTTAAAGCGCTATATAAATAAAGGTGACTTGACTTGACTTGACTAAGGCAGAGATAATGAATGTCTTTGGTCAAAGTACACATGTGCAGGTTTGGGGCCAGGTACAGATGTGTGTCGCTGTCGTGGTAGGCCACCACATCTGTAATGTTTGTCTTGGTGTGGGTGTTGTTTTTCCACAACCTGACATTGACAATGTCTTTAAGTCTGTAGGCTTGGCTTTACTCGCTGATGGGTTGGTTCAGGAGCACATCCACTTTCCTCTGTTTGGGATTGGCGTACAGTAGGATGGCACTATCCAGAGAGTAGGCAGGTGTATTTGTAGCAGGTCAGCTGGCGTGGTGATGGCGGAAGCCAGCACAGTTAGCACAAGGCTTAAGGGTATCATGTACGGCGGGGTTCTACCCATGGCTAGGATGTCATTGGAAGAGCTAACCTCCCACATCATGTCTGTCGTTAGTACTGTAACCAGCTGTGTCTGGGAAAAGTCATTCTGGAAGACAGTAAACAGTGGTTTCATGGAGTTCACGGCCTGGTTTGCTGCATTGACACTGGACATACCAATGTGTGTGGGTGGGTTGGGAGTGACCAAAACCTGTTGTTTAGTGCGCCAGTTTTGGCGAGGATGTCAGTTTGATCATTTAAGTCCTTTGTATAGACCTGGTAGCTTCGAGTGTCCTTTTGCCTTCTTCCAGTACACAGTCACATTGTGTGTTTTTGTGATGTTATCATATTGCTGGAACAGGTGTTGGTGTTTGACTGGCTTGTTGTTTGCAGTTTTGAAACCATTCTGTTTCCAGTTTTGAAGATGACACACAAAACTGAGTCTAGCATAGTTATAGTCTGTACAGGTTTTGTTCAGAAAGATGTTGAATTCAGTTGGTGAGTTGGCGTAGTCGAACGGACACCTGTTAAAGGTGAACTGTCGGTTGCCAAATGTGAATGCCAGCTTGTGTTGGTTTTGCGGGTGCACCGGAATGGTCCAGAATCCAGAGGCCACATCAAGTCTAGGGAAGATTGTGGCTCCTCTGATTCGGGGTATTTCTTGTTCTAGCTGGGTCCTGGGCCATCGCGGCAGCCGCAACTGTTGATTCAGTTTCCTGTAGTCAATGGTGGGTCGCCGCTCGCTGTTAGGTTTGAGGACGGGTCAGATGGGGGCTGAGTAGGTGCTGTTGCATGGACGGGTGACACCTTTCTCAAGCATAGATTCGATGATCTCCCGCACTGGTTCCTGTGAGGCGATGGGAATCTTGTCCTGTTTGACAAAAATGGGAAGAGCATCAGGGTGCGTAGGGATGCGCACCATGTGGAGGTTGGTAAGACCACAGTCTAAAGAGTCTTTGGCACAGGATTCTTTGAACTTATAAAGAACTTGTCTGAGTCCTTGGTGATCTGTATCGCTCTGAAGTGCATTAGTGTCTTGTAGCATTTGCTGCAGTTGAGATTCCAAACTTGGGTAAGGCTCCTCCATCGGTGTGTCATCAGTTGGTTTGGTATTGAGAGGTGTAGCAGGTTCATCAGTCTCACCGACACTCTGGTGGGAGACTATGTAGACTGCGAGGTGTTGGTCCTCTGTTAGATTCGTTCTGCACACCTGGTCTTTGGTCACCGACATGACAGATGTGATGGCGACAAACTTGAGGGGTGCAGTGAACAATGTGTTGTCTGTACTCACTTCAGGTATCAGTGCATGTGGAATGGGCCCAATTACAGGTAGTACAAGTTCAAAGTCATTAAAGTAATGGCTTACTAGCCATCCCAGCAGGTAGGCCTTGGGAATGTTGATGTCAGTTGCCATGCAGTTGTTGAAAAGGATGCAGACTACACGAGATGACACTTCAGTGAGGGGTGTGGCTTCAAGTGTGAGTCCGGGTTCCACACATTCAGGTGAGGGTTGGAAGAAACCCAGCTATGGTTTAAGGTTTGACCACATCACATGCTGAGTCGAACAGCGACCCCTTTGGTGTAAGAAGGTACCACCGTAACTCTTGTGTAGACATGCTACGTGGACATGCTGAGGCTCTGAGATGAAAACTCCAACTGGCATGTAGGTTTCTGAGGAAAAAAGTTTTAAAGTTGACATTCTGTTCCATACCTGGTTCGTTGCATGCTCTGAAGTAGGCTTTTTGTAGTTGACTGTAGAAAGTCTGTGGGTTTTCAAGTCGGCCCTGTTTGAGGTCCATAGCGTTAAGGAGTCTGGATCAGAGAATTCAAGAATCAAAGCTTTTCGCAGTTGCTGGTAGTCCGCTTTGACAGTCTCTGGTTGACGATCCAAAAAACTATGCACATCACAGCTGGACGTGATTATTAAAAGGTATTTGTCCAAAGCTGTCACGTTGGCGACAGTTTGCAAGTGAAAGTCAATGTCTTGTAAATAAGGATCTGGATTGAACGTAGGGATGTTTCTGGCTAGCTTGTCAATTTCTTGAGGAGCCGTGCAGGGTTTAGTGGCATGCGTTCTCTGGAAGGGCTCTCCCCCCTCCATTGCTGACAGGTGTTCTTGTAAGCTGTCTGGTGATGTCTTGAGCCGAGGGCTTACACCCCCTTTTTCAGCTCTGGATTCTTGGTTGAAAGGGTTGGAGTGGCAGGCCAGAAGAAACTCTGTAGTGTGTGTTTCTCTGTTCCAGCCACTCTGTAATCTGTAAGAATGTTTCAGTTCTGCGTGAACAGTGTCAAGTTCATCTTGGAGCTCGTCTCTCTGCAGAGTAAGCTTGTTGATTTTAGCTCGGGCCGCTTGAAAGTGTTTTTCGCAGGCCCTGGGTTTAGCGTCTCTTTCTTTCAGTTCAGTCTCTGCTCTCTCTCGGAGAGCGTCACCTTGCTGGAGTTTTTCGTTGAGTTCTTTTCGGGTTTCTCTCTCCAACTGTTCTCTTTGGTCTGTGTCGAGGCGAAGATCTTGCAGGGCATTTTGAAGTCTTTCTACTTCTTTCTGTAGCTCTGGATATGCGTTGTCCTCTTTCTCGCGCTGGTTCTGGGTCTCGAGGAGGAGCTGATCAAGGCGACTCTGGGTTCGGGCCTGGTCCTTCCAGGCCTCCTCCGCTTGAAGCTTAAGTATTGCTGCTTGCTGTTCAAGGTTGATTTTGCTCCGTTCGCTGAGCCATGCCTGGGCGACGAGAATGTGAACTAGGCTTCCGAGGATCCTGGCGAGTTTTTTTGTAGTGGTCGCTTTGGGTTGGATCGTGTGTCACCAGTTCGTCTAGCTCGGTGTCTAGTTGCTCTTGGTTTAGGTGTTGCAGGTCACTGGCATCCTTGGGCAGGAAGGGTGTTGTCACTGCTTTCAACCATATCGAGAGGTGGCCCCCGTGGACTGCAGCACTGGATGACCGGTACATCCTGGCTCACTGTAGGTGAGAGAAACACAGCACACACACAAAAAGACCAATGCAAGTTTGTTCTACAGTTAACGAGCTATACTCATACGGGCTGTGCCATTTATGAGAATTTGGGGCTAACTGATGCAAACAGTCAGACAGTTCAGGAGCCAATTAACTTGGGTCAACCAAGGACCTGAAATGGAGATTTGACAGGCAGTAGCCTAGCGGGTCGCTTGATGACACCGGCTGCTGGTTGTCCCTCTACTATTTAGCTTCTTTGGTGGCTCTCACAGGTTACTGTCTCTATGTGAAATGAATGAAACAAATCACAACAAAACAGAGGATAGAAAAAGATCAAAGTGAAACAAAACACTTGAAATGAGATAAAACAATAGTAACAGTAGGGTAGGAAACCTAGGAAGACGGTATGGCTTGGAGAAGCGATGGGCCAAACACTTAAAATATATCTGGGGGAATATCTAATATTCTGTGGCTTATAATAAGTGGATGGGTTTTATCACATTTGGTTCACCTGGTGGAAACCAGCAGCGCAGTCAGCCTCCCTAGTGCTCCCAAACACTCAACCTCAGTGTCCTTGGCCCTTCGTTACTCTGTGTCGCCCTCTCAAACAACTTGTGACTTTTAACACAACCTGGCAACACCAAGATGTCAACCGCCAGACAGCACTGCAAAATTGGGCTGTTCCCTAGAACCCTCTCGAAAGGGTGGCCCCTTTTTAGGCCCCGGTTTAGGGACTGGTCCCAGAAATGGCCTTGTTTGTGTCGGCTGGACTGATTGACTACCTTTGGAGTGTCAAATTGCTGATTTCTCCACTGCGTGCCGCAACGACGGACAGAGATAAAAGAAACCGAGATTCACCCACAGCCAATGTCGTTAACGCTGTTCGGGCAACCTTTCTCACTGGAAACCTGAGATGACTGTCCAATCACATTTTTGGATTACCCCATTAAACACACTGCATTTGGATCTCTCGTTTCCTGTGATCAATCGTAACAAATAGGTCAATTGTATATATCAATAACTCATTAATATGTCAATATTTCATTCTTCATAACAATTCTCGTGATATCTTTTACTGGGAATTAATGCAAATTGAACAGTGGTTTGTCCAGGAAACGGCCGTAAGATTAACTTATCAACTTTCAATAAAGTTATCACTTCTTACAATTCCAGGAAACATTGTTTCTGGCCATGAAAATATTCTCCTGTCCTTATCAAATTTAGGTTACTGAAAAGAAACAAATAAGCTTTGTAGCTAAGATCAAACATTTCATTGACATCATGATGTGAGCATTTTAGACAAAAGCAATCATGTATATATATATATTGGATTTTAATAATTGGACTAATAATACATCAAACTATGATTCACACAGAGTAAATATGCATATAACAATACAAACAGTAAACAAATACGAGACATAATGGATACAGATGAGAGAGAGAGAGAGAGGATGAGCGAGAGAGAATGAGAGAGAAATAGTCACGATTACTGAATGATCTCCAAGTATGGCAAAATCACAGACAGTAACCTTTGAAAGACAACAAGGAATCCGATCACATTGAAAAGGGAATAGACAACCTTTAAGCAGCATTTAAATCTCTCTAGAAAATAATACTTGCATGTGGTTCTCTTTGTTGCGAAGAACGAGCGTGCGTGTGTCGTTCTTTTGGAGCTGGTCGTGTTCTTTCGTGTCTTCCGGGGCGAGCAGACTCACGTAAAGTTTCAAAGGTTCACCGAACAAAATGATTCAGAGTTTGTCTCCCTCGTGTAGGGATAGGCGAATATGAGAATAAACTTAGTAAAGAAAAGAAAAGAAAAAACGGAGATGAGAGCTCCCTAGGGAGCCCTCGAAAAAAAGGCGTTCTCTCAGACGAAGTTTTCAGACCAAGTGTTCAGACGAAAAAGCAACGAGAACTTCCTGGGTCAGGCTCTTATGGGGTGACTGGTTCATGCCTCTTTTGGCGCAAACAACCAATGAACGTCCGCAATCTGAAGCGGGAAAAAGTTCCTTTGTCTCTGGGGAAACACCCACTCGTGTGAGTTATGGGGTTATCAGAATTCAGCAGTTATATTCCAGCAAAATAGTAATTCCAGAATAAATACATTTTACATACATTTCCTATATGTGAATGTTTCAGTCAAAGCAAGACGGTTAAATAGATACCAAGAATGGCAGGTAAAAATATAAAGTTACATTCATATGCAGAATTACACACATTTAAAGTTTGATTAACACACAATAAAACTGCAGATACTCCAATTTAATATGGGAAGACATCTAAGCCAAAAAAGGCAATACAGTCAATATATTTAGAATACATTTTACAAAGGTACTTTTCTCTTTTCTTACAAGAATTCCAGCGAGCTGGGCTTTCCTGTTCCTCCAAGTTGGGTCATAGAGTTTTATGACCTGGTCAGGGGTAGGGTTACAAACTCATGACTCTATTTGAGAACATTAATTCCAAAAACATTTCAAGTTACAACTCAGAAAATCATAACGCATAAATTTTGAGATTCTTACTTAGCCTAATGAATAATTAAAATCCAACAAATAATTCACATTTCTCCCAATCAGATACAAAAACGGAATTTAATCACAAGTAATTTGCATAGCCTAAAGCATATTGACAACTTATAAGAAATGGAAAGTAATATTATGGACACAAACTGAACTTGGTTAATACCACATATTTGGGTTAGAGCCTTTGGTAAAAGTATGTATTATTTAAAATAATACTAATAATAATGAAAATATAAACAGCGTATTCTATATTTGAGTGTGACTGAAACGAGCAGTTTTCCCTCACGCAAATTCTCGTGTTATAACTTTCAAGACTTCAAAACATTCAAGTTTAGAACTGACCAACCTCTAAAAACTAATTTATAGCTGTCTTTGTAAAGAAATATGCAGCCTTGGAGTCGCTGTGGTGACGCTGTAAAATGTTTCCAGTGTGAATACTCTGGCACATCTGCAGCTGCAGTGCACTGTAGTTACACTCACACACTGCTCAGGCGCTCCTCACAAACAGCTCACGCTTGCTGTGTGAAACAGGCGTTAGGCTTTCTTACGGACAGGTACCTCATTTGTGGTGATGATACAATGCCTGACTGCACTCAGGACTCCAGACTAACATTTGAGAGCATTGTTCTACAGATGATGGCGCTGGGGGATGATGTGTGGGGGTATTCAAAATAAAGATAATTTAGGCCATTTAATCATAAAATTACTCTTGTTTTGCATTAATAAGTGGAGTTACTAATAATATTTAATAATATTTCTTGTTTGTTTATTGTTTACACAGTTTTGCCAGTAAATCACTAAGTTTGAGTTAAGATGCATACAAAATTTACTTTTATTAACAGTATCGGGTGCAAATCTACTTTTTATACAGAAAATATATATCTTCCACTCTTCTTAAAACGTACCATTATTTTTCTGCCATATGGAACTGACCAACTTCAGTGATTATGTGTGATTCAGTAGCAAAATGCAACCATTTGGTCGCAGTCTGGAGCCCTGGCACTGGTGTGTCCAGTTTCACTTGTGCAGAGAGTAGGCCAATCTTTGAGAAATTGATTAAATTGTGACAGTGCAAACAACAGTAAATAAGTAGCCGGAGAGGACTTGAATGAAAATGTTTCTTTTTAATAGATAAAAGCAGCAGGTAAAGTATATTTGTTACAGATGAGGTAGTGCTAAACGTAAAACAAAGGGAGAGAAGAGGATCTGGAACAAATAAGGAGATTACTGATGATGAAGGAGGTACAGACTATATTAACAAGATAACATTTAGCATACATTCAACAATGACATCAACAACGATAAACAATCACGGACGAGGAGGAACTGAACAGAACGGGTAATTATACACACAGAAGGTAATGAGGGAACTGGAAACAGGTGGGGATCAATCACTTAACTAAAACAAGAAAAGGAAGGTGACCAAATAAGGAAACAAAGTTCAGAAACGTGACAGTTCGCCCCCTCCCGGAACGGTGCGTCCTCGCACCGCAAGAGGAATACCAGCGGAGGGAGGGTGGGGGTTCTGGAGGCGGGCGAGGAGTAGGCCAGGAGCAGGTGACGAGGGAGCATGGAGGTAGGGACCAGGGCGGAGTGGATGGAGGGAGGAGCCAGGGAGGAGCCCGGAGCAGGAGGAGCCAGATGGTCCACCAGAGACCAGCCAGGACGGAGATCCATGGTGGAGTCGACGGCGGGACGAGTCATGGTGAAGGAGGGGTCGACGACACCAGGGGGCCGACAGGCGGAGACTGCACCGGTGGGTGAGGAGCCCAAGATGGAGCAGCACAGCCACAGAGCCAGGGTGACGTCGAGGATCCGGAGGGCCTAAGCGGAGCAGAAGGCTCCGGCGACCAAGGCGGAGGCGGGGTCCTGGAAGACCGCTGTGGAGCCGGAGCGACCGAGGATGGAGGTGGAACCAGAGGGAAGGAGGAGCCTGACAGAGCCGGAGGGATGGAGTGACGAGGTGGAACCAGAGGAGTGGAGTCCCGAGGCGGCGGACGGTCGACGACTGACCAAGGTGGAGCTGGAGGGACGAGGGAGCCCGGTGGAGCAGGTGGGATGACAGACCATGGTGGAGACGAGGGAGCTAAGAGCCAAGGCGGAGCCGCTGGGTCGAAGGACCGAGGAGGAGTCCAGGGCTCGGAGGCTGGAGGCGGAGACAGGGCCTTAACACGCCAAGGCGGAGCTGGGGACTAGCAGTGGCGAACCATCCCACCCAGATGGTGCGGACTGAGGGTGAGCTGCGGGACTGACTGGCACCAGCGGAGATGAGGTAGATGAACGGGCTGGTCTAGGAGGAGGAGAGAGAGGAAGGGAGCGAGGAAACACAGGAGAATCAGGCCTGGACGGAACCAGCGGAAGTGGAGCAGGGGAACTGGCAGGTCTAGGAGGAGGTGGGAGAGGGAGGCTGGGAGGGAGTACAGGAGACACAGAAAATTCCGAGCTGGGCGGAACCAGCGGGGACACAGAAAATCCAGAGCTGGGCGGAACCAGCGGAGACACAGGAAATTCAGAGCTGGGCGGAACCAGCAAGGACACAGGAAATTCAGAGCTGGGCGGAACCAGCAGAAATGTAGCATAGGAACTGACTGGAGGAGGTAGGAGTGGGAGACTGAGAGGGTATACAGGGGGATCAGGGCTGGACGGAACCAGCGGAAAAACAGGGGATACAGGAATTCCCTCCATAGACCAGTCCATTAGATCCATAAGTTGTTCCATATTTCCCGAGACCAAATACAGCTCACCCTCAGTCGCAGGAGTGTGGGCAGGGCTTTCCTCCACGCCCTCGATCTCCACGAGGACTCCCACGATGCACAGTGTTGCCGGCGCTCTGCGGCTGCGGTGGGCTCTGGCCCCGTGAGGCTTGATGGTGGCTGGCTGGTCTCTGGGTCGGGAGTGGGGCTGGAGATATCCTTTTCGGCGGTGCTGATGGTCCATGAAGATCCATTTTTCTCCAGCACCCACTCCACGAAAGCGGCGAAATCCTCTCGGGGACCGTTCGCTGGTAGACGTGCCTTACTCCGCTCGCTCAGGCCGGTATAGAAAAAGTTAGAGAGCGAGCGGTCGGGGAAGTGAGTAAGGCACGCCAGATCTAAAAAGTCCCTGGTGTGGTCCTCCAGCGAACGGTCCAGTTGCTCCAGGCACAGGAGACGGACTGCTGGGATGGCCATTCCGGGAGAGGAGGAAAAAAAAAGCAAAAAATAAATGAAAGAAATAACGCCGCTAAATTAACTCAACTGTTGGGTCCGTGATTCTGTTACAGATGAGGTAGTGCTAAACGTAAAACAAAGGGAGAGAAGAGGATCTGGAACAAATAAGGAGTTTACTGATGATGAAGGAGGTACAGACTATATTAACAAGATAACATTTAGCATACATTCAACAATGACATCAACAACGATAAACAATCACGGACGAGGAGGAACTGAACAGAACGGGTAATTATACACACAGAAGGTAATGAGGGAACTGGAAACAGGTGGGGATCAATCACTTAACTAAAACAAGAAAAGGAAGGTGACCAAATAAGGAAACAAAGTTCAGAACCGTGACAATATTGATCATTGCAAAAATTCTAATTAATTCCAGTTGTTACCAGGAAATCCATACCCAATACAACAGGTACAGTGAGATAATCGTATTTCATGACAAAGTTTTACAGACAGATACGTTTCGTTAAGCAACACGTGAAAAAGATGTGAGAGCTTGTAGTATTACAATTTCAAAAGCTGTTTTGTTACAAGTTAGAAAACTAGGTAACAGAGTTTTAGCATTTGTACCTTGCCTCATACTAAAAAAAAGAAGCGAATGTAAAGAAACGATACAAACCAGAAAAGTTGGCGTTTGTCACATCGGGATTAAAAATTTAAACAAAAGAAAAAATATGGTAAGCATTTACGCGGATCTAAAATAAAATACATCAGACAAGAAACTTGTCAAATTTATGCAGTACTTTACCACTAACTACAATTTTAAAAATCAAGACTGTTATTGACAGAGAGTTAAACAAAAGAAAAAAGATCTCACAGCAAAGTGTTACGACGTCTCCGGTAACGTTAGATCGACTAACTAAAAAAGAAGCTAACGTTAAGCAATGTTACAAACCAAGAAAGTAGGCGTTTGTCACATCGGGTGAAACGTTAAAACAAAAGAAAAAAAAAGTAGGCATTTACGCTGATCTCAAAGAAAATACATCGGATCCCGTCTTTAAAACACCAGCACAAGATACTTGTCAAAACTATGCTGTACTTTACCACTAACTAAAATTTTTAAAATCTAGACTGTTACTGACAGAGAGTTAAACGAAAGAAAATAAAAAGATCTCCCAGCAGAATTTGCGAAGCCTCCGTAAAACAACCTCACAGCAATGACGCAAGGCTTTAGGTGCATTTACCGCCACCTACAGGGCAGGAGTGTGGAGCATTGACCTTAATGAAAACTAACTCAAACATAAGAGTTAAAAGAAATACAAAAATAAATTGAATGATAATAATAAACTTAGTAGTGATTCTTTAAATCCTGTTTATCAACTCTTTGAGATACTTAATCTGTGAAACATTTCTATAGCCATAGTTATATGTATAGCCGTTATATATATCTATAGCCATTCTATAGTGCTTCTGTAAGTTGTAATCTTTCTTTGTCATATCTTTTACATTTTATTAAAATAGGTTCAACTGTTTCAGGAAGATCACATTTAACAATAAAGTCCAGACACATGTTTTTCCCCTTATAAATAATGACTGATTAAGTGCAATGTGTCCAATTCTATGGCGAGATCTTCCTTTCTACCTCCAAAATTCTCCTTTCATTTCCAACTGTTCTTTGAATATTATATAAATGCCGTCCTTTATTCTCACCACCCTATTTAATTTGACACGTATCTTTTTATTTTTTATTTATTTTTTAATTAGACCTTTTATTTCTAATTTACTCATTGGAAAATTATTAAATATGATGTCTGACATTTTAATGCTTTTATCTGGTCCACTACTTTCATTACCTTCATTACCTATATGTGTGGGTATCCATACAAAATAAATATTTGTTTTGCTTGTATTCTGAACAAACTCTGTAAAATGACTGACAAAATGTCTTGTCTAGTAGGAGCTTCACCACTCTTTAAACTTGATAGTACTGAAAATGAGTCTGAACATATGACTACTTTAGGTATATTAATGTGTTCAACCCCACTGAAGAGCCAAAAATATGACTATCATTTCTGTAGTATAAACAGACGGATGATTAGATGTTCTTTCTGGTATTCTATACCTAACCCTTGGAACATATATAGCTGCTGCTGCTGTACGGACTGTTTCAGGATCTTTAGATACATCTATGTATATGAGTTACTTTAAAACTAGGTTAGCCTATATGCTCTTTATTTTTAATCTAAACAAAAGTCCTTGATGTTTTATTTTATTTTAATAAGCCACTCACACTTACTTTAGTAGCCTAAATCATTGAATATGTCTTTTATTTTGTTAATATTAACTTCTGGCACGAAATTCTACATTCATAAATGTATGTTTTTCAAAATTCCACCACGTTTAGTGGCGTTTAAAGAGGAATTTGTGATGTATTTGGAGACGTTAAGAGGAATGAAAAGTCCCAAAGCAAGATTTTTGTATTCTTCATTAGAGGACTTTGGTTTCTTAATGTGAAAATCTGTTACCCCCCCCCCCCCCCCCCCCACACATTTTCTTTATCATTATATTTTTATTTTTTTCTTAAGTGTTGTTTTATTTATTTTACATTTATTTTGTTTTATGATGTACAGAGTGTGAACAAAAATTTAATGTAATCTCAGACCGTATTTGTAAATCTACCACTAATGTACGTCTTTATGTTTTTAATGTTTAAAGCATCGAATAAAAAATAAAAAACACACACTAACACTTCCCCCACCTCCCTAATAACATTGGTCGCAAAGGTTTAAATGTATGTTAAAAGAATTAAACAAAGTAATGTTTTTAATAACAACACATCAGTTCTCATTTGATGAAAACATTCTACCTGGTTTTAATATTAGACCGATGTTTTTACTTTAAAATTAGGTTAACCTATATGATTTAATTTTTTCATCTCAACAAAAATTCCTTGTTGGAAAAAAGTGTTGTTTTATTTAATTTTAATAAGTCACTCACACATACTTTAGTAGTCTAAATCCTTGAATATGTCTTTTATGTTGTCAATATTAACTTCTATCATTGCTATATCGTTGCTATATCAATTAAAACATGCATTTAGACATACAAATATTAAACAGGAATGAATGTAGTATGTCAAGATGGGCTTTTCTTGCCAAATAAACTTTTACAACATTACAGGAAAGGCTAAATATTTCATCTCAAGTAGTGCGTACACTGTAAAAAGTGAAACATTGGATTAACTTAATAAAATTGAAGTAACCATTCACAATAAAGATTTTACATTGACTCAGTGTTCAGAAACCATTCAGTTCAAACTAATTTTCTTCATTTCATGCAAACTCTTTTCTGAATTTGGTGTAAATCAATATTTTAAATTGGCTTAAATTAAAAAAAAAGGTTTTTAACAGACTTGATTTCCTGGAAACTCTTTTCTGAATTTGCTGTAAATCAATATTTTAAATTGGCTTAAATTAAAAAAAAAAGGTTTTTAACAGACTTGATTTCCTGGAAACTCTTTTCTGAATTTGGTGTAAATCAATATTTTAAATTGGCTTAAAAAAAAAAAAGACTTGATCTAAATTTAATTTTCTTCAATCTGAAATATGTATCCATTGCAAGTAATATAAAAGGGCTTCACAATTGACAATCTAAAAAATTTAAATTCTCTCAAAGTATAAATATATTTAATGAGTCAGATCAAACATTCTTTTAAAGATTTATTAAATCTTGTATGTAAATCAGTTTTTAAGATTAGACTTTTTTGGCAAAAACATTGCTTTACAAATACAAATGTAATTCTGAGAAAGATCAAGTGATTTGTTCATTTCAAGTTGAATTCATAGCAGTATAAAAATTTGAATATATCATATGAACAATAAGAACAAGATTAAAAAAAAGAACAAATATCTAAAAACAATTGGTCTGCTTCTCTCAGGAATTAACACTTTTTGCAGAAGAAATAGAATGGAAATCAAATACAAAACATAGATATTGCCACATCCAGTAAACAACAAAAAACTACTGAACTACTAATACGATGTAGGAAATGGAGAAATGGAGGCTCTCAGTCAGTCATTGACTATGCAGCAGAGTGCAGAGGCGACATATTTTGGGGGTCATTTTTCTTTTTCATTTTAAAACTTTCTGAAAAAACTCAAAAGTGAATTTCAGCTCTTTTGGATACTCCAGGTTTAGCACATATGTCAGTCCAAACAGCATTGCTACAGCAGTTGCAGTTGAGGGCACGTTCCTGAGGACCTCTGTGGACTCAATGAGAACCCTGATGTCTGTCTCACTGATTAAGACGGCCATTGTTTGCTCCAGTCCTTCACCTGGCATATCCTGGCGAGACAATACAAAGTAATGAATAAAGAGCGCTGACCAGGCCCAGTTGTGTGTGTGAGAGACACTCCTGCTTATTCTACATTTACTGAGTGAGTGTGTAGCCCCTGTTGTGTGAGCATAAATAAGTACACCACTGCTTATGCATTTCGTAAGCTGCATGTATATGAGAAAGACCTTGTTATGTGTGTGTGTGTTTGTCTGTGTTTAGAAGACATCCCTGCTTGAGAGAGAGAGAGAGAGAGAGAGAATAAACAGTTGAAAAGCAGGTTCAACAAGTTCCATTGCTAGCCAGTTATAATTTCACAGACTAGACAATGAAAAGAAAAATAGTCAAAATAGTTGACGCAAAACTTTTGAGTTAAATTGCAGCCAAGGATAGTGAATATATTTCTAAGGATAGCCTGACCTAAAACAGGAGAAGCTTACAGTCAAATTTAATGTTCGACAGAAAAGAAAAAAAGTTTTGTCTTTTACTGTAGTGTATGTAAATATCTGGTTTCAACTGTATGACACCCCTGTTCGTTGCATGTGTGAGACCCGGTTGTGTGCGTGCCTGCTTGTGTATGAGAGACTACTGCTTGCACAGCTCGTTCTGAACCAAGCATGTAGCCAAATACCAATGTCCTCCCTGAAATATAATTGTCCTGAATCAACTGTGTGACATGCTGATGCGTGTGAGTCTTCAACTCTCTCTCTGTGTGTGTGTGTGGGAGGGATAAAAAATTTGAACAGTCAAAGTTCATAAAATTCAATAATTCAAGGTAAACAGTAAAAACTTGTATATTACATTGATCCATTACACAAAGTGAAATATTTCAAGTAAATATTAGTGTACATTTTGATGGTTGCAGCTTAGAGACAATCAAAACCTGAACTTAGACTACATTCTAATTTTTTTTTTAGCCCTACCAGTAAGTATGTGCGTGGATGGCTGAGCCATGTACGTACCTGAATTTCCTTGATGAGATGGTGAACAGATTCACCAAAGAAGATGATTAAACATTTAAGAACTGCTTCCCTCCTTTTGTTGATGTCCACGACCTAAACAAAATGCATTCATTAAAATTACACGATCTTTTTTTACCACTTACAGGAAAAATCCGGTGTGAAACAGACAAAAAGTATATTAAAACATAATTAAAAATTTGACCGTTCGTCATGGAGCATTTTTATATAACGTCATGCCTGCCTTTAAAGACCACATTTAGCCAGTGTTGGGGAGTAACTAGTTACATGTAACGGCGTTACGTAATTTAATTACAAAATAAATGTAACAGTAATCAGTTACAGTTACTAAGAAAAAATGAGTAATTAAATTACAGTTACTTATGAAAATTGTAACGATTACAAAGAGGATTACATTTGAATATTTACACACATCCACATACAGCTTATTTCTTTCCCAAACTGCACTAAGACATATGGCCCATAATCTCCGAGACGCGGAAAACACATTCGTAGAATCCAGTCATAAAAATGGAATTCGGCCTATAACGCGGACGCAATATGCCACATTTTGGACGAATAAATCAAAATTAGGTCAGTACACTTGAATCAAAACCCGATATGGACTGATGTCTGTGAATATTAAGCCGCAAAAAGACTGAATATGAATCCCGCACGTTCTGCGTGTCTGTGGAAATCAGGCGCTGACTGGACATCGGGAGAACCGGGACTATTCCCGGTGGCCTGGCAGACGATTTGGCCTTCTACTTTAATATTGTTATTGTATAATTGCAGGCTGAATATACTAAAGCGATTATTTCCGAATCCGCCATTCGATAATTAAATCTCTAATAAATCATGAATCGGTTAGTCGTGACTGGCAATGGTTGGGCTCGCGCGCTCTCCGCGCCTCCGCCGAACGGTTTGGATCAGACTCAGAGTAATCAATGCGAGAGAGAGAGACCGGAGTGAACTGTGTAAGCGCACAGCTGGAGCAGAGAAGCGACACTTCTGTTCAGGGTTTCAGATGCAGGTCAGTTTCATCTGTAAATATGCTAATGTAGTTTTGTCTTTGTTTTCTTAGTCAAGCAGCAGCAGCACATTGCTCGCAATCACTCAAAATACTGTATAAACGACGTCATTATTATCTTTTGTAATGTTACAGTAGTAAGTTAGCAGACAAATCATCATATTTTATCATAGGTTTAGGGGGAGCTAGTGCATGCAAAAACACAACCCTTAGGAAAATTAATATAGCCTATGGTATGGCACTAACCGTGGTTTAACTATGGAATTTGTAGTAAAAATAAATACAAGTGGTAATTCATTTGCCAAAAAAACAAAATTGCACTTACAAAACATGGTAAAAGTCAAATAAAAATCTTCAGTATTAAAGTCATGAGAGAGATGAATGGATAATGGAAGTGAAGGTGCAGTTCAGGAGAGAACTCTTAATTACGTTGCAAGTCCCCCAACCTAAGGATTCAAATCTTTTTCATGTCAGGTGCAAAAAAAAAAAAATAGGGTTGTCCATGTTTCAGAATGGGTTGTGGGTGTATGAGTGTGAGATTTCCCAGCCTATTTTTTTTCCCAGTCCGCCCCTCATGGAAATTAATCTCTAGAACAGTCACTTCATGAGCATTTTTTACTTATTTTGAGAAACTATCATCATATCATATCATATACAAAGAGACAGCAGTGTTTCAGAAAAACACCAATGTTTCAGGAGTTTAGTACACAAAATAGGACACATGCTTATTAGATAACCGTATTTGAGTTGATGTATATGCTTTTATTTTTTTTATTAACTATTTTTCCCCAAACCATTGTTAGATGCAGTTAGATGCCTGTAGTTATGCAAAGAGTTGGTTTCAAAAACAGTATCTATAAACTATTTCTTTTGATTTTAAATCTGCTTTGAACTTCAGATCAATCTCTAAGTAAAATGCAGTACTAAAGTCTGATTGTGTGGTGGATTTGTTCAAAATTGATCATCTTAATTCAGGTGATGAAGGATGGTGAAAGTCTGACAGTATTGAGCACTACTGTAAGGTTAAACCTGCATGGTGTAAAATGGTTGAAGATGATTAACAGTTGCAAATTAACATTCATTAGAAATTTATAAAAGTAATCAAAATGTACTCAAAAGTAATTAGTTACATTACTTTATTAAAGTAATTAAAAAAGTTACACTACTATTACATTTTAAATAGGGTAACTTGTAATCTGTAACCTATTACATTTCCAAAGTAACCTTCCCAACACTGCATTTAGCCTATATGTGCAAAAGGCTCACAATGTTAGTGTTAGGGGCATCATATTCCATGCTATAAATCACTATTTTTAAACCATAAACAAGGCTCAAAGTAGCCTCAGACTTTGTTGATAGCATAAGTAAGGTTCTAACATTTTAAAAAGGCACTAAGAACTTTGTAACTGTACATATAGTTTTAATAAAAAATACTTTTTATTAAAACACAATACCTTGACTTCTCCAGTAGGAGAAGTATGTATGTATGCAATATACTTTTGGTCCATTTCAGTTAATTTTGAGCACAAATGATTGAGTTGTCAGGGTTTTAAATGTCATAATTGGTATCATACAGAGCTGTATAGTGCGACATTTGTCGCACATGCTACAAAAGAAATCAGTCTGTGCAGACAACTTTCAGGTTACTGGTGCAAAAAAATCTTTTAACCTTTGTAACACCAGTGCTACGTGCAAAAAAAGTTACCGTACAACCCTGTCATAGTGACCATAGAACAGACCGGTTAAGGTAATATCAAACATATGATTCAGTCTGAATCAGTCGTAATTGTACATACCTCATCTAAACTACGTAAAATCCTGCCAGTCCTTTCCTTTGTCACGCCACCCTTACTCCGTATTATCTGTACAAGTTTCGTGGAATGCCTATCCAGCTGCTGTAAGAATTTTGTCTCCAAGGGCACCGTCGTGATTCTCATGAACTCAGCACCTATCTAAAAAATTAAAACAGCAGAAAATACAAAGTTTGGGATTAATAATTGACAAAACTATTTAAATTAGTAACAAAAGCTGTAATCAAATTACTGTTATGAATACCAAATGAACAAGAATCAACATAGTTTTGCACCAAAACTGACCTCTTCCATTTGAAAAAGTGCTGGCCACCTCTCCACAACATTTGCAATTCTCGCCTGCTCATGCACTATTTCTTGCCTCCGGTACCCAAACGTCTTGGCCATCTTCTCTTTAACAGTTTGCCTGTTATTTCTTATCTGAAGTTCAGTCAAAAGAGAAACTCTTTCCAGTTCCATGCTTTCTGGTGTCTCACCATTTGGTAAGGGTGGGAAAAAGTTCAACTCTGCTCTTCTAGGCCTCTTCAAATTCTTTGCAGGGTAGTAGTCTTACCGAGATTTGGATTTAAAAGAATTCAGGGAGAGCTCAGCTGATGTACCCTGCGCCTTAAGTAGAGTGCGGTAGTTTGCCATCTTAACCTTGATTCTTTGTTGCCAGCCACAACTCTCCCCAAAGGGCCCTTGTTGAGTTAAGCAGGGGTGTTTTTTAATCAATGCATCTGCAACATCTTTGCAGTCGGAACCTGTTGGGTAGCCTTTGTAGCTGTAAATTGCCTCAGCTAGCTTTTCTAATATGTCTGAAAGCATTTTGGTGCCAACTTTCAGTGTAGTTTGGCTGTTTGCAAACTCAATGTTTGCCCTCTGCAATTGACACTCAGTGTCGTACGAAAAGAGTGGGATTTGGAAGGCCTTTTGCCACTGCTCTTTTCTTAAACCGTCAGTGTGGCTGGGCAGAGCAGTGTGGCTGGGCAGAGCAGTGTGGCTGGGCAGAGCAGTGTGGCTAGGCAGTGCAGTGTCGCTAGGCAATGCAGACAGCAAGCTGGGGCAGTCTTCACTGTCAATGTTGAGAGAAAGGGTGCTACTCATTGGGGTATTAACTGGGTACAGGACAACAATGGTGGCTTCAGGGTCTAGCTGGATCACTTTGAGAACGGTGAGGTCCTTAATTACAGATGTTGAGGTCACATTAATAAACATATCTCCAAAATCAGAGTCTTTATACTGCAGCCGTATATGGCCTCCGAGTCCACAAGCATTCTTCACCTCCTCAATGAGGTCTTCCACAGCACTGGGAATGTGCAGCTCCATTCTCATGCAATCATTTTCACCGACGATGACCAGCAAGCGCACAGGTGCTATTTCCTCCATGGTGTCCTGAGAGAAATTAGTAATGACAGTAGATGGACAGAGCAGAAACAGAAAAAAAGAATGAGAGAGAAAGAGAGAGTGGAAAAAGACCATAAAACTTTTAGACATTTAGACAATCAGAACAAAGTAAAACCTAAACTTATAGGCCTATTCAAATAACAAATGTGGCAACAGGCTACAATAGAATGATAAAATACTAGAACACATGCAAGGGCAGTGATTTCCCAATTAGGTAGCTAGCCACAATGTTGTCAGCACTGGACTAATATCAAATGTACATGAAAAATGGGTGCATGAAACTGAAGTATTGAATTAATTTTTGGACTCAATTTTGTGTTTCATTTTAAGGGATACATGCAAAGACATAAAACCACTCAAATTCTCACCTTAAACATGTTGGGAAGTCGTGGCCTGGTGGTTAGAGAATTGGACTCCCAATCGAAGGGTTGTGGGTTCGAGTCCCGGGCCGGCAGGAATTGTGGGTGGGGGGAGTGCATGTACAGTTCTCTCACCACCTTCAATACCACGACTTAGGTGCCCTTGAGCAAGGCATCGAACCCCCAACTGCTCCCCGGGCGCCGCAGCATAAATGGCTGCCCACTGCTCCGGGTGTGTGCTCACAGTGTGTGTTCACTGCTCTGTGTGTGTGCACTTCGGATGGGTTAAATGCAGAGCACAAATTCTGAGTATGGGTCACCATACTTGGCTGAATGTCACTTCACTTCACTTCATTTTTTTATGTATCTTTTCAGAGTAATGAGCCTCATTCCCCCAACTGTGTAGTCCACCAATGGGTATGGATCGGTCAGCTCATTTGGATGAAGGAGTTTTATCTCCTTTGTGGG
This sequence comes from Carassius carassius, assembly GCF_963082965.1. Classification (NCBI taxonomy): domain Eukaryota; kingdom Metazoa; phylum Chordata; class Actinopteri; order Cypriniformes; family Cyprinidae; genus Carassius; species Carassius carassius. The sequence goes on along the minus strand of NC_081790.1, from coordinate 19,380,680 downwards.
ACATGGCTTCAGTTCATAAACTCTATAGTGTTCCCAGAGCCATGCAGACAGCTTTTTAACAACGAAAAACAGTGTATCCTGGACAACAACCATTTGTATAATCTCAGCAAATTCAGGCATCCCTGCCAATGAGCCATGTGGGACAATCATCCCGTTCCTGTAGTTGATGCTGTTGTAAGATGCATTTTGAGTTAAAAACACGGCATCCAAGCCTGCGTTTCTCCGCCTGATGGCAAATGCAATGTCCTCTTTCAAAACATCAAGTGGAACTGATGCACCACGTGCTACTTGTAAATGCGATTTAGGTAGGCTGCAGATGTAAAGCTGATGTGCCATGGCAAATTGATGCCTTTCTGCTAAAGAAAGCAGCACATTTTTGAAGCATCCTGTGTGTCGAACTACTCTTTTAAAGAAACTGTGCTTTGATTCGAAGCGTATGGTCCATAGTTCAACTAAAGGTCCAAAGTCACAAATTAACTGAGGGTAGTGCTGCAAAAAATGATGTTTCGGCAAGAAATTGGAGTCAGGGAAAACCTCCTTAAATCTGACATGGTGCTCAGTGATCTTAAAACTTAAGTAAGCAATGGATTCCTCAGTTTGCACGGGAGAAACAACAAGGTCCACAATGTCCTTCAGATCTGAGAGTAGTTGCCAGGCTGGTTCTCCTGCAGGCACAGTCTGTCATATTAAAAGAGGAAGAAATCTGATTAAACTCCAATTTTCATGGCAGTTACCCCCAACTGTTCTCCTGGAAGCAAACGTCAATGGAACAGCATGGGGGCAGTTTGTTTTATCAGTCCATTGGTAAGGAAAATCCCCTATAACCTTATTCAGATATGACAAAGTAAAATATTTTTTTGAAATGAAAACAGTTAAACATAGGGCAATTTCGAAAGGAACTATTCCCTCAAATAAGTCATGAGCGATGTCAGGGGGGAAACCAGTAGTTACATCAAAGTTAAGTTTTTCTGACAGAACACATGTAGCCTTGACACCACAATAGCTGTTCAAACCATTGTCTTTAATGGTCTTAAGATGACTTGTGTGAGTGTCTTCAGTTCTAAGAGGGAAACTAAAAGCTCCAACTTTCTGACAGTCTAACCTACTAGCTGTACAAAATCTGCAAAAGTAACTGCCAGAAAAACTCTCCACAAACCCAGCAATACCATGCGCCCCAAGATTGTCTGCCACAACACACTGCACTGTACCCTTTAAAGTTTTCCCCAACTTATCCAAAAAAACTTTGTGCTGTTCTAAGGTTATGAGATCATTGATCAAAGGATTTAAGACTTTGTCAAAACCATAATCTTTGACATCATTGCTGTTAATCAGAGCAGCTAGATAAATGCTGGATAAAGAGGAGTGGTAGCCATGGGGCAGATTGCCCAGAGTCCAATACAATGCACACACTTTGTGTTTTTTTCGTGAAGTCCCAAGGGGGTTACAAATTTCAAAATCATCAATATACAAGATCAGCGAAATTGCACATTCTTTGGAGAGAATACTATTTCTTTTACAGTTGTTTGACTCCCAAAATGATCTGTACACACGTTTCCCACACTCTTCTGCTTGAAATTTCTCTTTCAAATTTACAGCCTTACTGAGTATTATTTCACAATTTAGCAGTTGCTGCAGGGATTTTAGTAAAGGGACATACTGAAAAGACTTTCTATTCTGATGATCTAATATATATTCTACTGGTTCTACAACACTGAAGTTTTTCCTGTAGTATGCCTTGCGTTTCCAAGCGCTTGACAATGGACCATGGTTTCCTATTGCAGCCTGAATGGGATTCTCAGTGCAAAGAACAGTAGCCAACTCCTTTACAACGGATCCCTGAACTTCACAATTTTGTTTTTGTAAAAAGTCAAAAATAGTCTTTTGAGTGAAAGATACAGAGTCAGTACCGATTATATACTGCAGCTCCTCCAGAAGTTCTTTCACAGCTGCACTTTGCACAAGATAAGAATGTTCTAATTTAAGCAATACTGAGGCATATTTCAGTTCAATTACTTTCGGGGAATCAGTTTCTTCTGGTACAACAGTATGCTCTTCAAATGTTAAATCTTCATATGGTACATCATCTAGCTCAGCATCACATTTTTCCAAAGACTCCAAAAGAGGGCTCTTAGATCCATGAATAGCTTCAGGTTTAAAATCTCTAATTGTGTAGGGGGTGTGTTTTCTCCATCTATGGGTGTAGAAAGCTCCATATAGATTTGTTTGATAAGAGCAACCATTAAACATACAACTGACCAGTTCGTGGTTTCTTAAATGTTTCCCAATGTGTTGAAAATACTCAGTTTCAGATGCAAGTTGATGGTTGTTACAGAGATGACATTTAAAAGTTGAAAAATGACCTCTTTGGGACTGTTCTGCTGGATGGAACTTGCTCAGATGGGCAATAAGAGCCCTCCATGTCTTGCATTTACACGGACAATGCTCAAAAATACAGGAGTAGGCATGTCCCCGACCATAACGATGGTGAAGTCTGATGTGCTTTAATACTTCATTTCTTCTTAAAAAACTCTCTCCACAGTCTTTGCATTTCCACATAAATGGATAACTAAGGAAACATGATAAAGAAATGCAAGAGTTATCTTTAGTTTGCGGATTGGAGCACAACTCAAATTTAAAATCTGTTAACGTGGTAGTAACTGGCCAAATTCACCAGCACATAGTTCTTCCAAGTCAAATATGAAATTTTCATCTTTCTTAAACATAAGTAAATTAATTATCAGTATCTTACCTGGCAAAAATATGTTTATTCAATGTTATCTACATTATATTGGAACTTCAGCAGCATTTTGAACATTTGCAAAGATACGTTAAGCCATTAACTTTTAAATGCATCATTATATTCAAATTGCAAACACATGACTGGTAGATGAATGTGCAATATTTCTTTTCAAAAAGGTAGGAAATTAAAATAGATTGAATGGAGGATTTTAACAGTGATAAGATGATTGAAATGCCAGTTTACGATGACAGGATGCACGCGACAGATCCGTCCGTTAAAGATGACAAAGTAATATGTCCCAAAGCTCTTTTGCTACACACTCAAAAGTTTATACTGTATACGTTTATACAAAAAGAGTACATACATTTAGGGCGTAGTGTAAGTAGGCGAATTGGGACGCAGCATATGTAATCTTTTGCTCCAGCCCTGGATCAGTGCAATCAGTATTGAATGTTAGGGTTGCTCCTATCACGATCGGTCGATCGTTATGCGCATCTAGTCAGTAAAGCCGGTTCTCTAATCAGCGGTAAATTCCATCAGGTGCGTGATTTCACATAGAGCAGCTGTTACTACACAGAGCCATTGTTAACCGAGAAGATGCGCAAATCCACGTTCATTTTCAGCGTTTATTTGCGCATTTTCTCAGTTAACAATGGCTCTGTGTTGTAACAGTTGCTCTATGTGAAATCACGCACCTGAGGGAATTTACAGCTGATTAGAGAACCGGCTTTACTGACGAGATGCGCATAACGATCGAACGATAGTGATCGGAGCAGCCCTATGTAATGCACAAATCACCTGACCCCAACCCCTCCCCCTTGGCAAAAGCAACTTACCAGTGTAAGCGAAGAAGACTTGACAGACAACCAAAACTGGCACCAGGAACTAGGACTACTAAGCAGCAGCTTTCCTAAAATTAAAGTCCAAACATTAATACGTTTTAGTTTTACAGTTTCAAAGTGTAAATTCATTTTCCTCACATTCATTTCCTGCCTTCGAAAATTTAAAACATAAAACATATAAAATCCGTTTTCATATTGGCATTGAGCGCCCACAGCAGAGCCAGTTAGACTAAACTCTGAGCGGGAAACGTTACACGTCGACAAAAAAATGCAATATAACGTTACTCAAGCCTTTAGTCATGAATACAGCTTTTTTTACAACATTCAGAGCGAGAAAATATTTTTTTTCCTTTCATAGTACCGTTCAATCGGTCTATATAATATTAAGGTCTTGGATTTCCCATGAAAATCGTTAGCTGTAAAATGGCGCAATGTTAACGCTATACTGCTAACGTTAATGTCAAAGTTAACATTATAATAACTTATAATCTGCGTGTCTGTTCATTAAAATGATATGACGTTAAATTCAAATAATTAAATGCTGAATAAGTTTCCCCATTACATAATGATGATTAGTTGTGCTAGATAGGTCGCGCTAGCCTTTCTATCAGTAAAACTGTGCCAAGGAAATCACCTTATAAAAACTTAACTAACGTTAGTTACCTAAAATTATAGTGTGAGTGCTGAAATAAAGGGCAAGGATAACGCAGACGTGCAATTTTGGTTAATTCCTCCCTTACCTGATAAACGTGTCCTGTTTGATTGAGAAGAGAAGATTGTAAAACATCTAAAGGTTTTTGGGGATTGCAACTCAACTGTAATCTAATTAGTTTTCCGGGGTTCTGGTGTTGTAAATGGTGTGCTGCAGGTCAGCTAAAGTAAAAAAAAAAATGTTTGTGTATTCAGTGATCAAAGGGTGACAATTTCAACTTTATGGCTTAGGTCTGTGATCGCGAGGTTAGCTGAAAGTTCATATACTGGTCAAAAGGATGTGAAATCTTTTAACAAGTCAGACCATAGAAAAATGTTGTTTAACAAAATATTGTTAACATCAACATAGACGTACTGAGAATGCAAACAAGTACACAAACACAACCATACAATCATAAACACACACACATACAAATGTAAACATACAGAAGAAAAGGACATGTAACCAAACAAATACAAATATACATTCAAACAAGTACATAAATCCACAAACAAACAAAATAGGTCACAAACACGAAAATAGCTATATTAGATTGAAAATGAGTTGTCATAAGTTTTCTTTGAAACCAAAAGTGTTTGTTGCTACAAATGTCTCACAGAACTTTATACAATAGATTAGACGTCCTTTCTCACTTTCCAAATGGTGTTGTTAACCATGATGTTTAAAATAGTTTAAAAAAAGTATTATTTTTTAGCGTTCATGTAGGATTCATGTCAGCACTCAAATGTTTTTAGCAAGAGTCCAGAGACAGATGAAAATAGATGCATGAAGAAAAAAAAATGTAAGAGGTTTTTAATGACAGACTAAATGCTTTAGATTGTTTAAAACAATTGAGTTTATGCATTTGTCACGGTTGGTAAACCGTGATCTCGGGGTGTTTGCACTTTGTGGTGAAATCTGTGTGTTTCGCGTCTGCACTGATTAGCTTGTGGGCGTCTCCGTTAATTGTCATTAGCAACAGCTGTCACTCATTACTCATCCACTATATATTGGCTTGTCTCACGTCTTGTGTTTGTGAGATCGTTGTTTAATGTCAGTTACCCTGTTTGTTGACTTTAGTGTTTTCTGCGTTGGATGTCTGTGTTTTTCCCCAGAACCTCATCCACTCTCCGCACATCCACTCAGCCACGGACACTTACCTTCGGCTCTATTCCCTGCAGTTCCTGTGCCATCCTCTCCTGCTGCCTACTCACCGTCATCATCCGGACTACTCACCTGCTCTCCGCCATCATCCGGATTCCTCAACGCCTCACCACCACCACGGAGTATCGTCTTCTCAGCCTCATTCGTTCCTTTGTGTCGCATTGTTCATCTCACTTCATTAAAATTGTTAACTCGCATCTGTTTCCTAACTCTCCTTCACCCCACCGTCACAGAACGATCTCACCATCATGGAAGCAGCGAGCACCAATACCCTCACGGACTTCATGCACCACAGCGTCAAACGAATGGATCAGCAGCAGGAGAGCATCTCGAACACCGGACGCGCTGTCCAAGCGCTGGTGGCACAGGTGTCCGAGCTCACCCAGCAGGTCCATCAACTAACATCTCCCACTGCGCCCATCGCACCGCCTGTGCCGTCCGTCCCCCGGGAGATTCCCCAGGACCACTTCCGGCCGGAGCCGGAGAATTATTCGGGTGAGCCAGCGTTTTGCAGAACTTTCTTAACTAAGTGTTCAATGCATTTCGCTCTACAGCCCCGCACCTTCTCCACAGAGGTTTCTAAGGTGGCATTCACACTTACGTTGTTGTCCGGCAAGGCAGCCTTATGGGAGATGGCGGTGTGGGAGAACCAACATCCGTGTTGTGCCTCGTTCCACGCCCTCTCTGAAGAAATGAGGAGAGTATTCGACCGTGCCGCGACCGGCAGGGAAGCCGCTCATCAACTCTCGGAACTCCGTCAAGGCTCTTCCTCAGTGACCGATTACTCAATCGAGTTCCACACCCTGGCAGCCGCGTGCCAGTGGAACGAGGCGGCGCAGTGGGATCGATTCCTGCATGGGTTAGCCGACCGTGTTCAGAAAGAGATCTACCTCCTCGAGCTGCCCCCCACTCTCAACGGACTCATAGAGTTGGCTCTACGGGTCGACACACGGATTAATCGCCTGGGTCGCCAACCCAGTCCTTCTCGCTAGGGGGCGCTTGAGTCGAGAGAACACGGTCGGTTCTGTCGACGACCACGAGCCCATGCAGGTGGGTAGAGCTCGGCTGTCCCGGAGGGAGAGGGAACGGCGGAGGTCCCAAGGACTGTGTCTGTACTGTGGAGGCTCTGCTCATAACACCTACTCATGCCCGGTAAAAAGAGCCAGCCCGATAGTAAATTTTAGGCTACTATCGGGTGGGATCTCCGCTGAGAAGTCCTCATCTACATCATCGACCCTCCTTCCGGTGAAACTGCGGTGGAGGAATCAATATCACGAATGTCATGCCCTTCTGGACTCCGGAGCCAAAGGTAACTTCATTGATTCTTCACTGGCACTTCACTTGAACATTCCTGTCCTTCCTGTGTCTCTCCCCATCCATGTCACCGCACTCAACGGCCAGGAACTGCCTCACGTCACACACCATACAGAACCCATCACACTGCTCAGTTACACTTTATTTCGATAGTCCACTTTAGACATTCTACTGACTATAAGTAACTTTGTAACTACATGTCAACTACATATCAACTAAATCTCAGAAATTTGCAACTACATGTCTACTAACTCTCAGAGTAGACTGTTAGGGTAGGTTTAGGGTTAGTGTTAGGGGGAGGTTTAGGCTTAGTATAAGTTGACAATGTTGACAAAGAAAGTGTTAGAAGATATTAAGCAGACAGTCTACTAATACTCTACTAACTGCTAGTTGCCATGTAGTTGCAAAGTTATTACTGCTAGTAGAGTGTCTAAAGTGGACTATCGAAATAAAGTGTTACCCACTGCTCACATCTGGAAACCATCACGAAACCATATCCTTTTTCCTCATGTACTCCCCTGTTGCTCCCATTGTTTTAGGTCACCCCTGGTTAACCAAGCATAATCCACGAGTGGAATGGGGTTCTAACACTGTCACATTGTGGAGTGAAAGATGTCATGAGTCTTGTCTGGTTTCTGCTTGTCCTGTTGTCCCTGTTTCTGTCTTTCAGAAGGAGAACATGGTTTTGCCAAACGTACCCGTTGATTATCTGGACCTGAAGGAAGTGTTCAGTAAGTCCCGTGCTGCTTCTCTCCCTCCTCATCGTCCCTACGACTGTGCTATAGACTTAGTGTCAGGTAAGTCTCCGCCTAAGGGCAAGTTATGTGTAGTGAAGTGAAGTGAAGTGACATTCAGCCAAGTATGGTGACCCATACTCAGAATTTGTGCTCTGCATTTAACCCATCCGAAGTGCACACACACAGAGCAGTGAACACACACACACACACTGTGAGCACACACCCGGAGCAGTGGGCAGCCATTTATGCTGCGGCGCCCGGGGAGCAGTTGGGGGTTCGATGCCTTGCTCAAGGGCACCTAAGTCGTGGTATTGAAGGTGGAGAGAGAACTGTACATGCACTCCCCCCACCCACAATTCCTGCCGGCCCGGGAGGCCGGGAGGTTATACTCTCTGTCTATTCCTGAGAGGGAGGCCATGGAGAAATACATTTCTGATTCCTTAGCCTCTGGGTTCATCGGTCCTTCCTCTTCTCAAGCGGGGGCAGGATTATTTTTTGTGGGTAAGAAGGATGGTTCTCTGCGACCTTGGATTGATTACCGAGAGCTGAACAACATCACGATAAAGAATACTTATCCGTTACCACTCATGTCTTCAGCTTTCGAGAGGTTGCAGGGAGCATCCATATTCACAAAACTGGATTTACGTAATGCTTATCATTTGGTCCGCATCAGGAAGGGGGATGAATGGAAAACCGCTTTTAATACCCCTAGAGGGCACTTTGAATACTTGGTGATGCCGTTCGTGCTCTCCAACTCAACTCCAAATATGGTAGATCAGTTTATATATATTTACCTGGAAGACATACTGATTATTTCTTCATCTCTCCAGGAACATGTTCAACACGTCAGGTGAGTGCTCCAGAGGTTACTTGAGAATGGGCTTTTTGTCAGGGCGGAGAAATGCGTATTCCATGCACAGTCTGTTCCTTTCCTAGAGTATATCGTGCTGCTTCGGAAGATAAGGTACATCCTTGCGCGTTTTTCTCTCATCGACTATCTCCTGCCGAACGCAATTATGACATTGGCAATAGAGAGTTGTTGGCCGTCAAATTGGCATTGGAGGAATGGCGTCACTGGTTGGAAGGTTCAGGGGTTCCTTTTATTGTTTGGACCGATCATAAAAATTTAGAGTACATTAGAACTGCCAAAAGACTCAATTCCAGGCTGGCTCGGTGGGCACTTTTTTCGGTCGTTTTTTTTTTTTTTTTTTATATATATATATATATTCTTTATTTTCAAACAGGAAAATTGAGTTACAGTACACAAGCAGTAACAATAGCTGTCAATTTGCTGTTGTTGTTTTTTAACAGAACACATACAACAACTAGGGAGAGGGAGAAGAAAGAAGAAAAAAAAAGAAAAGGGAACTTGTGCATTACAAAATGTACAAATTAGGCTACTACAATGTTTGGGAAATAAAAAGATAAATAAAATATAGTATAAAGCACAGGATCATTAATTCAGCACATCAACAAAGTCCAATCTTAAAGGCTTTACATATTTGACCCATTTAGACCACCAGCTAACAAATGTACTTTCCTTTAACCGAATGGAAAAGGTAATTGCCTCCATTACATATATGTCATTTACAATATCTATCCATTCTGAGACCGTGGGAGGGTCGGGAAGCAGCCAGCGTCTTGTAAATTTTTTTTTGCAGGCAGAAGTAAGAATGGCATATAAATACTTATCAGCAGTTCTGGTCAAAAACTCACAGTTCCCCAAAAAAAGAGAGGAAAATTCTAAAGGTGCCCTACTGTTGAGAATAGTATTTAAGATCTTGTGAAATTCTGCCCAAAATGGTTTAATCTTTGGGCAATCCCAAAACACATGCCAGTGACCAGCCTCCCAGACACCACACATCCTCCAGCATTTACTACTACAGGGTCAAAATGTGCTTTTTGTTTCGGTGTTATAAAAAAACGAACAAGACATTACCAATTAAATTCACGCCATATATGAGAGTTTGTACATCTCCATTGAAACTCACATATATTTAACCAATCATCTCTAGATATTGACACATTGCTTTCCTTCTCCCATTTTTCTTTTATATAGTCTATGGAATGGGTATTTTTCACCAGGATACATTTGTAAAACTTAGAAATAACCCCTTTAACAGAAACATTTTTGTATGCAACCAAAATTGTTTTTAATATTGGGTCATTAAGATCTGATTTAGGTTTAATACTACGTTCAAAATAATTGCGTATTTGCAGATATCGTAAAAAATCAGAGTTTTCAAGATGGTATTCCTTTTTCAAATCCTCAAAATCCCTTAATTTCCCATTTTCTGTGAGTGTATAGAAAGTTGTTATACCTTTAGAAATCCATGATTTAAAACGATTATCCATCAAATTTGGCCTGAAACCAGGGTCAAAAGCACACCATTGGATTATCTGTATTTTATCATTTAAGTGATACTCTCTTTTTACTTTATTCCAAATTTTTAATTGGGTTTTGATCCACGGATTTTGAGTATCTTTTATAAGCTTGTCTAGGTTCGTACAGGCCAGTAGTGCTTGAATTGGAGGGTCCTTTATGATCGAGAGTTCAATATCCTTCCACCTGGCTTGAAAATTTGGAGAACATAGGTTAATAAGGGGTCTAATTTGGGCAGCGTAGTAATATCCTTTAAAATAAGGTAACCCCATTCCCTCCTCTTCCTTCAAGAGCTGCAATGTTTTAAATTTAACCCTAGGTTTCTTCCCTTGCCAAATAAACCTAGAAATGATTTTATCTATTTCTGAAAATTCTTTTAAGGAGATTTCTATAGGAAGGGCTTGAAATAAAAAAAGATATCGTGGAAGGATATTCATTTTCGTACAATCAATCCTATGACTCAGACTAAGAAAGGAGACAGAGTTCCATCTCTTGATATCTTCTCTAATTTTTATTAAGAGTGGACCATAGTTCATTTCTGCAAGCCGTGAAACATTATTTGGTAGGTGTATACCTAAATATTTCAATGAACAATTATCCCAACTTAGCTGAAAATTGTCAGTAAGACATGTCAGAGGGGAGTAGTGTTGTCAAAAGACCCGGTACTTCGGTACCAAGTCGGTACTAAAAAAATGTAAATGTGACGGTACCAGGTTTCTTTAAGTACCGGTAGTACCGAGGTCCCGTTCAAACCCGGTTCAGCGCTATGATTTCCGCGAAGCAGAAAACGAAGACGGAATCTCAAAATCCAGTCATGAAAATGAAACTTACATTTTAATATGGACAGTCATGGAATTTGTCAAAGTTAGCATAAATTAATCAAATCAAATCTCCATATAGACGAGTATCTTTAAATGTTAAGCCGCAAATGTTGCTTGAAATATGAATCCGTGTTCTGCGCGTCTCTGTGTGAATTAATGAATGACAGAGACGTGCGGGTTTGTTTACTACATAGACTGAAGCACATGACGCTTGCATTAATTTCAGCATCTGAGCTTCAGAGTTCTCTCTCCATCAAGCGATCTTTTCAGTTTCTCACACATGCAAAAGAGAGAGAGAGCGAGAGTCTTACCACGCTGAATCGACACGCTATATGTAAACTATTCTTTATTGTCTTTTCCTGTAATGGAGTTCATTTAGGATTATTCATATTCATTTTTGTACAAGCAGAAGACATACCGGTTTCTCCGGTAGTGGCCGGAGCTAATGCGCAAATGGCAATTTCATTGGCTGGCGCTGATTTAGTACCTTCCCTGTTTTGATTTCAGCAAATCAGTTTGACCGAACGCAGACAACGTGATTAATATTCATGAACCCAGCAGCTCATCAATTCATAGTGCATTGGATATACATTAGTATGATAGTAGAATTAGTAGTAGTATTATCTTTTAATAATAATTAATATGAATAATAATTAATATGATCTATTACTATTTTTTTTTACAGAAACCATCAATGACCAAAAATATCTTAAGCATCACCACCAGTTTTAAGTTCAGTTAAAATGACAAATATGCATTCATTAGGCCTAAAAGTTAATTTTTACATAAAGGCATTGTGCTAGAAATATTACTATTATTTAGTAAAATGTATGTGATACTGCTACTACTGTTGAAAAAATTTATAAAACTTTATTTTTTTAAAGAAATAAATCACAATATTTCTTACATGTTTTAATTTTAATAGAAAATCCCCTTTATTTACCAGAAATAAAATGTGTTTAAATTTCATAAATTAAAAGACAAATTAAATTGAATTGGTGAAACTTGTTTACTTGTTATTTTTAGTGCTAAAAAGTTTTTTTTTAATTAGCATATTTTTGGGTTTTGCTTTGGTACCGAAATTGGTACCGAGAACCGTGGATTTTCACTGGTATCGGTACCGAATACTGAAATTTTGGTACCGTGACAACACTAGAGGGGAGTAATTAAAAGCCAACAATTGAGTCTTTTGTACATTCAATTTATAACCAGAATAACTACCAAATTTTTGTAATAGGTTCATTAAATCAGGAAATGTATTAGAAGAGTCACTTAAATATATCAAGATATCATCTGCATACAAAGCTACCTTATGATCCTCCCCTTCTATACTAACTCCCCTAATACTTTCTGTCTGTCTAAGCCATTGTGCAAGGGGTTCGACATAGAGAGCGAAGAGTAAAGGGGAGATGGGACACCCTTGTCGCGACCCTCTGTGTAATGTTATAGTGTTTGAAAGATTGCCATTAATTTTTATTCGAGCTGATGGTTTATCATAGAGTGACCGTATGACATTCGAAAAATTTGAATGAAAGCCAAATCGTTCAAGAACTTTGTGTAAGAAAACCCAACTGACCGAGTCAAAGGCTTTTTCTGCATCAAGGCTTACCTATAGGGCTGTTAATTTGTTCTGTTCTATATGATTCATAATATGCAATGAGCGTTTAATATTGTCATGCATCTGTCTTTGTAAGATAAAACCGGCTTGATCAGTATGTATGAGCTGGGGTAATATTTTCTCTAATCTTTTAGCAAAAATAGCCGTAAATAACTTATAATCGACATTTAGCACTGAAATAGGTCTGTATGATCCACAGTCTGAAAGATCCTTTCCCTATTTAGGAATAACAGAGATTACTGCTTCCCTCCAGGTGGGCGGCATCTTTGAATCTTTAAGAACCGTATTGCAGGCCCCTAGAAGACTGGGTATCAGCTCATTTCGAAATGCTTTATACCAATCCGACGGAAAGCCATCTGGGCCCGGCGACTTATTTGCCTTTAACCTAGAGATGGTACCATTTAATTCGATTTCAGTTATTGCAGCAGTCAAAATTGTATTATGTTCTTCTGAGACAGTTGGTAAATTAAAGGGACACTTCACCCATTTGCATTTAGCTTTGTATTGTTAGAAACCCAGTCATATATTATAATGATCATGGATTTTCCCTTTATTTTTCCCTGAGATGGGAGAAATAAGGATTTAAGTGTTTTACTTCCTGCTTATTATGACGTAAAAATCGTCATTTTGCGTCATAATAAGCAGGAAGTCAAAATTCATTGAAAAGTGTAGAGACTACAGAGACTAGCTTATTATTATTCCAGGGGGTGGGACCCACTCACCCTACAGGCCTATTACAGATCAGTAGGTGGGACTAAACTTACAGAAACGAAAATGAAAATCCGCCATCTTGTTTGGAAGCTATGTAGCTAAGCTAACAAGCGCTTATGGAGTCAGATTTACGAGAATGGCTGGAGGAACAACTCATGATACGGAAGAAGAGGATTTTCTGTTGCTCGAAATAGATGTTCGTGGCTATCTATATGAGCCACAATATAGCGCAGAGCAGCTGAGGCTGATGGAGGAACAGGAGGCGGCGGCTGCAGCCGAGGCCGGAGACCTGCCTGTCGCGTCCGAGGAGCCCGGGCGTGCTCGAGCTGGTGCGGACTGGTGGTGGCTGTGCTCTCGTTGTGCGCCTACGGACACAGAGCTCGAGTCCGTCTGCTGCAAGAATTTGAAAGATGCCAATTTCTCCTCGAAGAAATGTCTGAGGCAGACAAGGACACGGATGTTTGCGTTGTGAACCATCCTAGTTTCGCCCCGCATATGGACAGAGTCCTGGAGACATACTTCAGAATTCCGAAGGTAAACTGGAAACGCCAGCCGAAGCCTGCACAAATGGACGTCTAACTGTAAAATAAGTGTTTCAATTTTATTTATTATTCATTTCGTGAAATGTACACAATTTCTTCAAGCATTATTATCACGAAATGATTCCCGGTTAATAAGTTACGTAACGTCAACTGTAAACTGTTTGTGCAGTACCTTTTTTAATGCACAAAAAGCTTACTGTGGCATTGTTTACTACTGTGGCACGTAAATACCATACATCGCTAACTGTGTCCTCAATGTCTTGTAGACAATATCGCCTAACAGCGGTGTTCTGGATTAGTGGGAGTGGCTTGTGGAGCTGTGCAAATGTGTTGCATTGTGGGAGTTGTGGTTTTACATACAAATGAGCCCTAAAGTTACTTTCTGTAATAACTCGGTCAAAAAGGCACCAAATTCGAAAGTTTTAATAGATTTCGACTACATATATGACCCACTTTCAATGAAGATCAATGTTCCCACGGGTGAAATGCTCCTTTAAGTGATTCTAAAAAGGCTTCAATTTGTTGTTCATTCTCTAATGGTGGTTGTGAGTAGAGACTTTTGTAGTATTTCTCGAATGTTTTTTGTAGCTCTTCTTGTTTATACTGTAAAATATTGGAAGCTGGGTGCTTTATCTTGTATATGGTATTATCTGCTCTTTGTTTTTGTAACCTCCTTGCAAGAATTTTAGCCGATCTAGGTCCAGATTCGTAGTATTTTTGTTTAACAAAGATCATCTTTTTTTCTATTTCTTCAAGATATAATTTTTCCGCGAATAACTGCTTTTAAGGCATCCCACACTATTACTGCATCAACCTCTCCCTTATCGTTTTCCTCCAGAAACTGTTTTATTTCCCTTCTCATCTGAGCCACAGATGATGGACTGTTTAAAACACTTGTGTTCAATCTCCACAATGTTTTACGTGGATTATCACTGATATGGACCCCACAAGAAACAGATGCATGATCTGACAGGTCTGTAGAGCCTATATCACAAAAACTTATTTTGGAGCGATCTCTTTTAAATACAAAAAAATAATCTATTCTAGAATATGTGTTATGAGGGAATGAATAAAAAGTGTAATCACGTCTTAGATAGAAGTCCCGCCAAAGATCTAATATGCCCAATTCCCCCATGAGATTGTTAACTTTCTTATATAGTGAGATAGTAGGTACCTTTTTAGATGCATCTAATTCAGAGTTAAGGCGAAGATTCCAGTCACCCCCGCAGATTACAAGTCCTGTTGCTTTCACCATTAAATCGAACATGCTCCTATACAGACCAAAACTGCTTCCAGGGGGAACATAAACATTACATACTGTTATTATTGTATTATTTATCTTTCCAGAAACCATTATATATCTCCCTTTCTTATCAGAGATTTCTGATATGTACTCAAAAGGTATTTTTTGTGAGATTAATATTATTACCCCTCTTCTTCGACCAGATTTATAGGAAGAATAATAAGCCCTTGTATATCCCATTCTTCTCATTTTTTCATGTTCAGTTACAGACAGATGTGTCTCTTGTAAGAGGACAATCTGGGCATTTTCTCGTTTCATTTTTGATTAAAAATTTTACTTCTCTTAACTGGGTCTGAAATGCCCTTCACATTAAGTGATACTATCTTATAGTCCTGTATATTCATGTTTTTTTTATCCGATAACCATATATAATACCTCCTCCATATATCCCATGTCCAGTTTTATAAAGCTTATGCACAAACAAAATCTCTCCCGTAGAACATGTATTAAACGAAAAACAAACAAAGTAAACAATGACAACCTTTTAACATGATGAAAACAAAATCAAACACGCGTTTTCAAGGTTGAGGCTCATATCAAGAGAGCCCTGCAAGGACCTGAATAGTCTAGGTCCAAATAGGGAAATTTCCCACCTCGTCGTGGAGATGGGGCCCTATATGTTGTCCACTCACTAGCAAGATTTTGTGCCGAACAAAACATAAGCATATTCAAAATTTGTTTGTCCCGACCCTTCCTTATATTAACTAGAAGAGGGAAGTAGGAACCCTTTAATTAAATTACCTCTGAAGCCATTAGAAGTTCACCAACTTCATAGGGTGACCTTGAAACATCAGTCCTCCATTGTATGAGGTCTTCTGAATCCCTGGAGCTTTTCCTTGAATCGTGTGTGATGGCTTTTCTGTGTATTGTCCACTGTTTCACCGAGCTCTTGGATGCCACTCCGCACTTGTTGACGTTTTCTCGCCATCTGCCACGAAGACAATTGTTGAATCTCCTCCTGATCCGGGGCCGCTGCGGACGGAACAACGGTAACAGGGAACCCGCGAGCTGCCATATCTCTCGTTGCTTCTGCTGCATCCTGGTAGATACAAGTGCCATCCTCATAAAATACCCGCATCTTCGCTGGATAAGGGGTCTGAAATCTGATACGTTCATTTTTCAGTATTTTTTTGCGTTTTTTAACCCTTTAAGGTACGCACTATGAAAAAAGCAAAGGAAAAATTATTTATTTGCATTTATTATTCAATTATGATAACAATAACAACAATCAGTATTTTTTTTTTAAATGAGACCCTACAGTATTTTAGATACAGTCCTCTACCAAACGGTTGAGATGTCTGTTCATAATACAAGAACAACATTCAGAACAAGTCATATTAAGTCCAAGTTCTTGGCCAATAAAAAAAATCTGATGACTCCTATTGATGGCTCCAAACACATCAAGTGTGTGTGTGTGTGTGTGTGTGTGTGTGTGTGTGTGTGTGTGTGTGTGTGTGTGTGTGTGTGTGTGTGTGTGTGTGTGTGTGTGTGTGTGTGTGTATGTGTGCGTGTGTGCTGGTGCAAAACTTCACACAAGATTTGATTAGATTTTTTTTTTTTTTTTAATGTCAGTGGGAGAAAAAGAAAGCCTCCACTGTGCAGTAAGGGCTGAACAATGTGGTAAAAACATATTTAGTATTTTGAGGGATATTGCAATTGAGAGGTGATTCACGATTACTGTAGGAATTAGGGCTACCCCGACTAAAGAATGGTAGCTAGATAAAGCCAATAGTCACCTAGCTGACACACATTTATCATACTCATTTAACTATATACAGTGTAACATAACACAGGTCTCATTGTTCAAAACACGGAATAAATAACTATCGTCAGTGAAACAAATACTGGTGGACTTGGATAATGGATAATGTTCCATTACACAGTTACATAGACGATATAAAATAAATACAACAAATATTTTTGTCATGCAACAGCACAGGGGTGCAACAGCACTTATTTTGCCTTTGGCCATTCATTTGTGATGGTATGCTGCAAAGCATTCCTTCTTTGCATTCATGCACAGGAATACATGACATTTCTGACACTTCCATCTCGACACTCCCTTTGGACAGAGGTTGCATCGCCCCCGCTTGTTTGAGTGAAGTGGCAAATGTCCGAAATTATCATACTGTACATCTGGTTGTGGGTGGGAGGGTCTTGGGGTATTGGACTTTTTCTTTGACCACATCTGTGGTGGAGAGGAGGATGAAGGTCGGCCAACTTTGGATGCTGGCTTGTTGACTTGAGCCATAGTGTGTGCGACTGCCAGACGGAACTTTTTGAGAGGCAGCGGTGTTTCTTTCAGGAAGCTGCAGTCCCGCTTGTAGACGAGCCAGGCATTTGAGATGCAGAGGTCTAGGATGTATCCAAACAGCGGAAGGTACCATCGCCTGGATTTCGCCGGGGTCTTGTACATGTGTACCAGCATGTCAGACAGATCAATGCCTCCCATATGCTCATTGTAGGCAGGGATGAGTGAAGGGCACGCGACAGCGACCTTTGCTTTGGCCTCTTTGCTCCACCGTTGGACAGAGGAAAGAGGTGTCATCATTTGATTACAAAAATAAATGTAATCAGTTGCAGTCAGTGAGAAAAAATAATTAAATTGCGGTTAATTATGAAAATGTTACATCTGAATATTTTTTCCACACACATACAGATTTCATTGATATATTTCATAAACTACCTTAACTACTCTAAAATATGAGTCAGATGTTTCAGGAGTTAAAGACCTATGCTAATTTCCTATTTGGCTGATGTATATATATTTGTTAAATTGAACTGTTTTACCAACCCATTGTTAGATGCCGTGGCATTTCCCTTCATAGGTGTGCAAAAACCTGATTTCAAGCTTTCTTGTTGTGTTTTTAAATATGTATTTAATCTCCAAGCAAATCTGATTTTGTGGTGGTTGTGCTTTAAAATGAAATCACGATCACAATCCTAATTTAAGTGATGAAGGATTTTGAAAAGTCTGACGGTCATTAGTTGTTGAGCACTCTAATGTTAACCCCGTCCTGTTTACACGTTTCAAAAGATTAACGGTTGAAAACATAACAAGTCTTAAAACATGTAATCAAATGTTATCAGTTACATTACTTTTTAAAGAAATTGATATAGTTGCACAAACTTTTAGATTTTAAATAGGGTAATTTGTGATCTATAACCTATTACAAAGTTCATCGTAACATCCCCAAAACTGTGCGTAAAATAATTCCATCAAGGTCTCAGCTACAGCTAAACGTTAAAACAAAAACTTAAGGTCCTTGTTGGCAGTTTTGTGAGGAGTGTGTGTGTGTGTGTGTGTGTGTGTGTGTGTGTGTGTGTGTGTGTGTGTGTGTGTGAAAACCGCGTGGTTTGAAAGAAAAATGTTTTAGTTTATATATGTGATTTTACTACAAACAATAAGCATTCTAACTTAGAAACATAATATGTTTTTATTTATTTTTTATTTTTCAACAAAACCGGTTGTTCACAGTTAAAAAAGTCATAAGAATGTTTATTGTGTTTTGAAAAGAAAGTAAGTTATGATATATAAATAATATATTTTTTTTATTGTTTAACATCAACCACAATGCGTTTATGTATTTATTCTGTTTCATGTATGCAACGGTTACCGTACACACATTCAAGATAAATGCATAAACTCAATTGTTTTAAACAATCTAAAGCATTTAGTCTGTCATTAAAAACCTCTTACATTTTTTTTTCTTCATGCATCTATTTTCATCTGTCTCTGAACTCTTGCTAAAAACATTTGAGTGCTGACATGAATCTTACATGAACGCTAAAAAATGATACTTTTTTAAACTATTTTAAACATCATGGTTAACAACACCATTTGGAAAGTGAGAAAGGACGTCTAATCTATTGTATAAAGTTCTGTGAGACATTTGTAGCAACAAACACTTGGTTTCAAAGAAAACTTATGACAAATCATTTTCAATCTAAAATAGGTATTTTCGTGTTTGTGACCTATTTTGTTTGTTTGTGTATTTATGTACTTGTTTAAGTGTATATTTGTATTCGTTTGGTTACATGTTCATGTTTTCTGTATGTTTACGTGTGTGTGTGTGTTTATGATTGTATGGTTGTGTTTGTGTACTCGTTTGCATTCTCAGTACACTAAGTAGACATCGAAAACGCCTCTTTTACCCGCGGCGGCGGTATAAAGTGCATTTGCAGCCTTTGACCGCTGAGTGGCGCTTTAACCACAAGTTATCAAACAAGCGCATCAAAGCACATTTTCGCAAATAGACGTCAGTTTTGCCTCGCTGATGTGTTACATTTGACTGCTTCAGTCACGGAAAATGAAAGAAAAACACTATAGTTTAAATATTTAATATATTTAATATTTAATATTCACAGATGAAAGTTTGGTATTTATGAAGTTATGTGCATTTCTTAGAACGACTTCAAGCAGGATATGTCAAGCCTGAGCCTGAGTCTGTGCTTATATTTTCTAAGCTACATGGTATTAAACCATATTTTAGATTGGACACATTTAAAAGGTGTGCAGTATTATTTATATTAAATTAGTTATGCGTTAAATTATTCAAAAGAAATTGTGGTTTACTTTGCATCAGAGCATTAAAAGTGGTAGCCTATTTTAGGGGGTAGGCTACATGGATTAATATGTAAAATGTCAATATTTTAATATATTATGCCTATATTTTAATTTATATTTTCAATTCAATTCAATTCAATTCAAGTTTATTTGTATAGCGCTTTTTACAATACAAATCGTTACAAAGCAACTTTACAGAAAATTATGTTTCTACAATATTTAGTAGTAGCTAGTAGTTTGTGCACGTTTGACAGGATTTTAGAAAAAGAAAAATAATAATAATAATAATACAAGACGTAGTCAGCTAGATGATGAACTATCAATATTATTAATTAATAGTAATTATAGGATGCAGTCACACATGTAGCAATAATTGTTAGTTCTGTTTGTTGATTCAAGGTTAGGATCATCTGGGGTCCTCTGAGGGTCAGCATCATCTCTTCTCAGGTGTTCTGGATCCAGACTGGAGCTTGTGTAAATCCTAGTTACCACGGGATGTAAATCCCGTGGCAAAACATAGAAACAAAATAGAGACATCATTAGCATAGCTGCTGATCCAACAAAGTAAAATTAGTTTAACCCAAGCTAAAGAATAAAAATGCAGATGAAACTACACTCACAATTTAAGAGATACATTATTCGAATGCTTGGCGAAAGAGATGCGTTTTTAATCTAGATTTAAACAGAGAGAGTGTGTCTGAACCCCGAACATTATCAGGAAGGCTATTCCAGAGTTTGGGAGCCAAATGTGAAAAAGCTCTACCTCCTTTAGTGGACTTTGCTATCCTAGGAACTACCAAAAGTCCAGCGTTTTTTGACCTTAGGGTGCGTGATGGGTTGTAGCGTGGTAGAAGGCTAGTTAGGTAGCAGGAGCTAAACCATTTAGGGCCTTATAGGTAAGTAATGATAATTTGTAACAGATACGGAACTTAATAGGTAGCCAGTGCAGAGACTGTAAAATTGGGGTAATATGATCATATTTTCTTGACCTGGTAAGGACTCTAGCTGCTGCATTTTGGACTACCTGTAGCTTGTTTATTGACGAAGCAGGACAACCACCTAGAAGTCCATTACAATAGTCCAGTCTAGAGGTCATGAAAGCATGAACTAGCTTTTCTGCATCAGAAACAGATAACATGTTTCGTAGCTTGGCAATGTTTCTAAGATGGAAGAATGCGGTTTTTGTAACATTGGAAATATGATTTTCAAAAGACAAATTGCTGTCCAATATAACACCCAGATTTCTGACTGTAGAGGAAGTAACAGTACATCCGTCTAGTTGCAGATTGTAATCTACAAGATTCTGTGTGGTGTTTTTTGGTCCAATAATTAATATCTCTGTCTTATCCGAATTTAATTGGAGAAAATTATTTGTCATCCAATCTTTTACATTTTTAACACACTCTGTTAGCTTAGATAATTGGGAAGTTTCATCTGGTCTCGTTGAAATATATAGCTGAGTATCATCAGCATAACAGTGGAAGCTAATTCCGTATTTTCTAATAATATTACCAAGGGGCAACATGTATATTGAAAATAGAAGGGGACCTAGGACGGATCCTTGTGGCACTCCATATTTTACTGATGATAAATGAGATGACACCCCATTTAAGTAAACAAAATGGTAGCGATCGGACAGGTAGGATCTAAACCATCTTAGAGCCTGCCCTTGAATACCTGTATAGTTTTGTAATCGATCTATGAGTATGTCATGATCTATGGTGTCGAACGCAGCACTAAGATCAAGTAAGACTAGAAATGAGATGCAGCCTTGATCTGACGCAAGAAGCAGGTCATTTGTAATTTTAACAAGTGCAGTTTCTGTGCTATGGTGGGGCCTAAAACCTGACTGAAATTCTTCATACAGATCATTTTTATGCAGGAAGGTGCTCAATTGAGCAGACACAACTTTTTCTAAAATTTTAGACATAAATGGAAGATTTGAAATAGGCCTATAATTTGCCAGTACACTAGGATCTAGTTTTGGTTTCTTAATAAGAGGCTTGATAACCGCCAGCTTGAATGGTTTTGGGACGTGACCTAAAGATAACGACGAGTTAATGATATTGAGAAGCGGTTCTTCGGCTACAGGTAACAGCTCTTTTAGTAATTTAGTGGGTACAGGATCTAATAAACATGTTGTTGGTTTAGATACAGTGATAAGTTTATTTAGCTCTTCCTGTCCTATATTTGTAAAGCACTGCAGTTTATCTTTGGGTGCGATGGATGAAACTGAAGTGTTAGACGCTGTAGAATCTACATTCGCTATTGTATTTCTAATGTTATCTATTTTATCAGTGAAGAAATTCATGAAGTCATTACTATTTAACGTTGGTGGAATATTTGAATCAGGTGGCGTCTGGTAATTTGTTAATTTAGCCACTGTGCTAAATAAAAACCTTGGATTGTTTTGGTTATTTTCAATGAGTTTGTGGATATGCTCTGCCCTAGCAGTTTTTAGAGCCTGTCTATACCTGGACATACTGTTTTTCCATGCAATTTAAAAAAATTCCAAGTTAGTTTTTCTCCATTTGCGTTCAAGACTACGAGTTACTTTCTTGAGAGAGTGATTATTACTGTTATACCATGGCACAGTACGTTTTTCTCTAACCTTTTTCAATTTGATGGGGGCAACAGCTTCTAATGTATTAGAGAAAATAGTGCCCATGTTGTCAGTAATTTCGTCTAATTCATGTGTATTTTTGGGTACAAATAGCAGTTGAGATAGATCAGGCAGGTTATTTGCGAATCTGTCTTTGGTGGCTGGAACAATAGTTCTGCCCAGACGGTAACGCTGAGACATATAGTTAATATCAGTTATACGCAGCATGCACGATACAAGGAAATGGTCTGTAATATCATCACATTGGGGTACAATATCTATAGCAGTAAGATCGATTCCATGCGATATAATTAGATCTAGTGTATGATTAAAACGATGAGTGGGCCCGGTGACATTTTGCTTGACTCCAAAGGAGTTTATTAGGTCAGTAAACGCAAGTCCTAATGTATCATTTGCATTATCAACGTGAATATTAAAATCTCCCATGATTAGCGCCTTATCAACTGTAACTAGAATGTGAAGCACTGTATAATTTCGTTCCCATTATTTAGGCCTAATTTGCCTAAAACAAGAAATTAATAAAATTAAACCGGCATGATTAAATCTTTGAAACTCTAAAGAATTAATAAAACGTCCTCACAATTAAACTCAAGTTCTCTCATTATAATCAACAACATTCACACGATGTAAAAAAAAAAGCTTTAGTAATTGACAACTAAAGCAATTTTAAAGGGAACCTTCTTTACTTGTTTTTAAAGTAGGGTAATATCATATAGCCTAAAAAAAAATCCCTGTTTTTTTTTTTTTTTTAGAAAAAAAAAATCTGATTTATGATTTAAACCGATTTTTAAATCAATATTCAAATGACGAAGACATTTTACAAAACAAGTTTTAATATAGTTCTTTATCATTCATTTAGCAGTCAAATTAATAACTGCAACAAGATGATTAAAAAAAACAGTACTGTTATTACCTTAATGCTGGAAAGATACTATTTTTTTTTAATACTAGCCCATCATGCTTCTAACCATCCACTCAGCTTTAAGAGCTGTTCAGATTAAAACTGCCAGCTCCGCAGTGAGTCAGTGTTATGGACGGACGAGTTACTTTCTTGAGAGAGTGATTATTACTGTTATACCATGGCACAGTACGTTTTTCTCTAACTTTTTTCAATTTGATGGGGGCAACAGCTTCTAATGTATTAGAGAAAATAGTGCCCATGTTGTCAGTAATTTCGTCTAATTCATGTGTATTTTTGGGTACAAATAGCAGTTGAGATAGATCAGGCAGGTTATTTGCGAATCTGTCTTTGGTGGCTGGAACAATAGTTCTGCCCAGACGGTAACGCTGAGACATATAGTTAATATCAGTTATACGCAGCATGCACGATACAAGGAAATGGTCTGTAATATCATCACATTGGGGTACAATATCTATAGCAGTAAGATCGATTCCATGCGATATAATTAGATCTAGTGTATGATTAAAACGATGAGTGGGCCCGGTGACATTTTGCTTGACTCCAAAGGAGTTTATTAGGTCAGTAAACGCAAGTCCTAATGTATCATTTGCATTATCAACGTGAATATTAAAATCTCCCATGATTAGCGCCTTATCAACTGTAACTAGAAGGTCTGAGAGGAAATCTGCAAATTCTTTTAGGAATTCTGTATACGGCCCTGGTGGTCTATACACAGTAGCCAGAGCAAGAGATACATTAGATTTCTTTTGCATGTCTGACAGTGTAACATTTAGCAGAAGTATTTCAAAAGAGTTAAACCTGTATCCTGTTTTCTGGGTAACATTGAGAATATCACTATATATTGTTGCAACACCTCCTCCACGACCAGTCTGACGGGGCTCATGCTTATAACAGTAGTTTGGTGGAGTAGACTCATTTAGACCAAAATAATCATTTGGTTTTAGCCAGGTTTCAGTCAAGCAGAGTACATCAAAACTATTTTCTGTGATCATTTCATTTACAATAACTGCTTTGGGTGTGAGTGATCTAATATTTATGAGCCCAAATTTTAAAAATTGTTTTTGTTCATTTACTTTACATTTTTCTGGTTTAATTACGATAAGATTTTTTCTAGATCCTACATTATATTTTGACCTCACTATTCGGGGAACAGACACAGTCTTAATAGTTTTTACAGCACAAGTACTTTTATCATTTAAGCGGGTGGAACAAAAATCATCATAATAGTTATTAGAGAATTGTCTTACTAGTCACATGGAGCGAAGTGTCCTGGAGATGTTGTCAGAGAGCAGCTCCGCTCCGATTCTGCTGGGGTGTAATCCATCAGCCCGAAACAGCCTAGGACGCTCCCAGAAAAGATTCCAGTTATTAACAAATAGCAGTTTCTGTTCTTTACACCATGACAACAGCCATTCATTTAAAGCAAAAAGTCTACTGAACCTTTCGTGTCCTCGTCGATACGTGGGCAGTGGTCCTGACACGACGATCGTCGCCGCGGGCGTCGTGCTGCGAACCGTCTCGATCAGGCTGCTGAAGTCCCTCTTCAGCGTCTCCGTCTGCCGCAGCGTGGTGTCGTTAACCCCGGCGTGAAGCACGACCGCTCTGGGGCTCTCGTCGACCTTCAGGATCGCGGGTATCTGCGCAGAAACATCGAGAACACAAGCACCAGGCAAACAATGAGTGTGCACTTTACCTTCGGCTAACGTAGCACTTACGTGTCGGACGATGGAGTCTCCGATGATCACAGCGTCACGTCCTGTCTCGCGGAGGGGAGCGAAGCGGTTCCGGATGGAGATGTCGAAGGCAGGAGGGGGAGAAGTCGTCGCCCGGGATCCGGCTCGCGTCCTCCGCTGTGGAGGCACCCAGGGTCCGTGGTGTCCCGGCGTCGCAGTGAAGGACATCTGGGAAGATCGCGTCCTGGGTGCACCGGGCCTGTGCAGAGAAACACACGGAGTAGACGTGGTGGGACTGTTAGCAGATCGCTGTATACTTACCCCGGACTTGTGAGCGTCAGCCCGGGATGATTCCAGCGCGGTTCTCCGCTCTCTCAGCTGGGCCTGCCTCACCTCCAGGTCGCGAATCTGCTTTCCCACGGCCTCGAGCTGCACAGAGTGGAGACATTCATCCGCCATTAAAGCAAGTAACAGTGAGTACAGCAGTGGTAATGTGTGTGAATAGAGTATTAGCAATGTTAGCGCAGTTAGCTGCAACCACGCCGCTGATGCTAACGGGCTAAAAGCTAATAGCGGACCCGGGAGATCAAAATAAAACTAGTGATAGCGAGGCGCTCTGATTGTTTTTGTTGTAGAATACAATAGAGGATATATTCACACGTTATATAAACGGAAACGATGATGTATAAAATTGATTTTTGAGTTAAAAATAGTCAATGAAAAGAATATAGTGACGGAGCTCAAACGCAGTACAGCCGCCAACAACAAACAGGAAGTCCTATACTTTAAACATAAATATATTTTTTCCTTTAATAAAACAACATGCATTTTTGTTAATCATTACCTGTCCTTTATTTTGACATAACTTATTGGGAAAAAGACATTTGTCTGTAAACTGATTAAGAAATTGTTGCATGTTTAAATGTGAAGCACTGTATAATTTCGTTCCCATTATTTAGGCCTAATTTGCCTAAAACAAGAAATTAATAAAATTAAACCGGCATGATTAAATCTTTGAAACTCTAAAGAATTAATAAAACGTCCTCACAATTAAACTCAAGTTCTCTCATTATAATCAACAACATTCACACGATGTAAAAAAAAAGCTTTAGTAATTGACAACTAAAGCAATTTTAAAGGGAACCTTCTTTACTTGTTTTTAAAGTAGGGTAATATCATATAGCCTAAAAAAAAATCCCTGTTTTTTTTTTTTATTTTAGAAAAAAAAAAATCTGATTTATGATTTAAACCGATTTTTAAATCAATATTCAAATGACGAAGACATTTTACAAAACAAGTTTTAATATAGTTCTTTATCATTCATTTAGCAGTCAAATTAATAACTGCAACAAGATGATTAAAAAAAACAGTACTGTTATTACCTTAATGCTGGAAAGATACTATTTTTTTTTTAATACTAGCCCATCATGCTTCTAACCATCCACTCAGCTTTAAGAGCTGTTCAGATTAAAACTGCCAGCTCCGCAGTGAGTCAGTGTTATGGACGGAGGACCTGTTAATATTTTTTCTAGTTTATATTTCCATCTCGTTATGCCACTGGTTTAGTTTTTTTTTTTTTCTTATAGAACTTATATGTAAATAGAGCAGTCACTGTCTGTGTCTACACCGGATGCGAAAGTCTATCACATGCCAAACTAATAACATTGTAAGCATTACATCTTTAATTGCTGCTTTCTGCTGTGAAAATTTTGTTTGTGATGAAAATAACAGTATATTTTTGTCAGTTTTTTATCTAAACAGATCGATTAACTTCAAGATTTCAAAATCAGATAGCATGCTGATAATGTAGCACTGTAAGATTACATTTGTTTGAACGCATTATTGCAAAAGCGATTGAGTGTGAATCTGTTTAAATCATGCTTTAACCCGAAAATAATCAGTAAAAGAAACAGACAAACTCTTAACATCCCGCTGTACTCTTGCAGTCAACCTTCTGATCAAGCTAAATATGTTGGCTGTTGGGATGAATTTTACTCTTGATAAGAAGCTCATAGTCAAGTGTTTGTGCAAAAATTATTAATGTGCATTAATGACAGGGAGGCGCCGTCTCATCACTTTAATTTTTCATAATTGAATGTATAATTTATTAATTAACATAATATCGTGGTGTCTCACATAGGTACATTAAAAATATATCTACTGAAAGCTTGAAATGTTTTTAGACGAAAAGGAATAGTGTAATGTGTGAATGTTGCATTTCTCTCGTCGGAGAGAGCCAGCACTGTGAATATAGCCAAAACAACAGTCCTATATAAACCGGTTCAGCAAGTGAAAGCCTCATAAGACACTGTCCATATGAAAGAGCAATTCACACCTTTATCTCGACCCCCACAAGCCATGAATAGCTATCCAAAACCCAACCCCCTCCAGCTGAACAGAATTCGGTCTGTGTTTTGGCTCTGAGGAACGGTATGTTACTGGGCTGGAACATGCTTGCACTCAGCAGCACTAGCTATTTTCTCGCAGCCCATATTATTATTTTCACAAGACCATAATGATAATAACAAATCATCAATTAATAATTAATCATTATTTTACGAAAATCATTGTTATTTGTGATCGTGGATGTTTGCGGGAGGCTTTAAGACCAAGCGGAATCCTCTGTTCCCGCCTCACAGCGAGTCCCGCGCACTCAGTGATGCAAGCTTCACTGTCTGCGGTTTGACTTTACTGAATCAGATTGAGGCGAATACAACTTATTGATCATGAGCCCAGGGCCAGCGCAAGCTCAAATGCTCAAATGCTTAGAGATCCTTAAGATGCATGTAAACAATATTTTTTAATCTATGAAATTACACTAAAATAAAAACGTGCAAGCATGTTTTCAGAGTTTTTATTTTTTTCATTCTGCAAAAAGGTGAAAAGGGTAGCCTACACAATGCAACAGCTAAGTATAAATTCTGTTTTATAGGCTAATAGATAGTGTACAGAATAAAACTAAATATATGCACGCATTTTTTTAGCTCACAAAACTGGAGTTTTCGATTGTTTTCTTGACTGATACACACATTCACACACCTACATTTCAGAAGCGTGCGCGTCGGGCTTTCGCAGCGGCAAATGCTTTGATTGCGTCCTCGAGTTTAACTTGTACTTCGGAGATCGTTTTTATCAGTTTAAGCTTTGAGAAACTGCGTTCTCCATAGCTCACAGTGACAGGGAGAGTGAGAAGCACTCTCAATGCTACAAAAACATTTGGAAAATTGTTTTCAATCCCTTTTTCACAGATGAATTTAAGCGCATCCAGTGGTTTAGATCCAGCAACCAGGTGTCTGCCCAAAGCAGTCAGCTCTTCAAACAATTCATGCCCATCAACATCTCGCGAGTTTCCATGAGTCAGGGCCTTTTCCAGTCCTAAGCAATCCTGAAGAACTAGGCTATTCTATTCTCCTTTTCTTTGAGAGATGCGATGTCATATAAAAATCCAAATACGCGCCCATGGTCTCTAAGCAGCGAAAAGCGCTCTTCCACGGAGGCGATTGCTCATTACCAGATAAATTTATTCGGTTTGACATTTTTAAATATACATTAAAGAATTTTGCATGCATATAGACCTACTAATAGGGCGCTGCTGTGCAGGAATTTTTATTCGAAATGTAAAGTTTTTTTATTTATTTATAGCTTTTATTTTATTTATACCTAATGTGAAACAAACAAATAAATTAATAATTCTCTCTCTCTCTTTCTCTCTCTCGCCTTCTCTCTCTCTCGCCTTCTCTCTTGCCGCCCTGGCTGAGCTGCCGCCCTGGGCGGCTGCCTAGTTCGCCTATAGGCATGCGCCGGCCCTGCATGAGCCCAACATTTGCAAGGCAGGAAAATTCTAAGGAAAGGAAGACGTATATCATTGAGCTAATGCTGTTAAACAGAGAGAGAGAGAGAGAGAAACTAGTCTAGGGCTATTCTTAAACTTGGAGCTCATTATATTGAAGTACAAATCCAAACACCAGAAACGTTATGCATTTTATGAATAATGAAATTTTATGAAAATAATGCATTTTATTTATTCACACTGTATGGTTGAAATAATATTTTAGTTCACAACTTTAAGTTCCGTTGTTTAAAAAAATGCTTTATTGGCTAATGTTTCATAAACCTTCGGTTGTTATGCTCTAAAATCCATGCCATTATTAATTTCGCAGTATTTTTACCACCTAAATGACTAATCTTTAAAATCACAATTCTATAATGGTCAAAATTACTCAGGCCAATGGTATTTTTTAATGACATCATTTTTTTATTATTATTATTATTATTATTATTATTATTTGAATAATTGTAGCTTACATAAATAGGTAAAGCAAAACAAATATTCGGATTGTCCCTTATTTTTTCCCTTGTTTTCCTAAAGAATAAACACGTATTTTTTACAAGAATAAACATGATAACATATTATTAATTAATAAAAATAATTTAAGCAATTAAAACCTTTTTTTAAACTTGAATTTAAATACTATTAAACTAACTTTAAATTCTCAAGGAGTTTATAAGTAAAAAAAAAGTTCTAAATGAACTTGTGTTAACAATATAATTAGAACTAACAATATAATTCGATTTTTTAAAATGAACAATTCCTGTATAAAATGGGACAGCAACCTTTATATCAGTGGTTCTCAACCTTTTTTTCCAGCGGGCCGCACTATGGTCTAAGTGCAAGTCTATGCATATAATTTACATATTACGTCAGCAATACAAACCAACCTGATTTATAATATTATAGCCTAACTATTATGATATATAATTTATCACATTCATTGAAATAAACAATTCTACTCCCCATAAATAAAACACCTGATGCTGTCGGGAGGTGACCAATTTTGTGAGATTCAGCTTGAAAGGAATAACACAAAGAAGTTGCGATTGTAACGCCTGTGTTATACTTTCCGCATGAGCAATCCGGACGCGTACACGGCCAGCGCGGACGCAGACTTCTTCAATTTATACTTCTGAATGTGCAGGCTGATGGTCCGCTCTGCAATTGCCCATAATTATTGCACATCTGACTGTCTTTATATTCTTTTACTGACGGATTGCACAGGTTCGAGTAGCAATGAGCTTCTTCACTCTGCCTGCACATGTGCAATTTTGCTTTTGAAGCCCACCGACCACGCGCACCTGTCCGCACGGTCGTCTGCTCATGAGCCTCGGCACACACTCTCCAATGACGATAAGGATTGTTACATAGTGTATTGTGTTTCCATTTATCTGAACTTCTTCAAGTGAGTTGCGGGGCAAAAAAAAAACAAACGAAAATCCTGCACTTCTCCTTCAATACTGATACTGCGACTATTCACAGTTTGTACATGTTCATTCGCTGGCATTTTTGGAATTTCTTTTTTTTCTCCCTTAAAAAACAAATGTGTCCATTCTGCGCAATTTTACCTTAAAGGCAATTTACCTAATGGCTGTTGATGACTATTTGAATTGAATTCTGCGCGCTTGTATGTGTTCGTTAAATGCTTATGCCAGTGCTCATGTCTGAAAATAATATATGAAGAAAAAAAAATTACATAAAAACATTAGGATATAGCTTATATTTCATTAGTAGCATAATTTTTTTTTAATTGATGTAAACAATAAAATTTTAGAAAATGATAAAGTTTTTTTTTTTTCAGCATGAGGTGCGGGCCGCATTTGAATTCGTGATGGGCTGCGGGTAGAGAACCACTGCTTTATTTCAAACATTTTTAAATCATCCACAGCTGAGTTTTGAGGGAGGCTGATCTGCGCCAGATCGCGTGAAGTGAATGTAATGAACAAAGTCATTTTCAGATGCAATGAAAAAAAAAAACCATGGATAACCTAGATTTGTCCCAGGCTCTGTTCTGAAGTAAAATAATTATAATTACTGTTAACCAAGAGTAACACATTTTTAACACATTTTAACGGATTAATCGCCTATTTTCATTTGCTGAATGTTTTCTTTATGTTTTATTTTTTAAACACGCTAAAAATTAAATTAAGTTTGTTAGAGGAAAAAAATATATGAGTCGTGTATAGGTTTCATTTTAACGGATCAATCACCTATTTTCGTTTGCTGCATGTGTTTTTTTTAAACAGCTAAAAAATAAATCAGAGTTTGTGAGAGGAAAAAAATAGGCTATAAGAAAATATTTTACAACAAATCCTTTAAATTTAACAAATTTATCAGAACAAAACAATAATTAAAAATATATAATTCTAATGGATAAATATAATTGCAGTATATAATAATATAGGCTTAGTAATAAAACAAAAAACCAGAAAATAATAATAATTTAAAGCTAAGCATAAGGTAAGGTTGGACTTTCTCAATCGGGAGAAATCAAACGTTTCCATATTTGTGATGTTGCCCATTTGAAGCTTAACTATTATTCATGAGGTAAATAGGTTGTGTGCGTTTCAGTATCGATGAAAAAAAAATCATAATTAACAATATGTCAAAGTGCTCACGCCGAATGTCTGGTGAACGACTGCTGTTTCCAGTGAATATGTGCGCGAGGCACCAGCACGCTCAAACAGCTGAAACAAATAATACTTAATTTTTGGTCACACATAAGGCATAGTTCTAAAATGCTGGTAGTTTGAAAAATCAAGAATAATAACAGAGTTAATACTAATTATTGCTAAATGCTGGACCGTTCCCATTTCGCTCTGCATATGGAACCTGAAGATTTGTTTAAACCAAGAATGAACCGAAATGAAAATGAAATTAAAACTTTTAGCTTATATATATATATATATATAGGCCTTATATTTATTTACTGTTTAATAAAAATAGCATGCATATGATCCTTTGTGTTAAGGTCTTCTTTTAATTTTTGTTTAGTAGACTGTAGCCTAAGACTATCCTACATTTTAAAAATTAACAAATTGTAAAAAAAGTTGTGTTTTTTTTTTAATGTTACAATTTTGTATCATAATGTTATTGTTGTTTTACTTCCTTCTTTTATCTCATTTTACAATTACATTCATTTTGCAATCCGTCCCTTTGCGCCACCTGGCGGTAGTTTCGCGAATGATTTTAACACGCGACTGAATTACAGTTACACGCGGCGGTAAGCCCCAGATAGGCTGGCCACCTACTGTACGTCTATGTTGATGCTAACAATATTTTGTTAAACAACATTTTTCTATGGTCAGACTTGTTAAAAGATTTCACATCCTTTTGACCGGTAAATGAACTTTCAGCTAACCTCGCGATCACAGACCTAAGCCATAAAGTTGAAATTGTCACCCTCTGATCACTGAATACACAAACATTTTTTTTTTTACTTTAGCTGACCTGCAGCACACCATTTACAACAACAGAACCCCGGAAAACTAATAAGATTACAGTTGAGTTGCAAACCCCAAAAACCTTTAGATGTTTTACAATCTTCGCTGACATGGTCGTAACAGTAAACACAAAGACATCAGATGCCAGACACCAGACGCGTTTCTACGCACTACTTGAGATGAAATATTTAGCCTTTCCTGTAATGTTGTAAAAGTTTCTTTGGCAAGAAAAGCCCATCTTGACATACTACATTCATTCCTGTTTAATATTTGTATGTCTAAACGCATGTTTTAGTTGATATAGCAACGATATAGCAATGATAGAAGTTAATATTGACAATATAAAAGACGTATTCAAGGATTTAGACTACTAAAGTATGTGTGAGTGACTTATTAAAATTAAATAAAACAACACTTTTTTCCAACAAGGAATTTTTGTTGAGATGAAAAAATTAAATCGTATAGGTTAACCTAATTTTAAAGTAAAAACATCGGTCTAATATTAAAACCATGTAGAATGTTTTCATCAAATGAGAACTGATGTGTTGTTATTAAAAACATTACTTTGTTTAATTCTTTTAACATACATTTAAACCTTTGCAACCAATGTTATTAGGGAGGTGGGGGAAGTGTTAGTGTGTGTTTTTTATTTTTTATTCGATGCTTTAAACATTAAAAACATAAAGACGTACATTACTGGTAGATTTACAAATACGGTCTGAGATAACACTAAATTTTTGTTCACACTCTGTACATCATAAAACAAAATAAATGTAAAATAAATAAAACAACACTTAAGAAAAAAGAAAAATATAATGATAAAGAAAATGTAGGGGGGGGGCGGGGTAACAGATTTTCACATTAAGAAACCAAAGTCCTCTAATGAAGAATACAAAAATCTTGCTTTGGGACTTTTCATTCCTTTTAACGTCTCCAAATACATCACAAATTCCTCTTTAAACGCCACTAAACGTGGTGGAATTTTGAAAAACATACATTTATGAATGTAGAATTTCGTGCCAGAAGTTAATATTAAGAAAATAAAAGACATATTCAATGATTTAGGCTACTAAAGTAAGTGTGAGTGGCTTATTAAAATAAAATAAAACATCAAGGACTTTTGTTTAGATTAAAAATAAAGAGCATATAGGCTAACCTAGTTTTAAAGTAACTCATATACATAGATGTATCTAAAGATCCTGAAACAGTCCGTACAGCAGCAGCAGCTATATATGTTCCAAGGGTTAGGTATAGAATACCAGAAAGAACATCTAATCATCCGTCTGTTTATACTACAGAAATGATTGTCATATTTTTGGCTCTTCAGTGGGGTTGAACACATTAATATACCTAAAGTAGTCATATGTTCAGACTCATTTTCAGTACTATCAAGTTTAAAGAGTGGTGAAGTTTCTACTAGACAAGACAATTTTGGCAGTCATTTTACAGAGTTTGTTCAGAATACAAGCAAAACAAATATTTATTTTGTATGGATACCCACACATATAGGTAATGAAGGTAATGAAAGTAGTGGACCAGATAAAGGCATTAAAATGTCAGACATCGTATTTAATACTCCAATGCGTAAATTAGAAATAAAAGGTCTAATTAAAAAATAAATAAAAAATAAAAAGATACGTGTCAAATTAAATAGGGTGGTGAGAATAAAGGACGGCTATATATAATATTCAAAGAACAGTTGGAAATGAAAGGAGAATTTTGGGGGTAGAAAGGAAGATCTCGCCATAGAATTGGACACATTGCACTTAATCAGTCATTATTTATAAGGGGAAAAACATGTGTCTGGACTTTGTGTTAAATGTGATCTTCCTGAAACAGTTGAACCTATTTTAATAAAATGTAAAAGATATGACAACGAAAGATTACAACTTACAGAAGCACTTAATATAGAAATAAATCAGATCTCATTTTAGATTTTGTTAAATAAAGATGTGGCTATAGAAATGTTTCACAGATTAAGTATATCAAAGAGTTGATAAACAGGATTTAAAGAATCACTACTAAGTTTATTATTATCATTCATTTTATTTTTGTATTTCTTTTATCTCTTATGTTTGAGTTAGTTTTCATTAAGGTCAATGCTCCACACTCCTGCCCTGTAGGTGGCGGTAAATGCACCTAAAGCCTTGCGTGAAAGAGGAAGAAGGAGTGGTTTGAGTGGGACCGGACGTAAGCATTCTGAGTGTGTCTGCGTTGCTGTGAGGTTGTTTTACGGAGGCTTCGCAAATTCTGCTGGGAGATCTTTTTATTTTCTTTCGTTTAACTCTCTGTCAGTAACAGTCTAGATTTTAAAAATTGTAGTTAGTGGTAAAGTACAGCATATTTTTGACAAGTATCTTGTGCTGGTGTTTTAAAGACGGGTCCGATGTATTTTCTTTGAGATCAGCGTAAATGCCTACCTTTTTTTTTCTTTTGTTTTAACTTTTCACCCGACGTGACAAACGCCTACTTTCTTGGTTTGTAACATTGCTTAACGTTAGCTTCTTTTTTAGTTTGAGTCGAACTAACGTTACCGGAGACGTCGTAACACTTTGCTGTGAGATCTTTTTTCTTTTGTTTAACTCTCTGTCAGTAACAGTCTCGATTTTTAAAATTGTAGTTAGTGGTAAAGTACTGCATAGATTTGACAAGTATCTTGTCTGATGTATTTTATTTTAGATCCGCGTAAATGCCTACCATATTTTTAATTTTTCATCCCGATGTGACAAACGCCAACTTTTCTGGTTTGTAATGTTTCTTTACATTCGCTTCTTTTTTTTAGTATGAGGTAAGGTACAAATGCTAAAACTCCGTTACCTAGTTTTCTAACTGGTAACAAAACAGCTTTTTAAATTGTAATACTACAAGCTCTCACATCTTTTCCACGTGTTGCTTAACGAAACGTATCTGTTAGTTTTTGACTTGTTTAGTTGTTTTAGATAAATAACGAGCAACCTAGTTTTTTTATTTCATATGTAATGTTTTTACATTTTTCCAACTACGAAAACGATCATTACATTGTTTCCATTTCTGTCTGTGTTTATAACCTTTTTCTTGAAATGCACTGTGTACTTAAAACCTTAATAAAAACTTCCCCTATAGATCCCAACACAACTCCCACCGAAATTCCTTCTTGGGTTCATAAGTTCATATTTAGGTCACTGGGCTGTACAGGGAGGGGAGGGGGGTGTACAAACAGGTGTCCAGAACAGATGGCTTTTATGACCCTCATCAATCAAATTTTTGAGACAAGCAGCCCTTTACCCTCTCTCTCAAGTGTGAAACAAATAAAACTTTATTAACTACATAAACACTTAAACTAGTCTAACATACACACACACACACACACACACACACACACACTTGCATACAGTTGGCATAGGAAAAGGGTTAACGCTTAAGCAGTAAAAAGAAAAGAAATAAAGACATGGAGCTATGGTACAATTTGATATTCAGCAGATCTATAGCCTGAAGGAAACATCAGTTTCTTAGTTCAAACACACCTTTGTAAAAGGTGCATATGATACTTAATTTATCAATTAATAAGACTAAGTTTGATACTTGCAAGTCTCGCCTGTTTGATAGAGAGTCCTGATGAACTTTGTGGCTTCGGTTGGTCTCTGCTGAAGGGAATTGATAAGACCAGTTCAAATCAGAGGATCTTGATGAATGAATAGTCAAGGCCGAAGCCTGGCACAAGCTAAGCATGGTTTTTAAGGCCCTTAGCTCAGCATCTTCTCCTGGAATTCCTGAATCTAGAAGAACCGCCTGATCTGGTGATCAGTGATCTATATAGGGGGATGATGTCCCACCCTCAGGATTTGAATGAGCCAATGAGGAATGGTACCTTTTAGAAGGAAGTTTTACAACTCTTTGTCTCTAGTCTGCATATGAAATTAGATTGGGGGTTCAACAGAAGAATCTTTAAGATTCTTATAAAACTAATGTGTTGCATAGGCATCAACAAATAATATACACACTAATTTAGATCATGAAAATAAAAACTCACAGATACCAAACATCATATAGATGAGGTTATATTAATTAGTGATCCATCATAAGCATGTATAAAACATATACAATACACAAAGGCAAGGCAAGGCAAGTTTATTTATATATCACATTTCGTACACAATGGTAATTCAAAGTGCTTTACATAAAAGAAAGTAAAAATCATGAAGAAAAATAATTTAAAAAATAAAACAAGCAATTAAAAAACTTTGAAAATTATATTTAAAAATACTTAATTAATTTAAAACATTTAAAAATATAAAATGATTTTACATAAAATACAGTGAATATGTAAAATACAGTGCGATCAGTTCGGCCATCGCACAGTGCTCATTCAATAAATGCACAGCTAAACAGATGAGTTTTGAGTCTAGATTTAAATGTGATTCTTTTTTTAGCACATCTGATCTCTTCTGGAATCTGATTCCAATTGCAGGCGGCATAGTAACTAAAGGCGGACTCTCCTAGTTTTGTGTGAACCCTTGGTATTTCTGACTCGATCCCAATGATCTGAGTGGTCTATTAGGTTTAAATTCAGTGAACATATCTGCAATATATTTCGGTCCTAGGTCATTGAGTGATTTATAAACAAGTAAAAGAACTTTAAAATCAATCCTAAATGTAACTGGAAGCCAGTGTAAGGACCTGAGGACTGGTGTGATATGCTCAGATTTTCTGGTTCTAGTCAGAATCCTGGCAGCAGCGTTCTGGATAAGCTGCACCTGTCTAATGGTCTTCTTGTGAAGGCCGGTGAGGAGACCATTACAATAATCCACCCTGCTGGTGATAAAGGCAAGAACAAGTTTCTCCAAGTGTTGGCTGGAAACAAAACATTGTTTTTGAGATGATAGTATGCTGATTTAGTTACTGCTTTGACATGATTACTGAAACTAAGGTCTGTCTCCAGAATCACACCAAGATTCCTGACTTGATCTTTAGTTGTTTTACCCCTAGAGTCAAGGTATGCATTCACCTTGAAAACTTCATCTTTGTTTTCAAATGCAATGACTTCAGTTTTTTCCTTGTTTAACTAAAGAAAGTTATGGCACATCCAACTATTAATTTCATCAATACATTGGCAGAGGGAGTAAATGGGGCTGTAGTCATTTGGAGATAACGCTAGGTAAATCTGGGTATCATCAGCATAGCTGTGATAGGCAATTTGGTTCTTTGTCATTATTTGACTTAGTGGGAGCATATACAGGCTAAACAAGAGCGGTGCAAGAATTGAGCCTTGTGGGACTCGACATGTCATGGACTTCCACTTAGACTTATGCTCTCCTAGACTCACATAATAACCTCTCCCTTCTAGTTATGAACTGAACCATTTGAATACCATCCCAGAAAGCCAGACCCAGTTTTCCAGTCTCTCTAGTAGTATGTTATGCTTGACAGTGTCAAATGCAGCTCTGAGATCTAGCAATACCAGCACCGATATTTTGCCAGAGTCAGAATTTAAGTGAATATCATTTATTATCTTAATGAGTGCTGTTTCTGTGCTGTCATGCGGTCAGAAACCAGATTGAAAATTGTCCAGGTATCCATTTGAGTTTAAGTATTTGTTCAGCTGATTAAAAACTACCTTTTCTATAATTTTGCCTATAAAAGGAAGATTAGATATTGTTCTATAATTCCTCAAAAGGGTGTTATCAAGATTGCTCTTTTTCAGGAGGGGCTTAACAACTGCAGTTTTCAGGGAGTTTGGAAATGTCCCAGAAAGAAGTGAGGCATTCACCACTTTAAGACATATGCTTCTAAACAGTTAAACACACTTTTGAAAAAAGATGTGGGAATTGTGTCAAGATAGCAGGTTGATGATTTTAGGTGATGCACTATTTCTTCCAAAATTTTGCTATCAATTTCTTCAAAAATAGACATAGTATCTTTTTGATATTGCGATATTACTGTCTGACTTCTGCATTACTTTAGCATATGCTAATCGCCTTCCTGATATTGATGATTTTCTCAGAGAAGAATGAAGCAAACTCATTACATTTGCTGTCTGAGAGCATTTCACTGGGAATCTGACTTGGGGGGGTTGTCAGTCTCTCAACAGTGGCAAAAAGAGTACAAGAGTTGTTTAACTTACTGTTTATAAGATTTGAGAAGAAATTATTTCTAGCTGTGGCTAGTTTCATATTAAAAGCATGAAGGCTGTCTTTATAGATGCTATAGTGAATTTCAAGTTTCATCTTCCACCACATGCACTCAGCTTTTCTGCATTTTCTCTTCATAGTCTGAACTGCAGTTGATCTTCTCCAAACTGATTTCTCTCTGCTAATTTTCTTACTGACTATTATTGGAGCAATATCATCAATAACATTCTTAACTCTTCGGTTAAAGGAATCAAGGAGAATATCAACAGAGTCTGCAGAAATGCTTGGTGTTAGAGATATAGCCTCCATAAACAGCACACTAATGTTCTCGTTAATGCATCTCCTTCTGACAGAGACCGATCTAGATTCAGTGGTAGCAGAGATCAATATATCAAAGAAAATACAGTAGTGATCAGATAGTGCTATGTCCTTAATAACAATGAATTAAATGTTTAGACCCCTACTGATGATTAAGTCTAGAGAGTGTCCACGTTTGTGTGTGGGTCCATGCACATGCTGAGAAGAGGAGTAAGAGGAATGTCAGGTGACACATCATTGTCATTATCTGAGTTGAGGTAAATTTCACTGAAAGTGTTTGAGATCTTTAAATAATGGAGGATATCTTCGAGTAACAAAGGACCAGCAGTGAAATCATTTTGGGGGTTCATACTCATCCGCATGTGATGATATTGACATTTCTACAACAGAATTCACACATTAATCATACAATTATTCAAAAAAATCTATAAATCTATAACTGTCCTAGATACTTTGCACTGGTTGGGCTCCAAGAAAGGGGGGGGGGGCTTCTTTGCAAAGACCAGAATTGGTCTGATGTGAAAGATGTCTACGAATATAATAATTTATGTACAAACAAAAATTGGTGTTTCTATCAGCATGTTTTAAAAAAAATCACTTTGTCAAATGCTAACCCCAAATGTTGCACTGCAGGTTGAGATCATAAACAGTTTATAAAATAAAGAAAATCAGTCTGTAGATGGGCAGAGTTATGAGGGTTAATGATGATGTCCTAAACTTGGATGTCTGGTCAGCATGAAGACTTAATTCCAATATGCCCAAGGAGTTGCTTCAGCAATATAGTAAGGCCATAGTCCATAAACACAACAAGGTAGCTGGATACTTGATCAAGAGCTACAGCATAAATAATATAGGGATGGCTGACACGAAAGTGACATTTCAATATGGTTTTGAGATCACGAAGCACAGATGTTTCAAAACACTGCTCCAAAGTGTGATTCGAAACACCCATGTCAAGTGATTAAGGCAATTCAAGCATCGGGTCATTTCACAAGTGTTTCGAGACCCGAATCAGCTTTTTATCATTGGGTAGGGAACAAACCACACAATAACACATCTTTCTTAACCAAACTCCCGCAAAGTATAAAAGTGGAGTTAATACAACAGAAGAAAATGTATATATTTAAATAAAAATCTTTATAATACCGTAATTCCTCAAATAAAAACCGGTAGTCAAATAAACGTCGGGCCTCTTATAGTGGCCGGGGGCGTGGTCAACACGGACAAATAAAGGCCGGTCTTAAATAAAGGCCGGGGGAAAATTTGTGCAGCAGAGCCAGATAACGAACGTACATGCCCACTGCCAGATCGTTTCTCGTTCTCGAGTCAAGAACTGGTTGCATCGGTTTTCGGATCACCAGTACACTGAACTGAGAACCGTTTCTGTCAGACGCGTCCGATTCGAGAACCGAGGAGCTGATGATACTGCGTATGCGTGATTCAGTGTGAAGCAGACTGAAACACAGAGTGTCTGAACCGAACTGATTCTTTTGGTGATTGATTCTGAACTGATTCTGTGCTAATGTTATGATCTCTGTCCACTGGAAGCTATCGCTTTTAATTTAAAACGGGTTATTTAAAACAATTACTTATCAAACAGATGGAATTTGAAATAAAGGCCTGCCTCTAATAAAAGCCTGCTTCAAATAAAAGCCTGTTACCTTCTGCAGTTCAGGTAAATAAAGGCCCCGGCTTTTATTTGAGGAATTACGGTATGTAAAAAAATGCCAGTTGTGGCTTGATGTCTTCTATTAATGTTTATTTGGCCAAAATGACCAAAATAACATATTCACAAAGAGTTTATTCATTTTTCAAAGAGATGTTACATCACATTACAAGAAAAGAAAAATAAAGACAACTTTCACGTATTTATTTTAATTATATACATGTTTCAGCCGGTTTTCGATCCTAAATTTGAAATATCAGGTGTGCACACTAACCTCTCCCCCACCACACATATTAAATGGTGGGAACAACATATATGTTATAATTTGTCAAAGCTCTGTAGTGAGCACTTCAAGCCTGATGATTTTGACAGGACAGGTCAGATTGTCAGGCTTAGAGATGGTGCAATCCCATCTGTCTTCAACTTTCCATGTCATCTCCAAAGAGTAGGTGTATTTTTACTCTACATGCTGACAGAGATGTCTATGATTCATATGTAAAACAAAAGTTAATATCACACTTTGCTAAACATGTTTTTTTATTATTAGTTCTTTCTGCATGTTTAGGAATTAGTTTTATGAAGTAGGAAGTTGTTTTTAAGTATTATGTTTCTTATATTTAAGCCTGTAGTGACAACAAACACAAAAACTTTGAGGAAAGATGAAGAGAGCCTACCAGTGGACCTTTCTCAGTATTCCCCTGAAAGTGAACCTCAGCCCAATGATGTGAGTATTTGTAGGCTATTTGATTTGTCCCATACAGCTTTGAGCATCACAGTTGTGTTCATATCAAAATCTCTCCTTTCTTTCTGCAATTCTTTTCAGACATACTCACTTATACACTTTTTTGTTGTTAGAATTAAATAAATACACACATGAACTAATACTCTTTCATGGACACTCTCTCTCACACACGCACCCTTTCTCTCTTTCCCATACTCATGGTGCTGGCATATTATGATATTATGGGTAAGAAATTAAGAATGTGTGCCTGCACATATGCAGTGCTATACACCAAACAACTGTGAGTGGGATGATATAAACATTACTGAAAATATTTTCATCCTTATTTCTACTAGGAACACTCCTATGCTTTGCCCAATTCTCCTATTCGTCTAAAGGCCAGACTCAGTGAAGCTTTGGCTAGAGTAGAGAGTCTAGAGAGAGAGAGAGAAGCAAAATGTAAAGGCCCGAGAACGGAGAGAAAAAAAGACCGTAAAGAGTTTTCTGGAAGATCAGAAAGAAAAAGAACCTTATAAATGAGAAGTTGAAAGAAAGGCTTGGCTTCCCACTCTGGTAAAATAAATTGATAATACAACCTTGAATTTTATGTGGTTTACACTCTTTG
This sequence comes from Carassius carassius, assembly GCF_963082965.1. Taxonomy (NCBI): domain Eukaryota; kingdom Metazoa; phylum Chordata; class Actinopteri; order Cypriniformes; family Cyprinidae; genus Carassius; species Carassius carassius. Next base: position 19,339,317 of record NC_081790.1, on the reverse strand, counting down.
TCAGACTTTATAAAGGTATTATTTCAAGGGAACTTACTAACTGTTTTGTATTAACTGAATTTCAGATCTTCATATAGACCTCTTTTCAAAGTGGGGCCATGAATACACCAAGGACCAGAGAGAGTTTGCCCTCACACTGCACATGGTCCAAAAGCATACAGTTGCCTGAGGGATTCTTTGCATCTTCCCCTGCCACATCCACATACATTGCAATGGTGTAGTACATGTTTTTTTATTACACTTTTTAAACATACTGGTATAAATACTTATAACACAAAAAAGGAACTGATGTAGAAGTTTTTAGAGTATATGTGCTATTTTTACTATTTTTTTAAGTCTTGGAAAAATGCCCAAAATAGGGATCCGAGGTTTGAAGCACTTAAATAGCTATTGATTTTCTTTTTGTAAAGGTGGATGCAATCAGTGGATGCCAAGCCTGGGCTCAACACAATGATGTTGGAAATGTTGCAGAGAAGACGTTAAGAAGACCCTGCTAAACATGGCTCTGTGGCCATCAAAAAACATTTCCATTACAATACCTATACCCAGAAAATATCTGGATATTTGGATATGGGGAATGGCATGGATGAGGCTGATGGTGCTTGTTTTTATGGTGGTAGGCATACAGGGTCATTGGAAAACTCCAGTTGCCTACTACCTCACAAAGTCTCTGTCACCAGACACACAGAATGTCCTGGTTGTCCATGCTCTGGAGAAATTGCATGCACGTGGCATAAGAGTGGTCTGCATGACAATGGGTGGTCATGCCTTTAATGTCAACATGTGCAAGCAGCTCGGGTGTCAGCTAAAGCAAAACCCCCATTAAAAACCTTCTTTGAACATCCAGCAACTGCTGGATCTCAGTTATTCACAGTTTTAAAACTGTGAAGCAACAGCAGAATTCACTGAGGTAATATAACATACAAACATTGTTATATAACACTGCATATTCTGCATGAAATACAACTCTGTTTATACTAACCTATAGAGGGAACTCTTGTTGAGAGGCAGGGAATACTTGCTCAGTTTGGTGATGAAATATTGGCACACCCCTCCACCAAACAAAGAGGGGTTTTTTTATATTGAATGGTTTCCATGAAAAGTTCATGACATCATAAATAAATATGATGCTCTGTTCTCTCATATTAAAAATCATCAACAAGTGTTAAATAGGCTGGCAACATACTAGATACATACTAATACATGCTAGCAACACTTAGCTAAGTGTTAAAGCAAGCTACTAATGTAGTGAAAAAGGAAGTTGCTGTAACTCAGGCAAGCAATGTACGATCTTCCCCAAACTTCACACGTGTGATAGGTGTTCTGTTCTGAACAAACACCCATGACCAAATTCAGTTATAGTCATAGCGCCACCTGCTGGTAACAGGAAGTGACAAGGTTAACACTGTTATGGACTCCTAGGAACAAATTAAAAAGTGTCAAAAAGTTTTAAATAGGCTGGCAACATGCTAGAAACATAATAAAACATGCTAGCAACACTTAGCTAAGTGTTAAAGCATTCTACCAAGGCAGTGAAAAAGGAAGTTGCTGTAACTCAGGCAAGCAATATCCGATCTTCCCCAAACTTCACACGTGTGATAGGTCTTCTGTTCTGAACAAACACCCATGACCAAATTCAGTTATAGTCATAGTGCCACCTGCTGGTAACAGGAAGTGACATGGTTAACACTATTAAAGACTCCTAAAAACAAATTAAAAAGTGTCAAAAAGTGTTAAATAGGCTGGCAACATACTAGAAACATAATAAAACATGCTAGCAACACTTAGCTAAGTGTTAAAGCATTCTACTAAGTCAGTGAAAAAGGAAGTTACTGTATGTAAAGGCAAGCAATGTCCGATCTTCCCCAAACTTCACACGTGTGATAGGTGTTTTGTTCCAAACAAACACCCATGACCAAATTCAGTTATAGTCATAGCGCCACCTGCTGGTAACAGGAAGTGACAATGTTAACACTGTTATGGACTCCTAGGGACAAATTAAAACGTGTCAAAAAGAGTTAAATAGGCTGGCAAAATTCTAGAAACATAATAAAACATGCTATCAACATTTAGCTAAGTGTCAAAGAATGCAACTAATGCATTGAATAAGGAAGTTGCTGTAACTCAGGCTAGCAACGTCCGATCTGCCGCAAACTTCAGACATTTGACAAGAGACCTGTACTGAACACATCAACATGCCCGTACTCCGTTATAGTCATAGCGCCATCTACTGGCAACATGAAGTGTCATGTGTAACACTCTTATGGACTCCTAGCATTTGTAACAATGTTATGGAGTCCTAGCAACATATTAAAAAGTGCCAGCAAGTGATAAATACACTGGTAGCATGCTAGAAACATACTTAAACATGTTAGCAACACTTGGCTAAATGCTAAAGCATCATATTACTGCAGTGAATCAGGAAGTTACTGTAATTCAGGCATACAGTGTCCAATCTGCCCCAAATTGAACAAGTTTGATGAGAGTCCTGCCCTGAACACATAAATATGCCCGTATTCGATTCTAGTCATAGCGCCACCTAATGGCAACAGGAAGTAGCATGTCTAATACTGTTATGGACTCCTTACAAAATAATAAAAAGCAACAATAAGTATTTAATAGGCTAGCAAAATTCTAGAAGCATACTAAAACATGCTAGCATCACTTAGCTAAGTGTTAAAGCATGCTAATAATGTAGTGAAAAAGGAAGTTGCTGTAACTCAGGCAAGCAATGTCCAATCTTCCCCAAACTTAACACGTGTGATATGTGTTCTGTTCTGAACAAACACCCATGACCAAATTCAGTTATAGTCATAGCGCCACCTGCTGGTAATAGGAAGTGACAAGGTTAACACTGTTATGGGCTCCTAGGAACAAATTAATAATCATTAACAAGTGTTAAATAGGCTGGCAACATACTAAATACATACTAATACATGCTAGCAACACTTAGCTAAGTGTTAAATCATGCTAATAATGTATTGAAAAAGGAAGTTGCTGTAACTCAGGCAAGCAATGTCCGATCTTCCCCAATCTTCACACGTGTGATAGGTGTTCTGTTCTGAACAAACACCCATAACCAAATTCAGTTATAGTCATAGCGCCACCTGCTGGTAACAGGAAGTGACAAGGTTAACACTGTTATGGACTCCTAGGAACAAATTAAAAAGTGTCAAAAAGTGTTAAATAGGCTGGCAACATGCTAGAAACATAATAAAACATGCTAGCAACACTTAGCTAAGTGTTAAAGCATTCTACCAAGGCAGTGAAAAAGGAAAATGCTGTAACTAAGGCAAGCAATGTCCGATCTACCCCAAACTTCACACGTGTGATAGGTGTTCTGTTCTGAACAAACACCCATGACCAAATTCAGTTATAGTCAAAGCGCCACCTGCTGGTAACAGGAAGTGACAATGTTAACACTTTTATGGACTCCTAGGGACAAATTAAAACGTGTCAAAAAGAGTTAAATAGGCTGGCAAAATTCTAGAAACATAATAAAACATGCTATCAACATTTAGCTAAGTGTCAAAGCATGCAACTAATGCATTGAATAAGGAAGTTGCTGTAACTCAGGCTAGCAATGTCCGATCTGCCCCAAACTCAGGACATTTGACAAGAGTCCTGTACTGAACACATCAACATGCCCGTACTCCATTATAGTCATAGCACCATCTACTGGCAACAGGAAGTGTCATGTGTAACACTGTTATGGACTCCTAGCATGTGTAACAATGTTATGGATTCCTAGCAACATATTAAAAAGTGACAGCATGTGATAAATACACTGGCAGCATGCTAGAAACATACTGAAACATGTTAACAACACATAGCTAAATGCTAAAGCATCATATTACTGCAGTTAATTAAGAAGTTAGTGTAATTCAGGCATACAGTGTCCAATATGCCCAAAATTTAACAAGTTTGATAAGAGTCCTGTCCTGAACACATCGACATGCCCGTATTCGATGATAGTGCCACCTGTTGGCAACAGGAAGTGGCATTTTTAAAACTGTTATGGACTCCTTGCAAAATAATAAAAAGCAGTGTTAAATAAGCTGGTAATCTTCTAGAAGCATACTAAAACATGCTAGCAACACTTAGCTGAGTGCTAAAGCAAGCTACTAATGCAGTGAAAAAGGAAGATGCTGTGACTCAGGCAAGCAATGTCCGATCTGCCTTAAACTTCACACGTTTGACAAGGGTCCTGTCCTAAATAAATCAACATGCCCATATTCGGTTATAGTCATAGCGCCAACTGCTGGCAACAGGGAGTTTCAGTTTTAACACTTTTATGCACTATTTGCAACACAGTAAAATATGCCATTGTGTGCTAATCATGCTATAAATATTTTCAAACATTCTAGCAACACTTAGTATGTGCAAAATGATGCTAATAATACTATAAAACAGGAAGTGTTTGTAACTCATGCATACAATTCCCAATCTGACCCAAACATCACATGTTTTATAAGAGTACTGGCCTGAACACAACTAAAGGCCAATATTAAATTATAAGTATAGCGCCGCATGCTGGCAACAGGAAATTACTTATTTTATACTAACTTAAACATGACTTGTCTGATCTGCCAGAAACTTTGCATGTTTGGTAAGAGTCCTGGCCTGAAGACATTTACATGTCGATATTCAGTTATAATCATAGCGCCACCTGTTGGCAGCAGGAAATGTGGCACAAATATTTACTATTTTATATGCATATGGCCCAACGTTAACTGCTCCTCCTATGGGCACCGGGTGGTGTTGGGCCCGAGTGCGAGGGCCCTTTCATCGCTGCTTGCAGCTTTAATTAGGGCCCGAGCACTGCAGTGTGAGGACCTTATTGGAATTGCTCCGTTTATTCTTCTTCTTCTTCTTCTTCTTCTTCTTCTTATTAGGGCCCGAGCACCGAGGTGCGAGGACCCTCTTGTATCTGCTTTGTTTATTATTATTATAAAAAGCGTGATTCGCACAAGATGGCGCCGCACATGGCTACTTCAGTGCTTGGCTCTCCAGTGTTTGTCCTGTTTTTGTTTGTTTTTCCTGTTTTTTGTTTAACAAACACGATCAGTTTCACCAGGGATGAACTGCTGAACATTCGGCAGAACACACCACATGATATTTTTCCGGATTTCTATTATACAGACGTTTTACTGAACATTGTTATCGGAGGAGCAGCGGCGCTGATCAAGCGCTTCAGGACGCGCAGACGGGGAAAGCGAGCGGGAGCACTCGTCAGACTCAGGAAGCACGGATTTCGAACGCCGTTGCCTAGCATCCATCTCGCAAATCTCCGCTCTCTACCCAACAAAACGGACGAACTCCTTCTGCTCTCTCGGAAAATTAGGATTTCTCTCACTCTGCTGCTCTGTGTTTCACGGAAACCTGGCTGAATGACGCCATACCGGACAGCGCACTCTATCTGCCGGGCTTTCAGCTGTTCAGAGCGGACCGCGAAGCAGAATCAACGGGGAAATCGCGCGGCGGCGGGACATGCTTTTACATCAATGAACGGTGGTGTACAGATGTAACTGTGTTAAAGAAGATGTGCTGTCCTGATCTAGAAACGCAGTTTATCAACTGCAAGCCGTTCTATTCGCCGCAGGAGTTTCACTCATTCATTCTGGTTAGTGTTTACATTCCACCTCAAGCACATGTGAGCTCAGCTTTACAGAAACTCGCTGATCAGATCACAGACACAGAACAACAACACCCGGACTCTGTTTTAATCATTCTTGGGGACTTTAATAAAGCCAATCTCTCCCGTGAACTGCCAAAATACAGACAGCATGTTACCTGTCCCACCAGAGACAGTAATATACTGGATCACTGTTACACCACAATAAAGGATGCATATCACTCTGTTCCACGAGCAGCTTTGGGACGTTCTGATCACTGTCTGGTTCATCTTATACCGACCTACAAGCAGAAACTTAAATCTGTTAAACCTGTAGTAAAGACTGTGAAGAGATGGACCAGCGAAACAGAGCAGGATTTACAATCTTGTTTTGACATCACAGACTGGAGCGTTTTTGAAGCTGCTACCACCAATCTGGACGAACTCACAGAGACTGTAACATCCTATATTAGTTTCTTTGAGGATATATGCATTCCTACCAGGACTTATTTAACATTCAACAATGATAAGCCATGGTTTACAGTAAAACTCAGACACCTTCGTCAGGCCAAAGAGGATGCCTACAGAAATGGGGACAGGGTCTTGTACAATCAGGCCAGGAACACACTGAACAAAGAGATTAGAGCGGCTAAAAAGACCTACGCTAAAAAGTTGGAAGCATTAACACCTCCTGCAATCCCCCTCTCCATACCTCCTGCTCTTCAAATCTGTGAAGATGATGTGCGCCAGGTCTTCAAGAAAAACAAAAGAAGAAAAGCACCAGGCCCAGATGGCGTTACACCAGCCTGCCTGAAAATCTGTGCTGACCAGCTGGCCCCCATCTTTTCACAGATCTTCAACAGATCTCTGGAGTTGTGTGAAGTGCCTTCCTGCTTCAAACGCTCCACCATAATCCCCATTCCAAAGAAACCCAAGATAACAGGACTTAACGACTACAGACCTGTGGCTCTAACGTCTGTCGTCATGAAGTCGTTTGAAAAACTGGTTCTGGCTTATCTGAAGGACATCACTGGACCCTTACTGGACCCCCTGCAGTTTGCGTACCGAGCAAACAGGTCCCGTGGATGATGCAATCAACATGGCATTGCACTTCATCCTGCAACATCTGGACAAAACAGGGACTTATGTGAGGATCCTGTTTGTGGACTTTAGTTCGGCTTTCCACACCATCATCCCAACAACCCTCCAGACCAAACTGACCCAGCTCTCTGTTCCTAGCTCTATCTGTCAGTGGATCACCAGCTTTCTGACAGATAGGCAACAGTTAGTGAGACTGGGGAAATTCATGTCAAACAGCTGCTCCACCAACACTGGTGCCCCTCAGGGATGTTTTCTCTCCCCTCTGCTCTTCTCCCTGTACACCAACGACTGCACCTCTAAAGACCCCTCTGTCAAGCTCCTGAAGTTTGCAGACGACACTACAGTCATTGGCCTCATCCAGGACGGTGACGAGTCTGCTTACAGACAGGAGGTTGAGCAGCTGGCTGTCTGGTGCAGTCTTAACAACCTGGAGCTGAACACGCTCAAAACAGTGGAGATGACTGTGGACTTTAGGAGAAACCCCCCTGCACTTTCCCCACTCACCATCATGAACAGCACTGTGGCTGCAGTGGAGTCATTCAGATTCCTGGGAACCACCATCTCTCAGGACCTGAAGTGGGACAATCACATTGGCTCCATTGTGAAAAAAGCCCAACAAAGGTTGTACTTCCTTCGCCAGCTGAGGAAGTTTAACCTGCCACAGGAGCTGCTGAAACAGTTCTACTCAGCCGTCATTGAGTCAGTCCTGTGTACTTCAATTACTGTCTGGTTTGGTTCAGCTACAAAATCAGATATCAGAAGACTACAGAGAACTGTTCGGACTGCTTAAAGGATTATTGGTGCTCCCCTGCCCACCCTCCAAGAACTGTACACATCCAGAGTGAGGAAAAGGACTCAGAAAATCACTCTGGATCCCTCACATCCAAGTCACCCCATCTTTGAACTTTTGCCATCTGGCCGCAAATACAAGAACAGCGAGGCACAAGAATAGTTTCTTCCCCCAGGCAATCTACCTCATGAACAGTTAAATGTTTCCCACTTAAACTTATGCTTATGCAAAAATGTGCAATATCCTTATATTTATTTGTTACCCCTCCATCCTAGAACATTCCTGCATCTCACTCAATCCTATTCCATTATCATTTATAGCACAATTGTTTATACACTTATTTATTTGCCAATTTGTAATTCTCCTGTAATTTTATTTATTTATTTTTTTTCAGTGTGTTGTTGTCTCTGTTTACTGGAAGCTTATGTCACTAAAACAAATTCCTTGTATGCGTAAGCATACTTGGCAATAAAGCTCTTTCTGATTCTGATTCTGATTATTATTAGGGCCCGAGCACTGATGGTGTGAGGACCCTCTTGGAATTGCTCCGTTTATTAGGGCCCGAGCACCGATGGTGCGAGGACCCTCTTGGAATTGCTCCGTTTATTATTATTATTATTATTATTATTAGGGCCCGAGCACCGATGGTGTGAGGACCCTCTTGGAATTGCTCCGTTTATTATTATTATTATTATTAGAGCCAGAGCACCGATGGTGTGAGGACCCTCTTGGAATTGCTCCGTTTATTATTATTATTATTATTATTAGGGCCCGAGCACCGATGGTGAGGACCCTCTTGGAATTGCTCCGTTTATTATTATTATTATTATTATTATTATTATTATTATTATTATTATTATTATTATTATTATTATTATTATTATTATTCTCCAGGATGAATCACATTTTTGAGGGCCTAAACATACTCAAAAAGTCATGAAACTTTGCACACACCTCAGAACCGGCGAAAATGTACATCTGATATGGGTTTCAGAAGTGGGTGTGGCAAAATGGCTCGACAGCGCCACCTATACATGTTCAACGGTGTGCGCCTCGAGCTATGTTTCACGTACATGTATGAAAATCGGTACACACATGTAACTCTCCAATACCTACAAAAAAGTCTCCTAGAGCAAAATTCTAAACCCAACAGGAAGTCGGTTATTTTTAATATTATGAGCAAATTTTGTGTCATTTTTGCCATTTCCATGAGTTGTATTTTAACGAACTCCTCCTAGAAACTTATTCAGATCAACACCAAATTTGGTATGCCTAATCTAAAGGCCTTTGCGATGTTAAATTGCGAAGATTTTGAGTTTTCGTTAAAGGGCATGTCCGTGGCGGCCTGGCGAATTTCGATGATTCGCCATGAAAAATGAAGTTGCTATAACTCAGACATACAATGTCCAATGTGCCCAAAACTTCACATGTTTAATAAGACTCCTGACCTGAACATATTTACATGCCCATATTCAGTTATAGTCATAGCGCCACCTGCTGGCAACAGGAAGTGACATGTTTTACGCTGCGACAAACTACTCCTTGAAATTTTATGACATCAATGTTATTTTTGTGGTCAGTCTAATCTAAAGACCTGTGTGATGTTTAGTTGTGAAGATCTTGAATTTTTGTTTAAGGGCGTGTCCATGGCGCTGTGACAAAATTTGATGTCTCGCCACAGCAAGAGAAGTTGTTGTAACTCAGGCATAAAATGTTCAATCTTCCCCAAACTTCACATGATTGATAAGAGTCCTGGCCTGAACACATCTGAAGGCCAATATTCCATTATAATGATAGCGCCACCTGCTGGCAACATGAAGATTGGCACATATTAATGACTTTGACATATTGCAATAATGTTTATGACATGAAATGCATATTTCTCACCGTTCATCTTTTCACTAAATCAACTCGCTGGTGGTGAGCCCAGGTGCGAGGGCCCGTTCATCGCTGCTTGCAGCTTTAATTATTATTATTCTTCTTCTCTAAGATGAATCGCATTTTTGAGAGCCTAAACATGCTCGAAAAGTCATGAAACTTTGCACACACCTCAGAACTGGCGAAAATTTACGTCTGATATGGGTTTCAGAAGTGGGTGTGGCAAAATGGCTCGACAGCGCCACCTATACACGTTCAACGGTGTGCGCCTCGAGCTATGTTTCACGTACATGTATGAAAATTGGTATACACATGTATCTCTCCAATACCTACAAAAAAGTCTCTTGGAGCAAAATCCGAAACCCAACAGGAAGTCGGTTATTTTTAATTTTATGAGCAAATTTTGTGTCATTTTTGTCATTTCCATGCGTTGTATTTTAACGAACTCCTCCTAGAGATTAATTCAGATCAACACCAAAGTTGGTATGCCTAATCTAAAGGCCTTTGCGATGTTAAATTGCGAAGATTTTGAGTTTTCGTTAAAGGGCGTGTCCGTGGCGGCCTGGCGAATTTCGATGATTCGCCATGAAAAATGAAGTTGCTATAACTCAGACATACAATGTCCAATGTGTCCAAAACTTCACATGTTTAATAAGACTCCTGACCTGAACAGATTCACATGCCCATATTCAGTTATATTCATAGCGCCACCTATAGGCAACAGGAAGTGACATATTTTACACTGCGACTAACTACTCCTAGAAATTTTATGACATCAATGTTTTTTTTGTGGTCAGTCTAATCTAAAGGCCTGTGCGATGTTAAATTGTGAAGATCTTGACTTTTCGTTAAAAGGCGTGTCCATGGCGCCATGACGAAATTCGATGTCTCGCCAAGGGAATAAAATATGTTATAACTCAGGCATAAAATGTCCGGTCTTCCCCAAACTTCACATGTGTGATAAGATTCCTGGCCTGGACACATCTGTAGGCCAATATTCCATCGGGTGTGGCAAAATGGCTCGATAGCGCCACCTAAACACCTTCAACATAGCGCGCCTCGAGCTCCGTTTCAAGTACATGTACAAAAATCGGTACACACATGTAACACACCAGTACCTACAAAAAAGTATCTTGGTACGAAATCCTAATCCCAACAGGAAGTCGGTTATTTTGAAATTTCCCTGCAAAATTGGCGTTGTTTTTGCCATTTTCAGGGGTTGTACTTTAACGAACTCCTCCTAGAGATTTATTCGGATGAACACCAAACTTGGTCAGTGTAATCTAAAGCCATCTGCGATGTTAAATTGCGAAGGACTTGAGGTTTTGTTAAAAGACGTGTCCATGGCGCCGTGACGAAGTTCGATGTCTCGCCATGGGAATAAAAGATGTTATAACTCAGGCTTAGATTAGATTGGACAATCTAATCTAAAATGTCCAATCTTCCCAAAACTTTACATGTGTGATAAGAGTCCTGGCCTGAACACATCTGTAGGCCAATATTCCATCGGGTGTGGCAAAATGGCTCGATAGCGCCACCTATACACTTTCAACATAGCGCGCCTCGAGCTCCGTTTCACGTACATGTACAAAAATTGGTACACACATGTAACACACCAATACCTACAAAAAAGTCTCTTGGTACGAAATCCGAATCCCAACAGGAAGTCGGTTATTAAGAATTTTCTCTGCAAAATTGGCGTTGTTTTTGCCATTTTCAGGGGTTGTACTTTAACGAACTCCTCCTAGAGATTTATTCAGATCAACACCAAACTTGGTCAGTTAAATCTAAAGGCCTTTGCAATGTTAAATTGCGAAGATCTTGAGGTTTCGTTAAAGGGCGTGTCCATGGCGTGTCCATGGCGGCCTGACAAATTTCGATGTTTCGCCATGAAAAAGGAAGTTGCTGTAACTCAGACATATAATGTCCAATCTGCCCCAAACTTCACATGTTGGATAAGATTCTTGACCTGAACAGATCTACATGCCAATATTCAGTTATAGTCATAGCGCCACCTATTGGTAACAGGAAGTGAAATATTTTACACTGCGACAAACTACTCCTAGAAATTTTATGACATCAATGTTATTTTTGTGGTCAGTCTAATCTAAAGACCTGTGTGATGTTTAGTTGTGAAGATCTTGAGTTTTCGTTAAAAGGCGTGTCCATGGCGCCGTGACGAAGTTCGATGTGTCACCATGGGAATAAAAGATGTTATAACTCAGACATAAAATGTCCGATCTTGCCCAAACTTCACATGTGTGATAAGGGTCCTGGCCTGAACGGATCTGAAGGCCAACATTCCATTGGGTGTGGCAAAATGGCTCGATAGCGCCACCTATACACTTTCAACTGAGTGCATATACACTTTCAACGGAGTGCGCCTCAAGCTATGTTTCACGTACATGTACAAAAATCGGTACACACATGTAACACACCAATATCTACGAAAAAGTCTCTTGGTACGAAACCCGAATCCAAACAGGAAGTCAGTTATTTAGAATGTTCTCTGCAAAATTGGTGATGTTTTTGGAATTTTCAGGGGTTGTACTTTATGAAACTCCTCCTAGAGATTTATTCAGATCAACACCAAACTTGGTCAGTTAAATCTAAAGGCCTTTGCGATGTTAAATTGCGAAGATCTTGAGGTTTTGTTAAAGGGAGTGTCCATGGCGGCCTGACAAATTTCGATGTTTCGCCATGAAAAAGGAAGTTGCTGTAACTCAGACATACAATGTCCAATCTGCCCCAAACTTTGCATGTTAGATAAGACTTCTGCCCTTAACAGATCTACATGCCCATATTCAGTAATAGTCATAGTGCCACCTGCTGGCAACAGGAAGTGACATGTTTTACGCTGCGACAAACTACTCCTAGAAATCTTTTGACATTAATGTATTTTTTTGTGGTCAGTCTAATCTAAAGGCCTGAGCAATGTTAAATTGCGGAGATCTTCCGTTTTTGTTAAAGGGCGTGTCCATGGCGCCATGACAAAATTTGATGTCTCGCCACAGCAAGAGAAGTTGTTGTAACTCAGGCATAAAATGTTCGATCTTCCCCAGACTCCGCATGTTCGATAAGAGTGCAGCCCTGAACACATCTGAAGGCCAATATTCCATTATAATGATAGCAACACCTGCTGGCAACAGAAAGATTGGCACATATATGGAATAAACTTTGATATATTCCACTTATATTTATGAGTTTAAATGCATATTTCTCACCGTTCACCTATTTACTAAAGCCACTCGCTGCCGGTGAGCCCGGGTGCGAGGGCCCGTTCATCGCTGCTTGCAGCTTTAATTATTATTATTCTTCTCCAGAATGAATCGCATTTTTGAGGGCCTAAACATACTGAAAAAGTCATGAAACTTTGCACACTCCTCAGAACCGGCGAAAATTTACATCTGATATGTGTTTCAGAAGTGGGTGTGGCAAAATGGCTCGACAGCGCCACCTATACATGTTCAACGGTGTGCGCCTCGAGCTATGTTCCACGTACATGTATGAAAATCGGTACACACATGTAACTCTCCAATACCTACAAAAAAGTCTCTTAGAGCAAAATCCGAAACCCAACAGGAAGCCGGTTATTTTTAATATTATGAGCAAATTTTGTGTGATTTTTGCCATTTCCATGAGTTGTATTTTAACGAACTCCTCCTAGAGACTTATTCAGATCAACACCAAATTTGGTATGCCTAATCTAAAGGCATTTGCGATGTTAAATTGCGAAGATTTTGAGTTTTCGTTAAAGGGCGTGTCCGTGGCGGCCTGGCGAATTTCGATGATTCGCCATGAAAACTGAAATGGCTATAACTCAGACATACAATGTCCAATGTGCCCAAAACTTCACATGTTTAATAAGACTCCTGACCTGAACATATTTACATGCCCATATTCAGTTATAGTCATAGCGCCACCTATAGGCAACAGGAAGTGACATATTTTACACTTCGACAGACTACTCCTAGAAATTTTTTGACATCAATGTCTTTTTTATGGTCAGTCTAATCTAAAGGCCTGTGCAATGTTAAATTGTGAAGATCTTGAGTTTTCGTTAAGGGGCGTGTCCATGACGCCGTGACAAAATTCAAAGTCTCGCCATGGGAATAAAAGATGTTATAACTCAGGCATAAAATGTCCGATCTTCCCCAAACTTCACATGTGTGATAAAAGTCCTGGCCTGAACAGATCTGAAGGCCAATATTCCATTGGGTGTGGCAAAATGGCTCGATAGCGCCACCTATACACTTTCAACGGAGTGCACCTCGAGCTATGTTTCACGTACATGTACAAAAATTGGTACAAACATGTAACACACCAATAACTACAAAACAGTCTCTTGGTACGAAATCCTAATCCCAACAGGAAGTCGGTTATTTTGAATTTTCCCTGCAAAATTGGTGTTGTTTTTGCCATTTTCAGGGGTTGTACTTTAACGAAATCCTCCTAGAGATTTATTCAGATGAACACCAAACTTGGTCAGTGTAATCTAAAGCCATTTGCGATGTTAAATTGCGAAGGACTTGAGGTTTCGTTAAAGGGCGTGTCCATGGCGGCCTGTCAAATTTCGATGTTTCGCCATGAAAAAGGAAGTTGCTGTAACTCAGACATACAATGTCCAATCTGCCCCAAACTTCACATGTTGGATAAGACTCTTGACCTGAACAAATCTACATGCCAATATTCAGTTATAGTCATAGCGCCACCTATTGGCAACAGGAAGTGAAATATTTTACACTGCGACAAACTACTCCTAGAAATTTTATGACATCAATGTTATTTTTGTGGTCAGTCTAATCTAAAGACCTGTGTGATGTTTAGTTGTGAAGATCTTGAGTTTTCGTTAAAAGGCGTGTCCATGTCGCCGTGACGAAGTTCGATGTGTCGCCATGGGAATAAAAGATGTTATAACTCAGGCATAAAATGTCCGATCTTGCCCAAACTTCACATGTGTGATAAGGGTCCTGGCCTGAACAGATCTGAAGGCCAATATTCCATTGGGTGTGGCAAAATGGCTCGATAGCGCCACCTATACACTTTCAACTGAGTGCATATACACTTTCAACGGAGTGCGCCTCAAGCTATGTTTCACGTACATGTACAAAAATCGGTACACACATGTAACACACCAATATCTACGAAAAAGTCTCTTGGTACGAAATCCGAATCCAAACAGGAAGTCAGTTATTTAGAATGTTCTCTGCAAAATTGGTGTTGTTTTTGGCATTTTCAGGGGTTGTACTTTAACAAACTCCTCCTAGAGATTTATTCAGATCAACATCAAACTTGGTCAGTTAAATCTAAAGGCCTTTGCGAAGTTAAATTGGGAAGATCTTGAGATTTCGTTAAAGGGCGTGTCCATGGCAGCCTGACAAATTTCGATGTTTCGCCATGAAAAAGGAAGTTGCTGTAACTCAGACATACAATGTCCAATCTGCCCCAAACTTTGCATGTTAGATAAGACTTCTGCCCTTAACAGATCCACATGCCCATATTCACTTATAGTCATAGCGCCACCTGCTGGCAACAGGAAGTGGCATATTTTACGCTGTGACAAAGTACTCCTAGAAATCTTTTGACATTAATGTATTTTTTGTGGTCAGTCTAATCTTAAGGCCTGTGCAATGTTAAATTATGGAGATCTTGAGTTTTTGTTAAAGGGTGTGTCCATGGCACCATGACAAAATTTGATGTCTTGCCACAGGAAAAGAAGTTGTTGTAACTCAGGCATAAAATGTCCGATCTTCCCCAAACTTCACATTTGTGATAAGAGTCCTGGCCTGAACACATCTGAAGGCCAATATTCCATTATAATGATAGCGCCACCTGCTGGCAACAGGAAGACTGGCACATATAAATGATTTTGACATATTCCACTTATATTTACGACTTTAAATGTATATATCTCGCCATTCGCCAATTTACTAAAGCCTCTCCCTGGCGGTGAGCCCGGGTGGGAGGGCCCGTTCATCGCTGCTTGCAGCTTTAATTATATTCTTCTTCTTCTTCTTCTTCTTCTCCCGAATGAATCGCATTTTTGAGGGCTTAAACATGCTCAAAAAGTCATGAAACTTTGCACACGCGTCAAACCTGGTGAAAATTTTCATCTGATATAGGATTCAAAAGAGGGTGTGGCAAAATGGCTCGACAGCGCAACCTATACTAAGAAAATCAACAGCCTTCATGCTATGTTTCACGTACATGCACAAAAATTGGCACACATATGTAACACACCAATACCTACAAAAAAGACTCTTGGAGCAAAATTCTAAACCCAACAGGAAGTCGGTTATTTTTAATATTATGAGCAAATTTTGTGTAATTTTGGTCATTTCCATGTGTTGTATTTTAACGAACTCCTCCTAGAGATTTCTTCAAATCAACACCAAATTTGGTATGCCAAATCTAAAGGCCTTTGTGATGTTAAATTGAGAAGATCTTGAGTTTTCGTTGAAGGGCGTGTCCGTTGCGGCCTGGCGAATATCGATGATTCGCCATGAAAAATGAAGTTGCTATAACTCAGACATACAATGTCCAATCTGCCCCAGACTTCACATGTTTGATGAGACTCCGAACCTGAACAGATTGACATGCCCATATTCAGTTATAGTCCTAGCGCCACCTATTGGCAACAGGAAGTGACATATTTTACACTGCGACTAACTACTCCTAGAAATTTTATGACATCAATGTCTTTTTTGTGGTCAGTTTAATCTAAAGGCCTGTGCGATGTTAAATTGCGAAGATCTTGAATTTTCGTTAAAAGGCGTGTCCATGGCGCCGTGACGAAGTTCGATGTCTCGCCATGGGAATAAAAGATGTTATAACTCAGGCTTAGATTAGATTGGACAATCTAATCTAAAATGTCCAATCTTCCCAAAACTTTACATGTGTGATAAGAGTCCTGGCCTGAACACATCTGTAGGCCAATATTCCATCGGGTGTGGCAAAATGGCTCGATAGCGCCACCTATACACTTTCAACATAGCGCGCCTCGAGCTCCGTTTCACGTACATGTACAAAAATCGGTACACACATGTAACACACCAATACCTACAAAAAGGTCTCTTGATACGAAATCCGAATCCCAACAGGAAGTCGGTTATTAAGAATTTTCTCTGCAAAATTGGCGTTGTTTTTGCCATTTTCAGGGGTTGTACTTTAACGAACTCCTCCTAGAGATTTATTCAGATCAACACCAAACTTGGTCATTTAAATCTAAAGGCCTTTGCAATGTTAAATTGCGAAGATCTTGAGGTTTCGTTAAAGGGCGTGTCCATGGCGTGTCCATGGCGGCCTGACAAATTTCGATGTTTCGCCATGAAAAAGGAAGTTGCTGTAACTCAGACATATAATGTCCAATCTGCCCCAAACTTCACATGTTGGATAAGATTCTTGACCTGAACAGATCTACATGCCAATATTCAGTTATAGTCATAGCACCACCTATTGGTAACAGGAAGTGAAATATTTTACACTGCGACAAACTACTCCTAGAAATTTTATGACATCAATGTTATTTTTGTGGTCAGTCTAATCTAAAGACCTGTGTGATGTTAAGTTGTGAAGATCTTGAGTTTTCGTTAAAAGGCGTGTCCATGGCGCCGTGACGAAGTTCGATGTGTCGCCATGGGAATAAAAGATGTTATAACTCAGGCATAAAATGTCCGATCTTGCCCAAACTTCACATGTGTGATAAGGGTCCTGGCCTGAACGGATCTGAAGGCCAACATTCCATTGGGTGTGGCAAAATGGCTCGATAGCGCCACCTATACACTTTCAACTGAGTGCATATACACTTTCAACGGAGTGCGCCTCAAGCTATGTTTCACGTACATGTACAAAAATCGGTACACACATGTAACACACCAATATCTACGAAAAAGTCTCTTGGTACGAAATCCGAATCCAAACAGGAAGTCAGTTATTTAGAATGTTCTCTGCAAAATTGGTGTTGTTTTTGGCATTTTCAGGGGTTGTACTTTAACAAACTCCTCCTAGAGATTTATTCAGATCAACATCAAACTTGGTCAGTTAAATCTAAAGGCCTTTGCGAAGTGAAATTGGGAAGATCTTGAGATTTCATTAAAGTGAGTGTCCATGGCGGCCTGACAAATTTCGATGTTTCGCCATGAAAAAGGAAGTTGCTGTAACTCAGACATACAATGTCCAATCTGCCCTAAACTTCGCATGTTAGATAAGACTTCTGCCCTTAACAGATCTACATGCCCATATTCAATTATTAGTCATAGTGCCACCTGCTGGCAACAGGAAGTGACATATTTTACGCTGAGACAAACTACTCCTAGAGATTTTTTGACATTAATGTATTTTTGTGGTCAGTCTAATCTAAAGGCCTGTGTAATGTTAAATTGTGGCAATCTTGAGTTTTTGTTAAAGAGCATGTACATGGCAAAAATGACAAAATTTGATGTCTCGCCACAGCTAGAGAAGTTGTTGTAACTCATAAAATGTTTGATCTTCCCCAAACTTCACATGTTCGATAAGAGTGCAGCCCTGAACACACCTGAAGGTCAATATTCCATTATAATGATAGCGCTACCTGCTGGCAACAGGAAGATTGGGACATATATGGGATAAACATTGATATATTCTACTTATATTTATGAGTTTAAACGCATATTTCTCACCATTCACCTATTTACTAAAGCCACTCGCTGCCGGTGAGCCCAGGTGCGAGGGCCCGTTCATCGCTGCTTGCAGCTTTAATTCTTATTCTTCTTCTTCTTCTTCTTCTTCTTCTCCGTAATGAAGCGCATTATTGAGGGCCTAAACATGCTCCAAAACTCACGAAACTTTGCACACCTATCAGGACCGGCGAAAATTTACATCTGATATAGGTTTCAGAAGTGGGTGTGGCAAAATGGCTCGATAGCGCCACCTGGTAAATTTCAACGGAGTGTCCCTCGAGCTACGTTTCATGTACATGCATGAAAATCGGTACGCACGTGTAACACACCAATACCTACAAAAAAGTCTCTTGGTACAAAATCCAAAACCCAACAAGGAGTAAGTTATTTTGAATTTCCTGTACGATTTTTGTGCAGTTTTTGCCGTTTCCATGCCTCGTACTTTGACGAGCTCCTCCTACAGTTTTAATCATATTATCTTCAAATTTGGTGAGGGTCATCATAAGACCTTTGTGACGTTAAATTGCGAAGCTTTTGAGTTTTCGTCAAGGGGTGTGTCCCTGGCGGCCTCACAAAATGTGATGTTTCGCCGTGAAACAGGAAGTTGCTGTAACTCAGGCAAGCAATGTCCGATCTGCCCCAAACTTCACACGTGTGATGGGTGTTCTGTCCTGAACAAACACCAATGACCAAATTCAGTTATAGTCATAGCGCCACCTGCTGGTAACAGGAAGTGACATGGTTAACACAGTTATGGACTCCTAGGAACATATTAAAAAGTGCCAACAAGTGTTAAATAAGCTGGCAACACGCTAGTAACCTACTAATACATGCTAGCAACAATTAGCTAAGTGCTAAAGCATCATATTATTGCAGTGAAACAGGAAGTTGCTGTACATCAGGCAAGCAATGTCCAATCTGTCCCCAAACTTCACACGTGTGATGGGTGTTCTGTCCTGAACAAACACCCATGACCAAATTCAGTAATAGTCATAGTGCCACCTGCTGGTAACAGGAAGTGACAAGGTTAACATTGTTATGGACTCCTAGGAACATATTAAAAAGTGTCAACAAGTGTTAAAAAGGCTGGCAACATGCTAGAAACATACCAATACATGCTAGCAACACTTAGCTAAATGCTAAAGCATGCTAGTGATGCAGTGAAAAAGGAATTTGCTGTAACTAATGCAAGCAATGTCCGATCTGCCGCAAACTTCAAACGTTTGACAAGAGTCCTGTCCTGAACACATCAACATGCCCATATTTAATTATATTCATAGTGCCACCTGCTGGCAACAGGAAGTGGCATGTTTAACACTGTTATGGACTCCTTGCAAAATAATAAAAGGCATCAACAAGGGTTAAATAGGCTGGCAAAATTTTATAAGCATGATAATACATGCTAGCAACATTTAGCTAACTGCTAAAGCATTCTACTAATGCAGTGAAACAGGAAGTTGCTGTAACTCAGGCAAGCAATGTCCGATCTATCCTAAACTTCACACGTGTTATGGGTGTTCTGTCCTGAAGAAACACCCATGACCAAATGCAGTTATAGTCATAGTGCCACCTGCTGGTAACAGGAAGTGACATGGTTAACACAGTTATGGACTCCTAGGAACATATTAAAAAGCATCAACAAGTGTTAAATAGGCTGGCAACATGCTAGATACATACTAATACATCCTAGCAACACTTAGCTAAGGGCTAAAGCATGCTACTAATGTAGTGAAAAGGAAGTTGCTGTAACTCAGGCAAGCAATGTCCGATCTTCCCCAAACTTCACACGTGTGATAGGTGTTTTGTTCTGAACAAACACCCATGACCAAATTCAGTTATAGTCATAGCGCCACCTGCTGGTAACAGGAAGTGACAAGGTTAACGCTGTTATGGACTCCTAGGAACAAATTAAAATGTGTCAAAAAGGGTTAAATATGCTGGCAACCTTCTAGAAGCATACCAAAACATGCTAGCAACACTTAGCTAAGTGCTAAAGCATGCTACTAATGCAGTGAAAAAGGAAGATGCTGTAACTCAGGCAAGCAATGTCCGATCTGCCCCAAACTTCACACGTTTGACAAGGGTCCTGTCATAAATAAATCAACATGCCCATATTCGGTTATAGTCATATGCACTTTTATGCACTATTTGCAACACAGTAAAATATGCCATTGTGTGCTAATCATGCTAGAAATATTTTCAAACATTCTAGCAACACTTAGTATGTGCAAAACGATGCTATTAATACAATAAAACAGGAAGTTGTTGTAACTCATGCATACAATTCCCCATCTTACCCAAACATCACATGTTTTATAAGAGTACTGGC
The DNA here is from genome assembly GCF_963082965.1 of Carassius carassius. NCBI lineage: Eukaryota > Metazoa > Chordata > Actinopteri > Cypriniformes > Cyprinidae > Carassius > Carassius carassius. Next base: position 19,318,948 of record NC_081790.1, on the reverse strand, counting down.
CTGAACACAACTAAAGGCCAATATTCAATTCTAAGAATAGCGCCGCCTGCTGGCAACAGGAAATGAATTATTTTATACTAACTTAAACATGACTTGTCTGATCTGCCCGAAACTTTGCATGTTTGGTAAGAGTCCTGGCCTGAAGAAATTGACATGTCAATATTCTGTTATAATCATAGCGCCACCTGTTGGCAGCAGGAAATGTGGCATAAATATTTACTATCTTATAAGCATATGGCCCAACGTTCACTGTTCCTCCTATGGGCACCGGGTAATGGTGAGCCCGAGTGCGAGGGCCCTTTCATCGCTGCTCGCAGCTTTAATTATTCTTCTTCTTCTTCTTCTCCGTAATGAAGCGCATTTTTGAGGGCCTAAACATGCTCCAAAGCTCACGATACTTTGCACACGCATCAGGACTGGCGAACATTTACATCTGATATAGGTTTCGGAAGTGGGTGTGGCAAAATGGCTCGATAGCGCCACCTGGTAAATTTCAACGGAGTGTCCCTCGAGCTACGTTTCATGTACATGCATGAAAATCGGTACGCACGTGTAACACACCAATACCTACAAAAAAGTCTCTTGGTACAAAATCCAAAACCCAACAAGGAGTAAGTTATTTTGAATTTCCTGTACGATTTTTGTGCAGTTTTTGCCGTTTCCATGCCTCGTACTTTGACGAGCTCCTCCTACAGTTTTAATCATATTATCTTCAAATTTGGTGAGGGTCATCATAAGACCTTTGTGACGTTAAATTGCGAAGCTTTTGAGTTTTCGTCAAGGGGTGTGTCCCTGGCGGCCTCACAAAATGTGATGTTTCGCCGTGAAACAGGAAGTTGCTGTAACTCAGGCAAGCAATGTCCGATCTGCCCCAAACTTCACACGTGTGATGGGTGTTCTGTCCTGAACAAACACCAATGACCAAATTCAGTTATAGTCATAGCGCCACCTGCTGGTAACAGGAAGTGACAAGGTTAACATAGTTATGGACTCCTTGCAAAATAATAAAAGGCATCAACAAGGGTTAAATAGGCTGGCAAAATTTTATAAGCATGCTAATACATGCTAACAACATTTAGCTAAGTGCTAAAGCATGCTACTATTGCAGTGAAACAGGAAGTTGCTGTAACTCAGGCAAGCAATGTCCGATCTGCCCCAAACTTCACACGTGTCATGGGTGTTCTGTCCTGAACAAACACCCATGACCAAATGCAGTTATAGTCATAGCGCCACCTGCTGGTAACAGGAAGTGACATGGTTAACACAGTTATGGACTCCTAGGAACATATTAAAAAGTGCCAACAAGTGTTAAATAAGCTGGCAACATGCTAGTAACCTACTAATACATGCTAGCAACAATTAGCTAAGTGCTAAAGCATCATATTATTGCAGTGAAACAGGAAGTTGCTGTATATCAGGCAAGCAATATCCAATCTGTCCCCAAACTTCACACGTGTGATGGGTGTTCTGTCCTGAACAAACACCCATGACCAAATTCAGTAATAGTCATAGCGCCACCTGCTGGTAACAGGAAGTGACAAGGTTAACATTGTTATGGACTCCTAGGAACATATTAAAAAGTGTCAACAAGTGTTAAAAAGGCTGGCAACATGCTAGAAACATACCAATACATGCTAGCAACACTTAGCTAAATGCTAAAGCATGCTAGTGATGCAGTGAAAAAGGAATTTGCTGTAACTAATGCAAGCAATGTCCGATCTGCCTCAAACTTCAAACGTTTGACAAGAGTCCTGTCCTGAACACATCAACATGCCCATATTTAATTATATTCATAGTGCCACCTGCTGGCAACAGGAAGTGGCATGTTTAACACTGTTATGGACTCCTTGCAAAATAATAAAAGGCATCAACAAGGGTTAAATAGGCTGGCAAAATTTTATAAGCATGATAATACATGCTAGCAACATTTAGCTAACTGGTAAAGCATGCTACTAATGCAGTGAAACAGGAAGTTGCTGTAACTCAGGCAAGCAATGTCCGATCTATCCTAAACTTCACACGTGTTATGGGTGTTCTGTTCTGAAGAAACACCCATGACCAAATGCAGTTATAGTCATAGTGCCACCTGCTGGTAACAGGAAGTGACATGGTTAACACAGTTATGGACTCCTAGGAACATATTAAAAAGCATCAACAAGTGTTAAATAGGCTGGCAACATGCTAGATACATACTAATACATCCTAGCAACACTTAGCTAAGGGCTAAAGCATGCTACTAATGTAGTGAAAAGGAAGTTGCTGTAACTCAGGCAAGCAATGTCCGATCTTCCCCAAACTTCACACGTGTGATAGGTGTTTTGTTCTGAACAAACACCCATGACCAAATTCAGTTATAGTCATAGCGCCACCTGCTGGTAACAGGAAGTGACAAGGTTAACGCTGTTATGGACTCCTAGGAACAAATTAAAATGTGTCAAAAAGGGTTAAATATGCTGGCAACCTTCTAGAAGCATACCAAAACATGCTAGCAACACTTAGCTAAGTGCTAAAGCATGCTACTAATGCAGTGAAAAAGGAAGATGCTGTAACTCAGGCAAGCAATGTCCGATCTGCCCCAAACTTCACACGTTTGACAAGGGTCCTGTCATAAATAAATCAACATGCCCATATTCGGTTATAGTCATATGCACTTTTATGCACTATTTGCAACACAGTAAAATATGCCATTGTGTGCTAATCATGCTAGAAATATTTTCAAACATTCTAGCAACACTTAGTATGTGCAAAACGATGCTATTAATACTATAAAACAGGAAGTTGTTGTAACTCATGCATACAATTCCCCATCTTACCCAAACATCACATGTTTATAAGAGTACTGGCCTGAACACAACTAAAGGCCAATATTCAATTCTAAGAATAGCGCCGCCTGCTGGCAACAGGAAATGAATTATTTTATACTAACTTAAACATGACTTGTCTGATCTGCCCGAAACTTTGCATGTTTGGTAAGAGTCCTGGCCTGAAGAAATTGACATGTCAATATTCTGTTATAATCATAGCGCCACCTGTTGGCAGCAGGAAATGTGGCATAAATATTTACTATTTTATAAGCATATGGCCCAACGTTCACTGTTCCTCCTATGGGCACCGGGTAATGGTGAGCCCGAGTGCGAGGGCCCTTTCATCGCTGCTCGCAGCTTTAATTATTCTTCTTCTTCTTCTTCTCCGTAATGAAGCGCATTTTTGAGGGCCTAAACATGCTCCAAAGCTCACGAAACTTTGCACACGCATCAGGACTGGCGAACATTTACATCTGATATAGGTTTCGGAAGTGGGTGTGGCAAAATGGCTCAATAGCGCCACCTGTTAAATTTCAATGGAGTGCGTCTCGAGCTGTGTTTCACGTACATTCATGGAAATCGGTACACACATGTAACACACCATTACCTACAAAAAAGTCTCTTGGTACAAAATCAAAAACCCAACAGGAAGTAAGTTATTTTGAATTTCCTGTATGATTTTTGTGCAGTTTTTCCCATTTCCATGCCTCGTACTTTGACGAACTCCTCCTACAGTTTTAATCGGATTATCTTAAAATTTGGTGAGGGTCATCATAAGACCTTTGTGATGTTAAATTGCGAAGCTTTTGAGTTTTCGTCAAGGGGTGTGTCCCTGGCGGTCTGACAAAATTTGATGTTTCACCGTGAAACAGGAAGTTGCTGTAACTCAGGCATGCAATGTCCGATCTTCCCCAAACTTCACACATGTGATAGGTGTTCTGTCCTGAACAAACACCCATGACCAAATTCAGTTATAGTCATAGCGCCACCTGCTGGTAACAGGAAGTGACAAGGTTAACACTGTTATGGACTCCTAGGAACATATTAAAAAGCATCAACAAGTGTTAAATAGGCTGGCAACATACTAGATACATACTAATACATGCTAGCAACACTTAGCTAAATGCTAAAGCACGCTACTAATGTAGTGAAAAAGGAAGTTGCTGTAACTCAGGCAAGCAATGTCCGATCTTCCCCAAACTTCACACGTGTGATAGGTGTTAGGTTCTGAACAAACACCCATGACCAAATTCAGTTATAGTCATAGCGCCACCTGCTGGTAACAGGAAGTGACATGGTTAACACTATTACAGACTCCTAGGAACAAATTAAAAAGTGTCAAAAAGTGTTAAATAGGCTGGCAACATACTAGAAACATAATAAAACATGCTAGCAACACTTAGCTAAGTGTTAAAGCATTCTACTAAGTCAGTGAAAAAGGAAGTTACTGTAACTAAGGCAAGCAATGTCCGATCTTCCCCAAACTTCACACGTGTGATAGGTGTTTTTTCCAAACAAACACCCATGACCAAATTCAGTTATAGTCATAGCGCCACCTGCTGGTAACAGGAAGTGACAATGTTAACACTGTTATGGACTCCTAGGGACAAATTAAAACGTGTCAAAAAGAGTTAAATAGGCTGGCAAAATTCTAGAAACATAATAAAACATGCTATCAACATTTAGCTAAGTGTCAAAGAATGCAACTAATGCATTGAATAAGGAAGTTGCTGTAACTCAGGCTAGCAACGTCCGATCTGCCGCAAACTTCAGACAATTGACAAGAGTCCTGTACTGACAACATCAACATGCCCGTACTCCATTATAGTCATAGTGCCATCTACTGGCAACATGGAAGTGTCATGTGTAACACTCTTATGGACTCCTAGCATGTGTAACAATGTTATGGAGTCCTAGCAACATATTAAAAAGTGCCAGCAAGTGATAAATACACTGGTAGCATGCTAGAAACATACTTAAACATGTTAGCAACACTTGGCTAAATGTTAAAGCATCATATTACTGCAGTGAATCAGGAAGTTACTGTAATTCAGGCATACAGTGTCCAATCTGCACCAAATTGAACAAGTTTGATGAGAGTCCTGCCCTGAACACATAAATATGCCCGTTTCGATTCTAGTCATAGCGCCACCTAATGGCAACAGGAAGTGGCATGTCTAATACTGTTATGGACTCCTTACAAAATAATAAAAAGCAACAATAAGTATTTAATAGGCTGGAAAAATTCTAGAAGCATACTAAAACATGCTAGCATCACTTAGCTAAGTGTTAAAGCATGCTAATAATGTAGTGAAAAAGGAAGTTGCTGTAACTCAGGCAAGCAATGTCCAATCTTCCCCAAACTTAACACGTGTGATATGTGTTCTGTTCTGATCAAACATCCATGACCAAATTCAGTTATAGTCATAGCGCCACCTGCTGGTAACAGGAAGTGACATGGTTAACACTGTTATGGAATCCTAGGAACAAATTAATAATCATTAACAAGAGTTAAATAGGCTGGCAACATACTAGATACATACTAATACATGCTAGCAACACTTAGCTAAGTGTTAAAGTATGCTAATAATGTATTGAAAAAGGAAGTTGCTGTAACTCAGGCAAGCAATGTCCGATCTTCCCCAATCTTCACACGTGTGATAGGTGTTCTGTTCTGAACAAACACCCATAACCAAATTCAGTTATAGTCATAGCGCCACCTGCTGGTAACAGGAAGTGACAAGGTTAACAATGTTATGGACTCCTAGGAACAAATTAAAAAGTGTCAAAAAGTGTTAAATAGGCTGGCAACATGCTAGAAACATAATAAAACATGCTAGCAACACTTAGCTAAGTGTTAAAGCATTCTACCAAGGCAGTGAAAAAGGAAAATGCTGTAACTAAGGCAAGCAATGTCCGATCTACCCCAAACTCCACACGTGTTATAGGTGTTCTGTCCTGAACAAACACCCATGACCAAATTCAGTTATAGTCATAGTACTACCTGCAGGTAACAGGAAGTGACAAGGTTAACACTTTTATGGACTCCTAGGAACATATTAATAATCATCAACAAGTGTTAAATAGGCTGGCAACATACTAGATACATACTAATACATGCTAGCAACACTTAGCTAAGTGCTAAAGCATGCTACTAATGTAATGAAAAAGGAAGTTGCTGTAACTCAGACAAGCAATGTCTGATCTTCCCCAAACTTCACACGTGTGATAGGTGTTCTGTTCTGAACAAACACCCATGACCAAATTCAGTTATAGTCAAAGCGCCACCTGCTGGTAACAGGAAGTGACAATGTTAACACTTTTATGGACTCCTAGGGACAAATTAAAACGTGTCAAAAAGAGTTAAATAGGCTGGCAAAATTCTACATAATAAAACATGCTATCACCATTTAGCTAAGTGTCAAAGCATGCAACTAATGCATTGAATAAGGAAGTTGCTGTAACTCAGGCTAGCAATGTCCGATCTGCCCCAAACTCAGGACATTTGACAAGAGTCCTGTACTGAACACATCAACATGCCCGTACTCTGTTATAGTCATAGCACCATCTACTGGCAACAGGAAGTGTCATGTGTAACACTGTTATGGACTCCTAGCATGTGTAACAATGTTATGGAGTCCTAGCAACATATTAAAAAGTGCCAGCATGTGATAAATACACTGGCAGCATGCTAGAAACATACTGAAACATGTTAGCAACACTTAGCTAAATGCTAAATCATCATATTACTGCAGTTAATTAGGAAGTTGGTGTAATTCAGGCATACAGTGCCCAATATGCCCCAAATTGAACAAGTTTGATAAGAGTCCTGTCCTGAACACATCAACATGCCCGTATTCGATGATAGTGCCACCTGTTGGCAACAGGAAGTGGCATTTGTAAAACTGTTATGGACTCCTTGCAAAATAATAAAAAGCATCAAGAAGTGTTAAATAGGCTGGCAACCTTCTAGAAGCATACTAAAACATGCTAGCAACACTTAGCTAAGTGCTAAAGCAAGCTACTAATGCAGTGAAAAAGGAAGATGCTGTGACTCAGGCAAGCAATGTCCGATCTGCCCCAAACTTCACATGTTTCACAAGGGTCCTGTCCTAAATAAATCAACATGCCCATATTCGGTTATAGTCATAGCGCCACCTGCTGGCAACAGGAAGTTTCAGTTTTAACACTTTTATGCAGTATTTGCAACACAGTAAAATATGCCATTGTGTGCTAATCATGCTATAAATATTTTCAAACATTCTAGCAACACTTAGTATGTGCAAAATGATGCTAATAATACTATAAAACAGGAAGTGTTTGTAACTCATGCATACAATTCCCAATCTGACCCAAACATCACATGTTTTATAAGAGTACTGGGCAGAACACAACTAAAGGCCAATATTCAATTATAAGTATAGCGCCGCCTGCTGACAACAGGAAATTACTTATTTTATACTAAAACATGACTTGTCTGATCTGCCAGAAACTTTGCATGTTTGGTAAGAGTCCTTGCCTGAAGACATTTACATGTCGATATTCAGTTATAATCATAGCGCCACCTGTTGGCAGCAGGAAATGTGGCACAAATATTTACTATTTTATATGCATATGGCCCAACGTTAACTGCTCCTCCTATGGGCACCGGGTGGTGTTGAGCCCGAGTGCGAGGGCCCTTTCATCGCTGCTTGCAGCTTTAATTGTTATTGTAGTTTAACCAATACATTGTGTTGTTTTTTATATTTTAACTTTATATTGAAATGACCCACAGTTTAATCCTTAAATATTAAACACCTCATAGCATCAATAACTCCACAACCCTACCTAGTACGTTTTTGTAATATCTGCACAAATGAGATGTCAATCAGCTGCTTGAAGATCTCGCCTTTGGAGAAGACTGTTGATTTAACACTTGAAAAATGTTGGCTAATTATTACTACTTTTAATTATCGCATTTCTAGCCCACCCCAACACTTATGAACAATAATAATGATAAATGGTCACTAATAATTTTATATTTTTGTAAAACAAACAAATTGTAATTCGTTTTTTTTTTTAAATAAGCCATGTCTATGCATGACTTCACATTAGACAAATGCAGCCAAGATGAATTCATCTAAATATTCAGTCAAGTAATGAATGAATGCATGTGTTAATGAAAAAAAAATAGGCTACATTTTATTTACTGACAACAACAGGAGACATGAATAAACAAGTAAAATAATAAAAGTAACCATCAAAAAAATACAAGTCAACTACACATGAAACAAATCTTTATTCAGACATTTTTGTTTTTGAAAGTTTACAGACGGTGAACCCACATCTGTCCATCACGTCCCTCACTGCTGCAGTCAGACTGAATCTGATCATGGATGAGAGAGGGACATTGAGTCCTTTTCTGAGTGCACAGAGAGGATAAGGAAGACCAGGATTAAGACCCTGAACCACACAACCCTGAACAAGAGCAGGAGAACATGTGCGGGACAATCTGACTGCTGTGTCTGCTCCAAACATCTGTGTGCTGCTCTCCATGAGCACCACTACCTGGAAAACATTTACACAGAGTAAAACGCTCTATATAATGTTGTCAGCATTCGATTTATTGCTACATTTAATTTAATATTTTTACAATTGCATGCTAATTTGCTATAGCTTCATGTCAATGTCAATGTCACCTTTATTTATATAGCGCTTCAAACAAAATACATTGCGTCAAAGCAACTGAACAACATTCATTAGCAAAACAGTGTCAATAATGCAAAAATGATAGTTAAAGGCAGTTCATCATTGGATTCAGTTATGTCATCTCTGTTCAGTTAAATAGTGTCTGTGCATTTATTTGCAATCAAGTCAACGATTGCAACGATTCATAATTTCTGTGGTGTAGTGAACTGGACTGGTCAGCAGAAGGTTGCTCGATCAATCTCTGCAGTCGTCTCCACCGGTGTGTCTTTACTCCAGGTGGCTCCAGGTCCTGTAATAAGAGCACTGCAAGTCACTTCAGATAAAAGTGTCTGGCAAATAAATACAAGTAAATGTGAAATTTGTGAATGCTTTTTTGTGTCTTGGGCACAAACGCTCAATAAAGCTGCTTATTTCTTAAAGCTTTTTTCTTTAAGGTACTACTATTATAAGGTATTAATTAATCCTTATATTTAATACAGTTTCTATTTGGGGCTTTAAAGGGTCAGTTTATCTAAACATAAATTCAGTCATTAATGACTTGCCTCAATTCTGTTCAATCCTTTGTTCAAACACAAAAGGTGATTTTGGTCAAGTTTCTCTTGCTGGTTTGTGTCCATACAGTATCAGTCAATGGAGCCTGACTTTCAGATTCTTCTGCATCCCATGGCACTCCATCTTCTCCATCCTCAGTGCACAAAGCTGTCTGCAGACATTTTAGATCCTGCAAAGATGCACAAACACAAAACAAAAGCAGTAATTTTAACAGCACAGTGTCATTTCATTTCTGTACTGGAAAGGAACTAAATTATCTTACTTTATATTTTGGTTCTAGGTTTTTTTCCACAAATGCCGCTGTCACCTGCTCAATCACAAAAGAGCTGCATCAAATGTACGGCAATCAAGAATCAGAAAAGTGCTATAATAACTGAAATAATTAAAATAAACTACAACTTAAGATCTAAAAGATGTTTTACGAATGACTGTAGTGTCCTCACTGAGAGTCTTTGATGGCAGCATTTCTTCATCAGATAAACACACGTGTCTCATCTATCCCTGTAACATCCAGACAAGAGTCAGTCTCCTCTGTGATATACTGTATTTACATGTTGAGCTAGATGCTGATGTGTTCTCTCACTTTTTATCCAACACGAGCTCCACAATTTATCAACAATACTAATGGTGAAATGAAATAGATAACTTATGTTTACTTAATGTAGATTTATGTACATTACTTACATTCATCTAAAGCAGTGTAGACAGTGAATTGTACATAATAGCACACACACACACTCACACACACATCTCAGATGTATGTTCAGGTTTTGACATGCTCATCTGCAATTCTCTTAGAACATTTTCCTGTCTTATATCAAATAGACATTTAATCATCTTTAAGATGTATATGGTTCATGTAAATACACTTTGGAGATGTACATGTGCTTACTGGAGCTCCGCTGTTCGCTTTACATAATAAAACATGTTTTGTTGTTGTTGTTTTTTTTGTTTTTTACAAATATACTGTAATGTTACTGACTAGCGTCTTTACACCTTAACAAATCCACAGTTTACTCTACAGTAGCTCAACAAATACGATTTTAACACATGGGAACCGTGTTTTGGTTTATAATACTCACCTTTGTAAGCACCCTTGTTGCTGCTCTTCAATGACGCCGTATACCTTTTGCTTGGCATCCTGGGATTGAAAAGTATCCATCGATGAACCCTTCAGAATCTTGTCTGAAGCAGTAGGACATCCGGGGATTTCTCTCCTACTGTTTTATGAATACTGAGGTTTCGAAAGTACTTCTTCACATACTCTTTTTACCTACTATATAGTAGGTGAGTAGGCATATTAGAACGCAACTTAAGTATGCGTAAAAGTGAATCCCACGAGAATTATTGCAATTCTCGCCTACTTTTTTATGAACACAAAAGATTCAAACATACTAATTTGTCGCATACTGCTTTTTTCATACTATATAGTAGGAAAGCATGCGATTTCGGACGCAGCCCCTTTGCCATGCTGCCTCCTTTATACTGTTCATTTCCTATTAACTTTCATGTGATCAGTCACATGACAGGCAGACCCAGACTCATTTAAAGACATACATTAAAATGGTTAAGAGGAATAAACTGACTAAGACAACATGAAAGCCTATTAAAACTCAAATATACATAAAATCATTATAATATATTGAGCAGGTTAAAACATGCGTCCTTTGTGACAGTGTGACACTCAGTTTAAACATTTAATATGTCATCTATGTTGTATTGTGAATAAAATATTGAAATTTGAAACTTCCACATCATTGCATTCTGTTTTTATTCACAGTTTGTACCGTGTCCCAGCTTTTTTGGAATAGGGTTTGTATGTCACCATGTGTTGTGTTACATGTTATGAATATTTGTTGAAAAGTCAATTAACATCTTTCAATAACTAAAATTACTAGGTGCTCTCAAAGCATCTTGTTTTGACATGATCTTATTAATGAAACGTCTTCGTTTAAAGGTATCTGTCAGTCATTGGCTTTGTCATCAACATGGACACATTCCTGACCTGCTCCAAGTACAGCGTTATGTCTGCACATACTGTTTCAGTCAGGATCACTTGTAGATTTTTTTTGTCCGTGGGCCTGACCGGATATTGGTATATTCTGGGTGGGCAAATTCTAGTAGAGTTTTTTTTATACCTGTACATCCCTAGTTTATAGTACCTCTCAGACTGGTCACCTATTGGTGGCTATCACCTCATTAAGTAACCCACCCCCTAAAGTAAATGGCACATCAGACACCAGTGCGTATCTTTCTATAACCTACCTGTTGAAGAAACATGGTGTAGGACCTCAGTGAACAAACACACAAATAAACTGCACAATCGGCTTCTTCTGCCAAAGGAATTAAAAGAGCCTCTTTTCTCCCATCTGCGATCTGAACACTATTAATGATTAGCTAAAGGGGAACAATGCTCAGATTGTCTGGACCTGTTTCCTGTCAAGGAGAATAATTGCTAAAAACCTGTCAGCATTAAGAGAAGTGATAACGTGATTCCTCAACGAGGATGTCTTTCTGAAATACTCCCGCTCATCAGAAAACTAATCATGAGCTAATCATGTGACGTTGACATCCTGAGTTGGATTCCTGTCAGCCGGGTTGCGATCTACTCAAAAGGAGTTAACATTTGATTATATATTGATCAATAATTAATGGACCTCAACAAAGGATCCATACAGCGTGTCTCATGACTTAAGACTCTTCCTACAAACTGAACTTTTCAATGAATAATCTCAAAAGGACAACCATTGAGAAATCTTGGACAACCATTGAGGGTTAAAGATATTCACAAGTAATATGTTTTATGTCTTATATAAGCTAGATGTGTTCAATGTAATCGTGCAACTTAAACCAATGCTTTATAACCCCTTTTATCAGATAGTGATATTAAATGTGTGTAAGATATGGAAAGTTTAGCGTTGAATAAATGGAAAGCAACAATTTGCAACAAATAATTGCAAGACTATGAAATGAATGAAAAGATGGTATTTTGAATGATGTGTGTTGTACAACATGTTATAGAAGTCATTAAACAAAAGCCTGCAAAGATATTTCCCTATGTGATAAATTGAAGCATCATGTAAAGGTATGCATGCTCTACCTTGCAACAAGTCGATTGGAAGATCGCGTCGTGGGATTGACAAAATCTGCTTGGATAAAACCCCAATGCCTGAACTAATTCAGTGCACTTCCTTCTAAAACAAAATATACAATGGAGCCAAAACACATAACTGGATACAATCTTGCCATATGTTCAATATATCAAAGCAAGTGTAATTTCATATTGCATTATGTTCATCAATATCAGTACATCGTCATAATGTTCTATACAATTCCCATGAATTCCCCCACAGTCCATGTCCTACAATGTACACTCCCCATAAAGAGGAAAAAAGAATCCACTGGGTGCAAATATGGTGCAAATGTATGTGCAGAGTTTGAGTGTATATGTGGTGTAAAGATGAAAAGTCCATGTATAACTCTATGTATGAATATGACCTTCTTTTCACATGAGAGCGACCTCTATTAACTTCTATTGGTGCGAAATAGTCAATACCTACAGTACAGACCAAAAGTTTGGACATTCAAAGAGTTTTCTTTATCTTCATGACTATGAAAATTGTAGATTCACACTGAAGGTATCAAAACTATGAATTAACACGTGGAATTATATATGGAATTATATACATAACAAAAATATGTCATATTCTAGGTTCTTCAAAGTAGCCACCTTTTGCTTTGATTACTGCTTTGCACATTCTTGGCATTCTCTTGATGAGCTTCAAGAGGTAGTCACCTGAAATGGTCTTCCAACAGTCTTGAAGGAGTTCCCCGAGAGATGCTTAGCACTTGTTGGCCCTTTTGCCTTCACTCTGCGGTCCAGCTCACCCCTAAACCATCTCTATTGTTTTCAGGTCCGGTGACTGTGGAGGCCAGGTCATCTGGCACAGCACCCCATCACTCTCCTTCTTGGTCAAATAGCCCTTGATGCCTTCAGTGTGACTTTACAATTTTCATAGTCATGAAAATAAAAAAACTCTTTGAATGAGAAGGTGTGTCCAAACTTTTGGTCTATACTGTACATGTGAGAAAGGTGGTAGATCAGGAACAACATGATCCTCTGGTAGGTCAGCCATTTTCTGTTCTCCAGCTTTGGTCTGCATTCGTCTACAAAAGACACATGATTTTATTATTATCTTTCTAGCAGAAGAATTAGCAGAAGGTAGCCAGAACCTCTAACCCAATTTTGAGAGCATGTGACCTGGTCCTGAGTGCCAACTTTGTGATGGATATCACGCAGGATCAGTTTAGAGACATGTGAATCATTCTGCAGAATAATTGGGTTCTTTAGATTCACCGGCAAAGCAGCTTTATTTAGTCTCCCTCTAACCCTCAAGATGCCCTCATCAATTACTGGATTCAGTTTGTATATGGAGCTGTCTGATTTCATGTATTTGCCTTTTCTCAAGCGTTGAAGCTCTGAATCAAAGTAACGCTGTTGTTCATAGCAAATGATTGCCTTTTCAGCTTCATCCAAATTTTCCGGGGTTAATCCTTGTTCCTCAACTTTCCATTTTGAACCATGAAGAGCTTTGTCTTTCTGGTTTGAAGCATTAGAAGACCTTTAAGTCTTAGCCACCATGCAATAGCTCTCAGCAGTTTGCTCCACAAAGAGTAATACTCAATTATTCTGGCAGTTGCGTAGTTCTGTAGGTTGAAAGCAATTAATAGTAATCTCTCTTTTTACGTCTATGTCACCCGGTGAGATGTAATTAAGATCTTCTGGTGCTTTGGGCCATTCAGAATTTTCTTTATTCAAGAAGTGAGGTCCGTACAACCATCTAGTGGAATTCAAGAGGGATTCTATTTGTAATCCACGTGAGGCATCATCTGCTGGGTTGTCTCCAGAACATACATACCTCCACTGACATACCTGTGAGAGGTTGTTTATCACTGCAATTCTGTTGGCAACATAAGTGTGAAATCGTTTTGTTTGGTTATGGATATACTTTAATAATACTGTACTGTCTGTCCAAAAGGTGGAATCTTTTAGTTCCATATGAAGTTCCTTTTGCAACATTCTGTCCACTTTTACAGCAAGTGTTGCCGCTGCAAGCTCAAGTCTTGGAACATTCATCCGTTACAGGGGGACTACTCTGGCTTTTCCAAGTACAAAGGTAACGTGAGCATTATTGTTGCTGTCAGTAAGTTTGAGATAGCTTACGGTCCCATAACCAGTCTCACTAGCATCGCAAAAGTGATGCAGTTCAGCTGTCTTTATTACACCAAAATTTTCAGGCTTCATGCACCTGTCCACTTCAAATCTGCTAAACTGGTCTAACTCCGTGAGCCATCTTTGCCAAGGTTTTGTCATTCCAATTGGGATTATTTCATCACACCCACACTTTTCATGACAGAGCCTTTGCAGGATTTGTTTTGCCTTAAGAACAAAGGGGGATAGGAAACCTAGTGGGTCATAGATGGAACTCACTATTGAAAGGATTGTTCGTCTTGTGGGAGTTTGGTTCTTAACACCTACCTGAAAGGTAAGGACATCCTTTAGGATATCCCACTGGATTCCAAGTGCCCTCTCAAGCAAAGGTTCTTCACGAGCCAAGTCAAGCTGTTTCACAAGAGGGGCTCTGTAACCTTGTGGAATGATTTCAAGGACTTCACAGCTGTTGCTCACCCACTTATTCAAAGTAAATCCTCCAAGGGTGCACGCTTCCCTGAGGTCTTTAGTGAGCTTGATTGCTTCATTCACAGAGGCCACAGACTTAAGACAATCATTGACATAAAAACTATGCTCAATTGTGTCGATGACTTGTGAGCTGTACTGGTCAGAATTATCAGTTCCTGTTTGCTTTATAGCGAAATTATACTGCACCAAAAAGATGAACATTCATCTTATAAACTTCCAATGGCTGGTTAACATCCCCTTGTGGCCACCACAGAAATCTAAGAAAGTCACGATGATAATGTTGAACTCGTAATTGATAGTACATTGCTTCAATGTCTGCCATTATTGCAATTCTTCCATGTCGGAATCTAAGTAAAACACCAAGAAGTGGGTTAGTCAGGTCAGGACCTTGGAGAACTTTGGAGTTAAGAGATTCACCTTTATATGAACATGAACAAATCAAAAACAGCACGAAGTTTGGCTTTCTGCTTGTGGTACACACCATGATGTGGTATATACCATACACGACCATCAGTCCTATGCAATTGCTCTTGTGGCACCTTTTTGGCATATTTCTTTGTCAGCACATCCTCCATGAATGCTTTGTACTCATTTGCATAAGCAGTATCCTTCTTGAATCTTTTAGCGAGGTTTAACATGCGCTGAGCTGCCATTTCATAATTGTTTGGCAAGGTTGCATCTGTATCACGAGCGGCAAGTGGTAGTGCCCTTTTTTGAGCTCTACTGAAGATGTTACTATGCTCATGAATGTTTTGTCTTCAACTGACATTTCTCTTTTCTCCTCATAATCCTTTTCTGGAAAGTCGTAATTGTACTGCCTAATAAGCAGGTTCTCAAGTTTCTCCATAGAGATGTGATTGACGGTCACTGACATTGATCCATTTTCATTCCTAGGTGAACAAGAATTGAGTGGACCATTAACCACCCATCCTAATACAGTCTTGACCGCATACGGTCCGTTTCCTTGGCTGTTCACTATTTGCCACGGTTCCATAGCTTTTGGAACATTAATTCCAAATCAGGATTTCAATGTCAGCACTGATTCTTTTCAATTTGACGATTTCCCTGAGACAATTTTTCAAGATCATGGTGGGTACACAGATTCTCTTTTGACACAGGAATCTTAGGTTGGGTATACACTTTAGGAAGATCTATGTATACATTTCCATTTAAACTGCCTACTTCTAGTCCTGTGAGCTCAAAACTCTTAACAGGTCTTTCCTGCCCCATTGTTCGCAGAAGTATTTCAGTTCTGCGTCCTCTGACATTCAGCTGATTCATAAGATTCTCTGTGCAGAACGTTGCTGAACTGCCTGGATCAAGAAAGGCATATGTTTTAATGTTCTTACTCCCTTTGGCAACTTTAATTTGAACAGGTACGACAGATATAATGCATATTCCCTACTGGCCTCTGTTACCTGATCCGCTGATACCAAGGCACTATTGACTGGCATTTATTTTATTTCTGTACAGGTTGGCGATGACTGCAGCCTCGAATTCTCATTGTCAATATGAAGCAATGTAGGATGCTTCCGCTGACATATTTGGCAAACCAATCTCTTGTTACAATCTTTGCTCATATGAGCTTTTTTCAAGCATCCAAAACAATGACCATTCCTTTTAAGGTATTCGACCTTTTTGGCCTGTGATTTTGATTTTAATGCTGTGCAGTCAGGTAGTGCATGTTTACCTTAGCAAAAACTGCATGAGGTCAAAACAGCAACATGGGTGTTAATTTTCGGGTTGCGCTTTCTTAAATTTGTCACTTTGATTGTCTGTTCATCTGCTCGTGTCACTGAAGTAACAAAGCTACTGCCCCTTCTTGGCATTCTCAAGGTGGTTGTTTTGGGTTTTGAAATAGTAGCTTTAACTGGATTAGGATCTCATATATCTCCAAAGACTGGATGAAGTAAAATATCAGTCTGAGTTTCCAGGAATTCTACAAGATGTCTAAATCCAATACGAGTATTCTTTCTTTGTAATAGCTCATAAGTTTTAGTTCGCCACCCTTCACGTAGCTTGAATGGGAGTTTACATACAACCAATTTCAGATTTGATGCTACGTTCAGTTCATCCATATATTCTAGATGTTGCATAACATTGCAACATTTCCTAAGGTACAGAGCATAGGTTTGATTTTCCATCATCAGCTTTAATAGCCATCCAGTTCAGCACCTTTTCCACATAGGCATTTGCAATTTTAATTTCATCACCAAAATGTTTCTTTAAGAGCTTCTGAGCCTAAGTATACTCTCTGTGAGGGTCCATGTGGAGACATATATGAACAAGATCCCTGGCTCAACCAGCAGTGAACTGTTCAAGAAAGTAAAGCCTGTCCTGACTACTGCTCGTCTTGTCCTAAATCAGTTATTTAAAAGCATGAATAAAAGACTGATAAGACAATGGATCTCCATCAAAAACAGGTACCTCTCTCTTAGGCAATAGAGAAAGATTTTGCTGTCTAATCATGAGATCGGTAATTTCCTTTTGCTTCTGAATCATTAAGCTTAAATTCTTTTGTGAATCATTACTGGTCTCTGATTCTAGGCTTGATGAACTTCTGGCATCTCGAGGGTTACTCTGCACATGTGTCAAAGACAAAGTCAAAGTCACCTTTATTTATATAGCGCTTTAAACAAAATACATTGCGTCAAAGCAACTGAACAACATTCATTAGGAAAACAGTGTCAATAATGCAAAAATGATAGTTAAAGGCAGTTCATCATTGGATGCAGTTATGTCATCTCTGTTCAGTTAAATAGTGTCTGTGCATTTATTTGCAATCAAGTCAACGATATCGCTGTAGATTAAGTGTCCCCGCAAGCCAGAGGTGACAGCGGCAAGGAACCGAAACTCCATCGGTGACAGAATGGAGAAAAAAACCTTGGGAGAAACCAGGCTCAGTTGGGGGGCCAGTTCTCCTCTGACCAGACGAAACCAGTAGTTCAATTCCAGGCTGCAGCAAAGTCAGATTGTGCAGAAGAATCATCTGTTTCCTGTGGTCTTGTCCTGGTGCTCCTCTGAGACAAGGTCTTTACAGGGGATCTGTATCTGGGGCTCTAGTTGTCCTGGTCTCCGCTGTCTTTCAGGGATGTAGAGGTCCTTTCTAGTTGCTGATCCAGCATCTGGTCTGGATACGTACTGGATCCGGGTGACTGCAGTGACCCTCTGATCTGGACACAGACTGGATCTGGTGGCCACCGTGACCTCGGAACAAGAGAGAAACAGACAAATATTAACGTAGATGCCATTCTTCTAATGATGTAGCAAGTACATAGGGTGTTATGGGAAGTGTTTCCGGTTCCGGTTTACCTAATTAATGCAGCCTAAAAATCCTTTAACGGATTTGGATAATAAAAGCATATTAGTATGTTATGTGTATGCCAGGTTAAAGAGATGGGTCTTTAATCTAGATTTAAACTGCAAGAGTGTGTCTGCCTCCCGAACAATGTTAGGTAGGTTATTCCAGAGTTTAGACGCCAAATAGGAAAAGGATCTGCCGCCCGCAGTTGATTTTGATATTCTAGGTATTATCAAATTGCCTGAGTTTTGAGAACGTAGCGGACGTAGAGGATTATAATGTAAAAGGAGCTCATTCAAATACTGAGGTGCTAAACCATTCAGGGCTTTATAAGTAATAAGCAATATTTTAATATTTAAATATGTGTAACTACCCTCTGAAGTGGGGTCTTAACTAATGTGGTCACAGGAGCGAATTCTAATGCAGAGGTTTCAGTGAATGTGGCTTCAACATCATCTTCCTTATTTTCCTCATAATATTCACTCATAAAATCACCTTGTGTTTCAGCATCATTTTTCAGCACTTTGATCTTTGCATCTGCCGCAGCTATTTTTGTTTGCAAATCCGCCATTTCAATTTTTTATTGTATAATGGCTTCTTCCATCTGTAAAGCTTGTATATCAGGCGAGTTCTTGCACGTGCCTCCAAAGAAGCCTTCTCAGCAACAGAAGAAGCTTTAGATGATGTTGACCTCTTAGACACACTAGACGCATTAGAAATGCTGTCCTTTGGTTCGAATGATGTGTGTATACTTTGCTCTTTTTTCCATATTGCCACTTCCTTAATAAAGTAATCAAAATTGAGCATTCTAGGCTCATACCAATCACCATGATCATCTTCCTTTTCTTCTCCTACTAAAAGTTCTTGCACTGCCTTTTGCACATTTTTGAAGTCACAGATAAAAAGTTTTCATGCAATCATCTACATGTTCAACATTTCCACCCTCAACCAAAAGAGCTTTAATTTCATTAATTTTCCTTGTGCACACTCCTAATTTGCCTCTTTGCAATGCAATGCATGATTTTAAAAGCTTTTCGGCCTCAGTGGCCATCTGAACATCCTCATCAGCCATTTTATGCACAATCAACTAGCCGTTTCTCCTAACGTTTTTAAAACTCTCATTATACACGTTTGACCATTGTTTTTCCTTGTTGTTCACGTTGGATACCTGTTTATGTACTTATGTTTACTCAAACAATTATCCGAGCTTGAATTCAATTACTAGTTGTTGTTTTTTTGTATTGCATCTTGTACTCATGGCTCATAAGTGCATTCATCAAATCGCATCCTTCCACTTCAGCGGTAAACAGCAAATCTTCCAAGTTTCGTGAGGAGACAATCCATCGTGCAGTCCTTTGAATTTCATTGATCTTTTGTGCGAGTTTCTTCGATAATTGTTAAGGCCAATTTTCCAAACGTTTATATTAGCCCCTTGAGGTTAGCGGTGGAGTCTTTCCCGATGCACATGTCCATAAAGCACGCAAAGAGTTGCGATTTCAACAACAAATCTCTTGGTTTATTAATCACATTTACTTTCCAAACAAGATTACAACAACAACAAAAAAACTTATAACAACTTAAAAACTGTACTATTTGCATGTGATAGAAGAAATTGTTGCTCTCCACCCTCTAACTCAGTTTTCCCAAACAATGCTGCTTCCCTATTATCACCTGCGTGTCCTAATGACACGTAAGGGAGGAGGAGAAAATCCATTCACATGACAAATTAGTCCAAAATATGAAAAAGTTTCCTTATATTTAAATCAAATTTTAAATCATATATTTAAATACAAAGTAAACTAGAAATAATCAAGAATTGAAATATGGCTCTTACACTGTGCTACCTAGCTCGTAGCTTATAAATTATCATTCTGTTTGTATTCTCAATGTCCATGAAGTAATATAAACAGAATTTTAAGGATATACTGAATTTTACATTTGCTGGATGAACCGGTGTTGAAGTATAAACTAATTAAATTTGGAATCAGTTCAATTAAAGCAATTCGAATCTTTAGATTTGATTCTTCTTTAAAAGAAAAGAGCTAAATTTTCCTTACAGAAATGCTGGAGAATAAAACCTAAAAATACATAATACAAAGACATTTTGTGTTGTATTTGTTCTATTTTATCCGGAAGAATAGATCAAGCCCCTCGCGGATGACTGCCACGGCAAACTGCTCCGCCATGCTCGATGGCATCACGGATTCACCAAAGCGACGAGGGATCTTCGGCAGTGTGTCCTTCCTTCCTCCTGGGTTTTGGCACCAGTGTAACAATATAAAGGAGGTGGGAACTGGCGAACATTCAAATAAAACTTTAATTACAAAATAAACACAAAACAGTGTGACAGCCCCTTGTGGACGACTGCCGCACACAAATAAAACCAACACAAAAAATAAAACCCATGCCTGGTACGCTCTCCTCCTTCACTGTCATAACTCCTCCTTTTTATTCTTCTGGAGCTCCTCCGTGGGACATGAGACCGGTGAGTGGTGCAGGTGTCGCTCATTTCCAATTACTCCACTGGCCATGACCCGCTCCCACAGCTCTTGGCCCTGCCCCACTCGTCACAGTTGTGCTACTGGGTACTTTTATTATGGTATGCCAGTGTGTGATTGAATGAAGCGAAACTCAAGTTGTTGTTTGACCTGCAGTAAAGCAATAATTGTCCGCATAGACAAAATAAGTCGCCTAAAGTGCATAAGAAAGAAGCAAGCGTGCTTCTTGTTTTCCTTTATTTAAAAAAAAAAGGCCTACATAGTTTGATTTGTTTGTGCATGTCCCACTTCAAATTTGTCTATGTATCGCCCATGTTTCAGACATTAACCTAGCAAATTAATGTTCTTTTGCCAGTTATAATCCAGTAAAACTAGTGAACTTTGGAACACAGCTCAGAGAAAGTGTCCGAACATTATGTTATGGGAGAATTGTGAAATCTTGATCAAGTAGAATTTTAGTTAAATCCATGTGTGTTTTTGTCTGTAGACTAAAACAAGTGCTGAGATCTGCCGATATCTCAATAACACATTTTATTCATTACAGTTAATCTGTAGATTAATTTACCTCACTCTAACGAACTGAGATGGTTCAGCGGTAAAAGATAAAAATCCAAATAGTGCTTTGTGGTTGTTAAGTGTGAGATGCGCTGTCATTTCATGGGAAGAATATAAGCTGTGTGTAACACATGCTAGCTTAGTTCAGTATACATTGCCATAGTTACAGCCGTAACCCGGAAGTTCTAAGAAACCTTTTCCGGAGTACTTTGAGCTATTTGTAAACAAAAAGCCTAGCATGAGCTAAGCTAACTGAAGCTAACGCCTTTGCATTGAAGCATATGCAAAGCTAATAGCCTTGAAGGCTAGCGGTTAGCATATTGCATTTTTGTGGGCTTAATGCGGTGTTTGAAGTGTTGAAGTCACTTTACATCTGTTACATCTGAACTTTAACCCTCTTGGAGTCGATTCCCGCGTATACGCGTTATGAGACATTTTCTCATGATAACCCCGAATATAACTTAAATTACACTTTCTGTTTTGATCGTACAGATAAGAGCAATACATCAATCGAATCTGTAAAGGGTCTACTTTTTTGTATACAGACTTAACAACAAAACTTTGTGCATTTATAATATAAAGATAACAAACATAAGTGTGCTGTCTGCAGCCTTTGTCTGCAGTGATCGTCATTTAGAAACATGTCATTAAAATGAACTGTTACTCAGTGAATATTCACCCTGATAGCACACATACATCTAGGAGACGTCTATTTTACATCTGCAAGATGTATTTTTTAGGCTGTTTGCTCATCTGCAATACATCTATTGGACGTCTCCTTTTAGATGTCAAATAGATGTCTATTAGATCTATTTAAGATGTTTATGATTAAGAATGTAGATAGCAGATGCTTTCCAGATCAATAGATCTTTAAAAGACATCTTGAAGACGTATGTGTGCTATCTGGATGAAAGATATATCTACAGAAAGCTTGACATGTCTACTTTTAATCTAAACAAGTGCTATCGAAAACAAAAATTCTGTGATAAAGTAATCCATATGAAAACAACGCGATGTCCAGTCTTTCACATCTCACTTCGTTATATCTAATGCGACCACGCCCACGCGCTGAACGTACTATTGAGATTATAATGTTTCACTGAAGTGCGCGGTTTGAATACACCCATACAACAGAAAACAAAGCAGCGAGACTGTTCTTCAAGTTTTTTTTATTTTACTGTTTGCTTCGCGATGAGAGGAATAAGAAATAATTCACCCCAAAAAGATGTGATGAGGATTACCTCAGGATTTGAGATTTGGATTTCCTCAGAAAAAAGAATGAAGCTCTTTATTCAGCAGAGATCATAAACATGAGTAAGTCTCTTTTTATTTATTCATATACTTGTATTAGGTTTCACATAATGTGTAAATATTTAACAAGTTAGACTTTTCCAAAATATAATTCCTGACTAAATGTATAATCAAGTGAAACATTATGACGTTTTAATAACAATATACACTATACCATACAAAAGCTTGATGTAAATAATATAAATGTAACTGTAACAAATGTAGCAAACAATGCTGTTCTTTCAATTTATCAAAAAAATCCTGAAAAAATATTCTCAGCTCTTTTCCACATTAATAATAATAATAATAATAACAATAAATGTTTTTTTGTTTTTGTAGAAAATCAGTGTGTGACTGGAGCAATGATGCTAAAAAGTCAGCTTTAATTGTTCCTAATAAACTGTTTAACTGTACTCGCAAGTGAATATTAAATTATTTTGTGGGATAATTAAATATATTCTAAATAAACTATAAATATAAAAATCTATACATTTATTTTGTCCTCACGTTCTTTTTTTTGTAACTCTTCCCTCTTAGTCACAAACCTGACTGAAAGGCTCATTATGCAGCTCATTATGCAGGCCTTTGTCTTCTCAGGTGTAAATCACAACATGATGCTGATAGTTCACACCCTCTCGCATAGACCCTATCTACACAAAAAGTGTCTTAGAAAATGTAAATCAATATATTGTTTTCTGTGAGTGAGTAAACAAGATGATTTTCACATAATTTAGAAAGAAAAAAATTAGGCTACAATATCAAGTTCTCAAAAGTCCCAGGGACCAATGTTCTGTATGTGTTTTATGGCCTTATTCAAGTAATTTACAATTTTTTGTTTTTCACTAACCACACATAAAAAAAATTCTCTCAAAAACACAATCATGTACATACATGCTAGGGTTGGCATGGTTCAACTTTTCACGGTTCGGTTTGTTTCATGGTTTTAGAATCACAGTTTCGGTACAGTTCGGTATGTGCTATGTTTATGGAAAAACTATACTTTCTAATAAAAAAAAAAAGAAGAAGAATATTCTATTCAACTAAAAGCAACAGCACAAATAAATACAACAGAGTAAAGATACAAACAATAAACAGTGATTTTAAGGGGGTTTTTTTTAGGTAGATCTAGCATAGGTTTTTAGGTACAGAAATTAAATAAAATAATCAAATGTAAAACAACATTGCATATTGGACTGTATAAATTAAAGATTATTCTTTATTAAAGTTACAAAAGCTTTTTAATCAAGAGCAGAAAACGTTGAAAAGAACGTTGACAGATGCAAACTTAATAAACGTTAGCTTGTTTACTCTTATCAGTTGAAACACTGCTGTTTTATTAATAATTGATGATGGTTCTCATCCTCATTACTTTAATGATACGTTGTGATTTATTCAGCTATGACTGCTCTTATAATTTTAATGGCATCAGCAGATATTATTAAGCTAAATAATTATGGTTTTGAAATTTTGATTTCATTTCATAATTAATTACAGATTTGGAATTGTTATTTAATTTCATAAATTAAGTTCAGTTCCTGCTTTCACATAGCAACAATATTTGCTGATAATTGAATCATAATTCCTCTTATAATATAATGAAAACAACATTAACATTAATCCTTGATCTGTCAATATTGCTCTGAAATTTTAATTTCTTCTGCAGTTCGGGTTTGGGCTACCCTGTTTCAAGATAATTATTGATTAATTTAATTTGAATTGCTCTTAGTAATTTGAAAGATAACAATAAAATTTTAAACAGGAAATACTTTTTCTAATTTGAAATTTGAATTTCATTTGCAATGAAGTTTTGGTTCTACCTGTAGGCCTTCTTCTACCTGTAGACGCGTGGTGCCGCGATACTGTTGTGATCAGCAAACACTGCTCACCCCTGGTGGAGTTTATGATTATTAAGTGCCGGCCGTTCTATCTGCCGAGGGTATATACTGCTATACTGCTCATTTCGGTGTACATTCCCCGTTCAACATTATCAGCAACAGGAACGACGCACTAAATGAATTGTACCAGCACATCACTGAGCAGCAGACAGCACACCCCGATGCTTTTCTCATCATAGCTGGGGATTTCACCATGCTGACTTAAAGAGTGTGTTTCCAAAAATACACCAACACATTAACTTTCCAACACGAGGTAATAACATTTTGGACTTTGTTTACACCACACAGAGAGGAGCTTACAAAGCCCTCCCCCTCCCCCACCTCGGAGCCTCAGACCACATCACTGTCATGCTAATGCCTGCATACAGACCACTCAATAAAGTCGCCAAACCAGTTCACAAACAGATTAAAGTGTGGCCACAAGGATCATCAGAGGTTCTTCAAGACTGCTTCATCACAACTGACTGGGACATGTTTAAGCAGGCTGCCACATTCAATAACACCACTGACCTCCAGGAGTACTCGGAGACTGTCACTGCCTACATCAACAAGTGTATTGATGATGTAACGGTCACAAAACCATCACTGTCCGGGCCAACCAGAAGCCGTGGATGACAGGGGAGGTCTACAGACTTCTGAAGACACGGAATGCTGCCTTCAGAGCTGGAGATGAGGTGGGCCTGAGAACAGCGAGGGCCAACCTGTCCCGCGGCATCAGAGAGGCTAAGAGACAACACTCCAGGAGGATAGCTCATCAATTCAGCAACAGCAGAGACACTAGGAACCTGTGGCAGGGGATACAGACCCTTACGGACTACAAGCCCCCACCACGGACCTGTGACAACAACATCTCTCTGCTAAATGAGCTGAACACCTTCTTCGCTCGCTTTGAGCAACAAAACAGCACCACTGCACAGAAGACTCCACCTCCTCCCGGCGACCAGGTGATGACGCTGACCCCAGACAGCGTGAGAAGATCCTTCAGCAGGATCAATGCACGCAAAGCTCCGGGTCCTGACAACATCCCTGGGTGTGTACTGAGAGACTGTGCAGCAGAACTCACTGATGTCTTCACAGACATTTTCAACATCTCACTGAGTCAGGCTGTTGTTCCCACATGTTTTAAAACTACCACCATCATCCCAGTTCAGAAGAAGCCATCTCCATCCTGCTTCAATGACTACCGTCCTGTTGCACTTACCCCCATCCTCATGAAGTGCTTTTAAAGGCCAGTCATGCACCACATCAAGTCTGTCCCATCCCCCCCCCCCCCCGGACCCCTTCCAATTTGCATATCGGTCCAACCGCTCGACCGATGATGCCATCTCCACTACCCTCCACTCAGCACTCACACATTTGGACTAAAAGGACTCATATGTCAGAATGCTGTTCATTGACTTCAGTTCAGCATTCAACACAATCATCCCTCAACAGCTCATTTACAAACTGATCCA
This sequence comes from Carassius carassius, assembly GCF_963082965.1. Taxonomy (NCBI): domain Eukaryota; kingdom Metazoa; phylum Chordata; class Actinopteri; order Cypriniformes; family Cyprinidae; genus Carassius; species Carassius carassius. The sequence continues at coordinate 19,293,210 of NC_081790.1, read as the reverse complement.
ACTGGGGCTCAACACTTCGCTGTGCAACTGGCTTTTGGACTTTCTGACTGGAAGACCTCAGGCAGTACGGGTCGGCAGCAACACATCCAGCACCATCACACTGAACACTGGGGCCCCCCAAGGATGTGTGCTGAGCCCCCTTCTCTTCACTCTGCTGACCCATGACTGCACTCCTTCACACAACTCCAACCTTTTTATTAAGTTTGCAGATGACACGACTGTGGTGGGTCTCATTAGCAACAAAGATGAGACAAACTACAGGAGCGAGGTGAGCCGCCTGGCCGGGTGGTGCAGTAACAACAATCTCTCTCTGAATGTGGAGAAGACGAAGGAGATTGTTGTAGACTTCAGAAGAGCACACACTCAGCACGTTCCTCTGACCATCAACGGTCTCTACTTCCGCCGCAAACTAAGGAGAGCCAGAGCCCCGCCCCCCACCATGTACACCTTCTACAGAGGCACCATCGAGAGCATCCTGTCGAGCTGCATCACTGTGTGGTATGGCGCCTGCAACGCGTCCTGCCGAAAGACTGCAAAGCATAGTGAGAGCAGCTGAGAAGATCATTGGTGTCTCTCTCCCCTCCCTCCAGGACATCTCTCCCCTCCCTCCAGGACATGGAACCTGTCTCACCCGCAAAGCCCTCTGCATCGCAGGTGATCCCACCCACCCATCACTCAGCTTCTTCAGCCTGCTGCCATCAGGGAGGAGACTGGGGAGTCTCCAGGCCAGGACCAGCAGACTGAAGGACAGCTTCATCCACCAGGCTGTCAGGAAGCTGAACTGACTCCCAAACTTGCCCCCCCTCCCCTCTTCTGCCCCAGGCACCACTGAAATATGCCCCCCCCCAGATCCCTCTCCCCACTAATATACGATGACATGCACCAGTCACTTTGTGCAGCATTGGTCTGCTCACTACCTCATTCTCCATGGAACTGACATCATTCCACTAACTCATCAGTCAGTTAAATAAAATAACTGCTCTTGAGCCCTTTTCCACTTTAATCAGACTTAATAAGCTTTTGTTTTTGCACTAAATAATATTTTATCTGCACTGTTGTTCACTTCATTGATTTGCACTCTATCTGCCTTTTGCCTTGCGCTGCTTTATTTAACTTTATTTTTAATTTTATTATATGTCTTTTTTAACATCCCCTTATTGTATAGTTGTATCTACATTTTATATTTTGATCTAGATTTTTAGGCTTTAATGTTAATGTTATCTGTGTGCACCGGGGGTCTGAGAGTAACGCAATTTCGATTCTCTGTATGTATGTACTGTACATGTAGAAGAATTGACAATAAAGCAGAGTTAAACTTGAACTTGAACTTCTTTTTCTCTGTCAGTTTTCCTCAATATTTAGGTTAGTGTTATACTGCTAACGCAGTGAAACCAACACCTAGGAGTATCGACACAACAGCGCCACGACCCTGTAATTTTTCCTAAAATTTGGAGCAAAAGTTCTCTTCTTCTTCTCTCTCTCTCATGTGTCTTCTTCTGATTTGACTACTGTTGCTGTTTTGGGTTTGTACCTGTGAGAATCTTAAAAGCAGAGAACTTTAGAAACATTTAACAAAATTTTGTGAAACTGGAACACTTAGTTTCCAAATTGTCTGACTCTCACCCTAACTTCTCTTCTCACCCTGGGATCCTACCCAGCAAAGGCTAAAGTAGGTCAACAAGAGAATCAATAGGCATCAGCCATATATTGAACACGCACCTAGAAATACTCTGATTGGTGTTTGGTTGTCAATCCTACCAGCTGAGAAACCAATACTGTCATTGCTAGTGTTTTTCTTCTGCCCCGGAGGAATTTTAATACCAATCACAGTCCTGGTATTTAGAAATCCCCATTTCCAAAGCCCTGTCTAGAAGCATCCTTCTAAATCAAATTTAACAAAAAATAAAAATAAAGAAGGAAGACAATTTAATTGTACTCATTCTGTAACCAAAAAAGGGCATTTTGTTTTTTCTTTATCTCTCATCTTACCATTGGCTCTAATCTTTCCTTACAAAAAACCTTTCTTTTAAAGGACAAGTGGAAGCAGCCAAATAGTATTCTGTTCCTTGTTCTGTTCGTTACTCTTCTTTTCTCCCTCTGTTCTCTAGCTGTGCTACATGTGTGTGCTTATTAATTTTCCCCACAGAGACTATAAGTTAGAAGCACACCCACCAGAGATTCACAGTCCCTGAGAACTACACTCACCTGCCCAATACACACTCAACATCAATCCACACATGACAGTGCACATTTACACCTCTGTTTTGCTTTGTTTTGTTTCTCCTCTTCAAGGTCTGTGTCAGTCTAGGTTCACCCTCAAAGCTGCAAAAACATGTCTCGCAGACCATGTTGGCCACTTGGAGGACCTCGAGACTTGGCCAATTGTCACAACAGACAGCCTCCTACCTAAAGGCTAGTGAAACACTAAATCATCAGACACAGGACCAGCTGGATGACAACATAACAAGCCGCAGGAAATGGAACAAGGCACAGAGGAGGAGACCATCCGGCTAAAAGAGACCGTAGTAGCTACTACACAAGAAATATAACAAGCCGCAGGAAATGGAACAAGGCACAGAGGAGGAGACCATCCGGCTAAAAGAGACCGTAGTAGCTACTACACAAGAAATGAAACAAGTCAAGGCAGACTACGCTGATCTCTCCAACAAGCTATAGTATGCGAAGCAGCTCCTGGAAAAGGCCAAGGCTGACTTCAGAGACAAGAAGAGCAGAATTAAAGCCATAGAAACTCACCTGAATGAGTCAAGAAATGAGATCAGTTGCCTAACACAACAGCTGGACTACATCAAAGAGGAGTCAGACAGCTACAGAGAGGAACTCAGACAGGCCTACGAGCTGCGTCCTGAACCTCCAAGGACACGACAGACACCAGTCTCATCCCTGCCAAGCACCCCTGTCCCCTGTTCCTGGACTGACACATGATCAAAAGGGGGAGGGGGCAGTGCTGAAACACCCGCCAGCTCCATCTGAAAAACTTAGTCACAACGAAGCTAAAAGAAACTGCTCCAGCCAGCCACAGATCATCACATGGCTTGGACCTCAAGGATCTCTACAAGTTCACCAGGAATATTGGCAAATTTAACCCAAATGCAAGATGTCGACTTTCATCTGGACAGATCAACTTTTCAACTTGGTGCACAAGGCCTACTGCAAACAGAAGATGGATTCAGAAAAGAGCATCAAAACCACTGCAGTTCTTGAGTCAGGGGCTGGCCAAAGAGGGTGCCCAACGTCAAGTTCATGCCAACCCAACACCCAAAGAGTGGAATGCATCCTCATCCAACAGAGAACGGCACTCCAATGCCGGTACATGACCTAAACAAAGGAACTTTGAGATGATGATGAAAGAGTTCTTCCAACGAAAGGAGAAGGACTGGAAGTGGTAAAAGAAAGAGAAACCAGATTCAGCCTGACTAGCAGCAGGACGAGAAGACAGTGACCACCTGACCCAACAAACCACAGAAAACAGCACTCCTTCACCTCACTCACAGAGAACCGTAACTACCCTAACTTCAAATGGAAAAGAAATCCTACCTGAAAACCCAGCAACAGAGTTAGTCCCTAACTCAACACCTGATGCTCCAGATCACAGCAGCGTCCAACAAACACCTGCTGACGAAACCTCAAGTCCCTGAAAGTGCTGCTCACCGTCACACCAACTGACCACTGCAGTCAATCTCAAGAACCTTCGATCTGGTCAAACAATTCAAGATGCATGTGCAATGATCAATGAGCAAGAAGCTACAATACCTGCCTACAGCAAGAGTGTCAGCATCCGCCTCAACATGTGACCTGGCCACACTCTCAACAGTAAGATATGTTTCTTCCAACCTTCCAGGACCTGCCTAAGACTAGGACTGACCTTAGAAGCCACAACTCTCATGTGTATGTGTATGTGTTGATCAACAACTCTACGGCCAAAGACATCAACATTCCCAAAGCCAGTCACCTGGGATGGCTCATCAACCAGGAGTTCCATGACTTGAGCTAACAGTACCTGTCATCGGTCCCATACCAGCCGAACTAATCTCAGATGAATGCGACAACACTGTAACATTCACAAAACCCCATGAAGTCTTTGCCATCACTTCTATTCTGCCAGGGTCCAAAGAAAGCATCTGTTGGTCAGAACAAACAGACGACACTCGCTGTATTTATTTATTTTTACTACAAATTCCATGGTTAAACCATGGTTAGTGCCATACCATAGGCTACATTAATTTTCCTAAGGGTTGTGTTTTTGTCTGCACTAGCTCCCCCTAAACCTATGATAAAATATGATTATTTGTCTGCTAAATTACTACTGTAACATTACAATAGATAATAATGATGTCGTTTATACAGTATTTTGAGTGAGTGTGAGCAATGTGATGCTGCTGCTTGACTAAGTAAACAAAGACAAAACTACAATAGCATATTTACAGATGAAACTGACCTGCACATGAAACCCTGAACAGAAGTGTCGCTTCTCTGCTTCAGCTGTGCGCTTCCACAGTCCACTCTATTCTCTCTCTTTCACATTGATTACTCTGAGTCTGATCCAAACCGTTCGGCAGAGGCCCGGAGAGTGCACAAGCCCAACCATTGCCAGTCACGACTAACCGATTCATGATTTATTAGAGATTTAATTATCGAATGGCGGATTCGGAAATAATCACTTTAGTACATTCGGCGTGCAATTATACAATAACAATATTAAAATAGAGGACAAAATCGTCTGCCAGGCCACCGGGAATTGTCCCGGTTCTCCCGATGGCCAGTCAGCGCCTGGTTTCCACAGACACGCAGAACATGCAGGATTCATAGATTGTCATTTTGCGGCTTAATATTTACAGACACTCCCATATCGTGTTTTGATTCAAGTGTACTGACCTACTTTTGATTTATTCATCCAAAATGTGGCATATTCCATCCGTGTTAGGCTGAATTCCATTTTTATGACTGGATTCTACAAACCAGACTGTGTTTTTCGCATCGCGGAGATTATGGGCCGTATGTTTTAGTGCAATTTGGGAAAGAAATAAGCTGTATGTGGATGTGTGTAAATATTAAATGTAATCCCATTTGTAATCATTAAAATTTTCATAAGTAACTATAATTTAATTACTCATTTTTTCTTAGTAACTGTAACTGATTACAGTTACATTTATTTTGTAATTAAATTACGTAATTGCATGTAACTAGTTACTCCCCAACACTGGTTACAGTAGGGTCATTTGTTGGTGAGCGAGAGAGAGAGCGAGAAAGAGAGCGAGAGAGAGAGATTCAAATGAACATTCAGACTTGTTTATTAAAATATAAAAGTCATTCATTTATACATGTATCAATATGCCATAGCCTAACATATGTCTTTGTTAAAGAGCATAATACAAATTTTTAGAATTCTAGTCTTTTAGAATAAAAGTAGTATTTTTCAATGTGTGACAAATCTCTGCCGTTTGTAAGTAAACAAACCGTGTGAAAATCCGGTAAAAATTCAGGAAGTTATGATAATTGTAGTTGGGGATACACCTTCCTCAGTAGAAATAAATGTGGGGGGGGGGGGGCACATTGGGGACCAATCCAAGAAGGCAGCCGCACTGATACATCAGCTCCAATAGGTAGTGTCAATCTATGAGGCGTCTACGTATCTTATGTCTATGCTGCCCACCACTAAAATAATCCTCTACAAAAGAAAACGTAAAATAAACTAATTAAACTAAGCAAGGTCCATTTAAGTTCACCGAAGCAATCAATAAACATTAAACTTACATTTGAGCAGGAAACATAAAGGTTTCTCAAACAGGATTAAGATGTAGATCACAGGCAACCATGAAGCAGCTTCAAACAAAACCTAGCGCTTACTCTACTACTTTCTGTTTTTATTCAATACAGTGTGAGCGTGTGTCCCCCTAAAGCCTGGTATGAACATAACTGTGACAGTAGGTGACAGTTACAAAGCCAGCTCACACTGTTTCTCCATCGGCACTTCCTTTGTCTTAACATTTATTTTTCAAAGAAAAAAAAAGAGAAGTTGAGTACTTCAGATTTATTCTACTCAAGTAAAAGTTCCACAATTGATACAATTATATACAAAAAAGTAGAAAAAAAATAAGTATATATATATATATATATATATATATAAAGTACTGTAACGAAAGTACGTATATAAGTATATACGTAAGTACTGTAACGAAATTACGTACTTTCCACATGTACTCTCAGGGAAATAATTTACGACCAGAGATGGTTTGCCCTCTAGGATGATGGCAACGTCACAGAAACAGCACTGAACCACAAAATAAAAGCTAAGGGCAAGTAAACAATTCTTCACTGAACATCTAGCAACCTGACTGTCATCTGTCTTGGTAAAAACAGCGTGTTGAGTAAGTGTTGGTTTATTAGACAAGCAAAAGGCCTGTATTATTGTTGCATTTTTTTATTTTTGATATGTAGTGATAAAACAGTTCAGGATTATGGTGTGTTGCACTATGGAAATATTCAGATGACAAGATTTGCATTTATGAACCATGTATACAGATTATACAGACATAATCATTCAACTGAAGGTGAAATGCCATTCAACTATTTATATTCTATTTATATCAAGTACTCATAAATATCTGAAACATGCTGTATGTATTTTCCTCGTAGTGGAATGCAGTAGTACCAAATGACGTTATTAATGACGTTGTCTGTTTGTTACTTTATACAAAAAATTTTGCAGGTTAGCCAATGGACAACCTGACTTTCATAAACAGCATTCTTCTCATGGAGGGACTAACAGTTATACCTCAATCTTCCTATCCTGTTTTCATCCTGCTTCTGCTATCTTATGTCTTTATTATGGTTTCCAACATTGGACTCATAATTCTGATCTCAACAGAGAAGAACCTACATCATCCTATGCACTTTCTGTTCTGTAACTTACCACTGAATGATATGATGGGGACCACTGTAATTTTACCACGCATAATGCATGACATTGTCAGAGAAACTTCAGAGCGATATATGACATATGCAGAGTGTGTTGTTCAAGCTTATTTTGTACATGTTTGTGCAGTAGCATGCCATTATGTGCTGATGATCATGGCCTTTGACAGATATGTGGCTATATGTAATCCACTGCGATACACAGCTATAATGACCAATAAAATGGTGGTTAAACTATCAGCATCAGCCTGGGGACTGTCATTATTCATGGTTTCAATTTTGTTAGGTCTCACTATACGCCTCTCTCGCTGCAGATCCAAAATTGAAAACCCTTTCTGTGACAATGCCTCACTGTTTAAACTGTCCTGTGAAAATGTGGTTGTTAATAATATCTTCGGAATATTGTATACTGTGATTGTTTTTACCTTTTCACTTGGGTCTGTATTTATAACATATGGCAAGATTGCTACTGTATGCATAACCAGCAAAAACAAATCACTGAACAGTAAAGCCATAAAAACTTGTAGCACTCACATAGCTGTTTATTTAATCATGCTTGTTTCTAGTGCTAGTTTTATTTTTCTTCATCGTTTTCCTGAATATTCTGAAAGCAGGAAACTAGCTAGTATGTTCAATATTGTACCACCAGGACTAAATCCTTTAGTATATGGTTTACAAACCAAAGAAATAAGACAGAAATTTGTAAATATTTGGTGTAGAAAAAAAGTGAATCCTTAATCAATTATTATTATATTTTGTTTTTTTATAATAAATCTATTTGCTAATATTTTACAATAAAAATAAGTAGTTAGTACTTGTATGGGAAACTGTTTATTTTAACTGAATATCAAAATCTTGACTTTTCATGTAGTTTTTTTTTATCATGTTAAGTCTTTTAATTCCCCTTCAGAGTATTTATAAAGTGGTGGTCTCTGATAATATTTGTTTAATTTCATGCTAAATAATATTATGTTAGAATGAAATAATAGCTTTGCTGCACCAACTAATCTACAGTATTGATAGATTTTAAATTTTTAGGGGAAGTCGTGGCCTAATGGTTAGAGAGTCGGACTCCCAATCGAAATGTTGTGGGTTCGAGTCCCGGGCCGGCAGGAATTGTGGGTGGGGGGAGTGCATGTACAGTTCTCTCTCCACCCTCAATACCACGACTTAGGTGCCCTTGAGCAAGACACCGAACCCCCAACTGCTCCCCGGGCGCCGCAGCATAAATGGCTGCCCACTGCTCCGGGTGTGTGCTCACAGTGTGTGTGTGTGTTCACTGCTCTGTGTGTGTGCACTTCGGATGGGTTAAATGCAGAGCACAAATTCTGAGTATGGGTCACCATACTTGGCTGAATGTCACTTCACTTCACTAAATTAGATTTTAAAAGTGAATTAAGTTAATTTATTTGTTTTATAGACTTTTAGACTTGTAAACCTTTTATTAAATATTTTCAATACATATAACCAGCACGGTACCAGTTGTAAGGACCATAGGGAAAGGTAAAGTACTGCATAGCTGTTTAATTTGGTAACACTTTATTTTGATAGTCCACTTTAGACATTCTACTAGCAGTAAGTAACTTTGCAACTACATGTCAACTAGCAGTTAGTAGAGTATTAGTAGACTGTCTGCTTAATATCTTCTAACCCTTTCTTTGTCAACTTATTGTCAACTTATACTAAGCCTAAACCTACCCCTAACACTAACCCTAAACCTACCCTAACAGTCTACTCTGAGAGTTAGTAGACATGTAGTTCCAAATTTCTGAGATTTAGTTGATATGTAGTTGACATGTAGTTACAAAGTTACTTAAAGTCAGTAGAATGTCTAAAGTGGACTATCGAAATAAAGTGTAACCTTTAATTTCCATGACATAACCTATAGGCATTTTACAGTTTTCGCTGTATAAATTCAATATATATTATTTTACAAAAGCGATTTGGTCAAGGACAGTGAGTGACACAAATGGCAACAGCAGCTATATTAGGCTGCTTTGGAAGAAAAGTTCACCCAAAAATTAAAGTTATGTTGTCGTTGTTCTTAACCTGTATGAGTTTATTTCTGCCGTTGAATTCAAATGTATATATTTGGAACAATACTGTAACCAAATAGTTTCTGTGCCCCCATGACTTCCATAGTATGAAGATAAAAATGAAAGAAAAAAAAGAATAAAACGTCGAGTCAACAGGGACCAGAAACTGTCTGGTGGTTACAAATATTCTTCAAAATATATGTTGAGGAGAACAAAGAAATTCATATAGGTTCAGAACATATTGAAACTGAGTAAATGATGAAAGTAGCCTATTTTTATTTTTGGGTGAACTATAACACTTTAAAATCTCATCATATAGGCCTAATGCCAGGATCTCATAATAGCTAAGTAGTGCACATGGTTTATCTTTAACTATTAAAGACAGAAATTACTGTGTTGACGAAGAGACAGGCATTTTGACACATAACTATGTGTATTCAAATGTTTAAACACAAGGCGTGAAAAAGAATTCTTAGTTTAGTCAGGCACTGTACGAGCAAGTGCACTCCACGCGCATCAGAAACCGTCTTAACTTGCACATTTGCCAAAATAAATTCTGCCCCACTGCTTAATGCCCCTAAACAGTTAAATTAGTTTTTAAACCACAATGCTTAAAATGCATTTAAATGAAAAGCTTACATCATGACACGCAAAATGAATTTCTCAACCTATAGGCAAATATGCTAGGCCTGTAGAGTATGTTCAAACATAAAGAGCAATATACATCTGTCAAGTTAATAACTGTCACTCACGTTTTTGAAGATTGAATGTAATGTTGAATGTTCTTGAATGTGCATGATACTAACCTAAATTTTTATAATTCATGACTGAAAACATTTTGTAACATGATATTGATGTACCATTTACATGGTAATGCAATGTCTGATTTTAAAATGGGTTTTAAAGGATGAATTTTGACATTTTAAGTTTTCAGTTGATATATAACTTCTGATGATTTCTAAAATGTGATGGAGAAAAAGGCAACGAAGAAGTCTTTTTTTTAAACAAAGGTCAAAACTCCTGTTATAATTTAGATTTTTGAGGGTGCACTCTTGTCATAAATTGATCCATTAATTTCCCTACATAATTTTTAACAGAAAACATTGGTAAAATATATATTTGGGAGTCTTAGACCTTTCCAACGATATATAGTTTGTCAAGATTAGATTAGATTTGATTGTAATATAGTGAAGTAAACCTAGGCGTCCCGTATTCGGGACAAGGTGACAGTTAAGGGGTTAATATTCATCAGCAACCATCATCACTCCATCACAGCCATTTTGCACTCATAAACTATGAGTTTGCATTTTGCAGCCATAAACTAACTGTGGATTTTAGAGATTAACTTGTGTTTTCCCCTCTTTCATCATTTTTTTCTCTCATTATTACTTTTATTCACTAATGTTACTATTAAATGTATTTATTTATTTATTGAATAGTTGACATTTTTACTTATCGAAGATGGTTCTTTGCATGACCATTTCTAGATTATACCAGAATGAAGTAAAGAGAGGTGAATGCAGACATTAAGCACAATGATCACCTGATCGCACAGTTTGTTCAAAAGTCAAATATACAACAAATGCATTTGATAGACAAACCAAATTCAAATGTGACATTATAATTTCTTAAGGTAATGCATGGAATTTAAGGAAAAACTCCACTAAATAATAGCACTAAAAAGTTAGGGGCACGGTGGCGCTTTGGTGATTGGCACTACCGATGTCCATCAATCCACACCCAACCACGGGCTTCACTCCCACCTAGCCCAATGGTTGATGCGGCCCTGGTTGTGACTTAACTCCTCCTAAATGAAGGCAAATAGAAACTCAGCTCCCAAGCTGGTGAGAGGACGCCTGACTACATCCTATGCTCAAGCATTGGTGTAGCATCAGGGCATGCAGGGTATGCAGGTGCATATGGGCCTGGGCAGTTTGGGGGCCCGCCAGCTGGAGGGAACTTTTAATTGAAACAAGGAAACGAATAGAGCCCTGCATGGGCCCAGTCCTTGTCAAGCAACTTATGCAAATTGTCGGCCCAAGACCGACTGGATACCGTGGCTTTTTTTCTCTCTCTTCCCCACATTTTATGTTTTTTTTTTTAAAGGAACAACCAAGCTGCAGCAGCAGACAGTGAGCATAGCAGTATGTTTGATCAATTTAGCCTTCTTAAACCAACACAAATTGCCTAAAATAAACAGACATAAAACACTTCATGCATTTCACAGTATTCATTTAAACATTTAACCTAGATAGATGAGTGCTGTTAGGCAATATCCAATCGTTTGTGTGGAGAGTGCGCGCTTTGCAGGACATGGAGGCATCAGCGTGATCACTTGCATTTATTTTTTTTATAACAGTGGAAACCGTTTCAGTTTACGCATGTAACCATGGTTCCCTGTGAAATATGGAAAGAGACGCTGCGTCCTCTGGAGGGTGCTAGGGAAACGCTGTCAGCGTAACCAGTGTCTGAAGCATGAATGAAAAAATGACAATGAACTTAACATTGGCAGGCGGCAAGCCTATGACGTAAGCAAATGAGCAACTGAGGGCATAAGAGGTCCCAAATAGAAAGAGCCTACTAGGGAGCTCTGGGGAGCGGAGGCTTCGGCAAGATGACTCTCTAAACGGAGTGGAAACCCACCATGCTCAACCCTGGTAGGGGAGCTCTTAAGAGTGGAGGTCTCAGCAATAATGACTCTCTAAAGCGAGAGGAGACCTGGCTACACTCAGTGCCAGAGGCAGCGAGGCTCAAAGAAAGAGCCTACAAACTAATATCACTGCCCATGACAGAACTCTGAAGTGCGAGGCTTCGGCAGGATGACTCTATTAAATGAGAGAAAGCCTAACACTCAACCCTATTAGAGAAAGCCTTAAAATTGGAGACCTCAGCATTACTCTCTAGAATGAGGAGACCTGACTACACTCAGTGCTAAAGACTGAGGCTCAAATAAAGAAAAGGAGCCTACCTACCAATAGTACTGTCCAAGCGGAGCTACGGAGAGTGGAGGCTTCAGCAGAATGACTCTCTTAAATGAGAGGAAACCTAACACACTCAATCCTAGTTTGAGCTCTTAAGAGTGAAGGCCTCAGCAAGATGACTCTCTAAAAGGAGAGAAGACCTAGGCACACTCAGCGTCAAAGGCAGTTAGTGAGGCTCAATATAGAAGCGCCTACACCCCTATTCCTGCCTAGGCGGAGCTCTGGGGAGCTGAGGCTTAAACAGTATGACTCTAAAATGAGAGGAAACCTAACAACGCTCAGCCCTGGCAGGGGAGCTCTTAAGAGCGGAGGTCTCAGCATAACCACTCTTTCAAGCGAGAGGAGACCTGGCTACACTCAGCATCAAAGGCAGTTAGTGAGGCTCAAAATAGAAGAGCCTACACTCCTATTACTGCCTAGGCGAACTCTGGGGAGTTGAGGCTTTAGCAGGACGACTCTCTAAAATGAGAGGAAATCTAACAACTCTCAGCCCTGGCAGGGGAGCTCTTAAGAGTGGAGGCCTCAGCATGATGACTCTCTAGAATGAGAGGAGAACTTACTACACTCAGCGCTAGAGACAGTTAGCGAGGCTCACAAAAAGGACCCTACATACCAAAAGTACTGCCTAATCAGAGCTCTGAAGAGCAGAGGCTTCAACAAGATGACTCTCTAAAACGAGAGGAAGCCCAACAACACTCAACCCTATTAGCCACAAGGAGAAGAAATCAACTCCTCAGAAGGGGAGAGAACTCGAGCACCCATAAGGAAGCACCCTGCTCATAATAACCCTCACTGCTGAGGGGAGTGATGCTTCAAAGTGTGGTCATAGAGATACACTGGTTGAGTGGAGCCCAAGGTACTGGGGGTCTAACCAACTCAGAGAAAGGGAATGGAGCTAATATGCATATTATGTGGGGATGCCACTCCTGTTTCTCCACTCGCTACACAGCAATCATTTAGCCCACCCTCTGCCCGGGTCCCGGATGTCCAACAGGCCGCCCCCGGTCAGGCAGACGGGTACCAAATACCTGTGAGTATCAAGGGGGGTACTTATCAGGTCTTGGTGGATTCATGATGTAACCAAATCTCGATCAATCAAAGCCTGATTCCACCTGAGACATTGGATACAAGCCGCTTGGTTAGGGTACAGTGTGTGCATGGGGATGTGGTGGAGTATCCCGTAGTGCCAGTCATTATCCAATTCCGGGGACAAAGACATTGTGTTGAGGTGGCAGTTAATACGCACCTCCGGAATCCGATAATTTCCGGGATGAATTGGCCAGCGTTTACTGAATTATTAGGTTGTTTGTGCACGGATACCTCTTGGGGGGGGAATGTACCGGAAGGGGGCATGCGAGTGCAGGTGGGAGAGACTGAACGGGGACCACTGAGTTTCTGGTTCAGGGGAACAGAGCGAAATCCAGAGACTCATCCACTCGGAGTGTGATGACTTTCCCTGGAGCAGTCCCAGGATGAGATGTTAAAACATGATTTCAAACAGGTCCGTACCATTAACAGTCAGCCTCTCCATCCTGACTACCTATCCGTATTTTGCTATTTTAAAAGATTGGTTGTATCGAGTGACCCAAGATGCTCAAACATAAGAAGATACAACCCAGTTGTCAGTTCCAAAGAGCCGCAGGGATATGCTTTAATCCAATGGTGGGGCACTTAGGACAGGCAACGACACTAAATCGCCTCATGACCAATTTTTTTTGGCTGGGCATTCATGAGAATGTGCGCAGGTGGTGCTTGTCTTGTCCTGAATGTCAGTTGGTTAACCCACCGGCCGCCCCAAAAGCGCGCCCCACTCCCCTTATATATCCCCTTCGAGAGAATTGCTATGGACCTCATCGGGCCATTAGAGCGGTCAGCAGGGGGACATTGTTTCGCATTAGTCATAGTGGATTATGCAACATGATATCCAGAAGCAGTGGCCCTCTGCAACATCTCTGCTAAGAGTGTTGTGGACGTGCTGTTTCGTTTAATCTCTCGAGTGAGGATTCCGAAATAAATTCTCATGGATCAAGGCATGATGATTATGTCACATACATTACGCAAATTTTACGAATTATTGGGCATTAAATTGATTTGGACCAGCGTCTGTCACCCACAGACCGACGGCCTGGTGGAACGTTTTAATTGCATGCTTAAATCCATGATTCGTAAATTTGTCCAAGAAGATGCCAAGAATTAGGATAAGTGGTTAGAATCCCTGTTGTTCACTGTGCGGTCCTGCAAGCCTCCACGGGGTTTTCCCACTTCAAGCTTCTCTGCGGACGTCAGCCCCATGGAGTATTAGACATCCTAAGAGAAACTTGGGAGGATGGACCATCTCAAAGTAAAAATGAAATTCTGTATGTACTGGACTTGAGAACAAAACTCCACACTTTGGGGCGGCTATCGATGGAGAATTTGTTACAAGCCCAGGACAGACAGAGCTGGCTGTATAACAGGGGAACCAAGTTATGCAAATTTGCACCAGAAGAGAAAGTGCTTGTATTACTCCCAACGTCAAGTTCTAAATTACTTGCAAAGCGGCAGGAACCGTTTGAGGTCACACGGCAAGTCAGGGAGCTCGATTATGAGGTAATATGGTCGGATGGGAGCGGAGCACGTCAGATTTACCAGATTTACCAATCTCCTGAAAAAATGGAATGAGGCAGAATCAGTGCTGTTGGCAACGGTGATTAGTGTTGAGGATGATCTTGGGCCAGAGGCAAATGTCATAAAAAACAAAACCCTTGCACTGGCACCAGTTGGTGATCACCTCTCGCCTTCCCAGCTCACTGATTTAGCTAAATTACAGGCAGAGGTTGCAGACGTGCTTTCGCCCCTACCTGGTCGTACTCACCTTATGGATGAACTCCTGACTGCGGGTGTCGCTGTTGGACAGTGTTTTCTCTACTTCCTGTTGGCCTTCTGTTGCTCGTCGTAGCTCCGTGTAGCTGTTTTTATTTTTTTTTCTCTAGAAAAAATAGATAGTCTTTATCGTGCTATCACTCTCTGTTTTTTAAAGTGATAAAATATAACTTAATTCACACCATATTTCTGATATTATCGATCAATCTATTTATATTAATTTTGATTGTTAACTTTTATTTTATATCCGTGAGTGCAGTACACCTGCAAAGCGTTAGCACTCATTAGGTTGTCATTAGCATTTTCATTTGAACCTATCGCTGTTTTCTTTTCTCCTCTCCTCTCTCTCGCTCCAGTTTTTTACAAGTTCATCAAACAACCGCAGTAAGAATATTTCATCAAGCACGGTAAATAATGGCTTCTCCTGCTATTGTTATTTGCACCTCTTGCCACATGTACAGTTTATCTATCTCTGTCGCAGATGAGGGATTCACATGTGATAAATGCAGGGAAATCCACCCCGAAGTCTGGAAAAGTTGGGACGTTTTTTAAATTTTAATAAAATGAAAACTAAAAGACTTTCAAATCACATGAGCCAATATTTTATTCACAATAGAACATAGATAACATAGCAAATGTTTAAACTGAGAAAGTTTACAATTTTATGCACAAAATGAGCTCATTTTAATTTTGATTTCTGCTACAGGTCTCAAAATAGTTGGGACGGGGCATGTTTACCATGGTGAAAGATCTGGACTGCAGGCAGGCCAGGTTAGCACCCGGACTCTTCTACGACGAAGCCATGGTGTTGTTATAGCTGCAGTATGTGGTTTTGCATTGTCCTGCTGAAATAAACAAGGCCTTCCCTGAAATAGACGTTGTTTGGAGGGAAGCATATGTTGCTCTAAAACCTTTATATACCTTTCAGCATTCACAGAGCCTTCCAAAACATGCAAGCTGCCCATACCGTATGCACTTATGCACCCCCATACCATCAGAGATGCTGGCTTTTGAACTGAACGCTGATAACATGCTGGAAGGTCTCCCTCCTCTTTAGCCCGGAGGACACGGCATCCGTGATTTCCAACAAGAATGTCAAATTTGGACTCGTCTGACCATAAAACACTATTCCACTTTGAAATAGTCCATTTTAAATGAGCCTTGGCCCACAGGACACGACGGCGCTTCTGGACAATGTTCACATATGGCTTCATTTTTGCATGGTAGAGCTTTAGTTGGCATCTGCTGATGGCACGGCGAATTGTGTTTACCGACAGTGGTTTCTGAAAGTATTCCTGGGCCCATTTAGTAATGTCATTGACACAATCATGCCAATGAGTGATGCAGTGTCGTCTGAGAGCCCGAAGACCACGGGCATCCAATAAAGGTCTCCGGCCTTGTCCCTTACGCACAGAGATTTCTCCAGTTTCTCTGAATCTTTTGATGATGTTATGCACTGTAGATGATGAGATTTGCAAAGCCTTTGCAATTTGACGTTGAGGAACATTGTTTTTAAAGTTTTCCACAATTTTTTTACGCAGTCTTTCACAGATTGGAGAGCCTCTGCCCATCTTTACTTCTGAGAGACTCTGCTTCTCTAAGACAAAGCTTTTATAGCTAATCATGTTACAGACCTGATACCAATTAACTTAATTAATCACTAGATGTGTTTCCAGCTGAATCTTTTCAAAACTGCTTGCTTTTTTAGCCATTTGTTGCCCCCGTGCCAACTTTTTTGAGACCTGTAGCAGGCATTTAATTTTAAATGAGCTAATTAAGTGGATAAAAGTGTAAAATTTCTCAGTTTAAACATTTGCTACGTTATCTATGTTCTATTGTGAATAAAATATTGGCTCATGTGATTTGAAATTCCTTTAGTTTTCATTTTATTAAAATTTAAAAACCGTCCCAACTTTTCCGGAATTCGGGTTGTAGTTAGGCTGACAGAGAAGATTTCAGAATTAGACACACATCCAAACTTTAATTGAGGATTTTAAGAATGTGAGGGCTCTAGATACGGCTTTGGATGCGTCAAGCTCAGGGATTCCTGTACATTGTTCGGTTCCGGCAACAGAACCCCTGCAGCAGGGCAACTGGGTGACAGTGAGGCAGCGTAGTCGTGGGTCAAAACACCGCTCTTCTGTTCCGATCAAAACATTAAACAGGTTCTCCCCACTCAGTGATGAACCCACTGAGAAACCTGATGAAAGTGCTCTAGTTATTGGTGATTCTATTGTACGGAACTTGAATATAGAGACACCAACCACCATAGTCAAATGTTTACCAGGAGCCAGAGCGCCTGACATCTTGGCAAATTTAAAAGTGCTGGCTAATGCTAAACGTAAATACAGTAAGATTGTTATTCATGCCGGCGCTAATGATGTTCGACTTCGCCAGTCGGAGATCACTAAAAATAACATTAAAGAGGTGTGTGAACTTGCAAGCACGATGTCAGACACTGTAATATGCTCTGGTCCCCTCCCTGCTTACTGTGGTGACGAGATGCATAGCAGATTGTCATCACTCAATGGCTGGATGTCTAAGTGGTGCCCACAGAATAACATAGGTTTCACAGACAATTGGATGAGCTTTTGGGGCAGACCTGACCTGTTGAAAAGAGATGGTCTTCATCCCTCCTGGGGTGGCGCCACTCTTCTCTCTAGAAATATGGCAAATAATCTTAGTGTTTATACTTGACTAACTGGGGCCCAGGTCAGGAAGCAGACAGACTGGCTAAACCGACCGTCTGCTAGCTGCCTCACGTCACAGAGGTCAGTTAATTCTCAGCACATAGAGACTTTTTCACCTAGATATCACACTATACAGACTGTGTCTGTTCCCCGAAGTAGAAAATACAAAAAACGTCCAAACCAAGTTAAGATTAACAATTTAATTGAGGTTCAACAAATAAAAAACAGATGCAATATGGATAAACAAATGATAAAGCTTGGCTTATTGAATATCAGATCCCTTTCTACGAAAACACTTTTTGGAAATAATATGATCACTGATCATAATATATGTAGATGTGCTGTGTTTGACAGAAACCTGGCTAAAACCTGATGATTACATTATTTTAAACGAGTCCACCCCCGAAGATTACTGTTATATACATGAGCCTCGTCTAAAAGGCAAAGGGGGAGGTGTTGCTTCAATTTATGACAACGTTTTCAGGATTTCTCAGAGGGCAGGTTTCAAGCATAACTCGTTTGAAGTAATGGTGCTTCATATAACATTATCCAGAGAAACAAACGTTAATGATAAATCCCCTTTTATGTTTTTTTTTTTGTTTGTACTGGCTACTGTATACAGGCCACCAGGGCACCATACAGAGTTTATTAAAGAGTTTGGTGATTTTACATCCGAGTTAGTTCTGGCTGCAGATAAAGTTTTAATAGTTGGTGATTTTAATATCCATGTTGATAATGAAAAAGATGCATTGGGATCAGCATTTATAGACATTCTGAACTCTATTGGGGTTAGACAACACGTTTCAGGACCTACTCATTGTCGAAATCATACTCTAGATTTAATACTCTCACATGGAATTGATTTTGATAGTGTTAAAATTATGCAGCCAAGTGATGATATCTCAGATCATTATTTAGTTTTGTGCAAACTTCATATAGCCAAAATTGTAAATTCTACTTCTTGTTACAATTATGGAAGAACCATCACTTCTACCACAAAAGACTGATTTTTAAGTTATCTTCCTGATGTATCCAAATTCCTTAGCATATCCAAAACCTTAGAACAACTTGATGATGTAACAGAAACTATGGACTCTCTCTTTTCTAGCACTTTAAATACAGTTGCTCCTTTACGCTTAAGGAAGGTTAAGGAAACCAGTCTGACACCATGGTATAATGAGCATACTCCACCCTAAAGAGAGCAGCCCGAAAAATGGAGCGCAGCTGGAGGAAAACAAAACTAGAGGTATTTCGTATTGCTTGGCGGGAAAGTAACCTATCCTACAGAAAAGCATTAAAAACTGCTAGATCCGATTAATTTTCTTCTCTTTTAGAAGAAAAAAAACATAACCCCAGGTATTTATTCAATACAGTGGCTTAACGAAAAATGAAGCCTCAACAAGTGTTGACATTTCCCAACACCACAGCAGTAATGACTTTATGAACTACTTTACTTCTAAAATCGATACTATTAGAGATAAAATTGCAACCATTCAGCCGTCAGCTACAGTTTCGCATCAGACAGTGCACTATAGAACCCCTGAGGAACAGTTCCACTCATTCTCTGCTATAGGAGAGGAAGAATTGTATAAACTTGTTAAATCATCTAAACCAACAACATGTATGTTAGACCCTATACCATCTAAGCTCCTTAAAGAGGTGCTTCCAGAAGTCATAGATCCTCTTCTGACTATTATTAATTCCTCATTGTCATTAGGATATGTCCCCAAAACCTTCAAACTGGCTTGTTATTAAGCCTCTCATCGAAAAACCACAACTTGTTCCCAAAGAACTAGTTAATTATAGACCAATCTCGAATCTCCCTTTTCATTCCAAGATAATAGAAAAGGTGGTATCCTTACAATTATATTCCTTCTTAGAGAAAAATGGTATATGTGAGGATTTCCAGTCAGGATTTAGACCGTATCATAGTACTGAGACTGCTCTCCTTAGAGTTACAAATGATCTGCTCTTATCATCTGATCGTGGGTGTATCTCTCTATTAGTTTTATTGGATCTTAGTGCTGCGTTTGACACAATTGACCACAACATTCTTTTGCGTAGACTTGAACACTTTGTTGGCATTAATGGAAGTGCATTAGCATGGTTTAAATCGTACTTATATGACCGCCATCAGTTCGTAGCAGTGAATGAAGATATATCATATCGATCACAAGTACAATATGGAGTACCTCAAGGCTCAGTACTAGGGCCGCTACTCTTCACGCTTTATATGTTACCCTTGGGAGATATCATCAGGAAACATGGTGTTAGCTTTCACTGTTATGCTGATGATACTCAGCTCTATATTACTTCGCGGCCCGGTGAAACACACCAATTTGAAAAACTAGTGGAATGCATAGTCGATATAAAAACTGGATGACAAGTAATTTCTTACTGCTAAATTCTGAAAAAAACAGAGGTGTTAATTATAGGACCTAAAAACTCTGCTTGTAATAACCTAGAACACTGTTTAAGACTTGATGGTTGCTCTGTCAATTCTTCGTCATCAGTTATTTTATTTATTTATTTATTTTTATTTATTTGATATGGACATAACAATAGCATTGGACAAACCAGATACATTGTTTTTCTAGTGTTATAGCAAAACTGCTAATTTGCAACACTTGTACATAGGAGTATACACATTTCACAAAACACAACACAATACAGTATACAAAACACAATGCAAAATAGTACACAGTACAATATTTAAGAGGGCAAACAATACACATCATCAATATATATTTCATACAGCATTATGAAGTCGTGGGAAGTCGTGGCCTAATAGTTAGAGAGTCGGACTCCCAATCGAAAGGTTGTGAGTTCGAGTCCCGGGCCGGCAGGAATTGTGGGTGGGGGGAGTGCATGTACAGTTCTCTCTCCACCTTCAATACCACGACTTAGGTGCCCTTGAGCAAGGCATCGAACCCCCAACTGCTCCCCGGGCACCGCAGCATAAATGGCTGCCCACTGCTCCGGGTGTGTGCTCACAGTGTGTGTGTGTGTTCACTGCTCTGTGTGTGTGCATTTCGGATGGGTTAAATGCAGAGCACAAATTCTGAGTATGGGTCACCATACTTGGCTGAATGTCACTTCACTTTCACTTTCATTACCATGTGTGCAGCTTTGACTTCACTTCAGCCATTGTTTCAGACCTCTGTTAAAGCTAATCATGTCTGTCTGCAATTTTAAGTTAGTGGGCAGAGAGTTCCATAGTCTCGATCCATTAAAAGAGAAACTAGACTGACCAAAAGATTTAGTAAATCTTGGAAGAACACAGTCTCCACTGACTGAGGCTCTGGTGGAGGGTCTAAGTGAGCCCTGACGCCTAATAATGAGAGCAGAAAACAGCGGCGACACATGACTGTTCAAACAAAAATGACTGTTAAAAACCAATTTCAGAGTACTAAAATGTATAAAGTTTTCAAAAGTAAAAAGATTATGTCTATGAATAATGTCACAGTGATGCGATCTCATAGGTTTTCTGGCAAATACCATGACTGCCTGCTTGTACACTGAAACAGCCGGCTTGAGTGTGGACGGGGAGGTTTATGACCAGGATGTGACGCAGTAAGACAGATGTGAGAAAATCATTGCATGCATGTATAACAGGGCGGCCTGATGAGACAGATCCCTCCTGATAAAACGTAAACAATTCAAGTTGGATTTGACCTTTTTACAAACATTTTTGACTTGACTTTGAAATTTAAGGTTGTTGTCAAGAACAGTTCCAAGATATTTGGTCTCTTTTACTTCTTGAATAATTTCATTGTTTATGCTTACTTCAAAGGTGCTATCAGAAGGTCTTGTTTTAATTGAGAAACAGACAGCAAAGGTTTTCTTCACGTTTAAGGTTAGGTGAGACGACTCAAACCAATTAGAGATGTCTACTAGGGCAAGTGTCAACTGCTGCGCTGCCAGAACTGGGGTTTTAGCAGATAGATAGATTACTGTATCATCTGCATACAGCTGGCAGTTGGCACATCACCCCATTAACCTTAACGCACTGTTGCCTTCCCTCCAAATATGATTGTAACCATGCTTAAGAACTGGGTGACATTTTGAAAAGCTGGAGTTTCTTAATTAGCACACTGTGATCCACAGTGTCAAAGGCCTTTTTTAGGTCTAGAAGTACAGCACCAACTACTTGCCCTTTGTCTAGAGGCCCTTTAATCTTCTCAAGCAAGTAACAATTAGCTGTTTCGGTGCTGTGTTTGCGCCTGAAACCAAACTGTTGAGGATGCAGCAGCAGATTTGACTCAAGATGTTCAATGAGTTGTGCTGCAATTACCTTCTCCAGGATTTTAGACGCAACAGGTAGAATTGCAATAGGCCTGTAATTGTTGGGCGTGTCCTTTTCCTCTGACTTGTGGATTGGTGTTATTACAGCGGGCTTCCAGCACTGTGGAAATGTACTTGACCGAATTGAAAGATTAACTAAATATGTAATTGGTTGTAGCAGACTGTCCTGATGTTTTTTATTCAAGATCATACTTAAGTTATGGATGTCTTTTGCTGCAGAGTTGTTCATATTTGTAATAATCTTTTTAACTTTATCAGAAGAGACTTCTTGGATTTTAAAAAGGCCTGTGTTAGCTAAATTAACATCTTCAACACGTCACCTTTTTTTAAAAAAATTTTGCTAGTTCATGAGTCTATAAAAAAATTATTAAAAACATTTGCCATTGACTCATTGTTATTAACAAGAGTGCCATCCACTTTGATGGAATCTATCATAACGTGCTTTGTCTTTGCAGGGTTGGTTAAATAGTTTATGTGTTGCCACCATTTATAACTACTTCCATTAGCCTCTTCTATCTTTTTAGTAAAATAGTCGGTTTTGGCTTTACACAGATTGCTTATGACTTGATTTCTAAGTGTGGTATAAATTAGATGATCTGTGCTGTTTCTAGTTTTCATAGACTTTTTACGTGCAATGTCACGTTTTTTCATAATGTGCCAAATATCTCCATTAAACCATGGGAGGGAATGTTTTTTTGGTTTACTTGTCCATGTTTTAGTAAACTTTTTTATCGTATTACTCAGTGTAGTGACAAAGATATTAGCACTTTGGTTCACATTAGACTCTTGCGTAACATTATCCCAGTTTATTTGGTTCAGTTCTTCTTCAAAATTATTTTGTTTTGCTTTTGGAATTCCTGTTTTCTGTATTTTTGTTTCTTGGTTATTATAAGTCAATCGCTTTTTACCCAGTTTCCTAACAAATTAAGGTCATGTTATGATCCGAAAGCACAGTAATGAGGTTATAGGTTTTTGTTATTCTTTCAGGCCTATTTGTAAGAATCAGATCAATCAGCGTTTTACTACTTCTAGTGACTCTGGTAGGTTTGTCTATAAGCTGTTTATATTTAAATTTATCTAATAAAACTTTTAATTTCATTTTACTACTTTTTTCCAGTCAGTTTATATTGAAGTCGCCCAATATTATGCTTTCAGAGCAATCCATATTTGAAAGAAGACTCTTAAATTCATTATAAAAGTTCACACTGTGTGAAGGTGGATTGTAAAGAACACATAAATTACATTTCATGGTTGTAGACAGAGTAATTCGTAGTGCAAGGCCCTCCAATTTTACATTAATTGCAACATCTTCACATTGAAATTGATCTCTGATGTATATTAACACCCCCCACCCCTTCCTTTTTCCCGATCTCTTCTAAAGCACTTGTAGCCTAGTATATTAATTAGATTTGTTGAAGTACATTGATTTAGCCAACTTTCAGAAACGCACAAGAAGTCCAAATTCTAGTCAGTTAATAGGTTATGTATTTGGTCTATTTTTGGTAAAATACTTCTAACGTTGAGGTGTCCACCTAGTATTCCTTTGGGTTTCGTTTGCGGATTCCATATGACTTGCGCATTATTTACAATCTGGAAAAACTTGAGCTGTCTCTGCTTCACTGTCGCGCAATTTGTAGTTTTGACCCTTGCGGGACACCGTCTTTGTGTACTTTCCGCATCTGTCATAGCAGCCTGGAACCTAGGAACCTATAGGAACCTAGGTGTGCTATTCGATCGCAATCTTTCCTTAGAAAGCCACGTTTCTAGCATTTGTAAAATTGCATTTTTCCATCTCAAATATATATCTAAATTACGGCCTATGCTCTCAATGTCAAATGCAGAAATGTTAATCCATGCATTTATGACCTCAAGGTTAGACTATTGTAATGCTTTATTGGGTGGTTGTTCTGCATGCTTAGTAAACAAACTACAGCTAGTCCAAAATGCAGCAGCAAGAGTTCTTACTAGAACCAGAAAGTATGACCATATTAGCCCGGTCCTGTCAACACTGCACTGGCTCCCTATCAAACATCATATAGATTTTAAAATATTGCTTATTACTTATAAAGCCCTGAATGGTTTAGCACCTCAGTATTTGAATGAGTTCCTTTTACATTATAATCCTCTATGTCCACTACGTTCTCAAAACTCAGGCAATTTGATAATACCTAGAATATCAAAATCAACTGCGGGCGGCAAATCCTTTTCCTATTTGGCCTCTAAACTCTGGAATAACCTACCTAACATTGTTCGGGAGGCAGACACACTCTTGCAGTTTAAATCTAGATTAAAGACCCATCTCTTTAACCTGGCTTACACATAACATACTAATATGCTTTTAATATCCAAATCCTAAAGGATTTTTAGGCTGCATTAATTAGGTAAACCGGAACCGAGAATACTTCCCATAACACCCTATGTACTTGCTACATCATTAGAAGAATGGCATCTACGCTAATATTTGTCTGTTTCTCTCTTATTCCGAGGTCACCATAGTCACCAGATCCAGTCTGTATCCAGATCAGAGGGTCACTGCAGTCACCCGGATCCAGTACGTATCCAGACCAGATGGTGGATCAGCACCTAGAAAGGACCTCTACTGCCCTGAAAGACAGCGGAGACCAGGACAACTAGAGCCCCAGATACAGATCCCCTGTAAAGACCACCAGGACAAGACCACAGGAAACAGATGATTCTTCTGCACAATCTGACTTTGCTGCAGCCTGGAATTGAACTACTGGTTTCGTCTGGTCAGAGGAGAACTGGCCCCCCAACTGAGCCTGGTTTCTCCCAAGGTTTTTTTCTCCATTCTGTCACCGATGGAGTTTCGGTTCCTTGCCGCTGTCGCCTCTGGCTTGCTTGGTTGGGGTCACTTCATCTACAGCGATATCGTTGACTTGATTGCAAATAAATGCACAGACACTATTTAACTGAACAGAGATGACATCACTGAATTCAATGATGAACTGCCTTTAACTATCATTTTGCATTATTGACACACTGTTTTCCTAATGAATGTTGTTCAGTTGCTTTGACGCAATGTATTTTGTTTAAAGCGCTATATAAATAAAGGTGACTTGACTTGACCTTATTCAGCATCATATTGAGACGGAGATGGACGTGGTAGTTCGCAGCCGGCCATATCGCTTGCCTGAACACAAGAAAAAAATTAGTTCAAGCTCAATTAGGCGTGATACTTGAAATGGGAGTAATAGAAGAATCCAACAGTAACTGGACGAGCCAGATAGTTCCAAAATCAGACGGCTCAGTACTTTTATGTGTGGATTATCGCAAGGTGAATGCTGTGTCGAAGTTCAACGCGTATCCAATGTCGCAGGTTGACGAATTGCTTGATTGGCTCGGTATGGCTCGATTTTGTTCAACACTGGACTTAACAAAGGGATATTGGCAGATCCCCTTGTCTCCATTGTCCAGAGAAAAGACAGCTTTCACAACGCCATTCAGATTGCACCAATTTGTTACCCTTCCGTTCAGGCTATTTGGGGCACTGTCCACCTTTTTTAGCGTCTCATGGATAAGATTCTGCACCCCATGCTGCATATGTGGCTGCATACTTAGATGATATCATTATATTTAGTAATGATTGGCAGCGGCATATGCAGCATCTGAGGGCCAACGGCCAACCCGAAGAAGTGTGCGATTGGGCGTGTGGAAGATATCTGGGCTTCCACTTGGGGCATGGACAGGTGCGTCCCCAAATTGACAAGACAGCAGCCATTGCGACCTGTCGGCTCCCCAAGACCAAAAAGGAGGTAAGGCAGTTCCTGGGGCTGGCGGGATATTACAGAAGATTTGTACCTAATTATTCGGACCTCACCAGCCCCTTGACGGATCTTACTAAAAATGAGGCACCAGATACGGTCCAGTGGATGGAGCTGTGTCAGCAGGCTTTTTCCCAAGTGAAAGCTGCTCTATGTGGTGGGCCGTTGTTAAACTCTCCTGATTTTTCTCTCCCTTTTGTGTTGCAGACAGATGCGACAGACAGGGGGCTGGGTGCAGTCCTGTCTCAGGAGATAGAGGGTGAGGAACGGCTGGTGCTGTACATTAGTCGCAAACTCTCTAAGAGAGAGACTAAGTACAGCACCATTGAGAAGAATTGCCTTGCCATCAGGTGGGCCCCTCTTACCCTCCACTATTAACTCCTGAAACGGGAATTCACCCTCTGTTCGGACCATGCTCCGCTGCAGTGGCTCTACCACATGAAGGATACCAATGCGCAGATCACTCATTGGTATCTAGCTCTACATCCTTTTAAGTTCAAGGTGATCCACAGGCCGGGTGTTCAGATGGCTGTGGCCGACTTTCTCTGAAATTTTCACAGAAATGGGGGGGGTGCAGGCTGGATGGCTCCCCAGCCTGAGTTGGGCGATTGGGGTATGTTGCTGGGGGGCGTGGTTTAGCAAAGTCTGCAGCGGGAGAGAGAGTCAGTAGACAAACGTTGAGTGAGTGGATTAAACACAAATAACCAACACCTGTGTCTTGTTTAAGTAATTGGTGTGGAGAGAGTATATAATGCCAGGAGAAACAGGAGTATGAGAGAGAGAAGGACTGCTGATGGATGAGCCATTCTAAAGAAGGAGAAACTTCAAGAAAGTGAAAGCTATTGAGATTGTGTTTATGTTGGTGTTGTTTGACACTGAAAGCAGTTAAAGAGTGAACTGTGTAAAATAAAGTACCATCAGCAGTCAAGCTGACACCCATCCTCTTCCTTTCCACTCACAAACTCGTTACAGGGAGCTCTTAAGAGTTGAGGTCTCAGTATAATGACACCCCAAAGTGACAGAAGACCTTGCTACAATCTGCGCCAGAGGCAGTTACCAAGGCTCAAGGAAAAAGCCTATGAACTCATATCACTGCCAAAGACGAAGCTCTGAAGAGCGGAGGCATCAGTAGGATGACTCTCACAAACGAGAGGAAGCCTAGCACTCAACCCTACTCAACACTCAGCACTCACAAAAAAGGAGCCTACATAACAATAGTACTGTCTAAGCGGAGCTATAAGGAGCGGAGGCTTCAGCAGGATAAATCTTAAACGAGAGGAAGCTTAACAACACCCAACCCTAGTTGTGGAGGTCTCAGCCTAATGACTATCTAAAACGAGAGGAGACCTGACTACACTCAATGCTAGACACAGTTAGTGAGGCTCACAATAGAGCCTACATATTAATAGTTCTGTCTAAGTGGAGCTCTAGGTAGCAGAGTACACTGCATAACGACTTAGAAGCTAGAGTACTAAGCTAGGAGTACTAACCAGTGTCGTAATCAGCACGATGAGGGGAGTACTCAAAAGCTCGACCTGAAGAGCTACTAATCAAGGAGGCCCACAAGAGCCTAACAACCTAGCAGCAACAGACCTCTGTTGAGAGAGCACTAGGAACTTTGATCTCAGCATATCTCAGATCTCAGGAG
Organism: Carassius carassius; assembly: GCF_963082965.1. Taxonomy (NCBI): domain Eukaryota; kingdom Metazoa; phylum Chordata; class Actinopteri; order Cypriniformes; family Cyprinidae; genus Carassius; species Carassius carassius. The sequence continues at coordinate 19,265,973 of NC_081790.1, read as the reverse complement.
CTACCAGGCTCAATAACAAGCTGATCAGGGAGGCTCACAGAGAGCATCACAACCTGAAAAAACTGTAAACAAAAATACTAGGAAGCAGAGTGCTTGGCATAGCAGACACCATGCTAACCTAAATACACGTACGAGGAGGGTGAGAAGGGATCAGAAGCCTTCTTCACAAATAATGCAGATAGCCCACATTAAACACAAAAAGGAATTCTGAAAGAAAAAACATTCCTCGTCAAATCGGCCTGATTAACTTCCTTGGCAGCCACAAGAGGTGCTGAATTCTCAAAGAGAATTAGGCATTCTCGATGCAATCACATCTTGTAGTATGGCTATCTCTCCTCCGAGAGCCATACAAACTCTGTACAAACACTTAGTTCCCTCAAGAATCAAGCAAGAACAGAAACCGTTGTGAATGCATTGCTTGTTCAACTCCCCCGAGAGGCAAACACACTCGTGCAAACACTGCAAAAAACTTGAGTACAGATCTCTGCTCTAGTAGTTACAAAAATGCAACAGTGAGCGCATTTCTTCTCTCTCATGAGTCAAGCACATATGTACTTTGAACACAAGGCTTGAAGTAAAAAAAAGAGGATGATGTATTCTACAGGTGCCCTTTTATGCCCACAGTTGCTCATTTGCTTATGTTGTAGGTTTCCGCCTGCCAATGTCAAGTTCATTGTTGTTTTTCCATTCATGCTTCAAACACCGGTCATGCTGACAGCATTCCCCTAGCGCCCTCCAGAGGACGCAGCGTGGAATTCCCTTTCAAAAGGAAATTAAAAATACACCGTCATTTTTGCTCATGAAGGTAATACATCATACATCAGTCTTGAAGATACAATAGTATCTTCATATTTACAGTAACAATTTATTCTGAAGCAATATTTTCACCAGTGTTCTGTCAGCTTTTACATAATCAAATCTGCATATTTTTATTTACTATTACAAAGGAGTATTTTTACAAATGCATAAATAATGTTTTGATATATTAAACATAAAACGTTGAAGAGCAATATTTGAAATTATTGAAATAATAAAAAGATACTTTAAATGTAAAACTGAAACCACCAGTAGGTGGCAGCAAGTCACTGTTAATAAGTGAGTCATTGCAATTGAACTGAATCATTTAAATCTTTGATTCATTCACAAAAGAAACACTGTTGTGTTGCTCAGAGATGCAAAATACTCCTGTGGCCACTGGTCTCTATTATAGATCAGTGGCTGTGGCTGTTTGGAATTATTTCTGTTGTGGAAATAGTGCTAACACAGGCAATATGGGTCTCATAATTAACTTCTAGTTTATTGAACTGTCGTAAAAAAAAAAAAAAAAAAAACATTTGTAATGATATATTTTAGAGAAAAAAAACGGACTCTTCATGTGAAATTGATTAACTATATGAGGTGGTATAAATATATATATATTTTCTGAATGTATTTTGATAGACTGAATTATGCAGTGAAAGAGCGCACTGTAAATGCGCACACACACTAGACTGCACTCTGTAGGTGTTTTAAATTTTTTTCTTGCATCGTGAGAATATTCAGCAAAATAGCTCACTTGTCATTGTATGTTACTTAAAGGCGCAATATGTAATTTTTCTGCTTTGAAAATAGCAGATATCACTATATCTATGTTATATATATTTTTTAGTTGTGTACTTACATTATCCCGAAAGTTTCCACGAACTTTCAAATCCAGAGAAAATTATAGTCTAATTAGAAGACACGGCACGTTTTTCTTTATTTCCGTTTTGTCGCCCGTCTATGGCGTCATATAAACTTTGACCCCTCTAGTTTATCTAACATCCTGCGGAACCCGGCGGATCCGCCAAATACAAAGGTGAACAGAAGCAAAGACATGACGAAGAAGAAAAAGTAGTAGCTAGTCTTGATCGAGACTATTATATTTTATATTTATATTGTTTATATTCGTATTTATACTTCAATCAATAACAGTTATGGATCATGATTATGCTTTGCCTGCACGTTCTGTGAAGCGCAAACGTACGGGTGAAATAAATGACCTGAGAAGGTTTTGGGACAAGAGAACAAACAAGACACGGGTAAATATTGGAGTTGCATTTCCAAGATAGAGAGAGCTTCGTGACAAGCTGAAACTACAGAGAGATGCTTGCATTCTAATAAACAGGTATGCATCCATTCAGCTAACTATATCTATCCTTATATTTTGTGAAACGATGATGTCTTGTGTACAGAGCCGATCAGCCCTATACGCTCACTACGCAAGCTGCGTAGGGCCCCGCAAATTACTCAAGGCCCCGCCTCCTCCTCGTGTCATAGCGCGTCACGTCACCGTCAATTAATGTTTACAACATCCATGACAAAATGAAGCGAAACTATCCTCTGGTCACGAAAAGAGGAAAAAAAAACCCATGAAAGTGAACTGCGGGAACAACAATCAGGTAAACTTGTCTTCTCTCCTCTCTAAGTTTGAGGTCAGCAAAGTAAAGTTTATACTTGGGTTTATGTGCATTTCTGTTGTGTTTTTTCGGTCTTCCTAACCTAGCTGGGCAGGCAGGCAGTGCATCTCTTGCATCACTTTGTGCCTGACAAAAGTGAGAGTAAAATACAATTATTTATTACGTTTGTTTTTGATAAACGACAAAGTGCAACGGTGTTTGTTTACTGCAGCTCGGAAAAGATAACCGCGTCGCGTGTTATCATGCGTTCATATGCGCATGCACGAAATGAAATGCGCATTTTTCAAGCAGAAATATATGTGGAGACCAGACAGACTGTGCAATATATGGGCGAGAATGATTTCACTCCTCATCAAAAGTGCACATTATACATACATACTTTTAAAACAAGACACTGATTATCTAGTCTCAGTCAATGTGTAGTTAAAAACTCTACACTGCACTGCACTAATTATGCAAGATGGAAAGCAATGTATTGATAATTTGACAGTGATTGACTTGATTTATAGGCTATATTGAATTTAAAATGTTGATTAGCTGGACATTTTTTTACTATTTGCAATGTGAATTCTTGATTATTTTTACTAATAGTTAGTCAATAATAGCTAATACTAATAATATTAATACTAATAGCTAATAGTAATACTTAGTTTCATTTTTATCTACCAATGTCTATTTTTGATATCAGGAATTACATGTTAACTTGTACAAAAGTTCATTCTTGATATCAATGATGTCATCACTCACAGGGATTATTGATATCTGCATAACTAGTTCACTAGTTAAATATTACAAGAGCCAAGCCATAGTATAAATAGTATTTTATATTTGAAAATGTATAAAAGAAAATTGGGAGCCAGTTTGAATGGGTCTGATGCAGCTTATAAAACGAGTTATCTATAATTTGCAGGTGCTATGCTTAAGTTTGTCAGTAGAGGAGATACTGGACCATCAGCCAGTACAAGCACAGACTCAGTTGATACACATCCAGCCTCAGCCAGTACTAGCACAGACCCAGAACAGCCAGCTTCAGCAAATACAGTACAGCCGTCTTCAGAAAGTACGAACACAGTGACAGACCCAGGTGAAGTACAGGCAGCCTCAGTCAGTACTAGCACAACCAGAGGTGTACAGCCAGCAGCAGATACAAGCAGCTCAGACCCAAATAGAACAGTTGCCGCTCCACCAAATGACCCAGCAGATTGGCCCTCCGTCTTAACAGACTTTATGAGGACTGAGTTTTATCTCTCCTGTTTCTGTAAGATTATGTAATTTATAATAAATGACTTTATATATTTTGAGTATTTTATTATTATATAGTTATTATTATCCTCAACAACCACAACAATAGTAATATTAATTATATAAATTTATATATATATAAATATATATATAGATATAGATATATATATATATATATAGATATAGATATATAGTTATATAGATATAGATATATGATTTTTCCAATTTAGTTTTCTTATTTATGTTTACGTTAATATTCACTTACTTAATAATATTCACTTGTTATCTTAATATTCTATAGGAAATACTCTATTCAATAAATATTGTTTGTTTGAACCTCATTCTGTTCTATATTGTTGTTCTATATTGTCGACTGTTTTGTTTAAAGGAGGGAGGATTGTATTGGGATCACTGAAGTGTCAGGTGTGACTGTGTGGCAATGGCAAATGGTTTACATAGCTCACGGCGTCACGGGTCACACAGGCAGTCTGCAAGCTCTAACCTATTAACATGGGAGCCGAATTAAAAACTGACACGCCACGCAGCTGAGACGCTTGCGCCACGCATCCAGTGTGTCGCCGGCCTCAGTTAAAATTAGTGAGGAATGTGGGGAGCGACAGAGCGCGTGTTCCAATGAACAACAACTCCCATGAGCCTACGCTCTTTCCCGACATCATCAAAGTACGTCTTATGTTATTATTTTGATTGATGACCCCTGGTGGCCAAAAATTCCATACTGTGCGTTTAACTATATAATGTTAGGAATAACTAAACATTTACAATTTTTACCTCTGTGTTTCTTCTGAATATCTTTTTATGTGTGTTACGCTAATTTGTTTTTATGTCCCTCACAGAGAGACAAACAGTGAGCCTCAACAGCGTGACCTTGATACCAGAAATACATCCATTATCAGTCACCATTTACACTGAATGTGGGCTAATAAAATTAGAAGAATCATTCTCGTGGTTCCATACTTCGCTTCGTTATTATTTAATTATTTATTTTTGTCACTTATGTTTTTATCATGCTATTTGTCTGAAGTAAAAACAAAAACATGTCAAACTAGCTAGAAGACTGATCAGCTGTTGTTCGATCTATGATATTATTATTATTATTGATAACATTAAGAAGGACGTTCGGCCTGTATTCTGCTTCTGCGATTCTCTCTGGTGATGCAGTAACTACCACAGGGGAGAAAAAAAACTTTGGTCTGTCCAATGATTGTAAAAATGAAAATAAGATGGAATTAACAACGAAACCATTTGTTTGTCATATAATTATCCTTTAGTTAATCTTATCGTCATCATTTACCGGTAGCATGTTACCTCTTTTCCTCCTCTTCTTGCTTTTTTCCACTTCTGGCTGCCAGAATGATAAGTCCTCTTCGTGTTTAAATTAGCAAATGCATGAGTAGTGCTGTGCCAGTTTGAAAACGGCTGCCGACGCATCATGAGTTAAAAGCAAGCACATCCACCATGATGCGAGAGGGGTCCCCCTAAGGAGAATTCAGATATATTGCTCCATGTTATAATAATAATGACATTTCTGATTGTTCAAATTGTCAGCTGTCGGGGGCCCCCTTAAAAGTGGGGCCCCAGACAATTGCCTACCTTGCCTGCCCTATTGCTACGCCTCTGCATCCAATGAGGAGATGGCGAGTCAGGTTCGCCAAATACATTTTTGCAACATTAACTCAGAAAACATTAGTTTATTAACAAATTCATTAAAATATATCCCTTCACTATTTTTTACTTTTTTGTTTGTTTGTTTGCTTTTTTGGCTGCTGTGCAAAAATTGTGTTTGCATTCAGTAGCCTATACAGTACAGACCAAAAGTTTGGACACACCTTCTCATTCAAAGAGTTTTCTTTATTTTCATGACTATGAAAATTGTAGAGTCACACTGAAGGCATCAAGGGCTATTTGACCAAGAAGGAGAGTGATGGGGTGCTGCGCCAGATGACCTGGCCTCCACAGTCACCGGACCTGAACCTAATAGAGATGGTTTAGGGGTGAGCTGGACCGCAGAGTGAAGGCAAAAGGGCCAACAAGTGCTAAGCATCTCTCGGGGAACTCCTTCAAGACTGTTGGAAGACCATTTCAGGTGACTACCTCTTGAAGCTCATCAAGAGAATGCCAAGAGTGTGCAAAGCAGTAATCAAAGCAAAAGGTGGCTACTTTGAAGAACCTAGAATATGACATATTTTCAGTTGTTTCACACTTTTTTGTTATGTATATAATTCCATATATAATTCCACATGTGTTAATTCATAGTTTTGATGCCTTCAGTGTGAATCTACAATTTTCGTAGTCATGAAAATAAAGAAAATTCTTTGAATGAGAAGGTGTGTCCAAACTTTTGGTCTGTACTGTACATCAGCATTTTTGTTCCATGTTGAAAAAAATAAAAAATAAATAAAATGAGCTAAACATCATAAAATTTTAAGAATAAAGTAAAAATTACGATAGTAAAATCATGTTATGTTGCGTACAGTTAATGTGAAAATTCCACCTTTAGGCCCACTCCTCTGTGGAATCTGTCATGCTTTTGAATTTTTTTTTAAACTCTGATTGATCGATTTATGAGACATTAATTTGTATTAAATTTTTCGCATTTTTTTCAACATGCATTCAAATATTCATGTTTATTTCATACTGCAAATATTAAAGAGGAAAATATCACTTATTCATATGCAGCTTGAACTGAGGCAAATTATCTCATACATTAAAAGGCGTAAAAATAAGTTTATTGTTTGATGTTTAAAGACTTTTAGTTTTGTAGTAACAAAGCATAAAGCTGCGATAATTGAGTGGCTTGCGTGCTACAAATAATGAATGCACTTGAAAACTTTGAACATAATTTCCACGCATTGGCCTAAATAAAACAGCTTGTGAATAGTCATGATTCACGTTATTTACTTCAGAAAAATCAACAATAGTGCCAAAATTAAGTTATCTGAGTTGGAGCCCATAACATTTGGGGGGGCACAAATATTTTGCAAATGGGTCTGGGGCTGAATCATTATGCCACTGTGATCAAGCTATTGAGGAGGCTCACGGAGAGCCTAACAACTTGACAGTGCTATTTAGGCAGAGCTCTTGAGAGCAGAGGCCTCTAGAGCAAGGGTCTCAAACTCGCGGGGATGATATTTTGTGGCCCCCCCACTTGACATCGAAGTTTAGTGTTAGTGCGGCCCACAAGTTATTTTGAAACGCTCATTTTTGCTGAGTCGTTGTGTATGCCGCGCTCGCCACACTTTTGTTTTGTTTTATTTTATCACTTATGGGCTACCATAGATCTCATGACAGCTTTCGGTGGCGTTTGTTGTCAACGGTTGTCAAGCCATCCACAAAGTACTTGGACATTCTGGCTCTTTTTCATGAGCCGGTTCGTTTGACTCAGCTCGCTGAAAAGACCCGGCTCTTTTAGCTCACAAGTGGCTCTTTAAAAAATAAATGTTTTAACTATGACTTTGACTATGACAGGTGTGAAAACAATGTCTCACAATATTTTTTAAAAATGCATTGATTTTTTTATGAAAAAAGAATACTATTAAACATTTGCATTTAAATTACAACTTTTTAATGTATAGAAACAACATTCAAAACAAATACAATCTGAATCTGAACAACATAATAGAACCTATATTAAATAAAAATAAATTAAACTGATCCCTCTTTTTCTCTCTTTTGTTATAACCAGCATGCATGTTATGAATGTCACTAGTTATGTATAATAACTAGCACACACACACACACAAAATGCTGACCTTTTTTGAGATTTTATGAGATATTTGCATTCAGAAATTACACTTTGTGTGAGTTGGCTCGCTCATGCAGTATAACTGGTTGATGCAGTGGGATTGACAGGAACAGAATGTGAGGCTGATCAGACAGTCAAAACTAATGTGTGCGCCTTTAGGCCTATATAATTCTTTTACTATTTGTCTTTAAATTAGTATATTATTTTAAATAAAATTAAAATTATTATTTCATTATTACATGACTTTTTTTTTCTTAAAGAGTCGACTCACATATGCGAGCCAGCTCGCAACGTTCACCTACCAGCCAGTTCATTCGCAAACGACCCTTCACTTGTTGAAACGTGTGTGACACCAAGTGAATGGAAAATATATGCTATCAACCAGTTCCAGTAATGTCGCTCTCCAAACGTGCTGTGAAGAGAATGGTTGGTGAAGAGCACAGGCAATTTTTTAGAAAAAGTGGGAGATGGAATATTTTTTTGTTGAGCACAGGGGCACCCCTATGTGTTGCATATGTAGCCTACAGAGAAAGCACTGGCAGTGTATAAGGAATATAACATCAGACGTAATCAATGACATCAATGAGCTCATTGACCTGCAGTGCAATTCTGAACTCAAAGTCAAGTTCAGGGAGGTGAGTGGAAACACAGACAAGCTTGGACAGTTTTTGAGAGAATTGCCACCCACCTTCCCTGAGCTCTTAAGGATGTTCAAGCAGACCATGTGCATTTTTGGTAGCACCTATCTATGTGAAAAGTTCTTCTCTGCCATGAACTTCAATAAGTCAAAGTACAAGTCCAGACTTACTGATAAGCATCTTCAAGCCATACTGAGGGTTTCAACTGTTTCCTCCCTCAAGCCAAATGTGTCTCAGCTGTGTGAGAGGAAGCGCTGCCAGGTCTCTGGCAGCAAGGAGTAGCCAAGAGAAGCCTATGTTCCGAAGAACCGTTCATGTTCATGAAAAAAACGTTCAGAAAGGAATGTTCAAATTCAGAGGAACAGTTCATATTTGGAAGAAACGTTAAAGGGCTAGTTAATCGAAAAATCTAAATTATGTCATTAATAACTCACCCTCATGTCATTCCAAACCCGTGAGACCGTTTATCTTCAGAACACAGTTTAAGATATTTTAGATTTAGTCCAAGAGCTCTCAGTCCCACCATTGAAACTGTGTGCACGGTATACTGTCCGTTCGTTCATTATCTGGCTCAGCTCAGTGTACATCATCAGTTCTGTCTTCACAGCAGTTCAGTCAGTGTACTGTTTGAATAAATGAATTACTCCAGGATATAGGTTTGTTTTAACTCAGAGGGAGTGTCAGCCACATTAAAAAAGTTAACAGCTTAAGTCATTTGTGGATTATTGCGTATTGGAGATGCTAACCATTTAAAACGATTCAGTTCGGTGAACTGATTCAAAAAGATCCGGTTACATCGAATGATTCGTTCGCGAACCGGATATTAACATAAAATGTCATAATGTAAGTTCATAAATTTTATATGTATAAATAATATAATAATTTCGTAATTCAAAATAAAATATGAATGAATCCATCTCTGATAATCCCGGGTTGCTATGGTCACGCAGGTTTGTTTACGCATTACTCGTGGCTACGAGAAAAATATGTCATTACCACAACATAAGAAGTCGTGGCCACGAGAAATTGATGTTTTTCCCTCAACATAGCATCTCGAGGCCAAGACATAAGGATGTCGTTACCTCGACAAAATGATCTCGTGGCTACGACATAATATGATGTTCCCACAAGTTAATATGACGTTCCCACAAGTTATGTCGTGGCCACGACAAAACTTAGTAAACCGAACAAGTCACCTTACGGGCATCGTACTAATCTAATTTAATTTATACAAATACATTGTCAGGAACCTGTCAAGCTAATCACCCACACCTGTTCCTTATCAATGACCTCATCAACAAGGCACTATAAAACACTCACCTCAGCCCCAGTTCACGGTCAAGGCTCCAACAGGAACAGACCATATGCTGTTGTCTTCCAACCCTCCGATGCACTGTGAATATCAAGATGTTAAGTATACTCACCTTTGAAACACTAACCTGTGTCATTTTTCTACTGCGCCCAGGACTCCTGAGCATTCTCCTGAGATCCAACGATCCCTCTAGTCTCCTGTGTTTCCCTTGAGTCGGCTCGATAGCTTCCGCGTCTGAAAGGGAAGGAAAAGAGTATTAGCAATCTGTGACTGTGTGACATTGACATTTCTGCAATGGAAGTACTCACCTGCCTTTAACCCCGCACCCAGTGATCTGCACTTAGCCCGCACCTGAAACCAAACTATTCACCTTGCACTTGACTCTGTAAATAAACACTGTGCTTTGATTTCACTTACATCTGCCTCTTGTGAATATCCTGACAGAAGGCTTGACACAAACTGCTTTAAATTCAGCACAACCCAAAGACAGCGCTTCCGCAAACATCGCTTCCATGCTGGTGTACATCGCATCTCTTGACCAGCGTCCTTCTTCGGCCGGGAGCAGGACTGCAATAGATTCCTATCGCAATGCTTGCTCATCCTGGAACAACATGCACATCAATACCCTACAGTAAGATCAAAAATCTCATTTATTATCATGCAATTATCCGGGGCTGCGTTGAGATGGGCCGAAGCGTTGTGGTTTCAGGAGACTACATTCACCTCGTCCTTACAGAATTTCATTCGCCATTTTAGAGAAGTGTTTGGGGAACCTATAGATAATGACTCCAACAGCAACCAACAAATGTGTCAAGAGCCTCCGGTCCCGTCCACAGATCTTCGCCTGATAGATCCCCAGTCAGGCCCAGGATGGGCTCCCGATCCCCAGCCAGGCCCCGGATGGGCTCCCGATCCCCAGCCAGGCCCCGGATGGGCTCCGGATCCCCAGTCAGGCCCAGGAGGGGCTCCGGATCCCCAGTCAGGCCCAGGAGAGGCTCCCGATCTCCCGTCAGGCCCAGAAGAGGCTCCCGATCTCGCGTCAGGCCCCAAATAGGCTTCCCTTCCACCAGCTCAGGATTGTGCAGAGACCTTGCTGCACTTCGGCCCTCCAGACCCATGTCTCTACTTTGTAGGGCTGGGTACCGAACTTCGATGCCTTTATGGTATCGAACGAAAAACTTCGATACTATGAGTATCGAAAAATTATTTATCTTTCGGTGCCAAATTTCGGTTCCAAAAGCCAAGCGGCCGTTTGTTTTTTTTTTGTTTGTTTTTTTGCCAAGCGGTTGTGTCTATGTGAGCTTGAAGCATACGTGCATGTAAGGACCTAAATTTGCCGTGATTGGCTGTCCACCACCACGTGACGGGGAGGATTTCTGAAGATACTCGCAGTCACACAACACAAGTGTAGTTGTTTTTTCTCAAAACGTTTCCGTTTTACAATGCCAAAGAGGTCTAAAGTGTGGCTACACTTTATAAAAGTGGATGCCGAGTCAGCAAAGTGCAACACCTATGGGCACCCCTATGTGTTGCATATGTAGCCTACAGAGAAAGCACTGGCAGTGTATAAGGAATATAACATCAGACGTAATCAATGACATCAATGAGCTCATTGACCTGCAGTGCAATTCTGAACTCAAAGTCAAGTTCAGGGAGGTGAGTGGAAACACAGACAAGCTTGGACAGTTTTTGAGAGAATTGCCACCCACCTTCCCTGAGCTCTTAAGGATGTTCAAGCAGACCATGTGCATTTTTGGTAGCACCTATCTATGTGAAAAGTTCTTCTCCGCCATGAACTTCAATAAGTCAAAGTACAAGTCCAGACTTACTGATAAGCATCTTCAAGCCATACTGAGGGTTTCAACTGTTTCCTCCCTCAAACCAAATGTGTCTCAGCTGTGTGAGAGGAAGCGCTGCCAGGTCTCTGGCAGCAAGGAGTAGCCAAGAGAAGCCTATGTTCCGAGGAACCGTTCATGTTCATGAAAAAAATGTTCAGAAAGGAATGTTCAAATTCAGAGGAACAGTTCATATTTGGAAGAAACGTTAAAGGGCTAGTTAATCGAAAAATCTAAATTATGTCATTAATAACTCACCCTCATGTCATTCCAAACCTGTGAGACCGTTTATCTTCGGATCACAGTTTAAGATATTTTAGATTTAGTCCAAGAGCTCTCAGTCCCACCATTGAAACTGTGTGCACGGTATACTGTCCGTTCGTTCATTATCTGGCTCAGCTCAGTGTACATCATCAGTTCTGTCTTCACAGCAGTTCAGTCAGTGTACTGTTTGTATAAATGAATTACTCCAGGATATAGGTTTGTTTTAACTCAGAGGGAGTGTCAGCCACATTAAAAAAGTTAACAGCTTAAGTCATTTGTGGATTATTGCGTATTGGAGATGCTAACCATTTAAAACGATTCAGTTCGGTGAACTGATTCAAAAAGATCCGGTTACATCGAATGATTCGTTCACGAACCGGATATCACAAACTGCTGTGTTTTGAACTCTCTCACAACAGACACGGAAGAGAAGACAATGATGAATAAAGTCATAGTTTTTGCTATTTTTGGACCAAAATTTATTTTCAATGCTTCAAAAAATTCTAACTGACCCTCTGATGTCACATGGACTACTTTGATTATGTTTTTCTTACCTTTCTGGACATGGACAGTATGTAAATAATAGCGTACTGTAAATACTCGACATTAACATAAAATGTCATAATGTAAGTTCATAAATTTTATATGTATAAATAATATAATAATTTCGTAATTCAAAATAAAATATGAATGAATCCATCTCTGATAATCCCGGGTTGCTATGGTCACGCAGGTTTGTTTACGCATTACTCGTGGCTACGAGAAAAATATGTCATTCCCACAACATAAGAAGCCGTGGCCACGAGAAATTGATGTTGTTCCCTCAATGTCAATGTCAATGTCAATGTCAATGTCACCTTTATTTATATAGCGCTTTAAACAAAATACATTGCGTCAAAGCAACTGAACAACATTCATTAGGAAAACAGTGTCAATAATGCAAAAATGATAGTTAAAGGCAGTTCATCATTGGATTCAGTTATGTCATCTCTGTTCAGTTAAATAGTGTCTGTGCATTTATTTGCAATCAAGTCAACGATATCGCTGTAGATGAAGTTTCCCCAACTAAGCAAGCCAGAGGTGACAGCGGCAAGGAACCGAAACTCCATCGGTGACAGAATGGAGAAAAAAACCTTGGGAGAAACCAGGCTCAGTTGGGGGGCCAGTTCTCCTCTGACCAGACGAAACCAGTAGTTCAATTCCAGGCTGCAGCAAAGTCAGATTGTGCAGAAGAATCATCTGTTTCCTGTGGTCTTGTCCTGGTGCTCCTCTGAGACAAGGTCTTTACAGGGGATCTGTATCTGGGGCTCTAGTTGTCCTGGTCTCCGCTGTCTTTCAGGGATGTAGAGGTCCTTTCTAGGTGCTGATCCACCATCTGGTCTGGATACGTACTGGATCCGGGTGACTGCAGTGACCCTCTGATCTGGACACAGACTGGATCTGGTGGCCACGGTGACCTCGGAACAAGAGAGAAACAGACAAATATTAGCGTAGATGCCATTCTTCTAATGATGTAGCAAGTACATAGGTTGTTATGGGAAGTGTTTCCGGTTCCGGTTTACCTAATTAATTCAGCCTAAAAATCCTTTAACGGATTTGGATAATAAAAGCATATTAGTATGTTATGTGTATGCCAGGTTAAAGAGATGGGTCTTTAATCTAGATTTAAACTGCAAGAGTGTGTCTGCCTCCCGAACAATGTTAGGTAGGTTATTCCAGAGTTTGGGCGCCAAATAGGAAAAGGATCTGCCGCCTGCAGTTGATTCAACTCAACATAGCATCTCGAGGCCAAGACATAAGGATGTCGTTACCTCGACAAAATGATCTCGTGGCTACGACATAATATGATGTTCCCACAAGTTAATATGACGTTCCCACAAGTTATTTCGTGGCCACGACAAAACTTAGTAAACCGAACAAGTCACCTTACAGGCATCGTACTAATCTAATTTAATTTATACAAATACATTGTCAGGAACCTGTCAAGCTAATCACCCACACCTGTTCCTTATCAATGACCTCATCAACAAGGCACTATAAAACACTCACCTCAGCCCCAGTTCACGGTCAAGGCTCCAACAGGAACAGACCATATGCTGTTGTCTTCCAACCCTCCGATGCACCGTGAATATCAAGATGTTAAGTATACTCACCTTTGAAACACTAACCTGTGTCATTTTTCTACTGCGCCCAGGACTCCTGAGCATTCTCCTGAGATCCAACGATCCCTCTAGTCTCCTGTGTTTCCCTTGAGTCGGCTCGATAGCTTCCGCGTCTGAAAGGGAAGGAAAAGAGTATTAGCAATCTGTGACTGTGTGACATTGACATTTCTGCAATGGAAGTACTCACCTGCCTTTAACCCCGCACCCAGTGATCTGCACTTAGCCCGCACCTGAAACCAAACTATTCACCTTGCACTTGACTCTGTAAATAAACACTGTGCTTTGATTTCACTTACATCTGCCTCTTGTGAATATCCTGACAGAAGGCTTGACACAAACTGCTTTAAATTCAGCACAACCCAAAGACAGCGCTTCCGCAAACATCGCTTCCATGCTGGTGTACATCGCATCTCTTGACCAGCGTCCTTCTTCGGCCGGGAGGAGGACTGCAATAGATTCCTATCGCAATGCTTGCTCATCCTGGAACAACATGCACATCAATACCCTACAGTAAGATCAAAAATCTCATTTATTATCATGCAATTATCCGGGGCTGCGTTGAGATGGGCCGAAGCGTTGTGGTTTCAGGAGACTACATTCACCTCGTCCTTACAGAATTTCATTCGCCATTTTAGAGAAGTGTTTGGGGAACCTATAGATAATGACTCCAACAGCAACCAACAAATGTGTCAAGAGCCTCCGGTCCCGTCCACAGATCTTCGCCTGATAGATCCCCAGTCAGGCCCAGGATGGGCTCCCGATCCCCAGCCAGGCCCCGGATGGGCTCCGGATCCCCAGTCAGGCCCAGGAGGGGCTCCGGATCCCCAGTCAGGCCCAGGAGAGGCTCCCGATCTCCCGTCAGGCCCAGAAGAGGCTCCCGATCTCGCGTCAGGCCCCAAATAGGCTTCCCTTCCACCAGCTCAGGATTGTGCAGAGACCTTGCTGCACTTCGGCCCTCCAGACCCATGTCTCTACTTTGTAGGGCTGGGTACCGAACTTCGATGCCTTTATGGTATCGAACGAAAAACTTCGATACTATGAGTATCGAAAAATTATTTATCTTTCGGTGCCAAATTTCGGTTCCAAAAGCCAAGCGGCCGTTTGTTTTTTGAAGATACTCGCAGTCACACAACACAAGTGTAGTTGTTTTTTCTCAAAACGTTTCCGTTTTACAATGCCAAAGAGGTCTAAAGTGTGGCTACACTTTATAAAAGTGGATGCCGAGTCAGCAAAGTGCAACATATGCGATAAGAGTATTGCAACCAAAGCCGGCAATACCACCAATTTAATGAAGCATTTGTTTGGATGAGTGTTTTGCCCTCCCTCCCTATTTAGTTTGGTCTACTCCATTGCGTATCTTGAAACACGCCCCCTTTCACGTCGTCTAAAAAACCGAGAGAGAGAGACAGATTTATCCGGTACAGCGAATTTCTCTAAGTAGCAGGCCACTGTATACGTTCACTTAAAACATAACCGACTGTGTTTACGAGAATACTTGCAGAGACAATTATTTTGATATAATTGTGTGTGTATGTGTTCATTCAGAAGTTACGATACGCGAAAGATGAATTCATTCTCTGTACGTGTATTGTTTGAAATGCTACTCATAGCGCGTGCTTTGAATGATTGAGCGCAAGCTCCGAACGCGCGCTAATTGTTTAAAACGCTTGAATCAGCAATATTTAGAAACAATTGCAAACTATCAGCTACGATCCGTTTCACCCCTTCAAGCGAGTGAACAATGCGAATTAAGTTAGGAGTTTTAGATCACTATTCACGATAGCCCATCGGACTGGAAAACACAATAGCCCCGGGACGTGGGGCTTACAATTTTGTGAGCCCTGCACCTCAGATCTATCCTGTCTAACCAAAACACTGGTTTTCACACTGGTTTCGTTAAACAAAATAAATTATTATTTTAAAAGATTGACTCAAAAGTGTTACGTAAGACAGAAACAGGATGTAAATGCAAAGCGTAGTTTATTATAATACAGCACAAAGATCAGAAATGACGAAGTAGCACAGCAGCACAGGCGGGCGGACACAAGGCAGAGTGGAATGGTGACGCAGGGACTACGGTGGACAACGGATGGTGGTGCTCAGTCCAGTGATGATCCCTCAAATGAATCCCGGTGCGTGAATAATCCTTGTGACGGTGCTCGGTGATCCAGTGCTGAGTGAAGATCCAGGGAAGAACGACGACAACACGGGGACTCCAGCAGAAGACTACAGACACGGGAACAGGTACAGGAACACACCAGGGAGAACAACGATCTGACAACATGAAACACAGGTTACTGAACTTATAAAGGGAACAAACAATTGAAACCAGCTGGCGCTGCTGATCATCGCTGATCAGTGACCACGCCAACAGACACACACACACACAACAGCACGCTAGACGAGAGAGAGAGAGTGAATGAATGAACCGTGACAAAAAGAATCATCGGTTCACTAATCGGATCATGAACTTGTATTACCGAGCCAAAGATTATCTATTATTGAACATCTCGAATGAATAAAGATTCAAGTTCATCTGTAAA
This sequence comes from Carassius carassius, assembly GCF_963082965.1. Classification (NCBI taxonomy): domain Eukaryota; kingdom Metazoa; phylum Chordata; class Actinopteri; order Cypriniformes; family Cyprinidae; genus Carassius; species Carassius carassius. The sequence continues at coordinate 19,249,776 of NC_081790.1, read as the reverse complement.
GCACATAAAGCTATCGTTTGAGTTTATAAACTTCTATTTCATGCATGATTCGTATGGATCTGCTAACTGAATGCAAAGTGTAAGTTCTAGAAGAATGTTTGTGTCTTGATGAGCATGTATCGCTCACTAGGAGTCGCTAAATGAACAGCTGCTGTTCTTTTTTTTTTTACGGAGGATCAGTTGCCCTATTGGTTAAAATCGCCAAACTGTTTACTTAAGGTGAGACACTGCAGGCAAAAACACTGTTTTTTCAAGCACCTGTCAATTTTGAGATTTTGGGCTTTTTGGTTTTTCATAAAGTGCTTTTTCAAACTAGTGGAAGGAAAACATCCAAAAGACACTGTTAAGTGTTTCTTTTATAGCACTTTATCTGTTTGTGTCAATAGATTTCAATTACAATACATATTTTTAAAGGCCGTTTTCTCAAAATGAGTTTTTTCTTCAACACTGAGCCATAAATCTCCACTTCAGTAGCACTTACACACACCAAACTTGACATTTTTATTCCTGTCTATATTCTGAAGGTTTTTACAGAGGGATTTGTTCATATATATTTTCCTTGATTATATACAACATTTTATTCCCCCCAAAATTGTGAAAATATATTGTTTTCTGGCTGTTCAAAGTATTTTCTGAATTATGGAATGACAAAAAAAGATAACCAGAATTCCCTCTGTAAAAACATTTGACTCTAATATGTCAAAAAAATTAAACAAAAAATTTGAAACTGACTTCATCTAGTGTTCAGATTTTTGTACTAGACATTTATGCAAATTAGCACATATTTCATTAAATAATGCCTCATTTGCATATTTAAACATAACATTTTTGAAAACTTGTAATACAAAAAATGTTTGCAATAATCAATGTAATCAATCAACTGGGTAAGTAAGGTGATAACTATTAGTTATTTTTTTGCCCTATTCACCTGCAGTGTCTCGCCTTAAATATTAAATTAAGAAATGATTTTCAAAACAGGGGCGTTTGCGTTATGATGTGGTGGGCTGCTGTGGGCAAGAAAGTCCAGGGCAACTTTTTGGTCCCAGTCCGCTCCTGAATGGCGCACCCCTATCCAAAAAGCACAACCAGTTGTATTAATAATGTTATCCTGAGTGTGAAGTGTTACCAGAATTTGTTTTAATTAAGGTGAAATATAAAGGTTTTGTGTTTAATGTATTTGTGTTGATGTTGAAATGGATTTTAAAACATATGGTATCGAAAAAAAGTATCGTTAGGAACCAGTTTCGAAATTGAGGTATCGAAATTGGCACCGGATCGAAAGATTTTGAACACGCCGGCTCTGGATCCATTTGGCTCCACCGAGGCCCGTCTGTCCAAGGACTCCTCCGGGCTCCCTCATCCATCCAGACAAACCTTGCCCGTCGTCGCTCAGCTTCCGCCATGGACTTCCGGGTCTCCGGCTTCGCCTCGACCCTCCACCCCTTTGGCTTCACCTGGCTCCTTCCTTCCTCCGGTTTCCCTGTCATCCTCGCTCGCCCCATTGTCGTCCTAGTCAGCCGAATCCACGGCTCCACCTCAGGCACACGAGCCAGCCACTCCGCCTTAGGCTTCCAGGCCGGCGACGTCGACCTGGTCCGTCGAGCACTCCACTCCGCTGGTTCCGCCATGCACCCTGGTTCCGCCTCCGTGGATCGGCCTCGGGGTGTCGCCAAATCCTCCTGTCAAAGCTCCCCCCTGGTTCCTCCCACTGTCGGCTCCACCATGGTGCTGGCCTCAAGATTCTCCAGGCTCCACGTCCTCGCGACAGACCCCCACGAGGTTGGAGGGAGAGATCAGCTGGCGTGGACCCTGGAGGGAGGGGGGAGTGTCAGGAACCTGTCAAGCTAATCACCTACACCTGTTCCTTATCAACGACCTCATCGTCAAGGCACTATAAAACACTTACCTCAGCCCCAGTTCACGGTCAAGCCTCCAACAGGAACAGGTCTGTTGTCTTTTGACCCTCCAATGCACCGCAAATATCAAGACGTAAAGTATACTCACCTTTGAAACACTAACCTGTGTCATTGTTCTACTGCCCCTAGGACTCCTGAGCATTCTACTGCTACCTGAGATCCAACGATCCCTCTAGTCTCCTGTGTTTCCCCCCAAAATGGCTCGATAGCTTCCGCGTCTGAAAGAAAAAGAGTATTAGCAATCTGTGACTGTGTGGCATTGACATTTCTGCAACAGAAGTACTCCCCTGCCTTCAACCCCACACCCAGTTATCTGCACTTAGCCCACACCTGAAACCCCAACTATTCAGCTTGCACTTGACTAAATAAATAAACACTGTGCTTTGAATTCACTTACCTCTGCCTCTTGTGAATATCCTGACATATGTTTGCTTGAAAGAATAAACATAGTTGATGTATTTTAGTTGTTATAATATTTTTTTTTTATTATTGAAAGAAGACCATGTTCTTGTTTCTTTATAAGCTAATAAATACGGACATTATGTCACAACAGTTAAATATGTGTCTGCATTGGATGTTCAAACCTTAATATCATTCATATTAATGGTTTAACTAGATATTAATATGAATGCTTCATTAATGAACTACAGTTTAACTAAACTGGTTAAATTTTAGTTGACTAAATCAACTGTATATTTAGTCAAATAAAATCTTCTGGTGTTCATCTGAATAAAACTGAAATGAAAACTAGTCAATACAGATGACTATTATATGACTGAAACTAAATGTCACGATGTAGAGCATACATTGTAAAATAAATGCATTGCAAAAATTTTATTTTGTTTCTTAATATATTAGTCAGTTTAAAATAAAAAGTCATCTGGCAGGCTGGTAATATTGGCTACTTAACAAACATATATAGTAGATACAAGTTAATAAGGACAATTTCAAAATGCAGAAGTGCATATAGTACAACCTAGGCTTAAGTATTAAGGTAATTTGCATTATCAAGATTAAATAAAAAATGAATTGTTGGATGTTTAAAACTTCAAATAGGAGTGTGTCATTGATTAAGTCCATGTCATCTAAAACACTGTTAAAACGTACATAAAATAAATAACAGTTTATTCTTATTTGTATTTATTATTATTATTATTATTATTTTATTTATTTTTTGATGGGGCTAGGGGTGGGGGGGGTGTCTCTAGTGATAACTGCCAGCAATAACATTGTTCCAGGTAGGTGAAACCTTTGGGATTATTATAGCATCACAGCAGCACCTTTGAACCATGTATTTAAGGAGAGGGCAAGTAAATTATTCTTCAGAAAAGTATGTTATACTTTTTGATTAGTTAAGGTTTATATTACCTTGAACATACCTATTTTGTCCACGACAACCTGACATCCACTTATCAATAAATCTATTACACTCGTAATAGTGGAACACTTCTAGAGTAAGTGTATAAATTTATTTATTAATTTTTTTTTTTTTTTTTTTTGACAGCCACCATTTTATAGGATCTTTGTTTTATTTAGTTTACTATTTTGTTTATTTATGTTCTATTCATGAAATGCTAGATCTGGTTGTTTCTCTCCTTAGGTTTTATGAAGAGCTGACAATGGACAACCTGACCCTTAGACACAGCATTCTCCTCTTAGAGGGACTGAAAGTTACACCTCAATCTTCATATCCAGTTTTTGTCCTGCTTCTCTTGGCTTATATCTTTACAATAATATCCAACATTGGACTTATAGTTCTGATCTCAACAGAGAAGAATCTACATCATCCTATGCACTTTCTGTTCTGTAACTTGCCGTTGAATGATATATTAGGGACTACTGTCATTTTGCCACGTTTAATGCAAGACATTTTAAAGGAAACCTCAGAGCGCTATATCACATACGTGGAGTGTGTTATTCAAGCATATTTTGTACATGTATTCATAGCTGCATGTCACTATGTGCTGATAATCATGGCCTTTGACAGATATGTGGCTATATGTAACCCACTGCGATACACAGCTATAATGACCAATAAAATGGTTATTAAACTATCAGCATCAGCCTGGGGGCTGGCAATACTTTTGGTGACAATTATGTTAGGACTCACTGTGAGGTTATCTCACTGCAGATCTAAAATTGAAAACCCTTTCTGTGACAATGCCTCACTGTTTAAACTGTCCTGTGAAAGTGTTGTCATAAATAATGTGTATGGAATTATTTACACTGTGGCTGTACTCTGCTTTTCATCGGTATCTATATTTTTAACATATGTCAAGATTGCTGCTGTATGCAAAAGTAGCAAAAGCCAAGCACTGAACAGCAAAGCTATAAAAACCTGCAGTACACATTTAGCTGTTTATTTAGTCATGTTTTTTTCTGGTGCTATCATGACGTTTCTCCATCGTTTCCCTGAATACTCTGACAGCAGGAAACTAGCCAGTATAATGTTTCACATTGTACCACCAGGATTAAATCCCTTAGTATATGGTTTACAAACCAAAGAGATAAGACAAAAAATGGCTACCTTTTGGTGGAGAAAAAAAGTAATTTCTTTGTAATTTCTTTGCAATTATTTTATAAGAATAATGTTTTATTGGTTTATTTTTACTTTTTAAACGTTTTTCCATGTGTGATACTGAATATTCTAAAATTATTTTTCTTTTTTTTTTCTTTTTATACAGTTTGTTTATACAATACAATGACTGATATATAGTTCATTTTCAATTGATATAGTTCAGTTGACTGGTATACATTTCATTTTTAAATGACTTAATTTCAATTTTCAAATGTATACATTTATGTATACAGAAACATGTAAGCAAAACTATATATAAAAAAAGCTATATTGATTCAGACCATCTTCGTTTGCCCTCACATTCCCCTAGCATATATGTATATTTTCCTTCATATTTATCGGTCTAAAATGGTCTCACTATACTAGTCTAACATCTAGTATTCAAGTAACAAGTAGTATTCATTATGAAGCCTTTCTTCAGCCTTTTACAGCAATGCATTGCAACATCTTTAATGATCTGTTTCAAGGACTTTGTATCTTCTGAATTTCTCCATTGTCGTAACAAGTCGAAAAGGTTAATGGGAGAACAATGTCAGTAACTTAGTAATTACATACAGTACAGACCAAAAGTTTGGACACACCTTCTCATTCAAAGAGTTTTCTTTATTTTCATGACTATGAAAATTGTAGAGTCACACTGAAGGCATCAAAACTATGAATTAACACATGTGGAATTATATACATAACAAAAAAGTGTGAAACAACTGAAAATATGTTATATTCAAGGTTCTTCAAAGTAGCCACCTTTTGCTTTGATTACTGCTTTGCACACTCTTGGCATTCTCTTGATGAGATTCAAGAGGTAGTCACCTGAAATGTTTTTCCAACAGTCTTGAAGGAGTTCCCCGAGAGATGATTAGCACTTGTTGGCCCTTTTGCCTTCAGTCTGCGGTCCAGCTCACCCCTAAACCATCTCGATTGGTTTCAGGTCCGGTGACTGTGGAGGCCAGGTCATCTGACGCAGCACCCCATCACTCTCCTTCTTGGTCAAATAGCCCTTGATGCCTTCAGTGTGACTCTACAATTTTCATAGTCATGAAAATAAAGAAAACTCTTTGAATGAGAAGGTGTGTCCAAACTTTTGGTCTGTACTGTAAATGTTTCAAATGTAAAATGCTGAGATGATCATTGCAAACAAAAACATATTCTTATTGGCTAAAATTACACTATGTAACTTTTGGCCTTCTTACGCTTCAAAAATAAAACTGCATGCATCTTGTGGATGAATGTTGTTTTGGTTGTGTGTCCTTTACAGTGCTGTGGGGGGAATTGTTAAACAAGCAAAGTCATGACCCTAATCTTGTATCTTTACAAAGCAATTTGTGCAATTTATGCATTATCAATAATTTACCTTGCATAGCAAAAAGTAAAATCTTCAATCTGGGGTATCCCCTTCAGAAGGTCCACAAAGATAAAAGGAATCGTACACCTATTCTATGAAAATCACTGCATATTTTTGTGATTTATTCTGTGCAGTGATCTGTGTCAGATGTACATTATAGGTCAATATTTGAACCCCTTAATTGTTTATTTTTACCTTATTAAATGTATACATCTTTTTTTTTTTCAAACTCATGCATTTAATAATCAATACATTCAGTTACAATAAGACATAGGTTGTTACCATTCAAATTCAGTATCGACAAAAAAACATCTTTGCCCTGTACTGGGAAATCAAATATTCCTGTATTGGTACTTATTTAATAAGTAATTTTTTGTGACGCTTAAAAAAAGCATGTTTTTTTTATAATATGAATGTGGGTATCAATGTAAAGTGGACATACTACATTCACCATGTTGATTCACTGCCTTTCACAAAGACAGAGATATACATAGATGCCTTCATTAGCTGCCGTTTCTGTAGACAATTGTACAAAAGCCGTCTGCCATATTTGAACCATCAAAACCAGAAAACTTATATTATGGCCAAATCAGTACTCTTTGTGGTCGGCAATGCTTGTTAAAGGGTTAATTCACCCAAAGATGACAGCAAGACATTGATCTATTTTCATTCATCAAAACTAAATTAAGATATTTTTTAAGAAATACAAAAGCTTTGTGCCACATAACTACCATGTTCAAGGCCCAAAATGGTATTAAGAATATCGGTAAAATAGTCCATGTGACATCAATGGTTCAACCTTAAATTTATGAAGCTATGAGAATACTTTTTGAGCAGCACCACACATATGCGTTGTGGTATTTGTGGTATTCTTGTGAATGCATGTCAAAGACTGACACTGAAGACAAGCTATTTTTTAATAAAGTCATTATTTTGTGTTCTTTGTGCACACAAAGTATCCCCATACTTAAAGTATGTGCAAATCAGTGATGTCATCTGAGATTGTCTCAAACAGAATTCTGCGAAATTTCCAATGCTGTTTCCTATTATCACCACATAATATGTTTGTGACTAGCTCAGGGAGTCCTGTGCATTGTTCAGTTCCAGTTCTAGAGCCCGTACAGCAGGGCGACTGCATGGTCAAAATACCACTCTTCCATTCTGATCAAAACATTCAAAAGGTTCTCCATACTCACACTGCGTGTAAAGAGGAATATCCGGGATAAACCCGACATGGGAAATTTCAGTGAAACTGAAGGTTGAGATGCACAGAGAATTCCAGATACAGGATATTTCTGATTGCACACACTAGACATGTTCAGAGATTTACAGTACACCAGCCCTCATGAAAATTAATCATGGTTTTATTATAGTAAAAGTGTATATGTTTTTTGGCAGATTGAATGCCATTTGTATAACAGCAGTTTTACTACAAATAGGCTAACACATTAAGCTATGGTTAGTGTATAATGTTACTTTATGGTTACCATCATGTTTTTTTATTTTTTATTTTTTTATTTGTAGACTACCATTGTGAATATATAAAACCATTTTGAAAACATGTTTACCAGAACATAACATTAAAAGTTGTTTGATGTTATAATATTTTTAATCTGTATTTCTAGCATGACGTGGTTTCGAGCCATTTATTCCTGCTTCAGATGCTTCACTGTTACGCGCACTGATTTACATCAGAGGAAGGTTAGTATGAATACATAAAACCATTGGAAGCTTTGATTGTGTTTACAGTGTGCAATATAACATGTGTTCATGTTTCGCATGTGTTCACGTTTCACTATTCACCTATCTGTATACCGCTGCTTTCACTGTCATAAAAACGGGCTGATGACTTCCTTGTTCTATAAAGTCCCTCCTTCAGAAATACGTAACAAGTTCTGATTGTGCCAGGGGTTCCTGTGTTGTGATTCGACAGCAGCTTAGCGCACGCGGCCCTCCTGGAAACGCGATTGGTCTAGTTTTGGACTAGTTTTGAGAAGCAAGTGGGCAGGAGCATGTGCTGGAGATATAATCACAGGAGCGTTTTTACTGACGAGATGCGCATGAAAATCGCATTCGATTTTTTTGCACAGCCCTAACATCTAGTTACAAAGCTAAACAGCGTTGCCCTTTGTGTAATAAGTTACAGAAACTGTTAAACGCACCAACTTAAATAATAAAATACATTTACCGGTTGTGGTCCATAAACAACGCCTTCTCCAGACAAAGAGGGAACTGCTCCATCTTTCAGGAATAATCTTTGTGCGAATCCGGCATTAAACTGATTGAGATTGAGGAAGTAGTCCTCAGCAAGCTGTCCTCAGCAAAATGTGCTGCACATAGTTTTACATGTGGATTATAATTTTCGGGAACCAAGTTAAACATAAATTGTAACCATTTATCTCCAAGTACAGCGGGAAGGCCAAACAAAGGTGATTGGACTGCGAGATGAAAATAACAGCTTTCGACGACATGGCGACAAACACAAACGCAGCTCTTCCTCTTCTCCATCGGAGCGCAACAAGACCACTCCCCTGTTTGTGTATTCATGTGGGCCGAGGTTAGTCAAAAAACTGTTTAAAGTGTAACTAAACCCCTGCTCAGAGCCTGACTCCACCCACTGACAATATTTGAAAAATGCTGAAAAGTGGGCAGATCACAGCGGAGATAGAGGGGACGAACCTAGGGCGGGGCTGAGCGAGTGCGGCGTGATCCTGAGACCCGCAGTGACGGATTGATTGACAGCTGCTGTCAGAGTCACTAAAATGGAGAGTGACTGTAATGACGCAAGTAGCTTTGCAACAGAGCGATCATTTGAAGTAGAGGACTTTTCTCCCCCACTTTCACCTGAAGTGGAGGGTGTTGAGGTGTCTGTTCATATCAATTTGAGCCGCTGGCTCAAACTGCGGTCTTAACTCCCGCACCGCGTCGCTTTTCAGCGCGAGCTGTGTGGAGAAGCCCATTTCCACCTCCATTGCGTTGGAGAAGCAATCCCGTGTAAAATGCAGTTTGCACACTCGAGCTCTAGGCGGGAACTTGCGGTCTTCCAGGCCAAGTGCATGCAACCACTGGCGCTTAATTTTAAAGTCTGCTGGTAAACTATGCAGTCCAGCAGTGCTGTCGCAACTGGCAACACACCTCCGTACCATCCTGGCCACTGTACTAAATACAGATAAATCTACGCTAACTTGAAGATCTAAATAACTATATAATTGCTATGCTAAATAGATGCTATAATAGTCTATCCTGGTCGTTACCAATACTCGCAATTCCAGCTCCTGACTCACTACAGTGATTTTGATGGTTTTATACTGCGAAGGGCGTGGTAGCTCGTACCAAGGGGCGTGGTGAGCTGGAAACTGCTTACGTCACCTGCCACCGCTTACGTCACTTGCCACCGCAACATCCAATAGGAAAAATCAACTGCAGTAGCCACCGTTCAACCTGAAGAGGGCAGCACTCAGACGTTTTTACACCATATATTCTAGAATTAAACAGTGTTGGGAACGTTACTTTAAAAAAGTAATTAGTTATAGTTACTCACTACTTGTTCCAAAAAGTAACTGAGTTAGTAACTGAATTACTCTATAATAAAAGTAACTCGTTACCAGGGAAAGTAACTATTTGCGTTACTGTAAAAAAAAAAAAAGTTGCTATATGTCAAAGTATTTTTTTTTTTTGCAGTTTTCACAAGTCAGTTGAAATAAGTAGAACAGACAGGTGTTCGTACATAACTTTCGAGATTTATTGCACGTCAACAGAAAGCAAGAGTTTTATCCTGCACCCTTTGTAAGAAAAGTGTTTTTGACCACTAGCTTTGTAGATGTGTGTGTCACACATTACATGCACGTTCTTGCCTTTGACTACAATGAATTTGAAGTAGTGCTTATATCTTCACCTTGAAAATGCCAACTTTTCATCGGATTGCTCCTGACTCGCCATTTCTCCTGCTGCTGCGAATCTCTGTGTAGCTGTTGCGTCTTGCGTGTGTGTGACTGTGTGTGTTTTTGGCGCCGCTGGCGCGTGTGTGTAAAAACACTGGCTCTGATTGGCTACCATGAAACACATGACTCTGCCTTAGCCAATCATAATCGCTTATCTCGTTATTAACCCACCTGCTCACTCGCTGTGTGAGCCAGGGGTGCGTTCGGATTGCATATTAAATCAATGCATAGTAACGCACCGCATTTAACGTTCAGTAACGTTAACGGCGTTGTAACGACGGTAAAAGTAATTAGTTAGATTACCCCGTTACTGAAAAAATAACGTCGTTACCTAACGCCGTTCTTTTAAACGCCGTTATTCCAAACACTGGAATTAAAACACTTTATACTCAAATGTCAAAAAAGTTACTCGAATCAATGAACAGCACTAATAAAGCCCCATTCTTATAGATCATTAACTAAAAAAAGTTGGTTTAGGGATTAGTTACTCTTTAAGTGACGTCATTACTGCAGGAACTAGTGGGATGTCCAAACGGGTCGTTTTTTGTAGGCGAATTCTGTTAAAATATCTCGCTTGGCACTGAACTTTGAGCTTTAGAATTTTACAGATATTATTTATACTCTAACAACAACATTACACACTAACTAAAGTTTAAAACATGGGATCCCGAAGAACGGGACCTTTAAATAACATGTTTATCCGAATAAAACATAAAAAAAAAATTCCATGTTGTATGATTTCTTTCAAACTGTATTTCTAGCCCAGTGTTGTTTTGAGCAATTTGTTCCTGTTCCAGCGGCCTTCAGTCAGCGAGTAGTCACAGCATCCAGAGAGATTTACATTATATTACTAGAAAGTAGGGAGGTTTACAGAAACATTTGAAATCTATTTACCAAAGCTTAATGTTAAGTATTGTAATGGATATATTTGAGTGGGTTTATGTTGTAAAATTTGTCTAGATATCTTGGTAAACTGCAAACTGGTAACTTACTTATCAATTGCTACATACATTTTAAAAAGATATCTTTTAGTAAAATATATGTTTATTAATTAATGTTAGTTTAGCTAGCATGTTAAAATTAACATTTTCCCCATTGACAAATCTGCAGACACATTCTGCTCATCTGAATTCAGAAGCTGCAAACACTAAAGCTGACTTATGATTCATATGAGACTTGGATGAGAAAGATGTGTTAATTTGTTAATATATCATAATTTTCAAATTGCAGCATAAATTTCACTCCTTTTGTTCGTGTCAGTGTCTTAGTTTTAATGTTTAGAAATCTACAATGTATTTTGTTTTATTATAAACTGCTGGTCTTTAAAGAACAGTCATCAATCAGGTAACTTGAACACAGTTTTGAATACCATTCAATTATTAAAGTTATCTTATATTTTATTCAGTTACTAAATCACTTTGACTAGCTTTGATTTTTTTCCAATTGTTAATGAAGTTTATTTAAACAAAGTTTAGGAGAAACATTTTCAGATAATCCAACCAATAAGCATCAGAGGAAATCTATATATCGCCACTTTTCTCACCTCCATTTCCAAACGACAGCAGGCCAAATATGCTTATTCTCTCTATTATATGTACATATGTGAACTCATGAATTGCTGTATAGTTCAGCTAACAAAATAGCCACCTGTTTTCATTACATTTATATTATCGTGTTATGTTTCATCATACTAACTTGTGTTTAAACAATGAAAACTGTAAAATGTATTTAGAAAAAGTGTGTTTTATTATATCTTTACAGGATCCTCTGTTCCCAGACCCAACCATTCATCTAAAGGACTGTGAAAATATGAACCCTTTGAACCCCCAGTGACAGTTTCCACATGATAAATAAAAAAACATGGCAGAGGTTGATAGGGGTATTGATATTTCACTGAAATTAAATATAATTTAATTACATTTAGTCTGCTAGTCAGAATTATAGCTGATTAAATAAAAATAAATAGTGGTTCATGTTTGTATGTGATAGTGTTTCATGAGTCCTTTTTCCTGAGGTTTAAATGGCCACTTTTCTTCAGAAAAATCCTCCAGATCCTTCACTTTCTCAGGTTTTCCAGCATCTTTTGCATATTTGAACCCTCCCCAGCAATTAATTTATATAATTTCAGATCCATCTTTTTCACTGAGGACAACTGAGAGACTCATACACAACTATTTCTAAAGGTAAACACATTTATTGATTTTCAAGAAAGCAACACAATGCATTAAGAGACAGGGAGTGAACTACTGTACTTGAATTGGATGATCAGGGAAAACGACTATTTTTTCTGAAAATAAACATAAAAAATATTTTATGTAGCTTCCGAAGGGCAGTACTAGATGAACAGATATGGTCTTTAAACAAAACATGAAATATTTACTCATCATCCTGTTCATAATGCATTGTGTTTCCTTCTGGAGCATCAGTGAACAATATTTTCACCTTTTATAATAGTTGTGTATGAGTCCTTCATTTTTCCTCAGAGTGAAGAGATGGATCTCAATATTATTAATCATTGTCGGCAGAAGATCCTGGAAAACCAAAGATTCTGCAGTTGAACTGTTCTGGACTCATGAAAAACTATCCCAATAAATGTAAAACTATTTAACTTTTGAACATTGTTATAAATTATACATGTAAATTCTTATAAAATCAGTAAATCAAAATATCTATTATGTAAAATTGCTTATTCATGACGGTACTAAATAAAAATTGCATACATTATGATTCCTCTTATTTTGTAATAATAATTGCATATTCTGCTAGGGCAGAGATGGGCAAACTCAGTCCTGGAAGGCTACTGTCCCAACAGACGGCATAATGATGCAGCCCAGCGGATCCAGTGGACTGCCCTCCGAGGCGGAGTCTGGGACTCAGTGGCTGGAGGCGGAGACATGGGATCCTCCAGCAGAGGGGCTGCCAGATGACAGCGGGGGAGGAGGAAGGAGCAGGGCTTAGCTTGGTAACAGAGTATCTCTCAGGGCCTGACTTGGAAACAGAAGCCTTCCTAGGGTTGGACTTGGAAACAGGATTGACAGAGGGCTCGGTAGCACTTTATTTTACAGTACTTGTACTTCCCTGGTACATACATGGTAAATATCCTGTACCTACAGGCAAATGCGTGGTAACACAAGGCACTTACCTGAACTGTATGTACATGGTAACTAATGAGAAACACGGCTGTACTTAACAGTTGTACGTGCATGGTAATTAGTTTGTATGTACATACAAGTGTGGGTACTTACAGGTACTGTCTGTACATTGTAACTAATTAGATACTTCACTGTAACTACTAATGTAAATACATGGTAAATATGTAGTACTGACGGACAAGTGTGAATGTACAAACATGCACTTATATATATATATATATATATATATATATATATGTATATTTATATGGCAACTGATAAGAAACATTACTGTACATCCTAATGGTATCTACATGGTAAATATGTAGCACTTAAGTATGGTTAATAACAGCCACAAACAAACAGGGTACATTCATGATAACTAATGTGAAACTATATGTGCTTACCAAAACTTTGACAAATTATATCTGTAAGTTCAAGTCATCATGGTACATGCTTTGGAAGTTGGTTAGGAACACTGTGCAGCTCTGGATAATGTTAATACTCAGCAGGCACAGTCCTTTTAAATAGGGATTTCAACATATGATAAGTTGTAAGTGTTAATATGAGTCTAGTAGCTACTGTATAAGTCCAAAGTAAAATCGGTCTACACGTATAATTATTATTGTTAAGAGAATCAGTGACAAGGAGGTAAGTTAACTGCAATGGCATTTACCATCGATTACTCAACAAGTACCTTGGTCCATGTTTTTACCCCCCAACTTGAGTACTGCATAACTTATACATGAACTAATAGGTACATTCACCAGTACGTTCATAGTAAGTAATTGGAAATAGGACTGTAAAATAAAGTGCACCATTTTACATAAACATTACAGAGTACTTACCAGTTCTTCCAACTTTGTTATAAGCTTAGTAAATATATACCACTATATGGCATATCAACTAATAAGGACTGTAAAAGATGACATGAAAGCAATGTAGAATTAACAGTTCATAATACACTATAGTACATACAAACAATGACTTTATTTATCCATTTTGTTTTTTCAATGGCATCAATAAGGACAATAACATGTTAGACGTCCATGTTAGTAATGCACTGTAAAATAAATTGCACTATTGTGCATAACAGAGAAGAAACTTAAAAGAGCCATTTAGTACCAAGTTATACATTGTCCATAAAACATTGTACTTTATCTAGAAACATAACACTACACAGGGTGAACTTAAAGACAACAAAGTGAGGGGAACATTCACACTTTATTTTTTAATCAATAAAACGGGCTTAAAATAAATCTGAAAAAGATTACTTTTCTACATGGTGAAGGCTGTATAAATGCTACTGCTGCACTGAACAAGACATCTTATTCTTTTCGGAATTTGTACCCAATTGGTAGGAGCTCACAATTCCGTTTCATTTCAGTGATTTTACTCATGACTTCTGGTTTTGCATCCAGATATTCCTTGCACTTTTTTTGCAGAGTTCCACCCTGAAATTCTGGAATGTGCAGTTCAGGAGTAGCAATTATCTGCAGCTCTGCAATGATAGCTGTAAGAGCTATGGTATTGTGATCAACATTGTGTTGTTTGCAGCTTCTGGAGACACTCCTAGTCCGTAGGAAGCTCTTCAGAATGGCTTTGTAGTGGTGCAAAACATCATCAGGAGTTTTAACTGAAAAAAAGTATTACACAGTTTAGAAATTATGAAAGCACTGACAGAATTCAACAACAAAAAAGGACTTCTCCCGCTAATTTATTATGGTGGAAATTCGTATTAATACATGTACATTATATAGGTGTGAAGTAGTTAAAGTTAAGTATGTAATTTAAATTTAATAAATCAATAAGCCATAATTGTCTCAGCACATTAAATTGGGAATGGAGAAAACACACACACACACACACACACATATACATATATATATATATATATATATATATGTGTGTGTGTGTGTGTGTGTGTGTGTGTGTGTGTGTGTGTGTGTGTGTGTGTGTGTGTGTGTATACCATACTACAGGTCCTATAATATACTAACTTGCCTCTTCGAATATAGGTATCTTTGTCTTCTCTGACTTTGTGCTTTCTCTTGTGTTTTCTCTTTGGAGGCTTGTCTGAGGAAATGATGTGTCTGAGAATGTTGAGCTATCTGCAGATTCTGACTCAGAAGATGAATTATTTTGCATTCTTCTGTTTGTCCCTAAAACAGTATGCAAGTAAAAAAAGACAAATTTGTAATTAATCACATCCAAAATAAAAGTTTGTATGCATTGTTTACATTTTCATATTTATATTTAAATACCATATAAGTTTCAATTATATGTCAGTAAATATTTTAATAAATTTGAACAATATTTTAAATAAATATATCAATAAATATATTCTAGGGCATATAATATATGAAGAACTTTATTCTAGAACAGAATGAGATGCTGTTCCAGCAAAGCTTTAATACTTTAAATTCCCATTTCCATTCGGATCAGGTTTCTGAACATCAGATCGCACGTTATTTTGTTGTTGTTGTGGTTGTTTGACTTAAAAAATTAATTAAAAAAACTGAGCCAGATATGGAAAGAAAAAAAAGTGTAAACAAAGACTTACCTAGTTGTCTTTTATTGAGGGAACCTCTCAATTGCTCCCGCAGAAAATCCCGTTCCTCTTTCAGGAGTGTATTTTCTTCTTTGAGTTTTTCAATTGTTGCAACTGATGTCGGTGCAACTTGTGGTGAACCAGAGACAGGAGCTGGCACTGAGAATGTATCACCTACTGTAGATTTACAGTAATTACAAAACATTTATCTGGTCATTCTAGAGATCTCAAAAAAGTTGAGTAAATCTGGATTATTCTTACTTTAAAATGCAAGCATGGAAGGCACATTAATAAACAACTAGTGTATACACCACTGTACTGTATATAGTCAAGTACAAATAAACTGTTATGAGGGTGAATGTTATGATTAACTGCTATTAGAGGAGTTAATATGTTCATAAATTCATCACACTTCTTCAGCTGAATAATGGAAAGGATTTATTTATGGCTTGTAAAAAAAAAAAGAAAAGAAAAAAGTTACCTTCATCAACAATGCCAATGTGCTTTGTGCGCTTTGTGTTCTGCATACTATTAAAAATGTCAACATTAAAACACATAGCAACAGCACTGACAACATACAACCATGTTACTTGAGTAACATTAACGCACAATGCACAAGTGGGTCAAATATGCCAAATATTAGGGGTTAGTCCTGTCATCTGACACTCCAGAAATTCCTAAAGTAGGAATAAATTATGTGAAATAACACTTTGATATAACTGGGTGTAACAGTTCACAAAAAAATGACAGCGTGGACCTCGGTTTTAAAGTCATGATTCCGTACATGCGTGATTTTCGGAAAGTAAGCAGATTTTTTTTTTTTAAGTGTGGCATTGTGTTTAAATTGTAATTTGTTATATTTTCAATAATAATATGTAAAAAAAAAAAATATATATATATATATATATATATTAAAAGGATAAAAATTTACTTCAGCTAATACTGTAAAAAAGGGAACCCATAATATTATGTTACAGTTAACAGCTAAGCTATTCACTTCATTTGTTATTTATTTTTATATTAACCAAAAAATTACAAAATATGTAAATTGCACATACTGTAAGGCAGTTTTTTTATTTAAAATCTGAATCTAATTATAACATTTGGTTTCTATTCCAATTCGTTGTAAATATAAAACGTTCCGTGGCATTCCGCGCTGCCGAGGCACCTATACAGCGATCTGCCACGCCACATTAAAGAGTGTGTACACACAGTACAGACACGTCCAGTACCAAAAGAACCGAAAAGATTCGCTACAAATACGTATACACCCCTAGTATATCTATTTTTTTTACCTTAACGCGACCAACAGGACATTACTGATTGATGAGATAGCTTATAGCTGACAATTTCAAATACAGGAAGGGCGGGCTTCCTATTTAAAAGCTGATTGGCTACATGTGCAAAAATAACTAACCTATGGACGTGTTCATAAAACGGCCAATCAGTAGTCAGATTTTTAGTTTTGGCTGACTTTTTATTTTTAGAGGCTGATAGTAATATTATATTACACAAAGATTTACTCATTTAGCTAATGGAATTAATAAAATGAGTTTAGTCAGACATTTATTACGGAGCATTTATGGAAAACAGTCACTCATTAAATGGCTTCAGAAACACAAACTTCTGCTTAGAAAAAGTATGGAGAAAAAAACCTTGGGAAAAACCAGGCTCAGTTGGGGGGCCATTTCTCCTCTGACCAGACGAAACCAGTAGTTCAATTCCAGGCTGCAGCAAAGTCAGATTGTGCAGAAGAATCATCTGTTTCCTGTGGTCTTGTCCTGGTGCTCCTCTGAGACAAGGTCTTTACAGGGGATCTGTATCTAGGGCTATAGTTGTCCTGGTCTCCGCTGTCTTTCAGGGATGTAGAGGTCATTTCTAGGTGCTGATCCAGCATCTGGTCTAGATACGTACTGGATCCGGGTGACTGCAGTGACCCTCTGATCTGGACACAGACTGGATCTGGTGGCCACGGTGACCTCGGAACAAGAGAGAAACAGACAAATATTAGCGTAGATGCCATTCTTCTAATGATGTAGCAAGGTGTTATGGGAAGTGTTTCCGGTTCCGGTTTACCTAATTAATGCAGCCTAAAAATCCTTTAACGGATTTGGAAAATAAAAGCATATTAGTATGTTATGTGTATGCCAGGTTAAAGAGATGGGTCTTTAATCTAGATTTAAACTGCAAGAGTGTGTCTGCCTCCCGAACAATGTTAGGTAGGTTATTCCAGAGTTTAGGCGCCAAATAGGAAAAGGATCTGCCGCCCGCAGTTGATTTTGATATTCTAGGTATTATCAAATTGCCTGAGTTTTGAGAACGTAGCGGACGTAGAGGATTATAATGTAAAAGGAGCTCATTCAAATACTGAGGTGATAAACCATTCAGGGCTTTATAAGTAATAAGCAATATTTTAAAATCTATACGATGCTTGATGGGGAGCCAGTGCAGTGTTGACAGGACCAGGCTAATATGGTCATACTTCCTGGTTCTAGTAAGAACTCTTGCTGCTGCATTTTGGACTAGCTGTAGTTTGTTTACTAAGCATGCAGAACAACCACCCAATAAAGCATTACAATAATCTAACCTTGAGGTCATAAATGCATGGATTAACATTTCTGCATTTGACATTGAGAGCATAGGCCATAATTTAGATATATTTTTGAGATGGAAAAATGCAGTTTTACAAATGCTAGAAACGTGGCTTTCTAAGGAAAGATTGCGATCAAATAGCACACCTAGGTTCCTAACTGATGACGAAGAATTGACAGAGCAACCATCAAGTCTTAGACAGTGTTCTAGGTTATTACAAGCTGAGTTTTTAGGTCCTATAATTAACACCTCTGTTTTTTCAGAATTTTTTTCTATACAAAGAATGGTGTCTGATTTGTGCACTATAAAGTCCAAAATTAATAAAAATATAGCTGTTTCTCAATTGTTTGTGTATGACTTTTAATGCTAAATTGCTCTTCACAACAGTACTTATAACAAAGTTGGAAGAACTGGTAAGTACTCTGTAATGTTTATGTAAAATGGTGCACTTTATTTTACAGTCCTATTTCCAATTACTTACTATGAACGTACTGGTGAATGTACCTATTAGTTCATGTATAAGTTATGCAGTACTCAAGTTGCGGGGTAAAAACATGGACCAAGGTACTTGTTGAGTAATCGATGGTAAATGCCATTGCAGTTAACTTACCTCCTTCTTTAATGTCACTGATTCTCTTAACAATAATAATTATACGTGTAGACACATTTTACTTTGGACTTATACAGTAGCTACTAGACTCATATTAACACTTACAACTTATCATATGTCGAAATCCCTATTTAAAAGGACTGTGCCTGCTGAGTATTAACATTATCCAGAGCTGCACAGTGTTCCTAACCAACTTCCAAAGCATGTACCATGATGACTTGAAAGTTTTGGTAAGCACAAATAGTTTCACATTAGTTATCATGAATGTACCCTGTTTGTTTGTGGCTGTTATTAACCATACTTAAGTGCTACATATTTACCATTGTGATGTTCCCAGGGGCTGGTGTACTTTATTATTTTGTCCAGTAGGTGTCTCTGGGTAACACTTTTTGAGTCTCCAGGTTAATTGCTGTGTCACAGGTGTGGAGAATTGGTGAGACAGGGGTAGCTGCAGCCTGGAGCAATGGGCGCGCCGAAAGGTAGGGGTGTGCCAAAAGGTAGGGGCGTGCCAAAAGGTTTCTCATTGGTGAAAGGAGTTTTACTGTGCTGGCCAATCAGCAGTAAATATATATTTACGTAATTTCCTTAGACAAGGTGGCGGTGATAAGACGTGAGGTAATTATTCATCGTTTATACGTTTATCTATACTTTATATAAGATAAGTTTGTTACAATACGATCATAATTTTTCCTTTGCGTTATATCTTGCAGCTTTAGTAATTAGTTTATTGTTGTTGACAGACATATGTACAGTGAGACAAAACGATGACCGCATCGTCGGCGAATCCTTCAGAGATGATTGTTTATATCTGCATCCTTTTTGTACAATAGAGTACAGAATACATCCTGTAAGTATAATAATTATTACCACCTCTATTGCAACTGTACTATGATCAATTCACAATCTGAAGACGATTAGACAAAATAAAAATGAAAAAAACTCTAATTTAGAGTTTGTTTCTACCTTTCTGCCAGGTCTCCAACTAATGCAGATTATATTCAAGCTGTCAATACACTGGTTTTGAAGAAACCTTTCCAGAGAAATATAGAAAGAAATGACTGTGTAAGTTAAATTGTTTTTAAACCATTTATTTATCTCTATCAACATAATCACACACAATATTGTAGTAACAAGATGTTGTAATCTTTATTTGCTGGAAAATGACAATCAGTCAAGTTTGTGTTTTGAGCACATCTGACACATCCCTAAACCTGAAATGTAAAGCAGAACATGCTCCACTGGCAGGTTACTGTAGAATATGTAAGCACACTGCCATATGCATAATTTATTTTTGCACTGTTAATCAATTTTACATTTTCACTTAGTGCAGGTTAATGTAAGGAAGATAATGTACTACAGATATTTAAATCCTTTTTGTATGTACTCCACTTCTTCACTGCCTGACAATCATCTTAATGTTTATGCAGTTCAATGTTTTTATTATTTTTTTATATCTAAAACACCTTGTTCAGTAAGTATTTAGATGTTTTTCATATCTGTCATGGTCTAAGCATGACATGTTTCTGTTGTTCTGATGAAGGAAGCTTGTGTTGGGGAGGATTCAGTGTCTGTTGAGGCACATGTGAAGTCAGAAAACACATCCAGACCCCTCGACGGTCAAAGACCACACGACAGGAACATGCTCCTGGAGACGCTGAGAAAGCACGGAAGGAATGTCTGTGGAGGATGTACTCAAAAAATACACATACTTAAGGACACCTGCTGGAGTGAGAATATTAAAGAAAAAAACTAATCAACTGTAAAATATCTTGTTTCAAATCTTTTCAGGTAATATTTTATTCTTCTGTACCTTTTTAGCCCATCTGTTAAAAATTTAAAGCAATAGTTTTAGAAAACAATGTAAGATTTGCAATCGTATATTGTGAACCTTATACATTAGCTTCTGATTGTTTCTGCAGTTCTGCAGTGTATGTAGCTACACTGTCTGAGCCAAAGAGAATGGAACAGAATCTGATGAATCTGAAAAGTGTTTTCTTTTTTTTCTCGTTATTATTATTATTATTATTGTTGTTGTTGTTATTCTTTTTATTTATTTATTTTATGAAAGGGGGACCCGGCTACACCTTTCCTACCATACACCTGATGGATACTGACTGTAAAATGGCAATCATAGGAGGAGGGTGTGGTGACAGAAGATGGAATAGATGTGTGCCAGTGCACCAGCCTTGATGAAGCCTTCATAACAGCCTTCTGTGTGTATTTTGCTTTCAACATTGCATATCCACCACACCTGAGAAAGACACTGACTTTCCTTCAGAGGCACATTGTCAACATTAGAAGATGGAGACAAGCACTGTCAGTAACTTTACTCTGAATGATTTGCCTCTTGTATTAGATCCTCATGCCTTGACTGTACCATCGCCCAAAGTGCACTCGGAAGACATTCACTCTTTTGAAGTTAATCCAACATGCTAGAGTGGTACATGCACATGAACGAAATAGCTTGCTCTATTCTTTTTCTATTCTATCTGTTTTCTTTTTATTTATTATATTATTTAAAAGACCTTGCTATGTGTACTGTGTTAACCTAACTGAGACTTGTTATAGCTCTTATATCATTGCTATTTTTGTTGTTTTTGATTGCTTCCACTTTGTCCTCATTTCTAAGTCGATTTAAATAAAAGCGTCTGCTAAATGAATAAATGTAAATGTAAATATTAGTATAACCTGTGGTATAGATGAGTGCCAGTCAACTTTTTTCTGATTCCATTCTTTTAGAAACCATGCACAGGAAGCATATGTACTTTTGGTACTCAGTGAAGACTTGCACTCTCATACACTTGCGCTGCTTGTTATATTGGATATTTTATTCTACTTATTGGTTACTTCTTTTTTGAATCTCTCAACATTTGTTTTTCTCTTGTGTAGGTATGGTTGACTGAAAGTCTGTCAGTCCAGATGTAAGGAGGGCACACAGAGTGGAGTTGGAGCTCAGCAGATGTGTGATGGCTGTAGATACTGTGGTCTTAGAAAGAAGGGCATCTTCACAGCTTTCTGAATGAATTAATTAATGAATGAGTGGTTTATCTATCTATCTATCTATCTATCTATCTATCTATCTATCTATCCTTTTACTTGAATTGGTGACTGAAACTGAAAGCTAAATAAATGTTTTAGTGGATAAAGCTGTGTCTGTTTGCTTAATTGGTTTATGGCACTTAAAACAAGGTTACTTAACTCTTCTGACTAATTTTTTAATTTGATAATTTAATGGTTTTGTCATATTTATTTTTCTCTATCAGGCAAAACCTAGTTTTCTAGTGTAACACTTTACAATAAAGTTTCATTTGTTGACTGATGTATTAACTAACATTAACTATGAGCAATACATTTGATACAGTATTTATTAAACTTGGTTAGTTAATGTACGTTGTTTGTTCTTGTTAGTTCACTAATGTTAACAAATACAGCTGACTTTAAATGACTTTAACTTAAGAACAGCAAGTGCGACTAACCGTGTTAAGAGACGTTTGTATTCTCAAAAATAATTGTAATCTGTTTTTGATTATTGATAAACTAAGACCTAAACGTGCGGTGGTGATTACGTCAGTAAGCCATTTTGAAGATACTTACTTTCTTATTTTAAATTACTCGAAAGTAATTTAAAATAATATTCTTTACATCATTAACGCTGTTTTTACATTGTATGAATTTCAATTGGTTTTATAGGATTATGTGTTTAATTTATCGCTTTCTATTAATCTATAGGCCAATAGCGATTAAGAGTATGGCTCGCCTTTAGGCGGAACAGCCAGTTTTCGCTAAACCTTTTGCCACGCCCCCTATCTTTCTTTCCACCAATGAGAAACCTTTCGACACGCCCATTTTTTGCCACACCCATTGCTCCAGGCTGCAATTACCCCTACTTGGAATTGGTTGATTAACCATGCTGCTGATAAGATGCTGGTTTTCTCCCAATCGAGAGGAAGAATTGGGCTTGGTCTCTGCTGGTCTCGCTGCTGGGAGGACATGCTGACTTTTTACTCTCTCCAGTCCAGGGCTTAATGTCGTTGTTTTTGTGTTTGTATAATTCTTTTTTCTTTACCTTAAATATAGTTATGTCTGTTTTTCTTGATTAAATATTAAAAGTTTCAAATTTGATTATGTGTTTGGCACTCCCCATTCATGTTGCTGCTCCTTGAGCCAAGGGGTTGTAACATATGGGGTCTCGTCCGGGATTAACTAAATTGGCTTAGGGTTTGGATAATTCTTTAATTAGAATTATGATTTGGACAATTCTTTAGAGTTGTGATTTGGATGATTCTTTAATTAGAATTGTGATTTGGGTAATTCTTTAGAATTACAGTTGGTTTATTCTTTAGGTAAAATTATTGGTTGGGTAAAATAAGTTTTGGGGAGTGCCATATTAATGTATTTTTGTTTTGATTAGTGGTTTTGAACTGGAGAGAGAAAGTTAAAATTGTCCAATAGTTACACTAAATTGCTCAGATGTTGCGGTTTAGACTGCATAAGCCAAAAATAACCCCGTGTTAGGCTGAAGAGCACTTAACGCTTTTTGTTATTTTAGTTTGTTATTTTAGTTTGTTGTTTTTGGTGCGTCGGACGCGGGTAGACTGGTTAGCAGTTGAGCTGCATGTGGGCGTGCCGAAGACTAGGGTTGAGTAGAATTAGTTATGTATGTATATTATTTAGATACGGAGTGGCTTTAACAAATTTTTCTGGCAGTTGAAGTGTGACCTGTTGGCTTTGGTGAGTATTACATACTGTGTTGTTCAAACGTTCTTTTAGTAACAAAGTAAAATTAGAATGGATTTGTTACAGGATTTTATTGTTGCTCCTACGATGGGTAAATTAGAGTGTCTTTCAAAAGAGCAATTGTTTAAAGTAGGATGGAACGATGCTGAACTCTTACTACAAAGTGTTTTGGAAGGAAAAGCTCAGGAAGCATTCATTTCACTTTCTTCTGAAAATCTAAAGAAATATAAGGTAGTAAAAGAGCCAGTTTTAAAAGCATATGAACTTGTCCCTGAAGCGAATCGACGACGTTTTAGAGGTTGGAAAAAAGATGAGCGTAAAACGCATGTTCAAGTGGCAGGAGAATTGACAAATCTCTTTAATCGTTGGCGTACATCGTTGTGAGCTTTTTAATCTAATAGTTTTGGAGCAGTTTAAGAATATTATTCCAGAGAGTGTCGGGATGTATGTGAATGAACATAAGGTGACAACGGTTGCTGAGGCTGCCATTCTTGCAGACGAATATGTACTAATTCACAAAAACACCAGTGATTATTTTTATGGAAAGCCAAGTAACAGCAGAAATGCACTGAGAATGAGTCCAAACCGATCAGAGCATGTTAGGAAACTGGATCCAGATTCGAGTTGCAGGTATTGTTTGGAAAAGGGTCATTGGAAAAAGGAGTGCCCTATATTAAGAAATAAGTATAAGTCCGTGGTTCCAAAAGCTGTGGGTCTCGTGTCTACTACTGGTTTGATTTTGAAATCAGAGGTAGGAGACGCAAAGACTTACGGGGGAAATAAGGGTCTTTTGCAAGCAGGATATGAACTGTTTATAACTATGGGGACTGTGTCGTTGAAAGATTTTACGAGAGTGCCTGTTATGATATTACATGACACAGGATCATCTGAATCTTTCTTATTGGATTCGAAACTACCGTTTTCTTCAAAATTAGATACGGGGAAAAGCGTTCTAATTCAAGGTATTGGATTAGACGTGTTTTCGGCTCCTCTGCACCGAGTTCAGTTGGAATCTGATGTCGGGAAAGGTGAGGTGGAAATTGCATTAAGATCAGTTTTGCCTATTGAGGGGGTGGATTTGATTTTTGGAAATAATTTGGCGGGGAGTAAAATATGGGTACAGAAGTGTTTCCTGTTGTTAAAACTACTCCGGTTTGCTTGGTCGAGTCAGACAAATGTGTGCAAGAACTGCCTGAAGTTTTCTGTTCCTGTGCCGTAACACGAGCGATGAGTAAGAACAAAGGTATGGATGAGTATGAAGACCAGGAGGGATTTCCTTATGATCTTTCTAGGAATTTGTCTTGGTTTGTTCCATCGGTTTCTCTGCAGGATTTGATTGTAGAGCAAAAAAATGATGGGCAGCTGAACGCATTGTTTGAATCTGTTAAAACAGAATATGAGATGAAAAGTTTGGCTAGCGGGTATTTTACACAGAACGGATTGTTACTTCGTAAATGGACGCCGTGTTATGATAAAATTCTGGGTGACCCGGTGGTTCAGATAGTGGTACCAAAGGGATTGCGGGAGTTCATTTTAAAAACCGCTCACGGAGACATTGCTGGTCACTTTGGAGTAAAGAAAACCTATCACAGTGTGATGCGTTATTTCTTTTGGCCTCGATTAAAGCAAGACGTG
Source organism: Carassius carassius (assembly GCF_963082965.1). Classification (NCBI taxonomy): domain Eukaryota; kingdom Metazoa; phylum Chordata; class Actinopteri; order Cypriniformes; family Cyprinidae; genus Carassius; species Carassius carassius. The sequence continues at coordinate 19,224,744 of NC_081790.1, read as the reverse complement.
GCTGCTTTTATAAAGACTTGCCATGTCTGTCAATTGGTCGGAAAACCGAATGAAGTGTTATCTCCTGCTCCATTGTATCCTATACCTGTGGTGAAGAATCCCGTTGAGTATTGATTGATTGTGTGGGGCCATTACCTCCTTCTAAATCTGGCTCCATCTATATGTTGACGGTGATGTGCCAAACCACGTGATATCCTGCTGTGTATCCGTTGCGAAATTTTACTACAAGGTCTGTAGTGAAAGCTTTGACTCAATTTATTTCCATATTTGGAATTCCTCATGTAATTCAGTAGGACAGGGGAACAAATTTTACATCACATATGTTTGCCCAAATTCTAAAACCGTTGCGAGTAGATCATCACAAGAGCAGTGCTTTTCATCCTGAGAGTCAGGGATTCCTTGAACGCTTTACCAAACATTGAAACAGTTGTTGAGAACGTACTGTACTGAATTGATGAAAGACTGGGAGGAGGGACTTCCTTGGTTGATGCTTGCTGCTCGTGAGGTCATTCAAGAAAGTTTGGGTTTCAGCCCTAATGATCTAGTATTTGGACATACGGTAAGGGAACCGCTTGCGCTTTTGCGGGATAATTTATTGGAAACTGAACCACCAACAAATCTTTTGGATTATGTAAATGGATTCCGATTTAGGTTGTATTTGGCCGGTACATTAGCCCGTGAAAATCTGGGTAAGGGGCACAATCTAAAATGAAAACCTGGTTTAATCGTAAGGCAGAAAGTAGGGAGTTCAGTTCAGGAGATCAGGTTTTGGTGATGCTTCCGAAGACTGGTTCCTCTCTTGCTGCCAGATTTTCTGGACCTTTTACTGTGCTCAAAAAACTTTCAGAACAAAACTATATGATTTCCACTCCAAATAGAAAGAAGGCGGCTCAGTTGTGTCATGTGATTCTATTGAAGCCTTATTTGTTTCCAAAAATGGGACTACACGACGTTGTTGGAGGTGCTGAAATTAAATCTGTTGCGATTGCTGTGGGGGGTGAAAGTGGGGTTGAGAAGGATATTTTTGACGAATGTTTAATTCAACCCAGACTTTGAAATTCTGAGCAGTTGAGTAAATTGGAGGTTATGCTTGGGCATTTATCTCAGGACAGTTGTGAGGAATTAATACATCTGATAAAGGAGTTTCAAGTGCTTTTTGCTGATATTCCTTCGTGTACTTACATGATCCAGCATGATATTGATGTTGGTGATTCCCCACCTATTCGGCAACGATTTTATAGAGTGTCTCCGGAAAAACAAAAACTTTTAGAATCCGAGGTACAATATCTTTTGGAGAATGGACTTGTGGAACGGTCTGGTTCCAGTTGGGCTTCTCCTTGTCTTTTAGTTGCGAAGCCCGATGGAACATTTAGGTTTTGTACCAATTATAGGAGATTGAACGCTGTTACTAGATCTGCCTCTTTTCCACTTCCAAGAATCGAAGACTGCATTGATTTGGTGGGGTCTGCTAAGTTTGTTACGAAGATTGATCTACTTCAAGGTTATTATCAGGTACCCCTGACTTCTCGTTCTCAGGAAGTCTGTGCTTTTACGACATCTTCTGGATTATATTCTTATAAGCGTATGAGTTTTGGTCTTCGGAATGCTCCAGCTACATTCCAGCTCCTGATGAATTTGGTAATCTCTGGGCTTGAAGGATGTGCAGTATATCTGGACGATGTAGTAGTGTATAGTCAAACATGGGAGGAACATCTTTGTCAATTGCGCACTTTATTTACTCATCTTGAGACAGCAAAGTTGACTGTAAATTTAGCGAAATGTGAATTTGCACGTGCCACTGTGGTTTATTTGGGAAATGTGGTAGGACAGGGTAAAGTCTGTCCTGTCCGGGCAAAAGTCCATGCCATTGATAAGTTCCCAGTTCCTTCTACATAGAAAGAGTTGATGAGATTTTTAGGAATGATTGGGTACTATCGAAAATTCTGTGAAAATTTCTCAACAGTGGTTGCTCCTTTAACAGATTTGTTAAAAGGCAAACGGAAATATGAATGGTCCTCAATTTGTCAACATGCTTTTGATAATGCCAAACTGTTGCTGAGTTCTGCTCCTGTATTAACAGCACCTTGTTGGGATTGTCCTTTCCATTTAAAGGTAGACGCGAGTGGACTGGGTGCTTGAGCTGCATTATTGCAGAAAGATGACAACGGCATTGATCAGCCAATTAGCTTCTTTTCTAAGAAGTTTAATTTGTGCCAGAGAAATTATTCAACTATTGAAAAAGAGTTGTTTGCATTAATTTGGGCTTTACAGTATTTCGACGTGTATGTGGGGGGAGGTTCTGTATCTCTGGTAGTATTTACAGACCACAACCCTCTTACCTTTTTACAGTCCTTGCATAGTCCAAATCAACGACTTATTCGTTGGGCTTTATTCTTGCAGTCTTACAGTCTCGATATTCGTCATATTAAAGGGGTGGATAATATTATGGCGGATACTTTATCACGAGCTCCATTGAACGAGTAACCTAGTACAATACTGTTGGTTCTTGTCCTTCTTTAGTTCACCTCATTTATATTCTCAAGGCGCCTGAGAGTATTGAGAGGTGGAGTTGAGAAGGGGTAGGTGATGAAGGAGAGATGTTGAGCGGAACCAATAATTTTGTTTGAAATTTAAGTCTAGTAAAAATCTTATCCCATGATGGATTATGTTCTGTGTATGTGATGTTTTTCTGTATTATGTTTACAGAGTACCTTTTTATAAGGGCCTCTGTTTTTGGGAGGGAGGTGTGATGTTCCCAGGGGCTGGTGTACTTTATTATTTTTTCCAGTAGGTGTCTCTGGGTAACACTTTTTGGGTCTCCAGGTTAATTGCTGTGTCACAGGTGTGGAGAATTGGTTGATTAACCATGCTGCTGATAAGATGCTGGTTTTCTCCCCATCGAGAGGAAGAATTGGGCTTGGTCTCTGCTGGTCTCGCTGCTGGGAGGACATGCTGACTTTTTACTCTCTCCAGTCCAGGGCTTAATGTCGTTGTTGTTTTTGTGTTTGTATAATTCTTTTTTCTTTACCTTAAATATAGATATGTCTGTTTTTCTTGAGTAAATATTAAAAGTTTCAAATTTGATTATGTGTTTGGCACTCCCCATTCATGTTGCTGCTCCTTGAGCCAAGGGGTTGTAACAACCATGTACATACCATTAGGATGTACAGTAATGTTTCTTATCAGTTGCCATATACAGATAATGTAAGTGCATGTTTGTACATTCACACTTGTCCGTCAGTACTACATATTTACCATGTATTTACATTAGTAGTTACAGTAAAGTATCTAATTAGTTATGATGTATAGACACTACCTGTAAGTGCCAACACTTGTATGTACATACAAACTAATTACCATGCACGTACGACTGTTAAGTACAGCCGGGTTTCTTATTAGTTACCATGTACATACAGTTCAGGTAAGTGCCTTGTGTTACCACGCATTTGCCTGTAGGTACAGGATATTTACCATGTATGTACCAGGGAAGTACACGTACTGTAAAATAAAGTGTTACTGAGGGCTCTGACAAAGGAGGGAGGAGAGGGGACCAGTCCACAAGGTCTCCCTCCGCTTTCCATTCACCCAGATCCATAAATAGTTCACCCTCAGCCATGGTGGAATGGGCAGACCACCTCACTGCAATCACTCTGGCCATGGCTTTCTCCCTTGTGGCAGGAATGGTAGCCTGCTCTCACACTTGGTCTGAAGTTATAAACAGCTCTGGCTCCGCGGCAATCCTCTGTTCTGATTACTTTTTGTCTCTTTTAGAAAAACAAACAAACATAGCACCAAGTATTTATTCAATACAGTTAATAAAGGCAAAAATAATGAAAAATAAAGCATCAACAGGTGTTGACATTACCCAAAAGCACAGCAATAATGACTTGATGAACTAATTTAATTCCAAGATCGATACTATTAGAGATACAACCATGCAGCCGTCAGCTAAAGTAAAGAAGTTTATAAACTTGTTAATTAATCTAAGTTTGTATGTTAGACCATATTTCATCTAAGCTCCTAAAAGAGGTGATTCCTAGGGCTGGGAATCGATTCCAAAAAGAATCGATTTCCTCGATTCCGAGGCTTTGGGAATCGAGAGTGGAATCGCTTCCATCAAGGGGAATCGACTCCACATTCAGAGTCTTTTTGAGTTCAACAAAACTTGTCTATGGGAGTCTCTCAAACGGAAGGCTACATCCGACAAAGGCTGCACACATTTAAATTCACGAAAATAAACAGAAAGAAAACGAGCCGGTATTGATCATTTGAATTTTAGGATGTAGCCTTTCGTTTCAGAAGCACAATTCTCCTAAGCCATAATTACAATAGTTGTGAGATAAAATATTATATTTTCAATAAAAAAAATAAAAAAAAAACGATTCAGAGATTATTTTCAAAATTTTCCAATCGAAAACAACAGTGAGGAATCGATTCCAAAAATTGTGGAATCGAACAGCCCTAGTGATTCCAGAAGTTGTAGATCCTCTTCTGACTATTAATTCATCATTGTCATTAGGATATGTCCCCAAAACCTTCAAATTGGCTGTTATTAAGTCTCTCATTAAAAAAAAACACAACTTGACCCAAAAGATCTAGTTAATTACAGACTGATTTCGAATCTCCCTTTCTTCTTCTTCTTCTTCTTTATTTCTTCTTAGAGAAAAATGGTATCTGTAAGAATTTCTAGAAAGGATTTAGACCGCATCATAGTGTGAAGACTGCTCTCATTAGAATCACAAATGACCAGCTCTTATTATCTGATCATGGTTGTATCTCTCTTTTAGTGCTACTGGATCATAGCACTGCATTCAAAACCAACGACCATGAGAAAACTTTGTTTACATTAATGGAAGTGCATTACCATGGTTCAAATCATACTATAAAGTCTAACTCCACTCCGAGAAAAGAGATCGTCTCCACTGGGGAGAGTTTTCTCTGTTCCCAGTTGACCCGAAGCCCCAACTTTAAACACACAACAAATTATCTTTACTTACCTATAAGGCCCTTAATGGGTTAGCTCCTGCATACCTAACTGGTCTTCTACCAATGTTACAATCCATCACGCTCCATAAGGTCAAAAAAACACTGGACTTTTGGCAGTTCTAAGGAGGTAGAGCTTTTTCGCATTTGGTTCCCAAATTCTGTAATAGCCTTTCTGATAATGTTCGGGGTTCAGACACACTGTTTAAATCTAGATTAAAAACACATTTCTTTCGCCAAGCATTCGAATAATGCATCTAATAATTTGTGACAGCAGCTATGCTAATGATGTCTCTATTTGTTTCTCGGTTTTGTCATGGGATTTACATCCCGTGGTAACTAGGATTTAAACAAACTCCAGTCTGGATCCAGAACACCTGAGAAGAAATGATGCTGACCCCTCAGAGGACCTCAGATGATGCTAACCCTGAAACAACATACAGAACTAACAAATATTGCTATCATATAAAAATTGCTGTTAATAATGTTCATCATCTGGTTGACTACGTCTTGTATTAATTTTTCTGAAAAATGCTGTCATATGCACATAAACTGACAGTGACCACTTGTAAGCTACTACTAAATATTTTTTGAAACTAAATTTTCTGTAAAGTTGCTTTTTAATGATTCATGATTCAATGAATTGTGTCGTAAAAAGCGCTATACAAATAAACTTGAATTGGATTGAATTGAACACTACTGCCCTCATGACCGGGACTTGACCTAGTCGTTTAGATAGCTGAGCATCCTGATGCCCACTTCCCCGTAATGGGGGAAGGGTGCCCTGTGTAACTTCTGTAAAGACACGTGGGGACAGGGAAAGCCCGAAGGGGCCGAACCTGTACTGCCATGACCGACCCTTGAAAACAAACTGTAGAAATGGTCTGTGTCGAGGAAGAATCGAGACATGAAAGTAAGCATCCTTCAGGTTGGCTACTGGAAACCAATCCTGGGGTTGGATGCATCTGATGATGTGCTTCTGCATCAACATCTTGAACATAAGCCTGTGAAGGGCCCGATTCAAGACTCAGGATCCAGTATTGGCTGAAGGCCACTACCTTTCTTGGGTATGATGAAGTAGGGGCTATAAAACCCCTGCCTCATCTCAGCTGTACGGACTGGCTTGATTGCATTCTTTGCCAGGAGAACAGCAATCTCCTTGCCCAAAACAGGAGCATCTCAGACTGCCACTGCTGAACTTAGGAGGTCGCCTGGCAAACTGAATCACATAGCCGAGTTAAATTGTGCAAATGAGTCAGCGGGATGGGTTGGGCAGTGCAAGTCACGCCCCAGATACTGTACAAGTGGCACCAAAAGGAGAGAGCGACCATCAACTTACAGGCTATTGATGGGAGACGAGTATGATTCCTCCAAGTGGCTGCTCTCTCCTGGGGAATGTCGATGTACCCCTTGCCCGCCCTGCCATCAACGTTAGTGAGGATGGAGAAGAGAGACAAGCAATTTCTGGCCATGAAAGGGGCCATCCATGACTTTGTCAACTCCTCATGCACCTTTGGGAAGAAAGGCACAGGAACAGTTCGCGGTTGTGAGTGGCATCCCACCCAGACAAACCATTCATCCAGCCGCAAGGGCTCGGGACTTGGCCGTCTATTGACCTCCAGCCCGATGCTCACGGCTGCCTGTGCAAGTATGACTGTCAACTCCAAGTCTAATTCTGCGGCAGCCACAACCCCCAAAGGGGGCAGCCCTGCCGAATCTTCATCTTCGAAGGATGAAAGCCCATACCTCGATGCTGTGATCGAAATTTGATCCTCTCCTTTTTTAGTTGAAGTGCCCAGGGGAATCACTGCACACAGGGACACCGCTGTTTGCACCATCACGTCAACCAGAACAGCTTCCAGACAGATGATGAATGGCTTTGAGGAGATCAACATGTTCATTCACTAGCCTAATTTTATTGACTTTTTTTTTGCACTCCCTCATTAATATAATTTATTAAAATAGAAACATCATATGTAGCATTTACATAAATTAATTTATTTGAACAAACTGTTGAAATATATTATATATTCACAAGAATATAATATGAAAAAAAACTGCTTTACATACAATAGAAAATATTAAAAATAATAATTATAACAGTCTATTAGAATTTACTTTAAGATCAAAAGGGCATTGTATATTGCCATGACAATCCAGGCACATCATCCAGTGTATACATTTGTTGTTCCAACTACAGTGTTGTTTGTTGTTCAACTATCAACCAACTAATATAGTTCCTGGTCAGAAATAGGCTGAACAAGTGCTTAGAACACCTTGAGTCTGTTTTTTTTTTGTACTGGTGATTCAATGTGGCTGGTGTGAGTTTGGGGATTTGTCGGCATAGAAGAGAGTGATGCAACTCTTTATATTCTGGGACATTCATGTTTTATCTTTTATCATATTCTTCAGTATTTTGTTTCTCATTTCACTGTCTACAGTAAAAACAATCTTGGTACTATTCAAATATCCATTCAAATACAAGTGTGATTTTAAATTAAGTATATGGTTTTAACAACAATCTAAAAACATATATTAAAAATAAATCTGAACTCTAGGGTGCCCGTAAGGTGACTTGTTCGGTTTACTTAGTTTTGTCGTGGCCACGACATAATAACTCGTGGGAACGTGATAATATGTTGTGGCCACGATATCATTTTGTCGAGGTAACGACATCGTTATGTCGTGGCCTCGAGATGCTATGTTGAGGGAACAACATCCATTTCTCGTGGCCACGACTTCTTATGTTGAGGGAAGGACATGTTTTTCTTGTGGTCACAAGTTTAATGCGTAAACAAACGCATGGATTCATATTAATGAATCCATCTCTGATAATCCCGAGTTGCTATGGTCACGCAGGTTTGTTTAAGCATTAAACTCATGGCCACGAGATAAACATGTCGTTCCCTCAACAACGAATTAAGAATGTCCTTACCTCGACAAAATGATCTTGTGGCCACAACATAATATGACACAAATAAATATCTCGTGGCCACGAGATATTATCACGTTCCTACGAGTTATTATGTCGTGGCCATGACAAAACTAAGTAAACCGAACAAGTCACCTTACGGGCACTGTAGAAATCACTGTTTTTCTGGAATATACAGTAAATAGATAAAAATATACTACATGAAAATAAAAACTATAAAACTATTAAGTCAAATAATAGGTATGTTGATTACTTGCACTACTGAAAATACAATGTGTGGGAGAAATATTTTGTGACATGTTTGGCATGCTTTATTTTCAGAAGCAAAAAAAAAAAAACATATTGTTCTGTATATGCCCAATTAGAATCAATTTCAAAATTATTTGTAATTTTACCTTTTAATTTTAACAACAAAATATTTAGCCCTACATTTAAGATGTATGTATTTTAATTATTATTATTCCACAGCTAGACATATTTTGACTATGTTCATACTTTTTAATGCAATAAATTGAATGCTTTTTACCTTTAATAGATTTCTGATGATTCTAAGCAACAGAAGGAACTGTTTTACTGTTGGTTTTCAAAGCAATAGTGCATCTACAAAATGCTCTCTTTATTGCATCTTGCAGTTCTTTATTCCTCAAACTGTAAATGATGGGATTCAGCAGAGGTGTCAGCACAGAGTACAGTACAGCAATGACTATACGAACACCTGGGTCAAATCTAGCTACCCGATATGAGATATACACAAAGGAAGCTGAAATATACGAGATACACACCACTATCAGGTGGGACACACAAGTGGCCGCAACTTTGAGCTGCTGTGCCTTGCTCATTTTTCTCATAGCTTTGCCAATACAGATATATGAAATTAATATGAGAAGGAACGTACTGAGAATTGCAATGAGGGCAAACGTTAGGGACAAAATGCTATTCCTGTTGGTGTCAATACAGGCAAGGCTCAATACAGAGGAGTGATCGCAGAACATGTGCCTAACAATATTAGGACCGCAAAACGGCAGCTGAGCAGCCCAAATAGTTACAGGCAGCACTAAAGAGGCCCCAAAACCCCAAGAAGCAAATGTCAACAGAATACAGTGCTGTCTGGTCATGATAGTGGTGTAACGCAGGGGATTACAGATTGCAACATACCGGTCAAAAGCCATTACGGTCAACAAAGCACGCCCTGTCGTTCCAGTTGAGAGAAAAAAGTACATCTGTAAAAAGCATCCTGTCTTAGAAATGGTTTTGTCATCAGCCAGGAAAACTGACAGCATTTTGGGAATTGTCACTGAAGTGAACACAATATCAGAAAAGGACAAATTATGAAGGAAAAAATACATAGGAGTGTTGAGCTTGTGGTCAGTTCTAACAAGGTATATGATCATGCTGTTTCCACTCAGAACAAAAACATATACCATGAAGAAGATGGGAAGCACGTATCTGTCCTTCAGTCCGTCAAGGATGAAATATTCCACAGGCCTGCTGGTGTTCATTGTGCTGATATGAAAGCTTGCAGATCCTAACCTGGTCAAGAAAATGTATGTGAGATACAACAGTAAGACAAAAACAAACACAGAGCAGTTTATTCCTCAAGATTTCTCCCACAATGTGCAATAATGCTGCACATTGGTGGTGATTTATCATGGTCTGTGTGAGTCTTAGTGTGAAGAGAATTTCACACTTACTTCTTCCAATAAAAAAAAATTAAATAAAAGTCATGTATTTGAAAGATTATTGGGATGTTACAGATTCTTCTTAGAAGTAACAATGCCAATAAAGAGCCTTTATATTGAAGAGTGTACATTCCATATTATTATGTGATAAATAGCTAATAATACTATTATATATAATAACGTGTTATATGGCAGAAGTTCAGATTCTGCCAGTTCAGATATTACTGCGTTAAAAAATGTGTTGAAATATTAAAAATGTCTGACAGTTTCTGGGTATGTAGAGAAATTCAACTAACCTTACAATAGAATATGAAATGAAATGAAGTCAGTTATATATATAATTATCATTCATAACACAATTAAATTCTGCAGTTCAGTTCTGTCAGAGGCAGCTGAGAGTCAGTAAGTCAGTGTTGTCACTGTGGTGTCTTCTTATGTGGCAAACATTAAAAACAGAAGGGACTTTAAATGCAGTAACTTTCAAGAAGAAAAAAGGAGGGGTTCTTGTTGTTGTTGTTTTAATTAGCCACTTTCAGTGCTGATGTTGTGCATCCTATATCTACGGCAACATCTCATGGTGCATCATTAAGAGTAGCAACTAAAAGATATATAGAACTAGCATGTATATATATATATACACCTAACATATATAGATTTATACAACTATATATATATATATATATATATATATATATATATATATATATAAGATACATAAAGATTACAAATATAAATATAATCATTATTATTATTATATATGTTTCTAAGCTTTTAAAAGTGGTAGATACAAAAAATAATGCATTACAATTATTAAAGCATTTAATGCACTTGCCCCGCCCCAGACCTATGTGGATCAATATATTGATGAATAATATGAGGCAGGGCAACAATTTACTGCATGATGGAGCCTAGAGAATATCACTAAAATTCAAGATATGGGGCAAAATGCCCGTTTGAAATTTTGTCTCATATTTACATCACATAGTTAAAAATATCACACGAGTGCAAATGTGATACTCATATTACACAACAGTTCATTAAGAAATTCATATTGTGTTATTTCAGACATAATGTTGTCTGTTTTGCTCAATTTTGCCAACCAAAATATAAAGATAAATCACAATCATCATCTCCGAGCAACCCACAGCAGAATTTCATTTCTTAATCCACGTTTTAAATGAATTTTGTGAACCATTTTGGCCTTTGAACCATCGGGCATAGTTGCACTGGCTTTGAAGTGGCACTGCACAAACAGATTGGTGAATGGCATCAAAGTACTGTGTTACGGTCCCTACAAAGGTCTAGGAGTTTAAAGGGACGCATAACATAATAGATGGACACGGCTGGAGTATCCCAAAATAATCCTTTATTTTAACACAAAATACTCACAAAAGTAACCAAAATTATGAGATAGGGAGCCCAGCAACATAATAAAGAAATAACTAAACTAACAGAAACAGGCTGGGGCTCCCCACTCCAAAATAACAACAAGATAGGAGCAGGAGACAATGTGATAATGGAGAAGTCTGTGGCTGGCAGAGAGATAATGAAAGGGTCCGCCTCCTTCCATTTTATAGCCTCGTTTCCCCAGCTCGACCAATCAGAATCTGAAGACAAAAAAGAATTAAGAAATGAGCACTACTAATTATTTGAGGACTCTGGGCCGGGGCGTACGCGAGACGCGCGTAAGAACTGCGAGAGCTATTCAAAAGCACAAGGAGTCGAAAGATCTCTAAGCTCTTGCGATTCTTTGATGTCATGCGGTCTGATGATGATGATCGAAGATCGCTTCAAGTTGAACAGCCCTAATGATTCAATGAACCTTTAATAAAGAACCCTTTACTTCACTCCCAAATAAATCAGCTATTTTAATGAATCCAACGAATGAATAAATGACTCGTTGACTTAATCATTAAGCCATTTACCACCACCTATTGGCAGTTTTAGTTTATTATTTAGTGTATAATTTCATTAAAGAAATTATTTCATATTTTCATAGTAATAATAATAAGGTTAGTTCATCCAAAAATTTAAATTATGTCATTAATGACTCACCCTCATGTCGTTCCAAACCAGTAAGACCTCCGTTCATCTTCGGAACACAGTTTAAGATATTTTAAATTTAGTCCAAGAGCTTTCTGTCCCTCCATTGAAAATATATGTACGGTATATTCTCAGAAAGGTATATTTCCAGAAAGGTAATAAAAACATCATCAAAGTAGTCCATGTGACATCAGAGGGTCAGTTAGAATTTGTAGAAGCATCGAAAATACATTTTGGTCCAAAAATAACAAAAATTACAACTTTATGCAGCATTGTCTTCTCTTCCGTGTCTGTTGCGAGCGCGTTCACAACACTGCAGTGACGCTGCTGACATATGATGCTGCTGATGTGTTATCTTTGTTATTGGGCGCACCAGAAAACACGTCAGCAGCATCATACATCAGCAGCGTCGTGAACGCACTCCATCATACTGCAAGCAGGTTGCTTAATTTCCGCTTCTTGTTAAGGATAATGTGGGCTGTTTAGTTAATTTAACATTGGATTGTTTGTTAAAATTGACAAAGGAAATCTTGTCATGTTCAGGGAATTAATTATCCACACCCGTGATGAATAACTAGATGGCGCCTCGTTGTGCACTGAAATTCACCAGCTGGAACGTCAAAGGACTGAATTCTTCGGTGAAACGAAATGAAGTTCTTAATTATTTGAAACAATTGAATACTACCATAGCTTTTATTCAGGAAACACACCTCAGGCCTGCAGACCATCTAAGTATTAGAAAGGGCTGGGTAGGCCAGCTCTACCACAGCAGCTTCCAGGATAGGTCCCGTGGGGTAGCTATTCTCATCCATAAATCGATTCCTTTCTCTGTTTCTGAGGTCATCTCATTTTATTATTCTTAGAGGACAGATCAATGGAGTTTGTTTGATTTTGGCCAATATGTATGGCCCTAACTGGGATGATGAGGCTTTTTTTTTTTAAGTTCTGTTTTCCCTCCCTGATATGAACTCCAACTAATTCTGGGTGGGGATTTTAATTGCTGCTTAGACCCTCTTCTAGACCATTCCTCATATAGTCTATGTGCACAGTCTAATTCCAGCAGGACGATTCAGTTATTCATGGAGCAATATGCTATTTCTGATGTTTGTCGTTTTTTTCTTCAATTCTAGCACAAAACCCCTGTACATCATACTTCCTCCCGCATTGATTACTTTTTTGTTGATGACAAATTGCTTCCACTGATTAGCTCATGTATCTATAATACTATTGTTATTTCAGACCATGCTGCTGTTACATTTACCTTACATTACTTCGCTTTACCAAGTCTTTCAATGTCCCGGTCTCCTTGGCGTTTTAACTCTGCTTCTCGATGATTCTAATTTTATTTCTGCCATTAACGATCGTATAGACCTTTTTATCTCCACAAATATTTCCCCTGAAATTTCAGCTAAGACAATTTGGCAGGCATGTAAGGCTTATTTAAGGGGAGAAATCATTTCATATTCAGTTTATAAGAGAAAAATTATGAATGTAAGGAGAGCTAATCTTTTGAATACTTTGGCAGACCTCCAGTCTAATTGTGTTAAGATGATTTTGTTAAATTACTCACAACAAAGACAGAGTTTGATTTACTTACTGCAAATGAGGCAACTGAAGCTCTACATAAGGCTCGTTGCAATTATTATGAATTCGGTGTTAAATCAAGTAAATTGCTTGCCCATCAGTTGCGTCAGTCTGCTGCTTCACATCTCATTACTCAAATTTCCAATTCTGTTGGGTCTTCAGTTAATCCACTAACTATTAATGATGAGTTCAGGATTTTTTATGCCTCCTTATATACTTCGGAAAGCATAGCCGAAGTAGTCTAATTCCTGATATCTGATCCTGATATCTCCTCCAATTTAATAGGCCCTGATGGCTTCCCTGCTGAATTTTTCAAGACATTTTCTGACAAATGATCACCTCTTTTGCTTAACATGTTCAATGAGTCTAACAGCTCAGGTATTCTCTCTCATTCCTTATGGCAGGCTATCATTTCTCTTATTCTCAAAAAAAGATAAAGATCCTTTTCAGTCCAGCAACTATCGCCCCATCTCCCCAGCAAGACATCTGGAGGTTGTCCTTCCAACTTTAATTTCTACTGACCAAAAAGGCTTTATTAAAAATAGACATTCTTTTCATAATATAAGACGCCTTTTGAATATTCTCTATTCTTCTTCTTTAAATGAAACACCAGAATTAGTTATTTAGACAAGGTTTCCCCGCCGTTGTTTGCAGTAGCCATTGAGCCTTTGGCAATTGCTCTAAGATCTATCGCACCTGAGTATAAGTTGCATCAGTCCAAAAATAGAACCAAGAGAAAACATTACCGTCCACAGCCGCGAGAGGGTGCTCTATGCTGCTCAGTGGTAGGCTACAGGAGCACTGAGCAGCATAGAGCGCCCTCTCGTGGCTGGAGACGGTAATGTTTTCTCTTGGTTCATTTCTCTTGGTTCATGTCAAATTAATTTTGATAAATAAGTCGCACCTGACTATAAGTCGCAGGACCAGCCAAACTATGAAAAAAAGTGCGACTTATAGTCCGGAACATACGGTAGACACTATTCTGGGTGTTGATCCTTGTACTGAAGGGTAAATTTGTGAATATAATTGTTCATTTGCATTCTTCCTCTGATAATTTACACTTTGTCTGGTCCCAAGACATCGGTACTGAGATTAACGAGGAGACATGGAGTGCAGTCCTGAACAGGGTTTATTCCTCATCCCTCTGCGCATGTCACATGCTCATACAGTGTAAGGTGGTTCATAGAGCCCACTGGTCGAAGACCAGGTTAGCATGCATTGACTGAGTGACGCCTATTGACTGAGTGTGACAGCTGTCATTCTGGTTCAGCCACTTTAATTCACATGTTCTGGTCCTGCGGTGCCCTGTCTTCCTTTTGAAGGCAAGGCAAGTTTATTTATATAGCACATTTCGTACACAATGGTAATTCAAAGTGCTTTACATAAAAGAAAGTAAAATAATAATGAACAAGAATAAAACAAGCAATTTTAAAACTTTAAAACTTTTAAAATTATTAAAACTGTACTTATTTAAAATTAATTTAAAACAGTTAGAAAATGATTTTACATAAAATAAAATAAAATAAAAAAAAACAGTGAAAATATATTGCAATCAGTTCGGACATTGCACAGTGCTCATTCAATAAATGCACAGCTAAACAGATGAGTTTTAAGTCTAGATTTAAATGTGACTAGTGTTTTAGCACATCTGATCTCTTCTGGAAGCTGATTCCAACTGCGGGCGGCATAGTAACTAAAGGAGGACTCCCCTTGTTTTGTGTGAACCCTTGGTATTTCTAACTGACTCGATCCTAATGATCTGAGTGGTCTGTTAGGCTTATATTCAGTGAGCATATCTGAAATATATTTCGGTCCTAGGTCATTTAGTGACTTATATACGAGTAAAAGTACTTTAAAATCAATCCTAAATGTAACTGGAAGCCAGTGTAAGGACCTGAGGACTGGTGTGATATGCTCAGATTTTCTGGTTCTAGTCAGAATCCTGGCAGCAGCGTTCTGGATGAGCTGCAGCTGTCTAATGGTCTTTTTGGGAAGGCCGGTGAGGAGCCCATTACAATAGTCCACCCTGCTGGTGATGAAGGCATGAACAAGTTTCTCCAAGTCTTGGCTGGAAACAAAAGATCTAATTCTTGCAATGTTTTTTTAAATTATAGTATGCTGATTTAGTTACTGCTTTGACATGACTATTGAAACTAAGGTCTGTCTCCAGAATCACACCAAGATTCCTGACTTGATTTTTAGTTGTTTGACCCCTAGAGTTAAGGTATGCATTCACCTTGAACACTTCATCTTTGTTTCCAAATGCAATGACTTCAGTTTTTTCCTTGTTTAACTGAAGAAAGTTCTGGCAAATCCAACTATTAATTTCATCAATGCATTGGCAGAGGGAGTCAATTGGGCTGTAGTCATTTGGAGATAAGGCTAGGTAAATCTGGGTATCATCAGCATAGCTGTGATAGGCAATTTGGTTCTTTCTCATTATTTGACTTAGTGGAAGCATATACAGGCTAAACAAGAGCGGTGCAAGAATTGACCCTTGTGGGACTCCGCATGTCATGGACGTCCACTTAGACTTATGCTCTCCTATACTCACATAATAGCCTCTCCCTTCTAAGTATGACCTGAACCATTTGAGTACCATCCCAGAAAGCCAGACCCAGTTTTCCAGTCTCTCTAGTAGTATGTTATGATCGACAGTGTCAAATGCAGCACTGAGATCTAGCAATACCAGCACCGATATTTTGCCAGAGTCACAATTTAAGTGAATATCATTTATTATCTTAATGAGTGCTGTCTCTGTGCTGTGATGCGGTCAAAAACCAGATTGAAAATTGTCCAGGTATCCATTTGAGTTTAAGTATTTGTTCAGCTGATTAAAAACGACCTTTTCTATAATTTTACCTATAAAAGGAAGATTAGATATTGGTCTAAAATTGCTCAAAATGGTGTTATCAGGAGGGGCTTAACAACTGCATTTTTTAAGGAGTTTGGAAATGTCCCAGAAAGAAGTGAGGCGTTCACCACTTCTAAAAGATCTGCTTCTAAGCAGTTAAGCACATTTTTGAAAAAAGATGTGGGAAGTGTGTCAAGATAGCAGGTTGACGATTTTAGGTGCTGCACTATGTCTTCCAGAATTTTGCTATCAATTGCTTCAAAAATCGACATAGTATCTTTTTGATATTGTGGCCTAATCTGTCTGACGTCTGCATTACTTGAGGATGTGCTAATCGCCTTCCTGATATTGATGATCTTCTCAGAAAAGAAGGATGCAAACTCATTGCATTTGCTGTCTGATAGCATTTCACTGGGAATCTGACTTGGGGGGTTTGTCAGTCTCTCAACAGTGGCAAAAAGAGTACGAGTGTTATTTAAGTTACTGTTTATAAGGTTTGAGAAGAAATTCTGTCTAGCTGTGGCTAGTTTCACATTAAAAGCATGGAGGCTGTCTTTGTAGATGCTATAGTGAATTTCAAGTTTTGTCTTCCGCCACATCCGCTCTGCTTTTCTGTATTGTCTTTTCATAGTCTGAACTGCTGTTGATCTTCTCCAAACTGATTTCTGTCTTTTGAAGAATTTTTTTTTATCTCATTGTCAGCCATTACCTCGGCGGATATCCCTCTCTGTCACAGCTTTATTTGGGGTTCTCCTGCCTGGCCATTCTTTGCCTTCTCACTTTTCAGATTTTGTAGCCTTTTTGACTCTTTTAGCTAGGCGTTTAATTCTATTGAATTGGAAAAGCCCTCACCCTCCATCTTACACTCGCTGGATAAGAGATGTTCTTTATTTTATGAAACTTAGAAAATTACCGACCTAGCACCATTTTCATCAAGCTTTGGCAACCCCTTCGTGAACATATCAAAATTCTCCAGCTTGACCCTGCTCTTTGTGTGTGATCCCCTTATCTCCCGACACATCTATCACAAGTCTAAATGTTGATACTAATTTTGTATTGCCTGGCCAATACACTGCTATGTTTACTGTCACTGTATGTGATTGTACTGTACTCTATTTTATTTATTTTTATTTTTATTTTTATTTTTTCTTTAGGGGAAAAGAATCCTCAGTGCATCTTCTTACTGTGATGTTTTGTGTATTTTCATCCTCCCCTGTTTCTGTAAATTTTTAATTTTTTTATGTATTTTTAGTTTTTTTTTTTTCTATTTATTTTTGTAATGGTTTAAAGTGTATAAATAAATCATTAAAAAAAGAAATATATATATATATATACACACACACACACACAAATATATTACAGTCTGTAATATACTAACATACAAAATGCGATTTCAGTATCATAGTTGCAAATATTGCACATTATGGACTTCAGCAAAGAACACATAATAAATAAAGGTTTTCAAAACAGGGTTTCCACCATATAATTAATATATACAAATATATGGAGGAAACACATGGTTTGTAAACCTTTCCATTCTTGCTTCAACATGCTTTAATATTATTTATTGTGGTAGTAAGGTTACATGTAAATCCTGAAAAAAGATAAAATAAAAAAAAAAAAAAAAAAAGCTAATCAATTTCACAGTATATGTAAGCAAGAAAATATTCTGCATAAGATATTAAATTGAGATTTTCAATTTCAGGCCCAGTTTGTAACTTGATCTAATCCTTTTATTTCTAGTGTGGCCGATGTAAATGATAATGACAAGTGGAATATTTACCATGACTCTATCTCTATCTAGTGTTAAAGAAGGAAAGTAACTTAACTGGAAACACTACATTAACAAGGTGGAGAAAATCAATACATTCAATGCACTAAATGAGTGTGTGCAGGGTTTGAAAAAATCTGAGGCACAAATAGGTTGTTATAAAGTACTTCACATGCCATTTCAAACCATTCTAATTAAAAGCCATTTTAATTGATTATGAGATAATCAGCTTTAAGTAATTTCTTGCAGTTGAATAATAAAATGCCCACCGCAATGTAAGGTTAATTTGATGGCACTGCTACCACAGCATTCGGTGAAAAACTGCTGAACCAAAAAGAAAGAGCTTTTGAACACTAGATGTGAGCAGTGATTTATACTTCACCACAGATTTGACCTTTTGATTGGATTATTGTAAATACACCTGTCAGATTGACTGCCTGTTTGAGAAGGACCTTCCTCCAAGCTGTCCTGCCATGACACGCATGAGTGCTCTTGATTACTGGAAACAAGCTTCTCCTGCATCAGCAAAAAATGTGGCACAGCAATCAAGTCAAAACTGCAAGGCCAGAAACCAGCTTACCCTGCAAAGTGCAGTCTTGGTGATAAGGAAACTCTCCAGTTGAACTTTTCGTATTAGCATTTAAAGGAACACGCCACTATTTTTGAAAATAGACTCATTTTCCAACTCCCCTAAAGTTAAACAGTTGAGTTCTACTGTTTTTGAATCCATTCAGCCGAGCTCCAGGTCTAGCAGTAGTACTTTTAGCTTAGCTTAGCGTAGATCACTGAATCTGATTAGACCGTTAGCATCTCGCTCAAAAATGACCAAAGAGTTTCTAATTTTTTTTTTTTTTTTTTTTTATTTAAAACTTGACTCTTCTGTAGTTACATTGTGTACTAAGACGGGCAAAAAATTAAAAGTTGCAATTTTCTAGGCTGAAACTATACTCCCATTCCGGCGTAATAATCAAGGAACTTTGTTGCCATACCATGGGTGCAGTAGGCGCAATGATATTACGCAGCACGTGAAAATAGTCCCCAGCTAGTTTGTGTAGTTGCAGAAATAGCAGAGTTGCTGGTGTTAGGATTGAGGTGTTTTGGTTTCTTTCTCTTTGGAAGGTTCTGTGATTGGAGTGTGACTGGAGCGCACCTAATTGTCATTATGGCTGTTATTTTAACCTGGTGCGAGAGTTCGTCAGGACGGCTGCTCTTCTGTGGGTTGAGCAGTTTGCCAGAGCCCTATGGCGTTATTTCCCTGTCAAATGTCGAGAGCGCATTATTGTAGCGCGAAAGTACATTAATATAATGCGCGGAGCGCAAATCTCTCTGGGCGCGCGCTCTCAGATACACGTTGCTCTTGTAAGAATTTTCTCTGGGCTCGCTCAGAGAGTATGCCTGCACTTAAAACATGTTCAGTGCAATCGCGAATCTCTCCTCTTCACTTAAAGTAAGCGTGTATGTGCTTAGACTGTGTCTCGTGCATTCGCGCATGGCCAAGTACTCTTCTCTTTAATTTCTTTCTCTTTGCTCTTGGCATAAACGCTGTCAAAACGGCAACAACCAATCGGAAATAGGCTTCAACGACTGACCAATGAAAACGCGACATCGTACATGGAATCTTATTAGTTGATATTGACCCGCACATGGAACACATGGAATAGGTTCACTGAAGTTCAATCAAGACGATACATTTGCCATATTTAAAATCAAAACAAATAAAACTGGTTACCTGAGATCGACGATTCGGCGGATCCATCTCGGTTCGTCTTGATTGAACTTCAGTGAACTTATTCCATGTGTTCCATGTGCGGTTCAAATGGAGTGTATCCATCGAGATAATTTTTAAGATGACGATTCGGTTTTGATGTTAACTGTTGCTCATTTTGTGATGATCAGATTGAAACAACAGAACATCTGTTTTATGAATGTAAATTTGCAGATTTGACTGTATTAACAAAGGAAAAAATAATATTTGGTATGTTTATGAAAGATTAAACGCACGACTGGGCAGTTAACACGTTCATTATTCTTGGGAAATTCTTTTTACACAAGAATAGATTCCAGAAAACACTTCCAAACTTTAAAGCTTTTCATAAAGAACTGTGTCATTATTTTTCATCACTTAAGTTAATGAAGAAAAAGAATGCTTTAATCTTATCTACTTTGATTGTTTTATTTGTATTTTCTACCCTATGTAAGATGCTTGTCTGTTGTCTGTGAAGACAACTTTTGTTGTACCAGGCCAATTTTGAATATTTAATTTCATGATTTATGGTAGACTTGGCCCCTGTGTCAAATCCTTCATTTCTGACTGCAGAGTTATTAATATTCATTAACTAAATCAAGGGATTTTAAAAGAGCTAAAATGGTTAATTGCATAAATCTCACTATTAACAAATTACTGAGGGTCAACATTCAGTTCAGTTCTTTATGTGCAAGTATGAGATTTCCATGGATCACAGGCGTTTTCATCTGTTGTCACTTTAATGAGAACTTAAAAGGATTTACAATCTAATCCAATTTTGGTTGTTAATGATGTTCAATAAGAAATTAAATAAAATAAAATAAATCCATGTGCGGTTCAATATCAACCAATAAGATTCCATGTACGATGTCGCATTTTCATTGGTCAGTCATTGAAGCCTATTTCTGATTGGTTGTTGCCATTTTGACAGCGTTTATGCCAAGAGCAAAGAGAAAGAAATCGAAGAGAAGAATACCTGGCCATGTGCGAACGCACGAGACACAGTCTAAGCACATACACGCTTACTTAAAGTGAAGAGGAGAGATTCGCGATTGCACTGAACACCTTTTAAGTGCAGGCATACTCTCTGTATCGAAGGCCAAAAGGGTCAAATACACGTGAATTTTAACGCGTTAACAACAAGTTAAATACGTGTATTTCATGCGTAAACAACACGTATTTAACGCTTTAAATACGTGTTGTTTACGCGTGAAAAATCAGAGCGTATTTAACGTGTATTTCACGTGTTAAATACGCGTTAAATACACGTGAAATACACGTGAAGTACGCGTTAAAAATCAGTTTGAACGGGTCAGTGTCATTGGCTGCTGAGGACTTGGGTCAAACTACTTCTGTGAGCTTAGGGGGGTGTACCATTCATAGACAGGCAACCACCATTTAACATGCTATAGATCAGCTTATTCAGCCTTATTATTTTGTCTTTTTTTCCTTTTCTTTTTTTGTATAGCCTGTAGAAATAATATATTTAAGTTTCAGTTTTATGAAAAACTTATTTTTTACCACTCATGCCTTTTTGTAAATAAACACATTAGTGGACATTCTAACTTTATTAGTGGTCACTCTTAAAGGGTAAAAGTAAAGCAACAAATCTGTTTTATGGATGGTAACTGTAAAATTATTACTGAAATATAATTAGTAATTATTTACACTACTAGTTACTGCAAAAGTAATATTATTAAAATAACTAAATTACTAGTAACTACTTACTGCTCAACTCGACTTTCAGTAAATATATATATATATATATATATATATATATATATATATATTATCTGCTGAGAAATAACTGATAAAAATGTAAGAAAAAATGTAGTGCTCAAGAGAAATTATTTATATCCGTTTTATTTGATATTCAATATCTCAGGACATAAATAAGGTAAGTTAAAGTGTATCTGTTTCAAATGTTTTGGTGATTGTATAAGACTAAAGTTAGCATCAAGCATTAACATTTGTGTGGGGGAAATAGTTACAATGGAGGTAAGCAATCAATTCAGGTTTAAGATACAAACCATTGAAATCAATATCTGTCTTTAGAAAACAATCATCTTAGTAATCAACAGCTTTTATTGTGCTTACAATAAACATTTACAACTATCGCCACCAGGTGGCACTTATTGAAACCTCTTTTTGTTCAGCAATTCTGCACTTTTTGTTCATCGATTATGCACTCATCAGACAATCAGGATTAGAATGAGAGCTTGTACTAGGGTCAGGACAACAGAAGTATTCTACTGCTACCACCATACCACCGTGAACCCCCCCCCCCCCAACCCCCCATTGCATCGATTTTACTAATCATATTTTTGAAACTGCTGAATTAAAATCAAGAAAAAATAGATATCATTTGAAAGCTTAGAGTCTGAGCATTACAATGCATTTAGCATGTTGATCAACTCCATAGTAGTGCCAAGTTATTTGCTGAAAAAAAAAATAATAATAATAATAATTTTGCCATGTACTCTAATATTTATAAAAATATCACACAGCTCGGATACTCATGTGCCATATGTCATCTGAAAGGTCTCATGAAGTAGAATAAAACAACAGGGCTCTAGGCTCATATTTTGCACTTGTTACACTAGTGCGCCTAACTTTTTTTCTTACAAGTCCACTTTTTTTAAATCGCTGTCCATATAAACAATATTGACTTGTAGCCTAAATGATTAACTAAGAATTTGGTCAACATAATGTTCTTTATTTGAAGCACAATTCTACAAGAAAGGTAACTTACTGAAAAAGTGTTGGTGCTTAAAGTGTTTCACTGAGGTGAAATTTAAACTTAAAACATTTCAAGATATATGAAATAAAAAGAAAATCTAAATTAAGGGTTTTAAGGGCTTCAAACTGAACATCTCATGGCTCAATGTCTTATGGACTATCCTCCACTGCAGTCACATGCATGACCTTTGGCCTTGGCTTAAAATGCTGCGTTCGACACCATAGATCATGACATACTCATAGATCGATTACAAAACTATACAGGTATTCAAGGGCAGGCTCTAAGATGGTTTAGATCCTACCTGTCCGATCGCTACCATTTTGTTTACTTAAATGGGGAGTCATCACATTTATCATCAGTAAAATATGGAGTGCCACAAGGATCCGTCCTAGGTCCCCTTCTATTTTCAATATACATGTTGCCTAGGTATACAGGTATATTTCAATATACATGTTCCTAGGTCCCCTTCTATTTTCAATATACATGTTGCCCCTTAATATTATTAGAAAATACGGAATTAGCTTCCACTGTTACGCTGATGATACTCAGCTATATATCTCAACGAGACCAGATGAAACCTCTAAATTATCTAAGCTAACAGAGTGTGTAAAAATGTAAAAGATTGGATGACCAATAATTTTCTCCAATTAAATTCGGATAAGACAGAGATATTAATTATTGGACCAAAAAACACACATACATACATAGAATCTTGTAGATTACAATCTGCAACTAGACGGATGTACTGTTACTTCTTCTACAGTCAAAAATCTAGACAGCAACTTGACTTTTGAAAATCATATTTCCCATGTTACAAAAACTGCATTCTTCCATCTTAGAAACATTGCCAAGCTACGAAACATGTTGTCTGTTCCTGATGCAGAAAAGCTAGTTCATGCATTCATGACCTCTAGACTGGACTATTGTAATGCACTTCTAGGTGGTTGTCCTGCTTCTTCAATAAACAAGCTACAGGTAGTCCAAAATGCAGCGGCTAGAGTCCTTACCAGGTCAAGAAAATATGATCATATTACCCCAATTTTACAGTCTCTGCACTGGCTACCTATTAAGTTCCGTATCAGTTACAAATTATCATTACTTACCTATAAGGCCCTAAATGGTTTATCTCCTGCGTACCTAACTAGCCTTCTACCACGCTACAATCCATCACGCTCCCTAAGGTCACAAAACGCTGGACTTTTGGTAGTTCCTAGGATAGCAAAGTCCACTAAAGGAGGTAGAGCTTTTTCACATTTGGCTCCCAAACTCTGGAATAGCCTTCCTGATAAAGTTCGGGGTTCAGACACACTCTCTCTGTTTAAATCTAGATTAAAAACTCATCTCTTTCGCCAAGCATTTGAATAATGTATCTTAAATTGTGAGTATAGTTGTTATCTGATCAAATGTGCATTCTTATTCTTTAGCTTGGGTTAAACTAATTCATTTTACTTTGTTGGAACAGCAGCTATGCTAATGATGTCTCTATTTGTTTCTTTGTTTTGCTAAGATAACTAGGATTTACGCAAGCTCCAAAAAGATGTACTTATCTCTAAAGGCACGTCTAATGAGGAGATGACGAGTCGGGATTGCAACTTCATCCTTGCGACACAGACTCAGAAAACACTAGTTTATTCGTAAATAGTTTAAATATCTTCTTCCTATTTCCCCCTTATCACATTTATTGTAATTACTTTTGCCGGTGCTTTGCGGCAAGCTTAAGCCTATTATTTGAACGCAGAACTGTTCAGCTGCGCTGCTGCGGGACACAAAACACCGTCGAGCTGCTCTTGACAGTCGTGGCATCATGGTCTCGTGTTGTTTTCACCAGCGCAGCAAGTTTTTTTTTCCATCGCTAATTGATGAATGTCTAAAATGTAAAAGTAAGGAGAAGTCTAAACAGGCTGGAGGCCCGGCCCACATCTGAACAATCGAAGCCCGGCTCGAGGCGGTAAAAAAGGTCGGGGCCTGTCGGGCTCAGGCTAAAATGCAGGACTCTAGTGTCTGTTGGTGAACCACAGGGAGACTTTCAGAGTTGCAGAGACTTTTTTTCCCCTTGAATGGCTCGTTGCACCGGTGCGACCTCAGAATTTTTTTAGTAGCACCATTGAGAAATTAGGTCAGACTCTAGAGCCCGGAAATTGTTTGAGGCTTTGAACAAAACTGCAGCGAGTTTTGTACAAGAAGTCAACCTCAGACCCATATAATAATTATAATAATAGGCCTATAGCCTATTGATGTCACCGTTTTACTTGTAACTTCATAAAACAAGATTTCATATGCACCATCATTTAGAGTAAATTCTCCTGATTAAAAAGAGCCCAAAACTATGTCAAATCTGTCATTTATATCTAAAGATTTTCCTCATAAATTTATAACACACATAAAACTGCACAGAGAGCATGTAGTTTAGCCAAAAATCTATGGTAGCTGTCATGTAGGCTTTTCACTCATAACTTCATGAAACACGCATAGGCTATATCATAAATGAGACACGTCACTATTGTCGAAACTCACCATAAAACATCATTTAGATCTAAAGATATATTTCATAAAGCTATAACAAATAGAAAAAAATTAGGTAATGTATCTTAGCAAAAATAAAAATCAGAGATTTCAGTCCCGTGCCACTTTAGCTCTTAACTTCACCAAACACGCATAGATCCTTTGATCAGATCGAAAGATTTCGTTCATAGAGCTGTGACACATGAAAGCAGACTGGTGCACTGAGGCTGCAAAGAAAAACAGCTCGATACTTCACGTTTCGTTTTCATTCATAGCTTCAGGAATCATACATAGATCATTATTTTCAGAAAAGTCTCCCAATTAAAATGAGCCCAGAGATACCATAATTCGTGGATGAGATCCAAATATATTGCTCATATTGCTATAACACATAAAACCCAACAGGCACAGCACGACAAATAACTTCAGTTTCACTTTGCGCTTTTATTAATAACTTCATTAAACATTCATAGATCATGCAAAATCATACGTCATTTTTTACAGAAAATTCTCCAGATTAAAGGGAGAACAAATTCATCGTAATTTGTTCACTTGATCTAAACATATTACTTACGATATTATCACACACATGAAACCATTCAATTGAGAAAAAAACATACAGTAGGTTACGTTTCCATTCATAACTTCATGAAACATGCATAGCTCATGGAAAATTAAAAATTCTCCCGATTAATATGAGCCCAATTATACAATAATCTGTCATTTAGATTTGAAGATATTCGTCATAGAATTATAACAAAAAAAAACTCCAAATGCGCACATCCTGCAATATTCTCATGGTTTTACCTTTATAACTTCATGAAACATGCTCTGATTGTGAAAAATGGCATATCATTATTTACAGCAGATTCTCAAGATTGAAACAATCCATTACGATCTTTCATGTGTAAATAATACCTAAACCCATGAATCAGTTGGAGAGCTCTATTCACTACATTTGACAGAACGTAGAATCAGACTATACCTTTTGACTCTCCTTGCTAT
This sequence comes from Carassius carassius, assembly GCF_963082965.1. NCBI lineage: Eukaryota > Metazoa > Chordata > Actinopteri > Cypriniformes > Cyprinidae > Carassius > Carassius carassius. The sequence goes on along the minus strand of NC_081790.1, from coordinate 19,198,907 downwards.
ATTCATGGAGTTATGAGTTGGTATTTTTGTGTATGGCACTCAGAAAGCAACAATATTTAAACAGTATACTTCGGCGAGTCAAGAGCTTAACAAAAAGTCCTGTTTCATTACAAAATACTGTAACTTTTAGAAACTTTATACTATCACCACCAAATTTTAAACATATACATCTTAACTTACCTTATTTATGTCCTGGGATATTGAATGTCAAATAAGATGGATATGAAAAATGTCTCTTGAGCACTCAAAATGTTCTTACATTTTAATCAGCTATTTCTCAGCAGGAGAATGTTCAAACTATTTTTTTTTTCACTGAAAGTCAGAGTTGAGCAGTAACTAGTAATTTAGTTATTGTAATAATATTTATTTTGCAGTAACTAACTAATTACTAATAATATTTCAGTAATAATTTTACAGTTACCATCCATAAAAAAGATTTGTTGCTTAATTACTAACCCTTTAAGTTCAACCACTATTAAAGCTAGTATGTCTGCTAATATGTTCATTTACAAAAAGGCATGAGTGGTAAAAAAAAAATATTTCATAAAACTGCAATTTAAATATATTTTTTCTATAGTCTATACAAAAAAAGACAAAATAATAAGGCTGAATAAGCTGATCTATAGCATGTTAAATGGTGGTTGCCTGTCTATGAATGGTACACCCCCCTAATCTCACAGAAGTGGTTTGACCCAAGTCCTCAGCAGCCAATGACATTGACCCATTCAAACTGATTTTTAATGCGTACTTCATGTGTATTTCACGTGTATTTAACGCGTATTTAACACGTGAAATACACGTTAAATACGCGCTGACTTTTAACGTGTAAACAACATGTATTTAACGCGTTAAATACGTGTTGTTTACCCGTGAAATACACGTATTTAACGTGTTGTTGACGCTTTAAAATTCAAGTGTATTTGACCCTTTTGGCCTTCCATATATGGCGAGTGGAATGTGACAGGATTACCTGCCGAAGTCGACAGTCGTGTACTTTTATGTGTGAGAAGGGTACGTCGCCTCAACTGACGTCGCCTCAACTGACGCGTGATAAGTATGTCGCCTCAACTGACGTCGCCTCAAATGACGCGTGATAAGTACGTCGCCTCAACCAGCGTCTGACAAAAAAAAATAAAAAATATTCGCTAAGGACATCTCTGCATTACACTAACCCTCTAAATAATACATCATCATCGGAGGTGTAATTTTACCAAGTAATAAAATGAAAGAGAACATGTTTTTCTATAATCCAGTGATATAAGTTAAAATAAGTAATATCTGAAGTATACTTTCATGCATATAGTAATGTATTTGATTTTACTTAAGGGATGTATTTGTATTTTACTTAAAGGATAGTTCACCAAAATCAAGAACTTCATAATCAAGTAATCACTGAGAAATCATTTACTCATTTTCATGTCTTTCCAAACCTGCAGGATTGTATTTCTTCTGTGGGACATAAAAGTTATTCTAAGACTTTCCTATAATCCAATACTTTTTCCATGTCCCTCAAACATATGATTTTTGGCTTCAGATAAGTATACAATGGCTCATTTCACTGAATATTACAAAAAACTATCATGACTAATATTTGTAAAACATATCATATATGTATTCATTTAAAAAAATAAAAAAATAAATAAAAAGAGATAACATGATAAACAGCCAAGTATGACCCATACTCAGAATTCGTGCTCTGCATTTAACCCATCCAAAGTGCACAGTGAACACACACCCGGAGAAGTGCCACTTTGTCACTTTAGTAGTTTATACATTTATTTTCTGGTATTTTTCCCCCATTTAAATATGTTGACTTCTGCTGTTTTCAGATGTCATTACTTAAATATTGTTCGTACTCTGCTTGCTCATGGAATAAAGCAAAGTATAAAAAATTGACACTGCTTTATTTAATATTGTGGGAAGAGGTCTTAAAGCCATCACAATTCACTGAATCATAATTTTGGATTGTGAGAAATCTATAAATGAAAAAAAAATAATACTAAGAATAAAAATCTAAGTATAGTTTCATATTATGACCCAACTGTTTTGATGACTTAAAAACAAAATAGACAATTATTAAATATTTAAACTTGCGTAAAAGTCACAACAAGAAAACCATGTGATGTTTCAGATGAAAGTTTAATCATTTAATAACAAATATATTATCGGTTGTGAGTTACGAGTTTTTGTAAATGTTTTACAATACAATCTTTAATCTTTAACTGTTATTTAATTAACAAAAGTACAAATAAAATAATTTAAAAGATTAAATATATTTTGTAAATATAAACACATTTTAATTTTGATGGCTGCAAAAAAAATATAATAATAATTATTTTTAAAAAATAAAATAAAAATGAAAGTGAAAGAACACCTCCTGCATGAAAAATAATCAAATTAGTAAGTAACCCCTGAATGAAATAACCAAAAAATTATTTAAAAGCTTCGAATATCTCAGCTCTAATGAATGTAAGTAATATTATTTTTGGGCTTTATTTATTTTGCTCATAACTTTATAAAACATAAAACAAAAATAAATACCATTATTTAGATTCTCCTGATTAAAAAGAGCCCCAAATCACTATACTCCGTCATTATCTAAAAAATATTCCTATGAAGTTATAACACGCATTAAACTACACAGGAGCTTGGCAAAAAAAAAAAAAAAAAAACATCAAAGATATCTGTAATGGCGATTTCGTTCATAACCTCATCAAATATCATATATCATAGAAAAAGGCACGTCATTATTTGCAGAAAATCCATCATTTAGATCCTAAGATATCTCTCATAAAGCTATAATACATAAAAATTAATTATGACATGGAGCTGAGCAAAATATTAATTAATTAATTAATTAATATATATATATAAAAAAAAAACAGAGGTTGCACTCCTGCCAAACATGCATAGATCTTGAAAAATGACACATTCTTTTAAGAAAATTCTTCTGATTAATAATCCAAAATTTACCATAATCAGTCGATCAGATCGATATATAGATATTCCTCATAAAGCACAACACATTAAACCAGACAGGGTCACAGGGACACATATGATGCAGCAAAGAAAAAAAGGCCCAATGCTACAAGTTTTTATTCGTAACTTCTCGAAACATGCACATAATTGGATGTCATTATTTTCAGGAAATTAAAAAGAGTTTACCATAATCTGTCATAGATCTAAAGATAATCATCATCGAATTATAAACTCCAAGTGTGCACATTGTGTAACTTTCTCATGGATTTTTATGCTGGTCATTTCATAACACATGCTCTGATTGTGGAAAATGTCATCATTATTTACAGCAGATTCTCACAATTGAAATGAGTCTAAAATCAAAACAACCTCTTTCGTCTTTCGTGTGAATAATAATACCTAAACCCATGAATTACAGAAATCAGTTGGAAATATCCTTTGAACACTTGGCAAGCAGAATATAAAACCTAGAATGTTTCTGTATTTTATCTTTTATATAACTTATATAACTATATATAATTAAAGAAATTAAATCTTTTTTTTTTGTGCCATGTACCCTAATATGTCAGAAACATCATACAGCTCAGTTAGTTCTTGTCATATGTAATTTGAAAGGTCTCATAGTAAAATAAAACAAGTGTAATTATTTAGGACTTTGACTAAACTTGAAATTCAAAACAAAAATTTCTAAACTGTCAAGGACTAAGAGAAAGGCTACCTTGTTTCCAAATGCTGTAACTTTTGATTACTTCATGATATCACCATAAAATGTAATTCACATACATGGATGAATCATGTAGAACATCACCAAAAATGAAATTTTCTCCTACCTTATTTCAGACAGGAACCACTTTGGCAAGTTTACTTGAGTATATTGAACACAATTTATCTTTGGCGGTATGGTTCCTTATGGGGGTTCTTGCTCCCAGAATAATTGAACATACAAGAGATTTAACATTAACCCCCTGGAACCATGAATTTAGAAATACATAACAATTAAGACTTTTAATAAAGTCTTTAAAGCAAACAGTGATAATCATGTAGATGTGGCAGAGGGACGTCTATCCTGTAGCCTGGTTGTGAAGATGAGTGTCTCTCCACTGTGAGGTCCATACCAGCTAAGATTTTGGAAGCCTTAGTGATCTGAAACAAATAAGATGACAGCCAGAAGGTGCGCAGTAATGTGCTCATGCTTATAATGGGGAGGGAGGGAGGGATGCGATCCATTGAGCATACTTACCGAGCAGTAGTGCCACGTATATATATGTCCCGTGTCTAATAGGTGAGAGGTGGTGATTGGAGCGATTTGACAGATAACTGCATCAGCTGTTCACAGCCTTGCCTCCATGGCCTGACTGAACTAACGCTGGGCTCGATTTACCTTGAGATAAATATAAGAGAGATATAAAAAAATATCCCTTGACCACGCAAATTTCTCTTACATTTTATCATCTATTTCTCCACATGAGAATATTCAGAGGGCAAAGATTTTTCCCTCTAAAAATATAGAAAGATTTGTATCAAATGATACCATCCTTTTGACTCTCCTTGCTACAGTTTTTGAGTTATGAGTCATTATTTTTGTGTATGTCAAAGCAAAAACAATACCTTCACTGAGGTGAAGCCTCAGGGCTAAAAGGGTTCAAACTGTCTATAATCAGAGTAAATTGGGAATAGGTAAGGGGTATCAGGTTTGACTCATCAGAAAGCTATACATCAATTCTATGCAGTGATGCCACGGATTCTCTCAGATAGTCAGAGACAATGGAAATGTGTGATGTGCTCAGATGAGTCCACTGGGAAAAACAGATGAGTTCTCAGTCCCAAAGACCAATGGGCCATCCAGACTTTTACCAGTGATAGATGCAAAAGCAAACATTTGTTATTGGATGGGGGTTTATCAGAGCAAGGGGAATGGGTGACTGGCATGTGTGAGGGTATACTGACATGGAGGCATTACATGTCATTGGTATTGTACAGAGACATATACTGCCATCAAGATGACATCTTTCAAGAGAAGTCCATGGTTATTAGACAAAGACAACGCCAGCTCTCATTCTGTCCTTCTCTCATTCATGTGCTACAACAGTATGGTTTCGTAGAGACAAGGTGAATGTGCTAGATCAGTCCAGATCTGTCTCCTATATTGAACATCATGAACCCTAACCCATCATGAAAAGGACATCCAGGCAATGATGACCACAGACTGATGAGCAGCTGATTAGTATCTTCGATTTACAAACAATTAAACATTGTAATTTGAAAGAGAGTTGCTGGGACACAGTGTTAAACATGTCTCTGTCCCAGTTATCTTATATTTACAGATTACCAATTATTTGGTCAGTCAAAACATTGAAAATCTTTTCTTTGCACTTTTGCCAATCAAATAAACAATAGAATTACGATTTTATTATAAGATCTTTATTTTATTGCATTTTAAAAATCTTTTTTTCTGATTTGGGGTTGTATTTAATCCTATCTTGATGTTTTATGTCTTATTGATGTCTATAAAAGTTAATGTAATGATAAATATAAAATTCAAAGATTTCTATGTACTGTAATTATATAAAACTATACTGTCAGTGCACCATAGTTATGCAAATGAAGTAGATCATCGCGTTTGATTCAATTCATAAGGATTAAAACTTCTCGAAGCACATTTGGGTTAAAATCAATCCCATGGCACCATCTAGTGGACAACATTAATATCACAGCCTTAGCGTCCCAAATATTATAAATTAATAAACCTAAGCATGTTTGCTTAGAAAGACTTTGTTCTCGACGCAATTTAATGTTAAAGATCGAATGTCTAATGAATATCTATTATAAATACAACTTTATCTATATATAAATACAACTTTATTAAATATCTAAATAACAACCTGTTACAAATGCATCTACTGTAATGCAAACTTTACATTTCGTGTAATATATCAGGCGTCTTGTGAGGCGACGTATATTGAGACTACATATATATCAGGCGTCTTGTGAGGCGACGTAGCTAGTTCAGACGTACTTAGTACACGTACTATTTTTGATAAATTTCTTACGTACGCCGTCGTCACGTCGCCGCCTATGATTGGTTCCAACAGTGATGTCGCCGTGACGTCGCCGCGGGTCTGTCGTCTGCCCCATAGACATATTAATACTTTAATAAATTATTTATATGTCTATGGTCTGCCCTCCCATTCAATCCCATTCAAAAATGGACACGGACTGACGGCGACGGAAGGGTCGACTGCGTCGACTGCTCCTTCTCCTTCTCCTGCTAAGCCTTAGATTTGGCAGAATCCACACTTCATATGGCGGGTAGATAATGACTTTTCTAAGTCTACCCTGAAGAAGGCGAAGGAGCAGTCTACCCTTCCGTCGCCGTCAGCCCGTGTGAATTTTTGAATGGGATTGACATCAGACGACAGACCTGCGGCGACGTCACGGCGACGTCACTGTTGGAACCAATCATAGGCGGCGACGTGACGACGGCGTACGTAAGAAATTTATCAAAAATAGTACGTGTACTAAGTACGTCTGAACTAGCTACGTCGCCTCACAAGACGCCTGATATATACGCCGTCTCAATATACGTCGCCTCACAAGACGCCTGATATATACATCATCTCAATATACGTCGCCTCACAAGACGCCTGATATATACGTAGTCTCAATATACGTCGCTTTACACGAAATGTAAAGTTTGCATTACAGTAGATGCATTTGTAACAGGTTGTTATTTAGATATTTCCCAAAACGTGGTAATAGTGCATAATAATTACTGCATGAAGTCTATTTTATGTTTGATAAATTCTGTTTATCTGTTAAGTTGGTGTTGAAGTACAGCACATTAATGTTCAGTTTGCTTGGATGCTACAAAAAGTAGGGAAAAACTGACAGGAAATGCATGATTTCTGCTTGAATTACATTTCTTTCTTGTTTCCTTGTGATCTTGACATAGAAGAGTGTAATTTTAACAGAAATAAAGTTGTATTTATAATAGATATTCATTAGACATTCGATCTTTAACATTAAATTGTGTCGAGAACAAAGTCTTTCTAAGCAAACATGCTTAGGTTTATTAATTTATAATATTTGGGACGCTAAGGCTGTGATATTAATGTTGTCCACTAGATGGCGCCATGGGATTGATTTTAACCCAAATGTGCTTCGAGAAGTTTTAATCCTTATGAATTGAATCAAACGCGATGATCTACTTCATTTGCATAACTATAGTGCGCTGACAGTATAGTTTTATATAATTACAGTACATAGAAATCTTTGAATTTTATATTTATCATTACATTAACTTTTATAGACATCAATAAGACATAAAACATCAAGATAGGATTAAATACAACCCCAAATCAGAAAACAGATTTTTAAAATGCAATAAAATCAAGATCTTATAATAAAATCGTAATTCTATTACGTTTATTTGATTGGCAAAAGTGCAAAGAAAATATTTTCAATGTTTTGACTGACCAAATAATTGGTAATCTGTAAATATAAGATAACTGGGACAGAGACATGTTTAACACTGTGTCCCAGCAACTCTCTTTCAAATTACAATGTTTAATTGTTTGTAAATCGAAGATACTAATCAGCTGCTCATCAGTCTGTGGTCATCATTGCCTGGATGTCCTTTTCATGATGGGTTAGGGTTCATGATGTTCAATATAGGAGACAGATCTGGACTGATCTAGCACATTCACCTTGTCTCTACGAAACCATACTGTTGTAAATCATGAATGAGAGAAGGACAGAATGAGAGCTGGCGTTGTCTTTGTCTAATAACCATGGACTTCTCTTGAAAGATGTCATCTTGATGGCAGTATATGTCTCTGTACAATACCAATGACATGTAATGCCTCCATGTCAGTGTACCCTCACACATGCCAGTCACCCATTCCCCTTGCTCTGATAAACCCCCATCCAATAACAAATGTTTGCTTTTGCATCTATCACTGGTAAAAGTCTGGATGGCCCATTGGTCTTTGGGACTGAGAACTCATCTGTTTTTCCCAGTGGACTCATCTGAGCACATCACACATTTCCATTGTCTCTGACTATCTGAGAGAATCCGTGGCATCACTGCATAGAATTGATGTATAGCTTTCTGATGAGTCAAACCTGATACCCTGACCTATTCCCAATTTACTCTGATTATAGACAGTTTGAACCCTTTTAGCCCTGAGGCTTCACCTCAGTGAAGGTATTGTTTTTGCTTTGACATACACAAAAATAATGACTCATAACTCAAAAACTGTAGCAAGGAGAGTCAAAAGGATGGTATCATTTGATACAAATCTTTCTATATTTTTAGAGGGAAAAATCTTTGCCCTCTGAATATTCTCATGTGGAGAAATAGATGATAAAATGTAAGAGAAATTTGCGTGGTCAAGGGATATTTTTTTATATCTCTCTTATATTTATCTCAAGGTAAATCGAGCCCAGCGTTAGTTCAGTCAGGCCATGGAGGCAAGGCTGTGAACAGCTGATGCAGTTATCTGTCAAATCGCTCCAATCACCACCTCTCACCTATTAGACACGGGACATATATATACGTGGCACTACTGCTCGGTAAGTATGCTCAATGGATCGCATCCCTCCCTCCCTCCCCATTATAAGCATGAGCACATTACTGCGCACCTTCTGGCTGTCATCTTCTTTGTTTCAGATCACTAAGGCTTCCAAAATCTTAGCTGGTATGGACCTCACAGTGGAGAGACACTCATCTTCACAACCAGGCTACAGGATAGACGTCCCTCTGCCACATCTACATGATTATCACTGTTTGCTTTAAAGACTTTATTAAAAGTCTTAATTGTTATGTATTTCTAAATTCATGGTTCCAGGAGGTTAATGTTAAATCTCTTGTATGTTCAATTATTCTGGGAGCAAGAACCCCCATAAGGAACCACACCGCCAAAGATAAATTGTGTTCAATATACTCAAGTAAACTTGCCAAAGTGGTTCCTGTCTGAAATAAGGTAGGAGAAAATTTCATTTTTGGTGATGTTCTACATGATTCATCCATGTATGTGAATTACATTTTATGGTGATATCATGAAGTAATCAAAAGTTACAGCATTTGGAAACAAGGTAGCCTTTCTCTTAGTCCTTGACAGTTTAGAAATTTTTGTTTTGAATTTCAAGTTTAGTCAAAGTCCTAAATAATTACACTTGTTTTATTTTACTATGAGACCTTTCAAATTACATATGACAAGAACTAACTGAGCTGTATGATGTTTCTGACATATTAGGGTACATGGCACAAAAAAAAAGATTTAATTTCTTTAATTATATATAGTTATATAAGTTATATAAAAGATAAAATACAGAAACATTCTAGGTTTTATATTCGTTAAATACGCGTTAACGCGTTAAATACGTGTTGTTTACGTGTTAAAAATCAGCGCGTATTTAACGTGTATTTCACGTGTTAAATACACGTTAAAAACACGTGAAATACACGTGAAGTACGCGTTAAAAATCAGTTTGAACGGGTCAATGTCATTGGCTGCTGAGGACTTGGGTCAAACCACTTCTGTGAGCTTAGAGGGGTGTACCATTCGTAGACAGGCAACCACCATTGAACATGCTATAGATCAGCTTATTCAGCCTTATTATTTAGTCTTTTTTTGTATAGCCTATAGAAATAATATATTTAAATAGCAGTTTTATGAAATATTTATTTTTTAATAAATATTAATTACAATTTTGTGGTGATAGTATAAAGTTTATAAAAGTTACAGTATTTTGTAATGAAACAGGACTTTTTGTTTAGCTCTTGACTCGCTGAAGTATACTATTTAAATACTGTTGCTTTCTGAGTGCCATTCACAAAAATACCAACTCATAACTCCACGAATATAGCAAGGAGAGTCAAAAGTTATAGTCTGGTTCTACTGTGACGATCCAAGGGGCTGTAGTACTTTATTTTGTCCAGCAGGTGTCATGGGGTAACACTTTTTGTGTCTTTAGGTTAAGTGCTGTGATGCAGGTGTGGAAGATTGATTGTGATTAACCATGCTGCTTATAAGATGCTGGCTTTCTTACCCTCGGGAGGGAAGGAGATTGGGGCTTGGTCTCTGCTGGTCTTGCTGTTTGGTGGTCAGGCCGACTTTCTCACGCTCTCCAGTCCAAGGCTTCATGTTGTGTTTTTGTATCTTTATATTTTTTATGTTTTACCTTAATGTAGTTATGTCTGTTTTCTGATTAAAATACATATTTGTGCAAATTTGATTATGTTGTATGGACTCTCCATTCATTTTGCTCCTCCTTGAGCCAAGGGGTTGTAACACTATGTTCTGTCAAAAGTTTAATAGAGTTCTCCAACTGATTCATGACATACATATGAAAGATCATAATGGATTGGTTTTTTTTTTGGACTGGAATCTGCTGTAAATAATGATATGTCATTTTTCACAATCAGAGCATGTTTCATGATCATGAAGTTATAAAGGTAAAACCATGAAAATATTGTAGCATGTGCGCATTTGGAGTTTTTTTTTTTTTTTGTTATAATTCAATGACGAATACCTTCAAATCTAAATGACAGATTATTGTATAATTGGGCTCATTTTAATCTAAAGAAATTTAAATTTTCCATGAGCTATGCATGTTTCATGAAGTTATGAATGGAAACATAACCTGTTTTTTTTTCTCAATTGAATGGTTTCATGTGTGTGATAATATTGTAAGTAATATATTTAGATCAAGTGAACAAATTGCGATGAATTTGAGCTCCTTTTAATCTGGAGAATTTTCTGAAAAAAATGACGTATGATTTTGCATGATATATGAATGTTTCTTGAAGTTATTAATAAAAGCACAAAGTGAAACTAAAGTTATTTGTCGTGCTGTGTCTGTTGGGTTTTATGTGTTATAGCAATATGAGTAATATATTTGGATCTCATCCATGGATTACAGTATCCCTGGGCTCATTTTAATTGGGATAATTTTCTGAAAATAATGATCTATGCATGATTCCTGAAGCTATGAATGAAAACGAAACGTGAAGTATCAAGCTGTTTTTCTTTGCACCCTTAGTGCGCCAGTCTGCTTTCATGTGTCACAGCTCTATGAACGAAATCTTTCGATCTGATCAAAGGATCTATGCATGTTTGGTGAAGTTAAGAGCTAAAGCGGCACGGGACTGAAACCTCTGATTTTTTTTTTTTTTTTTTTTTTTTTGCTAAGATACATTACCTAATTTTTTTCTATGTTTTATAGCTTTATGAAACATATATTTAGATCTAAATGATGTTTTATGGTGAGTTTCAACAGTTTTTAATCTGCAAATAGTGACGTATCTTTTTTATGATAATATATGATATAATATGATAATATAAAGCCTATGCTTTTTCCATGAAGTTATGAGTGAAAAGCCTACATGACAGCTACCATAGATTTTTGGCTAAACTACATGCTCTCTGTGCAGTTTTATGTGTGTTATAAATCTTTAGATATAAATGACAGATTTGACAGATAGTTTTGGGCTCTTTTAATCAGGAGAATCTAGGCTACTATAAAATTCTGGTGCATAATTGTACACTGAAATCTTGTTTTATGAAGTTACAAGTAAAACGGTGACATCAATAGGCCTATTATTATTATTATATCGGTCTGGGGTTGACTTCTTGTACAAAACTTGCTCCAGTTTATTCAAAGCCTCAAAAAATTTCTCAATGGTGCGACTAAAAAGACTCTGAGGTCGCACCGGTGCAACGAGCCATTCAAGCGGAAAAAAGGTCTCTGCGACTCTGAAGGTCTCCCTGTGGTTCAACAACAGACAATAGAATCCTGCATTTAAGCCTGAGCCCGACAGGCTTTTTACCCCCTCGAGCTGGGCTTCGATTGTTCAGATGTGGGCCGGGCCTCCAGTCTGTTTAGACTTCTTATTACTTTAATATTTTAGACATTCATCAATTAGCTATGAAAAAAAACTTGCTGCGCTGGTGGAAACAACACGAGACCATGATGCCACGACTGTAAAGAGTGGCTCGACGGTGTTTTGTGTCCCGCAGCAGCGCAGCTGAACAGTTCTGCGTTCAAACAATAGGCTTAAGAAGAAGGTATTTTAATTATTTACTAATAAACTAGTGTTTTCTGAATCTGTGTCACAAGGATGAAGTTGCAATCCCGACTTGTCATCCCCTCATTAGAAGCGCTTTTAGAGATAAGTACATCTTTATGGGTTATGATTATAATGAAAGAGTTTTTGTTTTTGATTTGTTTTATTTCGTATAGTAGTTATTTAAAGCTTGTATATATATATATATATATATATAAGCTTGTAATATCTACTTAACGAAATAAAACAAATCAAAAACAAAAACTGAAAAAATGTTTTCACTGAGTTTCGGTTAATTTTTGTACTCCTATTAAAGACAACACGGCAGAACGAGCAACTGTTTTGTTGATATTGTGTGTGCAGTTACGAATAATGTATTACTCTTACCTTTATGAGCAAAAATGAGGCATATCCACGGAAAAAAATGCAAGTGATCATGCTGCCGTCTCCCTGTCCTGAACCCAACTATTGGATATAGCTTACATTTATCTGGGTCTAACGTTTAAACATTGTCATATGCTTCTACTGTTTTATATCTATAGATTTTATTTTAGGTAAGTCGTGATGATTTGATAAGGCTAAATTGATCAAACATAGGCTCACTGTCTGCCGCTGGCAGCTTGGTCGTTACTTAAAAAAACCTAAAACTTATATTTAACAAACATAAAATGCTCCAAATGCTTTTCTAACTTAACTTAATAAAATATATTATATTAACAAAATATAATCAGTTTGCTATTACATACAAAACTGAACTATTTTAATAGCTGATCCAATAAGTACAAGCTGTTTAGGGACTGTTCACCAGTTCAAATCAGACAGGTTTGTCTGATTTGTCCCATTTTTTCAGACACAGTGAAGATCTGATCAGAATCAGTGTAGAGGGCCAAGTCTGGAAGATTTTGATGCTAGAGTGTGGCCAGCTGGATAAGCCAAGGCCAAAGATCAAGAAGACCACACTACAGGAGTTGGTCATCCGGGGGGCATGTGACTGCAGTGGAGGATAGTCCATAAGACATTGAGCCATGAGATGTTCAGTTTGAAGCCCTTAATACCCTTAATTTAGATTTTCTTTTTATTTCATATATCTTGAGATGTTTTAAGTTTAAATTTCACCTCAGTGAAACACTTTAAGCACCAAAACTTTTTCAGTAAGTTACAACCCGAATTCCGGAAAAGTTGGGACGTTTTTTAAATTTTAATAAAATGAAAACTAAAAGACTTTCAAATCACATGAGCCAATATTTTATTCACAATAGAACATAGATAACGTAGCAAATGTTTAAACTGAGAAAGTTTACAATTTTATGCACGAAATGAGCTCATTTCAATTTTGATTTCTGCTACAGGTCTCAAAATAGTTGGGACGGGGCATGTTTACCATGGTGTAGCATCTCCTTTTCTTTTCAAAACAGTTTGAAGACGTCTGGGCATTGAGGCTATGAGTTGCTGGGGTTTTGCTGTTGGAATTTGGTCCGATTCTTGCCTTATATAGATTTCCAGCTGCTGAAGAGTTCGTGGTCGTCTTTGACGTATTTTTCGTTTAATGATGCCCCAAATGTTCTCTATAGGTGAAAAATCTGGACTGGGGTTAGACCAGGTTAGCACCCGGACTCTTCTACGACGAAGCCATGCTGTTGTTATAGCTGCAGTATGTGGTTTTGCATTGTCCTGCTGAAATAAACAAGGCCTTCCCTGAAATAGACGTTGTTTGGAGGGAAGCATATGTTGCTCTAAAACCTTTATATACCTTTCAGCATTCACAGAGCCTTCCAAAACATGCAAGCTGCCCATACCGTATGCACTTATGCACCCCCATACCATCAGAGATGCTGGCTTTTGAACTGAACGCTGATAACATGCTGGAAGGTCTCCCTCCTCTTTAGCCTGGAGGACACGGCGTCCGTGATTTCCAACAAGAATGTCAAATTTGGACTCGTCTGACCATAAAACACTATTCCACTTTGAAATAGTCCATTTTAAATGAGCCTTGGCCCACAGGACACGACGGCGCTTCTGGACCATGTTCACATATGGCTTCCTTTTTGCATGATAGAGCTTTAGTTGGCATCTGCTGATGGCACGGCGGATTGTGTTTACCGACAGTGGTTTCTGAAAGTATTCCTGGGCCCATTTAGTAATGTCATTGACACAATCATGCCGATGAGTGATGCAGTGTCGTCTGAGAGCCCGAAGACCACGGGCATCCAATAAAGGTCTCCGGCCTTGTCCCTTACGCACAGAGATTTCTCCAGTTTCTCTGAATCTTTTGATGATGTTATGCACTGTAGATGATGAGATTTGCAAATCCTTTGCAATTTGACGTTGAGGAACATTGTTTTTAAAGTTTTCCACAATTTTTTTACGCAGTCTTTCACAGATTGGAGAGCCTCTGCCCATCTTTACTTCTGAGAGACTCTGCTTCTCTAAGACAAAGCTTTTATAGCTAATCATGTTACAGACCTGATATCAATTAACTTAATTGATCACTAGATGTTCTCCCAGCTGAATCTTTTCAAAACTGCTTGCTTTTTTAGCCATTTGTTGCCCCCGTGCCAACTTTTTTGAGACCTGTTGCAGGCATTGAATTTTAAATGAGCTTATTAAGTGGATAAAAGTGTAACATTTCTCAGTTTAAACACTTGCTACGTTATCTATGTTCTATTGTGAATAAAATATTGGCTCATGTGATTTGAAATTCCTTTAGTTTTCATTTTATTAAAATTTAAAAAACGTCCCAACTTTTCCGGAATTCGGGTTGTACCTTTCTTGTAGAATTGTGCTTCAAATAAAGAACATTATGTTGACCAGATTGTTAGTTAATCTTTTAGGCTACAAGTCAGTATTGTTTATATGGACAGCGATTTAAAAAAAGTGGACTTGTAAGAAAAAAGTTAGGCACACTAGTGTAACAAAAAATTAGCCTAGAACCCTGTTGTTTTATTCTACTTCATGAGACCTTTCAGATGACATATGGCACATGAGTATCCAAGTTGTGTGATATTTTTATAAATATTAGAGTACACAGCAAAATGATTATTATTTTTTTTCTCAGCAAATAACTTGGCAATATTTTGGAGTTGATCAACATGCTATATGCATTGTAATGCTCAGACTCTAAGCTTTCAAATGATATCTATTTTTTCTTGATTTTAATTCAGCAGTTTGAAAAATATGATTAGTAATATTGATGCGATGGGGGGTTGGGGGGGTTCACGGTGGTATGGTGGTAGCAGTAGAATACTTCTGTTGTCCTGACCCTAGTACAAGCTCTCATTCTAATCCTGAAAGTCTTAAATGCTCATGTCTTATAACATCACCTGTGTACCTAATTACTGATTGTCTGATTAGTGCATAATCACAAAACAAAAAGTGCAGAATTGCTGAACAAAAAGAGGTTTCAATAAGTGCCACCTGCTGGCGATAGCTGTAAATGTAAGCACAATAAAAGCTGTTGATTACTAAGATGATTGTTTTCTAAAGACAGATATTGATTTCAATGGTTTGTATCTTAAACCTGAATTGATTGCTTACCTCCATTGTAACTATTTCCCCCACACAAATGTTAATGCTTGATGCTAACTTAAGTCGTATACTATCACCAAAACATTTGAAACAGATGCACTTTAACTAACCTTATTTATGTCCTGAGATATTGAATATCAAATAAGACGGATATAAATAATTTCTCTTGAATACTAAATTTTTTCTTACATTTTTATCAGTTATTTCTCAGCAGGAGAATGTCCAAATATATATAGTTTTTTTTACTGAAAGTCAGAGTTGAGCAGTAAGTAGTTACTAGTAATTTAGTTATTTTAATTATATTACTGCATATTGCATTAACTAGTAGTGTAACTAATTACTAATTATATTTAAGTAATAATTTTACAGTTACCATCCATAAAACAGATTTGTTGCTTTACTTCTAACCCTTTAAGAGTGACCACTATTAAAGCTAAAATATCCACTAATGTGTTTATTTACAAAAAGGCATGAGTGGTAAAAAATAAATTTTTCATATAACTGAAACTTAAATATATTATTTCTATAGGCTATATAAAAAAAAGAAAAGAAAAAAAGACTAAATAATAAGGCTGAATAAGCTGATCTATAGCATGTTAAATGGTGGTTGCCTGTCTATGAATGGTACACCCCTCTAAGCTCACAGAAGTGGTTTGACCCAAGTCCTCAGCAGCCAATGACATTGACCCGTTCAAACTGATTTTTAACGCGTACTTCACGTGTATTTCACGTGTATTTAACGTGTATTTAACACGTGAAATACACATTAAATACGCTTTTAACACGTAAACAACACGTATTTAACGCGTTAAATATGTGTTGTTTACGTGTGAAATACACGTATTTAACGTGTTGTTGACGCGTTAAAATTCACGTGAATTTGACCCTCTTGGCCTTCCATATCAGTTGAGGCGACATACTTATCACGCGTCAGTTGAGGCGACGTACCCTTCTCACGTAAAAGTAAACGACTGTCGACTTCGGCTGGTAATCCTGTCACATTCCACTCGCCATACACTTCATATTATGGAAAGCCAAAGTAGTCACTAACGCCTGCTCGGGCGTCTGATTGCATCTTGGCACGTCAAAAGCGCGCGATTTAACAGCAAAGCGCGTGTCCTTGACGCGCGATTTGCCGTAACAACGCGCGTTCTTAGCGTGCGCTTAGGGATTGTGGACAACGCGCGTCAGAAATCACAGTCCTTGACGTGTGATTTACTGTAAAAACGCACGTTCTTAGCGTGCGCTTTGGAGTCACCAAAGACGCGCGTTTTTGACGTGCGTTTATCATAATAGAAACGGGCGTCCAAGACGTGCGTTTTGAGTCGGACAAAACGCGCGTTTTGAACGTGTAAACAGGTCTACCAAACTGGCGGTGCAAACGTCTTTTGAAGTATCCAAACAGGCGAAAGAAACGTGCGCTCTTGTAGTGTTTTCAAAATGGCACGTCGGAAGCGTGTGCTCACTTCATAGGGCAGGAGTCTGTAATGCTTTGTCCGCTATATATGGGCTATTACGGTAGCCTGAGGCATGGCTGCCGCATATATATATATATATATATATATATATATATATATATATATATATATATATATACATATATATATATATATATATATATATATATATATATATATATATATATATATATTCCACTCAGTCATAATGAGGGATGTTATGTTGTTTAAATGACACATTTTAATTGTATGTTGTTAAGCTTCATTAAAGAAATGTGTCTGATACACTCTCTATTATAGATCAGTGGTGTGGTACAGTTTAGCCTACATGATGTCAGTTGTTGATAATTTTAGCTGCTATCTAACTTTACCTGTGTAGCACCATGTAATGATATTATGTCATGGCCACGAGTTTCATGCATAAACAAACCTGCAAGAGCATAACAACAAGGTATTGTCAGAGTTGGATTCATTAATGTTTTATTTTGAATTAAGACATTATTATATTATTATATAATTTTTTTAAATTATTAAATTATTATAATGACCATAGGCCTTGTCTACCGGCTGTATGCGATCGTCAGCATTCAAATTAAGTTTATCATTAATAAATGTTATATAAAGTGCATAATATAAAATAGACTTAAAGTAAAATATTTGATCATTGTCTTGTGAGTCCATTAACTAACTGATCGTCTTTCCCCCGTATTATTTTTATATTATTATTATTACACTATTATTATTGGTTATATTTTTTATATATATTTTTTCACCTTCATTTCGATCTCCTTAACGTTCTGAATACTTTTGTAAATAATAGCCTACTGTAAATGCTCGACACACCAGTCATGCTTTGATTATGCTGACTGGATTTTTTGCTGGAATGCAGTCAAAGTCATACGGGTATTCTATAGTCTTTTGTTTAAATGTAACATATATTTCATCTAAATAACGAGACTGTCCTCCTAAAAACGACCACATATGTTTTTGTGCAAGCAACAAGCGCCCTCTAGTGGCCTTATGACAGTCTCGTTTGTCTGTCATTTGACTGTTGTTACCATCGTTACCACTCACAAAAAGGAGCAGTGACCCAGAGCCATATAGAGGGAATTACAGACCAATAGCGCTTACATCAAATTTATGTAAGTTGATGGAAAAATTTAATTGTAAACAGGCTTAATTATGTACTTGAGAGCAAGGGAGCCTTGACATCTCAATATGGTTTTAGGAAAGTAAGATCAACATTATATGCATTAGTAAAACTGGAAACAGATGTAAAGAAAGCTATAGCGGTTAAAGAGGGATTAGTGGCAGTTTACTTTGATATTGAAAAAGCATATGATATGTTGTGGAAGGAGCGATTACTTATTAAAATGAAGAGCATAGGAATAGAAGGAATAATGTATAATTGGGTTTTAAGTTTTTTATTTGACAGAAAAATTCAAGTTAAAGTGGGTGGTGAAGTATCTCAAATTCTAAGTGTGGAAAACGGAACTCCTTAGGGAAGTGTGATTATTCCTATATTATTTAATATAATGATATATTTGGAAAATTGGCTCCGGGAATCAGCACTGGGTTATACGCAGATGATGGTATAATGTGGAAAAGAGGAAGGAATATGTCTTTTAATATGAATAAAATTCAAGAAGCTATAGAAGTAGTTGAAAAATGGTCGTTAGAATGGGGATTTAAATTCTCAATATCTAAAACATGTTACCAAATATTTACAAGGATGAAAATGAAAGAGAATCAACTACTTAAATTATGTGGGTCTTCTTTAGAGAAAGTTTCAAAATTTAAGTAGGAGTATGGTTTGATGACAAATTATCATGGAAGGACCATGTAGATTTTATATTAAAGAAATGTGGAAAAATTTTAAATGTAATGAGAGCAGTAGCAGGTCAAGATTGGGGTGTTGATAAACAGTCATTAAAGAGAATTTATGTTGGGCTTATGCTATCAACCCTAGACTATGGATGTATTGTTTATGAGTCGGCATCATCCACGTTGTTAAATAAATTAGATGTCATGCAAGCTATAGCATTAAGACTAATTTTAGGAGCAGTTAAAGCCACACCCATTGCAGCATTACAAGTAGAGACATCAGAAATGTCATAAGAAGACAGAAACTAGCAATGGCATACTGGGTAAACCTGCTAGGACAAAAAGATAGTCATCCTGTAAGGGAAGTTATGAATGATTGCTGGGAAATTTTAAATGCAACTGGTAAAGGATTTGCATGGAAAATAAAGAAGTGGGTTAATGAAGCTGGGCTAGAGTCAATATCATTTGCTCCAATAGTGGTAGTATCCCCAATTCCACCCTGGATAATAGATCAACCGGAAATAGACATAAAATTACATGAAAACAGAAGGGAAATGAATGACTCAGTTAGGTTAAATACATATGTATATGAGTATATTAAAAAAAATCATACTACACACGTTTCTTCAAATTTATACAGATGGGTCAAAGAGTAAAGAGACTGGAAGGACAGGGGCTGCATACTATGTTCCAGAGTTTGAGGTGAGGAAGGCTGGAAGGATAACAGATGGTGCATCAGTATATACAGCAGAGAGGATAGCTATTTTAATGGCACTAGAGTGGGTGTATGAAGTTAGAGCGGATAAAGTAATAATATGTTCTGATTCAATGGCAGTCCTTTTGAGCTTACAATCATTGGAAACAAATAGGACATGTTAACTGAAATCATGATAAGGTTATACGGTTTACGACAGATAAGAATAATAATTAAATTTATGTGGGTACCAGCACACGTGGGAATTCAAGGTAACGAGGAAGCAGAAAAGATTGCCAAAGAATCAATTAAAAATAAAGATTGCACTCAGTAGATCAGAAGGAAAACATTTAATTTCAGAAGCGTGCGTTAGAAAAATGGTAGACAGTTTGGGACTCATGTCATACAGGTCGACACTATTACAAGGTTCCAAAAACCATAAAGAAAAGCAAAATACTTCACAACTTAAGTAGAAAAGAGCAAGTTATTTTCAAACATTTACAAACAGGACATTCAAATCTAAATCACACTTCACACGTTATAGGGAAACATGACACAGATCTATGTGATGTCTGTTCAGTAGAGGAAACAGAGCATGTTATGGAGATATGCAAGACTTACAAAATACAAAGGAGGATTCTTAAGGAAGAATTACAAGCAGTAGGATGCCAAGAATTTAATATAACTAGCTTATTAAATGATGCGCTAAATTCAAGGAAACCAATGCATGCAGTCATGAGATTTATTAAGAATAGTGGCTATATAATAGGATAAATTCATTCTTTTTACACTCCATCACAGTAGGCGGCGGTATGCACCTTGGAAGTTGGTTCGCAACCCGGCATTAAAATCAAAGAAGAAGAAGAACCGTATAGAGATGTGGCTCTGGCGTGACCCAACATTTTACCGAGCGTCGTTGTCCAGGTGTGTAAACTATTTTATTTTATGTTTTGTTCTTTAATGTACTGTTCTGATTCTCTGCAATTAATGTCAAAGTAAGTGCAGTTTGACGTTTTCTTTTCAAATCTGTTGCGAATGGCAGTGAACGAATGTGTGTCAATCGCAACGAATGTGACCACAACACTTACCATGTTATTTACCATGATAACTGTTTTACTGTGGTATTTATAGTTAGAACACATTAACCACAATGCCATGGCTTTAATACCTTTTTGTAATGTAATTGTAATTCAGTGTTTTTCTTTTCTGTTTTGCAGTTTCTTCATATCACACACATCTCCAGCTCCTATAACAATATTCAGTGTCCAGCAGCTCTTTGTGAATCTCTCTCTCTCTTTCTCTGGTAAATGGTAAATTCACCATTTAATTTTGTGAACAACACATATAATCACAATGGTTGTTTTAAGTAAGACATTAATATTTAGTCATATTAATGAAATTCAGTTAGATGAAGAGCTGGCAGAAAGCTGCATTAGAAGAGACTGCATGGACTTCATGCACAACTGAAGGAGATGAATCAAGGAAAGATCAACATGAGTCCTGTTCTGTATTATAATGAAGATGATCATGCACATTACTGATGTCTAGCACCTGAGCAGGACAAAGATGAGACATTCTTTACAGAGATTTATGAATCAGGTCTTTTATATTATGATTCTTTGCATTGCATGAATTTTATGACTTTTGCACCATAAACTGCACACTGTCACACATTGTCTTACTGAATGACACATTGGCCTTGTATGATAGTACAATAAGTGTCACAATATGTATTTGTTGTCTTTGTTTACTGTCAGCACTGTATAATTGCCCTTAATCTAATGAAATAAATTGAGCCTTTTCCAAATGGGCACTTATGTAGATTTTCTGATGTCTTAATACTAAGATAAGTATGACGTCCAACTTACATAATGGTATGTTTTTGCTAAGACAATCTAAAAATGTGTCTCAACAGTTTGTTGCCAATGATGAGAATAGAGAATAGTTTTCCACAATATAGCAATACATCATTGTTAACTGAAGGTATTACTGACATAATAACAGCAAAAATTACTTTGCAACATTAAACGATTTTTTTTTTATTTGGGTTAAAAGAAAGTCCAATCACAGAGAGTCCTGTAAGTGCTAAGTGTACTTCAAAGCCAATGGCAACCCAGTTGAGCAGAAGCGTCACACTTACATGTCCATATATGGTCATCCATGACAGTCTCTTCCAGGTTCTTGTGGTGAATGGAAAGGTTCAGGGGTGCGTTCTCCGAAACTACCTTAACGCTACGTCGTTCTTAAGTTGTACCTTAAGAAGTACCTTATCGTTAATACGTGGTTTCCGAAACCTTCTTAGTTAAGTATACCTTCTGTAAGTCATGCGTTCGTAAGGTTGGTCTGGAGCGCTCTTAGCTATACCTTATCGCTGCTGACGGTTCAAACCGCTAGTGGCCACCACTACGCAAAAACATTTGTTACATCGCAGTTTAATTACACATAGAAAATTTTATATGAACATTTAATATAAAATCTGATTTAGTATTAAAATTACATTTTTACTTTAAAATTATACACATAAAATACTTAAGTTGTTATAGCCAACACCCAGTTTATGGAAGTGTTTTTATTAATAAAGTTTCCATACACTAATGGTTGTTAGCTTTTTTAATTACTATCCTAAGGCACATCAGCTGGCGAACCATTTGACAGAAAAGGCTTAGGAGTCTATATAAAGAAAGATGAGTTTACACAAACTTTATAGCTATGGCAGCGAGACAGCGAGTACTTGTTTTAAATCAAAGACGGCGGCGTCCGCGGAGCCAGTTAGTGTATGTCAACTACTTTATAAGAGAACATTTTAGTCCACTGACTACCATGTCAGAAGAGACCATTGTAAAAAAAATTCGCCTGCCACGGGAGCAAATTCTGTAGCTCTTGCATCTTGTTGGCCCAGATTTGTCAAGACAAACTCTACGGAGCTACCCCCTCAGCCCCGAAATTCAGCTGCTGGCGGCTCTTCGTTTTTATGCCGTGGTGGAGTTTTCTGGAGGTTGTTGGGGATGGATATGGGCTGAGTAAGACCTCAGTGTGGCTGGGCGATCTCTTTTTGCGGACTTTTTCCCCCGACATAGTGAATGTCGGTATGTCTCTCATGTTTGCGCTTTTATTGAGGAAATCATCCAATTACACAAATGAGCGATTTACGCCAATAATGTGATACGGCTGGTGGATAATCAGCATACGTTGTGGAGAACATTAACACACTTATGGCCGTGAGGGTTTGGGATTGTACACTTGCTAAATTATAAACACATACTCATATTTATTTCTGCATGTACTTATTTCAATAAGCCCCGATAAATGCAGTTTGTACTATTTCTAAAACGCTTCTTTATAACGAACATTGTTTTCTCAATACTTTACCTATACCACTGTGAAGGAAAGAGCGCACAATCGATCATCGAGGCGTCGATATCAACCTATTCAGCACCTCCACCATGGACAGCAACTGCTAAGGTCGAACTTAAGAAGGTTTACCTTAAGCAACATCCTAAGGCAGGGCTATTCAATTGGCGGCCCGCGGGCCACATGCGGCCCGGAAGCAACCTCCAAATGGCCCAGCCCGTGGTCCCGCCAAAAACGCACATCCCTATGTAAACTCATTCAGTAGTACAGACCACGTAGCCTAGCAACAAAGCAAACAATGCAGAGCGCGTGCAGGTAATATTAGTAGCCTAGATTACTATCAATATGTCTTTCTCAACACTGAAACGTAAAATTGCCAATGAAAACCGCCAGTTTAACCCTGCCTGGACTGACAAATACTTGTTTATTTTACCGCCACATCCAAACCGATGTGTTTAATTTGTAACGAGTGCGTCGCAGTATTTAAAGATTACAATGTGCGGAGGCACCACGTTGAGAAACACCAGACTTTCCGCACCAATTTTCCCGAGGGATCTCAAGAGAGGGCAGCAAAAGTGCAAAGTTTGATTGCATCTTACAACCGGAGCAGTTTTACCATGGTGCGGTTATTTACTGCCCAAGAGAGAGCTACCGCAGCATCCCTTCGTGTTTCCTGGATTTTGGCAAAAAAGAAAAGGCCATTCACAGACTCTGAAACCGTGAAGGACTGTATGCTGGCTGTCGTGGATGAGGTGATAAATGACGATAAAATCAAAACGAGCGTGGTATCTGCTATAAAAAACGTACCCCTGTCAGATACTTCCAACATTCGTAGGGTTGAAATTCTTGCTGCAGATGTGTATGAAACACTGTTAGGAGACCTGGTGAAAGCTGATACTATGTCTATAGCAGTAGATGAGTCCATAGACAAAACTGATACTGCTCAGTTGTGGATATATTTTTTGACAGCAAATGCTTCAGAGAGGAGCTGCTCTGCCTACTGCCTTTAGAAGGACACACAACGGGCGATATAGTCTTTGGGAAAATTTCTGCTTTTTTTAAAGACAATGGTCTGGATATGCAGCAAGCAAAAAAAGGCAGAAACGCACTTGAGTCGCATACTGGACGACAACTTCATGGCAGATGCCTGCTTTCTGAGCGACATATTCAAACACCTGAATGATCTCAATTTGGCACTACAAGGCAGAGACAAAACTGTAATCGACCTTGTGGAACAGATGCGCGCATTCCCAGTTAAACTGGACCTTTTCGCAACAGATTTGAGCACAGGCCGAATGCTGCATTTTCCGACACTCCGCAAATGCATCTCATCCCCCGCACAAGTCACGGATGTGATGACAGAATTCATTGCGAGGTTGAAAATGAACTTTGCTGCTCGATTGGATGGACTTGTTGACATGCGGTCATCTGTAACCATGGCACAGGAGCTTTGCACTAACGGGCCTACAGTGTTTTGGACTAATGTCAACGTACATCAGTTCCCTAACGTTAAGAAAGTAGCGATCGTCATGCTCAGTATGTTTGGATCAACTTACACATGTGAGTCAAGTTTTTCACACATGAACTCCATAAAAAGCAACTCTCGTTGCTCCCTGACTGATCGTACTCTCCACCAATGCCTTCGGATTGCATTGACAACTTACGAGCCTAAAGTCACTGCTCTCGTTCAAAACAAAAAATGTCACTTCTCCCACTAAATTAGCTGGGTAATTGTAGCCTACATTAATATAATGTTGGATGTGTAACAAATGCATGCCTAATCACAAATGTGGTGATTTAAAATATGTTCCCTCAGTATGTGCAATATGTGCAGTAGTCCACCTTGTATTCATGTGTTAGTTATAGCCTAGTTGTGAATACTGTGCACTTTTTATGCACTTTTTATGCACTTTTATGCACTTTGAGATGTTCCTGGGTCAAATGTGAGCAAGATGAGTATTTTGTTTCAAAAGGAAACTTAATGTTATTGCTTATCTACTACTGTGCAGTATTTTTTATTTTATTTTTTTGCACTTTGTGATCAGATAGGTCAGATATGTAGCCTAGGTAGGCCAAGGCAAGAGATGCTTAGGTCAGTTTTTTTTTTTTTTTTTGTAAGTGGAAAAATTAGGGGCTACCTCAGATTCTGTTCAGTTAGCTCTTTTATTGTATTTGTATGCACCTTTTGATATGCAAACTGACCAAAGTTAAAAGAGAAACAATGAATAAACCTTACATGTATTCAATACATTTGTTTGTGTTGGTTTTGAAATGTGTCATTACGAGTTTATTTCGCCGCTGAAATAACTGGCCCAGCTAACCTTCTTGGTTTGAAAATCTGGCCCAATTGAATTTGTAATTGAATAGCCCTGTCCTAAGGTATAGTTCGGAGAACACACGTAGCAAAGGTATACCTGTAGTTAAGGTGTACCTTTTGAGTATTCGTAGCGCTCTAAGAGACAACGTTATCGGAGAACGCACCCCAGTTTATTTCCCCCCACTAAATATAAAACTAAAACGACAGATTTGCATTGTGGGGTAAACCTGATTCAGCAATAGATTTTTTGATAACAGTTATTTATTTTCAAACAAGGGCCTAATATTTCCCATTGTACACATTCTTTACACTATTAATAATTAATGTACAATATTTAAGCTCAACATTTTTGCATAATATGTATTAAAAAATATTTTTAGTGTATTGAATGTATACATTTAATCACTTCTGTGTTTATTGGAGATGTATGTCCGATCTTGCCATTCTTAGCCCTACCAGTTGAACTATAGGAATAAATAGTAAAATAATAATAAAAAAAAGAAAAATAAATCAAATTTAAAAAACACAGGCATAAAAATTACACACATTTGTAGTAATTTCCATATTAGTGTTTATTTATATGCCAAACTTTTCAGACAAACATAATGCCCATAACACCATTCTCTCTCTCTAGTTTTTGTGTCACTATGAAGAAATAAAAACAAAAAAAGTAGTTATTATAAAAATTATATTATAGTGGATAAACAACTTTTAAAAAGTACTGATTGATAAAGTAACTGATAGGTACAGACAGGAATATGTAACAGAAAAACCTCTTTAAAACAAAATGGGTTAATATTGAAAATAAATAAATAAATACAAATTTTCAATTTGTTTGCAGAGAATGTAAGATCATAAGATGCCAAATAATGTTTTTACAAACCCGATTCAAAGGTTATTTGGTGACGACATACCCGACAAACGAGACTGTCATAAGGCCGCTAGAGGGCGCTTGATGCTTGCACAAAAACATATGAGGTCGTTTTTAGGAGGACAGTCTTGTTATTTAGATGAAATGAGATGAAATATATGTTACATTTAAACCAAAGACTATAGAATACCCGTATGACTTTGACTGCATTCCAGCAAAAAATCCAGTCAGCATAATCAATTCCAGCAAAAAAACCAGTCAGCATAATCAAAGCATGATTGGTGTGTCGTGCATTTACAGTAGGCTATTTACAAAAGTATTCAGAACGTTAAGGAGATCGAAATGAAGGTGAAAAAAAATATATATAAAAATATAACCAATAATAATAGTGTAATAATAATAATATAGAAATAATACGGGGGAAAGACGATCAGTTAGTTAATGGACTCACAAGACAATGATCAAATATTTTACTTTAAGTCTATTTTATATTATGCACTTTATATAACATTTATTCATGATAAACTTAATTTGAATGCTGACGATCGCATACAGCCGGTAGACAAGGCCTATGGTCATTATAATAATTTAATAATTTAAAAAAATTATATAATAATATAATAATGTCTTAATTCAAAATAAAACGATTAATGAATCCAACTCTGACAATACCTTGTTGTTATGCTCTCGCAGGTTTGTTTACGCATGAAACTCGTGGCCATGACATAATATCATTACATGGTGCTACACAGGTAAAGTTAGATAGCAGCTAAAATTATCAACAACTGACATCATGTAGGCTAAACTGTACCACACCACTGATCTATAATAGAGAGTGTATCAGACACATTTCTTTAATGAAGCTTAACAACATACAATTAAAATGTGTCGTTTAAACAACATAACATCCCTCATTATGACTGAGTGGAAAATATATATATATATATATATATATGTATGCGGCAGCCATGCCTCAGGCTACCGTAATAGCCCATATATAGCGGACAAAGCATTACAGACTCCTGCCCTATGAAGTGAGCACACGCTTCCGACGTGCCATTTTGAAAACACTACGAGAGCGCACGTTTCTTTCGCCTGTTTGGATATGGCAAGCCAAAAGGGTCAGAATTACACTATAGATGAATCGCGTTTTAAACCGTTTTTGCGCCGCGAAATACGCCGTAAAAAACGTGCGAAAATGTGTCAATGACGCCGTATTTGACGTCGTTTTGGTGTCCATGAAAAACGCCGTTTTTTACGCTGTTAATGTTGCCATAGGACGGCGTAAAAAACGCCGTTTTGGTTGCACAGAGCGCGCCTCATTCACGGCGTTTTGCTAATAGTATAATGAGCCACGCCCACTGATTCCCGCAGCCAGTATGGGTGCTTCTCAATATCCCTCCTCGTCTCCTCGCTCCTCCGTCCTCCATCCTATGACCCGGAAACCGATCGAGCACAGCCATCTTGAAGGACATCTCAATTCTCTAATTGCACCACAAGGACGCAAGGATCGAGGAGGGAGGAGGCTTCATGAGGAGCGATGAGCGAGGATACACAGGTGTATCCTATGCGGAAGTCTTTTATCGACTTAACGTGACGTACGTACCCAGATAGCAAACAGTCATTGAAACTATGCTGAATCAACATTCCGTTGTCAACATTAAGTAATTGAATCAACATCTAACTCTGATGTTGATTCAACATCATTTTGCACCCTGATTTAATATTGAAACAATGTTGAAATTCTGTCCATAGATCAACGGAATTTCAATGGTATTTCAATTATCAGGAATATTGAAACAATGTTGAAATTTCAACTGAACTAAGGATCAACGTGATTTCAATGGAATTTCAATCGTTTTTAAATGTTAATTTTAAATGTAATGCCATAAATTAAATAGCCTGCTTTATCTACAGCCAGGATGTTAAAAAGTAATGGAACATTTGAAATCTTGTATAAAACACAGAACACACCACACTATTTAAAATCAAATTCATGTTTATTAGCCTCTCTGCTCTTTATTTACACTTCATTGTCATCTGATGCCTGCATAAGTTGTCGTCCAGTCCCTCCTGCCCGGTCTGGCGCATAGCGGAGCCACTTTTGCACAGCTTGTGCAAAAGAAAATTGGGTGATGGTAGCTGTCCCCATCTGCTGAGTAAGAGCATCTAAAACAGAAGATAAAATCACAATGCAAAATAGCATTTAAGTTAAACAGAACATATATTTGAACACTTGGAACAAATTTAGTAGCCTAGGCCTATGATTTTTCAATGATCGGATAAGGCAATAAGTCCTCGTGTTTTAGGCTAGATCATATCTCCCCTATATTCAAAGCACTTTTCAAAACTGCCTGTTCATGGATGTATTCGATTTAAAGGAGGCAAAAAGGATTAGCTTGCAGTGACCTCTTTCATAAGGAAAATGTATGAGGCCAAGTGACTCTAAAAATTTTATGTTTATTATTTTATTAGTTCAGAAGTAGTTGTTAACTCCACAAATGTAATAAAAATAACTGGATACTAATTAAATAGTTAATGTAGATTAGAGTTACCATAGACAAAAGATGTTTTGACAAAATAAGCATGGACAAAAACCGTTGCATTCAGTTTTTGACGAGGTTTTGGGCTGGAAAACCTTGCTGGCATCTGGCAACCCTGCGATGTCGACAGCTGACATTAGGGCTGCTTCACGATTGACACACCTCTCTGGCTACCAACCAAAGGTAAGTTAACGTTACTGTTAGCCTATATATAACGTTACACATTAGACATTATATTGCTAACGTCACTTGGACTGTAAGATTTTGCTGTGGTCTAGTTCCCAAATTTTCTAAATAATAATAATAAAAACCAATATGGTAAGGTAGGCAACACATGCTCCAATTCCTGTCAGAAAATGCACGTTGGCTACCTAACCATAATGCTGACCTATCGCAGGGTGGTAGTTTGTATGGTATTATTTATACCTTTGGGATGAAAATATTAACATGATTAACACGTGCAGGCGTGGTGTTTCAGCTGCGTCGCGTGCCTGACGCGTATCACTTTCTTTTCCTGTCAAATGTCAAGAGCGCATTATTGTAGCGCGAAAGTACATTGCACTGAACACGTTTTAAGTGCAGGCATATACTCTGAGCGAGCCCAGAGACAATTCTTACAAGAGCAGCGTGTATCTGAGAGCGCGCGCCCAGTTCCAGTGCGCAAGCAGAGATGTTCGCGCTTGGCACTTTAAATTCCACGCGTGAGCAGAGAGATTCGCACTCGCGCATTACAATAATGCGCTCTCTACATTTGAAAGGAAAATAACGCCATAGACGCTGTGCTACTGCTGTTAGGTCAGAGCCAGAGGGAGGGCCACCAATAGACAAGTCTACATTTGGATTAGCGGTGTGTTGCTCTTATCTTTACGGCAACATTTCAACTGTTTCTCATTTTGAGGTGAACTAATCCTTTAACAATTATAGATCACTGTTACAAGTCACTGAATGCTGAGGTTTATTTTTGGATTATTGGCAAATATGTATTGCCATTACAGTCAACAGCTCATAATATCTCAGATGTAGGCTAATGCACAATCTGCTTATGACTCCCTTTCTTATAGTCATGTAGCACAGCCATAGGAAATGAATGGTGTTGGCATTCAACAGTGCAAAGCTAGCTACAGTGACCTTATGTATCTCCCGAGTAAAAACAGCTCAAGGTCTTGGATTTCTTGATTCCGCTTTGGTGAAACACCCCTCTATACAGTGCTTCAAGATCGAACATAATTTTCAGCCAATTTGGTCTGTGCAGAATTATTATTTTTTTCAGTCTGAATGTAACTTGGATTGATAAAGGCATACTGAAAAAACAGCAGTTTTAAGGAGATATTGAAATGTGAAATGTGAAATTAACCCATGAGTCTACTGTCATAAAGGTCAGGCAGTTTAAGGAAGTTGTGCATATCAGTGAAGTTCTCTGACAGAATAATGATGTAACTAAAACTACCATTGCCTGTCGGTTTGTGCCATTTAACAGTGTCTCTTCTGCATGGTCCAGGGCCTCCATGGTGTGGAAGGGCAGCTCCAAGGGCTCCGACAGTGGCTGTACCACAGACTCCAATTGTCCACACCTGCAGGACTGGCGGAATTGCCTAAACTCCTCCCGCAGGTCCTTCACCTCCTTGGACAGCTATTGCAAGTGGTGCAAGTTGTTTGCAGAAATAAAATAAAATGAAATAAAAAATGTTGTTTTGCTTACTTTGTGTGCAATAGTGTTCTGTAAAAGAACAGAAAAGTCAAAAATCTCTGTTAAAAACAGCAATTAAAATTCACAATCATACAGTGAAACTGTACTTTATACATATGTACTCAGGTAACCAATCTGTTATTAAAAATATAAAAACAAAGAAAGTTTCATATAAACAACATAATATACAAATTAAATATACAGTGGTTTATTTTTTTCAGCTACAGTTAATGTAATAGTAGCATTCAAGAAATAAATGTAAAATATAAAAAACGAAATAAACTTTAATGTAGGCCAATAAAATATACAATTCTCATTAAAGCTAATGAATTACGCCTCATTAACTGGACTCCCCCGCCCCCTCAGATCACCATAAATGTTAAAGGGATTTTAATGCTAAAATATGCTATTTTTTTATGCTGCACTTTCTTCCTATAGTGAATATCAAGCTACAATATATCTGTTTGTCAGCTCAAATGTTTCAGTGGTAACTTTTGCCTAGCGTGTCAGAGGTCCGGGTTTGGGTTTTAACCCACACTCGTATGTTTTTTTTTTATGTTTTTTTAATCAAAACTTATGTTTATCAGTTGTTGTATATCAGACAGGGATACGTTTGTGTATATTTATGTTTAGTAATTTCACCGGAACGAATAGACCGTCTCCACAACGGATTGAAGCGCGTGTCCGAGTGCAGACCTGATACAGTGCAGACTGTACACAGCATCCGGGCCACTGATCGCAGCGACAACAAACACGTTGATCACTTGATAAAAATAATAAAAAATAAAACATTTCAACTCTAGATCGCCTCTTATTAAATTAAACTTATTGTATTAACGTACAATTGACGCTCAGCTAAATAACTGGAGATTTTATATTTATTTGTATTGGTACATTCGTGCCGCAAGATGTTTCTATTATGAAGTACCGGTATGTGGACTATGCCAAAAATCTATTTCAGTGACTGCAGCACTGCGTCGGTTACTACACTAACCATCAAGTTAAAAATCAGCCTAGTATTTGATTTGGTACAATTTATTAATATCGAACATTAAGCAAGCTTACCTGTACGCTTGTGCCAAGGGTCCAGAAATGAGCTGTGTCCGGTGCAGTACGTTGGGTATAGGCTACTACCCGTTGATCTCCCGGTCAACCAAAAATCGATGGATTTTCAATCATATTTCCCGGTCAACTATATTTCGATGCATTTTCTATCATATTTCCCGGTCAACTATATTTCGATGCATTTTCAATCATATTTCCCGGTCAACTATATTTCGATGCATTTTCAATCATATTTCCCGGTCAACTATATTTCGATGACTTTTCAACAACCGCGTCGTTTCTCTGTCCACTATAAATCAATGACTTTTCAAAACATTCAGGGATCACCCGGTAACCAAATATCAATGCTTAATCAATCATAAAGATAACTATAGATCAATGTTGTTCCAATATTGTTGCCCTCAACATTAATAACATCAGGTTTTCATCGATATTGTAATGGTGATTCAACATTTATTTTGCATTGAAATTTCAATATCAACCATAATGATGATTCAGATGGAAAAACAATGTTTATTCAATGTTGGCTTGCTGTCTGGGTATAAATTCTCCTCCCCTTCACATCTTTTGTAATTATTTTTATTTATATTTTACCTTTTCACTTCAAATAAACCATGCATGTCATATATTTCAAACAGGGCATCTTGCTTTATTAATATTTATTATGAATGTCTTAATTAACAAACTTTAACAACATAAGGGCAGATCCCTTTAATCACAGCTGATGACACTCTGAAGTAACGCTGAAGGGAGTGAGGATAAATCATTTCTCTTGATTCAAGTCCTCCATCCTCACGTCTTTTCCTTGCATCCTTCCCTCACATCCTGAAGAGGTGGAGCTAAGACATGAGGAAAGGAAGCGAGGAAAGGAAACGAGGATGCACAAATAAGAATTGAGAAGCACCCTATGTTTGAATGGTTTTCACCCAATCAATGGTAACTTAAAACAGACCAGACTAATTGATCACAGATCATTCTAGCCAAATGAATTAATAGGATATTTAAGTACAATACCCCTTTCCTTTTTGGATATTTAATCTCTACTAACATTAAACATAAAAAATTGCACCTCTTCATCATAGTGTAATGTAGGCTTATTGCTAAGATTATGTTCAACAACTATCCTACCTTCCCCATTTTATGTATTCAACTTACCACAGAGATACCTTTTACTACTGCGTTAGAAAATAAATGGACACAGCTTTGAGTAATGTTTCCAAATGAGAAAAAGCCCCTATTAAAGTGAGATAGTGTTTAATAGTTGCACATCATATTATGGAGCCTGTTGATCACCTGCTTGTTAAAGTGCCAGACTCCCACGTCACCGAGCGCTGGTTCATGTTCGGCTCTTAGCAGGTCTAGCCAGCATTTTAGCTTTGATTAAACAGTGAATAGACGTCGGGTTCCATCATGTCCATAAGCCAGTCAACATTGAATTATGTTTAGATTTTGCAAATTGGATCAAGGTTAATATTTTGAAATAGTTTCACCATCGTATACCTTTTCAAAATGGGTGAATACACAACTGTACTTTCAATTAGACCTAGTTCGCATTAAGATCAACCCTGTACATTCATAAAGGTTTAAAAAAAAAAAAGTTCTAAATATATATAGCCTATATATATATATAAAATGAAATAACTGGCAGCAATGGCTTTAAAATCAACCTCAAACTACCACATGCTAATTTTTTTTTAAAGTTTTATTTTGGTAATATTCTGTATAAAACTGATGAATATGATCCCAAACTTTAGCTTGCAGTGTTTGTGCATGGATGGCTTGTTAAAAACCTGTAGAACAACCATCCAAATACAAAAAAAAATTAAAATCCTGCACATTTTGCACTTGTAAGACAATCCCACGTACTTAGAAACCCCTGTACTTTTTTTGACTGAAACAAGTTGCTTTTATTTTGGTGAAAAAATATGGTTTATGTGAAAACATGTTATACTAATGGGTCTCATTACAAGAGATGCGTACATTTGTGCACTGAAAATACTGAACTGTTTGAGAATGGAACCTGCAACAGAATCCGTGGTCCAAGACCAGTCTTGATTTTTGTCGACAGCCAGAGGTGGCCCTAAATTTGACAGTCACCTTAATTCTGTACGGAAGAACCCTACCTTGAATGAAATGCATTTAATATTTTAATTAGAACGGTTTCTTCAAATTGTGATAAAGTGTTACAACCAACAGCCTCGTTTTTTGTGGTTATGCTTTGGGTGATCCTTGAAAGAGTCCCAGCTCTAGGTCCTTTCTGATGCAGTCCTCTCCTCTCTCCCATGTGTGCGCTTTCTGTATGGTCCTTTACTAAATACTCAATATCAGCTCGTTAAATATCTTTAACTGAAAGCAAAACAAATCACATACAATATTTTCACTTTACAGTTCAGTAACAGTGGGGTTGGAAAAAGTGCACAAGGCTATTCATTAAACACTTAATGTATTCAGATGAAAGTTTGCAATATTAAATTATTCACAAGCAGTGTTTTAGAGCCCCCAGTTACACGGTTTTAATTAGAATCCTAACTATATAGTGTATTTTGTAAATCAAGTAAAATCAAATTTTTATTAAACCAAGTGAAATCAAAACCTATAACAATTGGTCGATGCATCCCTCCCAACTGAAGTGACAGTGAAATGTAGCAGATGAACAACTCCTTACCAATTTGCCAAGAATAAGCTAGATCTTTGATGACTCTACAAGGGGAAAGAAATGTTTACTGAAAAAGTTCTTAAAAAGTAGGATTTCATTTTATACCATTTCTTTAAACCAGTGGTTCTCAAACCTTTTATACCAACTTTAGAAAATATTTGGCTCTCCAAGTACTACCATAACGACCAACATTAAAATTTCAGCAGCATAGTTGGCCTAACTATTCAGCTACAGCTCTGCACAGTTTTTTACGAGCCAGTTTTATTCCTCATAAGAATATTTATTGTTGTCAGCCACTTCAACATTGTACATACTCAGTTTTAACATTAACACTGTACGGTTTACATACTGTTAAATAACTCCATTATAAATTCAAATGTGTTGTACCAAAAGTGAAACAAAAACTGTACTATTTAAAATGGAAACACCAAAAAACAACTTTACTCAAAAGACCAAATTAAAATGTATTAACATTAATTTGTTTAGTGATTCCTCTGCGTACCACTAGAAGGAGCTAACTAACTAACGTTAGTGCTACTCGTACCACACTTTGAGAACCACTGCTTTAAACAATCTTGGTGGTATGGGGAATTTTGTCAAGGCTTATTTTCTAATGTAACCTATCGCTGGGCTAACTAGGATTAGCAATGTGTATTATTTTAAGGTGAGACACTGCAGGCAAAAACACGTTTTTTTCAAGCACCTGTCAATTTTGAGATTTTGGGCTTTTTGGTTTTTCATAAAATGCTTTTTCAAACTAGTGGAAGGAAAACATCCAAAAGACACTGTTAAGTATTTCCTTTATAGCACTTTATCTGTTTGTGTCAATAGATTTCAATTACAATACATATTTTTAAATGCCGTTTTCTCAAAATAAGTTTTTTCTTCAACACTGAGCCATAAATCTCCACTTCAGTAGCACTTACACACACCAAACTTGACATTTTTATTCCTGTCTATATTCTGAAGATTTTTACAGAGGGATTTGTTCATATATATTTTCCTTGATTATATACAACATTTTATTCCCCCCAAAATTGTGAAAATATATTGTTTTCTGGCTGTTCAAAGTATTTTCTGAATTATGGAGTGACAAAAAAAGATAACCAGAATTCCCTCTCTAAAAACATTTGACTCTAATATGTCAAAAAAATTAAACAAAAAATTTGAAACTGACTTCATTTAGTGTTCAGATTTTTGTACTAGACATTTATGCAAATTAGCACATATTTCATTAAATAATGCCTCATTTGCATATTTAAACATAACATTTTTGAAAACTTGTAATACAAAAAATGTTTGCAATAATCAATGTATTCAATCAACTCTGTACATAAGGTGATAACTATTAGTTATTTTTTTTGCCCTATTCACCTGCAGTGTCTCGCCTTAAGAGACCATTCAAAGGATGGCGCACACATCTATCGCTGTATGTTTGTTTAACATTTAAACTTGCTGACGTTAGTGTACTGAAGGTTGGCGACTTTCACCTATAAAACAGAAACTTGCTGATTTACTAGATAAAACCAACACACCATTTCATATGCATAGATTATTTTACCTGATATGAAGTGTGCACTGCAAACACGAGCATTATTTATGATCATCTCCGTCAAGTCTGTACGTCGTATTGCATTCAACCACAACTGTCTTCTTGATTTCTGTTACGAATTAACAAAAGTCTCTACTCAAAGAGAACAGAAGAAACATTCATAACAAATAACAGGGATCCAAATAAGATCCCTGGAGTCCCCGCTCTCACTCCCAAGGCTTCAAAACACCAAAGATACTTTAAAGTATAAAGAGTAAGTTTATTAAACAAGGTAGTAAAGAGCATATACATTTCAGGAGGGGGAAAAGCTAAAACAAATAACAAAACAAAGCTAACTATATTAAGGATTCTAACCTAGAATTCAGATAATAAACAAAATATACAAAAGCTTACCTCCCTACTTATCACAAACAAGAGAAAACTAGTAATAAATCAAAGAGGCACCCACCTCCCTACTATGCTCCAAATGATTAGGGTTTAAGATAAATATTAAAGTTCCACATAACAGATCAACTTAGAAAAGTAAAGTAATAATTTACAACAGTTGTCTCATTCCACAGTCAGCATGTACACCGTATGTTACAGCATAGACACAAAACAACAAGTCTCTCAATCAAGGAAGCCATGAGAGCGGGGAGCTCCAGATCCATGCTTCAGGTGGCTTTAAGTAGCAGCAATCACTCCCGTCCCCAATCAGGTCACTCATTATCAGCTCCACCTGCGAGTCATGATAGTTAGAGGGTAACAAGAAAGAGAAACACACCAAAAGGAACACTAGACCAACACAACACAATGCATTCCCACGTAACAATTTCTGTGAAGGAATGTCTGCCGGGATCCGGTAAAATGTTAGTTTTGAAACAAAAGTTCTGTTCCTTCTATTCTGGCAGCCAAAAACCCAACAAGAAGACCTTTTAAAGTCAAAACCTCAAACTTTTATGAGCTCTGCCTTATGTTTTGCCTCCAGCTAGAGCGGTGACGTCACAGTGACGTAGAAGATTAAGGGGTTTATACATTTAAGTGACATTTGCGATTACTAAGAAAAACACAAACAGAGTAGTCTATGTTATCTTTGAGACTATTGAACGATAAACAATATAATGGGCCTAATGCATGGCATTCACATCAGAAAAATATGCAAAGTCTCTAAAGGACAGACATTAACAAATTAGCAGCATTACACATCAGATGAGCTTCTAACTTTAGCTTCTGTGATACAATATAAATATACACACGGACATATTTATCTTCTGCAGGTTACATGTCCTTTAGCCATTTACAAATTAACTATTTTTGAAAGGTATAGCGATTTTCTTACCTGATTTTGCCCATTTGTTTGCAGGACCTCGCAGATCACATCTGACCCATGTGCTTACATTCCATTCTAAAAATAAAACATTAACAGCTAAATATAAAATAATTCGGCACCAGCCCAGCAGTTTTAATGAGCAGCATTGCAATTGCCCGATTGGGTGAAAACCGTAGCTGTGGGAATCAGTGGGCGTGGCTCATTATATTATTAGCAAAATGCCGTGAATGACACGCGCTCTGTTCAACCAAAACGGCGTTTTTTACGCCGTCATATGGCAACATGAACGGCGTAAAAAACGGCGTTTTTCATGGACACCAAAACGCCGTCAAATACGGTGTCATTGACGCATTTTCGCACGTTTTTTACTGAGTTTGTAATCACAACAGCGTATTTTGCGTCGCAAATACTGCAAATGCTCTCTTTTTTCTTTCTTTTTTTTGTTTAGAACTTATTTAATTTAGTTATTTAAATAATGTATATTACATTTTATTTTATTTTAGCCTTTAAAAAGTTTTAGCTAACAATACCAGCACTGCAATGCAATTGTATTGTCACCCACATGCACTTCTCTCTGCTGTTTAAAAAAAATCTTTTTTTAATATTTTATTTATTTAAGTGACTACAAAAAAGTAGTAAAGAGAAATGATAAACGGTTTGATTTTATAATTATTTGTCTGTTGTTGTTATTTCGTTTTGTTTGAGAAACGGAAAAATGAAATTAAGCTAGGTTTTTTTCGTGGGTAAAAACAAATAAACTTAGACTATGCATTAATAATTATTTTACATGCGTGGGCAGCTTCAGGTCCATTTTAGTCTGATTATGATATATTGTTGACTATAGATTGGTATCTTTACCTGAATCGTGTCCCACTTTACCATAATGTGAGCAAGCTAATGCTGCTGTCGCCGCGGTCCTGACATAAAAGAGCATCTGCACTCTGCTGAAATTATAAGAATACACTATTTTAAATGTATTGTAATATTTTTCACAATACCGACTCTGGGCTAGAAATGTTTCTTTATTTGAGTGACTCAAGTTTGATTTAACGACAAATCTAAATACAAACAAAAAGAAATAAAGATAAATGATAATTTGATTGTAGTATTATCATTATTATTATTATTATTATTATTTCGTTCTGTCTGAAGAATGGAAAAACGAAAATTAAGCTATATATCAGACTAAAATGGGACTAATGCTGCACACGCATGTGAAAGAAATAAAGCATAGGCCTAGTCTAAATACTATTCACAAATGTGAAGTGGGCTAATTATTTAGTATTTGTGACATTCCATTCAAGTCCGAAGTTAAATAGGCCTATTTTAGACAAGATCAGGAAATACGATTAAAACTTAACTTTGAACCTCTTATGCTGTCCAACGTAAATTGAGCTCTTGGTTACATCGTAATTTGGTAGCAGATGGGTTGGGTTATATCGGGTTATTTGTCCCGCAGTGGATCTGGGCTGGATTTCCCGAATACTGAATACCCATTGGGCTTGCCCACAAAAAGAAAAAAAAGCCTTGTATGTATGTATGTATATGTGTATTTATATTTATATATTTACACACCCAGCCCACACTGTATACACGCTGTCCCCACCGTCCCCACACTTGTATGCACAATCTCACCACTGTGCCCACACCCAGCCCACACTTGTATGCACAATCTCCCCACTGTGCCCACACCCAGCCCACACTGAACCTACGCCCTCCCCACCGTCCCCACACCCAGCCCACACTTGTATGCACAAACTCTCTGCCGTCCCCACACCCAGCCCACACCGAATGCTTCCCAACTGCATTCCTCAAGTCCAACGCTGCTGCTGGGAAGTTGGTTATCACAGCATCTGCCAAATAATAATAATAAGCTTTTTTTTATATTTTTTACTTTAATTACACTAAGGAATTTTCATTTTAGTACAAACTATATATAAAAGTAAAATATTACGGTTCATATTTTTGTGTTTAACAGATGAAATGGAAGTGTTTAAATACACCTACCCAGCCCCTGCACCAAGGAACACAAGAACTACAGATGTTGAGGAATGTTGGCTTTATTCGCTTATGTATACCTTTAGTATTTTATATAAAATGGATGTTCTTATGGAACATTAAAAAAAAAAGGGACAGTTCCAGTAAAGATTTTCTGGTGATGCACAACATCACAATGTGGGAACTTTAAACTTATTTTCAAGTTCGAAATGTGACCTTGCTATTTGTGATGTTACTTTAAAATGCCACACCATCTTAAAGGGTTAGTTCACCCAAAAATCTAATTTGTCATTACTCACCCTCATGATTTCCAAAACCTTTAAGATCTTAGTTAGACCTCAAAACAAAAATTAAAATATATTAGATTCAATTCGGGAGTAATTCGAAACAAATATCATAAGAATCGAAGCTTCTTGAATCACGGTTCTGAGATGGTCCTTAACTAGATTGAAAAAGTCTGTTTTTGTGCACAAAAAGTATTTGTTGCTTTATGAAAGTCATTACATTTGCAAAGTATGGTAACCCATACTCCGAATTGGTGGTCTGCATTTGTCCTATCCAAGTGCACAGACACTTACATTGTATTCATTAATTTAGCAGATGCTTTTATTTTACACACAGCAGTGAGAAGTGAAAACACCATGAACACACACACACACACACACACACACACACACAGAGCAGCTATATATATCCAGCGCCTGAGAAGCAACTGGGGGTTCAGTGCCTAGCTTGCAGTCACTTCAGCCATGGATCTTGAAGGTGACTCCTGCGAGCTTGATTCTGCTGCCGGTACCTGAAGAATGGTTTCATTTGCTGGCCCAGCTGTTCTGCCAAAGATCTCTTCTATTGCAGTGATCCACTGTCCTTTTTGTTCCAGGCAGCCCCGATCAAAATCTGCATGGGTGTCTGGTGTTGTTCCGTTCTCAGCCCATGGTTATTCCACTGTCGAGTAAAGGCTGAGAAACGCCTGTTGATCCTCAGCACATAGACAAGGTGAAGAGCCCAGAGATGCATTTCATTATCTAGGTCCAAGATACCTTTAGCCTCCAGGAAGTGGAAGAGATTATAATAAACATTAGTCAATCCCCGCCACGTCACCCCAGAGCCTCTCAATTTTTGGTTGTGAACGCTCCTGCCTCTTATTACGCTGCCTCTCTGTGAGCCCCTGAAAAGGTTCATTAATCACACAGACATCACGGTTTACTCCTCCATGATCTGTTCGGACCCTAGAAGGCACTCAAAGTCAAGTCACCTTTATTTATATAGTGCTTTAAAAAAAAAAAAAAAAAAAAAAGATTGTGTCAAAGCAACTGAACAACATTCATTAGGAAAACAGTGTCAATAATGCAAAATGATAGTTAAAGGCAGTTCATCATTGAATTCAGTGATGTCATCTCTGTTCAGTTAAATAGTGTCTGTGCATTTATTTGCAATCAAGTCAACGATATCGCTGTAGATGAAGTGACCCCAACTAAGCAAGCCAGAGGCGACAGCGGCAAGGAACCGAAACTCCATCGGTGACAGAATGGAGAAAAAAACCTTGGGAGAAACCAGGCTCAGTTGGGGGGCCAGTTCTCCTCTGACCAGATGAAACCAGTAGTTCAATTCCAGACAGCAGCAAAGTCAGATTGTGCAGAAGAATCATCTGTTTCCTGTGGTCTTGTCCTGGTGGTCGTCTGAGACAAGGTCTTTACAGGGGATCTGTATCTGGGGCTCTAGTTGTCCTGGTCTCCACTGACTCCATACCTGGCCACAGCATTCAAAAAGCTATTCATTACTGTGCTGCTGCGGTTGTTGTTCGAGGCACAAAGAAAAACTGTAAGACGACTGTAGCCATCTATACCACCGTGAATGACAATTCTCCATCTAAAACATGAGAAAAATAAATAAATGACATTAAAAGACAAGCGGCAAGTTATTGAATTGCCTTACTTTCAAAAAGTTCACAGTATTTTTTTTTTTTTGGATACCATGAAAGCTACCTGCATTTTTTAATTCATTCTTGTGTTCAAAGAAAAACTCATACAGATGTTAAATAAGTTAAGAATGAGTACATGTGACTAATTTCATTTCAGTCAACCATCCCTTTAACATCTGATTGTCTTTTGCTGCAAAACCAGCCAAAATCTAAGCATGAGTTTTTCCAGAAACTCTTTAGTTTACACCATACTCACAAAACACTGCCACTACAATACTTTTCTTTAGCCTTAGAAAGGTCAGAATTATGAAGTTGATATTTCTTTTTGCCAGGGACAAACTATGACAGGTTCATCATACACAAATCTTGTTTAGTTAATCTCTTTGAATGGATAAAAACTATGGGTGTGCAATATTACATCAATATTTTCTGGGGTTTTATCTTTAATGATAATTAGATGAAATCTTACGGAGAGTGTTATTGTGCTGGTACCTTGACTTTTTTTCCATATTTGTCTTTAATCAAATTCAATTAGACACAATAGTGTTGTTACCAAGTGAAATAAAGTAAAGAAGAAAAAAAAAAGTTTGCAATGCAGAGGAAACGGATATCTACCTTATCAATTTGTGGTTGCCATCTAGGTGCCACAGGGAGTTTGGACCAGTAACACTGTACAGCCTTCTGTGTGGTCTTTGTGACATGGCCCGTTGTGGCGCTACCCTTGGGTTAATTCGAACCAAGCTCCTCCGTACTCTTGTCTTTGTACACGAATTCAATCTGCCCGTAACTGCACCCTGACAGCCTCCGATCCCAGCTTGTCATTTCCATCCACAACGTCGGTAATCACATCGAGGTCAACATCAGTTATTTCAGAATACATCAGAGAGGGATTTAAATTGAACCTCCTGGAACAAACACGCATACAAAAGTATTATTGCTTCTCAAAAATAATTTTAAACCATTAACTAAGTGCACTTTTCATGCATTACAAGTAATAAAAAGCTAATTTTAAAACCAAATCTTACTTCGCATCGTTTGAAGTTTAAAGTGATGAGACTATCTCATCAGAATGGCTAATGTAATAAATTGCACTCACTATCTTTTTTTAATCTTCTCTAAAAGTTAAGATACATTAATATGGGCTCATTAATACTTAGAACTTGCTAGACAGACAGTTTGAAAGCTATAGCTAGAGGGTTTAGACAGAAAAGACATTTCAGAAGAGTTTAGAAATGATAGATGGATAGTTTAGAAAATAGTTTTCTACAATAACTATTTGGATAGTTTAATAATAGATAGAAGTGATAGATGGATATTTTAGAAAAGTGGCCAATTAAGAAATAAAGATGATGGTTTAGAAAAGATAGACGATAATTTAGAAGTGATAAAAGGAATAATTTAGAAACAACAGATAAACAGACAGTTTAGCAAATAGATAAATTGACATTAGAAATTATAGATGGATAGTTAGAATGTAGTATAGAAGACAGAGAGAGATTTTAGAAAAGACAAAAAAGGTAGACACTAGAAAGCCAGAATTTT
The DNA here is from genome assembly GCF_963082965.1 of Carassius carassius. Lineage (NCBI taxonomy): Eukaryota > Metazoa > Chordata > Actinopteri > Cypriniformes > Cyprinidae > Carassius > Carassius carassius. The sequence goes on along the minus strand of NC_081790.1, from coordinate 19,156,546 downwards.
AAAGTTCAAGATATTACAGATACAGTTTAGAAATGACTTGCCTTGTTGTCCATGCTGCCTATGGTCTTGTACCTCTGCTATAGATTCATTGAGATCATCAAGTAACTTGTCTGCTTCTGGTGAAGTGATCAGCCTCCTTCTCACCCATGCAATGCTTCTTTGCATTGTTTCTAGCCTTTAAAAAAAGAAGAAGTCACTTTTATGTACTGAATTTTCAGGATGCAAAAAGGTTCATCAATATAATAATTTAGAATAGAATAAGAACATTCAACTTAATGGGCTAAAGAAAGCACACAAATCTAAGGTTCAGAAACAAGGGTGTGTAAACTCAGTCCTAGAAAGTCACTATCCAGCAGAGTTTAGCTCAACTTGCAATAAACCTTCCTGGAAGTTTCCCGGATGCTGTTGAGGGCTTGATTATCTGAATCAGGTGTGTTTAATTGGGGTTAGAGCAAAAAGGTCGCAGGACAGCGCCCATGTTTTACATAACCTGAAACAAAGCAATCTTACATCACTAAAGTTGACTGTAATACACCAGAATCTTCTGTCAGCTGTCGAGTACAATTGTTCAGCTTCTGTTAACTAAGGATGGCTGAAGCGAAACAGTCGTTCCGAAGCTTTGCGAGATCCCGAAGCGCAGATGTGTCGAAACATAGATCCGAAGCGTGATTCGAAACACCCATGTCACGTGACTATGACCAAACGAAGCCTCGAAGTGTTTCACTAATTGTTTCATCAGGTGTGGTCCGCCGAATCAGCGTTTGATTGGAACGGTCGGGAACAGACCACACAATCGCACATCTGTATAAAAGTGAAATAAACGCATTTTGACCTCGTGGGTTTTTGTGGGAGGAGTTTGACTTTGAGATAGCGGATTTTTGGTGATATAGTGACATAGTGCGATTTGATTAGTTATAGGCAATTTAGACTTACATTTAAATTTACACAACACATTGACTGAGAGGCTAGAGACAGACAGAGTATACATATAGTGACACATTAATAGATACATAGATATAAATATATATAGACAGCTAGATTAATAGATAGATACATATATAGATAGATTACAGATACATATATAAATACATATATTATAGATAGATACATATATAGATAGATTATAGATACATATATAAATACATATATTATAGATAGATACATATATAGATACATAGATTATAGATACATATCTAGATACATAGATCGATTCATATATAGATAGATTTGGATAGATAGATAAAATGGAAGCTCCCCAGAAGAGATGCCGTACATCTGTGGTGTGGGAGCATTTCCATTTAGAAACCCCAAATAAAGTGAGATGTGTGTATTGTGATCGGCAGCTAGCCTACTGCAACAATACATCATCCATGATGCGCCATTTGAGGAGCACTCATCCTGCCATTTTGCAGGGTGCAGAGGATGGCATTCCCCCTGTACCTAGGCCTGCTACTGACACTGCTGGGCCATCTAAGCAAGGTATGCATTGTTTGGGATATAATTATAATTGAAATATAATTACAACCTTTTGGGACACTGTTTATAAAGTTTATAAGTTATATAAAGCACTGATTATAAACACTGGAAGGTTTCCAAATAATGAACCAGTAGGCTATACTTTTAATAGATGTGCACTAATTGAAGCTGTATTTTTCCAATGTATTTGTCTGAAAGTATGTTTTGTCTTCTCTTTTAAAAGTCAGACAGAGGGAATTGGATGAGGCTCTTATAAACATGGTGGTGAAGGATCTGCAGCCCTTCACCATCGTGGACGATAAGGGATTCAGGGCATTTGTGAACAAGCTTGATCCAAGCTATGTCCTCCCATCCCGGAAGGTGCTTAAAATAATGGTCAGCGAAAAGTACAACAAAGCCAAGGAGAAGACAATGGAGGACCTACAAAAGGCCGAATTTGTTAGCCTTACAGCTGACATGTGGTCCTCCATTAATATGGATGGATATCTTGGTGTGACTTGCCATTACATAACACCAGAGGCAAAAATGGCAACTGTTGTAAGGAGGTTTTACCAAACCCACACAGCCCAGCATCTCATGGAGGCTAAAGCCTTGCTAATGGCTGAGTGGGGAATAACCTCCAAAGTTCAGTGCATGGTGACTGACAATGCATCTAACATGATCCTAAGTGCCCAGCTACTCCACCTTCGCCATGTCCCGTGTTTTGCTCATACTTTAAATTTGATTGTGAAAAAGGCACTAGATCAAACCCCAGTCATCAATGAAATACGCCAGAAGGCCAGAAAGATAGTGGGGTTGTTCAGATCCAGCTGCAAAGCAAAGGACAAGCTTGTGGAGATGCAGAGCTTGATGGGAAGACCAACTCTGAAACTGATACAGGAGGTTGACACGAGATGGAACAGCACATTTGACATGCTACAGCGCTTGTATGACCAACGTGAACCAGTGGCTGCTGCACTTTCCAACTTAAACAATGATACTGCTCCCCTGACAAGTATTGATTATGACATTATTGAACAATCATTGTCAATACTGCAACCATTCAAACTCGCAACAACAGAGATGTCAGAGGAAAAGAGAGTGTCTGCTTCAAAGCTTATACCACTGTACAGGATGTTGCAGCACAAGCTTGCACAGAAAAAAGGAAATGCAACGCAGGAATCAACTGTTCAATTAGGTAGGCCACAATGACCATACTACCCACAGTGTTGGGAAGGTTACTTTGGAAATGTAATAGGTTACAGATTACAAGTTACCCTGTTTAAAATGTAATAGTAGTGTAACTTTTTCAATTACTTTATTAAAGTAATGTAACTAATTACTTTTGAGTACTTTTTGATTACTTTTCTAAATTTGTGAAAATTAAAGAATAATGAATAAAAGCATATACATCAACTTAAATACAGTTATCTAATAAGCATGTGTCGTATTCTGTGTAATAAACTCCTGAAACATTGGTGTTTTTTTTTAACTGCTGTCTCTTTGCATATGATATGATGATAGTTTTCTCAAAATAAGTAAAATGCACATGAAGTGACACAGAGCAGTTCTAGAAATTATGTTTATGTGCTAGTGTACTCCTATATTGAGGCAGCAGAGGTTGAAAACGCTGTGTAGTAAATGAAGCCATGTCTTTGCCATTAATTTACAGCAGGGGCAGACTGGGAAAAAAATTCAGACTGGAAAATTCAAACTCATACAAACAAATTCACGGACAAAACTATTTTTTGTATGGACCTGACATAAAAAAGGTTTAAATCTTTAATTTGGGGACATGCTAAATAATTAAAAGTTCTCTCCTGAACTGCACCTTCACTTCCATTTTTCTCTTCAGTCTCTTTATTTTGCCCTGTTATCCATCTTTCTCAGGACTTTAATACTCAAGATTGAACAAAACTATACTTTACAATACAATACTCTACAATACTACAATATCTTTATAGAAAAATCCTAATACTGTACACGAGTCATGTTTTCCTTATGCTTTTTTTAGCCTATATACAATAACCTTTTTTTTTGTTTTGTTTTTTTGCAAATGGATTTGTATTTATTTTTAAATAACTCAATTTGTAAAATCATTTTAAATTTTTGGTTACCACAGTTAAACAATAGTAACTATTTTCTCTGGATTTATAGAAATATATTAAAACGTTAATTTTCGTAAGGGTTGTGTTGTTGTCTGTCCGTAGCTCCCCCTAAACCTATAAAAAAAATCTGATTGTTTTTCAGCTAAATTACTACTGTAACATTACAACTGATAATAATGATGTCCTTAATATAGTGTTTTGAGTGATGACTGATGAGCAACGTGCTGCTGCTTGATTAATTAAATAAAAAAAACAAAGAAAAAAAAGCATCTTTACAGATGAAACTGACCTGAAACCCTGAACAGTATAGTTCTGCTTCTCTGCTCCAGCTGTGCGCTTCCAAAGTCCACTCTCTCTCTCTCTCTCTCGATTGAGTCTGATCCAAACCGTTTGGCGGAGGCGCGGAGAGCGCGCGAGTCATGACTAACACTTCCTGATTTATTAGAGATTTAATTATCAAACGGCGGATTCGCAAATGATCGCTTTAGTACATTCGGCAGGCAATTATACAATAATGATATTAAAATAGCGGGCAAAATCGGCTGCCAGGCCACCGGGAATTGTCCCGGTTCTCCCGGTGTCCAGTCCGCGCCTGATTTCCACAGACACGCAGAATGTGCAGGAGTCATATATTGCATTTTTGGGGCTTAATATTCACAGACACTAGTCCATGTCATGTTTTGATTCAAGTGTACTGACCTACTTTTGATTTAGTCATCCAAAATGTGGCATATTCCATCCGCGTTAGGCATTTCGTTTTTAAGACTGGATTCTAAGAACCAGACTGTGTTTCCGCATCCCGGAAATTATTAGGGCGTATATCTCAGAATAGTCAGTGCAATTTGGGAAAGAAATCAGTTAAATCTGTATGTGGATGTGTGTAAATATTCAAATGTAATCCCCTTTGTAATCGTTAAAAATTTCATAAGTAACTGTAATTTAATTACTCATTTTTTCTTAGTAACTGTAACTAATTACAGTTACATTAATTTTGTAATTAAATTACGTAACGCCGTTACATGTAACTAGTTACTCCCCAACACTGACTACCCATGTGATTGGCCATAACTGTCATATTATTGTCATTATTATAAATATGTGTTTCTCCTGTTTTGGCTCATAGGCTCACATCTGCAAGAAGGTCTGCACTCCAGATGTGGAGGTTATGAGAGTTTTAGAGCCTTGGCACTGGCTACACTGCTGGACCCAAGGTTCAAAAATGTGGCATTTGGAAATGCTGCCAAAGCCCAGGAAGCTGAAAAGCATATCACACTGGAGTGTGCTTCACTGATGCGTTCAAACACAAATCCTGGTGAGCAGTTTCAGTCTGTGTTATGTTATGTAATCTGAATCATGTAATATAATATATCCTTCATATATGCCGTCAGTTTAGGATTTGTTACTAATTGCTGTTTTCATTTTTATTCAGACCCAGAAATGTCAACATCACACCCATCATCATCACCATCACCATCAACATCAACACCAGTAGAAACACAGGACAGTTTATGGGAACTTTTTGATACTCGCATCCATCAAACCAAGATGATACACAAAGCTACAGCTGATGCCACAGTGGAAGTGAAAAAATACATCAACGATGCGTATTTGCCCAGAACTCATGATCCACTAACTTACTGGAAAGAGAGAGCAGTAATCTTTCCTCATTTGTATGTCCTTGCAAAAAAATATCTTTGTATGCCAGCAACAAGTGCCCCTTGTGAGAGGATTTTTTCAAAGGCTGGAGAAATTATCTGTAAAAAAAGAAGTAGGCTAAGTCCTTCCACAGCAGATAAATTAATATTTTTGAATAAAAATCTCTAAAAAAGTGAGACATTGTGGCTTGATTTCTTTTATTAATATTCATTTTTCATGACCAAAATAACATTATGCACAGTGAGGAGCCTATAGGTTACAAGCTTCACATATTAGAACATTATAATAATAAAAAAACAACACATTTTTTTAATGGCTCGTCAAGGTTGTTTCAGATCAACACCTGCAAGTGACCACTAGGTGTCACCGTTGAGACGGGTGTCGGATTGATTCGAAGCCTCGAAACAATATGGCACATTTGGTTCAACTGTTTCATTGGTTCACGAGGCCTCGATTTTGCCATCACTACTGTTAACAACGCAAAATAAAATATCTCCTGGTCACCTTGATGTCAATCAACCGAATGCTTCGAACTCGGAGATAAACTAGTCTGGTCTTAGTCATGTCATCATTGATTGGACGAGAACAGTTCAAACTTATTGGTTACAGAAATCAGTGGGCGCGGCTCATTATACTATTAGCAAAACGCCGTAAATAACGCGCGCTTTTGTGCAATAAGAACGGCGTTTTTTACGGCGTCCTGTGGCAGGCCAAACGGCGCAAAAAGCAGCGCTTTTTACAAACACTAAAACGCCGTTAAATACGGCATTTTTTACGGTTAACGCGCGTTTTTAACAGCGTTTGCCATCAGGACGGCGTATTTGACGGCGCTGATACCGTTTTAAACGGCGTAAAAAACGGCGTTTTGAATGTAAACGCGATTCATCTATAGCGTAATTCTGGCCCTTTTGGCTTGCCATACGTTTCTATTATGATAAACGCACGTCAAAAACGCGCATCTTTGGTGACTCCAAAGCGCACGCTAAGAACGTGCGTTTTTACAGTAAATCACACGTCAAGGACGCGCGTTTGGATACACCAAAACCGTTGTCCACAATCCCAAAGCGCACGCTAAGAACGCGCGTTGTTATGGCAAATCGCGCGTCAAGGACGCGCGTTTGCTGTTAAATCGCGCGCTTTTGACGTGCCAAGATGCAATCAGACGCCCGAGCAGGCGTTAGTGACTACTTTGGCTTTCCATACTCCAGTAGTCACCAAAGACGCGCGTTTTTGACGTGCGTTTATCATAATAGAAACGGGCGTCCAAGACGTGCGTTTTGAGTCGGACAAAACACGCGTTTTGAACGTGTAAACAGGTCTACCAAACTGGCGGTGCAAACGTCTTTTGAAGTATCCAAACAGGCGAAAGAAACGTGCGCTCTCATAGTGTTTTCAAAATGGCACGTCGGAAGCGTGTGCTCACTTCATAGGGCAGGAGTCTGTAATGCTTTGTCCGCTATATATGGGCTATTACGGTAGCCTGAGGCATGGCTGCCGCATACATATATATATATATATTTTCCACTCAGTCATAATGAGGGATGTTATGTTGTTTAAACGACAAGTTTTAATTGTATGTTGTTAAGCTTCATTAAAGAAATGTGTCTGATACACTCTCTATTATAGATCAGTGGTGTGGTACAGTTTAGCCTACATGATGTCAGTTGTTGTTAATTTTAGCTGCTATCTAACGTTACCTCTGTAGCACCATGTAATGATATTATGTCATGGCCACGAGTTTCATGCGTAAACAAACCTGCGAGACCATAACAACAAGGTATTGTCAGAGTTGGATTCATTAATGTTTTATTTTGAATTAAGACTATTATATTAATATATAATTTTTTTTAATTATTAAATTATTATAATGACCATAGGCCTTGTCTACCGGCTGTATGCGATCGTCAGCATTCAAATTAAGTTTATCATGAATAAATGTTATATAAAGTGCATAATATAAAATAGACTTAAAGTAAAATATTTGATCATTGTCTTGTGAGTCCATTAACTAACTGATCGTCTTTCCCCCGTATTATTTCTATATTATTATTATTACACTATTATTATTGGTTATATTTTTTTCACCTTCATTTCGATCTCCTTAACGTTCTGGGGTGCGTTCTCCGAAACTACCTTAACGCTACGTCGTTCTTAAGTTGTACCTTAAGAAGTACCTTATCGTTAATACGTGGTTTCCGAAACCTTCTTAGTTAAGTATACCTTCTGTAAGTCATGCGTTCGTAAGGTTGGTCTGGAGCGCTCTTAGCTATACCTTATCGCTGCTGACGGTTCATACCGCTAGTGGCCACCACTACGCAAAAAGATTTTTTACATCGCAGTTTAATTACACATAGAAATTTTATATGAACATTTAATATAAAATCTGATTTAGTATTAAAATTACATTTTTACTTTACTTTAAAATTATACACATAAAATACTTAAGTTGTTATAGCCTACACCCAGTGTATGGAAGTGTTTTCATTAATAAAGTTTCCATACACTAATGGTTTTATAGCTTTTTTATTTACTATCCTAAGGCACATCAGCTGGCGAACCATTTGACAGAAAAGGCTTAGGAGTCTATATAAAGAAAGATGAGTTTACACAAACTTAATAGCTATGGCAGCGAGACAGCGAGTACTTGTTTTAAATCAAAGACGGCGGCGTCCGCGGAGCCAGTTAGTGTATGTCAACTACTTTATAAGAGAACATTTTAGTCCACTGACTACCATGCCAGAAGAGACCATTGTAAAAAAAAATTGCCTGCCACGGGAGCAAATACTGCAGCTCTTGCATCTTGTTGGCCCAGATTTGTCAAGACAAACTCGACGGAGCTACCCCCTCAGCCCCGAAATTCAGCTGCTGGCGGCTCTTCGTTTTTATGCCTTGGGGAGTTTTCTGGAGGTTGTTGGGGATGGATATGGGCTGAGTAAGACCTCAGTGTGGCTGGGCGATCTCTTTTTGCGGACTTTTTTCCCCGACATAGTGAATGTCGGTATGTCTCTCATGTTTGCGCTTTTATTGAGGAAATCATCCAATTACACAAATGAGCGATTTACGCCAATAATGTGATACGGCTGGTGGATAATCAGCATACGTTGTGGAGAACATTAACACACTTATGGCCGTGAGGGTTTGTGATTGTACACTTGCTAAATTATAAACACATACTCATATTTATTTCTGCATGTACTTATTTCAATAAGCCCCGAAAAATGCAGTTTGTACTATTTCTAAAACGCTTCTTTATAAAGAACATTGTTTTCTCAATACTTTACCTATACCACTGTGAAGGAAAGAGCGCACAATCGATCATCGAGGCGTCGATATCAACCTATTCAGCACCTCCACCATGGACAGCAACTGCTAAGGTCGAACTTAAGAAGGTTTACCTTAAGCTACATCCTAAGGTATAGTTCGGAGAACACACGTAGCAAAGGTATACCTGTAGTTAAGGTGTACCTTTTGAGTATTCGTAGCGCGCTAAGAGACAACGTTATCGGAGAACGCACCCCTGAATACTTTTGTAAATAATAGCCTACTGTAAATGCTCGACACACCAGTCATGCTTTGATTATGCTGACTGGATTTTTTGCTGGAATTGATTATGCTGACTGGATTTTTTGCTGGAATGCAGTCAAAGTCATACGGGTATTCTATTGTCTTTGGTTTAAATGTAACATATATTTCATCTCATTTCATCTAAATAACGAGACTGTCCTCCTAAAAACGACCACATATGTTTTTGTGCAAGCAACAAGCGCCCTCTAGCGGCCTTATGACAGTCTCGTTTGTCGGGTATGTCGTCACCAAATAACCTTTGAATCGGGTTTGTAAAAATATTATTTGGCATCTTATGATCTTACATTCTCTGCAAACAAATTGAAAATTTGTATTTATTTATTTATTTTCAATATTAACCCATTTTGTTTTAAAGAGGTTTTTCTGTTACATATTCCTGTCTGTACCTATCAGTTACTTTATCAATCAGTACTTTTTAAAAGTTGTTTATCCACTATAATATAATTTTTATAATAACTACTTTTTGTTTTTATTTCTTCATAGTGACACAAAAACTAGAGAGAGAGAATGGTGTTATGGGCATTATGTTTGTCTGAAAAGTTTGGCATATAAATAAACACTAATATGGAAATTACTACAAATGTGTGTAATTTTTATGCCTGTGTTTTTTTATTTGATTTATTTTTCTTTTTTTTATTATTATTTTACTATTTATTCCTATAGTTCAACTGGTAGGGCTAAGAATGGCAAGATCGGACATACATCTCCAATAAACACAGAAGTGATTAAATGTATACATTCAATACACTAAAAATATTTTTTAATACATATTATGCAAAAATGTTGAGCTTAAATATTGTACATTAATTATTAATAGTGTAAAGAATGTGTACAATGGGAAATATTAGGCCCTTGTTTGAAAATAAATAACAAAAAATCAATCAATCAAAATCAAAAAATCTATTGCTGAATCAGGTTTACCCCACAATGCAAATCTGTCGTTTTAGTTTTATATTTAGTGGGGGGAAATAAACTGGGGTGCGTTCTCCGATAACGTTGTCTCTTAGCCGCTACGAATACTCAAAAGGTACACCTTAACTACAGGTATACCTTTGCTACGTGTGTTCTCCAAACTATACCTTAGATGTTGCTTAAGGTAAACCTTCTTAAGTTCGACCTTAGCAGTTGCTGTCCATGGTGGAGGTGCTGAATAGGTTGATATCGACGCCTCGATGATCGATTGTGCGCTCTTTCCTTCACAGTGGTATAGGTAAAGTATTGAGAAAACAATGTTCGTTATAAAGAAGCGTTTTAGAAATAGTACAAACTGCATTTATCGGGGCATATTGAAATAAGTACATGCAGAAATAAATATGAGTATGTGTTTATAATTTAGCAAGTGTACAATCCCAAACCCTCACGGCCATAAGTGTGTTAATGTTCTCCACAACGTATGCTGATTATCCACCAGCCGTATCACATTATTGGCGTACATCATTTGTGTAATTGGATGATTTCCTCAATAAAAGCGCAAACATGAGAGACATACCGACATTCACTATGTCGGGAGAAAAAGTCCGCAAAAAGAGATCGCCCAGCCACACTGAGGTCTTACTCAGCCCATATCCATCCCCAACAACCTCCAGAAAACTCCACCACGGCATAAAAACGAAGAGCCGCCAGCAGCTGAATTTCGGGGCTGAGGGGGTAGCTCCGTAGAGTTTGTCTTGACAAATCTGGGCCAACAAGATGCAAGAGCTACAGAATTTGCTCCCGTGGCAGGCGAATTTTTTTTACAATGGTCTCTTCTGACATGGTAGTCAGTGGACTAAAATGTTCTCTTATAAAGTAGTTGACATACACTAACTGGCTCCGCGGACGCCGCCGTCTTTGATTTAAAACAAGTACTCGCTGTCTCGCTGCCATAGCTATAAAGTTTGTGTAAACTCATCTTTCTTTATATAGACTCCTAAGCCTTTTCGGTCAAATGGTTCGCCAGCTGATGTGCCTTAGGATAGTAATTAAAAAAGCTAACAACCATTAGTGTATGGAAACTTTATTAATAAAAACACTTCCATACACTGGGTGTTGGCTATAACAACTTAAGTATTTTATGTGTATAATTTTAAAGTAAAAATGTAATTTTAATACTAAATCAGATTTTATATTAAATGTTCATATAAAATTTTCTATGTGTAATTAAACTGCGATGTAACAAATCTTTTTGCGTAGTGGTGGCCACTAGCGGTATGAACCGTCAGCAGCGATAAGGTATAGCTAAGAGCGCTCCAGACCAACCTTACGAACGCATGACTTACAGAAGGTATACTTAACTAAGAAGGTTTCGGAAACCACGTATTAACGATAAGGTACTTCTTAAGGTACAACTTAAGAACGACGTAGCGTTAAGGTAGTTTCGGAGAACGCACCCCTGAACCTTTCCATTCACCACAAGAACCTGGAAGAGACTGTCATGGATGACCATATATGGACATGTAAGTGTGACGCTTCTGCTCAACTGGGTTGCCATTGGCTTTGAAGTACACTTAGCACTTACAGGACTCTCTGTGATTGGACTTTCTTTTAACCCAAATAAAAAAAAAATTCGTTAATGTTGCAAAGTAATTTTTGCTGTTATTACGTCAGTAATACCTTCAGTTAACAATGATGTATTGCTATATTGTGAAAAATTATTCTCTATTCTCATCATTGGCAACAAACTGTTGAGACACATTTTTAGATTGTCTTAGCAAAAACATACCATTATGTAAGTTGGACGTCATACTTATCTTAGTATTAAGACATCAGAAAATCTACATAAGTGCCCATTTGGAAAAGGCTCAATTTATTTCATTAGATTAAGGGCAATTATACAGTGCTGACAGTAAACAAAGACAACAAATACATATTGTGACACTTATTGTACTATCATACAAGGCCAATGTGTCATTCAGTAAGACAATGTGTGACAGTGTGCAGTTTATGGTGCAAAAGTCATAAAATTCATGCAATGCAAAGAATCATAATATAAAAGACCTAATTCATAAATCTCTGTAAAGAATGTCTCATCTTTGTCCTGCTCAGGTGCTAGACATCAGTAATGTGCATGATCATCTTCATTATAATACAGAACAGGACTCATGTTGGTCTTTCCTTGATTCATCTCCTTCAGTTGTGCATGAAGTCCATGCAGTCTCTTCTAATGCAGCTTTCTGCCAGCTCTTCATCTAACTGAATTTCATTAATATGACTAAATATTAATGTCTTAATTAAAACAACCATTGTGATTATATGTGTTGTTCACAAAATCAAATGGTGAATTTACCATTTACCAGAGAAAGAGAGATTCACAAAGAGCTGCTGGACACTGAATATTGTTATAGGAGCTGGAGATGTGTGTGATATGAAGAAACTGCAAAACAGAAAATAAAAGAAAAACACTGAATTACAATTACATTACAAAAAGGTATTAAAGCCATGGCATTGTGGTTAATGTGTTCTAACTATAAATACCACAGTAAAACAGTTATCATGGTAAATAACATGGTAAGTGTTGTGGTCACATTCGTTGCGATTGACACACATTCGTTCACTGCCATTCGCAACAGATTTGAAAAGAAAACGTCAAACTGCACTTACTTTGACATTAATTGCAGAGAATCAGAACAGTACATTAAAGAACAAAACATAAAATAAAATAGTTTACACACCTGGACAACGACGCTCGGTAAAATGTTGGGTCACGCCAGAGCCACATCTCTATACGGCTCTTCTTCTTCTTTGATTTTAATGCCGGGTTGCGAACCAACTTCCAAGGTGCATACCGCCGCCTACTGTGATGGAGTGTAAAAAGAATGAATTTATCCTATTATATAGCCACTATTCTTAATAAATCTCATGACTGCATGCATTGGTTTCCTTGAATTTAGCGCATCATTTAATAAGCTAGTTATATTAAATTCTTGGCATCCTACTGCTTGTAATTCTTCCTTAAGAATCCTCCTTTGTATTTTGTAAGTCTTGCATATATCCATAACATGCTCTGTTTCCTCTACTGAACAGACATCACATAGATCTGTGTCATGTTTCCCTATAACGTGTGAAGTGTGATTTAGATTTGAATGTCCTGTTTGTAAATGTTTGAAAATAACTTGCTCTTTTCTACTTAAGTTGTGAAGTATTTTGCTTTTCTTTATGGTTTTTGGAACCTTGTAATAGTGTCGACCTGTATGACATGAGTCCCAAACTGTCTACCATTTTTCTAACGCATGCTTCTGAAATTAAATGTTTTCCTTCTGATCTACTGAGTGCAATCTTTATTTTTAATTGATTCTTTGGCAATCTTGTCTGCTTCCTCGTTACTTTGAATTCCCACGTGTGCTGGTACCCACATAAATTTAATTATTATTCTTATCTGTCGTAAACCGTATAACCTTATCATGATTTCATTTAACATGTCCTATTTGTTTCCAATGATTGTAAGTTCAAAAGGACTGCCATTGAATCAGAACATATTATTACTTTATCCGCTCTAACTTCATACACCCACTCTAGTGCCATTAAAATAGCTATCCTCTCTGCTGTATATACTGATGCACCATCTGTTATCCTTCCAGCCTTCCTCACCTCAAACTCTGGAACATAGTATGCAGCCCCTGTCCTTCCAGTCTCTTTACTCTTTGACCCATCTGTATAAATTTGAAGAAACGTGTGTAGTATGATTTTTTTAAATATACTCATATACATATGTATTTAACCTAACTGAGTCATTCATTTCCCTTCTGTTTTCATGTAATTTTATGTCTATTTCCGGTTGATCTATTATCCAGGGTGGAATTGGGGATACTACCACTATTGGAGCAAATGATATTGACTCTAGCCCAGCTTCATTAACCCACTTCTTTATTTTCCATGCAAATCCTTTACCAGTTGCATTTAAAATTTCCCAGCAATCATTCATAACTTCCCTTACAGGATGACTATCTTTTTGTCCTAGCAGGTTTACCCAGTATGCCATTGCTAGTATCTGTCTTCTTATGACATTTCTGATGTCTCTACTTGTAATGCTGCAATGGGTGTGGCTTTAACTGCTCTTAAAATTAGTCTTAATGCTATAGCTTGCATGACATCTAATTTATTTAACAACGTGGATGATGCAGACTCATAAACAATACATCCATAGTCTAGGGTTGATCGCATAAGCCCAACATAAATTCTCTTTAATGACTGTTTATCAGCACCCCAATCTTGACCTGCTACTGCTCTCATTACATTTAAAAATTTTCCACATTTCTTTAATATAAAATCAACATGGTCCTTCCATGATAATTTGTCATCAAACCTGTTAGACTTTGCCGTAATTTTACAGTAACTTACCGCAAAAAAGCCCAGTAAAATACCATTTATATTATTTACGGTAAACTACTGTAATATGCACTGCATTGTGGGTATTTTGTATGAATTTTACAGTAACTTACTGTATATGGTCATTTACAGTACTTTACTGTTTACGCAAAAGCAGTAGTGCTACTGTAAATGAAGAAGACAGATTTCTATACATACAATTAAGTTGTAATCATTGCCTTTGTCATTGTGTCCACAACTTGTATTACTCATAGGGCTATATGCATATTGTATTAAATTTTTTAGGCCTAATAAAATGTCATATGATAATGTTTTATAGTTTTTTCCGTCTTGTTCTGCAGATGAAAATCATAAAATCATTCTCATTTCACACACTGGATGTTAATTTTAATAGTAGCATTTTCTCCAATAAAAAACAACAACAATAATAATAATAATAATAAACGGAGCAGAAACAATAGGGTCCTCTCACCATCTGTGCTCGGGCCCAAATAATAATAGTAATCGACAGCTGGTTCCCATACAGGCAAATTAGGCATTTTTTGTTTTATTTTCATGCCAGGTATAAGAGCACAGGTGTGGTGATATTTAAATAACAATAATAATAATAATAATAATAATAATAATAATAATAATAATAACTTTGCTTAGACCTCACAAATTTTCAATTGTTGTTCACGTGCAAAGCCCGCGCAACAACCTGGCAGAATGTAAACTGATTTTTGTGTGACGTGTCGAGTGCGCGCAAAACTGACGTCTGTAAGAGTGGATCGCTACTAGAAGCCAGCTGCGAGTTTTTCTGAGGTAAGTACTTTTTACTTAACAAATTTATTTTATAAGTTACTTTTACAACGTAAACCATTACCAATATCAATTAAATATAGCTAAATTTATGAAGAAAGTAAATAATACAATCTAATAGGCTATTATTAACAGGACAGTCTGAAGGAACTTTTAGTTTTCCTCAAAAACTGCCGCTTTCATATCCCATTATGTCATACAGTTGACTGACTGCCTTTTCTAGATGGACACAATGTAGTATTTTCACAAACAATGGTTTTCCGTATTTTTTACGACCAGTTATGGTATATTTTACTCGTCATTTAAATGAAAGCCGTTAAATGTGTGTGACATTAGGCTATTTAAAGTAACGTTGGCGCGAATTCTCAAACGCACTCTCTCGCAGTCTCTCTCCCCCAGTCCACCGCAAGCAAGAGCACACTCAATTGATACTGAAATAATGTATTGGCGCAACAGATTTGGCAAACGCTCCAGTGTATATTAGTGCTTATTTGTGTTCACTCTCTGGAGAATGGCAAATTAATCTTACAACGCGTTTTGCAGCGGTGAGCATCAATGTAGCCATTCACAGACATAACGTTAGTTGTCTGGTCTCTTGAACGCAATGACCTATCAAAGGTGTTCAAGTTAGTCAGAATCTACTCACTGCTCATAACGCCATTTTAATTCAGTGCCGAATCCTCTCATCAACAAAGTCTAGACACGATGTAAGAGGTTTATTGGACTGACAGCCAATTGAATGCTGCAAACTGTCTGGTTCACCGTGCGATTCACTCTGAACGTGACAGAAATATGACATGTTAAAATAGTAACGCTTTTAAAGCAATGTAAAGGCAGACCAATAGATTAATTGAAAAATATTAATTGCAAAATATTTTAGATATTCTATGCTAATTATTGGTAAAACTGATTTTCTTCTCCCTTTTTTCAGTGTTGATTGTCATCTGATTGTGTAAGTGATCCCAGATCTGTGATTTAACATGTTCATATGGTCATTAGCCAATAATCATTGACGAAAAATAATGTTTCTTCTTTTTCTCTTTTCCCTGTGTCAACAGGAGCTAACTACAGCCCAAAGGCTCTTTTAAGAGCCACAAGCACTGAGGATCTTTGGCTTTGTAAGTATGTTTTGACTATCAGATGCATTAACATATTGTAATGCATAACTTAGGGCTTTACACTTACATTTCTTTTTAGGAGCACTTAGGTAAATAAGGTTTTTATTTATTTAACCTTAATAAAAATAATTAAAAAAATAAAGTAAAACCCTGCCCTCTAATTCCGTTTCACATGGAAATACTTCACAACACTGGAGAAAAGTTGTTTGCAACTTTCTGTTCACTGGGACTTTAATGAGGCTCAGAAGGGGCATGAATGCATTTAAATTTATGATAACAATATGTTATGAGATTAATGTTTTAAATAGAAGGTTTTGAATATAGAAATATTAAATGATTTAAATAACTGAAAAAATACTTTAAAAATTAAACTAAAACTGCCAGTAGGGGACAGCAAGTCACTGTCTTCGTCACTGAATGATTCATTCAGTCAGTTCGTTCAAATGGCAGATTTATTCAGGAACAAAGCAAGCGACTGTCTTTTTGAATGGGTCATTGACTCACTAGATTTGTTTGAAAACACAGATTCATTCATGAACGAAACACCGCTGTGTAGTAGTGGGAAGTTTTGATCATTTTACTGACTCGGACATTTGAGTCTCGTTCAGCAAAATTAAAGAATCTTTTTCGAGTCATTTCGTTCATTTCATAATAATATAAATAAAATAGCATGCAATGCAGCCAAAGCCAAATTATAAGAAACCAAAATGTTTTATGTATTGATTAGTTGTTGGGTCTTAAGTTCAGGCTATTGCAGTCTGACTCTGTTAGTTCACCTCACCTCCTGATCCAAGACGTTCTTTCCTTTGCAACTTCATATTTACCACGTTTGTTCTAGTTTGTTTAGTTGTCTGCTCATCAGTGTCTGACTCTGATCTGTCTGCTGGGCTGTGCCGTGTGTGATACAGCAGGGCCAGAAACAGAAACGATTAGTTAATCTATCGAGTTCGGGTCCGAGTCTTTCGTTCTTCCTCAGTCCCATAGAGGATATGCTGTCAGTACCGGAAAGAGAAATGATTCGTTCATCTCTCGAGTCTTCGGGGTCCGAGTCGTTCGCTCTTCAAGCCAGAAACCCATAGCACTATGCAGAAAACAGAAATGATTAGTTAATTTTTTTCGAGTCTTCGGGTTTGAGTCCTTCGTTCTTTTGTCACGTGACCACTGGTATCTCGCATCACAACATTAGATTCGTATTATTGACTGTGTCTGAATGTATATTGTTTTATATTTAGGAATTAAAATACAAAATATGTGCAATAAACATTATCTGAAAAATAAAAGTTCCATCTATATATATCATAGAAAATAATCTTCATGACAGAAATTCACAAATATAGTGTATATACATTTGAGAACAGAAACGCATCACGTAACTACACACTTGTTTGTAAAAAGGTTGTGAATTAGTTTTCAATACAAGTGACAAGTCAAGTGACAAAAGAACGAAGGACTCAAACCGGAAGACTCGAGAGATGAACTAATCATTTCTCTTTCCTATACAGACAGCATAGCCTCTATGGGACTGACAGGAAGAACGAAAAACTCGGACCCAAATCCGAACTCGAGACTCGAAAGATGAACTAATCATTTCTGTTTCCGCTACTGACAGCATAGTTTCTATGGGACTGACAGGAAGAACGAGAGCTCGGACCCGAACCCGAAGACTCGAGAGATGAACTAATCATTTCTGTTGTATCCAGTACAGATTCAGAACCCATATGTTGCGTAATGCGCATGCGCGGTCAACACAAAATGTATCTGTACTTTGTTATAATGAGAGGATTTGCGAACTTGCATAACTCAGCACTGAACAAACCCCAGCGTTTTTAGCGGTGAGTGGATTTGAACTCAAACGTCTCTGATTGGCCATTTTGCTCAAGAAATCAACAGATTAGACTGATTTGCTACATTGCTCACCGCTGCAAAAACACGTTCCCTCTCCACAAAAATAAGCAATTTGGTGTGTTTGCAAAATCTGTTTGGCCAATATGCTGTTATTAGTTATACTAACTAGAACCAGGCCTGATCAGGTCAGCCGACTGGTGCTCCTAAATACTTTTTCACAGTCGCACACAGTAATTATCAGTCGCAGATGTTTTAAAAGTGAAACAATTAGTGCTGTCAACGTTAACGCGTTAACGCATGCGATTAATTTTTGTCTGGTTTAACGTGTCAAAATATTTAACGCAATTAACGCAGCATCCGTATTTTCGGCCATCCGTTGGCTAGCTTTACATTATATGATCACACTCTTATTCATTTAAATGCTTTTAAACATTTCAAGCATGGCAAGACAAAAGAGAATGCGCTGTCTGTGAATGCCCTTATGTGACACATACACACACACACACACACAATGCATAGACAGGGCGCAAGAATCCAGTTCTCTTAAGCGCTTGAACTAACAATAAAAATCCCAAAGTGCCAGTTTTGTCGATTATCCTCATAAGAGTAATCTTAAATAATGTATATAAAGTCTAAAATGAACAAAAAGAGTTGTGAGAGAATGAGGCGAGATCCATAGACCATATATAAACGGTGAGATCCGCGTGTCTGTCTGCTCCTAAAGGGACAGCAGCCAATAAAGTTTCCTGTCAGTAAAGTTAAAGAACAAAGGGAACAGAGAAAATGACTCGCTGCTCTTGACTAAATAACTTTTGTAGCTTTAATAAGGATTAACTATTTAATTTATAGTTTATGCAGTGCAGACTGCATATAACTTTGATAACTTTATTAAATTTCTGTATATTTCCTAACTGTTAAGACAGGAAGGGCAGGAGTAAACATGACATGCATTATGGGTTTATGTTAGCATTGTTTTAAGTTTACTTAAATTAAAAACTGTTATATTTTTGAAGCCTAATAATAAATGTAAAAAAAAAAAAAAAAAAAAAATCAGTAGCTGTATTAATATCAGTAATACTGGCCTTCATTCATAAAAAGATGCCATTTAAACAAGTATTTAAAATATACTGTCTTTATGTTGTTTCTACATTAATTTGATTAACTGTGAAATTATTACATTAAAAAATATATTAAAAACCTACAAAAACATTTCTTTTTTTATTGCGATTAATCACAGAAAAAATGTGTGATTAATCTAGTTAAAGTTTTTAATCGATTGACAGCACTAGAAACAATATAAGGCTGAAATGGTTGCACTGTAGAGCCCTGACTTGGCATCTAATTATTATCTTGTTGTGATTGTTTTATAGTCTCATGTGCCACTGCATAACATGACAAAGTAATTATAAATGATTAATTGCATGCACTTAAAAATATGTATTCATTATTTTTTATAGAGATCATATGCAGCCAGAAAGAGAGAGAGAGAGATACCTGAACAAGTATGTACAAGTGCAAGGTTTGCAGTTTGTGTTTTTCACATTTAAGAACATTCTGCAGTCATGTAAAAATACACCAACACACATCAAACCATGGGTTTGCTTGTGGAGATGAGCAATGTCCTGCTTCCTTTAAAAAATTTGTGACATTTAGATCCCACATGCACAGGAAGCACAGGCGTTGTAAGCCATATAATAAAAAAACTCAGTTCAGAGGTACTCTTGATTGCAAAGTTGATGGATGTCCATTTGTGGCAGAAAACTTCTCATCTTTGTGTACTCATTTGAAAATGCACATCAAAGATGGAAAGAAAGTGTACTGCCCCTACGATAACTGCTGCAAATATTTCAGAGTCAGATCATCCTTTTCTGCACATATTTCAAGGAAACATACACAGGTTGCCACTGCTCAAATGTCAAGTCCCTCAGAAGTGATCAGTGGTACTCCTGAGTTCAATCTTTTTCTTTCATCAATAGCTGATTATGAAGAGGAGGAATGTGTTGTGCATGAATCATTTTTACATGATTTGGCACAGTTCTATCTAAAAACGCATGCAAAAATGCAGTTGCCAGCTAGCACTACACAGTGCATTATTGAAGGGTTTCAGCATATTCATACCTCTAGTTTTGCAAACTTCTTTGACAAGTTGAAAGAAAAACTTTTCGAACTGAAAATTCCACAAACTAAGATAGATCAAATACTTCATAGTCTCAGTAAAGAGGATCTCTTCACTCTGTACAATGAAGGACCACTGAGATCAGACAAAACAAGAAAAACATTCTACAAGCAGCATTTTGATTACACTGAGCCAATACCAATTTATCTGGGAACTGATACTGCTGGCAAGGAGCGCTTTTGCCAGTATGTGCCTATCAAGGAGACATTGCAAACCCTCTTCAGACAATCCAGTGTTAAAGTACAGTGCAGCCAAGCAAGATGTCACAACAGAGATGACATGGTTTTGGAGGATGTATTGGATGGAAAACATGTAAAAGAAAATTCTCTCTTAAAAAGCACTTCTTCATTGTCTCTCATTCTTTACCAGGATGCATTTGAAGTTGCAAATCCACTTGGCTCAGGAAAAAAAAAACACAAGATCTTAGCAGTGTACATGAGTCTTGGTGAGTTAGAGCCACAAAACCGCTCCCTAGTAGATCCGATGCAGTTGGTCCTGCTCTGCAGAGAGAATGACTTGAAGACTTTTGGAATTGAAAAGGTGTTTTCAAGTATTATCGCAGACCTTAACGATTTGGAAGATGCAGGAATTGATACAGAAGATGGCAATAGAAAAGCATCTGTAATTTCCATTTGTGGCGATAATCTTGGCTCCCACTGTATTGGAGGCTTCTGTGAAAACTTTAGTAGCAGTATACATTTTTGCAGATACTGCTTGATTAACAGAAGTGATTTTCAGAAGACCCCTCTGAAGTTAGGCCCAAAAGAACAGTTGAAGGTCACAAAGAGAATGTGAAACAGCTTTCCACCACTGGTCAAGATGTAGTACAGGGAGTCAAGTTTAACTCGCCTTTCAATTCATTGAAACATTTTCATGTACTGGGCTACCTCCATGTTTGGGCCATGATCTTTTTGAAGGAGTCGTTTCCTATGACTTGGTATTGTATATTGATCATCTGGTGAAACAAGAAAAACAGTTCACATATGCTCAACTAAATAGATGCATCACACAATTTAAATACTTAGGAAGTGATGGTCTCAACAAACCTTGTGAGGTGAAGGCTGATGGCAAAAGGCTTTGTGGCTCTGCAGCACAGAACTGGTGTCTGTTACGAATGTTGCCATTGTTAGTTGGCAATAGGATGCATAATCCAATGGATAGTCAAGTCTGGCAGTTGTGTCTTCAACTAAAGGAGATGGTCGAACTCATTTGTGCTCCCAAAATTCACCATAATCAGATTGCTTACCTGAAGACAATCACAGAAGATTATGTCCAATTGAGATGCAGCCTCTTTCCTAACCATCCACTGAAGCCAAAACATCACTATTTACTCCATTACAGTGACCTTATTCTGCACTTTGGACCTTATTCGTTTGTGGACCCTCAGATTTGAGAGTAAACATTCATATTTTAAGGAATGTGCTAGAAAACTCCACAACTTTGTTCATCTATGCAAAACTCTGGCAGAAAGGCATCAGTTGCTTCAAGCCTACCTTTGCAGTGGCTCAGTGTTTCCTCCTACAGTTCAAGCTGTTGGTGAAATCAATGAATATGATGAGCAGCTTTATTGTGGTTGTATTCAAGAGGCTGTAAGGGCAGCTGGCTTTTCAAAAGAAACCATGTCTGAAGTGTCAGCAGTGGTGTACAAAGGCACAAAGTACAGAAAAGGGTTTGTTGTTGCACTGAACGCCAAAGATCAGGACTTCATTTTTGGAAAAATATCAATGATTTTTATCAGTCATACACAAGTGCACTTTGTGGTTGACATGCTTCAGTCAGTGCTTTTGATTGATCTTGGACTTCATTGCCTAGGAAATTCAGAAGAAAAATTCATGTGTGTCCATGCTGACAGTTTGTGCGATTACTACCCTCTTCCAGTATATCAAGCTTCAGGACTAAATGTTGTCTCCCTGCATCATGCAATATGCTTTGTCTAAATCACTACAGATATGGATACTGAAAGCCTTCGATGTGAAATTAAAAAGACATTACCTGAACTGGAGGATGAGACGTTGAGGACGCTTGTTGCACACCTGATAGATGTTATTGGTGTCAGAAAAAGAGAAGACCTTATATTTGTTGGATCCGATGACTTTACTCTTTTTCTGACTCCGATACAGAGCCGAAAACTCATCCAAGCTTTCAAAAATGGTAAGTGCATATTATCAATCCTATTCACAGCAGAATGTCTTTAAATAGATAGTATTTAGGATAGGATAGATAGATAGGATCGCCAAACCCCTGAGTCCTCCATCGCCAAACCCCTGAGTCCTCCATCGCCAAACCCGAGTCCTCCATCGCCAAACCCTGTGACCTCCATCGCCAAACTCCTGTGACCTCCATCGCCAAACTCCTGTGACCTCCATCGCCAAACTCCTGTGACCTCCATCGCCAAACTCCTGTGACCTCCATCGCCAAACTCCTAAGTCCTCCATCGCCAAACTCCTGCGACCTCCATCGTCAAACTCCTGCGACCTCCATCTAGGGATGGGACGGTATGAAAATTTAATATCACGATTATAGTGACTAAAATTATCACGATTATCAATATTATCACGGTTTTGTTGAAACGAGATGAAAGTGTTCAAAAATAGTTGATGCTCACACTGAAAACATTTCAGCAAGTTTTATATTTAATAATCAACAAACAACTAATAAAACAAGCAACTCTATGCACTTAATTTAAAGAAAGATTAAATTCTGTGGCATTTCCTTCCTTACAATGAAAAGTGTAGAAGCATAGAAAAGCATAGAAAAGTCACTGACTTTCGCCATTCCTTCTCGAAAAAAAACAAAAAAAACATTGTGCGCTGCGCTTGCGTCAGACTGTTGCTGGCTGGACATGATTTAATAGTGAGTTATTAAAACCGCGATAATCAAACACGGTTTTAATGATAATTCATTTTTAAACGATATTACTAACCTTCAGCACATTTTATCACGGTTATCAATAAAACCGGTTATCGTCCCATCCCTACCTCCATCTCCAGACTCCTGCGACCACCATCTCCAAACTCCTGAGTCCTCCATCTCCAAGCTCCTGAGTCCTCCATCGCCAAACTCCTGAGTCCTCCATCTCCAAACTCCTGAGTCCTCCATCTCCAAGCTCCTGAGTCCTCCATCTCCAAGCTCCTGAGTCCTCCATCTCCAAGCTCCTGAGTCCTCCATCTCCAAGCTCCTGAGTCCTCCATCTCCAAGCTCCTGAGTCCTCCATCTCCAAACTCCTGAGTCCTCCATCGCCAAACTCCTGCGACCTCCATCGTCAAACTCCTGAGTCCTCCATCGTCAAACTCCTGAGTCCTCCATCGCCAAACTCCTGCGATCTCCTTTGTCGAACTCCCTCTCATGGTAACAAAACCCTATATACTTACCTGAATATTACTTGTGTCCTCCAACATATATTCAGTGTGGAATCCTCCCATTCATCTGCAACAAAGAAAACCAGCCACATCATCTCATCACTTGAAGTATCAGTAATCTCTCAATACTCAATCTCTCAATACTACTTGCCTAGAGTTTACATTTTGGGGTGAACTAATCCTTTAATTAAAGCCTATTTGAATTGACTTCATTTAAAGGGGTATGATTACCACAAGCATTGTGTACTTTATAAAGTAATCAAATAAGGACTGCATGATGCCAGTGGGAAAGACACTAGGTCCAGTTGATGGAACTGGCAGTGTTAAAAGTTGAGCCCTGCTGCAATTTATTAATGTCTGAATATTGTATCTGTGTATATGGAATTCATGTGGAACTCTTTCATACTCTTTGTAGAAGCAAATGGGCAAGTGGCCTCAACTTCTTCAGAGGGTCAGGAACCTCGTGTTTCACTCCCCGTACTTATACTGCCAGATGGATTTTCACCCAGTGCCACACAAATTTCTCCACTCCCTTCTGAACGACAAACTTCCTCAAACCAAAACAAGTCCTGGATCAGCAGCTTCCAAGTTCCATGGGACAAAATGCCAGTACGACTGTTACAGGCAATGGAAAAAGGTTGCTTGGCTCACCCAGAGGACAGAAGGGTACTGATTAGAGTTGTTGTTGAAGCAATGCAAGCACACTGCAAAAACCCCAGTAAAGCAATTTGTACTGAAGTGGCCAGATTAATTGTATGCAAGTACCCTGGGACTTTTGCTGATAAGACTGGAGAAGGTGAGCAGCTGGGGTGTGGTTATTATTCACTGTTCAGACAGCTTAAAACCAGAGTTGAGCACATAAATAGAGACAATGTCAGTAATCGAATCCGACAGCCTAGGAAAAGGTCCAGTGATGACAGCAGTGGTAATGATGCTGCCATAAAAAGAAGCAGAACAGATGTGGATAGTTATGGGTGTACAAAATGGCAACCCACTAATCTTCCACAAGGAGAAACAGCAGAATCATTGGAAGACAAGAGAAAGATCTTGGTAACCATCTTCAAGTCAGAAGGACCTACAGCTGTTGAGGCAATGGACGTAGAGAGGAATATGGAATTGACCTATATATATATCAGAGGCACATGATAAATACATGGCCCCCTCCCAGTTGAGGAGCAATGGCCATTTCTCTTCACTAAAAGAGGTCTCTGCAGTCATTTTCATATGCTCACTGATATTGATATTGACACACGCCTCCATGAAGCTTTCCTCACCAAGGGCAGGAGGATTATTAACTTTTTCCTAAATCAAAGACTAAAATGGAGCCAGGACATCCAGGCTTTGCTACGAGAGATGGAGCATGAAAGCATGAACAACCATCAAAAATGAGATTAAAATGCATCTTTTGCAGTGATTTTTCTGTGAGCATATCAGTGAACACCCCTGACCACTCAGTGTGTTTCACATCTTTGTAAATGAAATTTTAATGCGTTTTAGGAACGATTGTTCCAGTGCACCTATGCAACCATTGTGGAGGTGGGGGGGTGCTACCACAGAAACCGAAAGTTCTTGGGCCAGCAGCATGTGTCCAAATTTCAATCTTAACCCTTCTATTTCATCAGAAACAATCTGAAAACATGGCTTTAAGTTTTAAATACCGAACTTGTCCTTTAATGACTGTTAACTTGTTTTTAATTTATATTAGTTAGTAGTTTTAGTTGTGGTATCGAAATTGTAATTGAGAATTTCACTGGTATCTAAAATGTTGGTGTCATAACCTTGTTAATTACAATACAAACTTTTTTGTTATCAAAAACAATAACTATTCCATTAATTTATTACCTAAATAAAATGTTACGCACTACTTTATCTCTGTGTATGATTTAAAGTGGGCAGAATGCTGGATCTAACGTAACTGTCGAAAGTAACCGTCAATTTGTCCCTTCCGGTCAAATATTGCAAACTTTCTGCAAACAGCAACAACAGTTTAAGTTGTCAGTGCTGGCAAATGACCATGGTATAAGCGGGACTATCCATGGCTAGCTGTGCATTAAATGATTTAGGATCATTTCGTTTTGGGTGGTTCTTTGCCTCCATGTCATTAAAATCGATAAATGCACAGGGCCGCTTTTAAAGATGACTACTGTATGTGTTAATATGAACATTTAAGACCTGTGTTTGTTTTTAGATTCTTTGTCAGGATCAATCCTGAAGAGGGCACAAAATGCACTGCAAAATTCAGTACAAGCCGAAAGACAGGTGGAACTGTGCAGAGAAAAGTTGCAGCCATCAACTCCCGGGTAGCAACATTCCTGCAGAGGCTTATGGAATTTGAATGGAAGACTGCAAATTAGGTAAGTTTCTAATGCAGGGCTGGACTGGGACAAAAATTTGGCCCAGACAGGCCACCACAATCA
The DNA here is from genome assembly GCF_963082965.1 of Carassius carassius. NCBI lineage: Eukaryota > Metazoa > Chordata > Actinopteri > Cypriniformes > Cyprinidae > Carassius > Carassius carassius. The sequence continues at coordinate 19,130,722 of NC_081790.1, read as the reverse complement.
GTCAAACACCAGTACACAATCTTTGCAGTTCCATTAAATATTTGTCCCTACTGTACTCAGGGTGCCTGTGGATCCTTTAAAAGTCTTAATGTCTTAAATTTGTTAATGAAAAGATAAGGCCTTAATCAGCATCAAAATGTCTTAAATCCAGGTTTCAAAGGTCTTAAAATGCAACCACAAAGAAGATTAACATTTTATTTGCACTTGTTGCTTTCTGAAATGTTAAATCCATGTCAATGCATTGCGTGTTATGACTGCTTAAAGTTACTGATGCATTTGAGCGATAAAGAAATGTGGGTAAATGAGAAAAAGGCAAAATGCAAAAATGTCAGTTATTAAAATTGCAATAAACCATGCAAGATATCTGAATTTAGCACTTGCATACTGACAGGCAGCACTTTGTGCACACTCATTCGAAGAGTGAGCACACAGTCTGTCAGCACTCGAGCACCCATTTCAGTTCTGTGCTTTTACCGATCAAATACACATACGTATGTGTCAAAATGCATGACCTGACTAGTATTCACGTAAGCCCAGAAAATGAATAGTGCACAATCATGTCTTAAGTGAACGTAAATAATAGGGAAAAAATTGGATGCATGTAAGTAATTATTTTGGATCTGTGCATTCGGTCTTAAAGTAACAGTAGCCTATATACAGTATACTGATGCTGTTTGCCATTGCAATCAAACAACAAAAGACAAAGAGAATCACTCACTGCTCTTGACCCGATAGCTTTACTATCCCCCCAAACCTCTACACAGTAGTAAGTGCTCTGGACAAGTGGACTTGTTGATTCGACTGGCACTCTTGGGATAATAGGTGGCAGTGGACTACAAAATCTCCATAAGTAGAAGTACAAGTTATATTTAAAGAAAAAGCTCTGTTAAGAAATTAAATCAAGGTAAAAAGATAACTGTGAACTACACACCAATAGAAAAGCAAATAATATAACCTTTCAAAGTAACAGGTGGAGACAGATTGAAAAAGGTGAGAATGATAATTAGGTGAAAGGATCACAGTTCTGCTATTTTTAATATAGGAAAATGTAAAGCGATAGTTGCATAGTGTACACTTACTTATTGTCTATTATGTGCATTTGAAAAAGTCGACAATCTTTCCAAATTTTTACGAGAATCGTGTAATTCCTTTGACAAAAGAAGAGAAAGCTTTAAAGAAATAAAAATTATGCAATTTACTCACTCTTATGTTGTTCCAAACCTGAATGAATTTATTTATTCTGTTGAACATAAAAGATTATATTTTGAACAATGTTGGTAACCAAATAGTACTTTGAATTCTATGGTATGAAAAAATTAAATACTATGGAAGTCAATGGGGACCTGTGCATTTCTTAGAGACAAAACATGTAAAATTCATATCACATGTGCGGTGCTACCAAATCTGGTGCTGGTGCTACAATCTGTAGAACTTACTGTGTGAGTGTGTTACTCCAAGGATGTAATTGTTTTGTTTTGTTTTCTTTATTTATTTATTTTCCCCTTTCTCCCTGTTTCTCTCTCTACTTCCCATATGCAGAAAGGAATTGATGCCACCTGACACCAGTGATCTGCTGTGATTGGAGGAGTGGAAGTTTGGAACTGTTTTGAAGTTTATTTTTGATTGTGAATTTTTTTTATTTTATTTGTTTTGTTTTGTAACTTAGTTTTGTTTTAATTAGATGATTTGTTTATAATAAAATATTTTGTTTGACAAAAAAGCACAATAAACAATATGTTGATGTACATGGACTCAAGACACTTTTTTTGGAATTTGTTAAATTCAATAGCATTAATGTAAAATATAAATATTAAAATATTGTAAAATAAATTACAATAAAATGACTAATATACTGTAAAATGAAATTGCAGTAAGGGAATCATACTGTAAAATTAAATCACGGTAAGGGCATCTTACTGTAAAATGAAATCGCGGTAAGGGCATCTTACTGTAAAATGAAATTGCAGTAAGGGCATCTTACTGTAAAATTAAATTGCGGTAAGGGCATCTTACTGTAAAATGAAATCGCGGTAAGAGCATCTTACTGTAAAATTAAATTGCGGTAAGGGCATCTTACCGTAAAACACATTTACAGGTAAGCTACTGTAAAGGGGAACTTACAGTAACTTACTGGCAATAGTGCTGCCAGTAAGTTACCGCAAAATACTCCTACTTAAATTTTGAAACTTTCTCTAAAGAAGACCCATATAATTTAAGTAGTTGATTCTCTTTCATTTTCATCCTTGTAAATATTTGGTAACATGTTTTAGATATTGAGAATTTAAATCCCCATTCTAACGACCATTTTTCAACTACTTCTATAGCTTCTTTTTTCATTTTATTCATATTAAAAGACATATTCCTTCCTCTTTTCCACATTATACCATCATCTGCGTATAACCCAGTGCTGATTCCCGGAGCCAATTTTCCAAATATATCATTATATTAAATAATATAGGAATAATCACACTTCCCTGAGGAGTTCCGTTTTCCACACTTAGAATTTGAGATACTTCACCACCCACTTTAACTTGAATTTTTCTGTCAAATAAAAAACTTAAAACCCAATTATACATTATTCCTTCTATTCCTATGCTCTTCATTTTAATAAGTAATCGCTCCTTCCACAACATATCATATGCTTTTTCAATATCAAAGTAAACTGCCACTAATCCCTCTTTAACCGCTATAGCTTTCTTTACATCTGTTTCCAGTTTTACTAATGCATCTAATGTTGATCGTACTTTCCTAAAACCATATTGAGATGTCAAGGCTCCCTTGCTCTCAAGTACATAATTAAGCCTGTTTACAATTATTTTTTCCATCACCTTACATAAATTTGATGTAAGCGCTATTCAGTCCCTCCAGGATTTCGCGGGATTTTTTTGTGATTGTTGCGGCCTAAAATGCCAGATTTTGCGGCAGCTTTTTCAAAAAGTTGCGGGAAAAGTTGCGATTTTTTTAGACAGATTTTTCTCAACAGCATTGCATTACCTTGTGATTTCACAAACATGTTATGATTTTTTTAAGTGTTCTTTGCAAGCTTACTCCCCCAAAGCACAGGAATTCAAAAATTCTGGGAAAATATGTTTTATTTGCTCATCAGAATAAAGTGCAAAGGCTATTTTTCAACCTTGACAATTCATGGGCAAAAAATATAAGTCCATTTCTTTTCAATTGAAACTTCCTCATTGCTGGGTGGTCACTTTTGGAGAGTGGGATATTCAAGGCAGTGCATGTGGCAACCCAGTCTTCACATATCTTAGGAGACAAAGAGTAAACAGAACATGCATATTTGTTAATGACATTAAACAATTGTCTCCAGTACAGCCCAATGCACAATGTAAACCATTTTTTTTCTAAAAGACTGACCAGTACAAAACTTTAAAAATGACCCTGCTTAGAACACCAGGTAAGCTCAAAGGACTGAATGAGGTTGCCAACAGGCCAATTGTAAAAATAGCACAACTCAACAGTGAGATGTGTAAAAAAAAAAAAAAAAAAAAAATTAATGATAGTGTCTTCACTCACTATCACTATTATCTCCTCCTTTATTCTTGCATTACTTGTCCACACATGGTCACTTGCTTGGTAACATTAATATTAGTTCATGCTTCACCCATACAACTCTTATATTTATGTTATGTAACTAATTTTGCTTTTACTGTCATGTTTTATTCTTTATTCAGGAGCAGCAGCAGGAATACTGATATCGGTTTGTCAATTTTCCTTCGCAAAGACCCGCCCCCCTTAGTTATTGTTGCTATGTCCGACAAGCTATGCTGCTCTCATGCCACACCATGTTCTCACGCAGTGAAAAATACATTGCGGAGCAGAGAAAAGACTGACAACACACTGACGAACAGGACAGAGCAGGTTACTTTTCGGTTACTTTTAATATTAAACATATTAAAGTCTCACCTTTCAAATTTGGTCATTTTTTAAAAGAAATTTAAACACCAAATACCAATTATAATTCATTCATTCATATTTATAAACATATAAATAACATTTTGTGGCTCTTAAATGTGTCTGACAGATCACTGTAGAGCATCAGTTAAAGCTGCTCGTGAACCGATCATCTCTTCCTTCTAGTTCATTTATTATTATAGCATCAAATAAACATGAATGAACATAAGGAATGTTGTTTTAAACCGTGGAAAGGCATTAGTACATTCCGTTTTTCAAGTTCAAATCCTCCAATGTAATCTGCTATATCTCCTGACTGCTTTGTCGGACAAAATGGCGGATGGCGGTTTATGGTTGGTTAGATCGCCTGTCAATCAAGCTCCCTGCAAAGGGTGAATTAAGAAAAAAATCATGTTGTCCCCGTAAAATATTTAGACTTTTAGCATTTTGTTGCCGCAGCAAAGTCTATGTAGGGGAAACACTGGATAAATGATTGATGAAACTACCGTGTGAAAGCATGAAAAATAGTTTTAACTGCCCCTCTCAAACTCGCTAGCAGTATCACCTGTGCCCACGCAAGGCCTGCCTGACAACTGACAACTGACAAAAGCAAACCACCACAGACCTAGTTTTACAAACGTTATGAAGTTTTGTTGTTTACCTTGTTCCTTTCGCTGCTTGCGATGGATTTGCGAGCAACAGCTTCGGTGATAGTCACTTGCCGTGTAGGCTCTTGCACGGACATCCTTCTGGCATGTTTTGCTGTAGAGAAGTGTCGGTCAAGCAAGGATTTTCTTTTGTGTTCCACGACAATGTTGCACACAGTGCAAAATAGTTTGCCTCCACTTTCATGGAGAACATTAGGGAATTGCTTTGCACGGTCTTTCGCAGTGATATTTGTAGGTAAGTGTGATGTATTCACGCTCATGCCTGCTTTCTCTGATAAGGAAGTCCTTCTGTGTGAAAATAATGCCGCGTGCAGTGACGGACCAAACTGATTGGTTGAATTTGCGGTAAAGTCGGGGTGATTGGATGAAATTGCAAGGCCGCAAATAAATCGCGTGGATTGGCTGAATTTGCGTGAATTGGCGCGATCGCAACATCGCGAGTTTCTGGAGGGACTGATTGGACCACCACTGCAGGGGACAGTCCTCTATGCCAATAGAGGGCTCTGCCTTGTAGTGCTCCACACATTTCTCAATACAGTCCTCTTCATCATCATCAGATGAAGATTCTGGCACAGACATGAGACATGTTATCTTCTTAGGTGGTTCAGTTGTCACTGGTTTATCTGGCTGTGCAAGCCCCTCCCTCTTGAGCAAGGCACAGACTGAACTCCACACCTCAGCTCTGTCAGCCCTGCTCAGACATTTGAGGTCCTTAAACCTAGGGTCCAGTGCTGATGCAACCCTCAGCCATGTGGTATTGGTTTTTTCCTTCCGTTTGTCCATGTCAGTTGTGAAAGTTTCCTTAAACTTAATCATGTAGGCTGGGTCATCTTCTGAGACCTCCATCACACGTGATAGATGACACAACGCGGGCAGCACAACTGAGCAAGAAACAAATTTCTCTCCTCCTAAAAGTTCACTCACATACCTGGAATAATAGAGAAAAGCACTTTAGTTAGACATAATGAATCTCTCACACACTTTCAATCTCTCACTCTTAACACACGCACGCACGCGCACGCGCACACACACACACACACACACACAAACCTAACCATCACAGAAAATTTTCTGCATTTTTACATTTTCAATACAACTCATTCTGTATGATTTATAAGCTGTTTAACTGGACCAACAAATGTCCCCACAAAAACAAGGATTTCAGACATTTCTATTATATTTTGTCCCCATACTGTACACACACACACACACACACACATCAGAACATAAATCCACTCTATTATAAATGACACACACACACACACACACACACACACATCAGAACTTAAATCCACTCTATTATAAATGTCACACACAGTCAAGACACATCAGAACAACATAAATCCACTCTATTATAAAAATGTCACACACACACACACACACACAGACAGACGTCCCCACTTTTGACACAACCTTACTTTGACTGAGAGACAAATATAATAATAATAAGAGTATCAATAAATTACCTGCAGTGTTCCAGCACAGTCTCCAACCTCTTCAGTTTATCAAATTCAGCTGCAGTTGGCATGTTGATGTTGCTTGCATGTAGGGCCAGTGCATCTCTCAATGGTTCTTGATTTCTCTGAACACGCTTTATCATTTCTAGGGTGCTGTTCCACCTAGTAGACACCTCCTGTACGAGTGACTCTTTCTTTTGAAGATGTTTGACTTGCTGCTGTTCAAGCTCGGCTGCGTTAGCAGGGCTATGCTTGAAATGACCCACTAACTTCCTGCATTTTGCCAAGGCGCCGTCAAACGGGCTGTTTTGGAGAGAAACTGTGATGGCTCGGTGGAGGCTGTGTGCAATGCAAGGCATATGCTCGAACGGGAGCTGCCTGGCCGCTGCAATCATATTGCGTGCACTATCAGTGGTCACTATTTTAATTTTGAGTTCAATGTTCCACTGTCTGGCTACTTGAAGAAAGTGCTCAGCGCAAACGTCAGCATAGTGTCTCTCTTCCGTCTTCATAACGGTTCAAAGCGTGAAGCCGCTTGTCCACCAGCGTCTCGATTTCTGACGCGACGTCAAAGCCCATTAATTTCCTATGGAACTACGTCAGGCAGCAAAAACGCCCCGCAAAGCATGATGGGTCGCGTCGCGTAGATTTGGTCAACAGCAGCGCGTCAAAAAGTATCTCGGTGGATACTTTATGCAAATTAGAGCGTCAAAACGCGGGGCAGCAGCCAATGGAAACTCGGCGGCGAGAATTTGCAAGCAGGATGGGATGGACCCAGAACTGCCGTCTCCCCTCTTCCAACGCAGGTACAACACCGCAATGCTGACCACCCGGTTCCTGATAGCGAGTCTTCGTCGTCGATCCATTGCAAAATGATAAATAAATTATAAAAAAAGTATTTTTCCCTCCAAAACTTCACAAATGACGTCGGTACAATGTCCAGCCCACAAATTCCGACCCCAAGCAGCGAAAACGTCACAGGCGTCGCGTCGGAACAAAAATTGATCCGACGCTGGTGGACAAGCGGCTTCAGACTGAAGTTTCCAGTGCGCCAGGGACGTGCGGTCAGGGTAGGCAGGGTAGGCAGTGCCTCACCAAAGGAAATGTTGACATTACATTTATTAATTCCAAGAGCTTTATTAATTCACCACATTATTAATTGCATTAATTTTATTCCAAATACTATTTTTTGTAACAAAAATTTTCAGGAATACAAATAATATACTCATTTTGCCATTGTTTGCTCCTAAAAACCGTTGTTTCATGCAGGAAATTCAAAAGCCATGGCCATTGAGGCAGAGGTGAGCGGTGCCTCTTTGGTCCATAGAACGTAGTTTATGTAGATTTGCGCATGCGCAGTCAGTTCTCATGCTGTCTTGAATTATCAACATTGAGGCAGAGACCGAGCTTGCTTCATGTCACGTGATCTACTCGCTCTGACTCAATCCGCGCGCTTCCCGAATACTAGCATCTAGTATACTTGCGTGTCGGTGTGTGCACCTAGCGGTTTGTAGGAGCGAATAAGCTGTTTTTGTACTTTAAAGCTGTACTGCTGACGCAATGTTTTCTGACTGTAGCGCCGTCACCAGACCAAAAGTGTGTGTGTGTGTGTGTGTGTGTCGTGGCTGTTTGTGCGCGTTTGCGCATTTTGATGGAGGGACTAGGCTGCCGCGCCGCCTCCTTCTCTGTGTCCCGCACAAAACATTTGTTTGTTGTATAAGTCATAAGATAGATGTGTCCATTAATTTGATTATTATATTTGATTGTGCATTAGCCTCACATGACTGACTTTGCTGAATGCAGGCAGCGATCTGATGATGCCTGATATGAACTTGGGTTGCTAAATTAACTGAATGAATATATGAACATATATTCCACACATTGATAGGTCACAGCCTACCCATGACAAGATTTCACCGCACGTTACTGCAGTGCGCGTCAAAATAATGTGCTGTGAAGCCTAGGTAGCTATGGTTACTGAGGGAAGTCCAATAATCTCCGGTGAGCGCAACCGTGTTTGTCTGTCTAAATGCCTCCTGAACTTTAGCTTTCTCCTCTTCATATAAGTTGTGAATCTTGGTTGTAATGGTGGCTCTTGAAGGTAGTTCGTATGTAGAATCGTTAGATGCGATGCGAATAATTTCAAATTAATAACCCTCGTCCTCGACCACATTAACTGGTCTACATGCTGTAGCCACCCATTTAGCTATAGTTGAGGTGAGTCTATTAGTTGTGGACTTATCCATCGATCTCCGCTGCAAACTTTGATCCATTGTGGTCTGCCTTTGACGAGGGGGAGGGGGGCTTTCTGTGTCAGTTGTATGCTTCGCCATCAAGTGATATTTTAAACTCGACGTGCTGCGGTGATAACTTAATTCACATCGACAATAAATGCAGATAACTTTTGTCTTGTCGACAGAACCATCAGACCTCGTTTTGTATATAAATTTTCCGTTCAGAAGACCCCTTTCTTTTTCCATTTCTGTTTGCTGCTGCATCTCTATCTCTCCAACTACGGGCTAGGCCACGGGTCAAACAGGTGATGCGCGCTGTGTTAATCGTGCGTTAAAAAAATTAGCGCCGTTAAAATGAATTTGAGTTAATGCGTTATTAACGCGCTAATTTTGACAGCACTAATATATATATGTGGTTGAATAAAAATATTTGGACATTATTTATAAAAATTACCTCAAGTTAGCACCAGCAAGCTTGTAAGCTAGACAGTTAGCATCAGCTAACAATATTTACTTATTTTCGGTACAGTTATGAATAAACATTCATGTCTGTCTACTCGTCTAGGTAATCCAAACAATATACATTACTGTTGATAAACAATATAAAAACAGACGTCACATAGGACATGGTAGCATTTTAATAAAACTTAATATTACGGCAGCGGGGAATGTGAACATGCATAAGTTATTTGCAATCCGATTTAAAAGTTTATTTTGAAAAGACTCAGTTCGTTCATGATGAATCAGACACCACTTCTGCGTGTCGGAGCACGTGATATATTATAGGGAGTAACGATATGTTGTATGGAATGTTAAAAGTACGATCTTATGCTTTGGAATGTAGTGAAGTAAAAGTAAAAGTTACTCAAAATAAAACTACTCCAGTAAAGTACAGATACTTGAAAAATGGTCTTAAGTACAGTAACGAAGTAAAGTTACTCCGTTACTGTCCACCACTGCACACATGACATATGACATCAAAGAGAGTATGCTTATGCTTTTGAATGGCTCTCGCAGTACTTTAATGTCATAAACCGATCAGTCTTGCAGTGTGCAGCGCCGGTTCAAGCCAAACAAGCCTAATTTCTTTTCTCTCACAATCTTTCTAAAATATATATAGGCTATATAGCAAAAAAAAGTGTATCTTCTAATGTCAGAGGGGTTAACCGCAGTTTAAAAAACAAAACAGCATGTCCCAATATAATAATACTCTACTAAAGCATGTTAGCAATATCAGCTTATATAACTAGTAGCTAATGTTAGCATCTTACCTGCTGCACTGTCTGCTGCTTTCTCGTCGTCAGACCGATATCACTCCTTTCATTGGTGACTTTGTGTTTGAGGCCACAAATGTTACAAAGCTGTCAGTAAGTTGAAGTTATCACACAGTCCTCGCTCACACTCACTCGCTCCGTTTGGATTCATTACAGTGTGCTCCTTAGCACTGGGAGCTCCCTCTGCTGTCCATAAGGTACCTCTGCGCACCAGCCATTTCAAACCCAACCTCCAGTATTTGGGACACGCCTCCTAATTTGCATACACTCCTCAATCCTCAAATGCCCAATCCTAAATCCTCAAATGCCCAATCCTAAATCCCCAAATCCCTAATCCTCAATCCTAAATGGCTAAATGATTAAATGCCCAATCCTAAATACCAAATTCCCAATCCTAAATCCCCAAATGCCCAACCCTAAATCCTAAATGGCTAAATGACCAAATGCCCAACCCTAAATAGAAAATCCCCAATCGTAAATACAAAATGCCCTATCCTAAATACCAAATGCCCAATCCTAAATACCAAATTAATTTTCGACTTGGACTTTAAGTTTCAAATTTAGATTTTTAGTTTTGGTTTAAGACTTTTAGTTTTAGACTTTTAGTTTATAATCTGACCCAATAATTCCTCCATAGCCCTGTGCTGGCAACCAAATCAATATGAGTTTACACAATACAGAGTTTATCTAAAAAAAAAAAACATTTATTCCAAAACCAATTTACTCACCCTTAGGCCCTCCAAAATGTAGATAAGATTGTTTCATCTGAATAGATCTGGATAAATGTAGCATTACATAACTTTCTCTTATGGATCCTCTGAAGTGAAAGTGTGCAATCAGAATGAAAGTTCAAACAGCTGATAAAACAACACAATAATCCACAAGTCACTGGCGTTTTCATTAATTAACATCTTTTTAGCCATTGCTTTTGGGTTCTAGCCAAAATGTGGGTCCATAATTCATAAAAATGTTTCCTCACTGAAGAACTCCATCTCCTGTTCTACTCTCACATCAAAATCCACTGACAATTTTTTTAGAACTGTAGTACTGCTTGTAAACAGTGCTTGATCTGTGCATCTTTTCACCTGATTTAGATGCGCGCACACACACACACACATATATATACAAAATCCTATTGTCATTAATAATCATGGGATTTGAGAAATCATAGAAAGCGAATATTTTCACTTTCCTCTACATCAAAGAAAGACACTCAAGAAAGTAAAATTTTTGTGGTTTGTCTGTAATCGTTCAGAATTCGTTCAGAAAACTATCACTGACTGTGCTGAAGGTCTGATGGGCTTATTGCCATAGAAAAATAGACAAATGCCTGAAGACACTCGCTAATCTATTCCATCACAAGCCACCAAGCTCATTAAGGGCACGAGAATAGCAGTTTTACACAGTGAACTTAAGTAATCATCACTTGACTTTGTGTCTTAATTGATTAATCAATGTATATAAAAAAACTAATCAGTCAAATCTAATTCCACTCTCTCGTCTTCCTCTTCCTTTTCGACAGTCTGTTTGTGATTCACAGTACACAGTACAGCACACATGCTTTCTTAGTACTTCTTAAAGAGGACTGAAGCAAATTAACCCAAAATCTCAAAACCTACCAGTGCATAAAAAAAAAAAAAATCTATGGTTTTGCCTCTATCATTTTAAATTAAATATCTCAAAACATGCATGCTAAGAAATGTAATTTTTGTTTATTATAATTATTATAATATTGTAATTACAATTATATTGAAATATTGTATTTATATTCCATATATATGTGTGTGTATATATATATATATATATATATATATATATATATATATATATATATATATATATTGATTTAATGGTTTTAAAATGCCAACTTGTACAATCATCAAGTCAGTATTTTCCTTACACCTTATATTCATCTTAATTTCTATTTTTTTAAAACAATTTTTAATACATTTTTGTAAACAATAAAATCTTTAATTATTATACTGTAGACCTAAATATAGAATAGAAAATTAAATGTGCATGAAATTATACTTTAATCTTAATTATTAAGATACACAGGAATGTACAAGAGTCAAATGTGCAAATAGATTTAGACACTGTCAACATGTCAATATGAAGTAGAGAACGATGAATATCTTACTGATTATTAAGTGGAGACATGTAGATGTTAAAAGGCTGGGTTTGAGTTTAGGAGCCTGATGGCCTGGGGGAAGAAACTGCTCCTAAGTCTCTCAGTTTTTGCCATCATGCTATGGAAATGCTTACCAGATGGCAGCAAAGACTAAGTAAGTTACTAGGGTGATTGGAGACCTTGATGATTTTAACAGCTCTGCTTTTGCAGGGTTTTAGCTAGATGTCAGCTTTGCAGTCTTGACAGGAGCTGCTCCCATATCAGACTGAGATACATTGAGTCAATACACTTTCTATGGTCCCTGTATAGAAAGTTTTCAGGATTGCTGTTGAGACCCTGAATTTCCTCAGTCTTTGCCTGGTTTTATTAATCTGTGTATGAATGTGGGTAGTCATTGAATACTCTGCAGTGAATGGGTGCCATGAGAATGGGGAGCTGATAAAACATCACAATAATTCACAAGAAATACAAAGAACTCTGGTCCATCAGTTAACATCTTCTAAAGTGAAAAGCTGAGAGTTTGCAAAAAAACAAATTCATCACTGAGACAGTTTTTCATTTCACAAGACTTTATTTGATAGACTGGAGCCATGTGGATCACTTGTGCTAAATTTCTCCAAACCTGTTCTGATGAAGAAACAAACTCATCTAATTCTTGGATGGCCAGAGAGTGAGTACATTTTTAGAAAATGTTAATCTTTCAGTGTTGGTGACTATGTTAGTCATTTTTTTAATTTTCGCCTTCTGTCTTCCAGTGCAGATGACCAGTTCTCCAGCTCTGTGGAGACCAATGTGGTTTATTCGCCGTGATGGCCAGATTATGTGGGACCAGCCGGCAATAACCAAGAGCTCCTGCAAAGTGGATGTGTCTTACTTCCCTTTTGATGCCCAGCAGTGCTGACTCACCTTTGGCTCTTGGATCCACAATGGCAACCAGATGGATCTTCATAATGCCCTGGACAGTGCTGATCTAGCTGACTTTGTAGAGAATGTAGAGTGGGAGGTTGAGGGAATGCCTGCAAAGAAGAACATTATTCTCTATGGCTGCTGCTCAGACCCCTATCCAGATATCACATACACACTTCACCTGAAGAGAAGAGCTTCTTTTTACATCTTTAATCTTCTCATTCCCTGCATGATGATCTCCTTCTTGGCTCCGCTAGGCTTCTATCTTCCAGTCGACTCTGGAGAGAAAGTATCTTTAGGTTTAACAGTGTTACTTGCCCTTACGTCTTTCAGCTTCTGGTTGCTGAAAGCATGCCTCCTTCAGAGAATGTGCCACTCATTGGTGAGATCCCATAGCTGTAATTTTATGATCATTAAGAATTTTATTATTGATAACAGCAGTGGATAATTGCTGGCGCAACACATAATTTACTTATGTATTTTGCTATTTTCCAGATTCTTTTCGGCGAGTTTATCATACACTGCACCCCTCCCAAAAATTACAAAAATGTAAAAAATAATAAATTAAATTAAATTAAAAATCTTTTATCTGTATTTTTGTCATGGTTGCCTCTATAAAACCTCAAATCAACTTATTTAAACACAAAATTTGGTTAGACAATAAGATTTTGTATTTAAGACATTATTTTAAAGAATATTTCTTGAATTAAGCATAATCAAGCAACATTTAATAAGGATATGATTTTTGCCATGAATTAAGAATTTGTTAACCCTTTTCATTATTCTCACAATGTATTACTGCTAAAATGAAGGAACAAATTAGTACAACATGACCATGGTTTTCACCATGATTGACTGATTGATTGAAAAAAAGGAAAAGCAAGTGAAAATGTCCTATAAACAGTTTGCTCATTGAATAATAATAATAATAATACTTTAGGGTATAGTTCATAGTTAAAAAAAAACAACAACAACAAAATAATAATTTCCAAGCAAAGTGTACTTATTGTCGTTGTTGTTGTTTTTGTCCTTACAACTTTTGATGACTATGCTATGTAGTTTATTCTTTTATCAGAGATGACAAATAAGACACACATTTGTGTCAATTTAAATGAAATATTCAGTTAAAATATAATATTAAAATATTACATATTCAGTTTAGTTAGTTTTGCATCATATAAAATGTGATTTTTGGTCATTGAGATCTGGCAGCAACATCACATTTTTTCGCTTGGACAATAGTGACGGGTCATATCAACAGAATACAGATCCCAAAGCTACTATGGATCCGTTGAACCTATTATCTTGGTGTTGCTAGCACCATGCTCTACCAATTGTGCTACAGGAATATACACTGAAATCAATTTGATCTCAATTTATATCATATAATTATAACCATATTTTTCTATCACATCTTGTGTGCTCTGAGCCAGAGTGTCTTTGGCTGGCTAAATCAGTTCTGTCTTTTATTTCCTAACCATAAAAGTGGGCACAGGCTGTGTAAATGTTAAATCTTTATTCAGCACAACATCCCCTTGGATTCCTTTGGTGTGCACTTAAGTGGTTCACCAATGAAAAAACACCCCCACCCACAAGGCCTGAAATAAATAATTATCAGATTGTATGAGATGCAAATAAGCTTTAAAAGAAAAGCAATAAACAAGGCACATGCTGTAGGTCAATAATTTTAATATAAAATAAAAAAATAATAAAAGCAAATTAACTATAGGAGATGTACCCCAGTCAGTGTTTAACAGTAGAATACTTTACAGAAGCTTTGCTCTTGAGGGCAAATAATTAATGATTGTCAAGTAACATGTAGTTTAAAAAATCTATTATTTGTTGATAGCTTTGGAATGAATTCTCATGTCTATGTTCATCAGTCCCAATGTTTTCACAGGGAAATATTACATTGCCACAATGACCATGATTACATCTTCTACAGCCCTGACCATCTTCATTATGAACATCCACCACTGTGGACCAGAGGCTCAGCCTGTTCCTGCACGGGCACGTTTCTTTATCCTCCACTACTTGGCTCGAAATTGCTTTGTCTATGACATGGGAGAGAGCTGCTTGTCTGTGTACACAGACAAACCTGCACAGAAGGGAAGCAACTGCACTTTAAATGGACAGGCTGTGGGTGAGGACTTTGCTCCGAGGATACGAGGTGTTTCAGCTGGTGAAGGCTGTTCACAGGAGATAAAACATCCATTAAATGGAGATATCAGTCCGACCTTATCTGCCCGGCAAGGTAAAGAGTGTCAAACTGGCTGGATAGATGGTACCTGTGTGGGCATTGACCATGGAGAGGTTGCAGGAACTACAGCAGAGAGAGGGAGTGAGAGCAGAGCAACTGGGAAAGAATCAGTCGAGAAGAGGGAAATACATGTTGCAAAACACATCAGCAAAACATCCTGAGGAATATCGAGTACATCGCTAACTTTTATCATGAACAGAAGGCCACACAGAGACGAAATGGGGAGTGGCGGAAAGTTGCCAAAGTCATGGATCGCTTTTTTATGTGGATATTCTTTATCATGGTCTTTCTCATGAGTTTGCTTATTATAGGGAAAGCTGTCTGAAGGTATGATATTAAAGACATCAGGGGCCTCATGCATAAACGTCTGTGTAGTTCTTAAAAAAGGCATTGACACTGATGTTGATGACACAGGTCAGACATACAGTGTCTCATTTCTTTTATTGTTGTATTGTTCATGAATCCAGGTTCATTCTAAATGAGGGATAAGTAATGGGACAGTTATTAACGTACTACTCTGCTTTACTTATACTAGATCTCTGCTATTCTCAAACCCAGCTGAATGCAATAAACAGCATTAATATAGGCCTAGACTAGACATGATCAGATGTGTATTAATGCAGAATTTTTATTTACAACATTTTATTTAAAACATTTTTATTTACATTTAAAGTCTCTTTAAGGCTGTTTTTTTCTGGACATTTATTAATTAGGCCCCTGGGTTGTTCGGTCAAATCATGAGGTCCCAAAAATAACACTTTCTTGCATTCATGTGATTGTTTATTTGGCATTAACCTCTTAAAGGGATAGTTCACCCAAAAATTGTTTCTTCAGTAGAACACAAACAGAGATTTTTAAAACAAACCATTGCAATCTGTCAGTCTTATAATGGATGTGAATGGGAATCATGGCTAAAACATACTATATATATCTGATGCACTGCAATGGCTTAACTGTATGAGCAAGTGCATTACTGCCACCTGTCTCTCAAATGGACCATTGCCACTCTATCTATAATCTCAATTAGGAGTGTCAATGTTCCAATGTTCCAAGTAAGTCTGTGATCTGCTGTAAAGCAAGAAGAAGAAAACGCCTCACATGCAGGCTGTGTTTTGAGGAGGGGCTCATACAGTTCAGACAGTTCAGGCATTGCAGTGCATCAGAAGTAAAAAAAAACAATATAAATACTGTTTAGTTTCAGACTGATTGTTTTGTGTCTTTACACATCAATGTATCGTCACAAGCCACAGGGTTTAATTTTTTTAATTATTATTTAATTTTTTTATTTATTTTATTGTATGTTTTAGCCGTCATTCACATTCACCTCCATTATATGACTGACAGACTGCAATGGTTTGGTATTAAAAATCTCAGTTTGTGTACTTTTGAAGAAACAAAGTCACCTACATCTTGGATGCCCTGGGGGTAAGCAGATAAACATCAAATTTACATTTTCAGGGGAACTATCCCTTTAAAACCCAGCCAAACATTTTAGGATTTGTTTTTCATGTCATTACATTGTTTAGAGCATTCATTTATATATATATATATATATATATTATTATTATTATTATTACAAATGATATTTCATTAATAAGTTAAGCTACATCTTTGGTTGAGGACATCGGGACTCAATTAAATAATAAAATAAAAAGACATGAATGAACATGCATAGGCAAAAAAACATTTTTTAAAGCTGAAGTAGGTAACTTTTGTAAAAATGTATTAATGAAACCTGTCATTATGTCCTGACAGTAGAATATGAGACAGATAATCAGTGAAAAAATCAAGCTCCTCTGGCTCCTCCCAGTGGTCCTATTGCCATTTGCAGAAATTCATCCGCTCCCGGTAAGAAACAACCAATCAGAGCTGCGGTCCGTAACTTTTTTGGTGTTCAAGATTTACAAATTGTATATAATAAGCGAGTACACCATGAATCCATTTTCCAAACCGTGTTTTTAGCCTGTCCTGAATCACTAGGGTACATCTATAATAAGTGTATATATTCGGACTATTTTAGATTGCTTCAGGGGTACCGCGGCGGAGTAACCCGGTACCTTTGTGATTCTTCATAGACATAAACAGAGAGAAGTAGCTCCGGCTACAATGTTCTTCCGCAAGACGCAAGCAGTTCTGTTTATTAACCGCTAGAGCGTCAAAAGTTACCGACTGCAGCTTTAAATCACTAATACACTTGAAGTTTTAAGGATTCTTTATTTTAATTAATTAATTAATTAATTAATTAATTACTTTTTTGTTTACCTAACTTTGTATAAAGATAATTCTCAACTATGTAATAACAGAATGATTTGCTATACCATTTTTTAATGCAAAATGTGTGTAAAATTGCCATAAACAGATTTTCTCATTATATATGATGTATCATAAACTAAATCTAATTCGCATATTAATGTGTTTTTGAAGACCAAGGAGAGGGAGGGGTCTGGTGAAACATCCAGACATTTAGTATCTCTGAAAAGCCCTGAATGGGTTCTGTACATGACATCCAGACTTAGAACTGTGGCATGTATAGTCTCAGAGAAATTCACTAAAATATAATGTCCTCATATGAGTATGCAGGGTCTCAGGAGGCTAATGTTAGGTAAACTAGTTTTCAAAGTATCAATAGCATCAAACTAATGTGTTTTGCCTGTAGGGAAAATAGACCTCTGTAGCCAAAACCAATCAAACAGCCAACCAGGAATTTTATGACATGGATGCACTCAGATTTTGTTCACTGTCCTTACTAATGTTTTTTACTGCTCTCAATAAATTAAAGCAGGTATACTATAGTATTTAAACATTATGTTTGCAAGGTAAATAAAAAAAGTAGAGATAACATACTTGCAGTTTATGGGGAAATTATTAATGGAAAGCTATTGAATTCAGATCAGAATGATAAATGGAGCCAAATACACAATTACACTGACTGTTTCAGATATAGGCCTATCCTAAGGTTTTGTCTATTAGTGCATGTGATCCATATACTACTGCCTGATTTGTGCAAATATATAAATATAATTTATGTAATCATATAATATATAAATGTAACTAGATATACAATATTAGATAGTACAATATGAATATTATTTAAACATTATACTGTATGCAATAGGCTGTATGTACAAAATGATAAAATATTTACAGTATTTAATTGAGTTATGCTTAGCCAATGTCTTTGTGCCAGGCAGAGGATGATAACTGAGATATTGGAATCAATCAAATGTTGTTGTTTTTATGAATCTTTAATGAATCTGCAAAATAAAACCTTTACAGATTGTAAATCCTTTAAAGTTCTCATTAAAGTGACAACAGATGACAACGCCTGTGATCCATGGAAATCTCATACTTGCACATAAAGAACTGAACTGAATGTTGACCCTCAGTAATTTGTTAATTGTGAGATTTATGCAATTAACCATTTTAGCCCTTTTAAAATCCCTTTTAAGAATGAGATGCAATTGATTTAGTTAATGAATATTAAAAACTCTGCAGTCAGAAATGAAGGATTTGACACAGGGGCCAAGTCTACCATAAATCATCAAATCACATTACTAAATATTCATTATTTCTATCACCCCACCATTTAACCTTTTGCTCTGTGTGTTTTCACAGCAGTGGTAAGTAAAGCCCTGCATTTCAGCCCGATCCCATCGGGCCCCGACTTATTTATGCCCCTAGTAATTTGCCCCTAATTTTCACGTTATAGCTCACATGCGGGCCGGGCCTCGGGCCTTTTTTGGAATATCCTTCTATTTATATTTTTAGACATTAATAAAAAAAAAAAAGAGAGAGAAGTTGACGTCGACGATAGAAAAACAAATATAGACATTTCATAACCTCATAACTTTCATAATCTGATAATTCAACCCGTTATAATTATACTGACATACTGACATGACAGTCTCACGCACGCACGCACGCTTTTCCGTCAGAGCGACCCACGATTATACTTCTCTTATATCCACTTATTGTAGTAGTAGCTATTATAGGCCTCTAAATTAATGTATTAATCATAGCCTAGTTGGCCAAATAATAATTATAAAATGATGATTCATGCAGCGGCGAGCATTTCTGTGTGTGCACCTGTTGTTGCGGACACGCAGCAAAGAGGAGAGCACTGGCCGAGTTTGAAAACATTGTGGAGCAGGACGAGGATGACGACGATGAAGTACAGCAATACATGCGCCTCAATCACAACATGCAAGGTGATGGACGAGATATGCTGCTATGGTGGAAACAGCACGAGACCCTGCTACCGCAACTGTCAAGACTGGCTCGCTCTGTGTTTAGTGTCCCGCCAGCAGCAGCAGCGAACGTGTCTTCAGCGCAGCGGGAAGAGTGATGGAAGAGAGGAGTGGGTTAAAACCTTCCACTCTGGATGCTATTCTTTTTCTCCACGATGCTCTGTAAGAGACTGTTCTAACTTTTCATTTGACTGGACTTTATTTTCGTTTAACTGTTGGAAACTAATGGAAAAAAGAATGGACATGTTCTGTGGTGCATTTTTGAGGTAGATAACCTGCAAGTTTGTTTTTAATTAATTTAATTTGTTTAGATTGTAGGCCATTTCTCATTTCGTTTGCGAGCGCTGTTGCGAGCCTGCCTCAGTATTTAAATTTTTTTTTATTTTACTCACTGTGGTTTAATAAATAAACATATAGCCTATTAAACTAACTGTCTGTGTGATATGCTTGAAGTGTTTTATATCTATGGATTTTATTGTAGCCAAGTAAAGTATTAGCGTTAATTTGAGAAGCTTAATTGATTAAATATGTTTTAGGCTACTCGCTGTTAGCTCGGCTGATTAACGTAAATCTTCGTTTAAAAAAAAATGCTCCAAACATTTTTCTAAGTTAACTTGATAAAGAAATGAAAAGAAACATAACACAAAACTGACCCCTTTTTTAATTGTTGCAAATAGGGCAGGCTTCTGCTGTGTAATAAAATAAATAAATAAATAAATAAAAACACGGGCTCGTGTCGGACTCGGGCTGATAATTCTGATGAGCTGTCGGACACAGGTCGGGCTAGGGCCTGAGCGTCTCGGGCCAGGGCCGGGGTCGGGCCTAGATTTGAGGCCCGTGCAGGGCTCTAGTGGTAAGGTTAATTAGCCCTTGGCGTAAATAGACCCCTCAGGGGGGTATGGTAGCTATAAAAACTCACAAAATCACACAATTTGAGGCTTATCAAACAACTTTTCAAATTACAGAGCCTTCCTGAAACTTTCTAAATATGTGTGCAGCAGGAGCAGTGATATTACGCGGTACCCAGTATTACACATAGGTATTACACCTGGCTCAAAGATGTAACATTAAGGAAGACGACATGGCAGAATAACTTAGAACATAATATTTATTACAAAATATTGCCAAAAAACAACCACAAAAATCAGTAGGCATATCATTAACATCAATCAGTATAAAATACAGGTGAATAGATGCACAAAGTTAAGTGTGAATGGATGCAAAACATAATATAAGGCCACAGAATTGGAGTAGGGCTCTATGGCGTTATTTCCCTGTCAAATGTCGAGAGCGCATTATTGTAGCGCTAAAGTACATTAATATAATAGGCGAGCGCGAATCTCTCTGCTCGCGCGCGGAATATAATGTGCGGAGCGCGAATCTCTCTGCTCGCGCGAGGGAACTGGGCGCGCGCTCTCAGATACACGTTGCTCTTGTAAGAATTTTCTCTGGGCTCGCTCAGAGATATGGATATGATATGGAAAGCCAAAGTAGTCACTAACGCCTGCTCGGGCGTCTGATTGCATCTTGGCACGTCAAAAGCGCGCGATTTAACAACGCGCGTTCTTAGCGTGCGCTTTGGGATTGTGGACAACGCGCGCCAGAAACGCGCGTTTTGGTGTATCCAAACGCGCGTCCTTGACGTGTGATTTACTGTAAAAACGCACGTTCTTAGCGTGCGCTTTGGAGTCACCAAAGACGCGCGTTTTTGACGTGCGTTTATCATAATAGAAACAGGCGTCCAAGACGTGCGTTTTGAGTCGGACAAAACACGCGTTTTGAACGTGTAAACAGGTCTACCAAACTGGCGGTGCAAACGTCTTTTGAAGTATCCAAACAGGCGAAAGAAACGTGCGCTCTCATAGTGTTTTCAAAATGGCACGTCGGAAGCGTGTGCTCACTTCATAGGGCAGGAGTCTGTAATGCTTTGTCCGCTATATATGGGCTATTACGGTATGGCTGCCGCATACATATATATAAATATATATATATATATATATATATATATATATATATATATATATATATATATATATATATATATATATATATATTCCACTCAGTCATAATGAGGGATGTTATGTTGTTTAAACGACACGTTTTAATTGTATGTTGTTAAGCTTCATTAAAGAAATGTGTCTGATACACTCTCTATTATAGATCAGTGGTGTGGTACAGTTTAGCCTACATGATGTCAGTTGTTGTTAATTTTAGCTGCTATCTAACGTTACCTCTGTAGCACCATGTAATGATATTATGTCATGGCCACGAGTTTCATGCGTAAA
The DNA here is from genome assembly GCF_963082965.1 of Carassius carassius. Taxonomy (NCBI): domain Eukaryota; kingdom Metazoa; phylum Chordata; class Actinopteri; order Cypriniformes; family Cyprinidae; genus Carassius; species Carassius carassius. The sequence continues at coordinate 19,109,351 of NC_081790.1, read as the reverse complement.
CAAACCTGCGAGACCATAACAACAAGGTATTGTCAGAGTTGGATTCATTAATGTTTTATTTTGAATTAAGACTATTATATTAATATATAATTTTTTTAAATTATTAAATTATTATAATGACCATAGGCCTTGTCTACCGGCTGTATGCGATCGTCAGCATTCAAATTAAGTTTATCATGAATAAATGTTATATAAAGTGCATAATATAAAATAGACTTAAAGTAAAATATTTGATCATTGTCTTGTGAGTCCATTAACTAACTGATCGTCTTTCCCGCGTATTATTTCTATATTATTATTATTACACTATTATTATTTGTTATATTTTTTATATATTTTTTTCACCTTCATTTCGATCTCCTTAACGTTCTGAATACTTTTGTAAATAATAGCCTACTGTAAATGCTCGACACACCAATCATGCTTTGATTATGCTGACTGGATTTTTTGCTGGAATTGATTATGCTGACTGGATTTTTTGCTGGAATGCAGTCAAAGTCATACGGGTATTCTATAGTCTTTGGTTTAAATGTAACATATATTTCATCTCATTTCATCTAAATAACGAGACTGTCCTCCTAAAAACGACCACATATGTTTTTGTGCAAGCAACAAGCGCCCTCTAGCGGCCTTATGACAGTCTCGTTTGTCGGGTGTGTCGTTACCACTCACAAAAAGGAGCAGTGACCCAGAGCCATATAGAGGGAATTACAGACCAATAGCCAGTCCCTCCAGAAACTCGCGATGTTGCGATCGCGCCAATTCACGCAAATTCAGCCAATCCACGCGATTTATTTGCGGCCTTGCAATTTCATCCAATCACCACAGCTTTACCGCAAATTCAACCAATCAGTTTGGTCCGTCACTGCACGCGGCATTATTTTCACACAGAAGGACTTCCTTATCAGAGAAAGCAGGCATGAGCGCGAATACATCACACTTACCTACAAATATCACTGCGAAAGACCGTGCAAAGCAATTCCCTAATGTTCTCCATGAAAGTGGAGGGAAACTATTTTGCACTGTGTGCAACATTGTCGTGGAACACAAAAGAAAATCCTCGCTTGACCGACACTTCTCTACAGCAAAACATGCCAGAAGGATGTCCGTGCAAGAGCCTACACGGCAAGTGACTATCACCGAAGCTGTTGCTCGCAAATCCATCGCAAGCAGCGAAAGGAACAAGGTAAACAACAAAACTTCATAACGTTTGTAAAACTAGGTCTGTGGTGGTTTGCTTTTGTCAGTTGTCAGTTGTCAGGCAGGCCTTGCGTGGGCACAGGTGATACTGCTAGCGAGTTTGAGAGGGGCAGTTAAAACTATTTTTCATGCTTTCACACGGTAGTTTCATCAATCATTTATCCAGTGTTTCCCCTACATAGACTTTGCTGCGGCAACAAAATGCTAAAAGTCTAAATATTTTACGGGGACAACATGATTTTTTTCTTAATTCACCCTTTGCAGGGAGCTTGATTGACAGGCGATCTAACCAACCATAAACCGCCATCCGCCATTTTGTCCGACAAAGCAGTCAGGAGATATAGCAGATTACATTGGAGGATTTGAACTTGAAAAACGGAATGTACTGATGCCTTTCCACGGTTTAAAACAACATTCCTTATGTTCATTCATGTTTATTTGATGCTATAATAATAAATGAACTAGAAGGAAGAGATGATCGGTTCACGAGCAGCTTTAACTGATGCTCTACAGTGATCTGTCAGACACATTTAAGAGCCACAAAATGGTATTTATATGTTTATAAATATGAATGAATGAATTATAATTGGTATTTGGTGTTTAAATTTCTTTTAAAAAAAATGACCAAATTTGAAAGGTGAGACTTTAATATGTTTAATATTAAAAGTAACCGAAAAGTAACCTGCTCTGTCCTGTTCGTCAGTGTGTTGTCAGTCTTTTCTCTGCTCCGCAATGTATTTTTCACTGCGTGAGAACATGGTGTGGCATGAGAGCAGCGTAGCTTGTCGGACATAGCAACAATAACTAAGGGGGGCGGGTCTTTGCGAAGGAAAATTGACAAACTGATATCAGTATTCCTGCTGCTGCTCCTGAATAAAGAATAAAACATGACAGTAAAAGCAAAATTAGTTACATAACATAAATATAAGAGTTGTATGGGTGAAGCATGAACTAATATTAATGTTACCAAGCAAGTGACCATGTGTGGACAAGTAATGCAAGAATAAAGGAGGAGGTAATAGTGATAGTGAGTGAAGACACTATCATTAATTTTTTTTTTTTTTTTTTTACACATCTCACTGTTGAGTTGTGCTATTTTTAAAATTGGCCTGTTGGCAACCTCATTCAGTCCTTTGAGCTTACCTGGTGTTCTAAGCAGGGTCATTTTTAAAGTTTTGTACTGGTCAGTCTTTTAGAAAAAAAATGGTTTACATTGTGCATTGGGCTGTACTGGAGACAATTGTTTAATGTCATTAACAAATATGCATGTTCTGTTTACTCTTTGTCTCCTAAGATATGTGAAGACTGGGTTGCCACATGCACTGCCTTGAATATCCCACTCTCCAAAAGTGACCACCCAGCAATGAGGAAGTTTCAATTGAAAAGAAATGGACTTATATTTTTTGCCCATGAATTGTCAAGGTTGAAAAATAGCCTTTGCACTTTATTCTGATGAGCAAATAAAACATATTTTCCCAGAATTTTTGAATTCCTGTGCTTTGGGGGAGTAAGTTTGCAAAGAACACTTAAAAAAATCATAACATGTTTGTGAAATCACAAGGTAATGCAATGCTGTTGAGAAAAATCTGTCTAAAAAAATCGCAACTTTTCCCGCAACTTTTTGAAAAAGCTGCCGCAAAATCTGGCATTTTAGGCCGCAACAATCACAAAAAAATCCCGCGAAATCCTGGAGGGACTGTCAAATGCCCAATCCTAAATCCTCAAATGCCCAATCCTCAATCTTCAAATGCCCAATCCTAAATCCCCAAATCCCCAACCCTAAATGGCTAAATGACCAAATGCCCAACCCTAAATAGAAAATGCCCAATCCTAAATACAAAATGCCCTATCCTAAATACCAAATGCCCAATCCTAAATACCCAATTAATTTTCGATTTTGACTTTAAGTTTCAAATTTAGATTTTTAGTTTTGGTTTAAGACTTTTAGTTTTAGACTTTTAGTTTATAATCTGACCCAATAATTCCTCCATACAGGGCAGCCTGATGCCTCAGTTATGATGAATGAGAGTGCTGCTAACAGACTTTACCTGTCTGAAACAGGAGAGCTACAATAACCTTTCAAACTGCTGCCCATATATTTAGTTGAACTACGGCCCCACTGATTGCAGCGGGGGAAACTCTAGTGAACATAGCATGTTTACTCAATTACTCTCTGCTGTTCCCTGAGGATGAGAGTGGTCAGCGCTTCCCCCAGCAAATCAATTCACCCCAAGAGCCAGATAAAATAGCGCTCTAATGAAAGATAAAAATGGAGGCTGTGGTGTGAAAACGGCGTGCCAGCTGGCAGCACTGCTGTCCTGCAGCATGAACTGAGCAAGTGTTTAGAAAGTATCAAAATCTTGTAATCAAAATTACTTGTAAAAAAATGATTCTTTAGACATAAAGCAATAACGTATATGGAATTTTTGTATCCTATATAGTTACGATTTGGGTAACAAAAATAAGAAAGAAAGTTTTCTATATGCGTAGATTTGAAAATAATCAAAATGTCCAGTATGTAAATTGCTAATTATTAATAAATTGAGTCACCAGTGTACACACAAACCACTCACAGGATTTCCAGTGCTGCATAATAAATAATAATAATAAGAAGCTCCAAAGGGAAATAAATAAATTCTGGGTACTTCTGGTCTAAATGCATCTATTGTATCATAAACACTAATTATCAGTGAGTCAACCCCCTTGAACAAAATATCAGGTTGATGAGAATATAACACAAATTACATCTGTTCACTGCTGTCAATAGGGTTGGATCCACAGATATTCCAGATTGGTGTGGGACATGTCCATTTTATAATCTCTTATACGTCCATGTGTAAACTAATGTTTAATCCAAAATCTTTATCAAGTGTAATATTTAAGTATTCACATTAATGTATCTTATCAAATAACCAAACAAACACACCAAAAACATAGAAAAATGTAATTATCAACCACATATTTGCAATATCGATATAAAAAAAACAATAATACAAAGAAACAAATATATAACCAGTTTAAGGATTGTAAAACATTAATATCAGTTCTATAAATAAACTGAATTTTAATCTTATTAAGGTACAGTCTACATATAAATACGAAAAATACGCGGGATATATCCATCTCATAAAGTGATGGCAGTCTTACCTGGAATAAAACCAGTGGTGGTAAACAAATGAAGAGAAACCAAAATGACACGTGGATTCGTTTTGTGGCGTGATAAGAGGATAAAAATTTCTTCTGTGTTTACATAGAATCAGATGCAGCATTTCAGATATTCCCATAGTTCCGTACCGTATTGTTAACAGGCAGCTCACGATCCATGCGCAACTCGCGAGGCTAGAGAAGTGTCGCGTGCTAGTAGTAAATGATGACGAAGAGCGTCGAGCTCGAGAAAAAGGTGTGTGGTATGGTAAAGTGAAAGATATTTTTTCTTTACTTTTAGTAATTTAATAATTGGTAATAGTTTAATAATTAGGTTATTCTGAAATAATTTGTGTGTGCATATATATATATATATATATATATATATATATAAATATAAAACTTTCATTCATACGCCAGATATTGGTCTAAGTTCTGAACCACTCCCTCTCTCTCTATATATATAAAAACAGAACGCAAATACGCAGATTTTTAAATGAAATTTTATTCTTCGTTTTATAAAAGAATTAAGCACATTCATGCATTGCAATAATCTGACAGCCACAAACACCAATTCAAAAAATCCTAATTACCTGAAACATAATCTGTTTAATGTTTACAATGTTTTTAGAAAATAATCAGAGGAGTCAAGCGCATTACTAGTGGCTGAAGCATTTGTAGCACTGAAACAAAAAAATAAAAAAATATCTGAGAGGATGAGGGGTTTACATAATGCTGTAATGTAACTGCATCAGTAAAACCCTATCCTAATCAGAAGAGATGTCAGGCTGACTTTGATTAAAGATCAGCGAATCACCAACACTTTAGAAACCCAAAATATATTTCTATCAACTTCTTTGATCAATAGAATTGAATTTATTTCGTTTTACATTAGGCAAACCTTCAACATGTCGAAAACCCTAAAAAAATAGATAGGCCCACACTTTTACATTTTTAACGGTTGCCATATATTTTGGTGTCAAGAGAGATTCATTTTAAATAACAAATGGCTAACGTCCTCAAAAAAACCAAACCTTATTATATGCCAGGTTGAGCAACCATCATTTACACCCACAGAAGCACGCTTGCAACTTATAGACCAAGGAAGTCCATGGGAGCAATAAAATACTGTACTTACAAAAGGTATACACACTGTTACACTAAGATTTAAAAACACTGACTGAAAAAAAATGGTCCAAAGAAAATGTTTACATTTTTAAGTCTTTATGTATTGTTTGGTGGCCAGAATACAATGTATTTTATCTTAGAATGGATCAGATGATAGATCACAATGCAACTTACTTAACAGACAAATGTATAAGTTCTCAAATCTGGCATTTTCCCTCCGAGTATCTTGGGAAGATGAAATCAACAGGTGTATTCAAAGAGATACTTTTAACTATTCAAGACACTCACATTCATTTCAATAACTACAATATAGGATTTGAAAGGGGGAAAAAGCTCCTACACAAACACACAAGGGAATGCTTTATTCACAAGTATTGTGCCTAAATATGCATCTAAAGATCAACCACGGCCTGAAACAGCCATATAATTGGAGTGCCAAAAGGTTAACCCAATCAAGACTCATGTTATTACTGCAGAACTGACTGAGAAACTTTTATCTTGATATTCAGTGACTGATAACATACTCTTGCAGGTACGACTGAGTAAGGCTGCGGAGTTCCTCTAAAGCATAGTCCTCCGGCATGGGTAGACGTCCAATGTGTGGCGCAAGCTGGCAAAGAGGGATGTGTCTGGGATCTGGGGTGCCTTCACCACCTTGCTGGAGACTCAAGACCACCCGAAGGATGTTAGCCACACGTTTGGCCATCTCTATAAGGAAAGAGAGATGCAGGGTTAATGTTAATCAAATGAGGTTACAAACTTGAGGCACTGAGGAACATAATGTAACAGAACATAATAGCCAGTTCCATGAATTAACAAGAAAAGCAGTTGAATTTAACTTGGCAGCAACATTGCAGTATAAAGTTCCCACAAAACAAAGCAAATGATTTTCCGACCTGACTGCGCAAGTCTGTCTTTAGCTTTGGAGCAGGGGAGGCGCTCTATTCTACTGCAGAGAGACGTCACCTCTGTATGCAGTCGCTCCAGCTCATAACCTGGGCTTTCCGTCTAGAGATAAAAGTAGAAGACAATCACATTTGTAGTTTGTTAAACTTTTGTTCTTGTTAAACAAACTATCCTGAGCAGCAAGAATACCTGTTGGATGTCCTGCAGCGTCTGAATGACATGGATGTAATCAAGGTAGACTCGTCCAGACGTGTCCCAGTCCTGAATCTTAACACTGCGCTCTGGCAGTGCTAACCCCTCTAGGAATTCCAGAAGGTACTTATGATTATCGTTAATGATGCAGTCTGAGGGGAAAAAAACACAGTACAGTTAGTACAATCATACAGTTTATTACAGAATTCATCAGAAGCTAAAAAAAAAAAAAAAGTTAAATCAGAAGATACAGATTTACAATATTTACTTTGTATACTTTTATAGATGTTTTTCAGTCAGGTAACCAATTTTATTTTAGTTACAACCCAAACTCGAAAGCGCAGCTAGAAAATGCTTAAGTCATGCCGTTTCAGTCAGATTTACTTAATGTAGCTTGGACTGCTGCAGATGTGACTTTTTTTTTTTTTAAAAGAGGAATGTTTGCAGGCTTTTGGTTTATTCAAACCTGAGGCCAGGTGCTGGATGACAAGCCGATGGCAGTGATTCCAATGGCCGGCCTTGTAAAGGTGCAAAGCCTCACTACGTTTGTCTCCCTCTCTACAAGCACGGATTGCCTTGGCCTGATGGATCCACTGGATGGGGATTAACAACTTTTCTGTGAGAAACTGCTCTTTCTCCATCGACTCTTCTGTCTCCTCAAGGGAGCAATGCAAGTTGAGCATCTCTCTCACTGCACTCTCTCTCCGCCTGCAAGCAGTTACAAAAAAAATGGAAATCATCTCATGTACAATCACTCAACTCATGTTGATCATATCAAACCTATCAAGGACTAAATGAGTACTTTGAACAGAGCAGACACTTACCCAGAGTCAGGTATGTGCAGCAGCACGAAGATTGCCATCTCCCATAATCCCGCACTCTCCAGTTGGGCAGCATAGCTGGCATGCAGCAAGCCCTGGCATGAGGTGGACAGGTGGTTGTAGTTAAGAGCCTGCAATACGTTCCACAGGTGCCAGCTCAGCCGGTAGTCCAAATGATCAGCAGTTACTGTGCTGGGATCTAGTAGCGGTTGAAGGCTATAGTGCCTAAAGAGGAAAATATGATAAAATCAGCCCGCATAAATAGACAAGCTATGGACACAATCATTAATTCAAAATCAGGAAAGAAAGTGGACACTATTACAAACCTGTCACTGTAAAGTTTGAGCAGGTGGAAGCAGATGTCATAGAGTGGCTTTTTGGATTCGGTCTCATCCATCTCTTCATCCAAACCCAACAACTCAAGTTCATCCATGTAAGGAGGTAAAGGAGGGCAAGCATACCTTTTCACTTCCTCTGAACCCTGAAATACCTGTGTAATTTATATATTTTAAAATGCTGTTTTAACTGTATTTGTGTGATCAAGAATCTCTCAACAAGGGGGTGCAGACATGACAGATTTGCTGTTGCTAGTTGCCATGGTACATAATTCTATTAGAACTAATTCCAATTCTTCAAATACTCTTATTCTTACTGGACTGATTTTAAACAAAAGTCACTGACACAGATTTTTATTGTAATATTTCACAAAGATAAAGCATTTTTGATCGAATAAATTAGAAAACAAAAACTACACCATGACATGAGGTACCTGAAATGCAGATTCATATTTGGCGAGTGCATCGGCTACAGATGCAGTGGGAGGCAGCATGTACCAGAGATGGACAGCAACACATCGCTTCCAGTCAAGCTCGGAGCACACGTTTATACAACTGTCTGTTGACTGCCACACCTTTAAAAAAAAAATAAAAAATTCAAATTATAAACCATAAACAAAAAAACATGCATCTAGATTTAATGGTATACTTACTGGTTTTCCTGCAAGCAAAGCAAATATTCGCAGCCTGTCCTCCTCTATGAAGGAGTCGGTCTGCATGCTGTTCCAGTCACTGAGCTGCAGAGCCAATAGATCTCTACAAAACTGAGAGCCAACAGCCTGAGACAGCAACAGAGCAAGACGATGGTCCCCTACACACACAAACACCATATTTATTAGAACCACTAATGTTTTTGTACGGCATGGGACTTGACATTAAGCATTCAGGAGCAAAAAATCTGCACACTCACCACTCTTCTGGGACAATTTGCAGGCCTTGCTTATGCAGTGGCCAGTAAGGTAACTGAATATGGCCTCAGCATGGCTACGCTTAAGGGCTCGGCCCACCTCCTCCTCAATGCATTCAGCCGCACACTCAGAGAGCCAGTGCGAGAAACTCCTCCGCCTCTCAAGCTGCTGCTGGTAATCTGAGTATTGCTCAGTCTCCACATCCCGGTCACCCAGACGACCCCAAAGAGCAGCACACAAGGTCCAAACTTGGCGCCAATGGGCCAGACAAGCTAATGTGGAAAATCAAACTGATTTAATAATATCAGCAATCTATAACATAAATACATACATACATAGACACACATTATGCATATACATTTATTTTTCAAATTATTTAACATCCATTAAGAATTTTATATATACACAAACAACTGTCTAAAGGTTAGTAAAATTTAAAAAGTGAGTAGAAAGTTAATAAAACAAAAAAGCACTGCTTTGAACTGCTTTTTTTGAACTGAACTTTTTTTAATTGAACTGCTCTGTAGCACTATAAATGACTTTACTGTCAATAGCTAAATATAAGAAAAGGAAAAAAGTTATGGTTCCCGTTGACCCATTCCACCCCCCCCTCCATAATATTGGAAGTCAATGGGGTCCAAAAACTGATTGGTTAACTATAATCTTCAAAATATTAAGGTTTGGAACAACTTAAGAGCGAGTAAATGATTATAGATTTATAAATTATCTTGAGAAAGGGAGAAGAAAACAACAAGAAAGCACTGCATACCATCCCCTCCTCTTATATCTTTGTTGACTTCCATAATCCAATCTGCATACCCATGCAGAGCATCCACTCCTTTTGCTGGCTGGATGAAGGGACAATAGTCCTCTGTGTTGATTGTGCTGTGCTTTAGACCAATCTCCAGTGGTCTGTGATACAGAGCAAGGCTCTCTGCTGATTGTTTGGGCTCCAGACCGACCACCTGCTCCATACGCACTTTAAATGGACTTTCAGTGATCCTAGTATGATGCAACAAAAGGAAAAATTCAGAAACATTCTGCTGCACTTTAGTTGTGCATTGTGTGCACTGATAAACTATAGAGACGTTAAACTTACGGTTTGCTTTTGGTAGGTTTGGGTAAGAAACCAAATCCCATGATCTCTGCCGACTGCTGCTTCATTGCCTCTGTGACACTAAGTTGATCTCCACAGTGCACCAGCGTCCAGTTGGGACCCCAGCCCACTCTGAAAGATCGCCCTCTGAACAAAGCAGCATCCATCAGCAGACGGCTTTTTCCTAGAGTTATGGAGCTCTCCAGAGGTACTGGCCCCCCAAGCCTGCGGGCCCCAACAGTCCGAAGAGTAGGTTCTTGAGGAGGGGCTGGCAACAGGAAGGAAGGACCCAAAGATGGCCATGGAGATTCTGATGCTAGTGACTTGCTAAGCCTCTGAGGTATTCCACTAAAAGGAGCCTCTGGCAACTGGGAAAAAAGTCCTCCTCCTGAGGCGAACTTGGTTTGTAAAAGGGCTCCAACTGTGATAGAAAAGCCACAATATCAGACATGTTTCAAGAAGTATATTTCCCACTATTATGTAAATTGTATTTTATATATATATATATATATATATATATATATATATATATATATATATATATAAGACTGGCATACTTGATTGCCGACCAGCTCCAGAAAGCAAGACTTTGGGGGAAGCCACATCCTGTAGGAGCTTTAAAGCACCATGCTCTTGAAACAAGTCACATTCATCATCTTCTGCAAAGAGAGAGGCCTTCATGATCTGTTTAGAAAACAAAATCAACAAATTAAATCAACAGAATATGACTCATTTCTAATCTATGACTTTGTTACACACACGCTACCTGTAAGGTATGAGGGTTGATGCCCATTGAGGAAGCAATCTGACTCGATGCAGACACTGGCTCGTGCTCAGCAGGAGTCTCAGATCTCAGCTTCTCCTCCAAAGTTCTCTCTCCATCCTCATCACCCAAAACACTGTCTGCCAGGTGTTCTTGAGTAATGTCAGCCATGTCACTGTCCAACTCCGACACACGGCTGAGCAGCTCAAGAACTGCTGTACTCTACACACATGGATACAAAGAGATCAAGTCGTCACTCTCGATCCAAGTGTAGAGAAGTTAAAACTAATTTTTCATCCCTATCAGGCCCCTTTAGCGAAATTAGTTGACAGAAAGCAATTATAATTTACCAAAATAATTTAAGACATCAAGGTTCTAGTTGCTTCCTATTCAAAACATTGCTATGAAAGCATTGTGTAGCCATGAATTGTCCTGACAAACATTTTCTTTATTGTACCTTTATTTTTCAGTAAAATACATGACAAAACCAAAACAAATTCACACAGTGCCACTTATACATATTTCACTGCTATACTTCCAACTAAACAATCTGAAACCCCACAAGCTCATACTTGTAAAATATTAGACAGACTGCATGTAATATTTTTCAAATCACCTGTTAAAAGTAAATCTAAAATACAAATGGTCAAACAAACTCTTTGCTTGTGTGTTACAGAAATATAACATACAAACATGCTTCATATTTTGGCAAAGATAAAAGAACCCAAGCATAATGCCTAGCTGCAACTTATTCCACTCAAAACACATTCAGAATTACCCCTGTATTATCATTCTGTCTAAACAAATTAATATTTTCATTAAAGAGAATGCTGTAAAAATTTATATTCCACTGAAAATTCAAACAAAAAGTCTAGTCTTTACATTTAAAGCACCTGTTAATTTCAACTGCAAAGAAGAAAGGTCAGCTTTACAAACTAAATTAGATAAAAGGCAACTCCCCTTATAATTAACTTTCTCTGTAAGCTCTTAATATTTAAAATGTCTGCACAGCATTTCAATAACTTCTGATCTCTTGGCATCACAAATGAAAAGCATTTGAACCACTAAATCTCTTTGCTTTCTCCCCGCTGCTAGTATTGATCTGGACTGTGGGGACAACAGCAGGTAAAAGTGCACTTTAGTGGTCCTGGAGACCAATGTGTGTCAGACCCAGTGTGTTCCCCAGTCTACCTGAGCCTGTGGTGCCATCTGCTGCTGGGTCAGTGGAAGCTGCGGGATCCCAGGTGGAACACCTGTCTTCAGCTTCTTCAGGTCAAGCTTTGCCGGGGGGACTTCCTCTTCTTCATCAGATTCCTGGAGTCCGTACTTTGAGAAGTGGGCCACCTGTAAAGGGTTTATTGGTTACATTTGAGATAACTATGCAATTCAAGATAAGTCAATAGAGACGTAAATGGAATATGGTGAATACGCACTTACCTCAAAGACCCAGGAGCCAGTTTCAGGTCGGTATTCCAAGAAACGGGCGCCCTGTTTACGCGAGGCTGCCTCAAGCCGGCCCTCATAGTTCATCTCAGTCAGCCTGTCTAGACTCTTAATCTGAGAGCATGTTGTCTTGTCATTTGGCCACACACCATCTAGAGTCACCTCGGCACGTCTGTGTGTTACAAGATACAAAGTACATTGCAACAACAAAAAGAAACTCAGTTTTAAAGAGCGACCAAAGCATTTGAGGAAGAGGCAAAAAGCAATCCATGCACATTACCTGTTTAGTCCCTCTCCAACAGGAGGCTTGTCTTTGTCATCAGGGTACACAATTATCTCCTTACGCCTGAAGTGCACAATCTCATCCAGGTTCATGTCAGTAAGATTCACTTCACCAGAGAAGAAAACTGATCCATAGCCTGCAAAAAAAAAAAAAAAAACATTTTCATTCTCCACTCATGTGCTACTTACAGTAGTCAGCATTTGAAGTTGATAAATGTTCAAAGTTGTCTTAAGACAAGAACACATTTTGGTTAAAGGGTTAGTTCACCCAAAAATGATGTCATTAATGACTCGCCCTCATGTCGTTCTAAACCCGTTCCATTCATCACAGTTTACAATATTTTAGATTTAGTCCGAGAGCTTTCTGTCCCTCCATTGAAAATGAATGTACGGTATCCACGGTTCACGACGCTCCTGACGTGTTTTCTGGTGCGCCCAATAACAAACATAACACGTCAACAGTGTCGTGAACGCACTCACAACAGACCCAGAAGAGAAGACAATGCTGGATAAAGTCGTCATTTTTTTTTATTTTTGTACCAAAATGTATTTTCAATGCTTCAACAAATTCTAACTGACCCTCTGATGTCACATGGACTACTTTGATGATGGTTTTATTAACTTTTAGGACATGGACAGTAGGGCTAAAACAATTAGTCGACATTATCGACAATAAAAAATTGTAGACAAATATTTTTTTTTGTCGAGTAGTCGTTTGATTTTAATTTGACCTAACTTGAGCCTGCAATAATGCGGTTTGACCAGTGTGGCGCTGTAGCACAAGACTCTCATTCAGTCCTCCCCTATGCAATTCAAAAGAAGAGACACCGCGCTCGGCACTGTTCAGAGAAACCTTTTACTGTGAGAGAAACGCACCCGAGCCGAACCGAATGGCCTTTGGATATGAAAATATATCACGCCTGCCTTCCTCTCAATAACGAAAAAAAAAAAAAAAAAAAAAAACAGCAGTGTGAAAGCAGCAGTTAAAAATGCATCTTATTACACCGATGTGGATGTTTGCACGAGCTCAGTAAAGCATTCATGTCACGTCTATAGTATTTTTATTCAATACCTTAAATCAAGCAGCTTTACGATATTAAACATTATTAAATATTTGATTAATGTGATAGTTTTGGTTTGCAGAGATCAAAGCTTAATCTAGCTCAGTACTGTTTTGAATATCATAACCCAGTAAAGTATTTTAAGAGAGAAGTTTCTTCTGCTCACCAAGCCTGCATTTATTTGATCCAAAATACAGCAAAAGCTGTAATATTGCGCAATATTTTTATGATTTAAAATAACTGCTTTGTTTGAATATATTTTAAAATGTAATTTATTATTGTGATCAAAGCTGAATTTACTCCAGTCTTCAGTGTCACATGATCTTCAGAAATTCTAATATTATGATTTGCTGCTAAAGAAAGATTATTATTATCATCAATATTCAAAACAGTTGAGTACATTTTTTTTTCAGGATTCTTTGATGAATATAAAGATCAGAATTTATCTGAAATAAAAAGCTTTTGTAACATTACATGCAATACCATTCAAAAGCTTCATTTTTTTTATTTTTTTATTGGGGTTGGGGGGGGGGTTATTATAGAAATTAATACTTCTATTTGGCAAGAATGCTTTAAATTGACATTTATAATGTTACAAAAGATTTATATTTCAGATAAATGCTGATCTTCTGAACTTTCTATTCATCAAAGACACCTGAAAAAATTATATTCAGCTGTTTCAATAATGATAATTATGTTTTTTGGAGCAGCAAATCAGTATATTAAAATGAAATGCTTTCTGAAGGATCATGTGACTGGAGTAATGATGCTAAAAATTCAGCCTTGAAATCACAGGAAAAAATTACATTTTAAAATATATTCAAAAACCGTTGTTTTAAATAGTAAAAAATCTTTCAAAATGTTACTGTTTTTGCTGAACTTTGGATCAAATACATGCAGGCTTGATGAGCAGAAGATACTGTTTTAAAAACAATGTTACTGTTAAAAAATTTGGTAGTGTATATTGTGAATATTGTGGTTTATCCAAAAATAAAACATCTAATCACTTAACTTTGTTTTGTTATCCATAAAATACACTTACGAAAGGAGATGTTAGGCAGAATGATGTGTCCTTCAGTTGATTTTCATATAGTAATTAAATGGTAAATAAAGTTTCTGTCATCTCATTTTGTCTCAAATATATTTATTTGTATAAATTAATTGTATAATAATTGTAATTCCATAATATTATTTCCCAAAGCTGAAGTGATTAGAGCTGAATAATCGATCAAACTCTATTGATTAATCAGTAAAATAATCAACGATTAGTGATTAATTGGTCTAATAATTGTTAGATTAACCGACTATCAAAATAATCGTTTGTTGCAGCCCTAATGGATAGTATACCGTACATATATTTTCAATGGAGGGACAGAAAGCTCTCGGACTAAATCGAAAATATCTTAAACTGTGTTCCAAAGATGAACGGAAGTCTTAACGGTTTGGAACGACATGAGGGTCGTTAATCATTAATGAATTAATGAATCAATAATGAGAGTCATTAATGACATAATTTAGATTTTTGGGTGAACTAACCCATTAAGGTTTTAGAACAACTTTGACAAAAGTTTTTGATCCACTTCAAATGCTGACTAGAGTAGATTATAATTTGTTTTTGGTGCATGGTGCTGCTTCATGCAATACTTTTACCTTTCCTGCCGACAGTGAAGTTCTCCACAATACACTCCCCGTTCTCATTCAACATCCTTCCCAGCTCTTCCATTGATGGGATGGTGTAGTAGCCCATACGGGAAAGAACTATACCTGAGAAAGGACAGAAGTAATATCAGAAATAGATTTGTAGCCTATTAAGTACAGCATGTTTTGAAGAATATCAACCGAGACAAGCATACCGGCTGGGTGAGGTGGTCTCAGAGCCTCCAGCTCCTCATCTCTCTCCTCCTGAATGGAATCCTCTGCTAAAGATATGTCCTCGCTGCTAGCCTCCAGGCCATTGCGATGACTGGCAGTTCCCCGCATGTTGAACTCCAAGATTGTGTCTTGTAGCAAGGGGCTTGGCTGGGCGTGTGGAATTGGTTTGGTGATCGGGTTTGTGTAGAACTTTGAGACCTCCAGATCATCCTCCCCACTTCTCTCCACAGTTACATCTCTGGTCTCTCCTTCATCCATACTTAGACTAAAGCGTGACAGGAAAACATTGAAATATATGGTTGCATCTTCACTAACTTAATGGTTCGAAACTAGTGTGAACTTACCGGAGCCCGTTTTGTGGGTATTCTGAAGGGGAGGCCAAGTCATCAGCCTCTCTGTTCATAGAGCTGTTATACAGACTGCTGTTATTCAGATTCTTCAAAACAAGCTTCTTTATGCTCTTCCTAAAAGAAAAACATGCAGACAGGAACACTTTAGTTAGCGCACTACATCTTGAGCTACCATAAGCAATAAGAGTAGCTGGAGTTATGACCTCAGGTTCTTACCTAGGCATGAAGGCTCCATTGTTAAGAGATGGTTCATTATCATCAAGTCCATCAAAGAGCTGAGATTTGGAGGAGCCCGAGGAGGACAGAGCTTTGGGACGAACACGGGTGGCAGGACGAGGGGTCAGTTTGTACTGAGTAGGGGTAGTCAGGGCTTTCTGGGCAGCTGGATTTGTGGGCTTCAGACGCTAATGATGGAGAAAATATGTTAGCAGGACATGTACTGTGCCAAATGGTGAAAAAAAACAAGTGGTCTTTTACAGAGTCCCTCACTGATCTATTAAAAAAACAATATGTGTAAGGGCCCTGTAAACTAAAATCAAACCTCTTCCTTTTTCTTTGGGTCTGAAAGTGGATTTCTGAAGAGGGGTGAGTCTCCAAAAGGAGAGTAGGCCAATGCATTGATCTGCTGTTGGAGGACAGCCTGCTGCGCAGCTGACGCATTAGGGTCAGTCAGAGCTGTGAACAAAACAGTATACCATTTATTTTTTACAGAATCTCAAAGAGCTCTACCTCACC
Source organism: Carassius carassius (assembly GCF_963082965.1). NCBI lineage: Eukaryota > Metazoa > Chordata > Actinopteri > Cypriniformes > Cyprinidae > Carassius > Carassius carassius. The sequence goes on along the minus strand of NC_081790.1, from coordinate 19,093,115 downwards.
TGAAGTACTCAATTTAACATGACCACAAACAATTATGGGAATGAAATCATTTATGAAGCATCTGCACTGACCAACAGGCTGTTGAGGAGCCCCAAAATTCAGAGTATTGGCTCCAGTGTTGAAGCCTCCAGTCCCGAAGGTGCCCACTGACCCTAGGGTGGAGCCCAGCTTGTTCTGGTTGTTCCCAAACAAAGATGTCTGGCCAGCTCCTACAACTGAAAATACAGACTAATACTCAAAAACCATGTTTTCATTCATACAATAACAAATGACAACAAAAATCATGCTCCTTAAAAGATACCTCCTCCAAAGCCAGTTCCCAGTCCTGTTCCCAGGCCTGTTGGAGCAGTTTTGTTCCCAAAGAGACCCCCACCAGTACCAGCTGCACCAAATCCTTTAAAGTACACCAACATTGACATTTGAGAAGAAATATCAGAATTTCTAGATCATATCTAAGTGCACACTGTCGAAATGGCACCCACCACTTCACCAAAACTGAGGATAATTTGATTATAGCAAATACTAGGCAGTGTTAACATTATACAACTTTATTGTTAAAGGCTTACCAAAGGTTGAGGTGTTTGTGTTAGCCCCTAGAGTAAGCGTAGGCTTATTTGCAAACAGACCAGTGCCTGTTCCAAAGGAGGGTGCGCTAGTGGTGGTGGTGCCAAATCCAGCAGGCTTATTACCAAAAAGACTCTGTGAAATAAAGAGGACAAGTTAACCATTTAGTAAAACAATGCAAAATAATTCTAACTTACATTTGAAAACCTAAAATTTACTTTGAAAAAAAAAAAAAACAGAAAAGTGAAAGGTTAAAAAAAAAAAAAAAAAAAAAAAAAGTAACTATATCCTCTCCAGAAGTCACCTGTGTTCCCACATTTCCAAAGCCAGTGTTCGTTTGGCCGAAAATTCCTGTACCGAAGCCTGTGGCAGAACTTGTGTTAGTGTTTCCAAACAGTCCTCCAGCCTGAGTGGCAGCCGTGTTGCCAAACATCCCCTTAAAAATAAAATATTGGATGAAGCGCAGCATTAACCAGGGCTCATTCACAAAACATTTGATCTTACCACTAAGAGTTCTCCTAAATAGCAGTAAAAGTTTTAGCTGTGGGTTCTCTCTTAAAAACCATCCCCACATAGGGGTGGGAGAAAAAAATAGATTCTCCAATGCATCGCGATTCTCTCCTCAACGATTCTGAACATTTCAGAATTGATTCGGAGCTTGTTTATTTCTCCCGCATTTGGCACGTGTGCGTGCTAGAGACGTGGCTGGCTTCATTGCACTGAATTTGCACTGTGAGACACGTGTACATTGCTTGGCAGTCTGTGCTTCCACGCGCCGTGTTTTATTTTAGCTTTGCTTTCATTTATGCCGTTTGGAATGCAGTACTATTAGATGCACAGAACTCACGCACTGACAGACTTTCACATGCGCTTTGTATTTGTTGTCCTGAAGCTATTATTATATTAAATATTCATTATTCATTCAAAGATTTTTTTAAATGATATAAATGCTTATTTGCTTAATGATGACGGCATACGAGAAAGTATTATAATGTTAGATGATGGCAGATGGACTACTCTGACAACGTCTTTCATACTTTTCTGGACTTTGACAGTGTAACTTACTTGGCAGTCTATGGGACAATCACAAGCCTCCCGGTTTTCATCCAAAATCTCTTAAATTGTGTTCCGAAGATGAACAAAACAGGTTTGGTTCAAATAAAGATTTTAAAATGTTCAGGATAAGTGTCACAAATTAAAAAAGTACATGCTCAGCTTTTTGTCAGCCTCATACATGTAAGCTTCTCAAAAACAATTAGCAAAATGCATATATAATGCATATGCATATAAACAGCCTTAAAATTAACAGAGTAGAATAATCATGGCTGATAGTAAAAAACTGGACGAAAGAACAGCTGTAAGTTCTTGCCAAATTGGTTAATGAAAACAAAGATATAATCAAAGGAAAATTTGGAATTGGGGCAACCTCTGATGATACATTTCTAAAAGGTCATTAATTTTCATCAAATGTTTCTAAAATATTTACGTTCAGAGGCAAATTGCCTGGCAACAGCCATCTTAGGAATTGTTTGTGGCTTGGTCTTAATCACTAGTAGCCTACTACTCCTAACCTTTCACAGATTTAGGAGCTAGTTTAGCACTAAAACACTTTGTGAAATACTCAGAGCAAACATTTAGAAGTCCTAAATTTAGGATTGACACCCATTATGTCTAACATTTTTTCCTAAATCAGTAATTTATGAGCAACTTTTAGCCTTATGATTTGGGCCCAGATGTTAGTTTAATAAGATCAGTTAAGAATTTTTAGTTAAGTCAGTGCAGAATTTTTCTACTGCTGAAACTCACCATGCTGCTGCTGTTGCCAAAGGAGAAAGCGTTGTTTTGGGTGGTGGTAGCGGAGCCAAATGGCTTGAAGAGACTGGAACCTTGCTGTTGCTGCTGCTGCTGCTGTTGTTGTTGCTGCTGCTGCTGCTGCTGCGGCTGGCCAAATAAACTTCCTGTAGTTGTACCAAATGCCCCAGTGCCTGCAGTGCAAAGACTTAGCATACTCAAAAAAAAAAAAAAATCAAAAAAAAAAAAAATTAAGAAAGAACCACTTACTTGTGCCAAATGAGGCCTTGTTCTGGCCGAAGCTGAAGCCAGTGTTTGGAGCAGAGGATCCAAAGAGTCCAGTGCCAGTACTGGGAGTAGGTGTGGCTGCTGCACCAAAGAGGCCACCTGTGCCAGCTGCCATGGGGTTGGAGGGACCCTTCCTTCCTGCCTGGTAATCCTCAAACCTCAATTCCTAAAATCAAAGAAAAAAAGGCATAGATATTTAAACATGGCTTTAAATCCTAAAAACTCTAGACAACAGATTTGTTACACATTTTGTTCTCTGCAGACTGTTTATCAAAGGACCTGAAAAACAGTGCTTGTGACAATTTCAGCAGGCTGCCAAGTACTAAAACAACTATCACAACAAGAGAATCCAGCACACCTCTAGGGATTTGTTCTCGTATTCCTTCATGGCAGTGATACACTGGTGTTTGGTGTTGATGCTGGTTGTTACACCTCCTTTTACCATTGTGTCACTCCCAGTTAGTGGCTGCAGCAAAATGCAAAAGATTTAGGTATAAAACAATGTATGAAAAATAAGCTAAATTACCAGTATAAAGGGGAAAAAAATGAAAGTATAATAATTTCTAAACGAACATTGAATTTGATTGTTGTGCCAGGGGGAGCAGCAGTGAAACTTGAGGTCCCAAACAAAGAGCCTGATGTTCCTCCAAAAGGGTTGGATGTTGTGTTGGTTGTTCCGAATAATCCACCGCTACTGGTGCTGGTACCGAAAGCTGCAAAGCAATTCAAACAGTTATTTAGGTCCATTATATCGGAGCTATTATTTTAATCCAAGACACTACTTCTACAATAAATCAAATATTTTTAGCTACATTGGAATGCTGCAGGAAACTTACTGCCAAAAGTGGCTGGCTTGTTGGCACCAAATGCATTATTCTGCTGGGAAAACAATCCTCCACCTCCAGTGTTGGTGCTTCCAAAAAGGCTGTTTGATGTGCCACTGGTAGCACCAAACCCAAACCCACTACTGGTGGAGGATGTGACAGGCTGACTGAAGGTACTTGAGCCAAATAGGCCACCTTGAGGACAGATACATATTTTAATACAAATCACACTTTTGACTAAATACAACATTCTTATCGGACTACTCTTAAACAATCTTTTCTCAAAACCACCTTTACAGCAATAATTGTCAGCCAAGTTTTCTCAGTGAGTCAACACCTGATAGAATTGGATGCATTCATTATTAGCAAACTGACTTTAGAGATGATTTATTCAGCAGCAATTTTTGGTCTATTACAGCTTAAGTCACCACTATCTTGCTCTATTTTGCAAATGACTAAAATGCAGAGTAAAATCAAATCAGTGAGAACTACAGGTCCTGCAAAATCAACAGGCAGGATCACGTTGTCCTGTTACATCTCTAAAAACTGATTGATTTATAGGCATTTAAAGATGGCTGTGAGATTCTGCATACACTTCCAGCTACAGAAAACAGCATACCAGGTTTGTTCTGGGTGGTTCCGAACAGTCCCCCGGTGTTGTTTGTTGCCCCAAATGCTGCAGATCCAAAGCCCCCTGCTGCTCCAAATCCAGTATCTGGTGATAAAGGTAACAAAGTTATTTGACTCTGTACAGTATTAATTCAATATTCAATATTAATTAACTCAAATTTCTTTACATATAAAATACCTTGGCATACTTCTTAACTTACTTTGTTGTCCAAATGTTGAAGTAGTCCCAAATCCTCCCGTCCCTCCCCCAAAGGGAGCAGCACCAAAAGATTTGTTGAACATCTTGCACTGCTATAGAGCCTGCATATGTCTGCACAAAAGACAAAAGCTTTCAGCTCTAGCACAGGAAATACACTTCAGCTGATTTTCTAACAATCAATTTATTCAGTACATATATGGTTATTATTAGTTGTTCCAACATTTTGGTCACTACCATGCTGAATTTTGCTCATAATCTTAAGACTTTAGATTTTCATGTTAAGATTCATCATTGTATTACATTGCTAAAACATGGGCGAAACATAAAGCAATGTAAAATAACAGCAAAGGCACCAAAATTCATATTTTTTTTTTATTTGCTATATATATATATATATATATATATATATATATATATACACACACACTAAGGTGTTTCTTTAATACATAAAAAACAAGGGGGGGGGGGGGGGGGTAAATAAAACTGTCTATTTGATTATTCTTACAATTTTTTCATATGTCAGGCTTTGCAGGGTTAATAAAGTTGCTTTTATAAACTATGAATGGTAGCTTGTACACAGCCACAAAATCTAAATAATTCATTTTCATATTTATTAAAATATCCATAAAGAAACAAATGTTCTTTCACGAGAAGTCAAAGTGCACCAGCTATAACCTAAAGGTAAAGCAGAGATAAATGTGAGAACACGAATATAAAATTTCAAAACAGCACAAAAACATAAACATAATGTGTCAGATGTGCGGTAAATAAATTTGTTTCAAGTATCGTTAAATAACTTGTGAAGTCTATTATTGTTCTTGCCAGTTCTGAAGTGTATAGCGATGTTAGGCGCCAGAAATTTAATTTCAGTTGACCTATGGCCTGTGGGAATGTGTAATTCGTTTTGTTTTTGTGCGTGGTTTGATAATTAATATCTAAAACTTACCAATACATTTCAATATATTTTTTGGTATGCGCCGGTTTAAACCTGAGAGAACCAGTTTGCACGGACAAGTGCGAACCAACGCAGCTAGGAGCCAAAAAAGGTAGCCGTCATGTACTTACATTAAAGTTTGTTTCAAATACAAATACGTGGAGCTGTAGCGAGCTTCTATAAATCGATTTAAAATGTAACCCGTTTCAAAAACCTTTCGATTTATTTAATCTACCATACACACATACAAATACCATACGCAAAGTTTCTACTTTCACATGGCTCACTACAAATGCTAACTTGCTAGCAGTCAGGCTTGAAACGCACTTTAGCCATCAAACAAATTTAATCAGACTTACCGTTTATTTTGCACAGATTAGTAAATCAAACGTCAAGCAAAGAATTCCTCACTCGAAAAGCTCGGAATTTATAACAAACGTGAATCCGAAGTTGTCCGTTTAGGATAGCAACTTGCTAACTTTCGGTCTCTGCTCAGTGTTGATGGAGGGAAACAACGCAGCTAGCTAGCCGAGAGCAATCAGCGTCATATTAAGACCTGAGACGTCATCACGCATCACGTGTTTATACCCTTCAGTTCGCCTTTTCATGTAATATATACACGTGGCGGATGTTTTTATATAAATGTTCGTTTAGGAGAAGATTATGTTGTTGGTATGCGTACTCCTGTTTAATTTTCCAGTCCAACATGGAAACCTATAAACATGCCCCTTGGACATTTGGAATTATTATTTTGAAATCAACGTAAATGCGTGCAGAAATATAGGCCCATTTCAAATATAACACGTCCTTAGCAATTTTCAATTATTTGTATATAAGATGTTAATGCACAGTTAATGGCTAATTCGGTAAATGTAAAGGTTGTTAAAATAAGCAATCCTTTATTAACGTGTTTTTGTTGTTAGCGTTAAAGTATCATACAGTTGGAGTCGTACGTACATCAACCACAACCCAATATATTTAGGATGATCAACACACGAGTTGATACAAACTATTGAGTGAGTTAATGTGTGAGTTAATTAGGTTTTGTGTGTTCGTAGGTTTTTCCAGTAGCTGGCAGAAAGAAAGGAGCAGATGTTAGGGTTCGGGAAGAGGGCCTGTAGAGGGCAGTACGCCTAGTGGCGTCTACTCTAAACTCGTAGATCCTCAAGAAGAAGACTAGTGAGCAAGTAGACCTGCTCTTAAAGCCATTTATACAGGGCTGATGAGATCGGTATTGGATTATGGGTGTATAGTGTATGGATCGGCTGCTAAAACATTGTTAAAGAAATTAGATATAATTCAGAACCAAGGGTTGAGGTTATGCTGCGGGGCAATTAAGACCACGTCAGTGGCAGCAATACAGGTAGAGATGGGGGAGATGCCTCTCCATCTGAGAAGAGATCAGCTATCTATTGTGTACTGGGCAAATTTGAGGGGTCATACTGGAAAACATATGAGTCAATCAGTTCTAGGGCAGTGTCAAGAGAGAGGAAATGACCTAATAAGAAGTTTTGGTTGGACAATAAGGCAGAAGGTAATATCAATGGGAATCAGTGATCTGGAAATAAGCCCTTCGGTAATATATCCAGTGGTACCTCCTTGGATATTGTCAGAAGTTCCAGTCGATTTAGGCTTATTGGAGGAAAAGGAGGTTAATGGAATCATTACAGGGCTCACAAGTATATAACAAGCAAATATAAAGAAGGAATTATATTGTATACTGATGCGTCTAAACGGACTGATAAGAAAATGGGAATTGCTTATGTTATCCCTCAATTAAACATTGAATTTGCTAACAGAATTAATGATGATTTAGCTGTATATACAGCAGAAATGATAGCAATATGGATGGCAGTGATGTGGGTAGAGAGCAATAGACCTAAACAAGCTGTGATAGCTTCAGACTCTAGTTCAGCTTTGATAAGCCTAAAGCATCTTCACTCTGAGTCTAGACAGGACATAGTGTTCGAAATAATGCAATTAGCAAACAATCTGATTAAGTCTGGTATTAGTATTACATTTATATGGGTACCAGCTCATATAGGTGTAGGAGGTAATGAATTGGCTGACAAATGTGCGAAAAAAGCAGCAGAGAAGTCTGAAGTAGAGGTAAATATTAAATACAGTAAAGCTGAAATTAAAAGTATAATTAAAGCAAAAATTAATGGAAAATGGCAGTGTTTATGGGACAATGAAAAGTCTGGAAGACATTTGTATAGAATTCAAGGAAAAGTGGGAAAGAACAGGAACACATGTAGAAGTAAGCGTGAAGAAGATGTGGTATCTAGAATGAGGCTAGGTCATACAGGATTAAATAGAACATTATTTATAATGAAAAAACATGTAGATGGAATATGTGAATATTGCAATAGTCAAGAGACTATAGAGCATGTAATTATGTATTGTCCTAAATATTATCAAGCCAGACAAAGATTAATTTCGCAACTTGGTGAGAATCAGATGACATTAAATTTGCATGATATATTGCAAAGAGGATCTGGTGAAATTTGTTTTTCTTTTTTGTTTACTTTTTTGAAGATTACTGGATTATTAAATAGAATTTAACGAAGTGTAGGTCGACCCTTGATCCACACTCCAGTCCAGCTGGTGGCGGTAATGCACCGAAAGCTGGTTGCCAACCGCCATATAAAAAGAAGAAGAAGAAGAAGACAGAAGAAGTCTTTTTTCGGAACGGACCGGAAACGGAAGTTAGACTAACTTGTGTTTGCAACCATCGTGAGTGTTTGAAATAAATTATACTGAATTGCTTTAAGTATAAAAGTTGCTGAAATAAGAAGAATACGATTGGGAAATCGAGGAAAAAGAAAAAAGAGGAGGCTGGATCAGAAACAAGAGCTAGAATTGATGAATTAGAGATTGAAGATGAAAGTGATGAGATGGGTCGGACACAATTGGACGGAGGGAGAATAAAAAGTGTTGAAAAAGCAAATAATAAGAGGAAGAAAGATAATGAAGATGATTCAGTAGGTACAGATGAGGATAGTGAAAGGGGGGTAATAAGTGAAAGGAGAGAGGAAATAAAAATGATTGTAAGATTTAAAGAGGGACAAGGAGTAAAAGGGGTAAACCCAATTGAGTTAACAAAGGAGTTGAGGAAACAATCAGGAGAGATTAGGGGTGCAAGAGTACTTCAGGATGGAGCATTATTGGTGATTTGTGATAATGAGGAGCAGAGGGATAAGGTGATGAAAATGAAGGTTGTGTGTAAACAAGTGATTTCAAGTTGTAATCAAACAGGTGGAAAATCATGGGTATGTGGAGTAATTACAGGGGTAGCATTGGATGTCACTATGGTAGAGTTGATGATAAATATTAAAGGAGGAAATGTAATTGAAGCAAAACGATTGCAAAGGAATAGGGAAGGGAATAAGGAAGAAAGTCTTTCTGTAATGTTGCGTTTTGAAAGTGGAGGAATGCTACCAAGTAAAGTGATGATTGGATATGTTAGCTTTCGGGTGAGAGAATATGTGCGTGCTCCGCTGAGATGCTATAACTGCCAGAGATATGGTCATATTGCGAGTGTATGCAGAGCCAAAAAGAGATGTGCACACTGTGGGGAAGAACATGAGTACGGAAAATGTGGAAGAGGTGTGGAGGCAAAATGTTGTAATTGTGGAGGAGCCCATAATGTGGCATATGGAGGATGTGAAGTGAGAAAGAGAGCAGTAGAAATTCAGAAGGAAAGAGATGGAAATAAGCTGTCATATGCGGAAGCAGTTAAAAAAGTAGACTCAAGGAAAAAGAAAGAGAGTGAGGAGAAGGAGATGTGGAAAGATCAAATCAGAAATGAAGAAAAGGAAAGGGAAAAATCGGATGACACAATGATAGTAAGTAAAAAGAGTTTTGTGTTATTCATGGCAGAGGTCATAAATTGTTCAGCGCAGACTGAAAGAAGAACAGAAAAGATACAGATAATAGTGAGAGCAGCAGAGCGGTTCATGGATATCAAAGGGCTAACATGGGAAATGGTTAGAGATGGTCTAACTTTAGAAATACAGCCTAGTCAAGAATCATGGGATGGACAATAATTTTGATGTTAGTAATTTTACAATGGAATGCTAGGAGTTTGGTGGCTAATGGACTGGAATTTAAGGGTTATCTAAATAAGATGGAGGAAAAGCCAGATGTAATATGTGTACAAGAGTCTTGGCTGAAACCTAAATTTGATTTTGTAATTAAAGGGTATGTTTCTGTGAGAAGAGATCGGGAAGAGGGAAATGGTGGTGGGTGTGTTACTTTCATTAAATCTGAAATACAGTATAGAATGGTGGGGAAAGGAAGAGAAATGGAATATGTGGTGGTGGAGGTATGGAAGGATGATAAGAGTGTTGTAATAATAAATTTTTATAATCCATGTAGACAAATGACATTGGAAGATATGCTGGAGATAGAAGGGCAAAGTAGAGAGAGGGTGATATGGTGTGGGGATTTCAATGCCCATAGTAGTATGTGGGGAGGAAGTGTAACTGACAGAAATGGGAAGGTGGTTGAAGAATTGATGGATGAGATGAATTTGATCTGTATGAATGATAGGGGAGCTACACGAGTAGACATGAGAACAGGTCAAGAAGCGGTGTTGGATTTAACTCTTGTAAAAAGTAGGTTAGGGGGAATAATTAACTGGAGGGTATTAAGGAAATGTACTATAGGTAGTGACCACTTTCCTATTTTGATTGAAATGTGTACCAATATGAATAATTGTGTAGAAAGAAGTGAGAGAAGAGAAGGGAGATGGAAGTATGAAAAAGCTAACTGGACTGAATATGTGAAAAGGGTGGAGGAGGGTTTAGACATAAATGAAATAAGAAGGGTAGATGATATAGAAGCTATAAATGAGAAAATTATAGGAGTTATGAAAAAAGCAGCAGTAAGTAATATTCCTAAGGGTAAAGGAAGAAGAAAGACAAAAATGGTACCATGGTGGAATAAGGAGTGTGATGTAGCTATTAGAAGGAAAAGGAGAGCATACTAGAAGGCAAGAAGAATGCATAATTATACAGATTTAATCAAATATAAGAGAGAACAAGCAAAGGTTAAAGAGGTGGTAAGAAGGGCAAAAAGACAACATTGGAGAAATTTCTGTGATAGAATAGGGAGAAGTACACCAATAGGAGAAGTATGGAGTATGATCAGAAGGATGAATGGAATAAGGAAAGATATGGAATATCCTGTTTTAAATGAAGGGGAAGTTATAGCAATAGAAAACTGTGAGAAAGCAGAAATGTTTTGTAATACATTTATAAAAGTAAACAGTACGGAAAATCTGACTGAAGAGTTTAAGAGGGAGAGGGAGGAAGTATTACGAGAGCATCCTCATCTATTGGGAAAAAGACAGAAAAGAGATGATATGATGGATGTCCCGTTTTAAATGTCGGAACTAAAGCGAGCGCTGAGGAAAATGAGAGAAACTACTCCAGGGCAAGATGAAATCAGCTATTATATGATCAAGCAGTTAAGTGAGGAATCGTTGAGAGTAATGTTAGGATTCTATAATAAAGTGTGGGAAATGGGGGTGCTACCGCAAAGTTGGAAAGAAGCATTGATATTGCCAATAAAGAAACCAGGGAAGGATCCAAGTAAGCCGGCTAGCTATAGGCCAATAGCCCTTACTTCTCATGTAGGTAAAGTGATGGAGAGAATGATAACGGATAGGTTAGTATATTTTTTGGAAAAAGAAGGACAATTAACACCTTTTCAAAGTGGATTCAGGGTAGGAAGAGGAACTATGGATCCAGTTATGTGTTTGGAAGTGGAAATAAAGAAAGCTCTGTCAAATAAAGAATCAGTAATTGATGTGTTTCTTGATATTGAAAAAGCCTATGATATGTTATGGATGGAGGGTCTGATGATTAAGTTGGAAGAGATGGGGGTAGGGGGAAGAATGTTTAATTGGGTTAATGACTTTCTTAAGCAATGAGTAATAAGGGTGAGAGTACGAGATACTATATCATCTCAAGGAATAATAGAAAATGGTACTCCTCAGGGAAGTGTGATAAGTCCAGTACTTTTTATAATAATGATAAATGATATATTTAGTAAGGTGGATAGGAGTGTTGGTAGATCACTGTTTGCAGATGATGGGGCTTTGTGGTTCAGAGGGAGAAACAATAAGTTCATTATGGGGAAAATGCAGAAGGCTGTGGATGAGGTAGTTAAATGGTCATATAAGTGGGGATTTAAGTTATCGGTGGAGAAGTCACAAGTTATAATATTTTCCAACAAGAAAGTAGGTAATGAATGGAAGTTAAGGATATATAACAGGAATATGGCACGAGTAACATCAGTTAGATTCTTGGGAATGTGGCTAGATACTAGACTTACATGGAAAGAACATATTGATAAGATAGTGAATAGGTGTAAAAGAGTGTTAAATATAATGAAATGTATGGCAGGACAAGAGTGGGGAGCAGATAGAGGGGCACTTCAAACAGTATATATAGCAATGATAAGATCTGTACTAGATTATGGAAGTATAGCATATGGGTTGGCAGCAAAGTCACAGTTAGAGAAATTGGATAGAATTCAAGCACAGGCATTGAGAATTTGCTGTGGAGCATATCCAACAACACCTATAGCAGCAATGCAAATAGAGATAAATGAAATGCCGCTTAATATTAGAAGACAACAGTTAATGGCTGTGTATTGGACAAATCTTAATAGTCAGAATGAGGTACATCCAACAAGGAAAATATTAGGAAAATGTTGGGAACAAGGAATAAAGAAACATAAGAGTTTTGGGTGGGTGGTAGAAGAAGATATTAAGGAGATGGGGATAGACAATTATAGATGTGTACCAAGAGTAATATATATGCATACTCCTATATGGATTATTCCTCAGCCGGTAGTAGATTTAACATTACTGAAGATAAGACAGAATGAAGGAAATAATGAGATGGAAGTAATGAGAGCAAATGAGTATTTAAGAATAACGTATGGAGATAATATACAGATATACACAGATGCTTCTAAAAAAGGAAGTAGAATAGGAGTGGCAGTCAATGTGCCAAAGTTAATGGTGAAGAAAAAAGCTAGAATTAGTGATCATTTGTCGGTGTATACAGGTGAGTTGATGGCTATTCTGCTAGGAGTACAAATAATTAAGGAAAGGAAAATTCAAAATGCAGTCATATGTTCAGATTCTTATTCAGCAATAATTAGTATTGATAATCAAAAGTCAGAATCAAGACCAGATTTAATCATGGAAATTCTTCAAAATCTCTTTGAATTGAACCAAATTAAAATAGAGGTACAGTTTATGTGGGTCCCAGCGCATGTGGGAATTAAAGACAATGAGGAAGCAGATAAATTAGCTAAACAAGCAGTAGATGAAGAGATGGTAGAAATTGAGTTACAACATAGTTTAAAAGGAATTAAATCAGTAATAAAAGAGAAAATGAGTAAAAAGTGGCAACAATATTGGGATAATGAGAGTAAAGGGAGACATGTATATGCAATACAAAAGAAAGTGGGAAAAGGTAGAAAAACAGGGAGAAATAGAAGGGAGGAAAGTATAATTACAAGACTAAGGGTGGGACATACCAGTTTGAATAAAACATTACACTTAATATCTAAGCATCCAACAGGTTTGTGTGAGAAATGTGGACAGAGTGAAACTGTAGAACATGTGATTATTAATTGTAATAGGTATGATGAAAAAAGAGAAGTGCTAAGAGAAGAATTATGGAAGAATGAAGGGAAAGAGTTAACATTAAAGAGTATATTAGACTCAGATATAGGAAATAGTATGGTTAATGTGTTGTTTCAGTTTTTGAATAATACTGGTTTAATGAAGAGAATATAGGATTAATATGTATTTAGGCTTGTAGAGAAAGGTAGAAGATGTGGATGAGTATATTCTGAGACATGGTAAGTAGATTTGGAGGTAAATAAGGTTACGGAAGGTTACGGGAGTTAAAGGGGTGGAAGCTGGAGGAGCTGAACACGCAGCGCCAGTGGGTTTTTTTTTTTTGGGGGGGGGGGGGGGGGGGGGGTGATTAGAAATGTTTCTGATCCAAGATCCAAGCTACCGGGTGATGGCAGTAATGCACTGTTAAGTGCGGTTGCCAATAAAACAAAAAAGAAGAAGAAGAAGAAGAAGAAGACTAGTACATATATAAATCACAGGTATTTTGTTTTTCTAAGAAACATATATATATATATATATATATATTTTTTTTTTTTTTAAATTAAAGTTAAATGACCAAGAACTTGAACAGGTTAGGGTAATTAGATTTTTGGGGGTTCTTTTAGATGGAAAGTTGAAATTGATAAAATTAAATCAAAATGTAAGAAAATAAATAATGTCTTGCGTTGTTTGCCTGGACTAGATTGTGGAGCGACTAGGTCTTCATTGAGAAATATATGCTGGGCAGTGTTGCCAACTGCTTTCAGTTGAAAATAGCTAAATCTTGTAGTTAAATGTCACTAGATGACATCATAATGGCAAATTCATTGATCTATATAAAGATGATTATAAATCAGTGGGAAGATGAGAACTTAAATAAGGTTTGTCCAAGAAGTTGCAATTTTTGACCCTAAACTTAAAAAAAAAGTCTCAAAAGGGGCGGGGATGTCACTAAATCTAGCTACAAAGTAGCTAAATTGTCAACACTGATACTGGGCTCTTATTAGGTCAACATTTGACTATGGGTGTATAGCTTATACTTTATGTCACCATCAGAAACAAACATAGACATAGAGCATACTCAAGCGCTAAGAACATGTAGTGGAGCATTTAAATAATTTCCAGTAACGTCTTTACAGGTAGAAATTGTGGAGATCCCTCCAAGCTTTAGAAGACTTACATTTATGCTTGCATATTGGGTTAACATACAAGGGCATAGTGAGTTACACCCTACAAAAGCAATAGTACAAGAGTGTAGGGTACATAATAAATTCAGTTTGAGGAGTTTTGGATGGATAGGAAGTGCAAAAGCAAGGAAGACATGTTTACATACAATACAATACTGTCCAACAGTTCCTAACTCAGAAGGTACCCCTTGGAAGTTTGTAATGCCAGTAATTGACTTGCAAATACAGGAAGAAATAAAAAGAAAATCGAAACTTATGCCTGTCTGGTGTATAGTTAAAAACTAGCCTATATGGAGTTGCATTTCACCAATAAAATAATTTTATTTACAGATGGTTCAAAGAACCCTGAAAATGCTTGCACATGTGCTGCAGTATACATCCCACAATGCAAGGAAAATATTAAAAAGAGCACAACAGATGACTTATCTGCGTATACAGTACATTTGGTAGCACTAATATTAGGTTTACAGTGGATAGAACGAAGAAATAAAAATTAAGTAGTTGTAGTAATCTCTCATGAGTATTGTATCTGGGAAATAATGTAGATAATCCTTAGATTACATAATAATGGTATGAATGTATCATTTATTTGGGTTCCTGTGCATGTAGGTGTGAAAGGAATGAAGAGGTAGATCTTTTAGATCTCTCAAATCCCAAACAGTTGATCTACAGGTTAAATTAAGTAAAGCTGAAGCCATACAGACTATAATAAAGGTACATACACAAAATCTATGGCAGGAATACTGGGATATTAATGATACAGGAAGAAAAGTTTTTTATAATATTCAAAGCAAAGTTGGTATAGGAAGAGAAATGGGTATAAATCGGAGGGAGTAAACAGCCATTACTCGTCACAGATTAAGACAGGCCTCAGTAAGACTCTGCATTTAATAAGTAAACACACAAATGGTTTATGTACTCATTGTAGCCAACCTGAATCAGTAAAACATATAATAATATAATTTCATGCATGTGAAAATAAGAGAATTATATTAAAAGAAGTATTTGAAAAATATTAACTTAAATTTACTTTGAAAAATATACTTGGAACAGCACTAAGGAAAACATGTACAGTTAATTACATATCTGAAAGAGACAGGTCTCCTAGAACGAATATGAAGATCATAGAATAGTACGTTTTTTTTTTCCTTTATTTTATTTCATTTTTTATTTATCCTGTTATTTTTCTCTCCAAGACTTTTGATCAGCAGTTGGCGGTAAAGCACCTATTAGCTATTGGTTTGCCAACCGCCAACGATGCTTAAGAAAGAAGAAGAAGACAATTCCTTTCTGTTCTGAAGCAGCAAAGGAAAAAACCAAACATAAACATTGCACTCAGTAGATCAGAAGGAAAACATTTTATTTTAGAAGCTTGCAATAGGAAATGGCAGACAATTTGGGACTCATGTCATACAGGTCGACACTATTACAAGGTTAAAATAAATCATAAAGAAAAGCAAATAATTCACAACTTAAGAAGAAAGTTATTTTCACACATTTACGAACAGGACATTCAAATCTAAATCATACTTTACACATTATAGGGAAACATAACATGGGGGTATATGTGATGTCTGTTTAACAGAAGAAACTGTAGAACATGTTATGAAGATATGTAAGACATATGAAATAGAAAGGAGGATTCTTAAGGAAGAATTACAAGCAGTAGGATGACAGGAATTTAATATAATCAGCTTATTAAATGACGGTCCAAATTCAGGTAAACAAATGCATGCAAATCATGAGATTTATTAAGAATAGTGGGTTATATAATAGGATATAGGATGGTTTATTCACTCTTTTCACACTCTATCACAGGTGGCGGTATGCACCTTTGAAGTTGGTTCGCGACCATTAAATCAAAAACAAGAAAGAAAAAGCATGACCAAAAATAGAGGAATATCTTAATTCAATTAGTGGAAGTACTATGATTGTTTTTACAGATGGGTCTAGAGATCCAGTTAGTGGGAAAGCTGGTTTTGGGGTATATGTGGAACAGTTAGGGTTGGAAATTGGTCGAAGTATTTCTAATGGAAGTTATGTTCTCACTGCCGAATTAATGGCAATTTTATTGGCTCTATGGTGGATTGAGGAAGGAAAACCTAGGAAAGTCATTATTTGCTCTGATTCTGTAGTTGCTCTAGAAAATTTAAAAGTAGGAAAATCAAAACTCCTCCTGACATTGTAAATTATATTTTGGTTGTGTTCTTTAGAATTGGATTTGTCTGCAACATCAGGATTTGCTGGGTTCCCGGACATGCTGGGGTGAGGTGGAAAGAGCGGGTGCAAAGGAAAGCTTAGGAAGAGAAGTAGATGTCCATGTATTATTAGGGAGAGTGGAACTGAGGGAACGAATTAAAGAGGGCTTAATAAATGAATGGCAGAGAGGGTGGGAAAAGGAAATTAGGGGGAAGACTATTTTTCCATACAACCTATTGTTAAGAAAATATTTTCATGTATCATTTTGCCCCGCAGGGACTCAGTTAAAATGTGTAGATTGAGTTTGGGGCACTGTGTATTAAATTATTCTTTGTGGATTGTAGGAAAGCATGTTTCTGGATTGTGTGAATGTGGAAGTCTTGAGACGGTAGGGCATGTTTTCCTAAAATGCAGAAAGTATAGGCAGAAAGAAATTAATTATTTTTTTTAACTGTCAGGACTTGGAGTTAAGGCTTTTTTCTTTTATCTTTGTTTGGTCACAGTGATGAGCATAAAGTGATCTCCAAGGCAGTTCTACAGTTCTTGCATGATACAGGACTGTATGTAAAAATGTAGTTCAAACGTTGACCTGTGGAGGGCAGTAATACGCTCAGCAGCGTCTACACTGCCAGAATTATACAAGAAGAAGAAGCAAAGAATGATGCTCGGTCATTAGAATGGGGATTTAGATTTTCTATATCCAAAACATGTTGTCAATTTTTTACTAAAAAGAGGATTGCAGAAAAAAATTAACTTTATTTGTATAAACAGCCACTAGAAAGGGTATCAAATTTTAAATATTTAGGTTTATGGTTTGACTCCAAATTAGCATGGAAAATTCATGTCAAATATATTCAAGAGAAATGCAGCAAAGTACTGAATTTAATGAGATATAGTAGGCCAGGAATGGGGAAGTGATAAACAATCTATGATCAACATATATTATACTCTCTTAAAATCTGTTTTGGATTATGGATGTATTATATATGGATCTGCATCAGATAGTATGCTTAAAAGGTTAGACTTAATTCAGGCACGAGTGTTGAGATGTATTACAGGAGCAATGAAAACAACTCCAATCTCAGCAATGCAAGTGGAAACAGGAGAGTACCCATTAGAATTAAGTCGCCAAAAATTAGCTGTTGCTTACTGGATCAGTTTACAAGGGCATAAACATGAACATTGTACTAAAGCAATTATTGAGGGGAATTGTGAGACTATAAATTCAACAGGAAATGGTTTTGCTTGGAAAGCAAAGGAGTGGGCCTCAGGAATGTCGCTATATAACAGATCATTTCCATTAACGGCAACTATTTCCCCAATACCCTCGTGGTTTTTTAGCCAACCTGAAGTTGATTTACTAATTCATGAGAGTGTTAAAAAAAAATGTTCAGATTCTATGGCATCACTTATAAGCCTACTAACTTTTCAAACAGTTAGATATGATATTCATGTAGAAATATATAATATTTTGTATAGATTAAGGCAAATTGGAATAATATTTAAATTTGTTTGGGTACCAGCTCACGCAGATATACCAGGAAATGAAATATCGGATAAAATGGCTAAAGAGTCACTTAAACTGAACTTCCCCAATATTACTGTTGCATTAAGTAGGATGGAAGGGAAAAGTATCATTAAATAAGCTTGTAACCAGAAATGGCAAATGAATTGAAATGAGTGTAAACCGGGAAGGCATTTATATAATATACATATAACCGTAAGAAGTAATATGACACTAAATTTAAGTAGAGAGGATCAGGTTATTTTATCAAGACTAAGGAAGGGACGTACTAAACTCAATTCTACACTTTATATTAAAGGGAAACATGGTACAGGATTATGCGAATTATGCCAAGTAAAGGAAACAGTTGAACGTGTTGTTTTCTGCCCCATATGATCTGGAAAGAAATGAGTTAATAAGAGAGCTACAGGGAATAGGTTGCAAAGTATTTACAATCAACAGCCTATTAAACATAAAATTTGGATCCGGAAAAATTGTAAGGTTAGTTTTAAAATTCATTAAGCATAGTGGTCTTAGAAATAGAATATAGACATCTTTTAACATACTTCTAGACTGAAATCACTTCACATTCCAGCACAGGTGGTGGCGGTATGCACCATAAAGTTGGTATGCGACCCGCCAATAAATCCATAGAAGAAGAAAGAGTGCGTGTTGACGTTAGTAATACTTCTCCTGGTAAAGATGAAATATGTAATGAAATGATTAGGTATCTATCAGATAAGGCAAAGAATATCTTATATCTTTTTAACAGAGTTTGGAAATTAGGAAAACTCCCTTCCTCTTGGAAACATGGCATAATTATTCCAATTATAAAGCCAGAAAAAAGACCAGTCACAAGTTACAGACCGATTGCATTAACTTCTAATCTCTGTAAACTAATGGAACGAATGGTAGTGGCTAGACTGAATTATGTTCTGGAATCAAAAAATCTTTTATGTCCTCATCAGAGTGGTTTTAGAAAAGGTAGAAACACAACAGATGCAATTTTAAGTCTAGAATCAGATATAAGAAAATCGCAGATTAATAAAGAAGTATTGGTTGGTGTGTTTGTAGACATAGAGAAAGCATACGATATGATGTGGAAGGAAGGACTTTTAATTAAATTGAATAAAATGAATATTAATGGTAGAATGTATAATTTGATAAAGGATTTCTTAATTGATAGAACCATTCAAGTAAGGATGGGGTCGTCGTATTCAAAGAAATATGCAATTGAAAATGGTACCCCACAAGGTAGTGTGTGCAGCCCTATATTGTTCAACATAATGGTAAATGATGCTTTTAATAACATTGGACCAGGAATTGGAAAGTCTTTATATGCGGACGATGGGGCTTTATGGAAAAGAGATAGAAATCTGTTGTATGTAGAAGAAAGCATGCAGAATGCTATTAAAGAAGTTGAAATGTGGACAAGTAGTCGGGGATTTTCAATATCAGTGGAAAAGACTAAAATAATATGTTTTTCAAAAAAGAAAACACCATATGTTAAGTTAAAATTGTATGAGCAAAAGCTAGAGCAAGTATCTGAATTTAGATTTTTAGGTATTTGGTCGGATTCAAAGATAACATTTGCAAAACACATGCAACAGATAGTAGATAAATGTAAAAGAGGAATAAATGTACTGAGGTGTTTAGCGGGAGTAGATTGGGGAGCTGATAGAAAGTCTCTAAAAAGAATGTACTGTGCACTTATAAGATCTACATTAGACTACGGGAGTATGATTCATGGAACAGCCTCAGCATCTCTGTTAAATAAGGTGAATAAAATAGAAAACCAGACATTGCGATTATGCTGTGGAGCATTTAAAACTTCTCCTGTACCAGCTTTAAATGTTGAAATTAATGAGATGCCACTGAAGCTTCGCAGGTTGAAGCTGAAACTGGGCTACTGTAAAAGGGCATTCAGAAATACATCCAGTTAAAAAAGTATTAGAAAACTGTTGGGAACATGAACATGTTAATATAAATAGTTTTGGATGGAAAGCAGGTAATGAGGCACATGAAACTGGAATAAGTAATTGTGATGTTTGCAATACTGTTGTCAATGTCAATGTCAATGTCAATGTCGCCTTTATTTATATAGCGCTTTAAACAAAATACATTGCGTCAAAGCAACTGAACAACATTCATTAGGAAAACAGTGTCAATAATGCAAAGATGATAGTTAAAGGCAGTTCATCATTGGATTCAGTTATGTCATCTCTGTTCAGTTAAATAGTGTCTGTCCATTTATTTGCAATCAAGTCAACGATATCGCTGTAGATGAAGTGTCCCCAACTAAGCAAGCCAGAGGCGACAGCGGCAAGGAACCGAAACTCCATCGGTGACAGAATGGAGAAAAAAACCTTGGGAGAAACCAGGCTCAGTTGGGGGGCCAGTTCTCCTCTGACCAGACGAAACCAGTAGTTCAATTCCAGGCTGCAGCAAAGTCAGATTGTGCAGAAGAATCATCTGTTTCCTGTGGTCTTGTCCTGGTGCTCCTCTGAGACAAGGTCTTTACAGGGGATCTGTATCTGGGGCTCTAGTTGTCCTGGTCTCCGCTGTCTTTCAGGGATGTAGAGGTCCTTTCTAGGTGCTGATCCAGCATCTGGTCTGGATACGTACTGGATCCGGGTGACTGCAGTGACCCTCTGATCTGGACACAGACTGGATCTGGTGGCCACGGTGACCTCGGAACAAGAGAGAAACAGACAAATATTAGCGTAGATGCCATTCTTCTAATGATGTAGCAAGTACATAGGTTGTTATGGGAAGTGTTTCCGGTTCCGGTTTACCTAATTAATGCAGCCTAAAAATCCTTTAACGGATTTGGATAATAAAAGCATATTAGTATGTTATGTGTATGCCAGGTTAAAGAGATGGGTCTTTAATCTAGATTTAAACTGCAAGAGTGTGTCTGCCTCCCGAACAATGTTAGGTAGGTTATTCCAGAGTTTGGGCGCCAAATAGGAAAAGGATCTGCCGCCTGCAGTTGATTTTGATATTCTAGGTATTATCAAATTGCCTGAGTTTTGAGAACGTAGCGGACGTAGAGGATTATAATGTAAAAGGAGCTCATTCAAATACTGAGGTGCTAAACCATTCAGGGCTTTATAAGTAATAAGCAATATTTTAAAATCTATGCGATGCTTGATAGGGAGCCAGTGCAGTGTTGACAGGACCGGGCTAATATGGTCATACTTCCTGGTTCTAGTAAGAACTCTTGCTGCTGCATTTTGGACTAGCTGTAGTTTGTTTACTAAGCGTGCAGAACAACCACCCAATAAAGCATTACAATAATCTAACCTTGAGGTCATAAATGCATGGATTAACATTTCTGCATTTGACATTGAGAGCATAGGCCGTAATTTAGATATATTTTTGAGATGGAAAAATGCAGTTTTACAAATGCTAGAAACGTGGCTTTCTAAGGAAAGATTGCGATCAAGTAGCACACCTAGGTTCCTAACTGATGACGAAGAATTGACAGAGCAACCATCAAGTCTTAGACAATGTTCTAGGTTATTACAAGCAGAGTTTTTAGGTCCTATAATTAACACCTCTGTTTTTTCAGAATTTAGCAGTAAGAAATTACTCGTCATCCAGTTTTTTATATCGACTATGCAATCCATTAGTTTTTCAAATTGGTGTGTTTCACCGGGCTGCGAAGAAATATAGAGCTGAGTATCATCAGCATAACAGTGAAAGCTAACACCATGTTTCCTGATGATATGTCCCAAGGGTAACATATAAAGCGTGAAGAGTAGCGGCCCTAGTACTGAGCCTTGAGGTACTCCATACTGCACTTGTGATCGATAGGATACATCTTCATTCACTGCTACGAACTGATGGCGGTCATATAAGTACGATTTAAACCATGCTAATGCACTTCCACTGATGCCAACAAAGTATTCAAGTCTATGCAAAAGAATGTTGTGGTCAATTGTGTCAAACGCAGCACTAAGATCCAATAAAACTAATAGAGAGATACACCCACGATCAGATGATAAGAGCAGATCATTTGTAACTCTAAGAAGAGCAGTCTCAGTACTATGATACGGTCTAAATCCTGACTGGAAATCCTCACATATACCATTTTTCTCTAAGAAGGAATATAATTGTGTGGATACCACCTTTTCTAGTATCTTGGACAGAAAAGGGAGATTCGAGATTGGTCTATAATTAACTAGTTCTTTGGGGTCAAGTTGTGGTTTTTTGATGAGAGGCTTAATAACAGCCAGTTTGAAGGTTTTGGGGACATGTCCTAATGACAATGAGGAATTAATAATAGTCAGAAGGGGATCTATGACTTCTGGAAGCACCTCTTTCAGGAGCTTAGATGGTATAGGGTCTAACATACATGTTGTTGGTTTAGATGATTTAACAAGTTTATACAATTCTTCCTCTCCTATGGTAGAGAATGAGTGGAACTGTTCCTCAGGGGGTCTATAGTGCACTGTCTGATGTGATACTGTAGCTGACGGCTGAATGGTTGCAATTTTATCTCTAATAGTATCGATTTTAGAAGTAAAGTAGTTCATAAACTCATTACTGCTGTGGTGTTGGGAAATGTCAACACTTGTTGAGGCTTTATTTTTCGTTAATTTAGCCACTGTATTGAATAAATACCTGGGGTTATGTTTGTTTTCTTCTAAAAGAGAAGAAAAGTAATCGGATCTAGCAGTTTTTAATGCTTTTCTGTAGGATATGTTACTTTCCCGCCAAGCAATACGAAATACCTCTAGTTTTGTTTTCCTCCAGCTGCGCTCCATTTTTCGGGCTGCTCTCTTTAGGGTGCGAGTATGCTCATTATACCATGGTGTCAAACTGTTTTCCTTAACCTTCCTTAAGCGTAAAGGAGCAACTTTATTTAAAGTGCTAGAAAAGAGAGAGTCCATAGTTTCTGTTACATCATCAAGTTGTTCTGAGGTTTTGGATATGCTAAGGAATTTGGATACATCAGGAAGATAACTTAAAAAGCAGTCTTTTGTGTTAGAAATGATGGTTCTTCCATACTTGTAACAAGTAGTAGAATTTACAATTTTGGCTATATGAATTTTGCAAAGAACTAAATAATGATCTGAGATATCATCACTTGGCTGAATAATTTCAACACCATCAACATCAATTCCATGTGACAGTATTAAATCTAGAGTATGATTTCGACAATGAGTAGGTCCTGAAACGTGTTGTCTAACACCAATAGAGTTCAGAATGTCTATAAATGCTGATCCCAATGCATCGTTTTCATTATCAACATGGATATTAAAATCACCAACTATTAAAACTTTATCTGCAGCCAGAACTAACTCAGATGTAAAATCACCAAACTCTTTAATAAAGTCTGTATGGTGCCCTGGTGGCCTGTATACAGTAGCCAGTACAAACATAACAGGGGATTTATCATTAACATTTGTTTCTTTGGATAATGTTATATGAAGTACCATTACTTCAAACGAGTTATACTTGTAGCCTGCCCTCTGAGAAATCCTGAAAACGTTGTTATAAATTGAAGCAACACCTCCACCTTTGCCTTTTAGACGTGGCTCATGTTTATAACAGTAATCTTGGGGGGTGGACTCATTTAAAATAATGTAATCATCAGGTTTTAGCCAGGTTTCTGTCAAACAGAGTACATCTATATTATGATCAGTGATCATATTATTTACAAAAAGTGTTTTCGTAGAAAGGGATCTGATATTCAATAAGCCAAGCTTTATCATTTGTTTATCCATATTGCTTCTGTTTTTTATTTGTTGAACCTCAATTAAATTGTTAATCTTAACCTGGTTTGGACGTTTTTTGTTTTTTCTAGTTCGGGGAACAGACACAGTCTCTATAGTGTGATATCTAGGTGAAAAAGTCTCTATGTGCTGAGAATTAACTGACCTCTGTGACGGGAGGCAGCTAGCAGACGGTCGGTTTAGCCAGTCTGTCTGCTTCCTGACCTGGGCCCCAGTTAGTCAAGTATAAACACTAAGACTATTTGCCATATTTCTAGAGAGAAGAGTGGCGCCACCCCAGGAGGGATGAAGACCATCTCTTTTAAACAGGTCAGGTCTGCCCCAAAAGCTCGTCCAATTGTCTATGAAACCTATGTTATTCTGTGGGCACCACTTAGACATCCAGCCATTGAGTGATGACAATCTGCTATGCATCTCATCACCACGGTAAGCAGGGAGGGGACCAGAGCATATTACAGCTGTAATTTGATTGTTGTGTTGCCAATAACACCTCCATGGTTTTTCCAATGCCTGTAGTTGACTTTCAGGTTTTAGTGAGTATAAATTATAAAAACAGACAAGAATCTAAGAGTTCAATAGTACAGAAATATTTAGATCAGAAATAGGTATCAGAAACTCATATATATATATATATGTATATATATGTATAGATGGATCTAAAGATCCTGAAACAGGACACACAGCAGCAGCAATATATGTTCCAAGGTTCAGCTATAGAATATCAAAAAGAACATCTAATCATCTGTCAGTTTATACTTCAGAAATGATTGCCATATTTTTGGCTCTTCAGTGGGTTGAAGACATTAATATACCGGAAGTAGTCATATGTTAAGACTCGTTTTCAGCGCTGACAAGTTTAAAGAGTGGTAAATCTTCAACTAGACAAGACATTTTGTCAGACATTTTACAGATTTTTTTCAGAATACAATCAAAAACAATGATTTCTTTTGTATGGATACCTGCACATATAGGTATAAAAGGTAATGAAGCGGTGGATCAGATAGCGAAAAAAACATTAAACCATCCAGACATAGAATTTAATAGTCCAATGCATAAATTAGAAATAAAAGGGCTAATTTAAAAAGCATTAAAAGATATGTGGCAAATTAAATAGGATGGTGAGAAAAAGGACGGCATTTATATAATATTCAAAGAACAGTTGGAGATGAGAGGAGAATTTGTGGGAATAGAAAGGAAGACCACATAATATCTCACCTTAGAATTGAACACACTGCACTTAACCAATCTTTATTTATAATAGGTAAACTAATAATAGGTATTATTAATAATTATTATTAATAATTATATTATTATAATAATATAATTTGTAATAGGTCTGGACTTTGTGTAAAATGTGATCTTCCTGAAACATTTTAACATGTTTTAATAAAATGTAAATGATATGATAACGAAAGCATGGGCGTAGGTTTACGGGGGGGACGCTAGGTACTAGTCCCTATCAATATTTTGAGATGACAAATTTGTCCGCACCAATATTTTGCAAGCTCCTTTGAACTGCTATTTGTATCTTTGCACTGCTCTTTGGATCGATTCTAAGGGCCAAGAAACAAGAAACGCTGTAATTTGATTGGCGGCGGGGTATCTGACAGGCTACACGCGCGGGCTGGGACTACTTTTAAGCTTGCACTAGCAGCGAGTGGGTGGTGTGTGTGTGTGCGCGCGCGCATGTTGACGACGGCCGACGGTAAAGCCTGGAACACACCAAGCCGACGGTCGGCCGTCGGGCAGTTTTTGTGCGTCGGCCAATTAAGTTTCCTTAGTGTGTTCCGCACCGTCGGCTGAAATTGGTCCTCGTCGGCTTTTCTTCTGCCGATTCGACATGTTGAATCGGCGTTGGGCCGTCGGTGAAAGAGGGAACTCTGATTGGCTGTTCATCTTAGTGAACGAGTCAGTGGAAGAGAATAATAGCAAAACAGCGAGCAAAGTCAAAACGGTACAGATAGAGGCTGTTCTAATGATATGCCATCTTACCTGATTGTTCCTTGGCGAATATTTCAATATTAACACGAGAGGAGTGGAATAAAGAAAATGTTTAGCAGGATTAATATTCAAAACAGTAAGCACGCACTGCTTTGTTTACGGTTTGTATAACTTCAGCCGGCAGCGTCAGTTTCCCTTTTTGAATGATGAATATGGACGAATATATCTGCAGAAATAGACAGTTGTCTCATTCAACACAGTTGGCTTTCATCAGCGCTAGTGCGTCGGCTTGGTGTGTTCCAGGCTTAAGTTACCAGGGCTGTCTCTGTGCCACATACAAAGGCCAGTAAAAACATTTTAATATTCAGTTTTTTGCCCCTTTTTGTACTTTGTAGATGCCACCCAAGAAGAAAAAAGGGGACATAAGAAGCTTTTTCATAAAGCAGAGTCAGAGTGTAACGTTAAGTAGGCAAAATAACTAGCTAGCCAGTAGCCACACAAATAAACTAGCAGTAGTGACTGACCAGGCTTTCAAATGCAGATTCTACTGTGGAAAATAGTATTAACTGGTGATAGTATGTGTTACCCAGGATGATAGAATGCTACGTTAGCAAGTAACAATGTCAATTAGCCTGTACCTTAACTTAGAATCTTGCAGTCAACATAAACGTGAGTGTACTGGAGGGTAAATAGTGTTTATAATAGAAAAGGGTTATTATATTTTTTATTTAGATTTGTTTCCTTGTGGCAGAGTATTTTTTGTTTGTGTAAATACCAGGGGCGCTGCACAAGATCCCAGGCCCTATGCATAGGCAGTACTAATTGGCCCCCCTCCCCTTGAAAATAAATATTCCAGACTTTTCAAGGGCCCTCTCTTCCTTTGAGGCCCTGGTAATCAGTACTGGTTTTACCCCCAGTCCAGCGTTTTATTAACATAAATTATTATGTACATTAGTATTTACTAAATACTAATGTACATAATAATTTATGTTAATAAAACGTTTGGTTGTTCAGCATTACACAGTCTCAGGTTTTTATTTTTTGAGATTGCATTTTTGAGATTATACAGTTATACTAGCTCTTTAGGGACAGTACAGAGTTCACAATGTATGACGCGTTTCCTCGAGTGTGTGTGCGAGCAACAAAATAACGGTCACTTGTAGCAACAGTAACCGCTGTTTAAGGCCAGCAACACAACTGACTTTTTACAGTAAGTGCAACGTTTATTAATATGTTTATTTTAAAGAAAAAAAGCTGTATTTAAAGGTGCTGTAGCCAATATTTTACTGTTACATAACCGGTCAAAACAAATAAGCCCCCAAAAATGGTTGCTATGGCCACCAAACATTAATTTAATTTATGCATTTAGCAGACGCTTTTATCCAAAGCGACTTACAGTGCATTCATGCTATCAGTTTTTACATTACATTATTTACATTAACTGAGATTGTGCTACAATAATTATGGTTTTAACACTATTGATTAACACTATTGAAATACAGAATGTTATTGGATTCTTCATTTTAGATGTGACACATTTCATGCCTGGTTTATAAAGTATGCCTGTGCAAACACATTACTTTATCTACCAAACTAATGTAAGTTAGCATACACCTTTAAATCAAGATCATAAGAATAATTATAGTAACCCTAAAGTCTTAACCTTGTATTTCCTGTTATTGTTACTTTATGTTCTGTGTCTTAATATGTTAATTTTGCACTGTATTTTTACCTTGCAGTCAGTAACTATAAAAAGACAATGGAGTATAAGTTGTACCTGCAAAGCAAGAGTACAATTCCAAGTAACACTAAAAGAAGATGGAGTGATTGCCATAAAGGTACTGGTTTGTGGACAATGTATTGTAATTATTGTATTAATGATTTGAGATGGAACTGAGGATTCTTTTCTGTTGCTTTAGATTATAGGAAAAAGCAATATAAAGCATGGTTGCAAGATCCAGTTCGTCAAGTAAGTACAAAGCTTAAATGAAGCTTAAGTCTCATACCATTATATGATGTTACATTACTATCATAATAGAGCAGAACTATTCAAATCTGGTCCTGAAAGGTCACTGCACTGCAGAGTTTAGCTCCAGCCCTGATCAAAACACACCTGAGCAAGCTGATCAAGGTCTTCAGGATCACTAGGAAATCACAGGTAGATAAGTTTGATCAGGGTTGGAGCTAGACTCTGCAGGGCAGTGTCCATCCAGGATCAGATTTGAAGAGCTCTGTAATGTAGTATATCATGTCTAAAATGATCACCACATAAATTATTATTTTTAATTTGATCAACAAAGTCACATATTTTTATGTGTTTCTGATTACAAGGATGACACATCTAACAGTGAAGTTGAGAACAGTTCCCCATGCTATAAGACTGAAACAGCACCACATCATACCTCAGTGGGTTGCTGTAATTTTAAGTGTTCTGCTCTATACTATATTTTAATGTGGGCTATCTGTTGACTACTTTTTCATGTTTCTGATTACCAGGATGACACATCTAACAGTGAAGATGAGAACAGTTCCCCATGCTATGAGACTGACACAGAATCATATCATACCACAGTAGGTTGCTATTACAATATTTCAGTTATTCCTACTAATGTGGGCTATCTGTTGACTGGACTATCCATGGCTTTGACTGCAAGGAGGATACATCTGACAGTCAAGAAGAGGATTGGAACCAACTCAGCACAACACAAATCTATACTATGGTCAGTATATTTATATATTTTCTTTATATGTATATCTTTTTTTAAATTGAGAAATTAGGATGAAATGTCATCTGTTTAGCACTGCTTATACTTAGTTTACAAAAGAACTAGAGATTTTTTTCTGTGTAGCAAGGAGAATCTGACAGTGAAAATGGACCACAAAACTGGCATATGACAACCCCTGAGGACAACACAGTGAGTAGATTTGCAGTGTCCAAATGTGTAATGTAATAATAAACAGTATATTAGAATGATTTATGAGGATCATGTGACTGGATAATGATGCTAAAATTTCAGCTTTGAAATCACAGGAATAAATTACATTTTAAAATATAGTCAAACAGAAAATATTTCTAAATTGTACTTCTTTTGTTGTTCTTTTAATGAAATAAATGCAGGCTTGGTGAGCAGAAGAGTCTTCTTTATAAAAATCCCAAAACCTTTGACTGGTAGTGTACCTTTAAGGCATAGTATATGTAGGCAAATTGGGATGCAGCCTGTGGTGTTGGGTTATATTTGAGCTATACTATTGAATGCTATAGTGTACATGTACAGAGTAAGGTATTATGTTTAAATATGAACAATATTTTGTTCCTTTTAGATGGATGCTAAAGCATATGACAACACACCGAATTATGAGGGAGAGAACCCCAAAACAACGCAAGACCAAATCTATCCCACTGCTAAGATTAGTAATGAAGAATCACAACTGGCACTTTTATGCTATGTTCTTAGGCACAACACAACAAAATCTGCTCTTGGTGACTTATTAGACCTAATTAATCTACATTGCCCAGAAGGAATCAACGGAGCAACAAATCTTTACATGTATTTGAAGGAATTTGATTATAATTCATTTGAAATTTTGTACATCTGCCCCACATGTTATCAATACTTTGGTAATGAAATCCCAGCAAATTGTGATTCATGTGGTTCTGAACCAGGGGATAAGAACTCGTTAATTAAATCTGGTGACGTTTTCATGAAATTGTCCATAAGAAAACAATTAGAAGAAAAAATTTCAGATTCTGCATTTACAGCAGAACTGAATTACAAATGGACCAGAGTGAAAAGCAGTCCAGACAGCGTTCAAGACATATTTGATGGTGAAATGTATAAATCAGTAGGTTCCCTGAATGATTCAAACCAATTCAACCTTTCACTTAGATGGAATGTTGAATGTGTCCCTATTTTTAAGTCCTCTTCTTTTCACATTTGGCCAATCCAAGTAGTAATTAATGAACTTCCCCCAGATATTAGAAGTAAACATGTGCTCCTGGCTGGTTTGTGGTTTGGTGCTTCTAAACCCAAAATGAATTCTTTTTTGCAGTCATTTGTTGAGGAGTGCATTCAGTTAGAGCAGGAAGGTCTAATAGTACAGCACAGAGGACAAAGTACACAGATGTATGTGTTCAATCTTGTCTGTGTATGTGACTCGGTTGCCATTGCGCTGTCCAAAACACTAAGCAATTTAATGGTGAATATGGATGCAACTGGTGTTATCAGAAGGGAGAAATAGTTGCTAAAGGAAATGGTTTCACTAGGGTGTATGTGCATTTTGATGATGCTAAAGCAGCAGTCGAAACAGGAACATGTGTTATGGGAGTCAAAGGGCCATCCCCTTTAATGCTTTTAACATTTTTCAATATAATTCTGGGATTTGCATATGACTACATGCATGGCATTTTGCTGGGTGTCAGTCGGCAATTAACAACTCTATGGTTTGACTCAAAATATCATGGAGAGAGATGGTATTTGGGAAAAGAATTAATCAACATTGACAAACGACTACTTGAAATCAAGCCACCAGTTAATATTACAAGACCTCCACGCTCAATAAGGTTGCGCAAATATTGGAAGGCCTCAGAGTACAGAAATTTTCTTTTGTTTTACAGTCTTCCATGCTTGAGTGGCATTTTGTCATGTGATTACCTAGAGCACCTACTACTCCTTGTCCAAGCAACATACTGTCTATTAAAAGATGACATATGTTCTCATGACATAGATGTAGCAGAAAACCTGTTGAAAACTTTTGTGAGCCAATTTGAGAGACTGTACAGCAAATGTCATGTTAGTTTTAATGTGCACATTTTACAGCATGCAGCACAATCAGTACGCAACTGGGGTCCACTAGGTGCCAAAGTGCATTTATTTTTGAAAGCCACAATGGTAACTTACAAAAGCTCTTCCATGGCACCCAGGCAGTTCCAGAACAAATAGCCAATAGCTTTTCTCTTTTTCAAAGTATCCCACGACTTTTATCTACTGTTTACCACAACAGTGTAAAAACAAGAAGTAAGGATTTTGTTGACCATATGTTACGTGGGTACAGACTTGCCACAAACTGTGTCAAAAAGACAAACATGATCTTTCTGGGCTCACCTACAGTAAGAATGCCAACACCTAGGGAGGCATTTCTATTCAGAGAACAGAACAATGAAGTCCACCAATGTGCATTTTATTCCAGAGCTATAATTAATGGAAACAGGATTCATTCAAAGGCAAGCACAACACTATCAAGAAGAATTAACCATGCAGTTGTAACAGAACAAGGCACAATGGCACTGGTGAGATCATTTGTTGATGTGGGCTTTGATAGAGGCTACACCTTTATTGATCCAGTTATTACAGCCAAGTTTAACCTGGTTAAAGATAGACAAACGGGAACGGCTTTCTCTGGGATAGTTAGGGAAAATTATATTTCAACTGATGTTAAATTAATCAAGTGTTATGTGATTAGAACAACCTGTGTTTACTTAAGAGATGTGGGACTTGTACACAATTTACTTTGCATTCAACCCAACAAATGGGAAGTTGATTGATTATTTTTCTACTTCGTATTCATACTTTGAACATTTTTAAACATCTGCCGTTAATACATGTACAGTAATAAATAGCTCCGTTTGTATATATGTACACTGATAAATAGCTCTGTTTTATGTATGTACACTGATCTGTTTATACTGTATATTTAGTTACATACAAAATGATAGCTCTGTTTTAAATATATGTAAAAATGATAAATAGCTCTGTTTTATATATGTACACTGTTCTGTTTTAAATATATGTACAATGATAAATAGCTCTGTTTTTAATATGTACAATGATATTTCTATTTTATATAAATGTACAGTGATAAATGGGATCCTTATGGCCTCCTTATGTGTAGAGTAGCCTATATTGCAGACTGAACCTGGTTGTATTATAACACTTCTTTTTTTTTTCATTTTGGATAGTTTGTTAGTATGCAATTTGGAATTTGGAAAATGCATTTGGGCCAGTTGAATGCATAAATATTTTACACAATATGCTTCACTGTGTATATTATTTTTGAAAAATCCTTTGTAATGTAACAACAGGACTGTAAGGTTCCTGATATCTGTCAAAAAACAAAACAAAAAAACATTAACATTCTAACAAAACCATGAATTTTACATCCTGAAGGAATCTTATCATTTCTGTAGGATGTTACACAATCAAACAAGACATCAGTGGACATACCTGCAGGAATCACATAAGAAAACCTGCAGGAGTGTTATTCCTGCAGGACATAACACAGTCATGCAGGAACAACCCTACAGGACTCCTACAGGAATGTGCCCTGTCCTGTAGGATTTTTATTCAGTCCTACAGGATCCCTGCACATAAAACCAAAATCCTACAGGAATCCTGCAGGAATGTGCCCTGTTCTGTAGGATTTTTATTCAGTCCTACAGGATCCCTGCACATAAAACCAAAATCCTACAGGATTCCTGTAGGATTTTTTAATAAGTAACATGATCTAAAACGTATGGCGTGCTCTCTTAATTTCATCAAATGATCATAATCACATTATTCATTTTACAGTCCTGCTACTAGCATTTTATTCAGACTAAAACCCCTTTAATGCGGATGAAAGCTTTTTTTCCAAGTGGCTTTTGCACATAATAATAATACCGCTGCAGACGCATTTTGCAGCATTAAGGTTATTAATTGATCGTAAATTTAAACGACGGTCGATCACGGAAATTATCGAATATTGACATCCCTAAATACAAATGAGTTGGATGGAAACCTGGCTATTGTATGCATCAAACCATGCTTCCAAACAAATGTGATTCACCGTTCTGGGCAGGTCCAGGACAGCTGTCTCTCTGCGGTGCTGTCTGTGAGCGGGGCGGAGTAACGGAGCCCTCAATCACGCTGCAGTGTTTGTAAGAGCTCCCAACTTCTCCACCCCATTTATTCTCTGACTACCTTTATCTCCCAGGACAGTTGATGAAACTTCCAAAAGTTTTGGCTTGGGGTGCTTCACATGCGGCAGCAGCACTTTCCACCGCGCCAATAACACGGTGCTGCCCGCCGACGTGACTGACTTTAAATCGGCGCTACTAAACACGGATATCGGCCGATGCCAATATATTAAAAAATGACAAATATCGGGCCAATATATCAGCCGACCGATATATCAGTCGACCTCTAGTTCTGACTGTCATTAGTCTGATAGCCTGATGGGAAAAGCTATCCCTCAGTCGGCTAGTGCAGGATCGGATGCTGTGGAGACTTCTTCATGAAGGCAGCAGAGAGAGCAGTCTGTAGGATGGGTGGCTGGAGTCTCTGATGATCCTCCAGGCTTTCCTTATGCACCGCCTGGTGTAGATGTCCTGGAGGGAGGGAAGCTCACCTCCAACAATGTGGCGGGCAGTTCGCACGACCCTTTGCAGAGCTTTGCGGTTGCCAGCAGTGCTGTTTCCAAACCAGGCAGTGTTGCAGCCAGTCAGGATGCTCTTCACAGTGCAGGTGTAGAATGTTCTGAGGATGTTGGGGCTCATTCGAAACTTCCTCAGCCATCTCATGAAGAAGAGGCATTGATGTGCCTTCTTCAGCACTGCGTCAGTGTGTGTAGACAATGTGAGATCCTCACTGATGTTAATGCCAAAGAACTTAAAGCTGTTTACGCGCTCCACATGTGTCTAGTCGATGTTGATGGGTATGTGTTCTCTGCTCTGTCTCCTGAAATCCACCACCAGCTCTTTGGTCTTTTCGATGTTGAGAGAGGTGGTTCTCCTGATTCTATTTCTGTAGGCTGTCTTATCGTTGTCGGTAATCAGGCCTATCACCGTTGTGTCGTCAGCGAATTTGACGATGACGTTGGAGCTGTGTGTGGCTGCACAGTCATGTGTGTACAGGAGTAGGCTGAGGACACAGCCCTGAAGAGTACCGGTGTTGAGCATCAGCGGGGATGAAGTGTTGTTGCCCATTCTGACCACCTGACTTCTGCCTGTCAGGAAGTCCAGGATCCAGCTGCACGGAGATCTGTTTTGTCCCAGAGTCTGGAGCTTTGCAACAAGTGTGGCAGGCACTATGGTGTTAAATGCTGAGCAGTAGTCCACAAACATTCTCACATAGGTGCTCTTATTTTCTGGGTGGGAGAGAGCAGTGTGTAGTGTGAAAGTGTGAAAGCGGTTGCTACGATATGCAAATTGTACCGGATCCAGTGAGGCAGGCAGAACAGAGCAGATGTAGTCTCTGACGAGTCTCTCAAAACACTTGCTGAAGATGGGTGTCTGAGCAACGGGCCTCCAGTCATTTAAGCATGTGATTTTATTTTTCTTTGGTATGGGCACAATGGTGGATTTTTTTGAACCACAGACAGGGAGAGGGAGAGATTGAAAATGTCTGAAAACTCCAGCTAGCTGGAATGTGCATGCTCAAAGCACATGGCCCGGGATGCCATCAGGACCTGCAACCTTGCGGAAATTCACCCATCAGAAGGATCCGTTTACATCTGCGACAGAGAAGGAGAGTGCACTCACCTCTTCTGCATCAGCCGTGGGGGCGGTGTCTGTGTGGGTGGTGTTGTCAGCCTCAGAACAAGCATAAAAGTTATTAAGATCGTCCAATTGAGAGGCTGTAATGTTCACAGTAGCTGGTTTATTCCCTTTAAAATCTGTCTCACACGCCTTTCTCTTTTGCGGTCCCTGTCCTCCTTTCTGTGACTTCTTGTCTTCTGTATTTAGTTTTCTCTCTATCCTTTGCTCTATCCCTGTCTCTTGCTTTCTTTAATCTCTTCCCTCTCATGCTCTTGCTCATTGTCACTATCTGAAAGAGGGGATTTTTTTGTCTGTAGTGCGGTTTTGAGTGATTGCCAACCTGGAAACCTATAAACATGCCACCTTGGACATTTGGAAAGATTAATATTAAATCAGTTTAATGCATGTACAGAAATATAGGCCTATGTCAAATATAACACGTCCAGAGCAATTTTAAATTTTTATGTAGAATGTTAATGCACAGTTAAGGGCTATTTCGGTCAATTTAAAGGTTGTTGAAAGGTTCCTTTATAAACGTGTTTTTGTTGTTGGTGTTAAAGGGTCATACAGTTGGAATCGTACGTACGTCAACCACAACCCAAAATATTATGGATGATCAACAGACGAGTTGATATACAGTACTGAGTAGGTATGCGTTAACACGGTTTTATTTGTTCGTAAGTTTTTTTTTTCAGTAGTTATAAACATGCCCTTGAACATTTGGAAAGATTAATATGAAATCAGTGTAAATGCATGTACATAAATATAGGCCTATGTCAAATATAACACGTCCAGAGATTTTTTTTTAAATTTTTATATATAATGTTAAGGGCTAATTCGGTCAATTTAAAGGTGGTTGAAATAAGAAATCTAGTTCCTTTGTAAAAGTGTTGTTGGTGGTGGTGTTAAAGGGTCACACAGTTGGAATCGTACGTACGTCAACCACAACCCAAAATATTGTGGATGATACACACACGATTTGATATACAGTACTGAGTAGGTGTGCGTTAACACGGTTTTATTTTTTCATTAAAAAATAAATTTCTCTCCAGTAACGTAGTTGGCAGAAATGAGCGGATCGCACTTAGGGTTCAGCCTATGGTTTTTGACCTGTGGGGGGCAGTACGCCTAGCGTCTAAACTCGTAGATCCTCAAGAAGAAGACCAGTACATATAACACGAGGCGAAAACAGGAAAGTCCTTTCTGTTCTGAACCAGCAAAGAACGAGTTTGTGTTTAGGGGGGAAAAAAACGACTGTTTGCTGGTAAGGCACAATAGACAATTTTTTTTCAATAATGTCTCTTTCCATAATGTGTTGTGATGAAACCTAAACTGAAAATAGCTGGAATTACCGTCAGATGGTTCAGTGGTGATGATCGGTTTTCTGAGCACACTAACGTTAAATGTGTGCCAAGAATAAGACCTGTATGAGCTGTTCATTAACAGTGTTTGTCTTCCTAGGTGTTTTCTGAGGACTTCAAATTTATGGTGAGTTCTGCAGAAATGCTGTTACTTATTTTAAATATTAAACAGTTCATTATGATGAAACCTAAACTGAAAATAGCTGGAATTACCGTCAGATTGATCAGTGGTGATGAACGGTTTTCTGATTTGAAAATAACATGGAAAAAAAAAGGTTTATCTTCTGAGAAAAATGGTCCGCAGATGATCTAACTTTGATTTGTGTTCACTTACCCAACAGATTCTGAAGGAGATTTGGACTGCTTTATCCTTGATCTTCATATTCAGACCTGTTTTCTTTTAACTGCTTTGTTTGTGTCCTATAAATGTTTGTATGTCAAGTGTATTATTGTACCTTGAGTCCTATTAAAGGTTCTTTATTCAAGTACTGTTGTCTTCATTTATCATGTTTCTATGGGTGGGGGAAGTTCCTGACATGCTAGCACTTTAAGAGGGCTTTTACACTGGGCGCGTTTGCTGCGGTCCGAGAGCGATTGTTCCCGGCGCCACCCGCAGCGTTGGTCTGCTTTCACACTCAATAGCTGTATCGAACCCAGGTGCGTTTGCAGTCACCTTACGTCATCGCAAACGCATGGAGAACACAACGCGACTGAGCATAGTTGTAATTTTTTTAATTTTATTTTGGTGCTATTATGCACCGTATAATTTTTATTTAATTTGCAGGAGTGTATGCGGAATCAACCTCTGCTCTCTCTTGTGTTGAGGAAACCATGATCTCGACAGTGTTACGCATACGCGGGGTACTTTACTTCCTGATACTTTCAAGTGCGCACCCGAATCCTTGTTGCTTGCATTCACGCAAACCGCGCAATAGTTCGGGAGCAACCGAACTCCGACTACCTTCTCCAGGTAGTGTCGTATTCGGTACCCCAGTGCGCAATAGTGTCCGATGACAGCGTTCACATTAGCTATTTTTCATGCGATCCGTGCCCCGTTCCGCACTAAACTGCCAGTGTGAAAGCCTAAGAATTATGAACTTTTGCGGTGCACACCATGGAGTGGCTAATAAATTGCCCTTTCCCATCTCTGTATTTAAAGCCCTCCCTTAAATCTAAAACTATGAAAAATTTCTCGCAACCCCCCCAAAAAAAAAACTTAAGGGCACTGCAACAAACAAGATGGTTTGCCACAATTAACATGCAGGTTTTTTTTTTTCTTCTCTTTATTAACTCTGACAATGAAGTTAAATTTACAAGAAAGAAAAAAAACTCCATTCTCCCCAAATTTACAAGCACTTGGGCTCACTAAATTATTTGCTTTAAACAAACCCATACATACACGTTCAAAGAGGGAGAAGTGTGCATAAAAGTGAGATACAATAATCAATCCATTTGCTAGTCATCATCTTTTTCAATGTAGGGCTTTGCAGCAAAACGAGCAAGTTGCCGGGCCAGATATCTCTCTTTGGCTGAATTTACAGTCTGGTCACTGCTGCGTTTTGCAAATTTACTAGGTTTCTGTTGTGCATCACTTTTGTCCTCTGATTCCATAACTTTTTCTTCATCATTTTCCATCTGTGTTTTGCTAATTTTTTCCTCATCCTGGTTTTTCCTTTTGCTGTCCATTTTCTGGTTTTCTCTGTCCCTCTGATCTTTCTCTTCTTTGTGGTCCCGTTCCCTGTCCTTTGGGCTGTTATCTTGTCTGTCTCTCTCTCGTTCTCCTTTACGATGTCTTTCTCTGTCTTTTGGACTTTTGTCTCTTCTGTCTCGTTCTCTGTCTTTTGGGCTGCTGTTTCTTCTGTCCCTGTTACCATGTCTGTCATCTTTGTCTCTGTCCCTCCTGTCTCGACCTCTGTCATCTTTTCTGTCCCTGTCTCGCTCCCTTTCTCTTCTGCGGTCCTTGTCTTCCTTTCTGTGACTGTGCTTATCTTCTCTGTCTTTGGTTTTCTTTCTATCTTTATCCTTTGCTGCATCCCTGTCTCTTTCTTTGTGACTCTTTTCTTTAATCTCTTCCCTATCACACTCAACGTCACTATCTGAAAGAGGGGATTTTTGTCTGTAGTGCCGTTTTGGGTGATTGATGTTTGTGGTGGTCTTGGTGAATGCAGTTTTGTTATCACTCTGGTCCTCATCACTGTGGGATTCTGCCTCGCGCTCTCTTCGATTCACTGCGGGCTCCGGGGTTGGTGACCGTTCTGCTGCTGCAGAGCCTGTAGCTTTCTCCTCTCTAAAACAAGTTAAAGTTGATTATTATTTTTATTAGAGCTACACAGACCTACAAAAGTTTCTGCATTTTAAAATGTGATATCAAATTCAAATATCAATATGTCTTTTTCCATACTATATGCCTCATACTATATGAATTGAAATTGGTTATGGATTCATCAGTTATATTTTAGCCAGGTTTGAATTTAAAAAACATTTTGATGGAATAATTAAGGGACTGGGGTCTGTTCTTTGTACGTCGATAACTTGGCTGGTTTGACTGATCCTGGATTGGATGGTTCTTAAAAGCTCAACCTGAAGTTGTTGTCATAGCAACAGGTCCATAAGCTTAAACCTGCTTGGGAGCAGGCTTATTTCATGTAAACAGGATTAGATTGCATATTTTTAAGCAGAATTGATACTTAAGATCTGTCCCAGCCATCGCTACTTTATTACAAGAGTACCACAACTGGTCCAGAGACAATAATATTAAAATAATATATTATAGTCTAGACACTAAAGACACAGCCAGTTTTACTTATTGCAGTATTTAATAGAGATTAAACAATTACGTTGAAATTGTATTGGAGTTGCTATACACATGCTATACAGTTAATCTGAGTTGTGCATTAATTTGAGTGATGACCGCTATTATGGTAGTGGCTTGATGGAGCACCGGAGATTGCAGATAATTTTGACCTTTAAGAAACTTTAAAAACTTTTAGACTCCTAAAAAACACCTTTGCTCATGTGCAAACTATTGCGTGCCGCATACAATCGCGCATGATTTGATTTTTCCACCCAAGTCAAAGCTGGGGTGTGTGATAGATACAGCATGGTCTGTGATAATATGGTAAGTGTTGTTGTAATGATGTGATATCTGATGTTATCAAGTCGGCTATTTCACCAACTCACACAGAGAGTGCAAGGATTGATTTATTAGTCTTTTAAATCTCATTAACATTCACTTGCAGTCACCTACTGGCGGATTTAATTTCACATTGACTTTTTATTTTATTTCCATGTTTAAAATTATTTCAAATATCAGTATTCAATGTTTTATGTTAAAAACAAAACATTAAGCCTATTTATGCATCTGTAACTGCAGGCTAAATTAATCCATGTCCCCTCTGAGATACATAGCTTGGCTAAATGTTGGCTAAATGCTATTTCAGATGCAGATTCCAGAAATGTTTTCTTATGTTGGAATAAAAGACACTAAGCTCCTGATGAGGTGCTTCTTATTCTTACCCAAAAATACAAAATGGAAGAAATTGTTCAAACTCAACACAATATTGCTAATCAAGCTGTGTATGAACATTTATATATATATATATATATATATATATATATATATATTTGCTTCTTTTCCATTTGCTTTTACTTTCAATACTTAAGTACGTTTAAGATTTTAAAAAATACTTTTCGTACTTAAGTACAATAAATATCAAATACTTTAAGACTTTTACTCAAGTAATATTCTAAACAGTTATGTCAGCTTCTACCAAAGTAATTTTCTGGAATGATATCTGTATTCTTACTTGAGTATGACTTTCAGGTACTTTATACAACACTGCTACCAGCATATGTCTCACCTTTGAGCACTACGATCAGGCACTGCCTCCTCTCCGACTGTCTGATTGAGAAGATGTCTATAAAATCCACTAAGATCCTTCTGCTTCTTGACATCCAGTGCAGCTAAAAATGCAAACAAAAACTAAGTATGTCCACTTAAATACTCATAACAACAATGAATTATACTACAAGAACTCACCTTCTAACTCTGCTTCCCTCTTCTCTCTCTCCAACTCTTCCTGTCTTTCTTTAAGTTTTTGGCGATAAGCTGCGGTGACAAAGGCCTCTTTATCAGCAAACACCTCGCCCTCTGCTTCTCTCTCCTTCTGGATCTTTCTCTCATCACGACGTTCCTGTTCCTTTTTCCTCTCTTCGACTGCACGGAGCAGCTGGTTAATATACTTGGGCTAAAAGAACAACAAATATGTTCATTTTTAATTTGAACTGTTGTCAAATGGGGATTACAGTGTGTTAACATTATTAAGACTTATATTCTGTAAAAATGTGTCGAATGAATATTTTTTCAATAAAAACATTTTAAAATATACCTTTTTGTCTGTGCCACCTAGCAATTTCTTATTGCTTTCCAGTCTCTGTTTTTGAATATCATCGTACACATTATCATACTCATAGACGGTGCTGTCCTCTTCAATGGCCTTTTGCATCTCGAGACGGGTCTGAAGTGGGGATATATATTTTCAACACCACAAATTACATAATTATGCAACTGTTCTTGGGATGTCTTCCATTCTTACCTGCTTCATCATCTTCTTTTTGACTGACTCCTTCTGCAAGCTCTCTCCAACGGAGGTCTACAATTTAAGAGATTGTGTTTTATTACAGTGTACTTCATTGAGTTTAGAGAAAGCAACATGCAGATTCATAGGAGCGGTCACCTCATCATCAGAATCATCTCCAAACACAGAGGGCCGGGAGAGAGGGGCAGATTTTGATGCACTCTTCCGGGACAAAATGAGCCCATACCTAAAAATGAACATTATGGGATGGTTAATTAAGACTTAGTTTATGTATGAATAGGTTTAGTATAATGCAACATGTAAACACAGTTTATTTACGATTTATAATCTAGATAGCGTGTTTGTATGCTCGTGTGTTTTGGGGATAGCAGTATTAGCTCATTGGCTCGGACCATATCGATTAGCTCATTCTTATCAAAGTACTGTTTTACAACATGCTTACACAGCCATTGTGCAACGTCCGTCGATATACACAATAAAGTATTTAACTGTCTTGTGTAATTGGATAAAATATGTTAACATGAGATACTTACTGTTTACCAGCGGTCGCCATCTTGCTTCGATAAATATCTGGCGTAAAACGTTAGCAGATTCGATCATTTAAAATCGATGCAGCGTTAAAAAAAAAAGCAAAACAGAAACGAAAGGTAATTAATCCAATTATTTTACCAAATTATAAATATAAATAACTCTTTGCATGATTATAAATGAGTCATAATGATTACGCTTACATTGTTATGAAAGTGCCATATGTTAATTGCATGATATGCCTTTTCTGTAATACGTCTGGAACATGTTTATACATGTGAATGATTTGTTTCATTTTTTATTAGCTATTTTAATTTCAAAGTAATATAAGGTTTTTAACTGCAGCACCATCATATTTTCTCCCCACGATTTCACCATTTGATAAATATTAAGCTCCTAATTAAAAGTTTAATCGATTTTTAATGAAATGGTTAGATGTTTAATTTAAAATTCAAGCAAAATTAAAGATAAATAGTTAATAATTATTCGAATTAATAATTATTAATATACAGCTGACATACAATATAAATAATCGTTTCCAAGAAAACGGGCTGCCACCAGATGGTGACAACTCTTTAGTATTGCACTAAATCACCAAGCACCAGACAAGTTAGGATCATGCTTTTGTAAAAAAGAAAGCACACGTTTTATTCATTTAGCAACCGTCTTACATTACAAACAGTGTTACCAATATTTGAATTCTACAGATGTTGTTCATGTTGTTCTCTAATAAGTAGGCCCATGTATATACAGCAGGCCTATTGTATGTCATATACTATACATATATTACAGAGGTTGATTTGATTGAAAGTTTGTCTATTGTTTAGTGGTTTGTGTTGTAGCTTGTAATTGAGTACAACAGTCTTTATTTCTATTATGTCTTATGTGTATAGACATACAGGCATATTTAGAGTAGATGTCCATGATGTGATTTTTGTCCCTTTTAAAACAAGAGTTTACATTTGTGCTGGTTTTCTGTAAATGCATTTTGTAATGTGTGTTGTGCTATGTACTGATTTGAATATTTGAAATGATTTTAAAGAAGTTAAATACATTGGACGGCATTCCTTCCATTTTATCCCACCATTAACCCAAGCTCTGTTATACCTGCCGTAATCCTAATCTCATTTTCTCTACTCTCACTGTTAATGCAATTTAGCGAGACTTAGG
Organism: Carassius carassius; assembly: GCF_963082965.1. Taxonomy (NCBI): domain Eukaryota; kingdom Metazoa; phylum Chordata; class Actinopteri; order Cypriniformes; family Cyprinidae; genus Carassius; species Carassius carassius. The sequence goes on along the minus strand of NC_081790.1, from coordinate 19,051,496 downwards.
TAAACAATGGATCCATGGATGTGGTTGAATGGTTAGATGCAAATAGAGCAAAAGAAGGCAGGAGAAAGTTTCCACTAACATACTGGGTAAAGCTGTGTGTGTCAGATGCTTACAGCCATGAAGCAACACTGTGTACTATCTGTTCATCTTTGAAAGTATCACATGAACTACATTGGATTTTCTTTGGCATTTGTGAAACAGCAGTGTGGGAGTGGAGGTTACAAGCAAAAGAAAAGACACAGCTTGTCTGCAAACCCATTTCCTGTCTGCACACATCATCTGAAATAACAGAGATGTTATGTACGTTTGTATAGTATGTATGAATATCTTATATTTATTTGGTCTATTTAATGAATTTATGAAGAATCCTCTCCCCATTTACTCACCCTCATGTTGTTCCAAACCTGCATGAATTTATTTCGTCTGTGAATGTTGTTTATCAAACTTTTTTTTTGATTCTCATTGACTTCCATTGTATTTTAGTCCATACCATGACATTTTTCAAAATATATTATTTTACCTTCAACAGAACAAATAAAGTAATACAAGTTTAAAATTACATTTGGCGTGAAAATGATGACAATGTTAATTTTGGGTGGACTATTAATTTAATAGCAGTGGACATACAAGAGTTATTTAAAAAAAATTATTATAATATTTTTTTTCTTAAATATTTTTAATGATTATTGGTGTTTAACTAAAAATTTCACTTGCTTCTTTACACAGTTAACCATGGCTTGAGGCCACTGAATCTTGACAGCTGGCGGTTTTGGCGCATGCGCAGAGCAGTCGCAGAGAGGAAGCGCGACAGAGCACTAGCAACAGAAGGACGAGCTGCCGCTGATATCCCCTGACACAATTATGTCTGTCTCGCCACCGCCAGTTTCTCTCAGGTATCCGTTTACCGGAGCCTGAATGGCGTTGGTAACTGTGCAGCGGTCGCCTACTCCAAGCGCAACCTCCAGCCCGTGCGTTTCGGTAAGTGACTCACATCTTTTTTTTCTCCGACACCTTCTACCGCCTCGTTACTTTTTGGGTTCATTTCCGCTCTTTCATATACTCCGTTTGTCCTCAGACGCCATAGAAATACGCATGCGTGAAATATAGACTCAGAATAACGTTGTTGTCCATATGGCTCAACAAATATCTGGCGAGCGTGAGACATGGGCTGTATCTCAATCGTGGAGATTTTCTGCTAAATCTACCGGTTTGCAATGGCATGCCACAATCAGGAAGTGTTTTGTAATAATTGCTGAAATGACTCCAAAGACTAGGCTGTGACTCAAAGCTTCTTTTTGACAATATTTCAAATATGTCATATTCATATGCAAATTGGACGATAACGATGTAATAGGTCTTCAATCGAAAGTCGTTTTGGAAGCAGGAAGTAAACACAGCTGTCCCCTCGAAAACTGATCCAATCATAGTAAACAGTAGGATAGTGAAATGGGATTATAAATGTGTAAAACTAGACTCCATAGCAGGAGACAGCATTTTTGCTCAAACTAACGTAAATAGGTAAATTTATAGATAAAACCTCAATATTTAATAATTTTCTTGTCAGACACACCCTCACCAGGTGCTATTTATTTTCCATGCAGCCTATATATATATATATGCTTGTCTTTTCCTAATATTTCTTTCTTTCTTTTACCTGTTATTAGATGTCCAAGCATAAAGAGTAATTCAGATTTATTTGTGTGGCTCTTCAAAATAAATATAATTTCAAATTTAGAAACACGAATACAAACTATTTTTGTTTTATAGAATTTATACTAGATTCATTCAATGATATGACTTTTTTATTCTGTTTCCTCACTACTAAAAACCGTTCCTGTTGATATAATAAAATCATTGTAATTATCTATAATTTCCTAGCAGACAACTAGACAAAACATTTAATAAATGTTTAAGACAATAACTTTGACATCCGTCTAATTCACTTAGCCTAGAGGAATGTTAGCATTTGTAGGTCATTTTGTATGTAAGGGTAAAAGGCAAGACCTATTATAATATGCAGTAGTAGTTTACCATTACTGAGTTGCATGACATGTCAGTGTTGTCTATTCAGTTGCTGTTCTAGGATCCAATATCTACTTTCACTATTATCTTCTTGAGCAGTACGCTTCAAAAAGGCTTCCAACCTGTTTGCTAAACATGTTCTGTTAAGCAGTGGACAAGTATTGTCTCTCATATGTGATTTCGTTGTCTTTCTAAGATCTTGTATCATGTGATATCTGTGAGAAATCTCATGTGAGAGTCTCCTGAAGTTTGATTTCTAAGGTTAATACTAGTCTGGGCTAGACTCCTATGTGAACTGTGCTTATGACTAAGGTATGCATTGGATAGTCAAATATTTAGGAGGTCTGAATTGACAGTCATTTGCTGCTCAAAACTAAATGATTGAAACGCAGATTTCGTGCAGCATAACATTTCCATAATGCAAAACACTGAGCTTTCATTTGTGTTTATGCAAAATCATTCCCATCTAGGGTCATGTCTGTCATGAGTTGCTTGAAATAATTTGTTCTGTGATGATAACCCGTCTTTTTGCATTCAGTGTATTTCCAAACATGGCAAATCCAAGTCTTACAGATGCAGTGCATTTTAAATTAGGCCTAAAACTGATGTGACTCTTGTTTTTGCAATATCATTTTTATTCCACACAAGTAGGCTGTGGTGGAGATTTCCAGTTTTTAGAGAGCTTGTTGTGTCATGAGAAAAGCAAGCTTCCAAATATCCTGTCAGCCTTTATCGAACTATTTCTTAATATGATATTGTGCCTTATTTTGTCTGTTTATGTTCTACTGTCTGGATAAAGATGCTATGCTACTCTGAACTGTTTCTTTAAAAATGTATTGATCACTGGCAAGAACGCTGCTTTAATTTATTAGAGCGATCGATAGTAGAAGCACAGAACAGGACAATACCCAAACAAAATATAGAAACCAGTTAATGGATGTGTTCAAGTTATGGGTTATTTTTCAGTTTATGAAGCAAGATGGCTTCTTCAGTATTTTGCAAACAAAATAATTACTGTGCAAAAAAAAGAGAAATTTTATCATACTGGGAGGTTAAGTGCATTTATTACAAATTTTATAATAAACTAGGGGTTATAAATGGAGTACCACAGTAGTACTGAAGGGCGTCTTTCAATCACTGTTTTTAGCTCAATTTAAGTTTTGTGATATTAAAAATATTTTTAAGCAAAAATACAACATTAAGTTAAATTCAACTAAAGCTAACCTAGTGAAGTTACAATACAACATATGCCACAGCCATATCGCCCTATCGCCCTGCAGCCCAAGACCAGTTGCCAACTGAAGCCAAGCAGGGTTGAGCCTGGTCAGTACCAGGATGGGAGACCTCCTGGGAAAACTAGGTTGCTGTTGGAAGAGTTGTTAGTGAGGCCAGAAGGGGGTGCTCATCCTGTAGCATGTGTGGGTCATAATGCCCCAGTGTAGTGATGAGGACACTATACTGTCATAAAGCACAGTTTTTTGGATAAGACGTTGAAAATTATTGGTCCTGACTCCCTGTGGTCATTAAAAATCTCATGGATGCAGCACACTGGTTGTGGTCAAGGAGAGACCCCCCCCCCCCAAATTATTGTAAAGTGCTTTGGGTTTACAACAATACACAATAAAGTGTTATATTAATGCATCGTTCATAGTGGATGCTCTGTCTCTGCGTGAACAGATTTTTTTTAAGACCCCTATATTAAAGGTTAATTTTCTGCAAATTTTTACATTGCAGTTTCATCAAATTTTAGTAGTATATTAGGCTGCAGATCAATACAAATAATAAATCTGTTTCCTTTTATTTATTGTTTTAAAGGAGTCTGGCAGTGGGGAAGATGATCGCCGATCTCAGCCCAGAAGGTAAGAAAACCTCATTCTGAAACCTTTCTCAAAGGAGCCTTGATGTCATAAAAACCATTGCTTTATAAAGTCATAGACTTAGTCAAAGAAAGTTGCCACAATCAGCAACGTTGCACTCAATAATGAGACTCCGCACACACTCTCCGATGCCGATTTTTTCTGTCAAGCATACAATACAGGACTTGTGGATGCGGAAAGTATAACACAAGCTTTAGGCAGTCACAAGAACAAGGATATCCTCCACTAAAGGATGTCTTTCTAATGACTCCTGCATTATTACATAATGGGAATACATTGCTTTCATTTATTGACAGAGAGTAAAGAAACTCTCACTTTCATGATGCCATTAAAAAGTCGAAATTATGTATCAAAATCTTTCCCCTAGGCGGTTTCAATGTTACAAGATAATTTTCTCTAAAGATATCATAGCTCTATGGAAGCGCAGATCTTTAGTCAGTAGCTGTGTCAGAAATCAATAGCATTCTGTCCTAAACTGAGACGCCGCTTGCTCTTGTCTCATGCACACATCATATTGTTTTTTTGTGGTGACGTTTTAATCAGACATCCTTAAAATGTGACTAAAAGAATAAAAGTGCACTTCCAGTTTTGGCAGAGTATCGAATGTGATAGGAAGTTCTCATATGTCAGTGTTATTGAATATGCTATCAGACCACTGTAAAAACACAGACATGCTGTAAATTGACAGATCATTGCAGTTCAGCTCTAATTTTCATGGACATTATCATCATGATGATAGCTGTGATATCACACGAGACCTTCTTTGAGATCCAGTGATTTAGTCAGGTTTGACAGTTATTTTGCGACAACTTGATGTGGTCTTTCCTCTTGTGTTGGCTTATCACAGAGAACAAACAAGTACAGCCAGTTTTGCCTTTACTCATGTTTTCGTAAAAGTTGTGATTTAGAGCTTCTGCTTCCCACCATATTTCTCATTTCTTTCATAGTCAACAATAGTAAAGTATATACAGGCAAACAAAAAATTATTCAGACAGCAGATATAATTGTTGATACATTGTTTACTAGTGGGCGCAGGACACTATACTTCATTTGTGTAAGTGAGAATAGCAAAATTAAGTAAACTGTGACATATTATACCCCAAAATGACACAGACAAATTAAGCATTGCTTGGTAATTGGTTGATGTGGACTTAAATTAACCAATTATAAGCTGTTCAATCTAATTCATTACATACCATATATAAAGTTATCTGACATTATCAAGATTAATTTGTTCTGACACAATTTAACATATTTATAAACTATAGCAAATAAACAATGGTAATGTGAGAAATGTTGAAGGTGTATGAATATTTTGGTTTGACAGTACATGATTTATCTCCAACCCAACAGTATTACTGTGTGCATGCATATTTACATCACTGTAAAAATGTTAATTATTCCACTCAATGTAGCAGCAGAATATATTCTGTAATAGATGGGTTTGACTAAAGCTGACACAAAACCAAACCACTGGAGTTTTATTAAATATTTGGCCTTACTGGTTCATTAACATAATTATTTCAGTCAGTATATTTCTTACATGGCATAGAACAATATTCTACTGTCTGGAGGTACTTGAAACAGACCATTACATTCTGATTTATGAAGAATGGGACTGCAAGCAATGTACTGAAATAGTTTTATTAGTCATTGATGAATGGTACCAGAAGGGTGAGTAGAGCTGCATTTAAAACAAGTCGAAACAGAGATGGAGACGGTTGTCAGTGAAAACGTGAGGAAGCAGGGTGAGACTGGTAGATTAAATATTTAGTTTGTGGTATTACAGAGATTAGACAAGTACATTCATGACTGATCTAGCATATAATGTATTTGCAAAGGTGTAAGTCAGCGTTATAGATTTACTTTGAGACTGTTGTACTTACTTACTGTCTTTAAGCAGGAAACATTAGACTGGCCCGAAGAAAAATATGACTTGTTTAATCAAGTCTGAGAAACTGTGTTAATAAATGGTTTAGAAGAGGATTATTTCCCTAAAGATAAAGATAACACATTTTATAAAGATAAAATATAAAAATAAAATAAAACATCTTCCATTGCAGAATTGAGTGTTTAATTGGAATTGTCAGTAAACACACATACTGAGTAAATCAAGCTCTTTCTATAAGCTAAAATAAAATAGATTATGTTATAGGTCAATTTAGCTTGTGCCTGTGTCCTAGGGCTGTGAATCTTTGGGTAGGCAGTGATTCGGTTAAATTCACGATTCATTAGTTTTCGATTCAATTCGAGAACGATTTTTGCAAATTTAGAACGATTCGATTCGCAAATAAATTTGATTCGATTCGATTAAGACGATTCGATTCTGCACTCTTTAATGGCATTCACAGGATTATTTAAATGCTTCCCTTAAATTATTTAAATGCTTAGTCAGGGGTCAAATTACAGCAGCCTTTATGGCCATAGGTTAGAAAAGAAAAAAAACTTTTGTCCATTGTTAGATGCTAGTTTAATGTTGCTATGGCACGATATGACATATGTAAAACTGTATGTAAGGCAAGATTTTAAAAAAGAGCATTAAAAGTATTATGTATAAGCTAACATTTCATCACACCAGGGGCGTAGCCATCATTTAAGAAGTGACAGAAATATAAAATACATAACATAAAATAAATAATTTTATGTTTGTAGCCTATGTATTATCATCATCATTATTATTATTATTATTATTATTTACAGTGAATTCCCTTCTTTTTTTATTACTTTTAATTTGCTGTAAGAAATAAAATACACTGCTTGACAATAATCATTTGTAATCGAAATTTTTTTTCCTAATGGCAATTTTATGATTGTTTTATATAGGCTACTACATTTAATTAGCTATTATTTAAATTTTCTGTTCAGAATAAGGTAGAAAATATACTTTATAGTTTCTGTACTCTAATAAATGATGTCAGTTAGCACTGCAACATTTATACATTTTATTTATTTGTGGGTTTTTTTCTTAGCGTTTCATCAGTTCATTCTGCTTTTATTCAGTTTAGCTGCAGATAAAGCCTGGCACGTCTATGAGAGCAAGATCTATTCTCTTTCAGTGTGAAAACTTTATCTCATTTTCACAAAATAAAAAGCTATAGTAGCTTTTTAGCTTTTCCTCTCCATCAGCAAATGATGATTCTGAGAGAAATGTGCCAATGTCTGTTTGCTAAAGCAACGAACCCAACTTTCATGCATCTGATTATCAGATAAACCTTGCGCTTTTATTTCAAAGTCGTTGTTAATGCTGTGGTTATTTTAACAGTTTCCTTCGTACATTCGGTTTATAAACACATTTATCATTCAATGGAACTGTGCGTATGATTTAGACACTTACATTTCTGCTCCGTCCATGCAATAAATATGCAGCTTTTGACTGCTCAGGTAACGGCTTTGGTAAGAAGCAGAGAGTCATTGACAAACTACAGAAAAGTAAAGCTACTTCACTTTAGTGTTACTGGCCTTGAGTCCTGAGGAGAGATCACACATAAGCTACATCTGAAGCTGCAGCTGAAGGCAGCAAAACAAAGGGGAAACTGGAGGCGTTCCATTTAAACCAGAGCAGATTCGGCTACGTAAGGAGGTTAAAATATTAGCATAGAATGATCATGTGACTGAAGACTGTTGAACATTCAGCTTGCCATCACATCACTACATCTTAAAACAGAAAACATTTTATATATATATATTTTATTCGTTGTTTTTTGTAAATTGTAATATTCCATTTTTTGGTCAAATAAATGCAGCCTTTATTAGCTAAAAGAAAAGAAAAAAAACATGTAAAAAAGTAGTGTACGAAACTTTGTAATAGTTCATTTCAGGTGTATAAATAGAATCTTTCTACTGTGAAAAATACATATTGACACAGGTTCAGTCACGTGTGTTCTGATAACATGCTGTAGCCTTCAGTTGAACAGCCTTTTGATAGTCTACAGGTGATATTGTACATTTTCCTGTATGAACAGCTGTGTTTTATGTGTGCTACTGATAGCATTCCCAACAATTTCTGAAAAATCCCCTCCACACACACACACACAAACCATGAAAATTGCGAAATTGTAGATGTCTCGTAACATACGTAACGTAACATAACTGCTGTATGCAAAATAATCAGACTGATTCCTATTCAGTAGAAGCAGTGGGCCAAAGTCAGCCCATGATTACCATGATTTGGATAAAAAATCAACCTAATTAAATTATGCATGGGCCATAATAGAAAAGTCTTGCAACATGCATTAAATTGTGAATAATTTTCTTTAAGAACACATACTGTGTAAACACTCTTAAGAAGTATGTCTGATATGAACCTGAAACCAGCAAATTACTGAGGAATACCTCAAGACCACTTAGTTGACAAGTCATTCAGACAACACACCAACTAGTACAGCTGATTAAAAAAATAAATAATAATTTAGATTTTACCACCCCTACACCTAGCTAATTAATGTTAACATACAGCTCCTGCTGTCATCACTGAAGCTGTCTGTATTGCAAAATAAATCTCTTATATCTGATCTGCACTTTGTTGTGTATGAGTAAGGCTGGGCGATTTTTCTGATTTTATAGATTAATTTGAATTCAGTTCTTTGCCACAATTTATTATTTGTTTTTAAATCAAGGAATCGAAATTTTGAATAGAAATATTGCCACGCATTATAATTATGGCGCTTTTCCCCTGCGTGGTATGATTTGCATCGGTATGGCTCAGTACGGCTTGGCTCGGTTTGCATTTCCACTGGAGTTTAGGAACGCGAGTTTGTGTTAACAAAGAAACGACGCGCGGGGTGGAATAGGAAAAAACATGCAAGAAGATGCCATTTTTAATTTGAATTAACTTGACTTTTGAGATTCAAAGCATTCTCCTTGTATTATTTCTGAACATATAACATATATAAGACAAGTTGGTACAAGATGTAGTTGTATTTTATAGATTTTTTTTCTGCAAAGATATTTAACAAGTGATTTGTTTAACATTTGTATCATGTTGACAATTTCATGTGTGGTGCACTTGCAAAAGATTTTCTTTAACTTTTTCTTTATTAACCTTTTAGTTACTTTAATCATGTTGTAGTTACGTTTTCAAGTTGGCTAGTTAAAAATTGGTAAAAAAAAAAAAAAAAAAAATCAAAAATCAGTAAAATGTTCAGAAAAAAAATTCGATTTACATTTTTTGCCATATCGCCCAGCCCTATGTATGAGAGAATTCACAAAAGTGCAAAATTCAGTCATTTGTTTACAGTGGTGACTCATCCAAATGCCTCTAATTGGCCATTAGATTCGTAAGCTCGTCAGAAAAAGATGTGATTGTTTAAAATGCTTAACCCTGCAAAACACGTAAAGAGAACTTTGATGCAGGGAGAGCAGATCTAAATGCAATGACGCAATCAAAGTTTCTCTTTCATTTTCACATTTTACTTTAATTGGGACAGCTGCAATAGATTTGTTTATTGTAAAGAGGATTTTTTTTTCTTTATTGTAAATTTGTTCATTTTAGTTCATTTTGAGTCCCTGTTCATTTCCAACCAAGGTTTTTACAGAACAAAACTACATCATTATTTTGTGATCAAAATTCAGAGCAGAATGTTTGAATTGACAACAAATAATGCTTTGCTAATCTTTTATTTTATTTATTTATTTATTTTTGTTTGTTTATACAAGTTTCACTGAGAAAAGTGGTATCTGTGTTTTGTTGGCCCTAGCAACCGGTACTGGTTTAAATACATTGTCATAGCACATTGTCACATGACCTGAGTGTTTAGACAGGCGAAATGCTTCACCTTTGGTTTAGGATTTCGGTAGCTTAGAGGAAATTGGGTAGTACAAAGGGCGAAGGCGACCCATGGGAAAAGAACTATCCTGTCCCCTGCCAATGGTTCCCATGATTGCTATCATTACCAATGGAAATTCCATCATCTTTCCTGTGTTATTTAAAAATAGGACAGCCTCGATCGAACAAACACATATAGAGCTCATAGTTTGTTTAAAAGCACTTACTGCAGTTTCCTCACTTTTATTTCTAGCTTCCCCCCATTGTTTAACTGTGTTTCAATGTGTAGGGCTCATGTAGTTTGAGGCTATTATCATTCAGTGTTTTGTTCACATCAAATACGCTTTGTTGTTTGAGATAATTACATTACATTGTCCCTAGTCTCATGTATTTATTTAGACTAATTCAAATGCAGTTTAGACTGTAGTAGACATTTTAGGTTTATCACAACCACTATAATGATTCTGTTAGACTAATAAATAGTCATTTAGCAAATCACTTTAAAAAGACTTATGACTTTAAAAGACTTTGTCATGCGAAAATTTAAAATTTGTTTCAGTTTCTATTATATGGGAATCAATAAAGCAATATAAAGCTCTAAATCCAGTTCACTTGTGTTTACTCTGTGGGTTGATAAGGAGGTGTCCTGACTCCGCCCACCATCTCAGTGTCTGCCTGTATTTACTCGCAGAGCAGATGGATACACCAGAGATCTGAACTGAGAGAGTCTACACACAACAGCACTAGTTAATACATGATGTAGTTTTTAATGAGTTACCGCTGAATTTGCTCTGAATACATTTATCCAAGCGCTGTGTTGCTCGGAGGAACTTGAGTAGTTGCTCATGTGTTTAACCGTTTCTTCAGCATGTGGTAAAAGGATGGGAACGCTTCAGTGAGGGTTTCCTCACCACTTTCTGACATAAAGGATGACTTTAGGTGGTTTGGCGACTTCTTTAAGCACCTCCACAGAACAAATACTGCTGCAGAGCGCATTAGTGTACCAGGACAACATCAGCCGATTGTGAGTAAAAAAAAAAAAATGCTTTTTTTTTTTATTATTCTCTTTTGTCTTTTGATTTTATTTTGGTTATTTTGGGAGTTCTTTTTTTTATTTATTTATTAAAATAAATTAATTTAATTTTAAGTTAATAGTTTTATTCATTTCAGTTCTTTCTTTTTCTTTTTTTTTTACTCTTTCACACACACTTATTCCACAGTTCAGTTATATTGTGATTCCATTGAGCTCTTTATCTGTGATGACTAAGTACTGTTACTTCCTGTAATGAAGGATGTTCAGTTTATCAAGGACCTGAATATAAACTATATTCAGATGATTTTTCAATCTGTGAAGCATGTTACATGTATGTTGCGCATGTTGTCACATGGTGATTGAGACAGTCAAAACAAACAAAGTATAGTCTTTCACCTTACATCACTCCTACTTCATCTTCCTGTTCTCAGTAAACAGGAAGTCCTTGCCACACACGTTTTTATCATTATGCAAAAACAATACATTCATTCCATTCAAGCATACTGCAGACCACAAATCTCTTTTTAAGTGTGGAAAAAAAAATGTGTATATATACGTAAATAAGGATAGCACTGTTGCAAAGTGTGATTTCGGGCTTTTATGTCTTTACATAAATATTGTTGTTATATTGTTATTGTTATATTGTTGTTATATATTGTTGTTATATATACAGAAACCCTCTCAACAATTATTTTTTGAATATGCAGACTGTTTTGATTCATATAAATGAACAAGATCAAAATTGATTCCGAAATGTGGGGGCTGCTTTCAATAATGACAGAGTTGTCAGTGCACACAGATTGATGGAGTGTTGGGTTCACCATTACACGCTTGTCATCTGGCCTTTCTTTCTTTCCCCTCCCTCTTCCTGCTGTAACACACAAACCACTGCTTAAATGAAACCATGTGTTATTATGTCGTTGCACTGTGCGAGCATAGAAAGGACCGTAGATTGAAGTGTGGTTGGACAGTTCTTGACCCCTGTCAAACTGCTTCTTTATTTGTGTGCTATTCTGAGTTTGTTAGTTACTGTGGTGGCCATTCATGGAATAGTTTGCACATTTCCTAAATTGTTTTCCAGGGTAGAAGGATTTTTATGATTTAACTGGGAACTTTCTCATTGAGTCTCTTCAGATTGCTCACTCTCTGAACCACAGGATATGATGTCCCACTGCAAATAAGCCAATAACAGTTACTGTGTTTGTTTCCTTTTTGAAGCTAATATATTTCATCATTAATTCACCGTCCTGCTCTTACTAACCTGTATACCTTTCTTTCTTCCATTAATTAGGAAAGTAAATCTTTTTTGTCAATAATGACAGGGGAAGAAAGCTGTTCCGCTCCAAAATGACATAACAACAACAAAAAAATCTATATTTTTGTGTTTTCTTTGTTTTGTATGCTAGTTTTGTGTGATAAAACAATCAGAAATTTAAAGACCTTTAAATACCTTTAAATAAAGATTTTTAAATCAAAATGCCACAACTTGATCTTCTAACAGCTCACATTTATATCTGCCTCAATCCAGTCAACAACACCAGTGGATGTTGGATGGAGGCAAGACCCCATTAAATATTTTTCTTTTTGATAATCAGTTTTACTTGTCAAAGTACAGAATGCAGAAGAAAAGGACTTATAATATTAAATTCAGGGCTGCACGATAAATCGCATTCGATATTTAATGTGCATCTTGTCAGTAAAGCCGGTTCTGCAATCCGTTGTAAATCTCAATCACCTGTGTGATTTCACGAGGAGATTTACTACACAGAGCCGTGGTTCACTGACAAGCTGCGCTAAACATGCACAAAATATGATCGCATTTAATGCACATTAAATATCACTTGCGATTTCTCACGCAGCCCTAATTAAATCACAAATAAATAAATAAATCACAAAAACAAACTATCCTGTTAGATTACTGACTGGTTCATATGATAACATGTTAAAATACATATTCACAGTACGGTTTGGGTTTTGTTCTAATAAATAGTCATTTATATATTTTGTATTTTTTTTTATACTTAAGATGTTAATATGTGTGTATACATATGTATGTATACATATATATATATATATATATATATATATTTTTTTTTTTTAATACAAAAACTTGTTTTGATATATTGTTAATATTTAGAAAGCTCTTGGGCCAAATATCCTACAAAAACAAAATCTTATAAAAAAAACAGTCCTTTATAGTAGTTATAAAAAATAACGTAACCGGTTCATAATTAACAAAACAGATAAATAAAAAGATGTGACAGACTTTAGACACTCATAAAAAGGGAAATGGTTACGCACATGACTCAAAACAACAGGCACACATGCTCTAAAAGAATCCGTGCCTCTCTCACCTCTCTGTTCTCTCTGCTATTCACATTCACGCTTGTTTTACAGTCTGCATAGTCTGAATGTCTTTGATTGAAGGGAGATATGTTGCATGGGATTATTCAAAGAACAGAAAGTCGCACACACAGATCCCCCAGCTGTCGCAGTGATGGGGAACAGAGTGTTCTTGTTTGTGTACTGCACAGAGAGTTCGGTGTGTGAGCTAATGCCCTCTAAAAGGAGTCCTCCCATATTCCCTTACTGAACTCAGTGTCTCATGTTCCGCTCGGGATGTAAAACCCATCAGAATTCATAGAAAAGATAGAAATAACACCGTGTTTCTTTCACATAATAGACACTGATGTCTTCCTCTCTTGGCTTGTTGAAGAATTAACTTATTTCTAAATGCAACTACTTTTTAAAATTTCACAAAATAACCTCTGCGAAACGGACCAGCATAATGAAATAAGTTTAAGCATTTGTTTTTCTGTTCTGTAGATTTTTATGTTCTGTCTCTTAATTTTACATTGAATGTTTCTCAGATTTTAAAGAATTTTAGTATGAATGTTGAAAACTGTTGTACTGCTTTATATTTTTGTTTCAAATTCACCCTTTTCAGTATTGTTTGATAAATAGAAATATAAAAAGAACATTGTTTATTTTAAATATAAAATCTTTTGTGACATTATGGATGTCTTTACTGTTAAACAAAAAGCATACTGACCCCTTGCTTTGTTACGGAAATGTATTTATATTCAGATATACACTATATTTCAATTTCTTTCTCTTTCTCTGTCCTCAGCATCAGTGAAAGCTTCCTAACAGTAAAAGGTGCTGCCCTTTTCCTTCCACGTGGAAATGGCTCCTCTTCCTCCTCCTCCTCCTCCTGCTCCTCCAGAATCACAGCGCAGCGCAGCAAACATGCAGGTCAGGAAATCCGTTAGATAACATGTGCAAAATGGCAATAAAAAGAATGTTGATTAATTTTTATATTAATAGTTAATGAACAATTTGAACTTTTGGAGCAGGAGACCTTCAGCAGCACCTACAGACGATGTTCACATTACTGCGGCCAGAGGACAACATCCGTCTGGTGAGTACCCCCCTAACACACACACAGTAACTAGCTCAGCCTAGTTTTTCAACATTTTTGGGAACAGCATGACCAAAATCAGCTCACATTAAATTGAATCCTTTACATACAAGAAGAATCCAAAATGGGGAAAATGTTAATCATAGCATAAAACGTCAAAAGCCTTATCTAAAATACTGATGCAATGTTTTTTCTAAATTAATGCTCTCTTCCTACAGGCTGTGCGGGTGGAGAGTGCTTTCCCACAGTGCACCCGTTACATGGTGGTGGTCTCCACTAATGGCAGACAGGACACAGAAGAGAGTGTGGTGCTGGGCATGGACTTCAGCCCCTCCGACAGGTTTGGATGAGCTGCTTCTTTTTACTGTTAAGTTAAACCAATCAAATATGTGACCCTGGATCTTAAGTGTCAAATTTAGATTTATGTACCCGAAAGCTGAATAAATAAGCTTTCCATTGATGTATTGTTTATTAGGATCGGACAGCATTTGGCTGAAATACAACTATTTGAAAATCTGGAATCTGAGGGTGCAAAGAAAATCAAAATACTGAGAAAATCACCTTTGAAATTGTCCAAATGAATTCTTAGCAATGCATATTACTTATCAAAAATTTAGTTTTGATATATTTATGGTAGGAAATTTACAAAATATCTTCATGGAACATGATCTTTATTTAATATTCTAATGATTTTTAGCATAAAAGAAAAATCGATCATTTTGACCCATGCAATGTTGTTTTGTCTATTGCTAAAAATATACCCCAGTGACTTAAGACTGGTTTTGTCATTCAGTGTCACATATAGTAACTACAAATAATTGCATTTTGTGTTTGTTGCAGTTCCTGTTCCATAGGCATGGTGCTTCCTTTGTGGAGTGACACGCTGATCCACCTGGATGGTGACGGGTATGTGTGACAAATCTGTTAAAAACCAACACATCTGATTCTCCTGCAGGTAGTTCAGAGTGCTTCACTCTTCTATTTTCTTCACAGGGGTTTCAGTGTGTCTACAGATAACAAGATACACGTATTCAAGCCTGTATCAGTCCAAGCCATGTGGTGGGTGCCTTTCCCTTATATCCTGAGATTGATTAAATAGGTTTTTGTAAATAAAATGAAAGCTTTCAGTTTTTTAAATTGAAAATAAAGAGATTTGTTTTATGTTTCTGCCAGACATTTTCAGTTGCTGAAATTGTGATGCGTTAATATTTTGAACATTTTTACTGAAAAGTATTATAATTATGTTTGTTCAGATACTGTTACATATTGGAAAAAAAAGTCATAGTCAAAAAGTTATTTGGCCTCTATTTTAAAAAAAATGGTATTGTTCCACTAACTTATTTTTGTATTATTTATTGTTTGTTACATATTTGATTTATTTTTATTTTCATTTTATTATTTATGTTTTGTCACATATTTGGTTATTTTTATTTTCATAAAAACTAACTGTATGCATTTATGGTAAAATGAAAAAAAAAAGAGATTATTGTATAATTAAATTACATGTTAAAAAAAAAGAAAGAATTATCAATATGAGAGCTTATTATAATTGAATTGTTAAATCAGTTATTGTTAAATCTAGTTTCATGTCATCTATCATCCTTAGGCTGTTAATTTGTTGCTTAAGCTTTTGATCTAATATTGATTAAATATTTGATCTCATATTGTGCCTAAGAAACCATTTAGTATCTGTCCAACCCTGATATGGTGGCATGTTTTGATATGGAGCACCTTCTTCTCTCAGGTCTGCCCTGCAGTCTCTTCATAAAGCCTGTGAAGTGGCCCGCTGTCATAGCTACTTCCCAGGCAGCCTCTTCCTGACCTGGGTGAGTTACTACCAGAGCCGGGTGTCTTCAGATCAGGCCCGCATCAATGAGTGGAACGCCATGCAGGACGTGGAGTCCCACCGAGCAGACTCACCTGTGCTCTTCTCTGAAGTGTGAGTACTAATTTGTAAATGGTCCAGCAATTTTAGCAAACCAACACCAATTTTGATGTATCATAGAACTTTATATTTTAGAACAAGACACTTTATTTAAATACAGTTAAAAGATAATCTAATATATATCTTTTGCTGTAAGTTGTACCAAATGATGAGTTAGATTTGCACAAATTATAATTTTTTTTTTTTTCGTTGTTGTTTTTGCTTTGTGTCTCCAGGCCAACTGAGAGAGAAAGAACAGAGAGACTCATCAAGACTCGTTTGAGAGAAATCATGACGCAGAAGGACCTTGAGAACGTCACCTCTAAAGATGTATGATCCAAATACACATCCTAAAAATCACTTCCTGAATGATTAATTCAGTAGAATCTTCTCATGTGTACTTCCCTCACAAGTTGTACCTGCACACACACTTCTGTTTAGATCCGCACAGAGCTAGAGATGCAGATGGTGTGTAACCTACGGGAATTTAAGGAGTACATTGATAATGAGATGATCGTCATCTTGGGCCAGATGGACAGGCCCACAGAGATTTTTGAGCATGTTTACCTGGTGAGAGTTATGTCACATACATTTCAAATATTCATTTCGGTTACGTTGTACCATAAGTGATTTTTGGATTGCACATAATTATAGGGTTCTGAATGGAATGCATCTAATCTGGAAGAGCTGCAAAACACCGGGTGAGTTTTAGCCATAAACCTGTGTTATCCTTTATTATTCTCTTTGAAATCTCTTCTTGGCATTAATAATTACACAGATTTGTGCTTATGTCTGTGTTTACAATCAGGGTGCAATACATCCTTAATGTGACGCGGGAGATCGATAACTTCTTCCCAAGCCTATTTGAGTACCACAACATCCGGGTTTATGATGAAGAGGCCACAGACTTGCTGGCTTACTGGAATGACACTTATAAATTCATCTCTAGAGCCAAGTGAGTAAGAATAACCACCTAATGCTCACTTTGGAGTAAAACACTCTGGTCTTCTAGCTGTAATTGTTATACAAAGATGTGCTCTCTTTAAATACTTTAAATACATTTGTTATGTAAGAATTACCACATTTGTGAGACTCTACTCTCAATCATTTTGGTTTCGCTAATAACTGCAAATTGATCCATCTATGGTTGTGTTCCTAATCTCAAGAAAACACTTTATCAGTACGTTAATTATATGGATGTATTCAAATTTTGTCCGATACCAAAAAGACAATAAAATATAACTGATAGCTAATAAAATTATAATAATTTTTATTATGTGTGACACTGGACCACAAAACCAGTCTTAAGTCGCAATAGCCAAAAGAACATTGTATTGGTCAAAATTATAGATTTTTCTTTTATGCCAAAAATGATTAGGATATTAAGTAAAGATCGTGTTCCATAAATTTCCTACAGTAAATATACAAAAACGTAATTTTTGATTTAGTAATATGCATTGCTAATAATTAATTTGGACAACTTTTGGTCCTGGAAAATTGCTTGAAATTGGCAAGAGTGTCTTCTGTATGAATGCAGATACTCCCGGAATTGATTTTGGGATCGATAATGGGTTGGAGAACAACGCAACAAAGCTGAGATCGTTTGCCAGCTTAAGTGAAACAGAGCATCTCAGTCACATAATACACATCACATCGTAATGTCACATGTCTTTACCGGATCTTCATGGGATGTGTGTGAACGCACACAGATTCCGGAAAATCACTGGCAGTGTGAATGAACCACAATCAAACGATCCCGGTACAAATACCGGGACACATTGTCCGTGTATTTTCTGGAATTTCTGCATGAAAGAGGCTTAATTAATTCATCTCAAAATGCATTTGCAATACTGACTATAATAAATCTGCATGTTAAATTTTTTTTTAGATACCTTTGAGGTAATTTATTTGGGAAAATATTTATTTCATCCCCTGCTGATTTTTTAAGTTTGCCCACTTACAAAGAAATAAAGGGTCTGTAATATTTAATGGTACATTTATTTTAACGGTTAGAGACAGAATACCAACCAAAAAAATACAGAAAATACATTATATAAAGGTTAGAGATTGATTTGCATTTCAGTGAGCGAATGTTTTTGATTTGTGAGAAGGAGACAACTGTTGGTGCGATTATTCAGAAATGGAAGAAATACAAAACAACCATCAATTGGCCTCGGCCTGGAGCTCTGTGCAAGAGCTTGCCTAATGGGGTAAGGATGATGATGAGAAA
Source organism: Carassius carassius (assembly GCF_963082965.1). Taxonomy (NCBI): domain Eukaryota; kingdom Metazoa; phylum Chordata; class Actinopteri; order Cypriniformes; family Cyprinidae; genus Carassius; species Carassius carassius. The sequence continues at coordinate 19,033,225 of NC_081790.1, read as the reverse complement.
GGTGGGGAATCAGCCCAGAACTACACAGGAGGAGCTTGTTAATGATCTTAAGGCAGTTTGGACCACAGTCACCAAGCAAAACATTGGTAGCAAACTTCACTGCAATGGACTGAAATCCTGCAGCACCCACAAGGTTCCACTGCTCAAGAAGGCACATGTCCAGACTTGTTTAAAGTTTGCCAATAAACATCAAAATCATTCAGAGAAGGCTTGGGAGAAAGTGCTCTGGTCAGATGAGACCAAAATTTAGCTCTTTGGCATTAACTCGGCTCGCCGTTTTTGGAGGGAGAGAAAATATAACTATGACCCCATCTCCTGAGATGTGTGCAAACCTAGTGACCAACTACAAAAACATCTTACATCTGTGCTTTCCAACAAGGGTTTCTGAACCAAGTACTAATTCATGTTTTGCTTGGGGATCAAATACTTATTTCACTCACTGAAATGAAAATCAATTTTTAATCTTTATACAATGTGTTTTTTTCTGGATTTTTGGTTGGTATTCTGTCTCTATACGTTTATTTTCGATTACAGACCCTTAATTTTTTGTGAGTGGGCAAACTTGCAAAATCAGCAGGGAATCAAATAAATATTTTCCCCATCGTATCTAACTAGCTTTTACTGTTGAGGCCGCTGCCATTTTGCTGCTGGTGTTCTTTTAACATAACGTCACAACAGTGAAGTGAAACAAAAATCTGAATTTGAATTTGAACAGATTTCAAGGAATTTTACATTAGGAAACCAATGAACAATACAATTGCTGAAAATCCAAATGATTAAGAACTTCAAATAAAATCCAGTGCACAACATGAAGGAATACTCATAAAGATACATTAATAGGAATACTGACGAACTCAGAATTTTCATCAGTTAAAATTACAGGTTGAACGAAGGCATTCCAAGTTTTTCAGTGAGAAAGTTGAAACTAATGTAATTCTGATGCAATGTGAACACTAGTATTAGTATAAAAGAACCAACGTTTCTTTTTGTTTTTCCGTGCTCCTTGGTTTCAGATGAAGTATTAATTAATTGTCTTAATTGTTAACCTGTGTTTTAGGTTTGCTTCACTAAAAAATTTCATATTGACAGTACTAGCACTTCATCTATCTTTTAACACAAGACTAATATAATACCTACAGGAAAGCTGGGGCAAAGTGTCTGGTGCATTGTAAGATGGGCGTTAGTCGTTCTGCCTCCACTGTGATTGCATACGCCATGAAGGAGTACAGCTGGGATCTGGAGCAGGCCTTTGAGTATGTTAAAGAGCGGCGAGCTGTCACCAAACCCAACCCATCATTCATGAGACAGCTGGAGGAGTATCAGGGAATCCTGAAGGCCAGGTAAATGCGCCATGTGAATGCGTGAAGTTATGTGAATAGCAGGAAATGTCTGTGTGCACTCAAATATTTAAACCTGCAGGTATGTCACTCACTCTAATGACCGCAGACACATTCACTTGCATTTTAATGACATGTTTCTTTTCACAGTTGATTACAGGGCTCTGATTGTACTCATTGAGAAGTTACAGTGGCTGTTTGTCCACATTCCACTTAGTAACTTATGCGTCTTTGATTGTGTTCTTGCGTCTCTGAGGTTGTAGGTCTGTGCATGTGGGCTCTGGTGTGGGTGGTTATGCATGCGCAACAATGCACTTGCACTTCCTGTAAATTCACTGAATGGAATTATTCATGTGTTTTAGGTCTGACAAAACCACTCAAGCTCTGATCCATCGCCTTTCTGACCCATTATAAGTTCAAAAATTGTATTTGTGACATACACAGTGGTGGCGGGTCATGTTGCTAAATACTTAATGTGTAAATATAGGCAATTAAGTGATAATATATTAATGTTAAAATCATAACTATGACTATTTCAGAGTGACCCATTTTTGTAGCTTAGTTTGCATAAATGGTTTGCAGGTTTATGCAATAAATGAGTACACTACCATTCAAAAGTTGTTGGGTCTATACAATTTTTTTTTTCTCTTTTAATATTTGTATATTACAAGGATATATTCAACTGATTAAAAGTGACAGTATAAATATATGTGATGTTAAAAAGAAGACGCACAAGCAAGAAAAATCCTTTCTTCATGAAATGGACAATTTAAGATGAACAAAACTCCCAGTCAGTTTTTGATAGTTATTTATACCACAGTTGACATTTCTGTCATTTTACAGTCTTATACCACAAGCCGACATGTATATACTGTAAATAATGTGTTACTACGGTCAATGTTCACTTAGCTGATAAGAGCAGAGAGTGTGAAATAAGACAAATGTGCTGTGAGTGATTTTTTTTTTCACCACCAAAATATTAATAGTGCACAGAAGAAAAAACAAAGAAAACAAATTTATTTCAACACACAATCAGTTATTCTACTTGGATTACTTTTTATAATCAAAATCAGTTTTTTCCAAATGATTACCAAATTATTTATCGGCAACAAAAATATATTTAAACCTCTAGTTCTTTTATACCTTCATATTTTCAGCAGTTATACTGATTCCTGGATGTTTTTTTTACCCAACCTTTCATTTTCTCCTTACTAGCAAACAGAGACACAATAAATTGTGGCGTTCCCACTCGGATAGTGATCTGTCGGACCACCACGAGCCACTCTGTAAAGCCACTGCTGCACAATCTCTCGGACGCTCCAATTCCCGCAACCATACCTTCGGCCAGACGTCACCCTCAATACAGGAGCTCTACCTGCAGACTCTCACACCCACCTCATCCAGTGCTACTGAAGCTAAGGAGTGGACAGAGCCCAATACAACGTCCTGGCCAGATACCCACATTTACAATGGCCTTGGGAACCCAGACGACAACCTTCATGAACCCACAGAGACGCCTTCCCTCCCCAGACCCAGGGCTGCCACTGTGCTCCCAGAAGCCAGATCCGATGTAACCTCCATGACTGTTGCAGAGTCTGTCACGTTAGGTCATCCTCATCCACCCGCCGCTGTACGTAACCCACCCTCTTCCCCTAGGCTTTTCTCAGATGCAAAGGCCAAGCAAGGTCTCTCTGAGCAGCTTCAGGTATCCGATCTTGTGCCTTTGGAGAAGTCTAGTCCAAAGGTGCTCTCATCTGTGAGCATTAGGAGTAGGACTCCTGAGCCATGCATGCAAACCCCAGACTCTTCAGGGCTGCAGGATCTCAGCCAGCAAGTGCCTAACACGGGGACGGACTGTGCGGGGCTTAGTTACAGCAGTGATGAAGACCACCACCCCAGTGCTACATTACACAGAGCTGGGCTCTCGACCACCCCTCCCTTGACTCTAAGCACAGACCGCATTGACTTCTTCAGTGCCAGAGAGAAGTTCCAGGGTCTTTCTCAAGAGGGTCAGATCCGTGGGACTTCTGAGCAGGCGGCGCTGCAGACACCTCGGGACAAAAGCCCGAGTGTAGAGACGAAACGGCTACTACCTGACAACCCTGTCAAAGAGGATGAACAGAAAAAGGTAAGGTGGTATTGAAAAATTATGGGAATGTGTAGTTTTGGAAACTTCCCTAATAGGGATTGATAATTTTATCATGTATTCACTCTCATGTCATCCCAAACCTGCATGACTTTCTTCTGTGGAACACAAATGAAAGATACTTGAATAATAAGGACATTTAAATAATGCAGGTTTGGAACAACACGAGGGTGAGTGAATCATGACAGCATTTTGGGTGGAATGTCTGTTTAACCCTACAAAGCTATAATTGTTTCTAATTTCTTAAAAGGATAGTTCACCCAAAATGCACAAATGAACAAAAGGAGTTTATTTACTTGTATGTTAATTATCAATGAAATAAATGAAACTTCTATGAGTGACTATAAATGCTTTATTTTGACAGCAGGACAAAGCTTTGCATGCATCTGTCTTAATATTATGTTATCATCCTGCAGCAAGGGAATAATGTTCCTGAGAGTAAGTGCCAAACTTTATTAAAATCAGGTTCCGTTGCCATACTGTGTCTCACAACATGTCATGTCCCACACTGCCACCCACTGTTGACGAGAAATGTTGCATGAGATCCTTCATCTGTCATGGTGTTGTTCAGTCTGCTGCAGTTGCATTCAGTTTTCATAAACAATTAAAGTAAAAGGTGAAGTGTGTAATATTTTGATGGTAAAAAAACATACAGTTTCAGTTTAATGTCCTTGTTTAAACTAAAAGTACACTAAACATATATTGACTTACTATAAACTTTTAGCACTAGTTATTTTTTCGTCCTTTCTGCAAATGTAATATATATATATATATATATATGTATAATCAAAAGAATTTCCATCCGATGTGTTCAAGAGAACAAAATGTTTACTTCTGGGTAAATTGCAGCAAAAAAAAAATATTAGTAATAATATTAATAATAATAATTGCTGCCAATTGAAGTTGGAATCACTAGAAAGCCCACTGTTGCCCTTAATTAAATAATAAAATAAATGTATTCATTTAAAATGTTATAAATTACTTGCAGCTTAGAACACTCTGATGAACTTCCTGCTTGTTAGCTCTAGGCAGCAGGTGTCTTGTGTTCATTTCTGGGAGGCCAGTCATTTGACATGCTTTGGCTCTTGCATTTCAAAATGACTCGATAAACATGTTTTCTTTTATTCTCTAAGCAAACTATACAGTCACAGGACTCGTTGACACAAACCTTATGGCTTTTTTTGTATCGATCTAGGAATTTATTCCACCACCCAGAGTACCATAGCAATTACACAGTAACTTACTGGCAACTACCAAACACCCTAGTATCAAGGCTTTGAGTTTAGCACAGTCATGCACCGCTCACATTTGTGTAATTCCACTTTTCGCCACCTGAGGCATAGAAATTGTACACTTCACCTTTAAACACAAAATAATGAAGGTATATATTCAATGCAAATAACCACCCTATGCTCCTGTTTTTCTGCTATAGGAGATCTGCAGTGTCTCAGTCCATAACACAGTTTCAGAAAAGGAGACCATACTGCACAGTGTAACCCCTACCCCCCCTCCTACCTGCCAACCTATTTCCAGTAGCAGCACTGAAGAAGAGGAGTTCACACAAGCCACATCAGCGGAAGCTGAAAAGCAGAAGGTGGAGCATGGGAAGGACCAGCAAAGTGACTGGCCAAAGGGCACAGTGCGCCGAGCTACCAGGGAGCTTGAGCAGAAGATCAAGCAGAAGGTCTCGTCAGTGACACCGGCATCCTCGGTCCCCACATGTCCCACACGACATTCCCCCGTCAACACCAGCAGCAGAGAGAAAACTGAGGAGACCTCATTACACACACACCTCACACCTGATCCAAGCACTGTGTCAACACGCCATCACCAGCCTCAGAACAACACGGACAAGGTGGACAAAGACGAGAGTCTTTTGGCTGATGAGGACAGAACAGGAAGAGAGAGCAAGAGACCACTCAGGGAGGGAGAGTGCATGAACACCGACCTCACGCACTCAAGACAAAGCCATTCCATTTCATCTGGCTCCTCTCTGGCCATGGTTCAACAGCTGGAGGGAATCACCGAGCAGGAGAGTTACACAGACTCCGACTTTCCTCCGGTACGCTGTCCGAAAGACATGAGGGAAACCTGGGAGACCCTGAAAGAGCTCGGGGCGTTCCTTTGGCAGGTGAGTGGCTGCTCGGACAGATGGCTCAGCCAACCATGGTCCAGAAGGGAGCAAAGAAAGGGCCGGGCTGCGCGACAGAGGACCAAAGAGGTGGAGGCTCGGATCCGGCAGGCTGGCCTGACCCCACCCTCATTGATGAAGCGCTCGGCCTCGTTAGCCAAACTGGGGTCTTTGGAGCTCTCGCCTGTTGACCTGAGCGAGCTTGACTTAAGTCCTGCCTTACTCTCTGCTCCCACCAGTAAGCCACGTTCCCACTTGTTTAGTGACGATACCTCAAAAAAGAAACGCATTTTGCCCCATTGCACTCCTGCTCTCCCTTCCTCTTCTGCCTCTCTTGATCCTTCCGCTGGATCTCATAGGCTCGGACATGCAGAGAATGATGATGAGACTGAAGAGGCAGAATATAGTGACTGTGATGTCATGCCCATACCACTGCCACTCTCCCCACCCTCCAATCAGTGTTGGAGGAGGGAGAATGCACAGGAGACAGCAGGTTACGCCCCGTTGCCTGCTCCTGCCTTGATACCCGTGGCAACACGCCAACAGTATGGGAGGACACATCCCCTGCAGAGGCTGAAGAAACGGACCATTGACCCTTACCACACTATGTGACTTTTTTATTCTGTATGTGTGAGTGTACGTGTGTTTGTTCCTGCCAGTGTGAGTTTGTGATTAAAGAGATGGTTCACCCAAAAATGAAAATTCTGTCATTTGTCTCTTGGCTGTCCAGATCTTTATGAATTCTTCTGTTGTGGAACACAGAATTTATTTTGGAAGAAAAAAAAATTCCCCTTAAAATTAACGGTTCGGGCCAGATTGACCCCATTGACTTTCATTGTGTAGACAAAAACATTCTTCAAAATGTCTTTTGTTTTTCCACAAAAGAAACACAAAGTTATATGGGTTTTGGTTGACCTGAGGGTGGGTAAATGATGACAGAATTATATTGTTTGGGTGAACTATCAGTTTAACTTAACACACATACCTCATACCTTATCCAACTGGAAATCAAACAATGTGGATATTTTAGAGCACAATGTGATTTGAATGTTTTTGGTGGGGTTGATGGCCCATAAAAATGGAATCATGTTATCCTGATCCATCATTTGAGTAGAAAACAATTGCTGCTCTTAACGAACAATGAAATGTTATGACTGATAAACCTTTTGCACAGTGTCTATCAGGTCATTCTTTGCATACTATGGTAACCCATTACCATTTAATCCTTTACATTATCAGTCTATTAATGAAAACCATAATGTCCTCTACTGAATTGGATTCTGGAGGTGTGTGTGTGTATGTGTGTGATAGTGAGAGAGAGAGAGAGAGTTAAGGGTTGAAGGAGAGGCATAGATGTTTAAATGCATTCAGAAATGAATGACATGTAATTGTGAGTGTAAAATTATTACAGATGTGAGATTATTTTGTGTGTTCAAGGTGGTTTAAATGAGAATGGGAACAGTTCTGTGATACTTGTAGAATGTAGAGTTTATGGGCCTCTGTCTGTGTATGTATAGTTTGTGGATGTGTATGATATGTATACTTTACCATGGGTGTGTGTGCATTTTCTGTCTGTTTCCGACTTCGGTGCAGTTTCTTCCTTCCTAATGTTCTGTTTTGTGAAAGAAGACAAAAAGAGACATGGGGGATTTTAATATGCACTTTTTAATATTGTTTTAAGTTTTGTTTTGTTTTTTTTAACTGGTTTGTATTCTGGAAGCATGTTCGCAAGAGTATGTATTTAGAGTTGCTTGTTAATTTGTACAGTGCAAAAAAGAAAGAAAACTGAAATATGTCTGTTTGTCGTCAGACTGGAAAAAAATATCTTTTCATTGTGCTTAAACTGTGACAATTAAAGAAAATTTCAAATGGACAAAAATACTTAATTTTTTTTTTTTTTACCAGGTTCCCACCGTAAAAAAAAAAAAAAAAAAAAATATATATATATATATATATTTATATATATTTATATATATATATATATATATATATATATATATATATATATATATATATATATATATATAAATATATATATATATATATATATATATATATTTTGGATTCTGGAGGTGTGTATATATATATATATATATATATATATATATATATTTTGGATTCTGGAGGTGTGTATATATATATATATAATATATATATATAAATATATTTATATATATATATATATATATATATATATATATATATATATATATATATATATTTATATATATATTTATATATATATATATTTATATATATATATATTTATATATATATATATATTTATATATATATATATTTATATATATATATATTTATATATATATATATATATATATTTCTAGTTATTTTTATCTCTAAAATCTGAAATATTTGGTCAGGTAGAAATTGCCCTTTGTGAGTCCACTCTATTGGTCCAGTCTATTGCTCCCAGGGAGGGAGCCCTGTATTACTCTGAATGTATTACGGTACTTATTCTTACTGCTCAGGACATAGTTAAAGGGATCCTATTATGCTTTTTAAAAAAAATTATTTTAGTCCATGTGTAGTGTGTATGTTTGGGCATTAAAAATATTGAAAGTTACAAATCTCAAAAATTCCAAATCTCCAAAGGGAGATATTTCATTATTTATTTTTTTTTTTTAATCCCTTTTCAAGAACTACAACGAACAGCTCGTTTGGACTGCAGTGTTGTTTTCTGGGTTTTGTGATGTCACAAAGCGGCCTTTTAGAGCATCATTAAAATAAATCCCACCTACAGAAATTGCAATGGTTGGGGGGTGGGGAGGGGCGAGGTAGTGGTTAGAATGTTTGGCTGAGTGCATCAGACAAGGTGACCACGAAGTGCTAGCATCAAGTTTTCCGTTATAGTTATAGCACCACCTACTGGCAACAGTAATTGACATGCTTAATGCTGTGATGCACTATTAGCAATAAAGTAAAATATGCCATTGTGTGCTAAACATGCTAGAAATATGGTCAAACAGGATAGCAACACTTACTAAGTGCTAAAGCATGCTTTTAATGCCATGAAACTGGAGGTTGCTGTAACTCTTATACAATGACCTATCTGCCCCAAATTGCACGTTTAATAAGAGTCCTGGCATGAACAATCTAAAAGCCAATATTTAGTTATAAGTATAGCGCCACCTGCTGGCAACAGCACATTTCATGTTTTACACTAACTCAAACATATTCAATTCAATTCAATTCAAGTTTATTTGTATAGCGCTTTTTACAATACAAATCGTTACAAAGCAACTTTACAGAAAATTATGTTTCTACAATATTTAGTAGTAGCTAGTAGTTTGTGCACGTTTGACAGGATTTTAGAAAAAATAAAAAATAATAATAATAATACAAGACGTAGTCAGCTAGACATGAACTATCAATATTATTAATTAATAGTTATCATATGATGCAGTCACACATGTAGCAATAATTATTTAGTTCTGTTGTTGATTCAAGGTTAGGATCATCTGGGGTCCTCTGAGGGTCAGCATCATCTCTTCTCAGGTGTTCTGGATCCAGACTGGAGCTTGTGTAAATCCTAGTTACCTAGAAACATAGAAACAAAATAGAGACATCATTAGCATAGCTGATGTTCCAACAAAGTAAAATTAGTTTAACACAAGCTAAAGAATAAAAATGCACATTTGATCAGATGCAACTACACTCACAATTTAAAAGATAAATTTTTCATATGCTTGGCGAAAGAGATGTGTTTTTAATCTAGATTTAAACAGAGAGAGTGTGTCTGAACCCCGAACATTATCAGGAAGGCTATTCCAGAGTTTGGGAGCCAAATGTGAGAAAGCTCTACCTCCTTTAGTGGACTTTGCTATCCTAGGAACTACCAAAAGTCCAGCGTTTTGTGACCTTAGGGAGCGTGATGGGTTGTAACGTGGTAGAAGGCTAGTTAGGTACGCAGGAGCTAGACCATTTAGGGCCTTATAGGTAAGTAATGATAATTTGTAACTGATTCGGAACTTAATAGGTAGCCAGTGCAGAGACTGTAAAATTGGGGTAATATGATCATATTTTCTTGACTTCGTAAGGACTCTAGCTGCTGCATTTTGGACTACCTGTAGCTTGTTTATTGAAGATGCAGGACAACCACCTAGAAGTGCATTACAATAGTCCAGTCTAGAGGTCATGAATGCATGAACTAGCTTTTCTGCATCAGAAACAGATAACATGTTTCGTAGCTTGGCAATGTTTCTAAGATGGAAGAATGCAGTTTTTGTAACATTGGAAATATGATTTTCAAAAGACAAATTGCTGTCTAATATAACACCCAGATTTCTGACTGTAGAGGAAGTAACAGTACATCCGTCTAGTTGCAGATTGTAATCTACAAGATTCTGTGTAGTATTTTTTGGTCCAATAATTAATATCTCTGTCTTATCCGAATTTAATTGGAGAAAATTATTTGTCATCCAATCTTTTACATTTTTAACACACTCTGTTAGCTTAGATAATTGGGAAGTTTCATGTGGTCTCGTTGAGATATATAGCTGAGTATCATCAGCATAACAGTGGAAGCTAATTCCGTATTTTCTAATAATATTACCAAGGGGCAACATGTATATTGAAAATAGAAGGGGACCTAGGACGGATCCTTGTGGCACTCCATATTTTACTGATGATAAATGAGATGACACCCCATTTAAGTAAACAAAATGGTAGCGATCGGACAGGTAGGATCTAAACCATCTTAGAGCCTGCCCTTGAATACCTGTATAGTTTTGTAATCGATCTATGAGTATGTCATGATCTATGGTGTCGAAAGCAGCACTAAGATCAAGTAAGACTAGAAATGAGATGCAGCCTTGATCTGACGCAAGGAGCAGGTCATTTGTAATTTTAACAAGTGCAGTTTCTGTGCTATGGTGGGGCCTAAAACCCGACTGAAATTCTTCATACAGATCATTTTTATGCAGGAAGGTGCTCAATTGAGCAGACACAACTTTTTCTAAAATTTTAGACATAAATGGAAGATTTGAAATAGGCCTATAATTTGCCAGTACACTAGGATCTAGTTTTGGTTTCTTAATAAGAGGCTTGATAACCGCCAGCTTGAATGGTTTTGGGACGTGACCTAAAGACAACGACGAGTTAATGATATTGAGAAGCGGTTCTTCGGCTACAGGTAACAGCTCTTTTAGTAATTTAGTGGGTACAGGATCTAATAAACATGTTGTTGGTTTAGATACAGTGATAAGTTTATTTAGCTCTTCCTGTCCTATAGTTGTAAAGCACTGCAGTTTATCTTTGGGTGCGATGGATGAAACTGAAGTGTTAGACGCTGTAGAATCTACATTCGCTATTGTATTTCTAATGTTATCTATTTTATCAGTGAAGAAATTCATAAAGTCATTACTATTTAACGTTGGTGGAATATTTGAATCAGGTGGCGTCTGGTAATTTGTTAACTTAGCCACTGTGCTAAATAAAAACCTTGGATTGTTTTGGTTATTTTCTATGAGTTTGTGGATATGCTCTGCCCTAGCAGTTTTTAGAGCCTGTCTATAGCTGGACATACTGTTTTTCCATGCAATTCTAAAAACTTCCAAGTTAGTTTTTCTCCATTTGCGTTCAAGACTACGAGTTACTTTCTTGAGAGAGTGAGTATTACTGTTATACCATGGCATGGTACGTTTTTCTCTAACCTTTTTCAATTTGATGGGGGCAACAGCTTCTAATGTATTAGAGAAAATAGTGCCCATGTTGTCAGTAATTTTGTCTAATTCCTGTGTATTTATGGGTACAAATAGCAGTTGAGATAGATCAGGCAGGTTATTTGCGAATCTTTCTTTGGTGGCTGGAACAATAGTTCCCTTTCGAGAGTACTCTCGTACTGCGTAAGCTAGCTTACGCTATGGGAAAGGTCCCCTTTTCTCGAGAATATGAAGCCAAAAATTATCCTTAATTTTTAAATAATGTAAAACGCAGTGCTGCAGCACAGCAGACCCAAGCGAAGCGGCTCGCGCGCTTATTGGCTGTTCTGCGGCAACTGCAGCAACCTATGGTGAGGCGGCGGAGAGTAACGAACCAATGGGGGCGCTTCGCGCCCATTGGACGTCAGAGCGCGCCAAAATAGGCGTGGCTGGAACTATATAAGCCACCGCTTCACCATAGGGATCAGATTTCATCTCCTTCAGCGATCTCACCTGCACTTCGCTGTCTTCTCCGGAGAAGCCTCTACACGGCGTCGAAAAGCCTCTCAGCGGGATAGCACTGCAACGCAGATCTGAGGACGCCGGCTCGTGCTTCATCTCGACGCCGCCTTCAGCACTCGCTTCCTGCTGCGCCATCCGGCGTGACTATATCCTTTTCAAAGCTAGTGTGTTTGCAGCTGCATCACACTTTTTTCCTCCAGAATTCGAGGCGTTGTTTCAAATGCCTCGGGCCTGCGCTTCCTGCCGAGGCCCTCTGCCCGGCGAGGACCGCCACATCATCTGTGTCTCCTGCCTGGGCCGCGAGCATGCTGAGAGCGCACTCTTCAAGGGCGGCTGCCCTGAGTGCGACGACATGGCTATATCGACCCTGCGGGCTCGATTAGCTCAAACCAGCCACGATGCTCCACCCGCTCCGCCTCTTCTCTCTCAAGTGCCGCGTAAGAAACGCCGCGATCAGAGAATGCCTGAGCATACTGTTACACGCGAGCTCACGCCGGAACACTCCCCGCGTGCCTCGCCCGCTCTCGCTCCTTCGCCTGTCCTCTTCGTGGACGAGCAGCGCCAGTCCCTGCTCACCAGCACCCCCTTCTCCTTCGGAGCGCCTGAGGCGGAAGAGGACAGACACGACAGACTTTCTCTCGCCGCGTCCAGTAGTGAGGAATGGTCGGGCTCCATTGTGGACCCCCCCCCCTCTACAGCACCCAGCTGCACCGGACAACGCGCCGATATCGACGCGGAGCTTACTCGCGTGCTTACAAGGGCTGTCAGCGACCTTCAGCTCGACTGGTCTCCTCCAGACGAGCCCGCTAAAAGCAGGCTGGATGAATGGTTCCTGCAGGGGCGCCCTTCGGCCCCTCCGCAAAGAAACGCCCCCTTCTTCCCGGAAGTTCACAATGAACTCACGAAGTCGTGGAAAGCCCCATTCTCCGCACGCTTGAAGACTTCTGTCTCGTCAGCGCTCTCCTCTGTCGACGGCGCCCGAGACCACGGTTACGAGAGCCTCCCCCCCTCTCGAGGAGGCTATTGCTGCACACCTCTGCCCGCCCTCAGCCGCTGGATGGCGGTCGAAGCCTGTGCATCCATCCAAGCCGTGCCGCACCACCTCAGCTCTCGCTGGCCGAGCTTACACCTCCGCTGGTCAAGCCGCTTCGGCTCTACACACCATGGCTGTGCTGCAGGTTTTTCGGGCCAGACTTCTCCGTAACCTGGACGAGTCTGCCCCAGATACCTATGACTTTAAAGATCTCCGCAGCGCTACTGATCTAGCCCTGCGTGCGACAAAGACCACAGCACAAGCGATCGGCCGAAGCATGGCAAGCCTCGCTGTTTTAGAGCGACACCTCTGGCTCACGCTCACGGAGATGAAAGACGCCGACAAATCCGCCTTTCTCGACTCTCCTATCTCGCCTTCCGGCTTCTTTGGCCAGTCGGTTAAGGGTTTCGCTGAACGCTTCACTGAGGCTCAGAAAACGTCGCAGGCAATGAGACACTTCCTGCCGAAACGCTCTAGCTCTGCTGCGGGACGCCGTAGAAACGCGCCGCCCCCTCAGACCTCGAAGCCATCGCAGCCAGACTTACAGTCTCGCCCAGCGACCAAAACCCAGCACCGCTCTCGCTCTACGAGCCGCAAACCGCCAGAGAGACGGGGACCTCGGCCCAGGATTGTGCTGAACCCCGAGCCTCCGAAGCCCTCCTGACCTTCAGGCTGAAAAGACCGTGGTTAAGTCCCGCTGCGGCCGGACCACCACACAAGAAACCTCACATGCTTCCTCCAATCCCCTCACTAAAGGCGGTTGGAGATGTCTATACTGCAGTAAACGAGCCTGTTACAATGCACGCACGCCTGCACACAAACGCCATTTTCACGGCGACCTCAATAAAGCACAAAAAGAGCTTTTTCTATGTAGGCAGTGTGCCCACTACACAGTACGCACCCCTACATGTATACACACTCCCCCAAGTGTCACAAAGACTCACTCGGGTCTCCTTTCATGCCCACCTTCCCGCTCGCGCCGGAGGTGTTCTAAATGTAGCGCGCGTGCCCACTTCTCAGTGCGCAACCCTACAAATAAGCACTGTCACCACAGTGTCACAAGCACAGCATACTCGAGCTACTGGTCCCCTCATAACAGGCGGCCAGTGCCCGAAGCACATTCAACCCATAGCCGCACGAGCCGCTGCATGGCAGGCCATCCCCGGCATATCAGATTGGGTTTTGAATATAATAAAACGAGGTTACTCGCTCCAGTTCCCTCGCAGACCGCCGCGCTTTCGCGCCGTGGTCGAAACGAAAGTGAAAAGCGAAATGACACACGTCCTTCGCGCCGAACTGATAAACCTTCTTGCAAAAGGGGCGATAGAAACTGTCCCCCCTGCGCAGCGCGAGTCAGGCTTTTACAGCCGCTACTTCCTCGTACCAAAAAAGGATGGCGGTCTCAGACCCATCCTAGATCTCAGACGTTTGAACAAAGCGCTTATGACGCGATCGTTCAAAATGTTAACTACCAAACAAATACTCGCGCAAATTCGCCCGAGGGATTGGTTTTTCTCAGTGGATCTGAAAGACGCTTACTTTCACATTCAAATAGCACCCCATCACAGGCCATTCTTGAGATTCGCCTTCGAGGGGCAGACTTATCAGTACATGGTTCTTCCATTCGGCCTCTCCGTAGCGCCCCGTACGTTTACGCGGTGCATGGATGCCGCTCTCGCACCCCTGAGAATGCGGGGAGTGCGAGTATTGAACTACCTCGACGACTGGCTAGTTTTAGCCCATTCCGAAGAACTACTGACGACACACAGATCCTGGATCCTCAGCCATTTAGAATGCCTGGGTCTCACGATCAACACTGTCAAGAGCGCTCTGTCTCCCAGCCAGAGGATTTCCTTTTTGGGGATAGACATAGACTCTGTGACATGTACAGCGCGTCTGACGTCACAGCGCGCTCTCACTATTCAGCATTTAGCCGTGTCGTTCAAAGCCGGGTCTCTTTACCCGCTCAAACGATTTCAGGAAATGCTAGGTCTGATGGCATCAGCCTCTGCGGTTCTCAAACTGGGCCTGCTGCGCATGCGCCCACTACAGCGCTGGCTGAGAGACCGTGTTCCACCGCGCGCCTGGATTTCCGGCCGCGCGTGCATCAGGGTGACCCACGGCTGCATCGCAGCTCTGGCCCCTTGGAAAATAGCCAACTGGTATCAGTTAGGCGTAAGCACGGGCGCTGTCTCGAAATGGAAAGTAGTCTCGACAGATGCATCCAACCTCGGTTGGGGCGCCCTGTACGAGGGCAGGTCTGCCTCCGGCCTCTGGTCGAGCCCGGAGCGACTGTTACACATAAACTGTCTGGAGATGATAGCGGTCGAACTATCCCTGAAAGCTTTCCTCCCATTTTTAAAGGGCCATCACGTTCTGGTCAGATCAGACAGCATGTCAGTGGTGGCCTACATAAATCGCCAGGGTGGTGTCAGGTCAGAAACCTTGCACACCCTGACCGAGCGTCTTCTGACATGGGCACATTGCAATCTGCGCTCGCTAAAGGCAGCGCATGTACCTGGCATCCTGAACCGGGGCCCGGACATGCTTTCCAGGGCGAATGTTCCCCCTGGGGAGTGGTCTCTTCACCCACAGACGGTTCAGTTGATGTGGAGCATCTTCGGCAGGGCAGAGGTCGACCTCTTCGCCTCAGAAGACAACGCTCATTGCCCAATATATTTTTCAAAGAGCAGGGACGCGCTGGCCCTCGATTGGGCCAGACGCCCGCTTTATGCCTTCCCACCGGTCGCGATGCTGCCGCAGGTCATCGATCGGGTCAGGAAGAGCAGATGCGCTATGCTGCTAGTAGCCCCACTCTGGACGACCCAACCTTGGTTCTCCGAGCTGATGCAGCTGTCCAGTACAGCCCCATGGCCAATACCGCTGCGGAAAGATCTCCTCACGCAGCTGAAGGGCGCGCTCTGGCATCCCCACCCCGAACTTTGGGCCCTTCATGTATGGCCCCTCAACGGGTACCCGGGAACCTCCCTGAGGGAGTGTTAAAGACCATTACGGAAGCCAGAGCGCCCTCAACCAGGCGCCTATATGCGCAGAAATGGTCAGTGTTCTCCACCTGGTGCGGGACACGGAACCTAGACCCTCACTTATGTGACGTGTCGGAGATACTCTCCTTCCTACAGGAGCGTTTAGATGCGGGCAGATCCCCGTCTACGCTCAAAGTGTATGTGGCAGCCATTGCAGCTTCTCATGCTCCGGTGGCCGGCCTATCACTGGGAAAAAACGAACTGGTCATTCGTTTCCTTAAGGGAGCTCGTCGGATGAACCCTCCCCGACCCCCTTCAATCCCTTCCTGGGACCTGTCCACGGTCCTAGAGGCCTTAAAGGGCCCCCCTTTTGAACCGCTTCAGTCTGTCGATATGAAGCTTCTTTCGTTCAAAACCGCTTTTCTACTGGCTCTGGCCTCAGTCAAGCGAGTGGGGGATTTACATGCGCTATCTGTAAGCGCTGACTGTCTCGAGTTTGGGCCTAATGACTCCAGAGTCATTCTCAGACCAAGACACGGCTATGTCCCCAAGGTGCTCTCAACACCGTTCAGAGCGCAGGTAATCTCGCTGTCAGCCCTTTCCTCGCAAAGCGACGAAAGCAACGCGAGCTTCATCTGCCCCGTCAGGGCTCTTAAAACCTATATTGCGCGCTCCGCCTTATTCAGGAGGTCGGACCAGCTCTTCATATGCTTTGGTGGGCGCACCCGAGGTCTCGCCACCACGAAGCAAAGCCTATCGCGATGGATAGTAGACACTATCTCGCTGGCTTACAAATCTAAGGGCCTTCACTGCCCGTTCGGCATCAGAGCCCATTCCACCCGAGGTATGGCCTCGTCATGGGCGTGGTCCTGCGGGATACCACTGGATGATATCTGTGCGGCGGCAGGCTGGGCCTCTCCGTCCACATTTATTAGATTCTATAATCTGCAAGTCCCTGCCCTGCAGGCCAGGGTACTTTCTATATAGACGTGCTAAGCCTTATCACGTCCCCCTTTTTTCGTTCCCTATATAAAGCTCACTAAGGTTGGCTGTTGGGACTGGGATTTCTCCTGCTATAAAGCCCCGAGCTCTCGCCTTGGGCTGTGACAGGTCGAAGTTCCCGAGCACGCACGGCGTTTTACATTGTGTTCCCATAGCGTAAGCTAGCTTACGCAGTACGAGAGTACTCTCGAAAGGGAAAGTACTCGGTTACTAACGTAACCTCGGTTCCCTGAGATGAGGGAACGAGTACTGCGTAACCTGCCGTGCTATGTGCTCGGACCGGGTGATCGCTTCAGTCGATTTAAAACCTGATCCCTATGGTGAAGCGGTGGCTTATATAGTTCCAGCCACGCCTATTTTGGCGCGCTCTGACGTCCAATGGGCGCGAAGCGCCCCCATTGGTTCGTTACTCTCCGCCGCCTCACCATAGGTTGCTGCAGTTGCCGCAGCACAGCCAATAAGCGCGCGAGCCGCTTCGCTTGGGTCTGCTGTGCTGCAGCACTGCGTTTTACATTATTTAAAAATTAAGGATAATTTTTGGCTTCATATTCTCGAGAAAAGGGGACCTTTCCCATAGCGTAAGCTAGCTTACGCAGTACTCGTTCCCTCATCTCAGGGAACCGAGGTTACGTTAGTAACCGAGTACGTTCTGCCCAGACGGTATCGCTGAGACATATAGTTAATATCAGTTATACGCAGCATGCACGATACAAGAAAATGGTCTGTAATATCATCACTTTGGGGTACAATATCTATAGCAGTAAGATCGATTCCATGCGATATACCATTTTCAATCTGCACCACATTATCATTATTATTAGTCATAGCGCCACCAGCTGGCAGATATAAATAATTTATTGATAATTATCACTTTGAATGCATGTTGCCCACCATTAGCTGTTTTCCATAAAGCCACAGAGTGGTGGTGAGCAAGGGTGCGAGGACCTTTTGATCGCTGCTTGCAGCTTTAATTTAACTTAAACCTGAAAAAACTATTTTTACAGTGTAAATTAATGCAAGGGAGTTACAACAAACCAGCTTCAGGAAGCATCAACAAATGTCAGGGGGGCTATAGCAAAGGTATCACCTGACTATTTGTAGGATTGATTGTATATTTTAAACGTCCATGCAACTGATGTATACTTAAATCAAGGGTGTGAAATGCAGGGGTTTACACTGTGTGCTTATGGCCACCTGACCTCAGTGTGTGCTCTCACTTCAATCTATAGCCCTGTCACCGACCAGAGAGAAATAGCCCGACACTGAGAGCCTTTTCGAAAATAGATCAGACCGCCTTGACCCCCCTACCCATCACTATGGCAAGCCAATTTCACATTTAACATTATGATTTAACATTAATTTGAATTTCTAGTTATTAATCCTATAGTGATTAATATATATTATATCATATATAAATCAATATTATATGGTTCTCTGGTATACTTGATTCTGATTGGTCTGTTATAACATCCCAAGCTCTGCTATTTTCTGCAGGCTACAGAAAGCAGGTCCTTTTTTCATGTTTTTGTATCTCACCACAGACTTCCTTTTTTAATTTCCTGCAAAAGCAAATGCTATTTTGCTTCAAGTTCCTTCAAGGGTGGGTCCTTCAAGTTATCTTGGAGAGTTGAGGTGTCCAAGTCGCAACATCTAACTACTGGGGTGCCTCAGGGCTCAGTTCTTGGACCACTTCTCTCCTCTGTCTACATGGCATCACTAGGTTCTGTCATTCAGAAACATGGCTTTTCATATCACTGCTATGCTGATGACACTCAACTCTACCTCTCATTCCATATTGATGATCCGACAATAGCTGCTTGCATCTCAGCTTGTCTAACAGACATTTCATGCTGGATGAAGGACCATCACCTTCAACTCAACCTTGGCAGTACAGAACTGCCTGTGGTTCGAATGTATACTCATCGTTTCATCACAATTTCACCATCCAGTTAGACACATCAACCATAACTCCTTAAAAACTTTGAAACCTTGGAGTTATGATTGATGATCAGCTGACTTTTCTCAGACCACATTGATAAAACTGTCCGGTCCTGCAGATTTGCTTTATTCAACATCAGGAAGATCAGGCCCTTTCTTTCGGAACATGCTTCACAACTGCTTGTTCAACCTCTTGTACTGTCCAGGCTGGACTATTGCAATGCTCTCTTGGCAGGTGTTCCAGCCAGTTCTATCAAACCTTTACAATGAATCAAGACAGCGTCAGCAATATTTTTAATGAGCCAAAAAGAATGCATGTCACACCTCCCTTTATCAATTTGCACTTTCTACCAATAGCTGCTTGCATAAAATTTAAGGCATTAATGTTTGCCTACAAAACCACCACTGGCTCTTCACCCCTTTACCTAAATTCATTATTCAGACTTATGTGCCCTCTAGAAGCTTGCATTCTGCAAGTGAACGTCGCTTTGTTGTGCAATCGCAAAGAAACACAACATTTTTAATTTACTTTTAAATTAAATGTTCCCTTCTGGTGGAATGACCTGCCCAACTCAATCTGAGCAGCTTTAGCCATCCGAGTCTTTAGCCATTTTCCAGAAACGGCTGAAAACACATATCTTCCAAGGTTTTTTATTTTTTTGCCCATAACTCTAGCACTCTCTATTTTAATTATATTCTTAAAAAAAAAGAAAGAAAAAAAACTTTCCTTTTAGACTTGCACTCTGTTCATTTACTGCTTGTTTTCTTAATTAAAAAAAACTAGTATTTTTGCATTCTATCGATTTGTTTTCTTTTTATTTATTATACAATTAACAAAAGCAAAAAAAGGCCTCTAACACGCTTGTTCTATTCTTTTTCTATTCTACATATTTTCTGTTTATTATATAATTACAAAAAAAACCTTGCTACGGCTAGACTTGTTATGGCACTTGCATATCATATAGCACTTGTCTCATTGGATAAAAGCGTCTGCTAAATGACTAAATGTAATGTAAATGTTTTATCCATGTTTTATTATTCTTCTCATCATCAAGCTTTTTTATTTTTATTATTATTATTATTATTTTTTTTTTATTAACATGGATTTCTTGGCTTTTTGGGTCAGGTAGTATCTGCTATCTTTTACCTAGTTGGTTTTTGGGTTCCATGGCTGCAGTCCCCAGTGTTTTCCACCTACTGGTAACCTGATGTGTTGAAATGCTTTTGAGTAAAATGTCAATGTGCGTAATCACACACACCAAAACAAAAACTAACATTCCAACACAGAATGCAAATTGCAAAAGAGAATAACTAGCTGTAACATTGTTTTTCAGAGAGAAACAAGTATATAAACTTTTTTCATAAATATCTGCAAAAATATTATGCCATAAAAAATGCATTTAATTTTATTGTAACATTGTTTTGTTTGGCTTGCTCATTGTTATCTAGCAGTTATAACAAAATTAACCGCTGCACTAACTATTGACTTAGATACTGTAATGTTCAAATAGTTACTAGCATTTATATCACACAGTACTAATTAGGTATTCGAAGATAAGGAAAAAGTACTACTATATAATATGTATTAGTAACAAATAGAATTGATGCTATTCACTACTGTAGTAAGTGATAGGATTTAATCGAATAAAAAAACAAAATTAAAAAATTACATTTAAAGACAGATGTTACACACTATTGGACTTCTTACTAGTATCCTAAATATTTTAGGTGGGTCATTCTACAGAAACGTCCACTTTTGGTATGGCAAAATGTCTTAAAATTTATTTATTTTTCTAACATTTAAACTTAGACCGCATTATTAGATTACCTTTTGACTTTATGAATACATATAAATGACAGCTTAATTATTTTTCTCTTTATCTTTTTTTACAATTATTTCAAGACCACATGAACTATTTTTTGTCACTGGTGTTACCTTCTTTATCAATATAAAAAAGATTTTATTAAATATCTTTTCTTGATATGTTTTTCAGCACATGTAGTCAGAGTTACAGAAAAATAATGAAAATGCAAGAAATAAGGAGATTGTTTTATTTATTTAATTTAAAAGAAAAAAAAAACAGTACGGTAACACCAGTGACACAATGAATCACCAGTGACATAAGACCTGATATAATGATCTTCACTGGTGTTAACCATAAGGAAGGTAACACCAGTGACAATTTCATGAAAAAAGCATTTTACAAAATGTCTGCTGTAAGGTATCAAACCATATATTGTCAATCATTGCATATTCACTAAATTGAGTAACTAAATTGCCTAACAATAAATAGGACATACCAGTGACGTCAACTAAAATCTTCATATGAAATCGTGAGTTAAATGAGAAAATTTCTGATAATTGAAAAGAAACAGTGGACTTAACATGGGCTTTTTTCATAGATCTTTAGAAAATAGGAAGGAGGAAGTCAAGTGATGTCATCAGTGTGATTTTTTTTTTTTTTTTTTTTTTTTTACAAAATGACAGATTTTTGTCAAACGGTAACACCAGTGACACAAATCCAGAGGACCACTGTTTTCACTATATATTTTATAATATTTATTGAGCATTTTATTTTATTATGTCATTTATATTATATATTTGATAGTTCTGAATAAATTTTTGTAATTTAAATGGTAGAAAACCCTGATTTTGACTGCAAAATAAAGCACTTTCCACATGGCTGTGGGGACAAGCAGTTTAATGGTTCTTGGAATTCTTTATAAATTAATTAAAAACAAATAATGCCACATTTATGGCAAAACAACGTCTAATTGTTAAAATAACACATTGTTTTATTTTAAAATATATGAAAAATTGTAACCCTAATGTGTTTTTCAATTGTAATATTTCTGTAAAGGCTTGGGACAGAAAAATGGACGTTTCTGTAGAATGACCCAGGTAGTAGCCTACTTGTTTTTAAGGGCTAATTGTTAAAATAGCTTGCCATATATACACCCCTGTCTGCGCACTTCTCCAGCCCCCTGTTCACCGTTTTCTCTCTCTCTTCTCGCTCGATATTCAGGAACGACTAGTGAGCAGTAACGCGCGCTAGTTCTGCGAGTCCACACCAAGTTTGTGACTTGAAATAAACGAGAGACTTCTAAAAAGCGCAGCGTCGAGAAGAGCCTTAACCCTTCTAGAGACAGGGGAAAAGCAGATTTAAAGACGTATATTCCCCAAAGACAGCGGTGAGTGATTAATTTGATTGACAGTTACGCAGTTCCTCATGATAGAATGCTGCATTGTGACGACACGCGCTTTTAGATTTTTTGTAAAGTTGTGTTGTGACATTGTTCGGAACAGGCTGTGACATCATCATAACGTATCAGTGCAGCACGTTCTGCTCGTTCAGTGAGTTGCTGTAGGACTATATATAATTAAAGGCCAGGTGTGCGCAAAGCTTATTGTGAAGAATAGCACACGCTGTATACGTTGGCAGTGTATATTTCCATTCTGTCCCTTTGTAAATATGGAAGGATCACGTCTGGAGGGGACAGAGGGGGAGACACTTGGGCAGTTTGGTATGACTATATTTGGAAAGTGATCGAGTCTGTAGACAGTGAGGGGGGCCTTCTCACATGGGACAAACTATTGTGTGGTTTAAAGATACTGCATTCTGATGGGGATTTAACAGCTCTAGCTACCCATGTGGTGTTGTATCAGTGTCAATTGCGTTTTGTCAGTTTAAAATGAATAATAAGTGTTAATTGTGATTTCACAAATTTTGTGCCGTGGGGATCCAAAATGTATGTATGTGTCTCAGACTATATATTAACCTTTTCATCTGCTATGAATTAGTTAAAATTCTAACTTGTGGATGTATAAATTAGAGATAAGTGCAAAGAACCTTGTTGTTAGTTGACTTCACTACCGCGTGGATTGTAAAACTAAGAGTAAGTATGGATGTTTTAAATTGAGTACAAACATGCTTGTTCAACATATTTTATTATGTCCCCAAAATGATAAACAAATTGGAAACATTTTAATCAAAAACAGCCAAGATTGGAAACAAACATAGAAATATGTAAAATAAATAAATATACACTAAAATCTTTAAAACCAAGCAATACATGTCAGATAAAATATGATACTTTAACATGTAAATCAAAGAAACATATGTGACTGTTACATATCAAATTAAACAAAAACTGGCTGAATCAGATGATACCAGTTCTAGTTAACATTAATTAAAAATTGATATTTTTGTTCCTTAAATTTGTGATGTAGTGACAGCTCCAGCTTGAAACACCTGTTCGCTGTGTCACTGTGCAGCACCAAAAATGTTGTCATTGTTCTTGTTGCATAGCAATGTTCTGTCAGAGTCTATATATGTAGTATCTGTCTTGAAAAATATTTTAAGGAAAATTTGCATGTAATTGTTTGCCATGCAACGATTTTATCAAAGATCTCTCATACTTGGGTGACTAATTAACATGATTGCAAATTATAAGTTTTACTTTCTTAGCTCAGCATTGTTTTTTTGTCCTTTATATTAACTTCTGCTGTCTTTATAAACTTTATAAATATTTCATTTAAATATTTTGTGTCAGTGAAAGGCAGAGCTTAACCTTAAGAAAATGTTGATTGTCAACCTCAGAAAGTCAAAATAAATATTAAACAAGCTGCTTAATTTTCTATTTATTTTGCAACATTGACATTTTGTGTTGAAGCAGATTGTGTGTCTGTTTGTTTGTGTCAGTCATCTATTGTTTCTACAAATAATTATCTCTACAACTGTGAAAAGGATTTTTAAAGGAAATAATTCCTCTACAATGTACATTAATGTTTATTACAGTTATACCTGTCACCATAAAATTTCCTCATTATTTTCAAATTATGATTACCATTATTAATGTTTATAACTATGCATAATGTGTATAGCGATGTGTATTCATGTATCTTTATATGAAGATGTATATTTAAAACTTTAAACAGGCCATTATTTAGGGAGTAATTAATACCAGAAAATTCATTATTATTAGATTATTATAGAAAATAGATTATTCATTAATAAAGCAAAGCAATATTTTACTGTCAATGTCATTAACAAATATGTTTTTTATTAAATTATCGATAATTACAATTGAATTATACATTATTAAGCAAGTTGCAGTCAAATATACATTTAATTAAATTTAATTAAATTTAAAATACATTTAACAGTTTGATAGGGATTACTAAGCAGCTTTTCCACAGTGTGTACACCAAATCATTCTTAAATATGATGTGTTATTTAGGCTATTTTATGCATATTCAATATGTGTCTCTGTTTTTCACAGCCATGAGTCGCAGCATTGTGCGCCAGAGTAAATTCCGGCATGTTTTTGGGCAATCGGTGAAAGCGGATCAAAGTTATGATGACATCCGGGTTTCCAAAGTGACATGGGACAGTTCCTTCTGTGCAGTTAACCCAAAGTTTCTGGCAGTTATAGTGGAGTCCAGTGGAGGCGGGGCCTTTCTGGTTATGCCGCTCTCAAAGGTGAGTGGCTTGAGGAGAAAACTACTAAAACATGTACAATCTTACAGCCTTTGTCTACTCTTTCATCTTTATGGGTCTATATTTATGGGTATGTTTGTTCAAGAGCCTCAGCCGTGGCTCATGTTAAGGGGGCCCATCCCCCACAGGGCTTCCATTTCATCCTCATAGAGGCAAAGTTTTGAACCCCATGGAAACAGGGTACACAACTTGCATGTTGTCTAAATCTTCTTCTGTGACATACCGAAGCTGAGTTTAGAGATGATAAGTAAGCGTTTTTGGGCTCAATAATGGGCTCATCATTAAACTGACATTGACAAATTTAAGCATAACCATGACATTTCTGATGTGATTTCACTTATCATATAGATTAGATTATGTGTAATGAGCAACTATTTAATTTAATTTGATAAGGTTGTGTTCATCAAATTCAACCCTGATACCAAATTGTATATATACATTTATATATATATATATATATATATATATATATATATATATTATTTTTTTATATTATATATTATTATTATTATTATTATTTTCTGTAACATTTGAGAAAATAGAATGAGCTATTCTATATTATTTGGCCCCTATATTACACAAAATGAGTAATTTTGTCTAATATTTTGCTTGAAAATTGTGAGTGTGCTAACTGTCTTTAAAATAGTTATGTTTGGGACTACTGTATAAAGATCGGTAATGCTTTATTTTAAAGTGTCCTTGATATGTTACATGTACTTCTATTGTAATAACAATAAATTATACATTATAACTTGAAAGTAACCCTAAGACAAACCCTAATCCTAACCCTAACCTTATAGTAAGTACATTTAGTTAATTAATATTACTCAGTACTTAAATGTATAATTACACTGTAACAAGGACACCTTAAAATAAAGTGTAACTTAAAGTTCTTATAAAAATATAATTTTGATGTAAGTTACACACTTAAACAGGTCTTCCATAATGGAAACAATTGTAGAAATATTTAGTTTGGCATTAAAAAGCATCTTAAATTACTTCTAGTTGTTGCTAATGCATGTGTGACCTTAATATATTGATAATATATTGAGCCACACAGTATATCACATCATTATTTTTTGTGTGTGTGTGAGTTTGTCTTGATTCTCTATGGGTCCATGGTCAGTTAATGCCCTTTTAGTTTAGCCTCTGTCGAGTCACGAGCATATATCAGCAGGCTTTGAAAGATACCCTATAAATACCCAGGTAGCCATCTCCTCTGCACTCAGTCTCAACAGGCCAAAAGAAAAACTCCCTTTTCAACGCCTCATCACAGAGTTATAAATACACACCAGGAGAATGAGGACGGGAGGGACTGGAGGAGGAGCAGCCGAACACAGAACCAACACGTGCTCACACCAGCTCCACACAAATAACAAAAAAACATTCGAAGAAGTTACATCAGAATCCCTAAAGAATAATTATGATTTGATAACATCAGTTTACAAATACATGCCAGGGACAAACAAGAAGTTAAATATTTGTGTCAGTGAAAAGCAGAGCTTAACCTTCAGAAAACATTGCTCGTCAACCTCAAAAGGTCAAAATAAATATTAATTAATTTTCTATTTATTTTTCAACATTGACAATGTTATTCACATTACAAAAATCATGGGATATATCTACGTAAAAAACCCCGGTTTATGTGTTTTTGTAACACCAAACATTAAATAAATATTTGTTAAATAAATAAATATTTCCTATTAATTAAATCTTGTTTGATATTTTTTAAACAGTGGTAACATGGTTGAATATAGCTTTCAATTTCTGTAAAATTTGAGAAAATGGAATGAGCCTGGGTGTTGCTTCCTGGGTGTCACTTTTTAAATAATTTTCCATGTTTTCTAATATGGGGGAAATTATACAGTGACAGGGCTGTGCATGTGCATTTAAATATGCATGCAGCTAAAAAGTTCAAAGTTTTTGGATTACAAAAGATGACACTGGTAAAAAATAAATTACTATATATATATATATATATATAATTATACATATATATATATATATAATATGGTTTTCAAAAAATATTAAGCAACTCTTCAATATTTAAAATAAGAAAAAATGTTTCTTGAGCATCAAATTACCATATTTGAATGATTTCTGAAGGATCATGTGACACTGAAGACTTGAGTAATGGCTAGTGAAAATTCAGCTTTCTCATTACAGGAATAAATTACATTTTAAAATATATTGAAATAGAAAGCAGTCATTTTAAAATTTCTGCATTTTACAATGGTGTTTTTATATTTTTTTTCTTTTTGATCAAATACATGCAGACTAAGAAAAAAGTCTTACCAACCTATATACTGACTTTATATGCCTCCCAATACTTAACATTATCTTTTATTCTTTGTTTTAATATGCTATAGGTGGGTCGAGTGGACAAAAACTATCCTCTAGTGATTGGACACTCAGGGCCTGTTCTAGACATTGACTGGTGTCCTCACAATGACAATATCCTGGCCAGCTGCTCTGAAGATACCACTGCCATGGTAATCATCCTGACAGACATTCATAAACATCTCCATTGCCTGCCAGCCAATAGCCTTGTAGTCATGAACATGTTTCGGTTGCATTTTTACAAACAAATGAAGCATGTCTCCATATATACCTACTCGCACTGGAGGGAACGATCAAGGTGACAGACAATAGTGTTAATATGAAGGGTGATGACTGGAGTTAACGGTTCAGGCATGGGACTGGAGCTGGTATTTATAAACATGTTAGAAAGGCACTCTTGGCCAGAAACCTGTTCACAAATAAGCCACTGGAATGACAGACAAGGAAAGATGGGTCTAAGTTGTCTATAGAGATGAGTCATTTCATTTTCAGAACACACTGAAACATATGCAAACATTTCTGTATACAGTGACCTCATGAAGTATTTGGACGCCTAAGCCACACTTAAAAGTGTATAAATGTCATTGCATTAGATAAAAATAAATAAATAAAATCAAAGTTACATTTATGTTAAAGGTAACACAAAATAATTTCTAGTTAAAATTATAAAACAATACACAGTAGATAGACTGAAATAGTATTTTCTTTTTACATTAACATTTTTTTGTAGTTTATGAAAAAAAAGAGAATTGTATCATAGTAAATCCTACACCAGATTTATTTTCAGTGTATGTCACTGTTCAAAAATTAAGATAAATAAAACTACAACTTTTAGAACACATGTGCAGTTCAGAAAAGTGAAGCTGCTTCTGAGAAAAGCTCTAGAAGTAATCCAAGTACTGCAGTGGCATTCACACGTTTTAAATGTGAGTATAAATGCTGAAAGTATTATACGGTCTACTGAAAACAAATATAGGATGCTTTTGCCCAAAGTTAAGCAAGACGATATAGAGGTATTATATATGAAGGATATTAGTGCTGTTTCATTACATTACAAACATGAATGGCATGCACTGTATGCACTGCTGTTAGAGGAGGTTAACTGCAGCTGTCATCTGTGCTGGCATTGCTGCTGTGCTCACTGGTTACCAAAGGAACTCTGGCTACAATGCACTGCAAGCCAATATATAAGATAGTTTAATCCATTTACTGTAATAATATATATAATATATAATATAATTTTTTGGTCTAGGCTGAAAGATTATTTTTGTTTAAGTACTATTAGGATACTACAGAACAAAATTAACAAAAAAGAATTTGCAATAAATACAACTACTATCATTACAACATTTTTTATTAAAAACATTGTGGTCAATCAACCTTCCACAGACTTGATGAAGTTTGAGTAGTGTGCGGGATTTTTCTACATTCTAACATGCTTAAAGCAGTTGAGCATGTATGTATGGCCTTACAATATGTATTTTTATGTGTTTTTAAATTTATTTGGAATAATTATGTTAATAAATATAAAAGTGTTAAAGTCTTGCAGGATGGTCTAAACTTTTTTTTTTTTTTTTTTTACAATTAATTATAATCAAATATTAAATACTTTGAAGTTTGTTGAGGCCCCCCTGTTTGAGAACCATTGCTCTAATAGAATTGTGTTTACTCAGGTATGGCAGATCCCTGACCACACTCCCTCTCGTCCCATCAGCGAGCCCATTGTGGTGCTGGAGGGTCACTCTAAACGCGTGGGCATCATTAAATGGCACCCCACTGCCCGCAACATACTCCTCACTGCAGGTAAAGATCAGTACAATAGACACCAACTTCTTACATTAAAAGTGTATAAAAATAAGATTACTTCATTTCGTAGAAAAATAAATTTGGAGCAGTGGAAAGTCTTTGTTTCCATTCAGTTTGCATTTGTCTCAGGCAGTGATAATCTGATCATCATCTGGAATGTGGGCACTGGAGAACCCTTGATGACACTGGATGACCATCCTGACCTCATCTATAACGTCAGTTGGAACTACAACGGTAGCCTGTTCTGCACCACCTGCAAGGACCGTCGCCTCCGAGTGTGCGATCCCCGGAAAAACGAGGTGGTGGCGGTAAGTATTATAGCGGAGAAAAGAAGAAAAACCTCACAGCTCTTTGTAAACATGAACATTATGGACATTTTTTCTTCTGTAGGAAAGACTGTGCCCACATGAGGGTATCCGGCCAATGAGAGCAATTTTTACCAAAGAGGGAAACATTTTCACCACAGGTTTTACCAAGATGAGCCAGAGAGAGCTTGGCCTGTGGGATCCGGTAATGGATAGTATATTTACTCACCTTCATGTTATTCCATACCCATTTTGCTATGGTAAATCTTCAGTTCAAATTGAAATATTTTTAATGAATCCTGAGAACCGTTTGTCCCAATAAGATGCAGGTAACCAAAACATATGAGGGTGATTAAATGGTGACAGGAATTTCATTTAGGCATTTAAAGGAATTTCATTTAGGCATTTACTCATTAATAACAAATGTAATTGAATTCATTCTATTCATTTCAATCAGTTTTATTTAATTTCCCTTGTTAACTTTCAAATCACTGATGGTGTTCATTTCTGTCTTTGTTTAGACTAATTTTGAAGAGCCCATAGCACTACTTGAGCTGGACACAAGTAATGGAGTTTTATTGCCTTTTTATGATCCAGACACTAACATTGTGTATCTCAGTGGCAAGGTATGACTTCATGTTTCATCTTCATTTGTTATCATACTCAGGCTGGCACTGTAAAGTTGCTTCTGTGTCCCCACAGGGTGACAGCAGTATTCGGTATTTTGAGATCACAGAGGAGCCTCCCTATGTGCATTACATCAGCACATTCAGTAGCAAGGAGCCACAGAGAGGAATGGGCTTCATGCCCAAGAGAGGAGTGGACGTCAGCAAGTGTGAGATTGCCAGGTCAGTTTTGCATGGTTATACTGGTTGATTAGAATATGTGTTAGTTACTTTAATATGTACAGTGTACAGAAATACTATATATCTACATTGCCATTAAAAAGTTTTTGAGGTCAGTGATTTATAGTTTTATTCAGCAGGGACACATTAGATTACACAAAAGATTTCTATTTCAAGTAAATACTGTTCTTTTAAACTTTGAGCTTTGAGCATTCCTGAAGCTGAACCTTTATTATTTCTCATAGATTATATAAACTCCATGAAAGAAAGTGTGAGCCTATTATGATGACAGTACCCAGAAAGGTAAGCACATACTCTTTGTGTAGGGTTATTTCAAACCTGAACCACTATGAACATAAAATTAAAGTACTGAAAACCAAAAATTGATTATATGATGCTGAAGTACAGCGGCATGCGGAAGTTTGGGAACCCCTTGCAGAATCTGTGAAAATGTGAAAAATGTTAACAAAATAATGATCATACAAAATGCATGTTATTGTTTTATTTAGTACTGCCCAGATGTTTACATATACTTTACAAGACAAAAAACAAATCAGCTGAAATTATTCAAATAACCCCCTTTAAACGTTTGGGAACCCTTCGTTCTTAAAGAGTTAGTTCACCCAAAAATGAAAATTCTGTCATTAATTATTCACCCTCATGTCGTTTCAAACCCATAAGACCTTCGTTCATCTTCGGAACACAAATTAAGATATTTTGATGGAATCTGAGAGCTCTCTGACCCTTCATAGACAGCAATGCAACTGAAATGTTCCCAAGTCCAGAAACATAGTAAGGAGATTTGTAAAATAATCCATGTGACATCAGTGGCTCAACCACAATTATACGAAGCTGAAAGAATACTTTTGGTGTGCAAAAGAAAAAAAAATGCCTTTGTTCAACAATTCATGTCCTCCGCATCACCCATTATCCATAAACATATGCTGTTCTGTGTCAGCTGCATCACGCCAGATCCATTTCCTACGTTGTTGTGATTTGATCTGAATGGAAACAGCGTATCCGGTTTATGGATATTTTTGGGTGAACTAACCCTTTAATACTGTGTGTGGTTGCCTGGATGATCTATGACTGTTTTTTTTTAGTTTTATGATGGCTGTTTATGAGTCCCTTGTTTGTTCTGAACAGTTAAACTGAGCACTGGTCTTTAGAAAAATCCTCCAGGTCCTGCAGATTCTTCAGTTTTCCAGCATCTTTTGCATATTTGAACCCTTTCCAGCAGTGACCGTATGATTTTGAGATCAATCTTTTTACACTGAGGACAACTTTTAAAAAAGGTTCAAACATACAGTACTGGTCCTCCAGAAGGAAACATGATGCATTAAGAGCTTGAACAGGATGAAGATGTCCAATTTTCTTCTTATTTTGTTGAAATATATATTTTTTCCTATTTAGTACTGCCCTTCGGAAGCAACAGAAGATAATTGCATGTTTCCTGGAAGACAAATTAAGTACAGTTTACCTTGATCTTAAAAAATTGAAAAAGTTTTCTCCCCCCGACTCTTAAAGGTACAATATGTACAATTTTTTAATTGAAATAACCAAAAACCACTACAACAGTGTTGTATATTTTGCTGACTTGTGTACACATTATCCCAAATGTTTTGAAGAATGTTTAAATCCAGAGAAATAAGCGCACAGAGTAGCATTATAACAGGACTTTCAGATGTATCTAGTATGATAAAACAGCGCTGCTTTAACCCACATATGCACGACCGGAAGTAGCGGAAGCGGTCAAATCTAGTAAAAGCTCCGCTGCTTTCAAGCTGTGTGTCAAGCTTGTCTCTCATTAGCAACAGCCTCGTTTCGCTTCAACGACTTTCAGCTTCATACTACGATGTTAATAAATCTTTAATACATTAGCTCATACATAAACATGATTTTTTTTGGTCTTGTGGACTATATGTAAACATCTTTTATGTAAAATATCTTAGGACAGTTATAAATAGAAAAAATAACATGCATTTTGTACGATCGCTCTTATTTTGTTAAAATTACTCACATTTTCACAGATTCTGCAAGGGGTTTCCAAACTTTCGCATTCCACTGTATGTAAAATCTGTGCGTCCAGTTACATCATTCTCTTTCTGTTGTTATGATTCCAGTCAGACCTATTCCAGGATGATCTGTACCCAGACACAGCAGGCCCAGAGCCGGCTCTGGAACCTGAAGAATGGATGCAAGGACAAGACGCAGACCCCTTATTAGTGTCCATGAGGGATGGTTATGTTCCTCCAAAGACTAGAGAGCTAAAGGTGGCCAAGAAGAATGTTCTAGACAGCAGACCTGCAACACGTAGAAGCATGTCTGCCGTAGATGGAAGTAGTTTGCCCGTAAGTAGAATGTCTTGCTTATCTTTGGCCTTAAAATACCTTCTTCATAACTTTGTTCCTTCATCAACTTTATTACTTACATTTCTTAAGAATCAAATAGGGCTGGGAATTTTATCGGATTCATTAAAAAAAAAAATACATTAACATTATAACAACATAAGATTATAACAACAAATCCTTACAATGTTTTTTGGCGCGGTTTTGAATCTATAATGCTATGGCATATTAATGTTTTAGCTGTAAATTGATGTCTAATATGAGGAAAAAGCACCATTAAATTATATCATTCAAGTTTTTTGATACTTTGTCCTTGGAACAAAAAACATACAGTGTATCAATTCAAATCACAAATGAATGACTTAATTGAACTGGTTGAATCACAAATGTATCACAACTCTATCACTGAATCAGTCAGTCAGTGACTTGTCTCTTTTACCTAATATTTTTTGGATCATTTTTTTCAATTTCAATTTCTTTCGATTCCCATCCCTAGAAGCTAAACATTATTTTCCATTTCCAAATTAAGCCTGTCCTTGACTTGCTGTTTTGCTTTTTTCCCTCTCTTTTTTGCTCCTGTTCATCCTCCTCTTACTGTCACTACGCTTCTCTCTTCTATTTCCTCTTTCCAACTGCCATCTTCTTCTTTGCTTTCTCTCAATCTCTTTCAAACTCTAGCCTCAGTTGTTGGAGAAGCTTGTTGAGGAGATCCAAAATCTGAAGGCCACAGTTCTTTCTCAGGAGAAACGAATCTGTGACTTAGAGAATAAGCTCTCTAAATACACTAATGGTACAGTCTGAATAAAGTTCTCATCCTGTGCACACTGCCCAACTCACTGCTAACCCCTTACAACTAAAGTATGAGCACAGATAGGCCAAGCCACCTCAGCTCACCCCAGCTTTTATCAACACCGTAACTCCGGTTCAACTGGCTGTACCGCCACTTGACTAATTGACTTCACAGGCTTTTTCTAAATATGAATGAACCACATATACACTAGTTACATTTCAGTTCATTAGGTGATTTAATTTGGCAAAGGCACTTATAATGCTCGTGCTGATGCTTTGTAGATTTTTTTTTAAATATATTGTGTAGTAGCTCACAATATTAGCCATATTCCTTAAATGCTTAAGGAATCATACCAAGAAGAATTTATGTCAGCTATGCAAAAGTAAGGCAAAACCACCTTCATTTTAGGATTTACAAATCCTTTAATGTACATACTGCTTTTTACTATTCAATGCTGACAAAGAATGACAGAAGAAATGTAGCTACAGCTTTCTGTAGTGGTTAACAGTCACAGTGTCTTTGGTAGTCTCTGTCTGAACATACCTCATTGTAAAAACCAGGACTTGGGATCAGATGGTAGCATATGTAGCTCTTATTTGGTCAGCTCTGGACAAGCAACATCTATAGCATGACTATAATATGTCATGCGACAGTAGCGGGCTCAGTAATGCTGCCAATTCACTACACAATTTTGAAATAATCAGTGCTGTTCTTTTCACACTACGCTAACTTTTTGGGGTATCATGAAGTTGCTGTGCTTTGCACATAACATAATAGATATGTGACTGTGGGCCACACATCAAACAATTTCAGTAGGAAGAATCCCCATTTCTCATTTACAAAATGCATTTGCGAGAAGTGATACAGGATCTCACGTAATATCATGCATGAACGGAATTATGGCGTGTAACTGGTATTTCTTCAAATCAAAATGGTTATCAAGAAGCTTGCAATCTACAAAAACTGAAAAAAATATGAATATGGAGAAGAGATTGGTTGAGAAGATGACTTCTCAATATTTCCCTTGCACTATATTTTGTTCTCCTCACATTAGCTGTAGGTCATCGCTAATGTCATTTCCTGTCAAAACACATTTCACACTGCAAGATTTCATAGTGGCCCAGATATTTAGCCTGCTAATTAATTCCCAGGCATTAGTGCTTTTCTCAAATTGTGTCTTGCTCCACTTTATTACCTTGCACTATATGATAGTCACTCATGTGAACAAGCATTAATTTGCCTCAGATTTAAGGCTGCCCTCCAGAAAAACCTTCTTGTTGGGGATCTCCAGAAAAAATAGGTCCTAAAATCTTGTAGTGTATATCCGGCTTGTGATTTCTGCACATAACTTATTGCCATTTTATCACAGTGGAATAGTTCACCCAAAAATTATGTACTTTTCTTGATATACTGATCCTCATATTGATCCAAAATATTAAAGTTTGTTTTTTGGTAAAATATTAAAGTTATTGCTAAATGTCCAAGCTGCTGTTTTCCATACACTGAATGTGATTGATTAATGTTAAGTGGAGTAATCAAAAGTGACAACAAAAAAAGTAACAAAAGTGGAACATGAAACTCGTGCGCTATATTCCGAAATGTTCTGAAGACTTACAATAACATTTTGTGGGGAACAAACATGGCATCACAAGATGCATCATGCCATCAATGCCATGGAAGATATTTGGTTCTTGCACAGCAGATTTCACAAATATAAACCTTTAAATCTTTAAATCAAAGCAAGCACATGAAATTTATTTGAGATCTAAACCGGAAGGAATTAATAATAATGGTCTGTTTTTCATAGAAAATGTATAGATCACATAGTTTCAGAAGACTTGGCATATAGTGTATGTGTTTGTTGGTGTGTATTAGTATTATACTTTGGTTACACTTTATTTTAAGGTGTCCTTGTTACATTGCAATTATACATTTAAGTAGTGAGTAATATTAATTAACTACATGTACTTAGAATATGGCAAGGGTTAAGATTAGGGTTTGGTTTAGAGTTACTTGCATGTAATTATGCATCATTTATTGTTATGGTTATTATTATAATAGTAACTACATGTAAAGTGTAACAGGAACACCTTAAAATAAAGCGTTACCTATCTTTTTTTTTGTATATGATATTTTGAAGATTTACAGAATCAAAACACACTTTCAATGCATGGAAAAAATCATCTTGAATAGCTTGAATTCTAGATTAGATTAAAACGTATTTAAATGAGAACTTAATTTTCATCTTTGGGTGAACAATTCCTTAAGGCAGATGCAGGTGGCTCCTGGGAAAATCTTTATATAAAGATATCAAATGTAAATCTAATGAGCAAAGTATGTTTGCATAGACAAGATTATCTCCATTTGTCTCTCTTTGTAAGACTGCTTGCATTATTGACTCTTAAATTGCTACTAACCTCTCACTTTACACACATCTGCATTTCCAGCTTTGACCAACACAATTAAAACTCATGTGGCTTCTGAAATTAACACTTCAAAATGTATATATTATTCTAAAAAACATGAAAAAAAAGCAAAATATCAAAACCAAAGACATTGTTTTATGTTTATGTAGAGGATATTATGGTTTGAATAAAACCTTTTGTACAAAAAAAAAAAAAAGTTGCCATTGTTGTACGCAGTCACTTGCTCATAAAAATGCATGGACACACGACACGTCCACCATGGTTAATTACTCTCTGCAAATTTATTTCTAGGCACATAGCATAAGGACCATACAGCTAGCACATTTTTATTATATAAACAACACAGGAACAAAGGGTAGTAATTTGGGTGCAATATCCTCAAGGTCTCTTACCTAGTCAGATGGTGAGATGTTACATTTTTTCAGTGTGTTCCACCTAGTACTTGAAGTGTATTTTGAATGCAGTAAAAGAAAGAAGTGCTTGAATCTTAGACTTTCAAGTGGCAAAACCTCCATTAGTTCCATTAGACTGCTATTGGACTGCTTTCCTGCAGCTAACAACGGTCTGTGGATTAAAGTATTGTTAATGATTTCTGAAAGAGGGGGAGCAGCGATGTTTACTGTGGGTAGGGGAGGAGGTACAAGTCCATTTAGCCTGACATGCTACTGACAGTAGAACAGATCATTTGGTTTAAAATTCTTTTGAGTTTTTCCACTTGCTTACTTGAGAAAACCATTGCTTACCAACCTCAGTGTTAAGGTAGGTTCCTTGTGCATTTGGTTAGACCTATAGGTTACCAATTTGAGAGCAATGTGGAACGTATTCTTCAGCCTGTTACCTTCTTTGCTGCTGGTCCTGGTTACAGTATTGCGTCGATGGAACTGGATCCGTCATCTTGCAGATAGCACTGTTCAGCAATTGGGTCACTGTATGTGGATTATTGCCTGTAGACTTTTGAAACTGCCATGCTTTACAGTATCAGGATCCACAGAAGAATGCCAGGCAGAAGTCAGATTGATCTGTAAATCCACGGCCCTTGCCAGCCACCTGAAGAAACACTGCTATACTTTGGCCCAGCCTCCTCTGGCAAGATGGCCTCAGGCTGACCCTCATTTTCAGATAATTACCAATCTCATGTGGCCCACAAAGGAACGTGCTGAACTGCAAGGAGGAGTCCACTTTACACGGGATAACCTTCTCCTAAAGGATGGGGGTATTGTGGCCCTGGATTGGGCTGTGAGTCTAATGGATCAACAAGCTCAGGGCAAAAGGGATCATCATCCTGGAGGAAGATTTCTGGGCCATCACTCTAGTAATCCTGCTATTGTTGTTATAATTCCCAATGCCCTAGGCAGAGTAACACCACACTTGCTCATGTTGTGCCACAAGGTTTTGCAACAGGGTTTCTATCCAGTGGTTTTCCATCGACGTGGTCATGGTGGCTGCCCACTGACTACTCCACACTACCAGGAGTTTGGAAATACTTCTGACCTTGCACAAGCAGTAGCATACCTGCGGAATCATCATCCATCCTCAACTTTGCTTGCAGTAAGTGAGAGCTCGGGATCAGGGCTACTGCTCTCCTATTTGGGGGAATGTGGCTCTTCATCCTACCTGACGGCCGCTGCTTGCATCTCTCCTGTGTTTCATGGACAACTGTGGTTTGAGTATGAGCTACCTTGGCTTTATCAGTGGATAGCCCTCATCTACCGCAAGTTTCAAATAAACAGGTAAAAAAATCCTACTGATATAGAAAGTCCAAGTTAAAGCAGGGGTATCCAAATTCGGTTCTGGAGTGGCACTGTCCAGCATATTGTGCTCCAACTTACCTCAACATACCTGCCTTGATGTTTCAAGTATGCCTTTAGTAAGACCTTGATTAGCTGGTTTAGGTGTGTTTAATTGGAGGTTGGAGCTAAACAGGCAGGCAGGACTTAAAGGCAGGTGCGTTGAGGCAAGTTGGAGCTAAACTCTGCAGGACACAGCCCCCACTGGAGACCCCTGGGTTAAAGATATGTTAATCCAAAAATGACAAATGAAAGAACCCATATTTAAATTAGATTATGCAATTTATATCCTGTGCTAAAATTGACAGTTTGCATTTAAAAGCCTTAATTTCAATCTTGCCATCACTTGGCACACAAGCAACATGGACATTTGTGGTGCTTTATGGCCATTTTTGAAGAGCAACAGCACCAATCCATCCCTTTTCTTTTATGCTGCCAACTACACATTTTTAGTTTTAGCTATTTTTGAATTGCACATGGCACTGTGTTCTTTTATGTGAGTAACACTCACTATGTATAGCTTTTCAAAGACAAGACCTGAAAGTGTCCCTGATGCCCAAGTGCAGGGCCGGCCCGTGTCATAGGCAACATAGGCAGTTGCCTAGGGCGCAAAATGACTGGGGGGCACCACACAAAATATATATTTTTTTTTTTGGTCAGAAGTGCACCCTCGTGACAATCGTGCGCTTCTACACCCATATATTAAGCAAAATAATTTCTGACAGTTAACTTAATTTTAAGGTAAGTAATTATAGTTATGTTGTACTAATTTAAAAACTTTCTGCGTCATTAGGTAACTATAATACATCATAAATTATTAACATGCAGTTAATTTTTTTTTGATATTTAAATGAGTGAAAAAAGAAATCATCAATCAAAAGAAATTATCAGGGATATAAGGCAGGAAGCGATGCAAAGAAGAGCAGATATATAATATACAAGAGCAATATACAAGTAAAAATCACAAGTTAACGACGTGTATTAGCTCTTGATGTTTATGTTGTATTTTGAAGTAGCGGTCTGGGAACATCTTCTGGTTGTTTGTTAACCGATTTTATTTGACCTTATTTTCTTTAAAATAAATGTAAGCTTCTGTAATGTTGTTTTGATTTCAGTAACATTACCAATTGCTTTTAATTCACCAAAAAGTGTCTAAATGTCTTTTAAAAAAGACCATGACTAGGACTATAATCTAGCATTCACAAATTGAAATTATTGAATTAAAGGTATGGGTATGCTAATTAGACTAAATAGCTAACTATCTGAAAATGACGTG
This sequence comes from Carassius carassius, assembly GCF_963082965.1. NCBI lineage: Eukaryota > Metazoa > Chordata > Actinopteri > Cypriniformes > Cyprinidae > Carassius > Carassius carassius. The sequence continues at coordinate 18,995,048 of NC_081790.1, read as the reverse complement.
ACATTCAGCCAAGTATGGTGACCCATACTCAGAATTCGTGCTCTGCATTTAACCCATCCGAAGTGCACACACACAGAGCAGTGAACACACACCCGGAGCAGTGGGCAGCCATTTATGCTGCGGCGCCCGGAGAGCAGTTGGGGGTTCGATGCCTTGCTCAAGGGCACCTAAGTCGTGGTATTGAAGGTGGAGAGAGAACTGTACATGCACTCCCTCCACCTACAATTCCTGCCGCCCGAGACTCGAACTCACAACCCTTTGATTGCGAGTCAGACTCTCTAACCATTAGGCCACGACTTCCCCCAAATATCTGGCTAATATCTACAAATATATTACAAAATGTAGCCTTTATTTTGTTGCCTTTGTTGTCTGTTAAGACTATTTTAGGCATTTCATATTGCTCAAGGTGCTTCAACATCTCCATTTATATATTATCACAATTTATTTACTACTTATGGTAATACTTGTCAGTATTTATGTTGTGTTATATTATCTAAAATCTCGCGTAGATCACCAACAGAGCCTGGGCCAGCCCTGCCCAAGAGATATTTTGCAGGCTACATTAAATTGTATAGTGTACTGTATAGGCAGCATTATAGTGTTTCACAAAAGAACGTCTGTGGCTTGAAAATTACGAGGGTGAGTTAATGATAACCAGATTTTCATTTTTGGGTCAACTGAATCTTGTGAATGGGATAATAGAAAAACTGCATTCCAAGTTGGGGCATCACAAGATGCCACAGTGCAAAACTACCATCTGAAAAAAGCAACTATGAATTTATACATTTAACCCTTTCCACAGGTACGCCACTGCTTTGAGCTCTGAGATGGATGTAGCAAAAATTCTACATTGCAACTCCTTGCGAGATATGGAAGAGCTCATGTTCTGTGCTCCTAAGCAGACTGAAGAAAGAATATCAGACTCAGTGGACAATGTTGGAAAGGACAATTCAAGATTATCAGTGAAGCCTGACTGGCCAAGTTACTGGGAGAGGAATGAACCTTTACGAGATGCAGACGAAGTGGCAGTACCAGTACTCTGTTTGTGTAGCCAAGATGACCCTCTTCTTCCACCTCTCTCCACTGTACCTGAGGGACTTTTTCATAATAGCCCTTACTTCCTGCTGGCTGTGACGCAACAGGGAGGACACTGCAGCTTTATGCACGAGGATGGTCATGGAGGTACTACTTCCTGGAGTAATTCTGTGGTGCTGGAATACTTTAGGGTAGTTGCCGATTTCTTCAGGGTAGAGGATAAGAAAGGCTTCAAAGATGTTTTTGTACAATGTGGCGGCCAGAGTCTGCGGCATAGCACCAGTGCTGTGCTGTCCAGAAGAAGAACAACTTTGCTCCGGAAAGAAAGACCCATCCGAAGACGGCAAATCTCAACTCCCTCTGACAAATTCACATTTGAAGAGGAACAGGAGGATTTTACTTGGAACAGATCCTACACACGCTGAGTGAGAGAAGCAGGTGGTACCATAAGGTCATAGCATATTGGCAGTGCTAAGCTTCCTACCAGCACATGTTTAAGAAATATAAGGTGCCCTTAGTTAGGAAACCACAGTTTTGCAGAAATGATGACACCATGACACCACAAAATGGAAAGACCATGTTGATAGACAAAAGGGACATCTACTGACTGGTAAAGGGCTTAATTATGTAGACAGCTTGGTCTATAGCATTAGATGCTATATTTAGCCTTTTTTTCAGTCAAGTTGCAACAAGTTGATCTAACTCTCTGTGCAAGACAGTTTCCCCCTCAAAAAATAAAAAGCTCTGTCAAAATTCAAAAAGTACCATGTTCAAAAGGAATCAATTAAAAAATCCTCATGAAAAGGATGTTCATAAAAGTTAACACTACACCTGCAGACAAATATATTAAAGCATACAAATGACAAAACCAAAATGTACTAAAATTACTTTATTACAGTTGATTTGTTTGTCCAGTAGCCCTCTGCCAACAAAAGGAGTAATTACAAACAAAACATTACCTTTGTCCCCTTAGGATTTCATAATTTGTGTATATTTTAATTCACTTGTGTTTTGTTATGAACAGCCATAACATTTTTTGTAATCTCTCCAACATTCAGTTTTTTACAATCTATACATTTTAATACAGGCTAAATATGGATTGCTATGGTAATGTTGAAGCTAAAAAAAAAAAAAACGAGACAACCAGAAAAAAGAAAAAGGTTGAAATACTGGTAAACACTGTACAGAGATGTACCACCTTCTTTGATTATTCTTCATCCTGTTGTTTTCACACTTGTCAAAAGGGTCATTAAAACAAGGATGCTATGAGCTTAAGAAATCAGCTCTCTTATAACAGGGCACACTTCTCACCTTTGGAAAATACTGCATGACCCTGTTTGCGAGTGTAAACTCACATTTTGAGTCTTTGGCTGTACCTCTGGTCCAGTGATTCCATTAGAGTACTGAATGTGATTAAGTGATTGGCATGTTATAAGTCATTTACCCGGGTCAATAATCTTGTTAATTTGTTACATTTGGTCCAAATCTTTAGGATTGGCTCAGTTGGTTTTAGCTAGTCAGTCTGAGATAAGCAACTTCATGAAATCTGCAATCCCATGCATATACCAGAAATGTGCCAAAATACTGTTCATAGTTGATAGTTATTATAGATAGCATTGATATTACAAACTAGAATTTTTTTTTTTACTGGAAAAATGTTTTTGAAGCCATTCTGAAATAGGCATGACAGACATTTCTCTCTCTCTTTTTTTGAATGAAAACCTATGCCTTTTATCTTTTATAAAATGAAAGTTCACTGCTGGATCACAGATAACAGAACATGAGTACTGGCACTAGTGAATATGGTAATTCATACTTTTGAAAGCAAGGAGCAAAGAGAGGACTAAGGAAAGTGACATCCTCTGTATAAGTGTAATTGCAGGGGAAATATATTTATATATTCTTTTTTTTTTTTTGGCTGAGCTTGACACCTCCGAGAATATGCTTCATGTATACATATATAGAATTTTTTCTCTTTTTAAATAATCAATATTAGAAACCAAGTTATTTTTTCTTTTATTTTCACATTCAAGCAAATAAATTTTAGTCTAGTTTTAACTTGGGTCTTTAAATTGATTTCAATTTATTCATTGATTTAAATTTCTAAATATACAATATACACACACGTTTTCACGTTTTATATTCTATCTGACCTTTTTTCATTGCATTTCTAATCACTTTTTCTACATGCTGTGATAAGTGTTCAGTTGGAGGGTGGGCGGCAGTCGCTGGAGCTCTGGGGTGGGCATGGAAGAAACAAAGGCATTGCAGGGACGACAGCAGCGGCACCCACCCGCCCAGCAAAAACATTCAGCGGTCTCAAGCCTACCCAACCCAGACCTCCCCACCCCTAAAATCCACACAACACGCTCTTGTCAAACCCAGCCTGAGAAAGGGGAGGAGGGGGCACCCAAGGACCAGGAGATCTGCTTGTATGTGAGCAACTAAGAGTAGAAAAGGATGGTAAAGTGCTTTTATGTGATGTTAAGCTTAGTGAAAGAAGACATGAATGTGACAGGCTATTATCCTTTTGCATAGTTGCAATTATTAACTTTGGCATCACTAAATAAAAAGACTAAAACAAACATTAACATACTTCAACTGCTTCTGCTTTTATACTGTTATTCAGGAGTGATGATTTACCATGCCAGCATGCTTTAACACTTACGTACATTCACACAGCAAAACCTGTTTAAGTGTCATTCTACATATTCAGTTCAAGACACCCCTACCTTTCAAGACCACCAAAGTACCTCCACGTTAATATAGTTATATCATATCCCTCACCTACCTTATAACTTATGTCCTTTTGGCCTATAGCAATCGAGCACATCTGTTCATACACCTACTATCACAATTTTAGGCTATGTTTTCAAAGTTTTAAAAGCAAAATGGCATCCTGCTCTCCACGCAGTTTTTGGTTATTTGGACCTGTGGAAGGATGGCAATGGCAACATAAACAAAACAAAATCAAGATAATTCAATAATCAAAATATTTCTAACAAAATCTTGGAATTTCACAGTATCTTTTCAAAGTTAAAATTTGTTCTGGCACAAAAAGAGCATATGGTTTAATAACACATTAAAATTAGTGCTTGTTTATAAAATACTAAGCTAGACAAAATCAAGTGCATTGTAAAGCTTGATTCTTTCACTATCTGCTATCCAACCTTTATACCCTCTATTTATATATATTTCGGCAATTGTTTTCTTATGAATCAATGTTTTTCCTCTCCTGCTCTATACAACCGAAACCAGCTGTTAATGAGACCATGATAAAACCCACTGCATTAAGACTTACAGTCTCACCTGTGAGAGGTAATGCACAGCATTCATATATTCATTCTCACCCTCACTAACATTTTCAAATCAGATAAACACACTCTACATATGCAGTGCATTTTCTCTGAATTCAAAACTTTTTCACATCATTGCGAAAATGACATTCTGGATTCTAGCTGTAGTTTGATACAACTGGCCAGTTCCCTTCCGGCTAACATTCTTAGAACTTAAACTACAATGGATGCATTTTGTGCTTAACATGTGTATAACATATGAATGTAGAGGATTAGAAATAAAGGAATGGGTGTTAAAAAAAAAAAAAAAAAAAAAAAAAACGGTGCCCCTTTGTCCCTTCCCCTATGGCATTTTGGGTCAAGATGGGTGTTGTGGGAGAGCAGCGGGTGGTCTTATGTGTAGGACAAGTGCGAACCATTGGAAATCTGAGAGGCGATGCTGGCACTCCTGCTCATCCCCTGCTCACTGCGGCCCCCTGAGGTGGCCCGCCGTACCACCTGGGGACTGTTCCGTAGCCCAACACTTCCCCCGCTCGAGCGCTGACTGCCCCCAGACACGTGGTGCCCCCAGGGAGGTGGCCCCCCTGAAGGCAGGCCGTGACCCCAAGGCTGCTGGATAGAGTCACTGTGGCTTGGGTGGTGGTGGTGGCCGTGCTGGCTGCCGCTATGGTGCCCTCCCCAGTGTGACCCCTGAGAGCCTGCACCGTACTGAGAGCCCCAGCTACTCTGGGCCCCCGGGAAGCTGTGGCTGTGGCCGTCGGATGAGGCCAGGCTAGAAAGCACCATGTTGCTGAAGCCCAGACGCATGCTTTCAGAGTCAAACGCCTCGATCTCCCGGGCCTGCTTCTCTAATAGACTGCGGATTCGCTCTGAACGCTCATTTTGCAGGGTAACCATCTCCTCTTCAATCTAACCAAAAACCAAAATTGAATCAGGTGACATTACCATTGAAGACATTACCTTTTCAAAGATACTGTACGTAGTTTTGGCTAAGGCTAGAATGAACCACACAACAAGATTTTTGGCAAGATTTGAGGTATGGAAGAATCAATGCTAGCTGATGAAAATCAGAGATAGTATGGTATATTTTATTAGATATAAGATATGATTGAAGAATATCCTGGGAACTACATGAATACAAACAGGAAACTTCACTTTTGCATCATTCTGAATCTGCTTGCACATTTTTGTTGAGCACAAAAGTAGAAATTTTTGGAGGAATCTCCGCCTTTTTTCAATATTGCATCCAAATTCTAAATTGGAGGGTCAACATAATGGCAAAACACTTGTTCCTGTGCATTAAGTGAATATGATGTGTCTTTTTCAGATGTAAAATTAGGTTAAACATCCATCCATAATTTGGAGATGCTTCAAAAGTTTGTGTTTCATATTTGTATGAGCTATACCTATAATTCGTATTCTGGAATGTCAAAAACTCAAACTCTTTTAAACAAAATGCTGTGTCCTGTAGTTTCTAGTAGTGGTTTGTATCAGATAAAATACCTTCTGCTCAAGAAGAGCCCTCCTCAGCGAAACCCTCTGCTCCAGCTCTTTCCTCTCACGATCGTGCTGTGCATCCGTCTGCATCTTGATCTTGCTCTGATAAGCATTTAGCAACTCCAGCTCCTGCTGCAGCTGCATCTTTAGCACCTGACATGCGGCCTCCTGTGCCTCATCCAATCGCAGCTGAAGGGCAAGATGCGAGTCATAGTTATAATTAAAATTATGGTGTTAAAAACAAGAAAGTGAATGCCACATTTAAATTAGGAGAACAGTTTTTCCACCTCGTACATTACTTATCCTACAACTGAATATTGTTAAAGTAACTGTTTCAACTCCTTCTGAACCTTGGTTCTAAACTCTTTGATGGCTTATAGGAAGACGTATACATATGCCTACTCCAAACATGGCAGGTCACTCACAGCTTGTGTGGACAGCATGTCATTGATGGAATGGTCGTACTGCTCAGCAAGGATGGCTAATTTCCGGGTCTGTTCCTCCTTCAATCTCTTCAGCACAGCCTTGTGGTCAGACTTTGGTGTGGTCTCCAGGAGGTGGTTGCGCAGGGCCTTATACTGCCGTGTCTGAATTTTACACGTGTCCTGGAACTGTTTCTTGATCTGCAGCTCTTTAGACTAAAGAGGAGAAAAGTCTTACCGACTCATATACTAGCTAGTACATACTAGTTGTGTAGTTACAAAATCAAGCATAGGCTACATACTTTAAGGCTCTTGGGCTGTTGCCGGACCTCCATAACGTGTTTGCGGCGTAGCTCTCGCTCTCTGCGTTTGTTGTACTCTAGCTGGTTGGTGAGTTCAGTCTGATGCTGCAAGCGGATCAGCTCAGTACGCATCTTCTGGATGGTGCCCAGCTGTCTCACCTCCAGCTCTTGCATGGACTCGTGATGGCGGAGCAGCATGGCATGTTCCAGATCTTTCTGCGTTTGCCGCTTATTTAGCTCCTGGATCAAGAAAACCTTTTTCTTTATATTTGTTCTCTTTGAAAATAAAAATAAACATGAATGAACATCTCATGTCTCATGTTATCGCTCAATCAGTGTTTTAACCACGGAAAGATGTCAATAAAACGGCTTGTAAACTAAATGTCATGTAGCATTTCTTTACCTCGGGCAAGTCATCAGTGTCCACAGCTTGTTAGTTCACTAGAGAAATCAAGTCTCGAGAAGAGCATTTAGCAAAATATTAGACTATATACTCATTATAGTTGAATTTACTGTTAGTAATTTAATGTGTGTTTAAATAAATCCGTTATGACAGCCACTGTGTAAATTAATATATTTCAACAAAAATTTTAAGTTAATAAAAAAACTGTAATTTATATGTATGCGTAATTTTTTTTAAGTTGAATGTTGATTTTTACAATAAATATTAATGAATTTAAGTTTCGGCTCAGTTGTTAATTGTAACCTTATAGTAAAGGGCTCCCTATAGTTTAGAGCATAAGCTGAGTTATTATTATCCCTAGGAAAATGTTATTATAATTATATTTATTTAAAGAAGGAGCAATTTGTTCTGTAAACCACTGTTTGATAAAAATAAATTTAAAAAAGCAATTTTTTAAATCTAGTAACCCCCAAACAAACCCAACCCTTCATGTTTGCATACCATTACAACCCTAGTCATTAGTTATGTCTTAGAGGAAAAGTGAAGTTACCTCGCGTACAAGGTCTTGCTCTACATTGTGTTTTGCAATGAGGATTCGCCGTTTAAAGCGACGACATTCCAGCTCCAGGTACTGCCGCTGTCGACGGAGTAGGTTGGCCTCCTCCTCTGCCTGGTAGTGCTGAAAGTTCTCCTTCTGCTTCGAAAGCCTCTCCTGCTTCTCTTTCTTTGGGGTGGACTGGTTCTCATTTAGTTCCTACATGCAGCATGGGAAACATCAATAGGTTGTAAAGGGAAATACAGACATTTTCCCTAACTATCACAATTGCATTTATTTTTGGCCTTATGAGAGATTTTCGGAACATCCTATACTGTATTCTAAAATGATCTAATTAACTGATATTAGCGTTGCTAACTTCAGAAAATTAAAATAAGGGACAACTGTAAGGACAGAAAATAAGGGACAGAAAAAGGGACACTCAAAATATTTTCTTCTGTACCATGCAGTAAAAAATGACAGTGAATTTAACAGTAAAAAACTGTAAAAACCCTACAGTAAAAACCTGTTAAACGGATAATGGTAAATTCCTCTAGTATATACACGAAAACGCGAAAAACTGTATTGGACAGTACATGTAATTTTATGGTAGTATACCATTTTTTGGAAGTGGGAAAAAGACTGTATAATTTAAAGTGAGTAACCGTAAATTGACTTTCCCAGAATTCCCTGCGTTACATTTCAAATTTGATGTTTTTTGTTGTTGAAATAACTATGCTGCTTCTTAGTTTTTTCTTATCAGTTTTGTTTATTAGGGTTGTGTGTTACGCCTAATGTTGTTAAATGAATGTTTATTGCATTATTTCAGTTTCATGTGTATTACCATGATGTTATTTCGTGTTTGTGTGAATGAAACTGTGCACTTCTATACAGAGCCGGACAGTAACGGAGTACATTTACTTGAGTACAGTACTTAAGTACAATTTTGAGGGATCTGTACTTTACTCGAGTATCATTTTTGGGGAGTACTCATGACTTTACTCAAGTACATTTGAGGGGCAAATATTGTACTCTTTACTCCACTACATTTCTATCCATAACCGTAGGTACCCTTTAGTTCTTCGTCCCCGTCCACACAGAGACGGAGCTTACCCCAATCCGATCTTTTTCTCGTCTCAAGAAATATCTGCGTCCACATGAAACCACAAAAGGATGTAGTTTACATGCCAGACCAGCATGTGGCGCTGTAATTCTGCCACAGAGATACACTTAAAATGGAGAAGAAAACATGGACTATGCTCATAAACCTTGTGCCTGGTACACAAATGAACATGGAACAATACATTTACTAATCTGTGTTAATGTCAGTTAATAAAAAGACAATCGTTCAGTGTTTGCTCATGTTTTTGTTGCTGTTACGTGACGTAGTGGTGTCTGACTAGGGGCAAGCCATGGGCTGATGACGTCATCGTTTCAGAAAATATACGGATTCGCCGTCCACACGAAAACGCAAAAGCGCCGTTTTCAAATGTATCCACTCTGGGACCCAGTTTAAAGAAATATCTGTTTCACTCTTCCAAAACGCCGGATTCTGTATGGACGAAATGCCTATCCGATAAAAAATGTGTGCGCGTCTCAGTGTGGTCGAAAAAAAAAGAAAAATCTTGGAAACCCTCAATTTGTTGTTTCCCTCTCAAACATGATTGGATTGTGCAGGTGCCACTGATTGGGACAGCCTATCAGCAATCACATTCAGCTTTCCGCCAAAGGCTTCATGACATTTGATTGAATTGAAGTACAGTTCACACACACAGAGAGAGTTGTCACACATAGATTGTGTGTGTGAGATTGGTGTTATTCAGCTGAAAGTATTTTTTCCTGCCTTTGCCTGTATGTCAATGTGAGAGGAAGGGGCTTAATACTGTCACTCAAATGAGCTGAATTTTATTTTTCCTTCTTTATAAGCTGACCTAAACACAGCTGATAAGCTGATTTTTTTTAATCACTATTATTTTCTCTTCTATGCTGCGTGTATAACACGGTCAGGTTCAGAGGTGTGTCAGAACATTGCTATATTGCCTTCTTTGCTGGTTTAGGTTTATTGATTTTATTGATAAAAAAACAGAGAAACTCACATGTACACACAATTGTTAGCTGAATTTTCTTTTCTGATATTACACATTAATGTAAGCTGAGCATTTGCTTTGATGTTCTTGAGTATGCGGTGTGTTTAACACAGTCAGGTTCAAATGTGGGTGCAAAAAATCCATTAAAACTCTAGCAGAGGTTTGTCAGACAATTGCCATTGTGCTTTTGCCTTGTGTGCAAGTGAGAAATGTTAAATAAAGCAACATGGTAAAAAGATAAAAATGACTTGATTTTATTTTCAATTCCTTTTACATTCTCCAAGGTATTAACATTTTTCATAACTCTATGTAGGACATTTCTGTACATAAATGAAGCACTGTAGCAGTAGTAATGCAATATTTAGAAAATGTACTCTTGTTCTCTTGATACTCAAGTACTTTTAAAACCAAGTACTTCAGTACTTTTACTTAAGTAGACAACTGTCTGTAGTACGTGTACTTGAGTAAAATTTAGCAATGAGTATCTGTACTTTTACACAAGTAATGAAGCTCTGTCCGCTTCTGCTTCTATATTTCTTAGTATTAAAAAACTGATGGGCTATGGTTCATCATGTGACTTTCTCATCACCACCTGTATTTGGTGGTTATCAGTGTATTACAAAGGTACAAAAAAGATTTCAGTACTTATAGGTTGGCATATTAACATTATATTATTTATTATTAGCATTATTTAACTGTAAATTTAAGCTAAAACCTTAAAACCTAAAATGTTGCTACCATATTACGGTAAAATTCTGGCAACCACAGCTGAAGGTTTTTTTTTTACGTACATTTTATGGACTTTTTTTTTTTTTTTTTTTACAGTGACAGTGTCATTTCCGTGGCTACAGCCAATTTTGTGTATAAAAGGTTCTCAGAAAGAATCACATTTGCTTAACCTATGTTCAAATATTCTAAAAATAAAGTTTAATGTCATACAAAAAATGTCACGCATGTTATATACAAAGCATTGGCCTGAGTAAATTTTACCACTATAGAATTGTGACTGCACAAGTGGTGTAGTAATTTAGGAGGTGAATATACTGTGAAAGGACATACAATATGGCATAAAATGTGAAAGTATAACAACTGAACATCTATGAAACAAAATGTTTATTGCAACCATGTAGCCTATGAATTCATGAAAATGAATATTTTTCAATTAAACAGAACTTGGAGTGTGTGGGCTGATTTTGATGCTTAAATTTGTTCTTCAATATTAATGTGGTCCAGGTTTAGGAATATGCTAGAAGTTACAATTTTAAAAATGTGTAATTTTGTTTCTCTATTTAACAACATTAACTTAAAGATGTCTTCCCTCAGGTAGATTGCATGTTTTCTTGCCTAGCTGGATGTTGTGCTTATGATCATTAATCACTTTCTTTGCATTCACTCAAACTGATTTGGTGAAATCAAAACGCAGATGGTGAAGGGGATTGCCATTAGCGCGAGTGACGTGGGAGCCGGATTGGATTGGTTTGGTTTTGTAGACTGAAAATTTAACTTTTTTCAGCCACCATCATTTTACAAGCCCCTGGTCGAAAGCTTCTATTTACAATGTGTTTTTGCAGTGCTGAGGAATTAAGCCAATCACAGACATTATCTGTTGAGTTCTTAAATGCAGTGGCCAATCAGAGGTGTTTAAGTCAGTCAGAATCCACTCAAAACACAAAACATTTAAGTTTTTGTTTCAGTACTGAGTTTTACACGTTTTGGAATCCTCTCATTATAAGAAAGATTAAGCACAACGTAAAAAAAAACGTTTAACTGTACAAAAAAGCATTACTGATTATAAACAAACTTTGTTAGATTGAGATAAACTAAGATGAGCGATAAACTTTTGAGTGATCATAAGGGGAGTACTGGTTGTATGAGCTCAAGGCTATAATCCTTTCAGAATTTGAATAATGCAGAATTTTTCATGTGAAAAATGTTTAAATATGTAATTTTGATTACCAAAGCCAAATTAAATTTGTGGCTGCATGGAGGCTTTAAATTAATAAACATTCTTTTAAATTCATTAAGCAAAAAACTCAACATCACTGTTTTTAACAAGATGGTTTTTACTAAAGTACATTTTTACTGTTTTGCTTTAAACATTTTGAATCAACTTATTAACGATGTTTTCTCTCCTCCTCTGGAATGTATACTGTCCTTTTGTATAACTGTGTAACTGTAAACTGCCTGAACAGTAGAGATACATGGAATTTTAGTATTATTTTTTGTCTTCATAAATTACACTGTTCAAGCAAAAATAATCTCACAGATCTCATAGGTCAGTTTAGGTGGAATCATGCCGAGATGAAAAATACAATTGGCATATTCATATATGGGTAAAAAGCCATGCTTGCATATGTGTTTACCTCTTTCAGTTGTTCCTTTCTTAGCTTGTACTCTCGTTTCTGTGACTCCAGGAAGCTACTAAGCTCTTTCTTTTGCTGTGCTTGAATGTGCTGTTGGAATTTCTTCTCATCATTGGCAAATGTCTTGGCCTTCATGAAAATGACAAAAATAAACAAATAAACAAATGAATAAATAAATAAAATAAATAAAATATAAAAGACAATGAAGCAGACAAAGTAGAAAGCACATCATTCCTTACAATGTCATTTTATGACATAACATCAAGATTTGTCTTCACTGGAATTGAGGGCCATGGCATAAAGGAAGAGGGGAATACCCAATTCATAAGCAACATTACTTAATGCATCTTTGTGCTGCCTAACAAATGATTACTGATTGTGCCTGGGGTCTAAACAGATTGTGTGACATGTCTTGTGCACACTTACATCTTTTTCTATGGATGCTTGGTTTTTCTTCACAAGTTTCTCCATCTCAGCGGCAAAGCTATTCCTCTGGGCCTCCAGCTCTTTGTCCAGTCTCAGCCTGTGTTCATCCATCTCCGCTTTCAGTTTGTTCTCCAGTGCCATAAGGTGCTTCTGGTGCTGCCGCCTCATGCGCTTGTAACCGGACATCTGCTCCCTCAGCTCAGAATCCTGCTCATGTTCCTGCATCTGGCGTGTCACCTGAAAGAAAGAGGAGGAGGAACACAAGGAAATGGAAGGAAAGTGAAGAAGAGGAAATAAAAATAATCAAGAGACGTCTTGTGAATTTTGAACATTACTGAGAATGAACAAAAACATATTGTGGTGCCATTCAGTTAACACCGTGTCTACACTGAAAGCAACCAATGCCATGGTTCATCGATTACAAATGAGTTATGTAGTTTTGACACATCTGTAGGGTTGAAAAACACTTCACTACAGGTCCACTGTGACAGGCTCACCAGAGATGCTGTGCGGATGGTGGCAAAGTGCTCGCGGTTGCGGTGGTGTTTGCGCTGTGGGGGCTGTGCGGGTGCTGCCTGGGCTTCTGAGGGACGAGGACGTGTTTCAGGATCCTCAGGATAAACCTCCTCTTCTTCCTGATGGACACAAAAGCAGGAAATATATATTAGGTATCATGAAGTTCAATGTTCACAGTTACTTAGTATACTGTAAATAATCTCAGATTTTTGGCAGAAGATTTCGGAGATGTTTTATCAAGAGGTGTGTAAACGTACAGGCTTCAGGTGAATGACCGAACTATTAGACATAACAGTATGGTCTTTCTCTAGATCAAGGTCACTCTTGTCATCAGCTGCATCAGGAATGCTGTTCACTGAGCTGCTCTGAGAGCTTGCGCTGATCGACATGCTGGGAATGGACTGATTACTGCCCACACTGCTCACTGTGCCCGTGCGACCAGGACCGTGCTCTGGCTCCTAAACAGACATACACAAAAACAGCAGTTCAGAGACCAAAGATAATCATAGTGAAATGAAGTGGGATCTAACACTCTCAGAAAAGAAAGGTTAGTACCTAAAGAGTCCATATTGGAACCTTAAAGGTACATATTAGTACCTAAAGTGAACATATTAGTACCTAAGAGGTACAAAAGTGTGCCTTTCGAAAAGGTTCCGCCCCAGTGACAGCTTTTGTACCTTTTTTTCTGAGAGTGAAAAGACATTTATTACAAGTTATAAAATCATCATAACAATAAATATCAAAAATCACTCAAATTGATTTGTGGGAATACGCACATAGATTTCACATCATTTGTTTTTTGTTTGACAGCAGCACTCAAGCTGCATAAACTTCAGAAGTTTGTGAATAACCTGATGGTCATATTATACACCAAGATTTGAGAATATTGTGCTTCATAAGGATCCAAGAACAAACATTTTTTTTTTTAAAAATGTCCAATTTTAAATTGGACATTTTGAATGCACTGATTTTGACTCCCACTTTATATATTAGCCAATATTAAAACAAGAACTAGGTAAGACTTGAGATCTGACCTCATCTCCCTCCTGGGTCTCAGTGGTCGGCCCATTGTGCGCCTCCTGGAAGAGAATCTTCTTCATTTTGCGGTACTGCAGGTTGTCCAGCTCTCGGACCGCATCTTTTGTCCGCAAAATTAAGTCTATCAGAACTGATTCTGGTCTCTTTCGCAGGACGAAGGCATGCTATAGTTTAAGTAAAGAGTGCAGAATATACAGCAATTGTAAATATTCAGGTGGATTATTATTTTGACTAACAAACAAAAAGGTTATTTAAATGTGCTGATAATTCAGTGCAAAGAAAACACCTGCAACAGATCCTCAGAGTGTGGTCTGTCTTGGGGAATTTTCTGAAGGCAAGAGTCAACAAAATTTCTAAAATAATCCGTCCTGAGGAAAGAAATGATACAGCATCATTAATGCAGAAATTGTCAATAATATACATCTTCATGCATTTCTTCTAAAATAATAGTTTTAAAAATAAGGATTTTATAAGACCTATTTAAGATCAAGTAAAGCAAATTTAAGCAATAAATTAAAGGACCGTAATACATTAATATGTTCTCTAAATTAAAACGTCTAGAAGCACACAATCTGTTCTATTAGCAAAAATTCTAAGTTTGAAGAAAATATAGCTTCCTACCAATCTCCATTACTTTTTAATTAATTAAAAAAAATGAACAAATTAATAAATTCCATGTCATGGTACTGTCGTAAATGCATGTCGAAGACTATCATGGAAGAGAAGAAATTGTTGAAAATAGTCCTTCTTTTGGTTATCTTTGCACACAAAAAGGTATTCTGGTAGCTTCATTAAATTAAGTTTGAACCACTGATGTCACATGGACTATTTTAATGATTTCCTTACTACCTTTCTGTGCCTTAAACGTGGTAGTTCCGTTGCTGTTTATGCAGGGTCAGAAAGCTCTCAGATTTCATCAAAATTCATCATGTTAATTTGTGTTCTGAAGAGGAACGAAGGTCTTGTGGGTTTGGAATGAAATGAGGGTGAGTAATTAAAGGGTTACTTCAATTGAAAATTGTTTCATTAATTTCTCACCCTCATGTTGTTCCAAGCCCGTAAGACCTTTGTAAATCTTCAGAACACAAATTAAGATATTTCTGATTAAATCCGAGAGCTCTCAGACTCTCTAGTCAGCAACATAACTACAATGTTCCCAGGTCCAGAAACGTAGCAAGGACATCGGTAAAATAGTCCATGTGACATCAGAGGTACAACCGTACAACAAATTAAAAAAACTTTAACAATTCTTCATCCTGTCTGCAGCGCAATCCGCCATTATGGAGAGAGTATCACATCACATTTGCTGGCTTCTGGTTTATGTAAACAACAATTGTGCATGGCGCTGCTGGGTCTGAGAGATCTTACAGGTTTTTCTCTTACAGGTCTTACAGGTTTGGAACGACATGAGGATGGGTAATTAACACTGTTGGGAACGTTACTTTAAAAAAGTAATCAGTCATAGTTACTCACTACTTGTTCCAAAAAGTAACAGAGTTAGTAACTAAATTACTCTATAATAAAATTAACTCGTTACCAGGGAAAGTAACTATTTGCGTTACTGTAAAAAAAAAGAAAAAAAGTTGCTATATGTCAAAGAATTTTTTTTCTTTTTAGCAGTTTTCACAAGTCAGTTGAAATAAGTAGAACAGACAGGCGTTCGTACATAACTTTCGAGATGTATTGCTCGTCAACAGACAGCAAGAGTTTTATCCTGCACTCTTTGTAAGAAAAGTGTTTTTGGCCACTAGCTTTGTAGATGCCTGTGTAACACATTACATGTACACATTACATGCACGTTCTTGCCTTTGACTACAATGAATTTGAAGTAGTGCTTATATCTCCACCTTGAAAATGCCAACTTTTCATCGGATTGCTCCTGACTCGCCATTTCTGCTGCTGCTGCGAATCTCTGCGTGTGTGTGACTGTGTGTGTTGTGGGCGCCGCTGGCACGTGCGTGTAAAAACACTGGCTCTGATTGCTACCATGAAACACATGACTCTGCCTTAGCCAATCATAATCGCTTATCTCGTTATTAACCCACCTGCTCACCTGTGTGAGCCAGGGGTGCGTTCGGATTGCATATTAAATCAATGCATAACGCACCGCATTTAACGTTCAGTAAAGTTAACGGCGTTGTAACGACGGGAAAAGTAATTAGTTAGATTACCCCGTTACTGAAAAAATAACGTTGTTACCTAACGCCGTTCTTTTAAACGCCGTTATTCCAAACACTGGTAATTAATGACAGAATTTTCATTTTTGGGTAAACTACCCCTTTGAATCAGAAACTTGATTAAAACAGTTTTCTTAATTCTTGTATACTTGCTAACCAAATGAGAAATGGGCAAAGAAAATACACAAGAAATAATCACCCCAATTTTTTATTTACTATCAAGCCGTAATACAAACTGCTATTTTTGTGTATATACTAGTGGACTCACCATTCACTTGACTGCAGCATAGGGCTCTCATTCTGTGCTATGTGGTATAAGGCACTCATCGCATTCATGTTAAACAGAGGAGGTTTCCTTTCGGCTACAGCAAAAGGGAGAAGCAAAAGTAAGACTGACTTGAAACTGAAAGATGCACAATTCATTTTAAAATGAGCAGAACTTCTGTCACCTAGTTCTATGCAGGTGATCCCAAGAGACCAGATGTCAACCTTTCCATCATACTGTCCCTCGTCCATGGCTAAAATTACTTCAGGGGCCATCCTGAAAGGAGGTGGCCATGTTAATAACCAGTCTGCGTGAATGGAATCATTATTACTCAGATATAACCAGTGTGCTTACCAATATGGTGTCCCCACAAAAGAGTTGGCTGGAGAGGCGATGGAGGCAGAACCAAAATCTGCCAGTTTGACTTGTCCAGGCTCGGTCAGCAGGATGTTCCCAGCTTTGATATCCCTGAGTGAAGAAAATGACATGCACAACAGTCAAAATTAGAGGTAGTTTTCCTCGATTCCACAGGCAGTGTCTTAATAATTGTTAAATATCTGTGTGTCTTTGTAACTAGAAGTCTTTTAGAATTCATTCAAATGAATTGGATGTTAAGAGCTCTATGTTGGTGAATTGGAATAAAGTGGCCTGTATGCTTGTTGTCTCCTGCATTTAATTCTTGCAACCTTACAACTAAAGCTTTAACAACTTCCTTTGACACTACACTGTGCCGCAAATGAATAAAGGTGCAGAAAACCTTGTCAGAGTATGCAAGTTGTTCGGTCACAAGAATGCAAACGTTCAAAAACAGTTAGCAGAACCAGTGTCATGAAAATCATTTGGTTCTAGTGGAACTTGTTCTTGATTCCTAACACCACACTTAATGAGCAAGTGCTCACTATGTAAAATCATCAAAAAACCCACAAACCTGTGAATCATGTTATGAGAATGGAGGTATGCAAGGCCCTGCAAAGCACCATGGGTAATTGCTGCAATCTCAATTTCCTGAAGGGGCTTCTTGTGAACTAAGCAAAAATGACAAAGATGAATGTTCTTCAAACTGATAATCAATTAGTTACATTAATGCATTTGACAGACACTTTCATGTAAAGTGATGCACACTGCATTCAGAAAACAAATTTTGTCAGTTCATGCATTCCCTAGGAATCAAACCCATAACTTGGTGTTGCAAGTGGCATATTCTACTGTTTAAAAATAATACACATAAATCTTTGCAATAAGTAAAACCCATATTTTGGATTAAATATTTATATTGCTTCCAAATGAAAGTAAATGTTTAGTGTCTTACCCTCAAGAAGGTCAGAGGCAGAGCCCAAACAGTACTCCATGACAAGCTAAAGAGATGAAAAAAGATGATTTACAGAGAAGAAATTAATTATTTATTCACCTTTTAATGCCATGCAAGAATCAAGGCTATTTTCATAGCGATCTCTAAATAATTTTTACAAAGTATACAATTACAATCCAATAAAATATGCTTCATAGTAATTTTAGTTTGACAAGTAAGAAATTATGGTGATTCTTCACCTTTTAATAAATATCCATGGTTAAATCTTGTATGACCTAAAAGACACCTTGTAAAAACAACTTGGTCATACCAAGATTTAAAGGTCACATATTGTAGAACTTTACAGAGTTTTATTTTAGGTTTTGACATCCTTAAGAATATATATTTGTGGTATAAGTACCAAAAAACATCTCATTATATTTTTACAGCTCCTTTCTCAGGAGGTCTGCTAAGAACAGGTTGATTTTGGCCTGTCTAATTAATCTCTTCTGATTGGCCTGTTGTTTTCTAAGTGACGCACGGCCAGGTCAACCACTAGGGTCAGCCGACCACAGCGCTAGCGGTTAGGCAGCAAAACAAAGGGGAAACTGGAGGCGGCCCATTCAAACCAGCGCAGATTCGGCTACGTAAGCAGCTTAAAATATCATCTTGATGTGATGTTGGGTGCCAGAATCAACGTAATACAGCCTCAAATTTGTAATTTGATCACATATCTGCTGCCACAGCCAGTCAAAAAAAAAAAAAGACAGCTGTGGTTAAACACGATAAAACAAGTGGACTGGACAGAAACGATCATCAAAAATGCTCGTCTTCATTGCACACAAATTATAAAAGGTTCAATAAAGTATGTTTTTTGTTGTTATGGACGAGTCTACAGATTTCTTGCCATATGTTTCTCACGACTATGTCATGTATGAAAAAATGTCTGTGTGCATGTGTAATAAAAAAACTAACAATTTATCTAGAAATGTTAGATGTGATCAACCTCATAGTAACAATCCTGTCAGATCGTCCATCCTTTGAGAGTATAACGTTACAGGTCTGCCGATCTGGTTTCATGGTTTAGGTTAATCTTTTCGACATGTTTCAGTGTTGTTGTTGCTCAGTGCTCAGCAATGGCAGGAACGTGATGTTGTCTGGGGGTTTGACAAAAGTAGAGTGGGACGTTGGGCAGCTCGAGGTGGTAACTGAAGGCGGTGACTGTGTGGTTCTGATGACAGCTTTTTACGAAAGTCACAACAGTAAGTGAAAAGTCACAGCTACTTCATAAAGGCTGTGTGCATTTTACTGTGGACGGACATGAATTATCATCATTATCAGTTATCATGAAAAAATCCAGGAAATTTCAGTTTTAACAGTATGGGAACTTTAAAATAAATAAAATTATTCTTACACTAGGATTTGTTTCATATAGCTTGTTTTCACAGAAATGAAATAGTTACTGTTTATATACTCATTAACATGTTATGCCAAAGAGTGAGAGCAAGAATAAAGAATTTAGAAAAGAAAAAGAGAGATCTTACCCAAGCCGTGTGTTCCCGCAGGTAGCATCCTTTATACTCTATGCTGTTTGGGTGTTGTATTCTCTGGAGGAACTTGACTTCCTTAATGATATCCTGCCATTTCTAAGTAAAGACAAAACAGCATTAAATCATACAGCCTTTCCACCAGATCACTGCATCCACTGCTGACGTGAGCAGACAGGACATACTGACTTACTAGTACAGGTCCTGAAAAGGAAAGTCAGTCCTAAAAGCTTCTGAAGGATTCTTTGAAAGAGATTACGTGTAATCCGATTACTGCTAATCTGAAATTACAAAGGAAACGCTGCCACCAGCTAAAGTATGAATGCCCGTGGTGCCTCACTTCAATCTGTGGTGTTACACAAGACTTAATGTGACTTCAGGCCATCCTTAAAAATATTCTTGTTTGCCGTAACCCGACCGACCCTGTCAATTTAGCACCGACTCAAATTTTGTCCGACCGATTTGCCGATTGTAAATTTGCGTTAAGACCGATCAATTTTTTTTTACTCTTCAAACAACTAATACAAAAGCAATAAAATACTATTAATTAGATTTAAGTATTGTAAATCTATAAATTGCCTAGTCCTACATACAAATGAAGGCTATCTTCTTTAATTAAAAAAAACCCGTGACGTCATCTATGTTTACAATATTGGTTAACGGATGTCACACTTATGGCCTGTGCGTTCGCTTTGTCTCATACTCTCAGTCAGAGTCAACGGTTCGCGCTTGGTAAAGATGGCTGCGGCTGCAGTAAACAAAATGTTCCCGGTCTCTGTTCAAAGTCATACGGGTTCGGGCACCATAATACATATAAAAAAAATAATTAAAACAGCTCGATACCGCTTTAACTTGGCACGAAGTTCTGGAAAAACTGTGCCCAGATCTTTTCCCATCCCTTCTCATGTCTAGTCTAAAACCGTGACCGTGTCGTGTCGACTGTCACTTTATGTTCGAAAATCGATTGCACGAATCAACCAACACAAGTTTCGAAAACGAAAATAGGACATTTATTTTAACAACCTTCTCTTGGATCGCGTCCAGGTGTTTTTTTGTTTTTTTGAACAGGCGTCACAGGGCAAAAGCAGCTTGGGCACTCTTTAGTTTTCTATTGAGCCAGGACACACACGCATAACAGCAAATACTTCAGCACAATGTTTCTCTTTTTACAACAGAAATGTGAATTCTGCCGGTATTCAGACAGTCTCATGCATACAGATACAGATTAGGGCTAGAATCGCCTAGGGCTGTCAAAATAGCTGAAAAACTAAATGCGAATTTTTTACTTAAATATGATCAAAATTCGAATTGTATTCGAATTTAAAATTCATAATTTCAGTTAGGGTGAAGAAAAGGTTTTTGCTTCTCTTCTGAGGCCTCAAGATAGCGCATCGAGCAAAATATTACTGCACGTTTATTCAAAGCATTAGAATACATGACTGTGAAAAAACAACATAATATTTAAAATAATTTTTATGAACCAATTATTATTAAGTTGCTTAAAGAACTATAAACAGCAAAACAGCGTCATGTATGCATGCATTGTTAAATAAATAAAAAGGGCGGAAAACCAGTCACACAGAATACATTTTTTCTTTTAAAAACATGAGATGCAGTGGGATGGGGAACAAAAACCCAACATAAAGTCTCGAGATATTTTTAGAAAATTAAACTAAATACATCCATTTTACATGTCTTTCTTAATATGCGGCTCTTGTGCGAGACGCGAGTCCAACGGTGTCCCTCTAGCCTTTAATCATTCCAAAAAAAGGACAACACTTAAGGTCTTTGGGGTCATTTTGACCCCAAACTTTTAAAAAGCGATTGCATAAGGAAATATACATTTTTTATATGGAAAACTATATATCATTTTTTTTTATTTACTTCTCAACTATACATTTATGCTGTGTTTTTGTGGAAATTTTGAAGTTTTTTACCTATTTACTGCACAATTACATAACTATGCCATAAATTGGCTCATGAAAAATGATTTTTTAAAGAAAAAATCACTTAAATGATGATCTTAATTAAATCTAAATAGTTTCTGGACATTGCTCTATGTGTTAGGGATAGAATACTGCCATCAAAAGGTTAGTCAAAAAACTTTATTTCTTATGGGTTAGGAATTAAAGTGCAATGGCCACATGTATCCACTAGAGTGCTATAGAGACTCATTCATTTTCACTTCATTTTTCTTGATGCTTCAACTTCTCCTCACAACTTTATGATATATATTTTGTGAATATTTATTTAAACATTTTGAAATACATAAAAAATCTGTAGTTTTGTCAGAGTTAGAATTTGTTTTTGTTTTCTAATATATTTTGAATTATCTGCTTTTGCAAATTATTATACATACATTTGAAAAAAACATTACAGGTCACCACTATGACATGATTGTAATCACACACTATTTATTTCAGAAAATTATTTATCAACAACTATTTATTTTTTTAGAACAAGAGATTTTAGAACAAGATGAATTTTAAAAGTAAATAAACCAATATAATACAAAACAACAGCACCAATAAACTGTAATGAACAGGAGTGAAGGGTACACAGAACAATTTTTTTATAAATCACATGGCTAATAAACATGTGAAAGAACAAGCAGAGTGCAAAACACTGATAATGGTACTTCATATCATGAACTAAAGTCGATGCACATCTGGCAGATGTTGACAGTATGAGCAGTGCAGATGTTCTTCCAGTTTGTGCAGTCCCATCTGAACTCCACGTCTCTGCTGCGTGGACACACCTCACAGCGCTTTCTTTTTGTGGATGGATGAACTAAAGACCTTTTGGCCATAGTGCTGTCACAGAATGAGCTGTGTGCGGGAACCAGACTGCCACTTTTATACTCTAACTGGGATGTTTTCAAAATGCTGCTGCAGCTCTTTCATCTAACTGTAAACTTTCTCAGAGTGCAAAAGTTCATCTTTCTTGTATCTGCCCTTTCCCTCTCTTTCTCTCTCTCTATCTGTGTGTGTGTGTGGGGGGGGGGGGGGGGGACAAGCTTGTTCCATGTTGCATATGTGACATTTTTCAGATTTGTGCCAGTTTAGTTGATTTTAAAATGCTCTCTGTTGCAGTGGCATACGTGTGTTTGTGTGTGTGTGTGTGTATGAGATAGAAAGTTTGTTCCACTTTTTATTTATGCTCTAGGACCAGATCTTGAATTAAATGTAAAAATTTTTAGATTTATGCCAGTTTAGTTAATTTTATTTGCCAATTTCTGTAAAAATGCTCTCTGTTGCAGTCACATACATGTGTGTGTTTGTGTGTGTGTGTATGAGATACAAAGTTCGTTCTACTTTTTATTTATGCTCTAGGACCAGATCTTGGTTTATTTGTAGAAATTTTCAGATTTATAATGGATTTAGTTTTATTTTTTTGACAAACAAAATTTTAAAAAGTCATTTTTTGCATTTTCCCATTCATTTTCAATGTGGGGTCATTTTGACCCCAAAGACCTTAAAAGGTTAATTTTTTTTTACACACCTTTAGAACAACCAAATCAAGCCCAGTTTTTTTGTGCATGTTTAGATAGATTATTTAGGAAATGTCACCGAGTTTCATGCCCCTGCGATGAAGGTAACACTTTTAAAAAATGAAGGAAAAGTCCATTGGGGTCATTTTGACCCCAAAGAGTGATTAAAGGCTAGAAAATGCGCGAAATATGCGTTCTGTGTGAACGGCTTGGTTTCAGTTTTGATGTAAACAAGATGATCTCCACATTGATGTTCTCTCTCTTTTTTTTTTTTTTCCTTTTTTTGTATTGGCTTCAACCGGATAGGCTAACATAACCTTATAATGCAATGACACATACATCGTCATCGCATCTCGTGCGCCACTGATAAAGATCAAGTATACTTCGACCATCCGCACAATGTCTGCATTATGTCCTTTTTGTCATCCGCGTGCGGGCATTTTTTGAGGCCGCGGACGGTGCGCGTACACGAGGTGAAAGATGAGACCGCAGATACTGCGTGTCGAGCTCGTCCGCCTTTGAAAGTTGTGTAAACACGGCTGTGCGTGTGGCAAGATGGAATGGAAAACGGACTGTGAAGTACCGGGGCTCATAAGGCAGCTTCCTTAATGCACACCTAATTACACCTAAAATTACACCTAAAAATCGTTTTTCGAATATTCGTCGAATTTAAAATAAAAATCCACATTCGAATGCAAAAACGTTGCATTCGAATGTGGATTTTTATTTTAAATTCGACGAATATTCGAAAAACGATTTTTTTAACAGCCCTAAAAAATCGCCTATGCGATTTGTTGTTGTTGTTGTTGAAATTTAATCATAAACCCAGCCATGTTGAAGCCTGCAGTAAATGTTTTGCATTATGGCAGTCCACTCTGCTTATTGTTTTTCGAAAATGTTGCACTCCTGTTTGTCATTGTGCACATAACTTCACGCCAATAAATCATCAGAAATATTGGTCTTTACCAATATATTATATCTTTACATTCCTCCTGCCTGTTGTCCGTTGATTTACCTACATTTGGTGTTATTTGCCATATGAAACTTATTAAGACATGCAAAATCGATTTTACAATCGATTCAATGAACACTTGTCACTGAAATCTAACAGAGAAAAACTTTTTTCACAAAAGTGACAACCCAAGAAAGCAAAGTAAACGGTCTCTCATTTGTAGGTTGCATTGACACGTAGCGGTGGATGCAAGTAAAACAGTACCTCATTTTTTTTCTCACCTTAAATTCATGCAATAAACATGTTTTTGACAAAGATTCAAATTTGTTTGTGGTCTATATAGCCTGCATCAAAATGAGGTTTGCAATGATGCGCCCGAAGGCACGGGTTGAAGACCCAGTCAGTGATGTCACGATATGCTAATTAGTTTAAATTCATACCTACGTCATCAGCATCACAAAAATGTACTTTTTTTTTTTACATTGAAACTTGAAAAAAAAATATAGACCGACCTACCGACCCTTTTTTTTTAAAATTACTGTTACTGCAAATCAAAATATTTTTAAGGATGGACTCAGCAATTGTTTTTATTTTGCTCAATTTTACTGTGCCAAGTCATTATTTAAGAGCCAAGCCACAGTTGTGAATGTGGAAAAGTCAAGTCCATGGGACAAGAGATATAATGCGATCACTCTGCCCATCCTTTAGAAGTAAAAGCTTAATCCACAACCAAACTGTTGCATGACTGTATGTAATGACTGTGGAATGTAGGAAAACTGACCTCATTAGTCTGTTTCCCACTATAGGACATCTTCTTAATGGCCACCACCTCTGCGGTCCGCACATCCCGTGCCTAAACAAGATTCACATCAGATTTCAGAATGTAGTCTCCCAAACCTCTCATTATGTTCTTTAGCAAAATAATAAATCATATTCTACACACTGCAACATTTGATACATACAAAATACACTGCGCCAAAACTGCCATGACCGATCTCACGAAGGTCTGTGAAGAGCTTCTCGGGGTCCTCCTTAAAAAACAGTTCTGCGATCTCAGGGTCCTTCAGGCTCCCTGCCCGGCTGGTGACGGGCATGCTGCGAGCCGGAGGACGCGCCGCGCTCGCAGGGAACTATCTGGCCGTGTGACTGTGCCCCGCTGGTTACTCATCTGCCAGAGGGAGGCAGTGTATGCATAGGGACCTGAGAGGGAACAAATAAATAAATGTCAACATATGTAATAGGGATGTCACTATATCAATTTCACTACAATATTATAGTGGGCTTGACATTAGTACACAATAATATCATCACGAAATCTGGCTTTCTGCAGTTTGGGAAGTCTAGCACCCTGTCCGTTCACAGAATCCAAAACATCGCACACTGGTGAGCTACCTTTTCTCAGGTAGGCCTTTTTTTTTGTTTTTTGTTTTTTTAAAGAGTTAAGCCCTGTTCACACCAAGAACGATAACTATAAAGATAACAATATTAGCATTCACACCAGTGAACAATATCTGTCTGTTTATACTAAGCACAAACTTGTCTGCTTTCAACTCTCCAGCTCATGATAGCAGGATGGATTCTGATTGAATGTCAGTGTTTGTATTGTTCATCAGATGGAAAAAATCCTTTTTGAAAGTGATTCCAACGATATCGTTTCTCTGTGACAATACCCTAATAGTTGTGGTGTTGACTTCTTTAAAGATGTGATGTCTTAGAAAAGATGTCATATGATGCGATTTCAAGTTTTCCTTTCTCTTTGGAGTGTTGCAAACTGTTCATGAATAGAGAAGATTCCTGAAGATGCAAAGACTAAAGTCTCAAACCCAAAGAGATATTCTTTATTAAAGAATTTCCATATTTCACTACGTTTTTCCCTCAACTTAGATTAGTTGATACATACATCTTCCGTCTCAGGGTGTGCACTCAATTGCTGTAGCGCGCGGCGCCACTATGCTAGCGTTTAGTTTAGCACCATTAATTCCTTAGGATCCAAACAGGGATGAATTTAGAACCCACCAAACACTTCCATGTTTTCCCTATTTAAAGACTGTTACATGAGTAGTTACTAGGGATGGGCGTTTTCCGCAAATATCACATTCGAATATTTGAGCTCACAAAAAAATGAATATTCAAATATTCGTTTATTTAAATTAAGTTTAATGAGATGTTATTTTTCAGCAACATTTTTTGTTTCCGTCATTTTGAACAAGCTTACACACAATAAGCTTGAACATTACACATCGTGTTTTGTAGCTGAAAACCTTTAACGATGCGTGCAAACAAACAAAAGTACAGATTAAAAGCAAAAAGCAAAAAAAAAAAAAGTGAACAAAGAAAAAACTTAGAGCAGCCTGCAGCAATTAGGCTATTGTAGAACGTAGACTTAACTTTGAAACTTTTAAACTGTCAGCAAACCTTTTTTGCTTTTTTATTGTTTTACATGTTCTTGTTAAGAAATACGGGCATGTAAACATGATCGGGGGAAAGTCGGCTCCTTAGTCTGTTAACAGTAAGGCCAGCCGCGGAGAAATGCACTCTGATGGCACAGACGTTGTCGGGACTCACAAATAACGGTGTGCTAAGCGAATAAGTTTTGTGAAGCGCAGTGTAGTGAAGTGTGAAGTGAAGTGTTTTCGTTTCACCACTGAATGGGATCCTCATCTGGTGGAATACATGGCTCCAGCAAGAACTGTTCCCACTCGTCTCGGCTGGACTCTCTGTAATCATCGCTGAAGAACTGGCTCAGCCTTTACCGACGAGTGGGCATTGCATCCTCTTCATCGTTGGTGACGGCGGCTGCATCCGCACCACTCGCATCAAGGAAAATGTTCTGATAATGTTCAAAAAAGTGTTTTTTCTTACTTCTCATGTTTTCATCGTAAACCTGAGATGTTTGTGCCGAGGGTCTAGGGCAGATGCGAGAAGAGGAGTTCTCTTACGAGAGTTCTCTCGTACTGCGTCTTAGCTAAGATGCTATGGGAAAAGTCTCTTTTCACGAAATACTGAAGCAAAAAATTATCCTTAATTTTGAATTGTTGTAAAGCGCATTTGCAGCAGCAAACAGCCATAGGTGAGACGGCTTGCTCGCTCATTGGCTGCTCTGCGGCAACTGCACAAGCCTATCGAGCGCAGGCTGATTCAACATCCACGCCCTTCATAACACTTCCCGCAGAAACGGATGTGGCCTTACCCTATAAAAGGAGCTCGAAAAGGCTGACTCACCTGATTTTTCATCTCTTCAGCGAAGCTCACGCATCATTGGATCACGAAGGAAGCAAGCGCCGTCTGATAAGCATCTCAGCGGGACGAGCCACTTCTGAAGCCGCTGGCCTTCACCGCCTTCCACTGCCATTCCTGCTGCGCTCTCCGGCGCCTATATCCTTTTATATCCTTGTGTGTGTTCGCCCTGCGACACACACTCGTAAAAGAGCTGCGTCTTTTTAAAGATGCCCTCGTGCGGCTCGTGCAGAGCCCCGCTCAGCGAAGGAGACCGTCACGTCATCTGTGTCTCCTGCCTGGGTGAGGATCATGCAGTGCTCGCGCTCGCTGACAGCGGCTGCCCTCACTGCGAGCTACTGCCGATGGGGACTCTGAGGACTCGCCTGGCATTCTTCTCCGAGCCTGCATCCTCCGCTGCGCCGCAGCGCCGTAAAAAGCGCCGCTCCCAGCGATTACCGGAACCGCCTCCAGCTCTATCGAGCTCGCCGGTTCTCCCTGCTTCACCGGCCTCCCCTGCATTGCTTCCCGATGGTCAGCGCCCGCTGTCTGCTGCCGCGTCTTCCGAGGAAGTGGATCTCAGGGCCGCGTCGGAGGAAGAGGACACGTGCTCTCTGCTAGCTTCGGGCAGTGAGGGTTGGGCAAGCTCCGGGGATCTCGCGCCTTCTGCTCAGAGGCCCGGCAGACGGGCTGATATCGAGAAAGAGCTGATGCGAGTGCTCATGCTCGCCGCGGCGAGCCTCGAGTGGTCTGCACCAGCGCCCCCCTCTCGTTCCCGGCTGGATGGTAGCTTTCTGCCGGATGAGCGTATTTCTCCCAGCTCGAAGCCCGCCCCGTTTCTTCCTGAGCTTCATGAAGAAGTGGCAAAAGCTTGGAACGCTCCATTCTCGGCACGAACTCGTTTGTCTGTTTCACCAGCATTCTCCACACTGGACGATGCTAAAAACAGAGGCTACCAGTCACTTCTGCCGGTGGAACAGGCTATAGCAACGCACCTTTGCCCGCCCTCTGCTGGACGGCGGACGAAAGTGTCGTTGCCATCGAAAGCCTGCCGCATGACGTCATCTCTGCTCGCACGGGTCTTTTCTGCTGCTGGGCAGGCTGCGTCTGCGCTACACACCATGGCCACGCTGCAGATTTTCCAGGGCGATCTCCTCCGCAAGCTGGATGAGATGGGACCTGAAGCTATCTGCCTCGCGGATCTGAGGAGTGCTTCGGATCTCTCCCTCCGCGCTACTAAGTCAGCTGCACAGGCCATGGGACGGGTTATGGCTTCCGCTACGGTGGCTGAGAGACATTTGTGGCTAACGCTTTCGGACATGGCAGAGTCTGAGCGCGATGCGTTCCTTGACGCCCCGCTGACTCCTGCTGGCCTCTTCGGATCGTCTGTCAACGAGTTTGTCGAGAGATTCTTCGAGGACCAGAAAGCGTCACAAGCCTTTAAGCACTTCTTGCCGAAGCGCTCCGGTTCTGCAGCGAGTCTCGCTAGACCGGCCCCACACAGCTCTCAGTCACGCCCCCCGCCTCCAGCTGCTTCATCGCGACAGCGTCAGCAACGCAGCTCGGGACCCCGTTCTCGCTCTACCAGCCGTTGCCCCGTGCCGCGGGAGTCACGGCAGAGGATTACGGTGAAGCCGGAAGCCCCGAAGTCATCCTAGCACTTCTAGGAAAGCGCCGGTGTACAAGTTCCGCTGTGGCCGAGCTCTCACCCAAGCGCGCCGCTGTTGCAGTTCTAGGAATTGTGACTCTCAGCGTTTTCTGCAACGCGCAAGCCTGCACAGTTGCCCGCTTGCCTGCACACAAAAGCCGTTATCACGGCTACCCAGATATTTCCCGAAAAGTGTGTTATTTCTGGTGTTCCGGCCACGGCCGATGGTGCTATTAATGTAGTGACGATGCCCACTCCTCAGTGCCCATCTCCACATATAAGCACAGCTCTGCACACAGGGCTCGCGCCCATAAGATCGACTCAGGTCGGTCGCGCGCTACATAGTAAACATGCCCACTCCTCAGTGCCCACAAACACTATGTCACACACGGCGCGCGGTTTCTGTAAAAACTAAACCCGTGCACGTACGCTCTGACCAGGCAGACAGCGAGTCGAAAGCAGTAAATGTGCATGCTTACAGCCCACAGTTACTCTCAGACATCACGAGTCCCACGGGACCTGCTCAGCCCTCCCTCAATCGGTTAAGCACCGTGGCGGGGTCGAGGAAGAGCGATCTGCCCGCTGTGATCAGCGCGCTCCCCGCCTCAAATGCCACAGGCATAACGCCCATGGTGCAGCACATCGAAGCGCCGCCGTTGCCCAGTCAACAGAGCGCGCTTTGCATCCAGCCCTTAGCCATTCATGCAGATGCATGGTCAGCGCTTCCAGGGGTTTCGGATTGGGTGCTAGACATTATAAAGAGAGGCTACTCGCTACAGTTTTTTCAACGCCCTCCGCGCTTTTCAGCGCGTCGAAACTACGGTCAAAACAGAAGTAGCACACCTACTTCGGGCCGAAATATCAAAACTGTTGAGCAAAGGGGCTGTGGAGCCTGTATCTCAAGCTCAAAGCGAAGGGGGGCTGTACAGCAGATACTTTCTAGTACCCAAGATAAGACGGGGGTCTCAGGCCCATACTGGATCTAAGACAGCTGAACAAGGCATTGGTGAAACACAGTTTCAGAATGCTTACGACCAGGAAACTCCTCGCGCATATTCGCAGAGGAGACTGGTTCATGTCAATAGATCTGAAGGACGCGTATTTTCAAATACAGATAGCGTCACGTCACACGCGATACTTGAGATTCGCCTTCGAGGGCCAGACATACCAGTTTACAGTCCTGCCGTTCGGCTTGTCCTTGGCTCCTCGTACGTTTACGAGGTGCATGGACGCAGCGCTCGCTCCTCTCAGACTCAGAGGCATGCGAGTGCTGAACTATTTGGACGACTGGCTGATTCTGGCTCAATCACGATCAGAGCTCGTGGAACACGGGGCCATTTTACTCGATCACCTCGAGAAACTCGGTCTCAGTGTCAACTGGACGAAGAGTTCGCTGAACCCCAGTCAGACGATACTGTTCTTGGGTATAGCTCTGGACTCACGTTCCATGACGGCGCGGCTGTCACTACAGTGCGCGTTGGGCATTCAGCGCGCAGCGAGTTCTCTCCGCTGCGGCGCGACCGTCTCGCTCAGAGAATTTCAGAAGATGCTGGGTCTCATGGCCTCAGCATCTCCAGTTCTTCGGTTGGGCCTGCTCCGCATGCGCCCCCTGCAGTTCTGGCTGAGAGCGCGAGTACCGCGCGGAGCATGGATATCTGGTCGGCTGCGTCTCAGGGTCAATCAGAGCTGCGTTACAGCGAACGACTGGTACCAATCAGGTGTAAGACTGGGGACTTCCTCGAAAGTGAAGATGGTGTCGACGGACGCCTCCACTTCGGGATGGAGAGCACTGCTCGAGGGCAGACCGTTCTTTGGCCTGTGGTCAGAACGGGAAAAGCTCCAACATATCAACTGTCTGGAAATGCTGGCAGTGCCCAAATCAAAGGCCACCACGTCTTAGTCCGTTTGGACAACATGTCTGTGGTGTCCTACATAAATCGCCAGGGCGGTCTCGGGTCCCGAAACCTGTACAGGTTGGCGGAACGCCTCCTGGTTTGGGCTCAGCGCAACTTGCGCTCGCTGAGGGCAGTTCATGTGCCTGGGCTAAAGAATCTGGGTCCAGACAGGCTGTCCAGAAACAACATTCCCATGGGCAAATGGTCTCTACACCCGCAAACAGTCCAGCTGTTGTGGGAGAGATTTGGCAGGGCGGAAGTGGACCTATTCGCGTCCCACGAAAACGCTCACTGCCCCGCGTTCTTTTCCAAGAACGAAGGCGCGCTGTCACGGAGATGGCCGTGCTGCCCGCTTTATGCTCCCCCCCCCCCCGTCTCTCTCCTTCCGCAGGTGATAGAACGGGTGAGGGAAACGAGATGCTCAATACTGCTTGTAGCACCATTTTGGAAGAACCAACCATGGTTTCCAGATTTGATGCAGTTAGCAGACACTGCCCCATGGCCAGAGCCGTTGAGGAGGGATCTCCTCTCGCAGGCCGGCGGCTCGATTTGGCACCCTCAGCCGGAGTTGTTGTCCCTCCATGTGTGGGCGCTCAACGGTTACCCGCTGATCTCTCAGTGGGAGTGCTAAATACCATCACTCAGGCTAGAGCTCCGTCGACACGACGGCTGTATGCCTCGCAATGGTGGGTGTTCTCCAGCTGGTGCACAGCTCGGGGATGTTAACCCCTTAGTTGTGAGGTGACGGAGGTTCTCTCCTTCCTACAGGAGCTGTTGGATAAGGGCAGAGCCCCCTCCACGCTCAAAGTTTACGTGGCGGCTATCGCAGCGTTTTCTGAGACAGCGCTCGGTCAGTCAATAGGAAGGAACGATTTGGTCATCCTCTTCCTTAGAGGAGCTAGGAGGCTGAATCCTCCCAGACCTCCGCCAGTCCCTGTATGGGACCTCGCGACGGTTTTGGAGGCCATGAAAGGGTCCCCTTTCGAGTCTATCCTAACAATTAGCCTCAAGCATCTGTCGTTCAAGACAGTGTTCTTGTTGGCTCTCGCTTCAGTGAAGCGTGTGGGTGATCTGCACGCGCTCTCGGTGAGCCCGGCTTGCTTGGAGTTTGGGCCTAATGACTCAAGGGTCGTACTCAAACCTAGGCACGGTTATGTGCCGAAATCCCTCAACACGCCGTTTCAGGCTCAGGTTATTGCCCTGTCTGCCCTGTCGGTGTCAGGAGAGGATGGAGACTCGAGTCTTCTTTGCCCTGTTAGGGCTTTAAGAGTTTATGTGTCTCGCTCCGCTGTCTTTAGACGGACTGAGCAGCTGTTTGTCTCGTTCAGTGGATGTTCCAAAGGAATGGCTGTTTCGAGACAGAGCCTATCCAGATGGATAGTTGACGCCATAGCGTTAGCTTACGCTTCCAGGGGCCTTCAGTGCCCACTGGGCGTCAGAGCACACTCCACAAGAGGCGTTGCCTTGTCGTGGGCGTGGTCTACTGGGATCTCCTTGCAGGATATATGTATGGCGGCAGGTAGGGCCTCGCCGTCTACATTTATCAGGTTCTATAACCTGGAGGTTCCCGCCTTGCAAGCAAGGCTGTTGTCGGTATAGCCGAATCAGGGCCCTGATTGGAACTCTGAGATCGCGAGCGTTATGCGCTGCCGACTGTTATATGGGCAGTATTGCGTAAGTCCCGCATTATCACATTGGTCAGGCCTTGCCTTGACTGTGTGATGTCATATTGCCGCGTCTACGGGCGCTGCTAGATATGGGATGGAGGGCCCCCCCCCCTCCTGTCCTGGACTCTCTGCGAGTCCCTCGGGTGACTGTGTACTGTAAATCCTGGGCGTTGCTTCCAGGTTTATTGGTGTGTGATCCCTGTGCGCACGGCGCTTTACATGGGGTTCCCGTAGCGTCTTAGCTAAGACGCAGTACGAGAGAACTCTCGTAAGAGAACATACTCGGTTACTAACGTAACCTCGGTTCTGCGTTCTCTGCCGTGCGTACGATTCACTCTGGTTCGCTTCGGCGCTGAAATAAATCAGGTGAGTCAGCCTTTTCGAGCCCCTTATAGGGAAAGGCCACACCCGTTTCGGCGGTAAGTGGCATGAAGGGCGCGAAGCAAATGCGCTTTACAACAATTCAAAATTAAGGATAATTTTTTGCTTCAGTATTTCGTGAAAAGAGACTTTTCCCGTAGCGTCTTAGCTAAGACGCAGTACTCGTTCTCTCTTCTAGAGAGAACCGAGGTTACGTTAGTAACCGAGTACGTTTTCACTGCATTCTCCACGTTAGCGGTGTTTATTCGTTGCTTGAGAGATGCCGCAACAATGTTCTTGAATTCGGTCACTTTCTGTGATTCTCCACGGCATATTTGAAGTACTGTACTGTAGAAGACCTTAGTTCTTAGGGGCCGTTCACATATCGCGTCTTTTGCGAGCTCAAGTTCGTTATTTCCAATGTAGGCGCGCGGTATGCGCGCTCATAATGGAAGTGACGCGGTCACGATGCGCACCGCATCGAGTTAAAAACATCTCAACTTTTCAGAATGCCGCAAGCGCACAGCAGGTCATGGGACAAGAACTAAACATTCAGCTTCATCCTTTCCCGTAACAACGTTGAAAGCTCAGCCAAGATGAAGGAACAGCAGATCATAGCTGTATATGGATTGCCATTTTGAAATAAATTTAGTAGCAGAGCTACTGAAAGCAATTTTTTGTGCTGCAAATCCATTTATCCTTTGCTGAAATTTCCGCGTCTTCATGGAGAGAGCGCGTCATTGTTGCTTAGCAACGGCAGACGCCTCAGGAGCGCTTCTGCCTGAGTGCTCTGGAAAGAAAGAGAAAGCGGCGCACCTAGCGTTTTCCACACGTTTTTAGGCGCGATATGTGAACGGCCCCTTATTCATTCATTATTTTTTGCTTGCATACATCTTCAAATATGCCGTGAAGAATCACAGAAAGTGACCAAGTTAGGTTTTATTGTGAACTTTTTTTTTCGAAATTCGAATATCATTTTTTTTATCGAATAATTAGAGCAGAACGAATATTCGAATGTTCGACTATCCGTGCACACCCCTAGTTACATGAGTAAGTATAGTGACACAAAATAAAAAGTGGCGATTTACTAAGCGGATAAAAATTATGACTATAATGTATGGCGGAAGAGCAATTTGCAGCACTTTTGACCTCAGGAAAGTAATATCATCACTCCTGAAAACTCTCCCAGGTCATAGTGCTGCGAACAGTACAGCAGACTGCCTGAGCTATGTGGACACCGGACACAACCACACCAACTCAGGCTCTCCACACTAGGGGTGCTCTGATCACGATCGGCCGATCGTTAATGCGCATCTCGTCAGTAAAGCCGGTTCTCTAATCAGCGGTAAATTCCATCAGGTGCGTGATTACGACCCTTTATCTGAAAGCATGGTAATCTGCAAGTGGAACTCAAGTCGGGGTGGGGGGGGGGTTGCAAAATTACTAAAGATTCTTAGAACACCAGGGCGCCTTTCACACTAAGATTCCGGATAATACACGAGTAATGTGTCCCGGCAATTGTTCCCAGATCGTTAGATTTTGGTTCATTTACACTGCCAGTGAGGTGCTAACTGATCTCTGCTTCATTACAGTTTGCACATAAATATTCTTTGCAAACATTGATCTGCCTTCAAAACACCCGGTAAAAGAGTTGCACAATAATGTGTGTAATCACTATGACACACCCTTTACGGCATTGGTTCTGGCTTTTGTTCACACTCACTCGTTCCAGGACTGAACCCGGCAATGCTACCCAGAATCAATCCTGGGACATGTTTGCGTTCACACAGAAGGCAATCCGGCAATTTTCCGGGACCGAGTGTGAAAGGTGTAGACTATATTGCCTCTGTACTAACATATAATATACACTCTCGTTTAGATCGAATTCAGACAAATTCATAGATACTAAACATGGTTAGATTACATATAGGTAAAATTACATGAATGAGTGGTTCTATCATAAGCATGCATACAACAAATTCAACAGACAATATACAAGAACAGCAATAATATACACAATGACGTGTGTGTTCATTCAAAGAGATGATGGGCATTATGTGTCTGTTTTAGAGAGACTTTAGGTAAGAGTTGCTTTGCCCACATCCTTGGAGCCATAAAACTAGTGTTATCAGATAGTTTGTCTTTGGTTACTATGGAACCAGAGGCCTGTTCTGCCTTTTTAAGGTGTTAGTTGCATTTTGGGGGAAGGGCCCATAGACCCTTTGGTTAGATGAGGGGGCATTAGATATTATTTGTTAAATATAACAAATAGTTGTGTGTCTGATTGATCAAAATGCTACAGTATTCTAAAATGCTGGCTGTTCTGACTCATAGACTAAGTATGTTTTCAAATTTAAAGGATTTGCCACACAATGCAAACATGAGTTTTGAGCACTGTATAGAGTAGTGCTTGTTGTTTGTCATTTCTCCAAACACAAATGCAGACATGGTTTTATGTTTGCGTGACGAGATGCAAAGCAATGCATAAAAAAACTGTACAAGTCATTAAAATCCGTAATTATGTCCCCACTCGATACAACAAATGCCTCATTTGTAATGGGTTTTATTGGTTTTGTCTCGTCACGCCAGTGTTCTGACGATTTGTGTACCTCCCATTAAATCAAAGGGTAGCATAATTCAGAAGCAAAATCCTTTATTAACATGTACACCTACCCCATCGGTTCTCAATCCAGTCTTCGCACTCCCCAGCTCTGCGTAATTTCCATGTCTCTCTTACGGATGCACCAAAATGAAAATTCTAGGCCGAAGCCCAACCACTTGAAATGTTCTCCCCCCATGTAGCCCTTTTTCACAATTTTTCCACCATTTCATTAATTAAATTACTGTTTTGTCCTGCTTTTAAAATAAAAAAATCAATTACAAAACAAACAAAATACAAAATCTGGCATGTATTTTTACTCTACAAATAAAGGCAGCCTTGGTGAGCAGAAGAGACTTTTAAAACATTAGAATATATTACAGATCCCAATTTGTCTGATGGTTATAATAAATGTATTAATACAGCTTGTGACGAGTGGGGCGGGGCCGAGGGATGTGGGAACACGAGCGAGGCCGGTGGAGTGATTGGGAAATCAGCGACACCTGCGACCCACCACCGGTCTCGAGTCCCACAGAGGAGATGGAAGGATATAAAACTGGGAGAAGGAGGGACGCACTGCTGAAGATCCCTCGCCGCTGTGGTGAATCCGCGGTGCCATCGAGCCAGCGAGGAGGATGCCGCCATGGACGCTCTAGGCGGTGGGCTGGAGTGAGTTGCCGGGGACGGGCGAGCTCGCTGCGGGCCGCCCGCGATGTGGAGGGGCGGCTGCCATCCGTGAGGGAGTGGAGGAGTCGGCGCCGTTCGCCAGAGAGCCGGAGCCTGCTGCCGTCCGCCTGAATGGGGAGGAGCAGGGAACGGGGGACTCCTGCCGGCTGCCCAAAACCGGAGGAGCCGTCGCCGTCAAAGTCAAAGTCACCTTTATTTATATAGCGCTTAAAACAAAATACATTGCGTCAAAGCAACTGAACAACATTCATTAGGGAAACGGTGTCAATAATGCAAAAATGATAGTTAAAGGCAGTTCATCATTGGATTCAGTTATGTCATCTCTGTTCAGTTAAATAGTGTCTGTGCATTTATTTGCAATCAAGTCAACGATATCGCTGTAGATGAAGTGTCCCCAACTAAGCAAGCCAGAGGCGACAGCGGCAAGGAA
Organism: Carassius carassius; assembly: GCF_963082965.1. Lineage (NCBI taxonomy): Eukaryota > Metazoa > Chordata > Actinopteri > Cypriniformes > Cyprinidae > Carassius > Carassius carassius. The sequence goes on along the minus strand of NC_081790.1, from coordinate 18,958,907 downwards.
CCGAAACTCCATCGGTGACAGAATGGAGAAAAAAACCTTGGGAGAAACCAGGCTCAGTTGGGGGGCCAGTTCTCCTCTGACCAGACGAAACCAGTAGTTCAATTCCAGGCTGCAGCAAAGTCAGATGTGCAGAAGAATCATCTGTTTCCTGTGGTTTTGTCCTGGTGCTCCTCTGAGACAAGGTCTTTACAGGGGATCTGTATCTGGGGCTCTAGTTGTCCTGGTCTCCGCTGTCTTTCAGGGATGTAGAGGTCCTTTCTAGGTGCTGATCCAGCATCTGGTCTGGATACGTACTAGATCCGGATGACTGCAGTGACCCTCTGATCTGGACACAGACTGGATCTGGTGGCCACGGTGACCTCGGAACAAGAGAGAAACAGACAAATATTAGCGTAGATGCCATTCTTCTAATGATGTAGCAAGTACATAGGGTGTTATGGGAAGTGTTTCCGGTTCCGGTTTACCTAATTAATGCAGCCTAAAAATCCTATAATAGATTTGGATAATAAAAGCATATTAGTATGTTATGTGTATGCCAGGTTAAAGAGATGGTTCTTTAATCTAGATTTAAACTGCAAGAGTGTGTCTGCCTCCCGAACAATGTTAGGTAGGTTATTCCAGAGTTTGGGCGCCAAATAGGAAAAGGATCTGCCGCCTGCAGTTGATTTTGATATTCTAGGTATTATCAAATTGCCTGAGTTTTGAGAACGTAGCGGACGTATAGGATTATAATGTAAAAGGAGCTCATTCAAATACTGAGGTGCTAAACCATTCAGGGCTTTATAAGTAATAAGCAATATTTTAAAATCTATGCGATGCTTGATAGGGAGCCAGTGCAGTGTTGACAGGACCGGGCTAATATGGTCATACTTCCTGGTTCTAGTAAGAACTCTTGCTGCTGCATTTTGGACTAGCTGTAGTTTGTTTACTAAGCGTGCAGAACAACCACCCAATAAAGCATTACAATAATCTAACCTAGAGGTCATAAATGCATGGATTAACATTTCTGCATTTGACATTGAGAGCATAGGCCGTAATTTAGATATATTTTTGAGATGGAAAAATGCAGTTTTACAAATGCTAGAAACGTGGCTTTCTAAGGAAAGATTGCGATCAAGTAGCACACCTAGGTTCCTAACTGATGACGAAGAATTGACAGAGCAACCATCAAGTCTTAGACAGTGTTCTAGGTTATTACAAGCAGAGTTTTTAGGTCCTATAATTAACACCTCTGTTTTTTCAGAATTTAGCAGTAAGAAATTACTCGTCATCCAGTTTTTTATATCGACTATGCAATCCATTAGTTTTTCAAATTGGTGTGTTTCACCGGGCTGCGAAGAAATATAGAGCTGAGTATCATCAGCATAACAGTGAAAGCTAACACCATGTTTCCTGATGATATCTCCCAAGGGTAACATATAAAGCGTGAAGAGTAGCGGCCCTAGTACTGAGCCTTGAGGTACTCCATACTGCACTTGTGATCGATAGGATACATCTTCATTCACTGCTACGAACTGATGGCGGTCATATAAGTACGATTTAAACCATGCTAATGCACTTCCACTGATGCCAACAAAGTGTTCAAGTCTATGCAAAAGAATGTTGTGGTCAATTGTGTCAAACTCAGGACTAAGATCCAATAAAACTAATAGAGAGATACACCCATGATCAGATGATAACCGGGCGGCGGAGGAGTGTCGTGCCATCCGCCGAGGGCCGTCCAGTGCCACCGCCAGGCACCGCGGAGGAGATCACCCAGTTGCTGGAGGGCCGAGCAGCAGTGCGTCTGGGAACCGGAATTTTTTTTTTTCCTCTCTCTCCCCTCTCGTCTCAGTCGCTCCTCCTTCCATCTCCTTTTCTATTGCCTCGTCTGTCCTACCCCCAGGTTCCCACAGGTCTCCGTGAGCGGTCCCCCCCGGAGGGAGGGGGGGGTGGAGTAGAGCGCAGTCTCGAGGGTACCCCCCGGCCTGCGAGGGGCGATGGGGGTATGTGACGAGTGGGGCGGGGCCGAGGGATTTGGGAACACGAGCGAGGCCGGTGGAGTGATTGGGAAATCAGCGACACCTGCGACCCACCACCGGTCTCGAGTCCCACAGAGGAGATGGAAGGATATAAAACTGGAGCGACGACAGTGAAGGACGAGAGAGGACCAGGCCTGGGCTTTATTTTAGGTTTTGGTTTTATTTTGTGCGCATCAGTCATCCGTGAGGGGCTGATGCGCTGTTTTGTGTTTATTTTGTAATTAAAGTTTCATTTTGATTGTCCGCCGGTTCCTGCCTCCTTCTTCCCGATGATTATGGAGATTTTGTTATTACACAGCTGTTGTAGGGTAATTGTTATTATCATTATTATTGTCTTTATTTTATTTTACAGAACAACAGTATAATTAAAATACTATCATTTATGAATGTCGATAGAGTTGTTGCTTTTCTCTGCTTTTTTTGGCAGAAACCCACAGGAAGACCTCAGACTCAGTGCTTCTTTTTGTTGACAGCTGCATAAAGATTTATAAATGATTCTCATTATGAATTTGGGAAAATGTTTGTCACACGTATCACACTGTCACATGCCTTTAAAAAAAATTCACAAAAATGTTACTGAGCAACTGACGAGTAACAAGTTTAACGCAGATTTTCCTCACGCTTTGGACTTTGAACCCTGGCACCACGAGCTCGTGCAGTGCTGTATAGAATATATACAATTCGCGCATGCATTAGAAAATATAACTTTCTTCAATTTGTTTATACTAATCATTTGAGGTAATTTAGCGATTTTTGGAATTGAGAACCGCTGACCTACCCCAATCCTAAACTTACCCTTAATGCCCGGACATACCAAGCCCACTTCAAAGAACTAGCGGTGACAAAAGCCAATGGTGTTGTCACCTCGCGTCGGACCAAAAAGCTGTGCTGGAACACACTGCACAGACTATAGCTGATGGCAAACTAACATGTTTGTTACTGTGTAACAAATCGAGCCAATCTGGCCCACAAATTCCCCCTTAAACGTTTTGATGGGGCATTGGGACTTCAATTAGAGTAAATGAATGAATAAATAAAATAGGACAGAAACATTCACATTTAGCAGATGCTTTTATCCAAAGCAACTTACAAGTCTGATACTTGTTATAGCACTTATATATCATTGCTCTTTTGTTGGCTTAATGCAGTTTAATGCAGCTTAATGCAGTACACATAGCAAGGGCTTTTTAAATCATATAATAAATAAAAATAATACAGGTAGAAAAGAAAAAGAATAGAGCAAGCTAGTGTAGAGATCTTTATTGCTTTTGTTAATTGTAAAATAAATGAAAAGAAAACATAGAATATAAAAAGATTGTTAAGCGAGGTCGGTTTTTTCCCTTTTTTTTTTTTTTTTTTTTAAGAAAACAAGCAGCTCTGTCTTGGCAGGGTTGAGCTGAAGATGATGGTCCTTCATCCAACAAGAAATGTCTGTTAGACAAACTGAGATGGGATCAGCTATCATCGGATCATCAGGATGGAATGAGAGGTAGAGTTGAGTGTAATCAGCATAGCAGTGGTATTTAAACGAATAAGAAACAAATTTAAGAAACGAATACTGACAGATATTACTGATTTCATGACAAATACAACCAACTTAATGCATTTTTTTCACATAGAAACGCATTTGACAGTAAAGCACTGTTTTTAGGATAGACTGCTGGAAAGTTACTGCTAATAAATATAATTTCTTCACCCTCATGTCGTTCCAAGTGACTTTCTTCTGTTGAACACAAAAGATTTTGTAGAATGTTACCAAACCATTTTGGTTACCCTTGATTTCTACTGTATGGACAAAAGTTTCTCAAATTTCCAAATTAGGTGAACAGAACAAAGAAATTCTTACATGTTTGGAATGACAAGATGTTGAGTAAATGATGACAATTTTCATTTTTGGGTTTATCTCCGTTTAAGAACTTAATTTTTATTTTTTTTTGTCAAATGTATTTATTGATGTTTTGTGCAGACATTTAACATTTTACATATACAAAATTAGTAATCCACAATTCTGCTTTTCTCCCTCCCAATCCCCCATCTCCTTCACCCCTAATATCCCAACCACATAACAGAAACAAGTGCAAATAACAATAATACTGTAAGTATAGCTATTAAATGATACAATAAATGTACAAAGGAAATAAATAAATAACAAAAATAAATAAAAATAAATAAAACATAATACTCTTCAGCATTTTCAAGTGACAGATCAATAGTATCAATATAATTCAACAAATGGTTCTATGTTTTATAAAAGGTTTTTCCAGCTTTAAACATAAAATAATTTATTTTATCCATCTCCATATGAAGGAGGGGATGCATGTTTCCACTTAAGGAGAATAAGTCTCCTAGCCAATAGCGTGGTAAAAGCAATAGCACATTGTATTGTTGAAGGCAAATTTGGCTTAAAAGAGATTCCAAACAGAGCTGCAAAAGGGTTTGTAGTGGCTGATATGTTAAAGGTTTTTTTCAAAAGTAACAAATATTTTAGACAAAAACTGTCAGTTTTGGGCAAGACCAAAACATGTGAGTGTGATTTGCAGGAGATTGTCTGCACCTACTGCAAGTGTTACTTCTGTCTGGGTATATTTTGGCTAATCTAGCGTTAGTGTAGTGTGCTCTGTGTAGAATCTTGCATTGCATCGAACTGTGTCTGGCACATATAGAACAAGAATGTACTAAATCAAGTTAATAATCCCACTCTATTTCACTTATAGTTAACCCCAGCTCTTGTTCCCAAGTATTCTTGAGTGATTCAGAGGGGTCAGAATTCTAAGAATCTATTGATTCATAAATTACAGAGATTAGCCCTCTTCTATCTGGACTAAGAGAAAGAATGGTATCCATTTTTGAATCTGAAGGAAGATTAGGAAAGCTGAGGAGAAACAAAATGTTTTTGTACAAAATGTCTGATCTGAAAGAAGCGAAAAAGATGGGTTTTAGGAAGATTAAACTTTTCTGACAATTCTGAAAATGAAAAATATATATCTATCATACAAGTCCTTGACAATCCTAAGACCCCTAGAAAACCAGTCATGAAAAACTGGATCAGAACATGATGGTAAAAAAGATATACTGTTAACTATAGGTACAAGAGCTGACAGTCTGATTAATCCAAAGTGCTTCCTGAAATGACCCCATATTTTAAGAGTATTGGTCACCACTAAACTGTCTGAGACATTTTTACTATTTATAGGAAGCTGAGAGCAAATCATTGAATGAAGGGAAAATTTTGAGGATGACAATTCTATTTGGGACCACATAGGTTTTTCACAAACTCTTGAAGTGTTGGTTCAATACAAAAGCTTAGTAATATTACAGGCCCAGTAATATTGTTGAAAATTTGGTAAGGCAAGGCCCCCTTTCGACTTTGGAAGTTCTAGAACCTTTCTTATTTTGGCCGCCCCACAGAAAAGTTTTAGTTTTCTGATTCAAAGTAACAAAAACAGACATGTTAATATAAATGGGTATATGTTGAAAGAAATATAAGCATTTGGGAAAAATCGTAGTGTTAACCAATTTAATACAGCCAATTAGTGATACTGGAAGAGATTACAGTCTTCTTTATAAGCATCTAGCAGGCAATTAATTTTTTTTCTGAAAAAAAAAACTGACTGATTTAGTGATGAATACACCTAAATATATGAATCCTTCCTAAGCCCACTTAAAGCAAAAAGGATATTGAGTAGGGACGCACCGGTTGACCGGCCATAAATCGGAACTGGCCGTTTTTTGCTTAAAATACGCGATCGGCCGGTTTTGGTCTTTTTCCGGCCGATTTGTCCGGTAGTGCACTACTACATCATAATCATTCGCTATCATGTCGTTTGTGTGGAAGTATTTCGAAATCTGTGCGTAGGACATGGACAGCCGTTCAGCGCTGAAAGTGCAGAGCTACCTACGTCTGAGGCACAGATAGCAGGAAGCGAACGAACAGCCGTTGGTGTACTGGTGCACAAATAAAAGTCTTTCCTGCGCACCGCGCACTGAAGCTGCGCAAACATATATTTGTCCACAAGCGAAGACAGTGAAGGATGTTCAGCTTAACTTCTCGCGTGTTGGATAAGAAACAAAACGGACTAAACTGTGACAAAACTGAAATTTGTTTTATTTTGTTTTTTTGTAAATTAGAATTTGCATACACATTTGAAAAGCCAGAAGTAAACGTCAGTTCTGTATAGGATGATTATTTTTATTTTTACTTAAAATTACATGGACTTAATTTGATTTAAAAATCACCTGCTGTAGGAAACTGAAAAAAGTTTTCATTCATCCAATTAAAACATTTTAGGGTAATGATTCATATCTATATATTTTTTTAACTTGAGACAATAGTTATTTATTTTTCATTGGCTCAAGTAAAAAAATATAGATGTGAATCATTACCCTATTTTTTTAAATGGATGAATGAAACACTTTGCATGTTTGTTTTATTTGCACCAACATTATTTGATTTTAACATTTTGGAATCATTTATTTATATAGCATACTTTTATTTAGTCTCACTGGTAAAGACCTTTTTTCTTTTTTTTTTTAAACCAAATTTAAAAACTAAAATACTGAATACAAATACTGAATGCCGATTAAGAAACCTCTTATTGAATGTGTGTTGATTGTGTTGTTTGGATTGTAGAACTATGCAGTTATTGCCTTTAATTTCACATGGTTACAGTTAATCTTTTAATTTAAGCCCAGTTCTCTGTAGTCTCAACCCAATTCAAAAACAAAAGCTAAATGCTGATGTCTGTACCATCTATGTTTGTATTGAATGTAGGCTACTTACTGTGCAGTTACTACCGTTAATTTCAGATGGTTACGGTTTTTGTTTTCAATAGCCATAAACCAGTTTGGCCTATTAAATACCAAATAAACCTTGTTCATGTATACTTTCCTTCTTTCTTGTTTGTTGCTTAAAGATAAAAAAATAAAAACAATCGGATATCGGTACCGGATTTGGCCAGTTTGCTTATAAAAAAAAATCGGTATCGGAATCGGCCATGAAAAATCATGATCGTGCATCCCTAATATTGAGAAAGTGTCTCAGCTGCTAAATTGATTGGGAACAGCTTGCTATTTTATAGATTCAATTTGTAACCATAAAATTTGCCAAACTAATAAAAAATTTGGAGGATTTGTGGCAATGATGAAGTGGGGTTAGTTATATATAAAAGAAGGTCATCTGCATAGAAAGACGGTTTATAAGAGGTTCCAAACAGAGTAATGTCTTCAAACTTTTCCTCACTCTGCTGACAAATAGCTAATGGCTCTATAGCCAATGCAAATAATAGAGGTGAGAGGGGGCAACCTTGGTGAGTGCCTTGATGAAGGGGAAAGGTTTTAGAATGTGTTGCATTGGTGTGCACAGATGCTACAGGGGAAGAATATAATAATCAAAATCCATGCTATAAAATTTGAGCTTAAACCAAATTTATTTTAAATGAAAAACAAATTCTCAACCCTATCGAATGCCTTCTCGGCATTGAGGGACAATATATCCTCTGCAGTGTCAGAACTTGAAGGAAGGATGGTATTAAATAATCTTCTGGTGTTATAAAAAGAGTGCCTACCAGCCATAAAGCCTGTCTGGTCAGAGGAAATAACAGCAGGCAAAGTTTGCTGAAGGCAAAGGGCAAGGATCTTAAATACAATTTTAAAATCCACATTTAACAAAGAAATTGGCCTGTAACTACTGCAGAGCAATGGATCTTTATCTTTCTTTAGCAACAATGAAATGGATGCCTCAGACATGGTTTTTGGGAGCAGCCCTGAAAGAAAGGCATCATCTTTGTAGTATTGGGGCTAGAACAGAAGAGAAAGTGTTAAAAAACTCAATGGTAAAGCCATCAGGGCCAGAAGATTTACCATTTTGAAGAGAACAAATTGCCTCTTGTACCTCTGTGATAGAGACAGGCCTGCCCAAATCATTTGTGGATCCATCATTTACACAGGGGAATATTATTTAATCAAAGGGGTTGGGGCATTCTGAGGAATAAAGATCAGATCTAATTAATTTCCTCCATGTCATCCTTGGGAGATTTAATTTTGGAGATCAGTCTAGATGTGTGGGCAGTTCAAGACTGAAATGCAAGTAATTTGCCAGCTTTTTCACCAAAAAAAAAAATGTTGCTTACCATTCAACAGTTGTTTTTCAAAACAAAAAGTAAATGATACTCTGAAAGAAATTGAAATCGTTCTTTGTAAATTGCGGGTGAAGGTGTCAGAGAATATTGAAGGTCTAGTTAAGAAATGTGGTTCGATATCTCTGCCATCCTGGAGTTCTCAGATCTCCTCAACTGAAAGACATGTAATTATCTGTCCTCGCATATAAGATTTAAATACCTCCCATAATGTTTTATTGCTAACAGAATTGTTGTTATTTATTTCAAAATATAGGTTTATATGAGATGTGAGGTAATATTTGAAATTGTTATCAGAGAGTAAATGTGAACTAAATCTCCATTGCTTAAAATAAGTTCTGGCTTGTGGAAACATTAAATCCAGAGAGGAGGGGACATGATCAGAGATGACTATATTATGATAGCCTCAAGAATTGACAGGGAACATCATTCTATTATCTAAAAGAAAAAAAAATTGATTTGTGAATATAAATGGTGAACATGTATATATAAAAAAAAAAAAAAAAAAAAAAGACCTTGATCTCCAGGGATCTGATAAACCAATCTATTTAGTATAAGACTCTAAAAGCTTGGCAGAGTTGGACAACGTGGATTGTTTTGAAGAAGACTGATCTAAGGTTGTATTTTGAACCAAATTAAAATCTCCCCCTATAATTACGTGGTGACTATCAAGATTAGAAAGTACAGAAAAAAATTAACAAAAATTTATCATTGTCCCAATTGGGGCCATATATACACATGCTAAATATATTGTTTGTAAAATTCCGGACACAATCACATAACGAACATTCAGATATGAAACCACTGATTCTGGTTCAAAATCAATGTTCTTATGTACAAGGATCGCTGCCCCTCTTGCCTTTAAACCAAATTTGGAGTGAAAACAGTGACTTATCCATGCACTCTTAATGCGAGAAACATCTGAAGTGCCCTCAGGAATACATTGGTGATTCATCATTATTATAAAAATGAGTATTAACTTTAAAAGCTACTGCCAAACCAACAGGGGCAGGTTTATGCAGGAAGCACAGCTTTTCCAAATGTAAACATCTAAAATGAATAAATAATAATATTGAATAATATATATATATTTTTTTCACAAATTCTGTGTTGTGGATTTTCTAGTAATTAAATGAATGTGCAGAACAATCATATTTAAATAAGTCTTTTAGCAGTTTAATATTCACAGACACAGTCAATATGTGCTGACCTGTTTTTTTTTTTTATTCATCAAAAATAAGATAAATTCCATGAAATTCTGCATTATTCAGTAAATTCCTTTTTTATGACTGGATTCCGCAATTTTGTCCACGTTTTCTGCTATGTTACTGACTGTACTTACAGACTATGCTGACACCGTGTCTGTGCTGCAACAGGACGCGACAATGCAACTGTTGAAAATACTTAGAATTTTGTGTCGGCATGTCATAAATAGAATGAGGCATCAGTTTACTGCATCCAGTGTACACAACATCACTAATTATAATGGGTTCTATTCTCCACCGAATGAGAGCGAAATCAATAGAAATCTATTGTATTTTGGTGTACTGCGAGTTCTGGCCTACAGAAAATTTTTGACAAGCTATAATGTTCAAAAAACACATTATTTTTCAAATACTGTACATTATTGTAGGTCCTCTATGTCCTCATTTTCTACAAAGTCCCTCCTTCCGACAAGCGCAGTCTGCTGAGATTGGCCAACTGAACCAGTGCATTGTGATTGGCCGAACACCACAAGCACTCGTCATAGATACTGATAAGATACTGATCAGTATCGCGGATGGGGCAGGCTTCGGGGAGTTCTGTCAAGCAATGGATCCGAGGTTTGATTATTTATCGTTTCATGTCAAGGAAAAGTTCCATGTTTACCACAGCACAGCTCGCTCGGAGCATTCAATGTCAGTTCTATATGCTGTAAAACTTCAATTAATATTAATAATATTTATTTCAATCACTGAATGAAGCCTGCTATATTTGGGACAACAGTCGCGACCTTAAATTGCTTGCACAAAAATTTGTTTGTTCATTTAAACCATTATGCGCAGAGAACGTGAGGGGTGAGAGAGCTTGAGGTCTGCAGTCTTGGCCATTAGTTGATTTCCTTGTTTTTGTGTATGTAATACTTTGTCATATATGTTTAACTTAAATAGACTATCTATACAAGTAGTTATGTCTCTTTGTATTATTTTGTCCTGTTATTGACGTAATGTGCGTCATTGACAACATGTGCAACCAGATGTTCGAATAGTTCGAATATTCGTGTATTTTTTAGAGGGAATATTCGAACGTCATTTTTGAGCAATTTTGACAGCCCTAATGTGTTTGCAGTACACAAGCCACGGATGGTTAAGACAGCTGACTCCATTGTGTGACCCTGTCTTTCTCTCTCTCTCTCTCTCTCTCTCACACACACACACACACACACACACATGCGATGCACAAAACTCCACATTGGAACATTCAATAGCAAATACTTAAACTAATATCAAAACATAACTACAGTAGCTGATTCAGAAGCACCAGATTGTCGTAGCAAAGTCAGAATTACCTTCTCTCCTAGGTTCACGAAACGGTAATCCATAAAATGTGTTGCTGTTTTGTTGTAAGTAATCTTAAAGATTCCTAAATGCATCTACTTTCGAGAGGCCAAATAAAGTGCATTTGCTGTCGCCTAGATACACACAGCATCTCCCTGACATGGCAGCTTCAATACTAACTGTGGTTACTGAAACCACACCTTCTTTCCTTGCGTGAATATTTGGGCGCCATTACGAAAGTATTTCCACATAGTGACCTAGAAGTGGGGGCGTGTTTGAAACGAGTCATTTTAGGGGAGCATGGCAATGTAATGGGAGGTGGGGAGTTTTGCCCAAAGCGTGAATCCTTATAAGGGAAAACAACTAACGATTCCTAACACCGTCTCTACACCGGACGCGAGTGGTGTGACAAAATACTATAGATTATCTAAAATATTGATTCGTTATATGTTGTTAACTCAACAGAACTACATATAATCAGTGATGCTGTCTGCACTAAATGCGGCTTGGCACGGCGTGACACCACAAATCCCTGTCAGTAAACGCGTTCAATTTATGATGTGCTGACACAAACTTTGTCGCGTCCAGTGAAGAAGTCTTTAGTAGATGTGACGCGGCACAACATGACAACTGTCGCGTCCGGTGTAGACACGGTGTAAGGAGAGATGACTGAGGAAGATGGCGAATGATTTGCAGACCCTCAATAACACTAACACACATATAATCTTGTAAAACTTTTGTTAAGTACTGCATCTCCATAAATCAGCGGTTCTCAATTCCAGTCCTCTGCTCCCCAGCTCGGAATAATTTGCATGTCTCTCTTTGTAAACACATCTTATTCAGATAATCTGCTCGTTAGAAGTTAGCTCCATGCATGAACTGTGTTCCCATTGACATGGTCCCTACACAGTGTTCGTTGCTCCCTACTACAGGGGAAATCTGTTGAAGTTTACCTCACTTCGGCACTTGCATTCACGGATTTGCACTGCGCAACGTCTTCACACACTGAAATTGAGAACCACTGGTATAAATAGACTATGTGTGATCGCAAATCTCGAAAGTGATAGTGAAACTAAAAAGTGATCATGCATTAAGGTGGGGGGGGGGGCGGGTCACGATGCCTGTGCAACATTGTGATGGCATCGTCTATTGGCTCAACCCTACAGTCAATACATTATGTGTGTACTCAGTAATGATTACCCCCCCCCCTTTAAGAAAAATAAGGCTATTTCAGCATAAAAAGCACACTTTATCATGTTGCAATTGGCTGAAAGCAGAAAGTCAATATTTCACATAAATCCCAATATTTTCATGTACAGTAATTACTTTTTTCAGATCAAACTAACAAACCCCACAGGGCAAAATCTTGCCTCACAAGGTTGAGTAAGCTTAATTAACTGTGTTGACTTCATTGAAAGATTCGGTTCATGAAAAACTTCAAACACTATCAACCTATTCCATACAGAAAACATGTAGCCTCTGAGAAAAATTGCTGAATTACTCACTACTGATGCTCCTCTGGGACCAAACTGAAACAGCTCAGCATTCATTAGGCTAAGGGGAATGCTTTTACGCACCAGAGAATATTTCTAATGTACAATATTGATCTTAACACTGTATGCTTGCACTCCAACTTCCCAAAACTGCTTACATTAGAATTAGAAATACTGGTTTATCCGTTTATAGATACCGTCTATAACAAACTATACTTAAGTGGTAATTTGAAGAATTGCTTTTCAGATGAGATCTAGATGGAAGTGAAAATTATAGTAACTAAAGCACAATATATCGTAAAAAAAAAAAAATTTATTCAGTAAAGCTGAGCACAGTAGGCATGCAAGGAAACAAATGTATATATTTACTGTGGTTAAGAGGAATGTTCTCCCAAAAATGAAAATTGTATGTTTATCCTTTTACCCCAAGATGTAAGTGACTTTGTTTCTCCTGGGGGTAAACAGATAAACATCAAATTTTCATTTTTGGGTGAACTATCCCTTTATCTAGCAGTCAATGCTCTTTGTCAACTAGGGCCTGGGTCTCGCATTAGCAACATTTTGTTGCGCTTCAGGGCTGTACATTACAGAAGCTCAGCAAGACAGTCTGAGACACAGACTAGTAACTCCAGTGTGACACACAGACAGGAACTTGGCCATAATCTCTCCAGTCAGTCTCTGTGGGAATTCCCTTCAACAATCATGAAAAAATGAGTGAGCGCGATCTGTTGGGCCTTAATCTCTCGATAAGCAGTGTGATTAAAAGTTTCAATTTTCCAGGTCTTAACCTCTGTGAAGAATTCACACTACGATTAAATCGCTGTCACATAACACACTGTTACTTTCTCAAGAGGACACAGGCAGGGGACAGCAGACATGAAGAGCATATTTTATAAATCCTTTCGGCCAATTGTCAAAACAACAACTAGGACAGAAACATTTTTTTGGAGCATATCATTTACTCTGAGGACACGTTAATACCGAATGATTGCAAGCACACTGACATTCTTACAGACAGCACAAACAGGAAATGTATAAATTAAACAGTTCTATAAGCGCAAAGAGATTATCCATCACATCTAGCCTACCTTGAGTTACAGACACAAAAAGAACTTGACTGACAAACATTGACAACATTACACTTCCAGGGAGTGTAAATGAATGAACTGCTGAATGACACAATCAATGTTCATAGGTTTGTGCCAGCAAGTTATGAAATAGTTTAAATTAAATTGTCTGTTGTTCTGTAAGAAACCAAGCAAAGATAAGAAGGAATTTTGCTGAAACAATAAAAAATAACTCCAAAGAATCAAAAAAATAAGGGTGAAATCAAGCAGAGTTCAAGTTAATTTTGTGCCATTCCTGTGTGTACCATTGGCATTCCAATCACAGAGGTATTTTAACTATCCATGGCATTCCAACTCATCTTATACATGCTTGGATTAATTCTTTAAAGGAATAGTTTGTTATTTACTCCCATTCAAGTCATTCCAAACATCCTTCCTCATGTCATGTAGGAGAAAAGCTGCAGAAACAGCTACTTCCAATCAATGACAGTTTAGTGACCATGACTGACATGACAAGCTCCAAAAGCAAAGTTTATACAACTTGTGCAGTACAGTCATATTTTTATTTCCAATCTTTTTTATTGCCATTTTGTCAGGACAGCATGAAATACACGTACATTAAATTGGTCAACAGACGACCAAATGTCCATGACATGTCAATCCCCAAACCTTAACCATTCTCTACCCAGGGAGAAATACATACATTCTTTATATTTTCTCATTTTTTGTTCCACAAAACAACAAGAAGATTTAGGAACAACAGATTGTTTTGGGGTGAACTATCCCTTTAACCAGGAAGGACAAGAATCACTTGTGGAAGACTGTCTGTATTGTCATGTACAATTCAATATATTATTGGTGATTTCAATCAAATTCACATGAACAAATCTTTACAGACAGACAATGTTGCAAAATCTCTTTGCCATTTATTGGACAAAGAAAAGATTTTCTCATCTAATGTCACGATGAAGCTGCCTTCAAGAGTTAAAGAAATACCAGACAACACCAGACGTGTTCTTTCCAGCTTGTCTGTGCAAAAAAGCATGACTGTCCTTCACTGGAAGTCTCCTGTATTGATTGAGATCTCTGCTGTTGAAACTGTTCACATGACAGAAGGTTCCTCATTCCTGGTACAGGTTTTCAGTTTGATTCTCTAAAGGTGACATTCTCACACACTAATCAAGTTTCCACCTGCTAGACAAATCATTAGTTGGGGTTTTAATGCCATACCAGATTCCTTGGCTATTTTCATGGTGATTAACAAATTCATATGGCATAAAAGAACCATTAACCCTTAATAGGATTTGTACATTTTAAGATAAAAATTAAAAAACATTGATTCAGAGTTGACTCATTAAAATTAGACCAGCACAATTCAATAAAAAATGTTTTTGCTGGATTCTATTATGAAAAGCATATTAGTGGATGGATCTTCTTTTGATCCCAAAAACATGCGTGTCATATACACATTGTTGAATGGATAATCTAAAACGAGCAATCATTGGTGACTTCTCCATACAGTACAGTTAATTTTACACAGTTTGTTGTTGGTAAACAAACTCATTGCTGATGACTAGTTTTAAGTTCTGAGACTAGATAAATAAAACCACCCACCCATAGCATTTCAGAATAGCCTGTGTGAGGTTGTTTAAAACATGCTGTGCACGCCATACAAGGACGTTTATTTATGTGCATTCAACACAAAATGGTTAAATAGAGTAAATCGAATCACTGCAAGATCATTCTCTCTCATAAATGACTGTCATACTCCCAGTCCCATTAGTTCTGTGTACAAAAGCAGTGCTGCAGACATAGGCTGATATAGGCATGCATTATTATCTTCACTTGACATGAAGCAAAATATTTGCAGCTCTGATTGGCTATTAATCTTGGAATATTAGACAAGGAAGGGTGGCTTCTGTTTTTATTACCAAGATAAATAACTAAAAATGAGTCTACTCAACACAATCCAAGTATCAGAGTAACTGTCACAATATTAAAAGACAAAAGGAATAGCATGCATCATCAACAATACAAAGCTGAAAAAGAGGCCATTACAGACATCAACATTTCGAATTTTCAAATGAAAAAAAAAAAACTGATGAACAGGAGTTCAAATAAGAAGTGATTTATAATGTGTGATCTAGAGAAGTAATTGGTGTTGCTTGGTCATGCCTTTGCAATAACTAGATTGGATGGTAGCCTACAGCGATGCAGCCCATTTAAATATTATTGAATATGCCATTATAAATCATTATAACTTATCTGACAATAGGCTGAAAATGTGTGCCTGAAAGCTTAAACCGATTACATTTATCAATAATTTATGACCATTGTATAACACTATACAATATAATAATAGCAGGATGCTGTTCATATGCATGTGCATAATAAAATGTAACTTGGTCTATAAAGTGTAAAATATGTAATAATAGTTCCTAAAATGAAGGTGTAAAATTACACCAAAATGAATCACACCCTTTTGTCATTTCACCACAAAAGGTAAACAACAGAGGAATAAAGTAAATTTTAGGTGCACAAAAATTGACTTTAATCAAATAAGGGCTTTAATCAGGGCTTTAATCAAAATATTTAGTCATCACATCATTAGAAAAAACAACAACTACGAATTTAATTCACAGCTTAAGCAATATGCATATTACAAGGCCTTGCAACAAGACAGAAAAACAAGCACGTGCCCTTTGTTAAAAGATACAACTACAAAATAAATATTTATCATTCAGAGATAGATCTCAAGACATTTTAACATGCAAACGGTTGCCAAACTCCATATAAGCACAGTGAATCTCGTATGCACACCAATAGATCCACATTAATAAAGAATGGGAAGAGCAGCGCAGTCTCAATAGGCGATCAATATTCAGGCTTAGCTTCTTTCAGCAATGAGACGATGCTGTTCGGAAGTGATCTATTAAAAAGCGATTGCTAAGCTAATAAGTGAACTGTATTGTCCCTAGGCCAGGTGACCATCATGAATTATGCTTTAGGTATGGAGAAGAGTACAAGGGCTGCTGGCCAGTCCAGTGTGTGTCACGCAATGTAAACACTCTTGAGATGAGGAATGCGGCGCGCGTCACCGAATGCAGCTCACAACAAGGGAATACCCAGCTCGATAAACCAGGGCTTTAATCAGCTGATTACTTCGCATAACAGAGCTGTGGATAGTTAATTTATATAATGAGGAAGGTAACAATTACTAGGCCCTAAAATGCTTGTTTTTGTTTAGTCAACAAAGCCTGCTGTTGAAAACAGTGCAGTGAAACTGGGAGGGAGTGCCATTGCAATAATGTGCCATAGCCTACTGGAGGTTGTTGTAAAAACAATGTGGTTAGTTGATATTTATACTATATAGTTTTCATTCACCTCTTGGTTTAATCCATCAAAGCAGGGAACAACCTTGCAAAGTTTAAAGATTTTGATATTTATATAAACACTTGCAATCCATTCGACACTAATGAATGTCAAAGTAAATTTACCAATATAAACCAACCAATATCACCCTAAACCAAGTTTGTCAATTCTACATGCTGGCACAAAATAAAATTACGCTTAACGTTAAGTTACCTACCAAGCAGCAGAAGTCTCAAACATTAGTGACAGCTATTCGAGAAACGTTTTAAGTATGTAGGCTGTCTGTTTCACAAGATTAAACACCGTCAAAAGTTGTAGACCAAACCCAAGCAATATTATCCATATATTGATCGGAGCAGTTAGTGGAATGATAGCCAACTTCCTACGACGACAAAATACTGACACAACCGCAGCGAGACATCAGTAAGGTCCTGACAAGAACAGATAAACGGCTCGTTTGAGGGTGTAACGTTAGTTGAACTCACCCGTCCACCAGGCCAGGTTTGAGTGGACTCCAGAAGAAAACCTCAGCGTGCTATTACCAGCTATCCTGGGAGGAACAGTTAAGTTAGTGAGAATTCAGGAGAAATGTGTAAACAAAATCACTTCTTGTTTATTCCTTTGGACATTCGGCAGCTCGTATATTGGAGAAAAAGAAGCGGTGTATTTAACGTACAGTATCCAGGCCGTCCGAGCTGACAGTGTTGAAGGTGAAGACTCACAGGAAATATAAACTAAATCAGCTGTGGACAATTTACAGCTAACTCTTCACTCCCAGTCAGTCACTTCCAAAAAATGGCGGCGGGCAGTTTTCACCTCCTTCACTTCGTGGAAAACACGGGAGAAATTTTGAAGGTAACGTTAGCTCTCTACACCACGGACGCTGCCCGCAACCTCCCGAGATATGACAGCCCTTCAGTGTCGCCACGGCCGTTGAATTTCTTCATGCGTGGCGTGTCTGTCGTGTGGCCGGGCAGTGATTTTCATCTCTCTCTCCTTCCCTCCCTCTCACTCTCTCTCTAGCCCTAGCCACTCTCCTACTGCAATCCAAACAACACAGCGGCCGTTAACGCAAGTGTAGTAGCGATGTTCGATTCGTGAACCAATCGTTCCTTTGAATCGGATCTTTTGGATGAATCAGTTGAATCGGTCTGAACGAATCTGACTAAATCGGTTCGAGCGGATCTTAAATCAACTATCAATTGATAATAATACCTAATATTGAAGCGAGAAGTAAACTACTTTATTAGCTGATTAGTGGAAATATTATGGTCCGGTCACATTAACACCATTTAAAAAAATAGCGATTTACATAAGGCACTTTCAAACCCAGCATGTTTTTGCTGGTAAATGTTGCGAAATCAGCCTCACATGAAATTTCAGAATAGGGGATTTCTATTGAAAATTACAGTGTTATATGTAATACATATTAACATTCTAGTGAAATATACAACTACATTTTGTCATTTTTTTTTCTCAGGCATGAATTTTAATAATAAAAAAATGTGTCTGAACATGCTAAAACATGCTAAAGTGCATTACCATTCACATAAAATTTTAAACGGTTCTAAATCCCTAATTGATTTATGATGCATGTCTATAGCAAACTGAAATGGTGAGCTACACTTGAAATTAGGCCAAATAAACACTCTTACTATTAAACTTATTAAAAATATGTATGCGCCTGCTGGTGGCTTTATTTGGATTTTTTTTAGCATGAAACGCCGGGATGTCAGAGATGCATGATGCCATGATAAAAAAAATAAAATAAAAAAAAGATCGCTGAATCACTCTTTTGAACCGGTTCAAAAGAACCGATTCGTGTGAATGATTCGGACTTCACATCACTATAGTGAGGCGTTCACAACTTTTGGAGGTGAGCTGTCTTCTTCAGTAGTAACTGCAGTAGTATTAAGTTATTACAGCACCGTTATTGTCATGGAAAATCAGAATAGATAGGCTTAGATAAAAAGCTCTAAGCAATTAATCTGTCCATGAAAAAACAGTGTATTTCCAGATCGTGCATGTTATAAATGTAATCAGTGTGCTCCAAGCTATTAGACGTTGCTCACTGTTTTGCAGGAAATGTTTGGTCTTGTATAGAACAGAGTACTTGTTCACTGTTTTTATCCTGGTGAGAGTGAGAGGCTGCAGTTGTATGCTGAGCTTCTTAGCTGATTAACATAAAGGCTTGGTTTCCACAAATAGCTCTAAGCCACCCGCTGGTCACCAAATTCATATATTCCCACACTGTCCAGATAATAGCCCACTCAAAGAGCCTAACCCAAAAAGCATTGCTTTCTTTTTCTTTCTGCTTCACTGTACAATATAATGTGGCATAACAAGTATCCATATCTATGTAAAACATGCCTGGGCTGTCTCATACATGTGACAGACAGGCAAAACTGGTTTTATGAACTTGAGATCTGTTATGGTTGACACAGATGAGTCTCCACACATCCGTACATATTTCTATGTAGCCTACTTTATTGTTGACAGGCATTCTTTTTGTCATTGAGTTAGCTACTTGCTAAAATATGATCTGTCAAAATAAGATCAAGTGAAAAATAAAGCTGCATATTCTCAAACAATTTCTCTTAAAAATGAAGGGGACTCTTTCTCTTTACAGTTTTTACTTTAACTTTACAGCAATTTGTGATTCATCCTGTAGAAGGAGATATTGTGAAATCTTGCTAGTTGTGAGAAGTGTTGTTTGTAATCGTTTATTTGTTATTATATAAGTGCAAGATTTCTTGCCATAGCCCTATAGCTTCAACAACTACTTTTTCTTGATTCCTTTTATATATAGTATGTAATTATACAACATTATTGCACCTGAATGAAATAATTATATACAGTATTTATTTTGTGTGTGTATTGTATCTGTAAGGTGGTGTTTGACAGATTGTGTTCATTAAATTTAGGTGAGCATATAGATTTAATAAGTTATTTTGTTAGACTGTTGACAATGAATAGGTGAGTGATTGCAAACAGCATATGCAGTAAAATGTTAACATTTGAGAAGTTTATGTGAATAATACTGGTCACTCAAGATGAGTTTATTGTTCCATAGGAACAGATTTCGAGAAATGTAGCATTGAATCACTTGCTCACAAATGGATCCTCTGCAATGAATGGGTGCCATCAGAGTCCAAACAGCTGATAAACCCACAAGTACTCCCTATGACTCCAGTCCATCAAATAGCGTCTTTGGAAGTAAAAAGCTGCATGTTGCTGTGCAAGTTCTGACAAAAATAAGAGTTGTTTATCAATAATATTGCTTTCTCCTATTCATTTAAATACACCAAAGTTTAGGTTTGGTCCAAATTATGGGTACATTGTAAGATTTTCCATGCACATAATATATTTCTCCTCCTTATTCTAAAGCTGCTTCCGTTGAACTGGAAGTAAATTCATAACTCAGAGACAATAGACGTATCTTTGGGAGATCGTGTAAAAGATTTCAGAGATCTGAATAATATTGTTTTATTTTTGCAGTGTACTTTATAAATGATATCTTCTATATATACGACTTAACATTGTGCCCTTTTTGATTGCCTTTTGTATTTTTTATTTTTAATAAATGTATATATTGATGCATTATGTAAAGTATGTAGGCTATAAAGTGTGACGGTGGGTGAAAGGACAGTCTGGAAGCAAATGCGAGTTAACAAGTTTAATGAGATGATATGAATCTGAGTACACAAACAAACGGGGACGATGAGACAACGATAATCCGTGGTGATGGTGAAGAGGTGAGGAATCCAGTTGAGGGCGGAGAGAAGGTGAGTAATCCGGATGACGTCGGCGTGAAGGCAGCAGGAGAGAGTGGCACAGGAACTGCGGTGAACAGAGCCGAAGGTAAGTGTCCGTAGCTGAGTGAACGTGCGGAGAGTGGATGAGGTTCTAGGGAAAACACAGACATCCAAATGCAAAACAACACTGAGAGCCAAACGAACAGGGGAACCACATCGAACATTAGACAACGATCTCACAAACACAAGACGTGAGACGAGCCATTATATGGATGAGTAATGAGTGGCAGCTGTTGCTGATACAATTAACGGAGACGCCCACAACTAATCAGTGCAGACGCGGAGCACACAGAATTCACCACAAAGTGTAAACACCCCGAGATCACGGTTTACCAACCGTGACATAAAGAGCCTAATGGAAAAATTACATGTCATTACAAGTACAAAAATTACAAGGCATTCTTGCTGGTGGCAAATATAGAACATTTATTTGATTATTGACAGAATCTGAAATATTTCTTAATTTAAATTGGATTGAGCCATACCTGCTTGAATCACAAAGCACAATTTGACCTGAAGGTCGCACTAAACTTAATTACAGACAAATATTTTTCATAGGCATTGATTGGAGATAACTAAAAACAAAAGATAAAGCAGAAAAAGTCTGCAACTGTTTGAGATCTCCACATTTAAACTACAATACTGTGGAGTGGGTGTGTTACAAAGGTACATTTTTATGTGTATACTTTTATGAAAAGAAAAAGCATGCAAGTATGATTTGTTATCCTGCCATAAGACATCACAATGGAGAATGTTATTGATTCCAAATGTTTACAAACACCTCCACTGGCCATCAACTTTCTAAATAACAGCTGATCCGTATAC
Organism: Carassius carassius; assembly: GCF_963082965.1. Classification (NCBI taxonomy): domain Eukaryota; kingdom Metazoa; phylum Chordata; class Actinopteri; order Cypriniformes; family Cyprinidae; genus Carassius; species Carassius carassius. The sequence goes on along the minus strand of NC_081790.1, from coordinate 18,937,643 downwards.
TTTTATCTCTGTACTGTGCGATTAAGAGTTCCTGAGGTTGCAGATAACAGTACATTAATTTCTATAGACTGCCTATAGATCACCTCTCATGTTACTGTCTAAACGGATATGGAGGATGCTTATGTAGTCTTGGGATTAATTTAATAGTCTTAAAATATGTGTTTTAAGCATACAGTATGTAGCAAATATATGTTTCACATAAGTTTTAACCTGTTTACATACAAAATTATTTAACATTAAATCCACATTTGACACTACAAATATGACAATACAGAACACTTCCTTTATTAGTAACTCCTAGTTCTATTAATTTATAATTCTGTATGTACACTGTGATCTGATCTAATTTGGTAACTGAATAGAATATTTATTCTGCAGAAAATATTATTTTGAATGTTTATTTTTATGTTCCTTCTAGATCACAGATTGGTTTATAAAATGAACTTGCAGCTTTTTAAAATGTTCACAAAAACTTTGAAAAATTGAATTAAGTATATGCTGTGGTATAGATCTACAGCAATGTAAGCAATGTCTATTACTAACAACTGCAGATTCTACTGATTGTGTGTTGTCTTAAATATTTTTTCTAGTCAAATCCAGGGTCACTAATGAAGTAGGCTAGCCTACATATGATTTATTTTTTTATTAGCTGATATCCCATTAGCATCGTATAATAGTTTGCACAAAATGGAAGCAGCTATTTGGCATATTACATTCCATCCCTAATCTGGCAACCAGTTGTAATCGACCCTACAAGTGATAGCACGCGCTGTCGTGTCACGTGATGAGGATCACAAGATTCAGCGTGACAGCAAGCGCAATAAAAGTCAGGAGTGAGCGCTATACTGGAGCTGTATGGTCGTTGACAGACTTATTTTCTAAACATGAAACTGCTTAACTACTTACTGAAAGATGTCACGCACAAAATTGAATATTATTCAAGGTTCTCGCCCTCACCGATGTCAATCAAGCAATTTCTGGATTTTGGTGAGTAATGAAACATTGTGATAAACCGCTGCAACAGATAATATTTTATTAATGTACAATTTTCTCGTGCTGAACCTGCCTTCAGTGATTTCTACTGTGTCTTATGTTGAACATTTAGTTTTTTATCTCACCACATATTCCTTGCGATTAAATAAACACGTCTATGTTTATACTTTATAAACAACCTTGACTGTTAAGTCAAGGGAACGCTAAAGCTCTGCTGGCACTGCCATCAACTGAATAAAAATAGACTCTCCATTACATATCACCCTGTGTCATAACTAAACGAACTTGGTCCAGTTTTGCAAAGGATAATATGTGCTTTTGGTATAAATAAATGCATTATTACACAACTTATGTAACTCAAAAGAGCCCCATGTGTGGTTATGTTATGCATAATGTCCAACAGACAGTACCAGTCAAAAGTTTGGGAAGATAAAAAATATATATGTAATCTGAATTACCTATATAAAAATAAAAGCTTAATATATATATAGCCTATATATTTTTAATATATCCGCATTTGTGTTATTTCACTGTTAAGGACTTCATTATTATTCTAAAATATGGAAAGTAATAATAATACTTTGACTGGTAGTGTATGATATTTAATGTCTGAGGTGTAACATTCCTTTTAAGTACTCTTGATTGATAATTATTTTGATAATCTTGATTGATAATCTTTTTGAGTATACAATAGTTGTAATTCTGCAGTAGAAGTGCACACTCATGCATAGCATACATAGACTCAACAGGCTCAGCATCGGAAAACGAAGAATAACTTTGTTGTTGCTTCTTGTTTAACCAGGCAGGGACAATGCATGTGAAAAAACCTCCTACATGTTTCTGAGGAAAGAACTAGCAGTGAGGTTGGCCAACACGATGAGGGAAGTCTCCTTGTTACCCGCAAGTCTTCAGAGCCAGCCATCCATCAAACTGCTCGAGTCCTGGTGAGGAAGTCAGGTGTGATGATGAGTGTGAGCTGTGGGTAAACTGTGACTGGGTTTGGTGTAAAGGGCACAGAGTGATTGTTTTGAAGAAATGTGTGCATACAAAGAAGTATCATGTAGCAGAATGTAAATGTAGAATGAAGCTGAAGTCCTGCAGTCTCAAGGTTTTTTTTATTTTTTGTTCCCCCATTTCATCTGATGGAGTTTAGGCTCCTTGCCACTGTTGCACTTTGTTTTGCTTAGTTGAGGTTCAAAAGACACTTATTATTCAGTAATATTATACATTCTACAGTACACTGACACTTTCAGATAAGAACAAAACTTGAACTGAATTGAGCTGAATAATGACTATATTATCTTCGGTAGCGCTGCTTCATAACTAAATTGAAATTCTTCATAATTTCTGAATTTACAACATCAACACAGTTTTATTCACACATTTATTCAACGTTGTCAGTTTTCTGTTTATTAGAGTGAAGCTGCTTTTAAACAATCTGTATTGTACAAAGCACTATTTATATAAAGGTGAATTTTCTTGATTATTCCATAATTAAAAAATTGTTGTATGCAACACTGTTATGAAGTACTTAGCATCCAAAGCTAAAAAATAAAATGTATAAAAATAGTAATAATTCATTGTATTCATTGTGTATCAATTGTAGTGGTAGCCAAAATTATTAGAACACTTGTACTTTTAGCAGCTTGAAAATGGTTTTAAATCTGTTATTTCTGTCTTTTGCTGTAGTGGGTAAGTAGGAATTACATTCATTTTGCCATTTATTGTAACATCTTTAATACATATCTTTCTGTGGTATTACGTAGGTATAGCCAGAGCTTTGAAGAGCTGTTAGAGTATGAGAAAAGCAGTCCGGAGGATCCCCGCACCCTTAAAGAGTGAGTCTGCAACCTTTGCAAACACTGTCTTGTTTTTCAACTAACACAATTTTGCCAGGGAAAATCTAAAATTATTTTATTTATTTTTCTTGAAGGGATGAGCATTAAAGGAATTATTCACCCAGAAATGAAAATGTGCTTTCTAGGGTTGGGTATCGTTTAAATTTGAACGATTCCGAGTCCGATTCCGATTCCTTGTTTCGATTCCGGTTCCCAACGATTCTCGATTCCGATTCTTTTAAGAGACAGGGTCAAAAAAAGTTTAAGATTTTTTAAATGAGCTTAGCTAACCAACTGTCTTTCTGAAGAAAATAGTCTGACCTTCTCCATCGATTTGAATTCTATGAACTTTTTACTTTTTATTAACTTTTTATCAACTACAATATAAATATCAAATCTATGAACTTGAATATTATATAAATATTATTAATTATGAATACATTTTCACAGGGGTACACTTTCCTCAAGAGAGCTTTATTTTTGAAAACCTTACAAACATTTACACATGACAGTGTATGATACTGCAGGTACTTAAACATTACCTTGCTCCCACTGATGGGCTAACCTGGTGCAGAATAGAAAATAAACTATTAGAGACAACTTTTAAAACTCAGTCCAGATTAGCAGCAGGTACACGCAGCGCGTCAAATACAGGGCACACATTTACTTGCACTCCATGACATCGGAGGTGCTTTATCATGTTTGACGTGCACCCTCCTATGCACGAAACAATCTTGCTGCAAATGTTGCATTTTGCAGAGATTTCGTTTTGTTTCGAAAATTGAAGCCACACTTTGGACCGCCGACGCACGCTGTCCATGTTCGATCGCTCGTTATACCAAATCTTCCGGTGGACGCTTCTTCGTTGGTGTTCAGCGGTTTCTTCTTCCGGTCGGCGCCGGGCGGACTGTGAATCGAAACTTTTTTTTCTCTTTCTTTTAAGCTTTAGGAATCGAAACTAGGAATCGAAATTAAAACTTTTGAACGATACCGGGAAAATCGCAAAGCTAGTCCCAGTTCCACTCGATACTCGATTCTCGATACCCAACCCTAGTGCTTTCCCTCAGGCCCTCCAAGATATTGATTTGTTTGTTTCCTCATGGGGACAGTCTTTTTAAGTGAAGATTTGCATGTTTTTTGGATGGACTGAGGGTTAGTATTTCAGCCAATTTTCATTTTTGGGTGAACTATTCCCTTAAACATAGTTATTTGTAAAGAAAATGCATGTATGTTCTATTATTTTTACCCAAATGGTCTTTTACCCCAAAACGATTTATAATTGTGGGCTTCAGCTTCCTAGAAATCCTGATTAAGATTCAGAACAGGCACAGTGACGTGGTGCCCACTATGGCCCAGGGTGTCATCGAATACAAAGAGAAGTTTGGTTTTGACTCCTTCATCACCAGCAATGTGCAGTACTTTCTTGACCGCTTCTACACCAACCGCATTTCTTTCCGCATGCTCATCAACCAGCACAGTGGGTGACATCATGTTCATGTTGGATTAATGTTAAGGAATTAAATCTGATGGAAGGAATGTCTTTATAGTCTTTAGAACTGGGGTCTAAGCAGCTCTCCATTCTGTTGCAGCTCTTCTGTTTGGTGACACCGCTTGTCTTGGACAACCAAAACACATCGGAAGCATCGACCCAGCGTGCAATGTCACTGAGGTGGTGAGAGGTGAGATAAAGAGACATGCACAGATACATAAAATAAACATGGTTCTGAAGATTCTTATTTCTTATCTCAGATGCATATGTGAGCGCAAAGATGCTCTGTGAGAAGTACTACATGACAGCTCCTGAACTGAAGATCGAGGAAATCAACTGTGAGACTTGTGCTTAATAACATATGTCGAAATTATACTTTCTTTTAATGTATATGCGCCTACCTATCTTGTTCCATCTTGCCCATCTTCTAGCCAAAGCTCCAAAGAAGCCTATACAGGTGGTCTATGTGCCCTCTCATCTTTTCCACATGCTGTTTGAGCTCTTCAAGGCAAGAAAAATAGACAGTTGGCTAATTTAAAAGGAGAAAGAAGGGCCGGGTGAGACTTTACAATAAGGTTTAATTTGTAAGCATTAATTTATGCGTCAGATACAAACAATGAAGAAATTAAACAACAAACACAAACAACTTTTTATAGTATTTTATAATCTAGGTTAAAGGGTTAGTTCGCCCAATTTGCAAAATTATGTCATTAATAACTCACCCTCATGTTGTTCCAAACCCGTAAGACCTCCGTTTATTTTTGGAACACAGTTTAAGATATTTTAGGTTTAGTCCGAGAGCTCTCAGTCCCTCCATTGAAGCTGTGTGTACGGTATACTGTCCATGTCCAGAAAGGTAAGAAAAACATCATCAAAGTAGTCCATGTGACATCAGAGGGTCAGTTAGAATTTTTTGAAGCATCGAAAATACATTTTGGTCCAAAACTAGCAAAAACTACGACTTTATTCAGCATTGTCTTCTCTTCCGTGTCTTTTGTAAGAGAGTTCAAAACACAGCAGTTTGTCATATCCGGTTCGCGAACGAATCATTCGATGTAACCGGATCTTTTTGAAACAGTTCACCAAATCGAACTGAATCGTTTTAAACTGTTCGCATCTCCAATATGCATTAATCTGCAAATGACTTAAGCTGTTAAATTTTTTAATGTGGCTGACACTTCCTCTGAGTTCAAACAAATCAATATCCCAGAGTAATTCATTTACTCAAACAGTACACTGACTGAACTGCTGTGAAGAGAGAGATGAACACCGAGCCGAGCCAGATAATGACTCGTTCACTTGTTCATTTTTGGGTGAACAATCCCTTTAATGCTAATTTATAAATAAACAATTATTCCTAGTTAATTGTTGTTTAATCATTATATTTTAGAAGGAAACTTAAAAATTATTTCTTCAAACATTTTATACTAATCTTTTTTCAAAGTGTACTTTCATCAAAAGGAGGCAAGTTTGAATATTATTAATAATCATCAGGATTGTTATAGTAAAGAAAAACTAAAAGTAACCCCATACTAAGCCATCAAAAATCGTTGTTTGAAATAATTAAATGTTAAATGAAATATAAAAAACAATTTCAGACTTTTTTAATTGCATGCAACTTTATGTACTAAAATAACTAACACTAAAACAGAAATACATTTTAATTAAAACTATATAGACATTAAAAAACGAATGAAAATGACAATCACAAAAAATTGCTGTATTTTTTATTGAAATATAAAAATAAAAACTAATTATTAGTAAAAACTGTTATAGTAACTAAATGATACTAAAAACACTGATAATAATTCTTAATACATAACATAACCTATGTTAATTTATTATTTAAATACAAATATTAGTATACAGTATGTAGAAATTACCATCAACTTAGATAATAGCAAATGCTATAAAAGTATTTTCATTGGTAGTTCATTGTATCTGAAGTTAAAAGGATAGTTCACCCAAAAATGGAAATGTATACAGCTTTGGAATGACATGAGGGTGAGTAAATGATGACAATATTTTAATTTTTGAGTAAACTATTCCTTTAATGAATTGAACCTAAAGTGTCACCAAAAGTTTTTTTCTTATTCTTAGGTGATCTTTACAGTGGAACACAATGAACTCTTTCTCAAATGATGTTTTATGAGGACTTCTGCCAGCTATTTTCTTCCTTTTACTTACTATACATCTGGGTAAGTTACTATTTGATGTGTACATGTGCAGAACTCCATGCGGGCAACAGTGGAGCTCTATGAAAACAGCAGTGAGGGGCTTCCTCCAGTGAAAGCAATGGTTACTCTGGGAAAAGAGGATCTTTCAATAAAGGTTCCATTCAAGACTATTTAGCAAAAACATGAATACTTATGGCGATTACAAAAGCTCATAGTAACACCTGCACTTTATTAATTTGATGTTTATGTGCCTTCCTAGATTAGTGACAAAGGTGGTGGTGTCCCCTTACAAAAGATCGATCGTCTCTTCAATTACACGTATTCCACTGCTCCAACACCACATCTTGTTCCTTCACAAACTGCTGTGCCACTGGTAATGACCCATCAGACAGCACAAGTCTGTATTTGTATGCATAGATTCATGCCACCTGTTTATATTGTCCATGCAGGCTGGTTTTGGCTACGGACTGCCAATCTGTAGACTCTATGCACGCTACTTTCAGGGAGAATTGAGCCTGTACTCGATTGAAGGGTTTGGGACGGATGCAGTAATTCATCTTAAGGTATTTGCATTGACGTTTTTATCTGTGAGACACTTAGATAAGACTGAGTAATACCATTAGCTTCGACTAGAAATGGTTTTCTTCCCACTCTCTCCAGGCTCTTTCTAGTGATTCTTTTGAGCGTCTTCCAGTCTTCAATAAGTCAGCATGGCGACATTATCAGACAGGTCCCGAGGCTGATGACTGGAGTAACCCGAGCAGTGACCCACGAGATGCATCCACGTATAAAGCCAACAGATGACTTCACTATACCTACTATAGTAATAGTGATGGAATTACAGCCGCCAAGCATTTACCGAATTTTTTTCTTGGCCTTTATAGGGCTTGCTTACTAAATTATAGTTTTACATTAGTGAGAGTGTGGAGGATGTTGGAATAATGTTATATGGAGTAACATTAGTAAACTAGAATGTTAGTAGTGTATGATGTACCATGTGGCATTTTTTAAATTTGCTTTTGTATGCTATGTTTATTTGGGGAGAAATGCCTATAATGCCTATAACTTTTTAAGTTTTTGGGTCAGTGAGACATTTGTTTATTTTTATTTATTTATTTAAAAAGGACACATTTAGTTGATCAAAATTATCATTAAAGACACCGATAATGTTAGAAAATGTTTCGGGAACACTTTCTATAAAGCCCGTATTTATAATACATTATAAGGGTATTCTTAAAGCATTATAATGAATACATAATGCATTATAATAAAACATATAATATGTTGTATCATCTAATTAATATTAATAAGAACAGTTTTAATATAATATTTACTTATTTGTGGTTATAGCTTTTAAGAGTATGATGATTTACAACACAATGAATGCGTTGCATCCACTTTTACAATTGATTATATTTCTCATAGTTATAATGTATTATAAGTCTCATATCTTGCATTTTTCTGATGCTACTTAAAGTGGTCAAAGACCACTTATAAGTAGTAATAATAATATTAATAATAATAATAATTTTGCTCTCAAACAGCCATAAGATCATATAACAGATCAAATAAATGTGTAATATGACACATTTGCTTTAAACTATTTTTATTGTAATATCAGTTTAATTTTGATGGTACCCTTTAGACAGCTGTTGATAAGTAACTCCGCAACTACATATCAACTAGCAGTCATTAGAGTGTCTGCTACTATAAATGTATGCTAATGCTTTATTTTGATGGTCAACCAACAGATAAACTGAATATAAGTGTCTTTGCAAGTACGTCAACTTATTCCATCATACTAGATTCTAGCATTCTTGAGCATACTAATACTCTAATGAGAGTTAATTGGTATGTAGTTGCAAAGTTGCTTATAGTTGATTGATTAAAGTGACCATCAAAATAAAATGTAACCATATAAAACATTGAATTTTTTTTCAGTTGGATTATTAAGCTCACATCAATTAACATTAGCTCTTCAGGAATCATTCAACATCTAACCACTCACAAACTGTAGTAAGATACTGTGCAGATCTTAAATAAACAATGTCAAGATATGATACCGTCCATTGTACTGTAAATGAAATAGATTTAATATGGTGTTCCTTGTGTGTTATAAATAATCAAACTTATAAACTTATAACCACATATACGTTAAGTATTATGATGTATTATAATTGTTGTTATGATTATTCATGAGTTGATATAGCATATTACAAGGTTTTGTATAATGCATTATGCATTCATTATAACGCCTTAAGAATACCCTTATAATGTATTATAAATACAGGCTTCATAGAAAGTGTTACCAAGTTCTCTAAGTGCTTTGCATGAAAATGCAGTCTTGGGCATAAGAGACCCCTAATTTTGAATGGACGTCTAAATTATTACGAAATTAAATCTACTATAAAATACTTTTCAAGTATTTCGACAGATTAATGAAACAACAGCACATGGATTTTAGTTTCGGTTTCCACCCAGTCTATTTTTTCGGGACGATATTTTCATTTCAGTGCATTTCTAAATTCTTCTGAAGAAACACATGATGCAAAAGCACTGATAGCACTATTTAAAGGTGAGTTTTGGATCCAGTGTAAGCACAATGGTATTATGGATTAAAGCCCATTTGTAATAGAATGTGACTCATGAATGGAGTAATATATCAATAACATTGTGTTGCATGTGTGTACATTTCTTGTCTTAATACATGAGGTCAATGGTACACCCTTAATTTCAATCAAAATACATACTGTTTAATAAAATACTGACAAGTATGTTTATTTGCTCACAACAATGACAATTACTATAACAATAACTATTAAGTTTTAATAATATTTCTAATTCTATGAGCATAGGGAAGTTCACATCACAGCTATAACAACGATAGAGAAAGTAGTGCACACAAAGTTGTCACACGTTGATGTGAAATATAGTTGGCGGTATTTGTATTTTTTGGCGTGAATGGGCTTTTAAGTCGCAAGACGAGTTATGAAGTGTTCAGTTTTGTGGGAATACGAAATTATAGCTTTTTTAAAATTTCTTCTATAGAATTATAAAGTCTGTGTTGACTTTGAGCAGCATGCATTTGCAGATCTGTATTATGCATAAAATACAGAAAATTAAACGTAAGGGTGTCTTCATTTAAGGGCATCTACATTTCCCCTTCTTCACCCTCACTGCTGCTGACAGAAGCTCCTTTAGGCGGTGGTGAACGGAAGCGTAGCAGGGGCCAGTGGGTGACGGGCGATGTAGAGCGTCCTCTGGTGGGACTGGAGCTGGGCGATGTGCTTGGGGACTGATAGGGAGACAGAGCCTGGAGAACACGGCCACTCCTCTCCTGGATCATGTACTGCAGAACATAAAAGAACATCAATTTGAAATGCAAAATAACTTGGTACATGTAAAGCATCAGTTTTGGTTAATGTCCTTCATTTACCCAGGCTTTATCTGGACCAAACAACTCCAGGAAGTTTCTGATGAACTCGCGAGATTTTTCTTCCCATTTGTAGATGAGGTCGTGGCTCTTCTCTTCGACACGGTGCACTAAATGTTTGGACTTCTCCTCCACCGTCCTCACCGTCTCCTTCATTCTGTCCACCTGCTCTTGTAGACGATACTTCTTCTCCTGTCAGTAAAAACAGCTAGTTCACTTAAAGATACATTTATAAATGTCTTCATTGTTTTTTTTTTTGAATGTCCTGGCAACTCTTCTCTGTATCATAAAACCAAATGGGAGCTGGGGATGTGCTCCAAACTACCATACAAATAAAGGTTCTTTATTGGCATCTTTATATCCATGAAGAACATTTGACATCAATGGAAACTTTTCATTGGACAAAAGGTTCTTTGTAGTGTTATAGTATTCACTCAAAGGTTATTTTGGGAACCCAGAATGGTTATTCTGTACGTAGTATCACTGCAAAATCCCTCTTTTGGAACCTTTATTTTTAAGAGCGTAACAATAGTTAATGCCATTTTCATTATATTCCAAGCCTTTTGAAGCCATACTGATTCTTCCTTACTTTGATGAAGCCAACGTTGAGTTCCCGTGCTGTGTATCCTCTCTGTAGGTTACGTCTGACATAGACGTCATAGTTTCGAACAATACGTGTGATGAGATCAGAGGTAGAGATCCCCTCCGTTCTTTGAGTAGCCACAAACATTCCTTACAAACAGAAATTCATATTTATAACTGAGTCTTTGACTTTGTTCTATTAATGTACACTTTGGATTTAATTTAGAATTTAAGTCTTTACCTGCTTCTTTGATATGTTTATAGACGTCTTCTGATCCAGCAGAGGTGTATGGGATATCATCATGTGCCACAAAGTCAATCTGAGGACAATAGGAAAATAAATAAACAGGTGTGACACCATGACACTGATCATACCCTTTTTGCAGTGATCCCTTTGAGCTTCTCAATGGGCATAACCCTCTTTTTTCCCTGCAAATTAATTTTGATATGAGCTGTTCTATTTTCTATGATGTCATTTGCAATTTTTATTTTTTTTAAGCAAAGCTAAATCCATAAAAGCATCTTCATTACATGAAATGAAATAAACATTAAATAGTAGAAATAAAAATAAAATAGATTTGTTTTTTGTTTTTTTCAGCTAAATGCCAAGTTAACCTTTTTAGTTTTTTGCTAAGTACTAAAATGACAAAAATGCTCAACAAAATTACTTTAAAATTAAATAGAAAATAAACATTACAAAAATACACACAAAATGAAAACAGAAAATCTAAAAATAAAAATTCTTAATATATATATAATGTATATATATATATCAGATACTAAAATAACACTGGTAACAGGGTTACAAATGTAACCTAAATTAAGGTTTTACTCAGGAGTGGCTAGCTGCTATTTGAAACAAAATGTTAATATGAAATTATTTAGTTGTCCTCCCATCTCATCAAGTCCAAATTATGTTATTTCTTTGATTTCAACATTTTAAAGAATTTTAAATATAAAAAGTTTGCACGCAAAAATGGTTGTGGTTAAATAATACATTTTATGTATGTAAAATTTGTATAAAATCAAATTAGAAATTAAATACTTTTATTCAGCAAGGGTGCATAATATTTTTCAAAAGTGACAATAAGACATTTGTACTGTTACAGAAGATTTTTATTTCAGATAAATGCTCTTCTTCTGAACTTTTTACTCATCAAAATTAACCTGAAAAAAAAAAATACTGTTTTTGAGCATCAAATCAGAATATTACTGATTTCTGAAGGATCATGTGACTGGAGTCACAAAAATCATTAAAAATATTACTGTCCAAAGACTTTCGACTGTTAGTGTATATGTGTGTGTGTTTGTGTATATATATATTACAATTAACTAAATATGAATTTACCTTGTGTTTTTTCAGGAATTCAGAAGTGATGGTCCAAGGAGCATCACGGACCACCTCGTCCACATAACGACAGTGTATAAGGGCTTCATAACGTTCATCCTCTGTCATCACTGTATAGCCTTTATACTTGTGTGTCAGGGCATCACTGCATACTGAAAAGAGCCAATCAAGGTATGTAACAGTCATCAAACATGGTTTGAAATAATGCAAAAATGCATTGTACATACACAATGGCTTTTTCAGATTTTGGACACTTTTGAAGGTGATGACATAGATGTGTATGTTTTCCTGCAAAACTGGACACGAGTGTGTGCCAGTGTGACTCACCGCCAACAATCAGTTGTGTATTTGGGAACAAGTTCTTGGCCTGCATCAGAGCCCGGGCATGGCCTGAATGGAAGAGGTCATAGATTCCATCGGCGTACACTCGTACCGGTCGATGAGCTGCACAAAATCAAAACAAACATACTGTACTTGCAATTTGGATTCACCAAAATCTTGGGAGTAATACTTATCTGTTTCTCTTACCTGGAGTGCCACGGCGAGCCTGGGCTAAAGTCACTTTGTCATGAGGGGTGTCCGAGGCGCTGCCTGATCGTTTCGCAAAGATGGCTGGTTCTCTAAGAGCCTGTGAGAGAAATGTCTGTTATGATGCATAATAAGAAAATTATTGGCATAAAGCATGTGTACTCTGTGGAATGCTGGCGTTTTGTGGAATAGAACAGGTGAAGCCTTCTGTATTGATAAAAATGAAAAAGTAATCAGATGTTTTATTGAAATGCTGTATAAAAATGTAATCGCAGAAGGTCCAATGAGTTTTTGGCACCTCCTTGAACGAAGTTGAAATAATGAACTGTTTTCTCAGTTATCTGAAGGGTGATAAGAGACACTGAACATAAGCACTCTGTAAATATGCTGGTGTTCGATAAGCATGCATGTATGAGTGTGTGCATATGATAAACTCCCAATTATCTATAATGTTGTAATTGCCCTTTGAACCATCCTGTTCAGGAGGGAAGACCTCAGAAGGCCACTGTAAGACAGATATAGACATTTATAATAGCACCACACCACTGCTTGATAAATCAAATGGTGGATATGAGTATGAGTTGCATATAAAACAAATAATAATTGCCATGAGGAAGCAGAGGAAGGCATTGTGCTTGGAATCTGTACCATGCACTCAGATAAGAAACTCCAGAGTTACATAAGAGAATTACCAATAATGGAAAGCCATGTGCTGTTCTTCTTGTTTCATATCATTTCCATCCTCAGTGTATTTTAAAGCATTCATGGGTGATCAAACTACTCTATATTATACTAATGTAAATCTTTGCCTAAGTGGGTCTGTAAATATATGCATATTTTTTAATTTCTTAATATAAAATTGACATATATCACTGCATGAAGTTTTATGCTTAATAATAACTTTTTAACCCTTTAACTGTCACCCCGTCCCGTACACGGGACACCTACATTTACTTCACTATATTACAATTAAATCGAATCTAATCTTGACAAACTATATATCTTCATTGCCTTTTTCTCTATCACATTTTAGAAATCATCAGAAATTATAAATCGACTGAAAACTTAAAATCTCAAAATTCATCCTTTAAAACCCATTTTAAAATCAGACATTGCATTACCATGTAAACGGTACATCAATATCATGTTACAAAATGTTTTCATTCATGAATTATTAAAAAATTTAAGTTTAGATCGTGTACTATAAAGTCTATGTTCAAAAATGTGAGTGACAGCTATAGCATAATCTTAATAGTTTTTCTTAATCATAAATATTTTAGAAAGGCCAGGAAAGTCCATTATTCAGAGCCAAACAGACGCTGCATGGTCAAATTCTGAAATTATAAAATTGTTAGTTGTTCAAACTAACCTTAATTGGTGGCCGTTTGCGTTGCTGCTGTTGCTGTGTTTGAACCCCTCCTCGAGCAGCACGGCCATTAGCACGGGACCCATTTCGCCTCCTGTTCACCATGGTTGAGATTTTAGTCTAGAGTCCCGTGCATTTGGCTTTGCACTGGCTGCACTCGCCAGATGTTTGACAAGCCTTTGCTTTTACTCCTGTACTGATAACTGGCCAGTCATACTGACCCTTGTGACGAGGCAAAAGAGCAAAGGTTGGTTTTTCATGTTACTTAAATACTCTGTAGGCCCAATCAAACGTATTATTAAATATATTATTGTATGCTATGTTCTTTCTATTTATCCTTGTGAAGACTAAATTGCCATCGGTTCCCATGTTTTTTTATATACAAGTAAAACAAGGTTAACATAAATTGATAATACTTAGGTTTTTTGTTTTACTGTAATGACCCAGAACTCGACATGGGATCCATATGCAGGCTTTATTGCAGAAACTCTTAGTCATACAGGCAATGGTCAGTACCAGCAATATCAGCAATGTAGGGAGAACAAACACGGGTAGTAACGCTCAGAAATGACAGACACAGCAAATCAAGACTTCGCGTTGAACTGTTGTGATAGTCCAGCTTATATACACAGTCCTGATGCATTGCACCTGTGATGGTGATCAGAGTCCAAGGACGGGGCTTGTGGGAAATGTAGTGTAGTCAGTGTAAATGAATGGATGGATGCGTGTGTGTCAGTATTCAGGTGAGCAGAGGGAATCACGGGGTTCGTCTCCGTGACATTTACAATGTAAACTGCACAAACTCACAACGCTTATGTAGTTACTTATTACAAACATATGTTTAAATTAGTCTTTGGTTTTGATGTCATGGCTGCAGCACTATATTGAGCTCCAAATTTAACACATCCCCTACCCACTCCCGCAGCAAGAAAATACATGCTTTTAAATTTGCTCATCTATTCTAATGAATCTATTATTTATTTTATTATATTATTTTTTTCACCCATCTGCTACTCACCCTCGAAGTATCCTAGGTTTATGTGACTTTCTTCTTAAACCAGTTGAAGTTATATTAAAAATTGTCCTTGCTCTTCCAAATTGGGTAAGCGGATGTTTGTTGTCAACAGTTCGGAATATGCTAAATAATTATTCTGGCCAGCAGAGGGAATCACGAGGTTCGTCTCCGTGACAGAGCCCCCCCTCTGCGAGCGACTCCTGGCGCGAGGAGGCAAACGATGTCGGGGTCTACCACGAGGTCGAGGGGCCGGTCTTTCAGGGTGTAAGCGATGAAATTCATCGATGAGATTGGGGTCTAGAATATCCTCAGAATTTACCCAAGAGCGTTCCTCTGGACCGTACCCCTCCCACCCGACCAGGTACTGCAGGACTCTTCCCTGACGTCTGGAATCGAGTAATTCCTGGACTAGGTAAGCCTCCTCGCCCTCAATGGTGATGGGTTGAGGGGCCTGTTCACGGGACCTCCCCTCTCCCTCGTCTCTGGGACCAGCAGCAGCCTTGAGCAAGGATACATGAAAAGTAGGAGAAATACGGTATGTGTTAGGAAGTGCTAACCGGTAGGAAACTGGGTTTATTTGTCTGATGATCTGGAATGGACCCACGTACCTTGGACTCAGTTTTTGCGGCATGGAAGCCGGAGACGAAGATCCCGTGTTGATAGCCACACCCATTGACCCGGCTGGTAGTTGGGACCTGGGCGCCTTCTGCGGTCCGCTTGCTCCTTTTGCCTTCGAACAGCATGTTGAAGGTGAACATGAGCCCGATTCCAAACCTCCTCACTGCGCGTCATCCAATCGTTTACGGCCGGCACGTCCGTTGGCTCCCCTGACCATGGGAACATTGGCGGTTGGAACCCCAGTACACATTTAAAGGGAGTCAGACCAGTTGAGGGTTTGAGAAGGGAGTTCTGTGCATATTCTGCCCATAGTAAGTATCGCGCCCAATCGTCCTGATTCTGATTGCAGTAGGTTCTAAGGAAGCGATTCAATTCCTGGTTGAGCCTCTCCACTTGTCCGTTGACCTGGGGATGATAACCAGAGGGGAGACTGACATTGACATTCAGGGCTTTGAAGAAGGCTGACCATAGTTGAGAGGTGAATTGAGGTCCTCGGTCTGACACGATGTCTTCGGGTAAGCCGTATAACCGAAAGACCCAATGGCAAAGATGTTCTGCAATCTGGAGAGCTGTGGGTAGTTTGGGTAGTGGAATGAGTCTGCAGGCCTTCGAGAATCGATCAATGATGGTAAGTATGGTAGTGTGGCCTTGTGAATTGGGAAGATCCGTAATGAAGTCTATGGCAATGTGAGACCATGGTCCTTGTGGAATGGGGAGTGGTTGAAGGAGGCCGGCGGGAGATTGTTTGGATGATTTGTTGATGGTACAGTTGTTGCACTGCTGTATGTAGTTGGTTTTGTCCTTGTGTAGTGATTCCCACCAGAAGTGATTCTCCAGCTGATTAATGGTGGTGGCTGTGATACCTGGATGACCGGATGATGGATGGCAGTGAACTTGACTGATGACCTGATCACGAAGATGTTCAGGGACGAAGATTCTGTCGACTGGGCAGGCCACAGGGGTTTCGTTCTGCTCCCTGTATTGTTGCAGCAGAGTCATGATATCCCATTGAATGGGGGCAACTACTACATGACAAGGCAGAATGGGTTCTGGATCTATTGGAATGTCCTCCTCCTCGAATTGACGTGAGAGAGCATCCGCTTTGGTGTTCTTGGAACCGGGTCGATAAGTTACAGAGAAGTCGAATCGGGTGAAGAACAGGGACCATCTAGCTTGGCGAGGGTTGAGGCGTTTGGCCATGCGTAAGTATTCCAGGTTCTTATGATCTGTCAGTACTGTAAACGGGTGCGTGGATCCCTCTAGCCAGTGCCTCCACTCCTCGAAGGCTGCCTTCATGGCAAGAAGTTCCCGGTCCCCGACACTGTAATTGCGTTCTGCTGAGTTGAGTTTCCTTGAGTAGAAGGCACAGGGATGGAGCTTAGCAGAGGGGTCTGGACGTTGGGACAGGATAGCTCCGATACTGGTGTTTGATGCGTCCACCTTGACAACGAAAGGTAATGAAGGGTCAGGGTGGCAGAGGATGGGCGCGTTGCTGAATCGTTGCTTCAGGGTTTGAAATGCCTTGTGAGTGGGTTCGGACCATTGTAGTCGGTGAGTTCCTTTTTTGACCATTGAAGTAAGTGGGGCGACAACCGTACTGAAGTTTCTGATGAACCTTCTGTAGAATTTCGCGAATCCTAGAAATCGCTGTAATTCCTTGAGGGTTGCGGGTTTAGGCCAGTTAAGAACGGCGTTGACCTTCCTCTCGTCCATGGCCACCCCTCCGGGGCTGATTATGTACCCAAAGAGTGTGGTGGAAGTCGTGTGGAATTCGCATTTCTCAACCTTGGCATATAACTGGTACTTGATGAGGCGCTGAAGAACTGATCGGACGTGTTGTACATGTTCAAGGAGTGTGTTGGAATAGATTAGGATGTCGTAAATATACACGATCACAGATTTGTTCAGCATGTCCCTGAAGACCTTGTTGATGAATGACTGAAACACAGATGGACTATTGACCAGTCCGGACGGCATCACAAGATATTCGTAGTGTCCAGTGGTTGTGGAGAAGGCTGTCTTCCATTCATCTCCCTCTCTAATGCGAATGAGATTGTAAGCACACCTCAGATCCAGCTTGGTGTAGTATTGGGCAGTGCGAAGCTGTTCAAGGGCTGAAGGAACCAACGGAAGTGGGTATCTGAATTTAACAGTCATTTCGTTTAGTCCACGATAATCAATGCAAGGACGGAGACCACCATCCTTCTTTTTCACGAAGAAGAACCCTGATGAAGCAGGGGATGTGGACGGTCTAATGAAACCTTTCTGGAGTTCTTCATTGATGTAATCCTTCATGGCTTCGGACTCCGGTTGAGACAAGGGGAAGATGCGACCCTTTGGAGGAGAATGCCCTGGCAGAAGATCGATTGCACAGTCATATTTGCGGTGAGGAGGTAAGGTGTTGGCTTGCTCCTTACTGAAAGCCTCCATAAGATCAGCATATTCCTCTGGAAGGTCGAGAATAGACTCTCGTGCTGGAGAGTGTGACATGAAACAGACAGGAATGGGTTTGACCAGAGAAAGACAGTTCTGTTGACAATGACTGCTCCATTTTACGATGTGGCCCTCTCTGCAGGAAATATGTGGATTATGCAGACGTAACCAGGGTAATCCAAGAATCACGGGAGTGTGAGATGTGCCTCTTCTTGTGAAGTAAACCAGCCGCCATCAAGATTTTGCAAGTGAGGTGGGTGATGGATCCAGAACCCAATGGCCGACCATCTATTGTCTTCACTGAAAGAGAGGTAGAGCATGAAATCAGTCGAATGTCATATCTCTTAGCAAACTCCTCAGAAATGAAATTGCCAGCAGCCCCAGAATCGAGTAAAGCAGAGGTAACAATTTGTTTGTCGTTTATCCATAATTCTACTGGAATGCTCACACACTGGGTATCACACATGGAGGTGAGAGGAGTACTCACCGAGCCTTGTGAGGATTTAGATGCACGAGTAGGGCAGTTGTTACGTTGATGGCCAGGCAAGCCACAGTACATGCATAGTCTATTAGAGATGCGTCGATCTCTCTCCTCAACAGACGAGAACTGGATCGTCGGGCACGTTGCAGATTGTCAATGGAAATGGTAAGCTCAATGAAGCTATTAAGATCTCTGCCCTCGTCTCTGCATGCTAGCTCAGCTTGAAGATCATAATTTAGACCCTTGCGGAAGAGTACCTTTAACGTGTCGTTCACCCAGTTGGTTTGTGCCACCAGTGTGCAAAATCGTAGAGCATAATCAGCCGCCGTCATTCTGCCTTGCGATAATTCCAATAAGCGATCTCCAGCTCCCTTTCCCTCCTTAGGATGATCGAATACTGCCCTGAACTGATGTAGGAAGTCATGAAAGGAAGAGAATGCAGATCCATCGGAGCCCCATACAGCAGTAATCCATTCCAGTGCTTTCTCAGTCAGCAGTGAACAAACAAAGGCGATTCTCCCAGTATCAGTAGTATACAGCGTGGGTTGCTGTTCCACAAACAATGAGCATTGTAACAGAAATCCCTTACACTTGCTGGCGTCACCGTTGAATTTCTCCGGGAAAGCGAGACAGGAATTAACCTGGGACGGCGTCCCTGCAGCGTGGGCAATGGCGGACGCCTTCTGCGTTGGTGTGGCCGCGGGAGCTGTATGGAGACTCTGAACGACTTTGACGAGTTCCTCAGTGATAGACGTCAGTCGATTCAGCTGAAACTGGTTAGCAGCGGTCTGACTGGCTTGGGCCGCCATGGTGGTATGAAGACCTTCATAAGCCGCTGGATCTGGTGTTGGCGAAGTCTTCTGTAATGACCCAGAACTTGACATGGGATCCATATGCAGGCTTTATTGCAGAAACTCGTAGTCGTACAGGCAATGGTCAGTACCAGCAATATCAGCAATGTAGGGAGAACAGAGAATCAAAATCCAGTAACAAGCAAGGGTCGGTAGGTAGGCAGCAAAGGTACGTAAAGGATATCAAACAGGATCGGCAACAGGAAAACAAACACGGGTAGTAACGCTCAGAAATGACAGACACAGCAAATCAAGACTTCGCGTTGAACTGTTGTGATAGTCCAGCTTATATACACAGTCCTGATGAATTGCACCTGTGATGGTGATCAGAGTCCAAGGACGGGGCTTGTGGGAAATGTAGTGTAGTCAGTGTAAATGAATGGATGGATGCGTGTGTGTCAGTATTCAGGTGAGCAGAGGGAATCACGGGGTTCGTCTCCGTGACATTTACAATGTAAACTGCACAAACTCAAAACGCTTATGTAGTTACTTAATACAAACATATGTTTAAATTAGTCTTTGGTTTTGATGTCATGGCTGCAGCACTATATTGAGCTCCAAATTTAACACATCCCCTACCCACCCCACAGCAAGAAAATACATGCTTTTAAATTTGCGCATCTATTCAAATGAATCTATTATTTATTTTATTATATTATTTTTTTTGCCCATCTGCTACTCACCCTCGAAGTATCCTAGGTTTATGTGACTTTCTTCTTAAACCAGTTGAAGTTATATTAAAAATTGTCCTTGCTCTTCCAAATTGGGTAAGCGGATGTTTGTTGTCAACAGTTCAGAATATGCTTAATAAAGTGTGCGCATATGTAATAAAATGTCCCTCACATGCCTCCGGGGGGTGAATAAAGGTCCCCTGTAGCAAATCCATGCCTTTTTGTAAGATAAATATCCAAATTTCAAACTTTTTTCCTAACATCTGCTGACTGTGGGATTTAGAAGAAGTGCAGGTGGAAGATTGAAGACATGCGTTGTGCGCGCGCCTCTGGGAAATGTAGGAGCAAAGGAAACTAAGTTTCCTTACTTTAGCAAAACGAAAACCAGTCTCTTCTTTGCTTATTTCGAAATCCTCTGACATTGTTCTTTACAAATCCTTGTTTTGTGCTGCTAATTAGTGATCGGCTTTTCTCTTGTTCTCTCTCCGTGCTCGTCATTAAAAACGAATCTCTGACGAACTACAACAACTGCCTGCACGTCTTCCGGTTCCCAACAGTCAGCGAAAGTGAGAAAAAGTGTTTATTACGTTTGAATCTGGATATTCATCTTACAAAAATGCCTTGATTCGCTATGGATTCACCCAGAGCTGTGTGAGAGAAGTTTTATTATAGATGCGCACACTTTATTTCATATCTTCTGAACTGTTGACTACAAACACCCGCTTACATCAATTGAAAGGCTTGGAAGAGCAAGGACAATATTTAATATAACTCTGATTGGATTATTCTGAAAGAAGAAAGTCACATACACCTTGGATGCTTCGAGGGTAAGATGGACAAATTTTCATTCTCAAGAGAATTAACCCTTTAACCAGTCAAATAACCATGATCCCGACTGATGGGTTACTGCTGCAGCCAACCGCTGAACACAAGCCCTATTACTTCATAAAATGTTGATCAGGTAAAAGACTACACCCTAGTGAAAATAAATACAACCCGAATTCCGGAAAAGTTGGGACGTTTTTTAAATTTTAATAAAATGAAAACTAAAAGACTTTCAAATCACATGAGCCAATATTTTATTCACAATAGAACATAGATAACATAGCAAATGTTTAAACTGAGAAAGTTTACAATTTTATGCACAAAATGAGCTCATTTCAATTTTGATTTCTGCTACAGGTCTCAAAATAGTTGGGACGGGGCATGTTTACCATGGTGTAGCATCTCCTTTTCTTTTCAAAACAGTTTGAAGACGTCTGGGCATTGAGGCTATGAGTTGCTGGAGTTTTGCTGTTGGAATTTGGTCCCATTCTTGCCTTATATAGATTTCCAGCTGCTGAAGAGTTCGTGGTCGTCTTTGACGTATTTTTCGTTTAATGATGCGCCAAATGTTCTCTATAGGTGAAAAATCTGGACTGGGGTTAGACCAGGTTAGCACCCGGACTCTTCTACGACGAAGCCATGCTGTTGTTATAGCTGCAGTATGTGGTTTTGCATTGTCCTTCTGAAATAAACAAGGCCTTCCCTGAAATAGACGTTGTTTGGAGGGAAGCATATGTTGCTCTAAAACCTTTATATATCTTTCAGCATTCACAGAGCCTTCCAAAACATGCAAGCTGCCCATACCGTATGCACTTATGCACCCCCATACCATCAGAGATGCTGGCTTTTGAACTGAACGCTGATAACATGCTGGAAGGTCTCCCTCCTCTTTAGCCCGGAGGACATGGTGTCCGTGATTTCCAACAAGAATGTCAAATTTGGACTCGTCTGACCATAAAACACTATTCCACTTTGAAATAGTCCATTTTAAATGAGCCTTGGCCCACAGGACACGACGGCGCTTCTGGACCATGTTCACATATGGCTTCCTTTTTGCATGATAGAGCTTTAGTTGGCATCTGCTGATGGCACGGCGGATTGTGTTTACCGACAGTGGTTTCTGAAAGTATTCCTGGGCCCATTTAGTAATGTCATTGACACAATCATGCCGATGAGTGATGCAGTGTCGTCTGAGAGCCCGAAGACCACGGGCATCCAATAAAGGTCTCCGGCCTTGTCCCTTACGCACAGAGATTTCTCCAGTTTCTCTGAATCTTTTGATGATGTTATGCACTGTAGATGATGAGATTTGCAAAGCCTTTGCAATTTGACATTGAGGAACATTGTTTTTAAAGTTTTCCACAATTTTTTTACGCAGTCTTTCACAGATTGGAGAGCCTCTGCCCATCTTTACTTCTGAGAGACTCTGCTTTTCTAAGACAAAGTTTTTATAGCTAATCATGTTACAGACCTGATATCAATTAACTTAATTAATCACTAGATGTTCTCCCAGCTGAATCTTTTCAAAACTGCTTGCTTTTTAGCCATTTGTTGCCCCCGTGCCAACTTTTTTGAGACCTGTAGCAGGCATTAAATTTTAAATGAGCTAATTAAGTGGATAAAAGTGTAAAATTTCTCAGTTTAAACATTTGCTACGTTATCTATGTTCTATTGTGAATAAAATATTGGCTCATGTGATTTGAAATTCCTTTAGTTTTCATTTTATTAAAATTTAAAAAACGTCCCAACTTTTCCGGAATTCGGGTTGTATAAAAATATATTTGAAATACATTTATTTTCCGTGAAGTATACTACAAATACATTTACTTATGTACATGTACTTAATGCAGTGCAGAAGTAGTGCTGAAGTCAAACTAAACATATCCTGAAGCATCAAAGCACTGAATGCATCAAGAAGTGCTGCATGGGGTATGAAATCTCGGTGCTCTTTGGTTGTATGGGATAGAATATATTTAAGGACAAGAACTCCAAGGCACTCGAATTGTAGTGAAAAGTTAAAAAGCCTTTATTGCATCACTGGCTTTATACGTTAAAACTCTTTTGGTTTTAGAGTTTTAACGTATAAAGCCAGTGATGCAATAAAGGCTTTTTAACTTTTCACTACAATTCGAGTGCCTTGGAGTTCTTGTCCTTCAATATATCCTGAAGCATATTTGATTGTGCAACAGTGGACCTATTGCAAGTATACTACAGGGATACACTTTAAATATCTGGCATTTATGTTAATAGATTTGAACTATACTTAGTATGGAATAAATGTATTTTGAATATATTACTCTTTTGCTAGGGGAGTCATATGCAGATGCCCAGTAAAATAAAAACATTATACCTTGGAGCTATAATGGGAGGAGTGCAAAAGACAAAATCTGCCATTAATCAATGGTTCCTGCTTCTAGACAGTTAGGGACTGAACTCCTACTGTGTTTGTGTTTTGTAGTTGTGGGTAGTAGTCCATATATGTAATATAGCCATATATGGTAATAGCCTATATGTAAAACCTTATCCACTGTTGGCTGTGGTAGACCAGCTTTCATTAATGCCCAAGCAAGTTTGTTGAATGATTATTGTACTGATATTGTATTTGTAATTAATTAGTTTACTGAAGTAATAGATGTACCTCCTAGTATCTTTTCTTCTCTGAAAAACTTTGACTTATAAGGATTTAAATCATACTGATGGTACAAACAATGGAATATTTGCATTTCCTTTTCCTTTTATTTGCCTAGCCCCACCTGGATCATTGTTTTTTATACTGGTACATCTTGCAATGCATTCTTTAAGTTGAGGAGCCTGCCAAGCCTGTCAACTTTTTTCTTTTTCTTTTTTGTAAGCAATTACGTCAGTAAAATTGGAAAAATATGAAGTATTTTCACATTTTTGAGCAGGAGTCATTAAGGTGTGATCATTATTTTCCGAAGTTTTTCATTCAAAGTCAGTAGTTACCTGTGGAAGTATGCTTTACCATTAGGGGTTATTTTTCTGGATTTTTGACTACATTGTGGAGCAGTTGGATAATAGGAATTTCACAGTGTTGAGGCTTCATTTAACCATGTTGAACCCAGGGACAAAAAGGTGATGTGAACTTTTTGCTTTGAATGACTATTAGAAAGCTTTACACTGTTGACTTCTTTTGTAGTTCTGGCTGGCAATGACTTTACTAATAACTTAACATTTTGTAATAACTCCAATATTGTAATTACTTCAAACAGTAAGTCTACATAATTAACAATAATACACTCGACATTAAATGTGATGTGACCTAAAAAGTAACTTAAGAAGCTCACTTTATGCAAATTAAAAAATATATAAATGATTTTGCATTGTAAGTCAATTAATAAAGCCAATTGACATTTATTATAAAGACAGCTAAAAAACACCTTCCAATCAAAACATATTTTAATTCTAAAGTATTTAATTAGTTTAATTATTTTAATATATAATACTGATCTGTCAAACATTATGCAATATAATAATGTCTGTTCATATTATTAATCATTGTTTTTATAATGTGTCAACATCATGTGTATTTTGCTGCAAAATTTATAGCTCTTATATATTTATGTCAATCATATGTCTTATTTTTCCACCAATCAGAATGAATGTATGCACTACGTAATAAATCTCTATACATACTAACAATCGAGAGCTTGCGTTTAAAACCTAGCTAAGCTAATCGTATTGTTACGAGGATAAAATCTACACAATTAAGAACAGCAACATACCTACAAGACATTTCAATGGTACGTAATCTAAAAATAATTTTGCAATCACGTATACCTATCAAAGGTTTATAAACCTAAAAAGATTGCCGTGGCTATAACTCTAGCATTTCATCTGACCGGAAGAATAAAATGGAGATTAGCATGCTAGTGGCAACAAGAAAACAACAAAATGTAAAATAGTTTATATTAAAATATTTATTATAAACTACTGTTTACGCTGTAGTTTATAATACTGTCATAAATGCAAATTAATTTAGTTATTAAACATATCTTTAAAAAAAAAGTAATTTGTATAGAGGCTCTAGTAGTGCTTCATGCTACCAAGTGACGAAGCAATTTCATGATCGTTATCTTTTCTCTTCCCTGTAATGTAAAGGTTTAATAATTAATAACTAGTCTCTTTCAATAATTAGGATACAGAGATTTTAAAAATAGATTTTAACTTTTACTTTTATCTTTTAACAATGCAAAGAAATTGAAAAATGTTTGGAATGCAAATACGTTAACATTGGAGCCCAGGCCCTCAGTCTGATAAAGACTGCATTGCTATTAGATTTCTTTTGTTCTTCGTATTTTTGGCATGAGGTTTTACATTAATTATATACATGATGATATTTTTTTAAATTAGGGGAACACATGCTACAACTTCTCCTGCTTGAAAGATGTGGAGTTGTGTCCAACTGTCGTCGATACTTTGCCGCTTAAGGTAGTCGGGTTTATTCAAACCATTCAATCATTAAACATCTTTAAAAAGTTTTTATTTTGCATGATATCCATTTTATTGTGTTTTAGTATCCTGTCCAGTGTGTGGACAACCGTGATGGTCGAGATGGACAAGTGGTGTTTGACTCTGAATCATTTCACAGTTATTTCCATTCCATCAGTCAACCAAACGTAAGTCATAACCTGATTTTGCTCAGTTGTATTATTTTATATGGTATGAGAGGTCATGCTTTATTGTGAATACAGTCATGGCTAAACAGTTTTGGAATGATATATCACATTATTAGCCTTATCATACTTACATGTCATATTATATTCACAGCATGGTCTCAAGTGCAACAATCTATGTTATGATAATTCATTCAGCCTGAAGTTGCTCATATTGATCACAATTGGTTATTTGTAATGTATAATGCTGCTATGCTTTCATATAATTTAAAGGATCTACAAGCTTGACCCGAGATTACAGTTAGTAGTAATCGTACTAATGCTGTGGTCTGGCTAAAGTTTAAAAAAGTGATAGGCAACTATAAAACTTTGAATGAAATAAATATGGTTAGGAGCAGCTTAAGTGTTGTTTTTACATATTAAAACCAATGTAATGTCTTTCAGGCTTCTGTTCAATGCCTGGAAAATCCAGAGGGTAAAGATGGAGTAGTGGTGATCGGCCGTGAATCATTTCCAATGCACCTGTTGCATCTCTCAAGTGGAAGACCTTGATAAAGATAATGATGTGTATTCATTTACATATGCCTGTAAAGAAGTATTATTACCTGAAAAAATGTATATGTGAATGAATCAGTATTTGTTTTTTTATTAAAATATTTTTGAACAACTTTTATATATTTTTTTTTTCTTTGTTCACAATTGAACTCAGAACAGACAAATAATTTACAATTCTTCAAGACCAGGGGCCGGATGAACCAGCTGGATGAACACCCGGTTGTAAGACTAGGCTGGATGTAAAATGCGCTTTAAGGCGTGCGTAGAATTTATCCACCTTATTTTTCACGTTAGCGCGGGCACTGCCATTTTAGAACCATAATGTGTCCGATTTCCTGCAAGACATTTGTTTTGACTATAATCCATTTACCAGAGCTGAATGTGGATGGGGCACCCTATGATATGCACGCCCCTCCAAAGGGACAAGCTCGTCGGCCTTAGGTAAAACTAAAAACCTTAAACTTAAAGAAACCACCTAAATTTCCGTACACTTGCTCTTTCCACTTCGTTGATGGCAGACCCACGGATTTTCATCATATATGCACACACACAAACACACAATTAAAATGTCAAGGTGAAGTTTGCTTTCCTGTATTATATGTTTATTCAACAATTGCATCCACTGATTTGCCAGAGGTAGCTTATAGTTACAATATTGTCCTATATTCCTCTGTTTTGCTATTAAAAAGTAGGCTATTTCGTTAAGGTGTGTAGCCATATATGGTGGCATATTAAAACTTGCTCACTGTATTGTAAAACTGTAAGGTGAAAAATAACGAACAATATTAAGACTCTTCGGAAGTAACAACTTTTTTATTTTATTTTATTCTCCTTAAAAAGATGTCACATGGAAGTGCATGACAGCCTGACCAGATTGCAGTTCATGTGGAGAAGCTGTTTGCTTGTAATTGATGTAATTAATGTACAGTGGCATGCAGAAGTTTAGGAACCCCTTGCAGAATCTGTGCAAATGTGAATAATTTTCAAAAAATAAGAGAGATCATACTAAATGCATGTTATTTTTTTATTTAGTATTGTCCTAAGATATTTTACATAAAACATTGTTGCATATAGTCCACAAGACAAAAAAAAATTGCTGAAATTATTAAAATAACCCCATTAAAAGTTAATACTGTGTGTGGTTACCTGGATGATCCATGACTGTCTTTCTGTTTTGTGATGGTTTTGCATGAGTTGCTTGTTTGTTCTGAACAGTTAAACTGAGCACTGTTCTTCAGAAAAATCTTTAAGGTCCTGGAGATTCTTCAGTTTTCCAGCATCTTTGCATATTTGAACCCCTTCCACCATTGACTGTATGATTTTGAGTTTTGTTTTTACACTGAGGACAACTGAGGGACTCAAACACAACTATTAAAAAAGGTTCAAACATTCACTGATGCTCCAGAAGGAAACAAGATGCATTAAGAGCTTTTTGAAAAAACTTTTGGAATTTGAAGATCAAGGTAAATTGTACTTAATTTGTGTTCCGGGAAACATACAAGTATCTTCTGTTGCTTACAAAGGGCATAACTAAATGAAAAAAAAAAATATTTCAACAAAATAAGAAAAATGTGCACATCTTCATCGTGTTCAAAAGTTTTCACCCCCCAACTCTTAATGCATCTTGTTTCCTTCTGGAGCATCAGTGAATGTTTGAGTCCCTCAGTTGTGCTCAGTGTGAATAGATGTATCTCAAAATCATATAGTTTGCAGAAGCACTTCTAATGGCGAAGACTTTAATTTCCTCATGTTATATATGAGGCCACTATTGCATACATGAAGAAATGGGTAAATGTCCTCAGAATTAACTTTTTTTTTTAATAATCCAATCCAGTGAATGGTGGATTGTGTGTACTGTATGATGTCCAAAAGAATGTGTACTTTATCACTGTAATAGTTCAACAAATAAAATGCAAAAAATAAATAACACATATACTACATAATGCAAATGTTACATTATTTGGCCAGTTTTAAAGTTTACTACATTTTGTTCCTGAAATCCACGCTTTTGGAATCAAGATAAAGGCAATCAAATCAAGCACAACCTAATAAAACATTTCATGGATAAAGGGTTTTGGGCAAAAAGAACGAGTTGGTGGACATTCTACTAATATTAAAAACATGTGGGTCATCCTTGAATGGCCTATTCTCCAATATATAAACAATATGGTCCCATTGATTTGGAAGTATGTTTCTTCTCCCAACATTTAGATTGCTTTCATTGAGTTTGTTCATTGAGTATAAATACATTTGTAACAGGTTTTAAGGAATGAATGATGCATTTTATATAGCACTTTTTTATTGTGAATTGTTGTACACCCAAAGTGCTTTACAGTCATGTAGAGGTGGGGGGTCTTTCCTCAACCACCACCAGTGTGCAGCATCCACCTGGATGATGCGACGGCAGCCACAGGACAACGGCGGCACCAGTGCGCTCACCACACACCAGCTACAGGTGGATAGGAGAGAGAGATAGAGCCAATCAAGTGGTTTGGGATTAGATCCATTAGAGATATTACTTACCACATAAATCCTATGACGTGTGCTTGCTTGTGTTGATCAGTAAGCCTATCCCTAAACACCTATACAAAGTAGACACTTGTGTAGCTTGGACCTGGGTTTTTTTTTTTACATGACCATGAAGTTTAGGTGTGTTGTAAATGTCATTTATGTAATGACTTCACCACATCTGTTAATAACAATTTAACCCAGAATCAGTCGCTGTCTTTAATCAGCAAAAGCAATGTACTTTTATCTTTGAAATGAAAATATGCAAATTACTGTATGGTTTGATTTAGCCATTTCTTATTAAAATGTTAAACATTTTAATTGTTATAAGTTTATAGAATATAAGTAAAACATTGTTAAAGTACTGCAAGGTTGCTGATTTCACAACTTGAACGACACAGCTTTGAGTCAAAATGATTTTCATTTGAATCACAATGCAGTATAAGATTAAAGACAAAAATCACTTGGCTTAATTTTTACAATCTTGACCTTTTTTGTCTTAAACTATGTAGTGCATTTCATCCATTAAATGTATCATTTTGGGCAAAAAACTAAAACACAAAGATTAAGATTGTTTATATTCCAGTTTATTGGTGTAAAAAAAAGAACATTTAGTTTTGGCTTTGTTTAAAAACTATTTGGAATGACTGAGCAAACGATTAGGAATGGCACAGAATAATCATCATAACAAACTTTATTATGGCACAACAGATACAAAGTGGCCAAGTTATTAAACAACATATTTTAGACAGTCTCAACTTTATCTTTAAACAATGCAAATACACAAATGAAGTTGTTTGGAATGCAAACATGTTAAAATCTCAGAACAGGCACTCAGTCTGATAAAGACTGTATTGCTCTTAGATATCTTGTGTTCTTCGTGTTTTTGGCATGAGGTTAATTATAATATATAACATTAATTATATACATCATATTGTTTGTTAAATTAGGGGAACCCATGCTGCGATTTCTTCTGCTTGAAAGATGTGGAGTTGTCGTCAATACTAGGCAGCTTAATATCTCAAAAAACATCAAATGGCTTGAGTCTCCTGCTTCTCACACTTATCTCCTGTGACAAAAGCTCTAATACTCTCACAATGATCTTCTTTAATGTTTTGTATGTAATGGAAGAGATCTCAACAACATCCCACACTGCTTAAATCTTTCTCCTTAGTTAGAGACTCTGGATCTCTCACGTTTGTCTTCGTTAATTTCTCATTTTGGACTCCTTACTCTCAGAATTTTCTCATGTCTCAATTTTGGAATTTTAGGCTAAAACTGACACACTATTGATACTAAAACGATACGAGAAAGAGAAATATATGAGAATCACAACTGAGCTCTCCAGAGTCTCTGAGCAACCTCTGAGCAATATTCCTATACACTCTTAAAAATAAAGGTGCTTAAGCGATGCCATAGAAGAACCATTTTGGTTCCACAAAGAACCATTCAGTCAAAGGTTCTTTAAATAACCATCTCTTTTCTCTTACCCTTTTATCATTTGAATTATTCAGATCTTAAAGGTTATGGCATCATGAAGCCCCTTTATTTTTAAGAGTGTAATGTAATCTTGAATAAGATTTAGTAGTAAAGAGATATTCTATGTTAATTCACAGTTTTGACCCTTTCTCTGAAATATTTCTCATGTCTCAATTGTGTCTACTTTTATTTCGCCTAAGGAATTTTATGAGTAACACCTGAAACACAACTGATACAATGAAAGAGAAATGATAATCACAACAAATACTAACAAACTTAGAAAGAGCTAACTCTATACAATGAAGTATTCCTGTAGTGGAGTCTAGAAAGAGACTGCAGCAAGTCAGTAAAGGAGATTCTATTTCTTTCACCACATTCTCCTAAGGACTTTTAGGAGAAACATGTAAAATGCTTAGGAAGAGCAAACTTCCTTAATGTTTCCTTTGGGAGGTCCTGATCCTTCCGTAGCTCCTCCGTGGGACTCGAGACCAGTGTGTGGCACAGTTGTTGCTCATTAACATTTGCGTCACCGGCTTCACCTTGCTATATTTATTTTTATGTCTTGACTTGATTGCATGTAAATGGTTGCATATACGTGTTCCATAAATTAAAATTGAAAAAAGGCCACTCTTAAAAAAGTTTGAAACCCACTGATCTACACAATATTAGGCCAGTGGTTTTAATGTTTTGGCTTTCACAAGATTATAGGTTTAGAATTAGCAATCTTTCATTCATTAAAGATATTATGAAGAACATTGATAATCACTGTCTCCCATTTAATGAAAAGAGACAGTTATTTCTCTAGATTTCTTTAATATTCCACGGGAGACAGACATGTTTGGAACCACATGAGAATAAAAGGAAATGATCCACTCGCAAGCCTCTGCTCATCATGACAGTACCTGAATCAATGAGCAGCGTCTTGGGCAGATGACATCACTTCCAGGGAGGCATGTTGTACATGCCCCTGTCCCTTGACTCCACCCCAATGTCAAAACAGTGCCAAAAAGCGAGACACGCAAAAAAATTAAGAGCAAAGGGAACAGGTATCGCAGGCTCAAACTAGACTGACATGCAAAATAAAAGCAGCGCTGCAAATAAATTAGTAGATATGGCCATGGAAAATATGTATTGCAAAATCATTTCATTTATGTTTTCAACACTTCATTTTTTTCTCCCAATTCTTTATTTTCTTTTGCAATTCTTTATTTTTGTTTGCAAAAAGCAAAATTATTTTCCTCTACATTTTAATTTTCTTTTGCAATTCTTAATTTTTGTTTGCAAAAAGCAAAATTATTTTCCTCAACATTTTAATTTTCGTTTGCAAAACTTTATTTTCTTTTGCAAAACTATTTTTTCGCATTATTTTGACTCCATAGGTTTTAGCATTGATTTTTGTGTACATTGTAGTTTATTCTGGCCCACAACATAGATAACCATTATGAAAGATCTTAAAGGTATAGTTCAATGAAGAAAAAAAAAGGTCATCATTTTCTTACTCTCTTGTGGTTCCAAACATGTCTGTCTCCGGTGGAACATTAAAGAAATCTGGAGAAATAACTCTCTCTTTTCATTATATGGGAGACAGTGGTTATGTTCTTCATAATATCTTTAATGAATTAAAGATTGCAATTTCTAAACCTATAATCTTGTGAAAGCAAAAACATTAAAACCACTGGCCTAATATTGTGTAGATCAGTGGGTTTCAAACTTTTTTAAGAGTGGCCTTTTTTTCTATTTTAATTTATGGAACACATACAGGTATATGCAACCTTTTACATGCAATCAAGTCAAGACAAAAAATAAATATAGCATGGTGAAGCCAGTGACGCAAATGTTAATAAGCAACAACTGTGCCATTTTGCAAAACTATTTTTTTGCGTATATATACGGCATTATTTTGACTCCATAGTAAACGTTTCCTGCCATTACAGTTTTATTTGGCAAAACTTTGCAAGCGTGTGCAGCCGCTTCAAGACCAGCAGAGGTCAGTATAACAGTTTAAATTATAACCGTTTTTATTTAAAAACATCTCCTCTAGGTGTTTCCTCCTTCTTTGATGATCTTTCTCTATTCTTCATTTTCAGGTTATGTGCTGAATTTAATATAGCTTGGCAGAGGCAAGACAACCACTTTTTCTTTTGATCAAAGAATATATAAATGAGCTTAATTTATCAGCAAACAGCTGGTTCCCCTACACAGAGCTGTAAGAACATTGTGAACAAAAATTGATGGGATCTTGTATAGAAATGCATGTGTTTATGTGTTTATACAAATGTATTATATAGAGTTTTTCTGCTCTCTATATAGACTTTGAAACACTGTCAAACTTGATTTGATAGAGGGAGATGGAGGACAGAGAAAGAAAGAACAGGAAAAGGATCTACTTTAGTCTCACTGATATATGTACACATGGCTGTCGAAACAAAGACTGACAAAACATGATATATGATCACTATCCAATTGTTTTGTAGTAGAGTACTATTTAATGCAATGAATTAGCTCTGTTTTTTAAACACAGAAAAAAGAAAATGGATAATTGTGAATTAGCAACACTATTAATTTAATCATGTGGCTGTGGTTACCTTGTCCTTGAACAAACAGTTCAACAACAGGCCAGTGTCTGTCAAAATAACTGTTGTGCTGATTGAATAAGGTGTTAGAGTAATAAATCACTTCACTCACCACATGCCGCTCTATAAATACATGGAAGGCCACTCATTTGTCTGAAACAAACTTAGTCAGCACTTCAAGCACATAGTCAACGGTCTTGTACAGGTTACTGTCCAGAAGCAAAATGACAGACGGCCATCTCTGAAGCGTTGGGCATTTAGTGGACAGATTATCCCAATTATTTGCCAAAGTAAATCACCAGCTAGATTTAGCCTCATATACATGACACAATCAGTCTCAGGGAACTATGATGAAATCAAAATGAACAGAATGATATTCAGATGTGTTGCCAGGAAGATGACATATAGGTAATATCTGATATTTCTTTGGAAGGCATAGCTAAATGTAATTCAAGTTATTCAACTGTTGTTTGCCCTTTTTATACATTATACATTTAAAAAACATAATATAATATGGAATTAATGGTCAAATGATATTGGTTATTTAATTGCTGCATGCTCATTTAATCTATTTTATAAGATTGAGCTTGCCATTATCTTACAATGAAAGTTAATATTTCAAACAATAATTAAAATCAATACTGTCTATCTATCTATCTGTCTGTCTGTCTGTCTATCTGTCAGTCTGTCTGTCTGTCTATCTATCTATCTGTATGTCTGTCTGTCTGTCTGTCTGTCTGTCTGTCTATCTATCTATCTATCTATCTATCTATCTATCTATCTATCTATCTATCTATCTATCTATCTATCTATCTATCTATCTATCTATCTATCTATCTATCTATCTATCTATCTATCTATCTATCTATCTATCTATCTGTATGTCTGTCAGTCTGTCTGTCTGTCTATCTATCTATCTGTATGTCTGTCTGTCTGTCTGTCTGTCTATCTATCTATCTATCTATCTATCTATCTATCTATCTATCTATCTATCTATCTATCTATCTATCTATCTATCTATCTATCTATCTATCTATCTATCTATCTATCTGTCTGTCTATCTGTATGTCTGTCTGTCTGTCTGTCTATCTATCTGTCTGTCTGTCTGTCTGTCTGTCTGTCTATCTGTCTGTATGTCTGTCTGTCTGTCTGTCTATCTATCTGCATGTCTGTCTTTCTGTCTATCAAGCATTTTATCAGTAATTAAGCTCAAATAAATAATATAATAAGAATAAATAATAAAGTGGCTGAATTCTTATAATGTAAATGACATTTTAATGTAATTACTAAATTCATTTTAAGATTTTTTTCCTGCAGTTTTATTTTAATTTTCATGTATGCTTATGTCCAACGGAAATTACAAGAAGGTGGATGTACTGTATAAGTGGTAGTTACATAAGAATTGAACTAAGGAAACTGTTGACAGAATATGCTTCCATTAATATCATGACCCTGTCAGTGAAAATATGTGTGAGTATATCTTTCAAAGATGAATGTCATTTAATGTCGGGTTTAGTCAGGTGGCAACAAAGGGGGTAGCCTTCAGTCAACGTATTCTTTAGAAGATATTTTATTGGTTTCAGTATTGCATGAATAAGGTCCCCGGTGTTTTCATGTATGTTTCTGGTGCTATACACTGTCAACGTGTTAGCTAATAATTGAAGTTTACTGTTTGCAATCCTACCCATGTGTCTTTTTAAGCCTCTAGTATATTGAACAGCAGGTGCACAGTTAAATGAGCCCCATTATCTGATCAGTAGCTAGTGTGTGCAAATGCCATTTAGGTCTGGGGTCAGCTGCCGCACGACCAGCTATGCAACTATGGAAAGAAGGTGGCATCTCCTAGTGCTCTATATTCAGTGACAGGCTTTTTCAAAACCACATTCAGTGCTCTCCAGGTTTCCAGGAACATAAAATGAGGTTCTAGATCAAATCATAGGTTGCGTCATGACAAACAGCATCATTCGCTTTTATTATTCATGGAAAGTTCTGGGCATCCAAAAGGGTGGATGCTTTGACTGACATTTTCCCAGAAGACACACTGCTGATGGAAATGATTCAGGCTGTTAATACTAAATGTAATTTAAGGCATTATAATTATCTCCAATAATAAATACACTGAATCAGATGATTGGCAGGTTGAACTGACATGCTAGTGTGTTTCATAACTTGTTGGCTAAATGGAGGTGATGGAAATAAAAGTTGTAATTTGAAATGAAACAAAAATTGAAAGGCTTGAAATAAAACAAAAATAAAACAAAATAATGCCCTATCCTATTTGAGGCCCTGGACCACAAAACCAAGCCAAGTCACCTTTATTTATATAGCACTTTTTAAAATACAGATTTTGTCAAGAAACCAGTAGTTCAATTCCAGGCTGCAGCAAAGTCAGATTGTGCAGAGAACTCAACTGTTTCCTGTGGTCTTGTCCCGGTGGCCATCTAGGAGACAAGGTCTTGACCATGGATCTGTCTCTGAGGCTCATCTAGTTGTCCTGGTCTCCGCTGACATTCAGGGCTGTAGAGGTCCTCTCTAGGTGCTGATCCACCATCTGGTCTGGATATGTACTGGATCCGGGTGACTGAAGTGACCCTCTGATCTGGACACAGACTGGATCTGGTGGCTACGGTGACCTCGGAATAAGAGAGAAACAGACTAATATTAGCGTAGATGCCATTCTTCTAACGATGTAGCAAGTACATTGTGTGTTATTGGAAGTGTTCCCGGTTCCGGATTTCCTAATTAATGCAGAATAAAAATCTAATTTTGAGAAAGCAGCAGATGTAGAGGACAATTTTTTTAAATTGAGATTTATACATCATCTGAAAGCTGAATAAATAAGCTTTCCATTTCCATCCGAGATACAATTATTTGAAATCTGGAATCTGAGGGTCCATACAACTCTTTTCTATTGAGAAAAATTGCCTTTAAAGTTGTCCAAATTAATTCCTTAGCAATGCATAGTCCTAACCAAAAATTAGGTTTTGATTTATTTACGGTAGTGAATTTACAAAATATCTTAATGGAACATGATCTGTACATAACATCCTAATGATTTTTGTCATAAAAGAAAAATCATTAATGTTGAAGTATTGTTGGTTATTGCTAAACATATACTCATGTGACTTGAGGTTTTGTGGTCCAGAGTCACATTTAAGTATTCTAAGTGTTGGTTATTATATAATTAATATTACCATTTGATTTATTTAATAAATGGGGTTGTTTTGGGTAGTGCATTTAAATTTCATTTTATGTGTATCATGCAATGACAATACAGGAAATTGAATAAAATCATATCTTATCAGATACATAATATAATATCTATACAGCTGAACAGCACCTGTTTTGTTCCTGAATGATTCGCTGTTTTTGAACAAATCAGTTGAGTGAATGATTAAATAAGTTGTAAGTCAGTCACTTGTTTAGTTTTTGAAAGAATTGGTTGAATGAATGATTTAATTATCAGTGACTTCTCATTTTTTGAAGAAATCAGATGAGTGAAAGCTTTAGTCTCTCAAACTTACTGTACGCTAGGCAAAAACATGTGAAAAGAGTAATATGTTCGATGTTAGATATGTGGTACTTAAATTTGACCTGAATTTGAATTCAATATCCATACTTTTTTCAGCCAGAAGTTGTATATTACTGAATAATTGTTGTGGCATGCCTTTCATGTGGATGTTTGCTCTTTGTAGTGTGTGTTGGATCATTGCAGGTGACGTGTGGTAGTAAAATATAGAAGCATCTTGATTTATTGAGGTGTCAGTATCAGCACACTGCTATAACTATCGTTGCCATCCTGGGCAGCTGTATTAAATAAGAGGGGGCTTTCTGGGGATTTGTGGAGGTACAGAAGGTTTGAGTTCCATGAGCACACTGCCTAATCACGCACCTAATGGCCTTTTATTGCTCAGTAAGGGACACAGGCAAAGAAACAGGTAGTTGTAGGGTTTGGGGTTTTTGAAAGAAACAGAGAATTTTTTGACACTGAGATTTTCAATCGTAGTGGTTGTCAGATCCAGATCCAGCAATCAGCTGAAATTGTCAGATTCAGTCAGTCAGATTCTAATCTTACATTTAGCATTTTCTTAAAGCATTTTCGTGGTGTCTGCTTACATAACATAAGTCTAATTTCCATATAAATTAAAAGACACTTCTACTTCACATAAAATGCAGCTTGTTTTAACTTACTGTATGAGCTTGTGTGTGTGTGCCTTTGGGTGCAGATATTCCTGTCCCAGATATGTGGAGCTTGTGTCAACGTGTCATTCTTCAGTCGGTTGTGATTGTTGTGTCTGTTGAAGATGTGTCAGTAACAGCACTTCACTTACCACTGGGACAGGGGCCATCCCACAGTCATGGTCAAACAACGGCTCGTCTTTCAGTCTCTGTTCATTCAACTCTTTTCTATAAGTGTCCCACTCATTAAAACTGGAAGACTCGGGTGTTGCTTTGTTACTAAGAACCAGTTTTGGGAAGCTGCTTTGAAACTGTAGTTTACAGTTTAAGGTACAAGCTAATCATAATTCTAAACAGCCGAAACATTCAAATCACTGACAGGTAAAGTGAATAACATGTATTATATTGTAACAATGGTACCTAGAGGTGGGATATAGTTCATTAGAAGGCAAGTGAACAGTTGGTTCATGAATTTAATATGTTGGAAGCAGGAAAAATGGACTTTGTGACTGAAAAGGGACAAATAATGATTTCTTGATGACTGAGTCAGGGCATCTTCAAAAAGGCAAGTCTTGTTTGGTGTTACTGGTGTGCCGTGGTTAGTACCAAAAGTGGTGCAAGGAAGGACAACCAATCAAGGACGACCAAGGCTCGCTGATGTACGTTGGAAGTGAAGGCTAGCACGTCTGGTCCCATCACATAGATGGGCTACTGTAGCTCAAATTGTTAAAAAACCTAATGCTGGCAATAATAGAAAGGTGCCGGAACACAGAGTGCATCACAGTTTGCTGCATAGTCCTGACCGGTTAAAGGGCCCATGATGACCTCTGTCCACTCCCGAATGTCACAGTTACAACTGTATAAGCAAATTAATAATTACAACTTTGCAGTAATTTACAATTATTTTTGCTTTGTTATTTCTTGTTTGTGTTCAAGTAAAAAATAATGACCTATTTCTATTTTTTAATGAGTAAAATTAGATTTTTTATTAGATTAGACTTTGCAACGCTACAAAAAAAGTACAATGAATCAGACGTTACAGTGCTGAGAAGACAGTTTAGATGAAACCAACTCACTGAAATGAATCTGATTTTCAAACGCTATGATCCAGTTAAGGCAAATTAATCAGACATATACGCCATGTATAATATAATTTAGTTAAGTGCTTTTTGTTTACTTGCATGAAAATATTGATGTAGCTTTTGGTCACTACAGGGCCACTCATAAGAAAAAGCATGCCGGCTGTAGTAACTTCCAGTACTTTAAAAACTACTGTAATTCTACTATAAAATACATGTTAGTAGAGGCACTATAGTTATTTACTGCTTAACAGATTTTGTTCATTAAAAAATAAGACGCCATGCATCACTGCGGAAATTGGACTAGCCTCTTTTGCTCATTGGTCCTTATTCTGAATTAATTTTTTTTCTGGTTTACTTTTTGTCATGCCCTATTTGTGTTGTTCATTTACTAAGTTTAACCTCTCCACCTTTTTAGGACTGTAGGTCTACAGCATATGACAATTGTTTATGGTCCACTGCCCTGTGATCCCTCTAACTTCATCATTCTCCATTTATTCGTCAAGTTAAATGTCGACATACTCCAACTGTGTGCAGTGTCCTGGCAAAAGACAGAGCAAAAGGCTGTAAACCATAACTGTATGCATTAGTCTGATGAGAGACAGTAAGGGTGTTTAAATAAAACAAGTAGACAGATAGTAAACCATTGCTAAATTAGCTGTAGATAATTCAGACAAAAAAAATCAGTGTGTGCATTTGAATTTCAAAAGGGGGAGAAAACAACATATTAATAATAATAATAATAATAATAATAAGCTATTGTTTAAAAGGTGCTTTATAACACAATTAAGTTTCTATATATATATTTATTTATTTATTTATATTCGTACAGGTGTTACGGATCACTCGGAGACAGAGGAGTAACAGATGAAAGATGTAGTTTATTAAGTGGACACAAGCAGAGGAGCGGGAAGTGAGGAGTGGATGGGTGCTGGGATCCGTGCCGGGAAGGAGGGTACCACACACACGCACCGTGGGGTCTTTGGGAGGATCTTGGAGGTAATCCTTGGAGAGAAGACGGAAGAAGAGACTTCGGAGGTTATCCTTGGAGAGAAGGTAAAGAGGAGTTAGTCCTAATAATTATCGCAGGAATGATCTTGTCGCGAACGTGACCGGACTGAGTGCGTGTGTGTGGCTTTTGTGGTGCTGAGGTGGATGAAGGTGATGCGGATCAGGTGGTGATGATTAGTACTCAGGTGAGGGTGTGCGTCGTGATTGTGTGGAGGAGGAACCTGGCGTGTTTGTGACAGTACCCCCTTCCCCAGTGCCCGCTCCTGAGGGCCGGGGACCCCGACGTCGTGGTGGGCGTCCTCTACCCCTGGGAGCTGGTCGGTTGGGGTGTCTTGAGTGGAAGGTATCCAGCAAGGAGGGGTCCAAGATGTCGCTGCGTGGGACCCAGGAGCGTTCCTCTGGACCGTAGCCTTCCCAGTCCACTAGATACTCAAGCTGCCCACCACGCCGCCGAGAGTCCAGGATGTCCTTGACCGAGTAGGCAGCGCCGTCATCTAGGAGGAGAGGAGGGGGGGCTTCCGTCTCGCCAGGTTCTGTGGAGGGAAGAACAGAAGGACGGTGAAGTTTCAGGAGTGAGACATGGAATGTGGGGTGAATCCGGTACTCGGGAGGAAGTTGCAGTTTGTAGGTGACCGGATTGATCTGCTGGGTGATAGTGAACGGGCCAATGAATCTGGGACTAAGCTTGCGGCAGGGTAGACGCAGGCGGATGTCCCGGGTAGACAGCCAGACCTTCTGACCGGGTTGGTACTGGGGGGCCTCGGAACGGCGAAGGTCGGCTGCCGTCTTGCGTCTACGGAGCGCCCGTTGAAGTTGGTGATGGGCCGCGTCCCAGACCCTCTCGCTCTCCCGGAACCAATAGTCGACCGCGGGAACGTCAGAGGGCTCTCCAGACCAGGGAAACAGGGGTGGCTGGTAGCCGAGTACGCACTGGAAGGGTGTGAGTCCAGTGGTGGGTTAACGGAGGGAGTTCTGTGCGTACTCGGCCCACCCCAGGAATTGGTTCCAGGAGTTCTGGTGGCCGTGACAGAAGGTACGGAGGAAGCGTCCGATCTCCTGAACCTTCCTTTCCGTCTGCCCGTTGGACTGCGGATGGTAGCCGGAGGACAGGCTGATGGCCACACCTAGGAGGGAGTGAAATGCTTTCCATACCCGGGAGATGAATTGGGGGCCCCGATCCGACACTATGTCCTCTGGGATGCCGAAGTACCTGAAGACATGGTTAAACATCAGTTCTGCCGTTTCCATGGCAGTGGGGAGACCCTTCAGAGGAAGAAGACGACATGCTTCAGAAAATCTATCCACAACAATCAGAATACATGTGTTATTGTCAGAGGGAGGAAGGTCGGTCATGAAATCCACTCCCAGGTGTGACCACGGGCGGTTGGGGACGGGCAGAGGATGGAGTTTGCCAGATGGTAGATGGCGAGGACTCTTGGACATGGCGCAGCTGTTACATCCACTCACGTACCTTCTGACATCCGAGGCCATGTTGGGCCACCAGAAGCGTTCCCGTAGCAACGAGAGGGTTTCATTGACCCCCGGGTGACCAGTGCCAAGTGATGTATGGGTGGCGTGGATGAGAGGAGTGCGACGTGTCCTGGGGATGTACTGGTGCCCTGGTGGGCAACCCGGCGGAGCGTTGGCAGGAGTTTCGGCTGGAGGTAGGGTTTCAGCAGACCAAGTGATAGGGGCGACAATAACTTTGTCTGGGAGGATGGGTTCGGGGTTCTCAGACCTCTCTTCGGGTGAGTAACATCTGGACAGAGCATCGGCCTTGACAATCTTTGCCCCAGGGCGGTACATGATGAAGAACTGGAAGCGGGTGAAGAATAGCGCCCAGCGGGCTTGTCTGGGGTTGAGTCTCTTGGCTGCCCTAAGGTATTCCAGGTTTTTATGGTCAGTGAGAACTTGAAAGGAGTGTTTGGCTCCCTCCAGCCAATGTCTCCACTCCTCCAGGGCAAGCTTGATGGCAAGTAGCTCCCTGTTGCCAATGTCGTAGTTCACCTCCGCCGGGTTGAGCTTCCTGGAGAAGAAGGCACATGGATGGAGGCGGCCGGGCGTCCCCTGCTGCTGAGACAGGACCGCACCCACTCCGGTGGTAGAGGCGTCCACCTCCACGACGAATGGTAAATCTGGGTTAGGATGCACGAGGAGTGGGGTGGTCGTAAAGGCCAGCTTCAGGGCCTGGAAGGCTTCGGTGGCGGCTGGAGTCCAAGACAGGGACTTGGGCTTCTGACGAAGGAGGTTGGTTAGAGGACTGGTGATGGTACTAAAGTTCTGAATGAATCGTCTGTAGAAGTTTGCAAAGCCCAGGAATCGCTGTAGTTCCTTGATGGTGGTAGGAACGGGCCAATCCCGGACGGCGCTTACCTTCCCCTCGTCCATCCGGATGCCACTGCGGTCGATGGTATAGCCAAGGAACTGCACTGAGGGCTGATGGAATGAGCACTTCTCTGCTTTTAGGTAGAGCTGGAAGTCCTTCAGGCGTTGCAGGACCTCCGCAACGTGGCGTCGATGTTCGGCCTGGCTCCGGGAATATATCAGGATGTCATCGACCATCGACAGCCCATACGGCATCACGCAGTACTCGTAGTGGCCAGTAGGGGTGATGAAGGCGGTCTTCCACTCGTCCCCCTCGCGTATCTGGATGAGGTTATACGCGCTGCGGAGGTCCAACTTGGAGAATACAGTGGCACCACGGAGATGTTCTAGGGCCGCTGGGACGAGGGGAAGAGGATAGCTAAACTTCTGAGTAATTTTATTCAGGGCTCTGTAGTCGATACATGGCCGCAAACCTCCATCCTTCTTGGCCACGAAGAAGAAACTCGAAGCAGCAGGGGAGGTAGATGGGCAGATGTATCCTTGAGCCAGCGCCTCCCTGATGTAATCCTCCATGGCCTTCTCCTCGGGAACGGATAGGGGATAGATCCGTCCCCTAGGCACTGGTTCACCCGGCAGCAGATCTATGGCACAGTCCCATGGCCGGTGTGGAGGCAGCTTGGAGGCCCGCTTCGGGCAGAAAACATCACTGAAGGGGGCGTAGCACTGGGGTATGGAGATGGACTGGTTGACGACAGGGCTTTCAATAGAGGTGGTGTAGACTGGTAGTGATTCGGAGGGACGTTCCACGGGAATTGGACAGCCGGAGATAC
Source organism: Carassius carassius (assembly GCF_963082965.1). NCBI lineage: Eukaryota > Metazoa > Chordata > Actinopteri > Cypriniformes > Cyprinidae > Carassius > Carassius carassius. Next base: position 18,895,822 of record NC_081790.1, on the reverse strand, counting down.
AGGATTGAAAGCAGGCTTCGCCCCACTTCAGGATTTCTCCGGTCTTCCAGGAGATTACCGGGTTATGCTGCTCCAACCACGGGCGCCCTAGGATGACGTCAGCGGTGGAATCCTCCAGAACCAGCAGATGAATGTTCTCATGGTGAAGGAGTCCAGTTTGAAGAGAGATTGGACCCACGCAGTGGCGTACATACTTCTTGCTTAACGGCCTGCCGGTGATGGTGTGGATTTGGTAAGCGGCCGCCGTGGACGAGGTTGGGAGACTGAGTTGACGGCAGAGGGCGCCAGAGATGAAGTTTCCGGCTGACCCAGAATCAAGGAGTGCGGAGTGGTTTCATAGAATATCGTGAAGGAAGGATGGCACTCACCTCGGGACGAGGAGGACGTACGGGGCACCCAGCTATGGTATGCCCCGGAGCTGCACAGTACAGACAAAGATTCTGGGCCAGCCGTCTTTGACGCTCCGCCATAGTGAGGCGGTAGGAGTCCACGACCATGGGGCTCGCTGGCTGGTTCTGGGGAGCTGACGTTCTCTGGCCGGCAGAGCGGAGAGGAGGAATGCGCCTGGCCCTGGTGCTCTTCTAAGCACGACTGCATACGAGTGGCGAAGCGGATGGACAGCTGGATGAATCGCTCGAGGCCGATGGTATCCTCGTATGCAGCGAGATGCAACCGCACTCTGGGCTCCAATCCTTGGCGATAGGTAGTGAGAAGGGCCTGTTCGTTCCATCCACTAGAGGCCGCCAGAGTCCTGAACTGCAAGGCATAATCATTGACAGACATATTCCCTTGTTTCAAGTTGTATAATCTCTCACCTATAGAGGAGTCCCAGGCAGGTTTGCCGAAAACTTCCCGGAAGTGTTCGATGAAGCTAGAATATGACTGGGTTACAGGATTATTCTGGGTCCAGAGAGAGTCTGCCCATTGTAAAGCCTTGCCTTGTAACTGCGAGATAATGAAAGCTACCTTGGCTCGATCCGTAGGGTACGAGAGCGGTTGCATCTCCAGGACCAGTGAACAATGAAACAAGAATCCGCTGCATTCCTCCACCGAACCAGAGTAGGGCGCTGGCCGTGCCATGGGACTGGCGTGCACAGCAGGTGAAGGAGGGATGATAGGATCCGCGGAAATGCTCGCTGGTGGTGGTGATGCAGGTGCTGACATAAGTGTACGGCGGAGTGCATCTACTAATTCCTGGAAGGGATCCTTGAGGCTCATGCTTGTGTCTCTCGGTGCTGGTCCGGTCATCTGTTACGGATCACTCGGAGACAGAGGAGTAACAGATGAAAGATGTAGTTTATTAAATGGACACATGCAGAGGAGCGGGAAGTGAGGAATGGATGGGTGCTGGGATCCGTGCCGGGAAGGAGGGTACCACACACACGCACCGTGGGGTCTTTGGGAGGATCTTGGAGGTAATCCTTGGAGAGAAGACGGAAGAAGAGACTTCGGAGGTTATCCTTGGAGAGAAGGTAAAGAAGAGTTAGTCCTAATAGTTAGCGCAGGAATGATCTTGTCGCGAACGTGACCGGACAATGACTGAGTGAGTGTGTGTGGCTTTTGTGGTGCTGAGGTGGATGAAGGTGATGCGGATCAGGTGGTGATGATTAGTACTCAGGTGAGGGTGTGCGTCGTGATTGTGTGGAGGAGGAACCTGGCGTGTTTGTGACAACAGGTGCTGGTCATATAATTAGAATATCATCAAAAAGTTTATTTATTTCACTAATTCCATTCAAAAAGTGAAACTTGTATAATATATATATATATTCATTGCCTGAATTACTGCAGCAATGCGGCGTGGCATGGAGTCGATCAGTCTACTGGAAGCTTTGGCACTGTGTGCAGGTGTCAAGTCCTGTTGGAAAATGAAATTTGCATCTCCATAAAGTTGGTCAGCAGCAGGAAGCATGAAGTTATCTAAAACTTCCTGGTACTCCAGCTGCAGTCCACTCTTTATGAATCTCCCCCACATTTTTGAATGGATTTTGTTTCACAATCCTCTCCAGGGTGTGGTTATCCCTATTGCTTGTACACTTTTTTTTTCTACCAAATCTTTTCCTTCCCTTCTCCTCTCTATTTATGTGCTTGGACACAGAGCTCTGTGAACAGCCAGCCTCTTTTGCAATGACCTTTTGTGTCTTGCCCTCCTTGTGCAAGGTGTCAGTGGTCGTCTTTTGGACAACTGTCAAGTCAGCAGTCTTCCCCATGATTGTGTAGCATACAGAACTATACTGAGAGAACATTTAAAGGCTTTGCAGGTGTTTTGAGTTAATTAGCTGATTAGAGTGTGGCACCAGATGTCTTCAATATTGAACCTTTTCACAATATTCTAATTTTCTGAGATACTGAATTTGGGATTTTCCTTAGTTGTTATTATCAAAATTAAAATAAATAAACATTTGAAATATATTACTCTGTGTGTAATGAATGAATATAATATACAAGTTTTTCTTTTTGAATGGAATTAGTGAAATAAATCAACTTTTTGATGATATTCTAATTATATGACCAGCACCTGTGTGTGTGTATGTATATATATATATATATATATATATATATATATATATATATATATATATATATACTCATCCTTTTATCAAGGTACATGGACTTGTGCAATAATTAATGTTTTCCTGGATTACAGTCCATTTATTCTGTTTCTGACATTCACATAGCTGCAAACGATGCTAAACTGAAGGTCTTTGAAGACTTTGCAACAACAGCAAGCCCAAGTCTACAAGTTCGATCTGTTAATTCCCAGCAATCTTTTGAACATAAGGGCGCCGAGAATTCTAAGACATCAACGAAACAGGATCATACATCACCAGGACCCTCGCCATCTTTTGAATTTGTTCAACTTGGAGCTATCCCGAAAACTCTGTTGCAAAGAATGTTGCAACCTCCAAAACTCAACCAAGTACCACATCGAAAGTCCAATGTTGAGGAGGCGACAGCAGTAACATCTGATAATTCTGCTACAACTTTTCAAAATCCAACTGTTAGTTGCACAGATGTGGGGCTTACAAATATGAATCTTTCGAATGTGGTGCGGAGGCAAAATGACATTGTTGAACTTCTGGTCTTGCAGCAAAAGCACACTTTACTCCAATCTAGAGAAATTCCAGTGTTCGATGGAGATCCACTAAATTTTCGCCCTTTCATGCAAGCCTTTGAACATGGCATAGAAGATAATACAGACAATAATAGGGATAGAACAATTTACTTCTGGCCAGTCAAAGGAACTTGTCCGAAGCTGCTTGCATATGGATACTAGAAGGGGTTATGGTGAAGCTAAGAAGCTCCTCAAATGTCATTTTGGTGATGAAGTGAAAATCACCAGTGCTTATATGGAAAAGGCCCTGGGCTGGAGTAATATCAGGACCGATGATGGAAAGGCCCTTAGTGCTTATGCACTTTATTTGAGAGGCTGTTGCAATGCTGCGGAAGAACTTCCTAACATGCTTGATCTTGATTTGCCTTCCAATCTTAAACAGATTATATCCAAACTCCCATATAAACTACGTGAAAGGTGGAGAAACATAGCATGTGACATTCTTGAAAGAACACACAGTAGAGCCAAATTCCAGGACGTGGTTGCCTTTATTGAAAAACAGGCAAATATTCTTCAAGACCCTCTCTTCGGCAATATTCTAGACCCTACTTCTGCTACAAAGGGCATTAGGGCCGAGACAAGTCCGTCCTTTCAAGTCCGGGAGTAAGAAAGGCTTTGCTACTTCCATATCACCACTGATATCCAGTATGAAAGAAATAAAGATCCATGAGGCTATAGGTGTTGCATTACTGGCTCCCTGCTTGTTCTGTTCTGGCAATCATGCATTGGAAGCATGTCGTCAGATAGCGTTAAAGCCTCATGGAGAGAAGATCGATTTTCTAAAGGGAAAAGGACTATGCTTTGCATGTCTTCTAAAGGGGCATATGAGCAAAGCCTGTAGAAAATGTCTGGATTGTAAGACTTGTCACAGAAGCCACCCAGCTTATTGAGCCATGGAGGGTCATTAATAGTCAAGAAGACGGACCCTATGCAGTCCTAACTCAATTGGGATGGCTTATTAATGGACCATTGGGCAGAAGCCCATCTATAAGCAGAAATGAACGACTAAAGGTGTCCTGTAATAGGATTTCAATTTCCAGCATGGAACAGCTCATCCTGAGTCAGCTGAATCATGATTTTCCTGAAAAGGTATGCAATGAGAAGTCTGAGTATTCCGCTGAGGACAGGAGGTTCCTCAAAATTGCAGCAGACTCTGTTGTTAAACAAGATGGTCACTATCAACTTCGACTTCCATTCCATCAAGAGGAGGTTCGCCTACCTAATAATAGAATGATAGCTGAACAGAGAGCTAATACTCTCATGAAGAGATTCCATAGAGACGACATGTTATTTACTGATTATAAGGAATTCATGGGTAACCTCTTGGAGAAAGGGTATGCCGAAAAGGTGACACTAGATCAGCTGTCAGGAAAATTCGGAAGAGTATGGTACATACCCCATCACGGCGTGTACCACAAGAGGAAAAAGAAAATTAGGGTTGTATTTGATTGCGGATCTTCATTTCAAGGCACATCCTTAAATAAAGAGCTTCTACAGGGACCTGATCTCTCTAACAGTCTCCTTGGAGTTATCCTTCGATTCCGTCAAGAACCCGTGGCAGTTATGGTGGATATTGAAGGAATGTTTCATCAGGTTAAAGTCACACCTGAGGACGTTGACTTTCTGCGGTTCTTATGGTGGCCTAACGGTGACATTAGCCAACCATTGGCAGAATATCGGATGTTAGTTCACCTCTTTGGTGCCGTCTCTTCACCTAGTTGTGCAAACTATGCACTCAAGAAAACGGCAGAGGACAACGAGGGCAGAGTTGCTCCATTAAAACCTGTAACTATCCCCAGGCTTGAGTTGGCAGCTGTTGTCCTTGCTACATGTGTTGACAGGATGCTAAAGAGAGAAATTGAAATTCTACTCACAAAATCTGTCTTCTGGACAGATAGCACATCTGTCTTAACATACATTTTTAATGACACAACACGATTCAAAACATACGTTGCAAATAGAGTTTGCAAAATACGTGATTTGTCTGAGAAAGCCCAGTGGCATTATGTGAATGGCTCACTGAACCCTGCAGATGTGGCATCAGGCGGCCTGTCAGTCGATTCCTTTCTTGGTTCAGAAAGATGGTGGAATGGTCCAGAATTCCTTTCATTATCTGAATCAAACTGGCCTTGCTTTCCGGAGGAGCAAATGACCATACCTTGTGACGACTCCGAGATAGTGAAAAAGGCTATGGTTTTTACTATAGTTTTAACAGGAGGCTCTGATACTGTTAACAAATTCATCGAGCACTTCTCTTCTTGGAATAGCCTCAAAAGGGCTACTGCATAGATCCTGAAGTTTAAAAGGATGTTCACTCAATTCTTCATCTACAAAGCATTGATCCTCATTTTTCAACCAGGTCCAATGACAGGAAAGCTGAGAGCAAAACTCAATTTGGAGATAAAGAGCTTTCAGTGGATGATCTTAAGCAAGCAGAGAAGGCGTTAGTAGGCTTTATCCAGCAACAGACATTTCAATCGGAAATGACGTCTCTGAGAAAAGGACATACTGTTAAGAAAACTAGCAGTATCTACAAACTCAATCCTTTTCTGATGGATGGTATCTTAAGAGTTGGAGGGATTCTGCATAAGATGTCAATGCCTGAAGATTTGAAACATAAAGTAATTTTGCCAAAGAACAGTTATCTGTCCACATTACTTTTAGACCACATTCATCAATCAGCAAGTCATTGTGGAAAAAATCAGATACTCTCAAAGCTTCGCCAGAAATACTGGATAGTTCATGCCAATTTCGCTGCCCGGAAGATAGTCAGGAACTGCCTGCCATGCAGACGTTGGAACGCACCAGTAATGGAGCAAAAAATGGCCAATCTACCTCTAAGTCGTCTAGCTTGTGACTCCCCTCCATTTACATGTGTAGGTACAGATTATTTTGGTCTAGTTGAGGTAAAAAGGGGCCGGAGCCTGGTAAAGAGATACGGTGTCTTATTTACATGCTTGGCGAGCAGGGCAATCCATCTAGAAAATGGCCTATTCATTGGATACAGATTCCTGCATTTTGGCCTTGAGAAGGTTCATATGTAGAAGAGGTCAAGTTTAAGAAATGATATCAGACAATGGAACTAATTACGTAGGAGCCGAACGAGAGCATAGAGATTGTCTCACTCAGCTGGATAACAGCAAGATCAAACGTGCAATGTTGAACGAGGGAATCAAATGGAGTTTTAATCCTCCCTCAGGGGCTCATCACGGAGGTGTATGGGAAAGGCTTGTCCGCATTATTAAGAAGTCTCTGTATTCCGTCCTAAAACAACAAGCCTTAGATGAAGAGGGACTACAGACAGTACTCTGTGAGGTAGAGGCTATAGTCAATGATCGCCCTATTACCACCATTTCTGATGATATCACCGATCCCGAGCCTCTTACACCTAATCATCTCCTACTCCAGAAAGGAAAACCGATTCTGCCACCTGGATCATTCATAAAAAATTACTTGTATTCAAGACGGAGATGGAGACAAGTCCAGTATATCAGTGATCTTTTTTGAAAGAGATGGACAAGAGAGTACCTGCCACTGATGCAAGAGAGGCAGAAATGGCATGAAGTGCGAAAAAATCTTAAGACGTGAGACATAGTTGTTATAGTGGACGATACATCACCTAGAAACTCTTGGCCTATGGGACGGATCACAAAGACCTTGCCTGACAAAAGAGGACATGTTCGTTGTGTCTTGGTTAAAACAAAGTCCAACATACTGGAAAGACCTATTAATAAGCTATGTCTTCTTCAAGAGTAACCCTAAGAGTAACTTTTGTTGCTTGCAGAGTTGACATGCTCTCTTGATGAAGGTAACGATCACCACTTTTGACAATTTTTTTGGGATATCTTTGAACCTTTTTCCTTGATTGATTTTTCCATTGGATTATTTTCGAATCTTTTTTCTTTGATTGATTTTTCCATTGGACTATTTCAGAAACTTCTGTGTGTGTGAACATATTTAAAAAAAATCTTGAAGTACATTGTAATATGTGTTTATATGGCTCCTCAATATATGTATAACTTATATAATTGCCTTTTCATCGTCAATTAAGGGGCCGGAATGTAGGAGCCATAAGGCTATTAATAATGTTACTTAATGTCACGGATGTATGTAGCTAGGGTCTGTACTTCCCCCTGTGGTAAAGGGAAAGAATTGCACCCCTTTTGGGGACTCCCTGAAGGTAGCCATCTTAAACAGGAAGTGATGTGGCAAGGAAGAGGGGAAGGGAGACAGTTTTTTGACCTACTGTACATTACACCACACTGTTTGTTTTTTAATTAAGAGTTTTGTTTCCAAGTTTTCACCTTTTTGTTACAATAAATTTCAAGTCTGGTTAAAACAGGTGTAGCGTCAAACATACTTTCCCTCACGGAAGTGGCTTAAGAAGGAAAGGAAGCCACTACATACATATATCAGTGGTGTGAGGTGGTGTTTTAAAATGAGAAGGCAGTTTTATAAATAAATATATATTTATATATAAATATTAAATAAAAAATAGAACAAATATTCTATTTTGTATTTTATTTATTTAATATTAATACTATTATTATTACCATTACTATTATTATATAAAAGAGGCTAAAATTTAATATTTATATATATTTTATATATATATATATATATATATATATATATATATATATATATATATATATATATATATATATATATATATATATATATATATATATATATATATATATATATTTATATATTTAAAAATATATTTACATATAGTATAAAAATATTTTCTTCTATTTACATTTAAGATATTTAAATATATGAAAATGTATTTATTATTAATATGTTTCAATCTATGTGACTTCTGTATGGGTCTGTGTGTGATTTGTCTATTGTCCTCATTTGTAAGTCGTTTTGGATGAAAGCGTCTGCTAAATGTAGTGTAATCTTAGAATGAATTTAAATTTCTACATGAAGGTTTATGAAACAATATGCTGAAAGTGGTGTTATTCATTTATGTGTTTTTGTATGTGTGTGTTAGATACTGGAAGTTATTTGTTAACATGTGATGACCTCTACAGCAGAGGGATTTGGACAGGTGGGATGTGTTTGTTCAGAAATAATGGTGCTAATCTAGTGCCTACAAATGGGACACATGAGCCTCTCATGTGCTGTCAGTAGCAATCGTCACATTCGTCCATCCCAAACCACTGATTGTCCAAATTGCTTGTCCTATGTAGGGTTGCGGGGATGCTGGAGCCAATTCCAGCATCTTAGTCTGTAGATAAGGAAGCACCCTGGACAGATGGCCAGTCCCTCACAGAGCACACACACACCCACACTTTCAAACTTTTCACTCACACCTACATGCAATTTTACAGTACACACACAAAATGGCATTGCAAAATAGAGATTTGAGATTTTTGTTGGGTATAAGTGCATTGACTTTGTGGAGCTCAATGTTTTCTTCTGCCCAAAAACATTGAATTCTACCGAATAAACATACCAATTACATCCGAATAGCTTCCTTTTTCAGAGTCATGCATAGCCAAAATGCTCCAAGTTCACCAACAGAGGTCCCTCTCTTCACAATATTGCTGTATGCCTTATTTCAGTGGTTGATTGCATACATTCACAGAAATAAATTTTTAACACTATACACTTGGATACTTGATTCAGCATCAAGATAAAACAGGTTATGTGGTGATCTGTGTATTCTTTTAAATAGTGCACAACAGTGAAATAGTAGGTAGTATGCAACTTTGCTTCAAATACAGCAATTATCTTTAAAGGGATAGTTCACCCCAAAATATATGAATTTACTCAACCTCATATTATTCCAAATATGTATGATTTTCTTTCTTCTATGGAACTTTTTGAACAAAAAAAGTGTGGACAAAAAGAGTCACACAGGTTTGGAACGATATTCAGGTCAGTAAAAGGGTCAGTTTTGGATGAATTACACATTTAAATGTGCTAAACCACTGTAACCACTTTTGTTTGACAGTAATGGTAGGAGACAAACATGCAAAGACAGTCCTCCTATCACTCTTCCTAAGATGAATGATTTTTCCCTTGGCATATCCTCTTTTGTTTGACAAGAAGACAAAAGTAATCTTCATAGGGCTGGTAGTATTTGCATAACGACAGTTAGTACGTTTTATGTGAACATTGTCTAAACACAAGACACTCATTAATCAACGTTGGTATTTACTGTAATGAATACCTATTAGTAGTTCTCTGTTCTCTACTAGGACTAAAACAAATTTACATTAGAATGTGTACATTCCCGAGCTCTATCTATGCATGTTGATCTTGAACATACATAAAGATCTTGCACACATGGAGACATATATTTATATTTGGTCTAATCAGAGGTTGCCATAGTGCTTAACAAATTAACAAAATAACAAATCATGCTTACTTTGCCAATTGACCATGAGCACCAGCTGGGCAGCAGTGTTTGGGAAAGGAGTTATAATACCATTTGAATGAAACAATCAGTGGGGAGATTGAAAGTGAGGATGCTAGAATGGATGTGTGGTCTGTCTCTCAAGGAAAAGTATTTCAGTCACAGTGGTTAGATCAGTCTAGCTTGTATATTGTCAACCCACACAAGTCAGTGATATATAACATAACATGACGTGCATGCTGAAGTTGCGTTTGGTCTCATATAGGGTTGCCACCTTCAGCAAGATAAAATAAAGGACACTCATTTACCCCAAGGACACAGTTTAAATAATCAGTACTACCAGATACTGGGGACCAGAAACTGTTTGGTTAGCATCCTCTTTTATATTAAAAATTTTTGGCTGAACTATCCCTTCACGTCGAACAGTCCACCGTGAACAACTCAAATGCTTCTTCGCCAACTGCGCATTCATCAGTAGCTATGGGGCAGACCCACTGATAACTTTCACATTCAGCCTAACATCTGGAGAGTCTTGTCCAAATTTTAGTTGTGAACTCCTATGTTTTAAACCGTGCATGTTTGTTTAACGCATGCTGCGCTCACATGAATGGGCTATAATTGCGCACGTTCTGGAGACTCATTCAAAACAAAGATGCCAAAATCACGTGCAAATGAGCTTCTCTAATACTTCTTATATACTTCTATAAATTATAATTGCTTTTAGTATTATAAACAGTGCAAAATATTATTTGTTAGGGTTAGTGTCAGAAGAAGCAGTGAAATGTAGCAACATCACTGACCTGTTAAGGGTTTCAAGTGCAGGTCAGTTTCATCTGTAAATACAGATGAATATAGTAAATATAAGGTCCTTCAAGGTATCTTGGAGAGGTGAGGTGTCCAAGTCGTAACATCTTGCTACTGGGGAGCCTCAGGGCTCAGTTATTGGACCTCTTCTCTGTCTTCATGCCATCACTAGGCTCTGTCATTCAGAAACATGGATTTTCATATCACTGCTATGCTGATGACACTCAACTCTATCTCTCATTCCATCTTGATGATCCGATGATAGATTCTCGCATCTCACCTTGTCTAACAGACATTTCTTACTGGATGAAGGATCATCACCTTCAACTCAATCTTGCCAATACAGAATTGCCTGTTGTTCCAGCAAACCCATCGTTTCATCACAATTTCACCATCCAGTTAGGCACATCAACCATAACTCCTTCAAAAAGAGCCTGAAACCTTGGAGTAATGACTGATGATCATCTGACTTTCTCAGACCACATTGCTAAAACTGTCCTGTGCTGCAGATTTGCTTTATACAACATCAAGAATATCAGGCCCTTTCTTTCGGAACATGCTTCATAACTCTTTTTCAAACTCTTGTTCTGTCCAGGCTGGAATATTGCAATGCTCTCTTGGCAGGTGTTCCAGCCAGTTCTATCAAACCTTTACAATTAATCCAAAACATGGCAGCAAGATTAATTTTTAATGAGCTGAAAAGAATGCAAGTCACACCTCTGTTTATCAAATGTTTCCTCCTGGTGGAATGACCTGCCCAACTAAATCAGAGGAGTTGAATCCTTAGACATCTTCAAGACTTAATTAAAAACTCTAGCAATCTCTATTCTTATTCTATTCTTTAAAAAATTTGCCCCTTTTTAAAAACAAGAGAAACAAGCAAACACCAAATGATATATTCTTATATTAGTAGAGTTTGTTCAGTGATTTGTAATGCTCATATCTGCCTTTGGAATCTATAAATATTCAACAGTAGGCTGAGCTAAAAACACATCACTTCCATCTTTATTTGACCCTCTAACTCTAGCAATCTCTATTCTTATTCTATTCTTTAAAAATTTTTTCTCCTTTTGGAAACAAGGGAAACAAGCAAACACCAAAATATATATTCTTATTTAAGTAGAGTTTGTTCAATAATTTGTAATGCTCATATCTGTCTTTGGAAGGTATAATTATGCAACAGTAGACTCTAGTACAGCCATGGAAGCATCACCGACTGGAATTTTATTTAAAACTCATGATTAATTGGCCATGTTTACAAAGGTTGTCAGTCCAGTATTTGATTAAACATAATTTTGGTTATTTTTTAATAACATTTTAGAAATGACAACCACATTTTTAAACTATGTAGCCCCAGAATTGACCAATTCGTTCCATCCATGTATTAAAACATGCACACTATTACGATTTTGTTCCCTTGATTTGATCATTTGTTCCCTTGATTTGCTAAATCGTTTCCTTCGATTTGCTAAATTGTGCACACAACTTACTAATTCATTCTCTTGATTTATAAATTGTGTGCATGATTTAGCAAATCGGGGAAACAAATTAGTAAATTGTGGGCACATTTTATAAATCGAGGGAATGAAATAGTAAATCATGCACACGGTTTAGCCTACTATTTCTTTCCTGCATGCCAAGTTGCTTCCATAATTTTTCAGGACAGGATTTTCAGCAAAGCCCTGTTGCATAAACTAAATTAGGATGACAAATTTGGTCCTTTTTCGAAATTGAGTCTCCAAGTGATCCCATGGTTTAAAGAATATTTACGCCTACTCTCTTTAGTACCTAATTACAATTCCTACAAAACGACCATTATTGTCTGGTTTAGTTAGCTTGAGAACTAGAATAGTGTAACAATAGTCCTACCTGATTAGCCTGATTGCTTACCTTAGTTATACACCACACTCTTAGACATCATGCATTCACTACAATCTTTAATGTTAAATTGAGTGGTAAATGGCCAAATATTATTATTATTATTGTTGTTTATCAAGTTAAATTACATTGTGTCATATTTGTTTTAATATTCACTATATGATAATCAATTATATAGATGTTTTAAATTAATATAGTTTAAAAAACTGTGTATCATGTGCATGCCAACAAATTGCGTATCATATGGACGTGAAAACTCTAGGTTCCCTCTCGAGCTTTCACGAGCCATCACAGAGATATTTCCTGTTATGGGAAATCCTTCCTTTCTAACCTTTCCTGAAGTCCTATTGGCTCATGCCAGTTAAATGACTGGCCAATTGATGCGAAGTATGCATCCGCGTGCAAATACAGAAGAGCTCGAGAGGCAGTATAAAATGCAGTGCATGCGACAATTACGTCAGAATCTTCACCTTCACTTTGCTGAATAACCTAGAATATGGCTTATAAACTATTATAGCTCACAGTTAAGCTTCACTCATCAGAGAGCGGTGTCCAGATTGTTGCTCCTCTGCAGCGTTCAGGTGAGTATGACGTTTTTCTTCAGATGCCAGATGAGTCCGTCTGCCCTCAATCAGTGGTGGACCTTAGGACTCTGGTGATGAACTCATGCCGAAAAAGTGTCCGCATTCCTCTCACCCATCAAACCTGCAGGACATCAGCCCGGCTTCTCATGTCCCCCTTGCATGGCAGAGAGGAGGGCCGACTGCCGAGACTGGAGCTAAGGAATCTCAGGTCACTGCAAATACTGCACGACCAGTGTGCATCCCCCCACCTCAGAGCGGTGTTCTGATGTTGTTCAAAGCACAATCACTGGCTCCTCACTCATTTACACGATACCAGCCCCTCATTAGAGGCTGCCATGTTTGGAAGACACTGCTCTCTTATTCACATGATACCAGCCAGAAACTATGGACTCTCTCTTTTCTAGCACTTTAAATAAAGTTGCTCCTTTACGCTTAAGGAAGGTTAAGGAAAATAGTTTGAGACCATGGTATAATGAGCATACTCGCACCCTAAAGAGAGCAGCCCGAAAAATGGAGCGCAGCTGGAGGAAAACAAAACTAGAGGTATTTCATATTGCTTGGCGGGAAAGTAACATATCCTACAGAAAAGCATTAAAAACTGCTAGATCCGATTACTTTTCTTCTCTTTTAGAAGAAAACAAACATAACCCCAGGTATTTATTCAATACAGTGGCTAAATTAATGAAAAATAAAGCCTCAACAAGTGTTGACATTTCCCAACACCACAGCAGTAATGACTTTATGAACTACTTTACTTCTAAAATCGATACTATTAGAGATAAAATTGCAACCATTCAGCCGTCAGCTACAGTATCACATCAGACAGTGCACTATAGACCCCCTGAGGAACAGTTCCACTCATTCTCTACCATAGGAGAGGAAGAATTGTATAAACTTGTTAAATCATCTAAACCAACAACATGTATGTTAGACCCTATACCATCTAAGCTCCTAAAAGAGGTGCTTCCAGAAGTCATAGATCCTCTTCTGACTATTATTAATTCCTCATTGTCATTAGGATATGTCCCCAAAACCTTCAAACTGGCTGTTATTAAGCCTCTCATCAAAAAACCACAACTTGACCCCAAAGAACTAGTTAATTATAGACCAATCTCGAATCTCCCTTTTCTGTCCAAGATACTAGAAAAGGTGGTATCCACACAATTATATTCCTTCTTAGAGAAAAATGGTATATGTGAGGATTTCCAGTCAGGATTTAGACCGTATCATAATACTGAGACTGCTCTCTTTAGAGTTACAAATGATCTGCTCTTATCATCTGATCGTGGGTGTATCTCTCTATTAGTTTTATTGGATCTTAGTGCTGCGTTTGACACAATTGACCACAACATTCTTTTGCATAGACTTGAACACTTTGTTGGCATCAGTGGAAGTGCATTAGCATGGTTTAAATCGTACTTATATGACCGCCATCAGTTCGTAGCAGTGAATGAAGATGTATCCTATCGATCACAAGTGCAGTATGGAGTACCTCAAGGCTCAGTACTAGGGCCGCTACTCTTCACGCTTTATATGTTACCCTTGGGAGATATCATCAGGAAACATGGTGTTAGCTTTCACTGTTATGCTGATGATACTCAGCTCTATATTTCTTCGCAGCCCGGTGAAACACACCAATTTGAAAAACTAATGGATTGCATAGTCGATATAAAAAACTGGATGACGAGTAATTTCTTACTGCTAAATTCTGAAAAAACAGAGGTGTTAATTATAGGACCTAAAAACTCTGCTTGTAATAACCTAGAACACTGTCTAAGACTTGATGGTTGCTCTGTCAATTCTTCGTCATCAGTTAGGAACCTAGGTGTGCTATTTGATTGCAATCTTTCCTTAGAAAGCCACGTTTCTAGCATTTGTAAAAACTGCATTTTTCCATCTCAAAAATATATCTAAATTACGCCTATGCTCTCAATGTCAAATGCAGAAATGTTAATCCATGCATTTATGACCTCAAGGTTAGATTATTGTAATGCTTTATTGGGTGGTTGTTCTGCACGCTTAGTAAACAAACTACAGCTAGTCCAAAATGCAGCAGCAAGAGTTCTTACTAGAACCAGGAAGTATGACCATATTAGCCCGGTCCTGTCAACACTGCACTGGCTCCCTATCAAGCATCGCATAGATTTTAAAATATTGCTTATTACTTATAAAGCCCTGAATGGTTTAGCACCTCAGTATTTGAATGAGCTCCTTTTACATTATAATCCTCTACGTCCGCTACGTTCTCAAAACTCAGGCAATTTGATAATACCTAGAATATCAAAATCAACTGCAGGCGGCAGATCCTTTTCCTATTTGGCGCCCAAACTCTGGAATAACCTACCTAACATTGTTCGGGTAGGCAGACACACTCTTGCAGTTTAAATCTAGATTAAAGACCCATCTCTTTAACCTGGCATACACATAACATACTAATATGCTTTTATTATCCAAATCCGTTAAAGGATTTTTAGGCTGCATTAATTAGGTAAACCGGAACCGGAAACACTTCCCATAACACCCTATGTACTTGCTACATCATTAGAAGAATGGAATCTACGCTAATATTTGTCTGTTTCTCTCTTGTTCCGAGGTCAACGTGGCCACCAGATCCAGTCTGTGTCCAGATCAGAGGGTCACTGCAGTCACCCGGATCCAGTACGTATCCAGACCAGATGCTGGATCAGCACCTAGAAAGGACTTCTATATCCCTGAAAGACAGTTGAGACCAGGACAACTAGAGCCCCAGATACAGATCCCCTGTAAAGACCTTGTCTCAGAGGAGCACCAGGACAAGACCACAGGAAACAGATGATTCTTCTGCACAATCTGACTTTGCTGCAGCCTGTAATTGAACTACTGGTTTCGTCTGGTCAGAGGAGAACTGGCCCCCCAACTGAGCCTGGTTTCTCCCAAGGTTTTTTCTCCATTCTGTCACCGATGGAGTTTCGGTTCCTTGCCGCTGTCGCCTCTGGCTTGCTTAGTTGGGGACACTTCATCTACAGCGATATCGTTGACTTGATTGCAAATAAATGCACAGACACTATTTAACTGAACAGAGATGACATAACTGAATCCAATGATGAACTGCCTTTAACTATCATTTTTGCATTATTGACACTGTTTTCCTAATGAATGTTGTTCAGTTGCTTTGACGCAATGTATTTTGTTTAAAGCGCTATATAAATAAAGGTGACATTGACGTTGACATTGACCAGCCCCTCATCAGTGACTGTCATGTTTGGAAGACACTGCTCTCTTATTCACATGATACCAGCCCCTCATCAGTGACTGTCATGTTTGGAAGACACTGCTCTCTTATTCACATGATACCAGCCCAAGTCATTGGTTGCCATGTGTAAAGGACACTCATTCAGGGCGATATAAGAGCCCCCGCTTCAGTGCGGCGACAAGCGCTTCAGTCACTTTGCCACTCACCAGCAGTAAAACGGTTCCCGCCTCAGAGCGGCAGTGAGTCACCTGATGCCCCTACGTGGAAAAGCGCTGATCTATTATGTCAGCTGTTCGTGCCCCTACGAAGTGGTGTTCAACTAGGCTGTATAGCTATTCACATTCTGTAGTGACATGCGCAGATTCCACTGCCCACACCGGTTAAAAAGCGCACTATGCAAAGCAATGAACCATGTTAAGTGACGTGACATTCAGCCAAGTATGGTGACCCATACTCAGAATTCGTGCTCTGCATTTAACCCATCCAAAGTGCACACACATACACACTGTGAACACACACACACACTGTGAACACACACCCGGAGCAGTGGGCAGCCATTTATGCTGCGGCGCCCAGGGAGCAGTTGGAGGTTCGATGCCTTGCTCAAGGGCACCTAAGTCATGATATTGCCGGCCCGAGATTCAAACCCACAACCCTAGGGTTAGGAGTCAAACTCTCTAACCACTATGCCAAGACTCCCCCAAGTTATGCCGAGGCACACTTTCCAGCAGCAGACCATGAGATCAAGGTCTTCTTTGGCGCACCTCATATATGCACCTCAGTATGAATCTATATGAATCATATGAATCTGCCAGTATAAAGTATAAATAGCATCTAATTATTATTAACACTTAGCCTGTAGCAAAGAACTCCTACTTTTACGTGATTTTCACTTATTATATTTGCTTAGCTTAGCCTACTAGAAATAGGATCTATTGCTAAGAAACTAAGCTATATTAATTCCACTTAGCCACTGTCATATTTTTCTTACCCTATTGGCAGATAATTTGTCAAATAAAAAAATTAATTTAAATTATTATTATTATTATTTTATATATTATTTTGCTGTGAGATACCGTGAAAATGAATAGTCTATTAGTTCAGTAACCTACCGTTCTGACAGTTTTCATCTGTGATATTATAACAGTGATAAGAATGAAACTTGCATTGAGTCTGAGGTATGCAGACATCTTTTTGGCGGGAGTTGTTGCCATGTTGAATCGTGATATTGGCGATCCAAAGATCATGGCTTTTCATAGTCATAGTGGTGCATTCGCTAAACTCAGTCAACCTACTGAGAGTTGACTGAACTTACATAATTCAGCTGTTCCCATCTCAGAAGTAAGTCAACTCAGAGTTCAAGTTTTAACTCAGAGTTGGTTGAACCTCTGTAGCGAATCAGACAAATTAAAGGGTCGATCAGGACCATGGTTGAAACATGAGCCGAATTCCTCAGAAAGGCAACAGGATGTTGTAAACCAATTCCTAGTGCCACAAGTCAGAAGCAAGATAACCAACCAACCAACTCTTTCACAGAACAGTTTTCAACATTAACACCATTAGAACAATTATTGACAATTTCAATTCGGAGAAGATATTGTCAAATTTGGGGCAAGTAATCAAGATTGATGGTCAAAGAAATGCACAGCCGACCATCACATGTAAACCTATGAGAGTATACAAGATCTTTGGATTGACTTCCCCCCCAACTAGAAGAACCAGACTGAAATTCCTAAGGGGACCCTTTAACCTCTGGTCTCCACAGAACATCCTTATGTCAAAGAAAAGCAGAGAAACTGTCTTTTACAGATTTAGAGGCACCAAAATGAACTCAAAAAGACTTCTAAAGGAATATCAGTCCATTGCGTTGGATTGACTTCCCCCCAACTAGAAGAACCTGACTGAAATTCCTAAGGGGACCTTTTAACCTCTGGTCTCCACAGAACATCTTTATGTAAGAGAATGGCACAGGAACTGTCTTTTATAGATGTAGATGCACTAAAATGAGCTCAAAAAGACTTATAAATTAATATCAGTCCATTGCTTAACTCCATATTAATTTATATGTAACCCACACATTTGACTACCATGTTTATAATCACTTATTGTGTATGTCTTTTAAATCTTTCAATCTGACCATCAGTTATTTGTCAAATGTATCATATTCTTGTTATAGGAACCATGTCCAAAATTATACCCTGCAAGAGCGGGAACATTCGTACCACGTGCTTGACAAGATAACATATGATTTATGATACCCTGAGCAAAGACAATATCTAATTGGTCAAGACAACATTTGAGGTGTGGCCAAAAGGTTTAAATACTCTGGACACCACCAAATTTAGCTTTTAGCTTTTGCTTCTTAGCTTTTGCTATCAGTCATGCCTGCTTTTAGCCTGCTTTTAGCTTTTGCTTTTAGTCATGATTTTAGTCATCACTTTTAGCGTTCTTTGAGTGCTGTTCCAGCGTGCTTCGGCCTGCACGCCTGCTGCTACTTAGCCACAATGAGAAGATACACCACCTAGTCTCGTCAAACTTTACTTCTGTTCTTTTACTTTAGTTTCTTTTATTTTCCGTTTGAGAGTTTTGTGTTCTGAGTTAAGTTTTGTAACGCTGTGTCTCTGAGTCTGACCTCGAGTGCTCGTTCAACTTCAACCAGCCCACACAACTCCGCGTCATCAGCCAACGCCCAACCACGGGCTTCCCAAGACATCACTTCAGTTATACTGAACTTCCAGCCAATCAGCAACCTCGGGAAACACCCTTTCAATGACAACAAAGGGAATCCTGTTACACAGGCAACGCAAGTACCACCAGACACACATCTGTACTGTTCTATCTAATATAATTTTAACCTCATTGAGGAACTCAAAGCGAGGGTTAATTAAGTGATTGATGGCTGTTCATGTCTATGCAATTTCACTTATTGCTGTAAACTTGGGATTTCACATTTTCATTCTCTTAAACTCATTCTTTCCTAACTTTCTATGTTCCCGCAACTTTTGTGAATGTAAGTGTGTGTGCTTATGTGTTATATTAGTTTATATGTCTTAGATTTATCTAATAAAGCCTTATTCATATTGAAAAGAGAAGTATCTTGGGTTTTCTGCTTACAAGTTAATGTCTTAAACTGCCGATCTTGTTACTGTGCTAATTAATAGTGTTTTCACTATAGTTTGGATATTAATATCCAGTGCAGATTTGATGTTAAATGGCTAGTTCAGTGAATTGCAGGGCATCTCAGTGATCAGCCGTGAAACAGTGATTCTGTTAAAATTCCCTTTAAAATCTTAAATGATTCCCTTTGAGCTAAATTGTCCTGTTACCCTTACACCTCCTTATTGAAACGGGCCCCAGGACATTTCGAGACTCTCACATGTAGGCTAAGTAAATGCGGTTGTTTATCCCAAACACAGACAGTATGAATTTAGCCATACACACTCAACTTAGTTTTTGTGTTATATGTGTTTATACTGTACATTGAGTAAAATCTGTGGCATCCAATGCTGTTTTGGACTCCCCTGACTTTAATGTATGAATAAAAACAGTTGAAAGGTTATTTAAAATAGCCTATCTTCTATTGTTTTCCACAGAAGAAGAAAAGTCATCAAGTTTGGAATGATATAAGAGTTTCTTGTCAGAAATGAGAACATCAGTGATATGAAGTCCTATGTTTTGTAGTAATATATTTGCCTCTAAATCAGTTTCCTCAGGATGGTGCCAATATTACAAAAGCTACCCTTTCTTCATATAGGCTAATCCGAAGATGCATTTTATGCCCTGCTTGCAATCCACATTTTGCACACCTGCAACTAAACAACGAAGGAGTGTTTTTTTTTTAAATCCTAAATGAGCAATCCACATTTTTGTCATTTCCATCACTTTCACACTGACAGACAGAAAAAGCCTCTAAAAAGACATATCAACTAACCCTGGCAGAGCATAGAAGCCCTAACCCCGCACACTTCACACTCTCAGGTAATCACACTAGAGACGTTTGGAGTGCTGCAGCTGATTGACTTGCTATCACTGATTTTCAAAGGCTAGCAATCACTTTTACAATGACTTCATATCAGAGATATGGTGTAATTTGTTACAATGGAAACTGACACGGAACAAAGAGCGACTAAGGAAGGTGAAGGTAAGAGACCAAGGGAGAGGGAGAGAAAGAGATTTTCTCTTGTTTGGAGCAAATTGCATAAAGGTGATGAGGTTCTGACCTCTGACCTGAGAAAGAGCCAGCTGAAGCAGCAAACAGAGTTAACCCTAAAACAATTCAGAGACAGGGATCAGAAAATTGTCTTTCGGCTTTAAGAATTTTATTATTCTTAAAATTTTAGAGTCCCCAGCACTGGCCTCACTGGCCTGGTCCATAATCTGAATCTTGATTTCAGTCAGCTGATTAATGATTGGTCCATTTTGTCTGTGTACAAATCAAATTCTTTATTTCAAATGTAGCTATCCATACATAATCGCCTTGCCATTATGTAAGAATGGGTGTCAACAATATATGGTACGATGAAAAATGTTGAATTTGCTTTGCTCCGTTTGCTATGAATAGTTTCAACCAAGCAGGAGTCACATCAGAATTAAAATGACTTTAGACGTACCGCTGAGAGAATGAGCGAGAGCTAGAGAACACAAGTAAATGACCAAATTGTGTGAAAGTGAGAATGCAGCTTCAGAGCTATCAGAATCTATAACACAGCAATTCGGACAAACCAAGTGCAGTTCTGACCAATCAAAACCAAATGAATACACATAAAGAAAAGGGCACATAGGGAACTGTACAAAAAAGAAAAGGGGGCGCCGTGACCATATTTCAGGTATGTCTAATATAAACAATCATATCAAAAAGTCTGAAATAAACCCCTTAAAACAGAATCCAGAAAGGAATCATGGTCTTTAAACTTTTTTTTTTACTTTATTGGTATTCCTACTCTTAAAATTACAATTTATTAGGAACCAAGCATTCATTTCTCTCATTAAGATCATCACAGCATGAATCAGAATGTTAGAATTTCCTCATGTGCAACTGATGAAAATAAAGTTTAGTTGCAAACTGATGAATTCTGCCATCTGCGACCTTCTTGAGTACAGCTGCACAGAACAGGACATTCATGAAGAAACCGCGTACAGAAAAAGCTGTAATCTGTAGTGCTCAAAGAACAAATAACAAGAAAGGGTCCATCCTCTAAGACTTAAGTAAAACTTATGCTATGAGTCAATTTATGTTAATCTTTACAAATCAAACAGTGTGGGAAACAAAGACATTTAACTGAAGTGCACGTTGACGTCTCCACACTGCGTGGTAGATCATTTCACCCCTTTCAAAACATAATAGCCTTCTATTTAGCGATATTCAGGCTCAATTTTCAACAATTAATTACACTGGATTGGCAGCGCAAAAATGTCAGTAGCCATGAAAAGGATTTGATTTCAATTATCTCGGCTCAAAGGGGGTATGATTTCCGAATACACTTAAGCAAAATTATAACAGGACTTTGCTCCCCAGAAAATTGGGTGTGTTTAAAGAGTAATTATGTGGTGAATGGACGGGTGTTGAATGGGAGTGAATGCTCCAGGCTCCCTCTGAAAGGCACTCAATTATCCCTGATTGCTCCCCTTCGCAGTGTAGCCAGTGGAGATACCTGGGGAGAAATTTACATGCAGCACTTTCTACTGAGGGAAACAGAAAGGGCTGCAGGGTTAACGATTTTCAAAAGACAACCGAAGGGTCAGTTCAGCAGATGTGGTAAAGCGGTAATCGAGGAAAAGTAGGCCTAACAGGTCATTAAGGGGTGGTGGAGAATGAGAAGAAATCAAAAGAAAAAGGAAACAAAAGAAACATCAAAAGTGGTTAAGGTTGCTTAGTTTAAAGATACCATCATCTACATGTTCCATGAGGCACTACTTCATGTGTGAATTCTGAACAATTAAATGAAAGCCTTCCGTCAGATGCTGTCCAATATTTCTGTTACTCTTTCTTTATAAATTATAATTTTACTTTCTTCCATTTATTTTTTGCTAAGAAATATACAGTCTCTCATGCCAAGCTAGAGAAAGAATTTGCTTGCAAGGTAGGTTCATTCTGTTTATTTGCTGTTGCAATTCTCTTTCTTTTTGACAGCATAATAGTGGGATTCTCTCATTTGTATATGTATGTAGTTAGAGAACGTGGAATCTGTTTTCGTTTAACATTTTAGAATCATGACTGTTGAAATCTACACTGATTCAACCCTTAAAAATGGATCCTTCTCAGACTGTGATGATGCATTTCACCAGCTATTAACATTGTTAATCTAACAAAGTATCTTATATTTTATTTTTTATATACAAAAAAATTATTAAATTACAGAAAACCAGTTAATGTTGATGCGTGAATGTTTCCAATACAATAATGCAATACAATTTCCCTTGTTTGAAAAGTCATAGAAAAGCTATGTTGGATTTTTCATTTGTTATTAGATCAGAAATTATATTTTTGTTGTAGTTTTGTTGACAAACTGCTTCTGAGAATCCCCTTAAATTACCATGTGACCTAAAGTCGGATTTTCCCCCAATGCCTGATAATATATTATGAATATTATATCATATGTGTCTCCAAACTCCTTTAGGTGCTCATGTAACTTTATGAGCAGCTTGTAAAAAAAAAAAAATTAAATAATAAAAGAAGAAGAACACCTGCACTTCTATAGTAATACTTGCTATAATCCTGATCCTCAACAAGTTGCATATAACCACAGGTCTCACAATAGCCCTTAATAATGTTCAGTTCCTTTCTGTAGCTATAGAAAGTCTCTTAATCCGTGGTTGGTAATCAGTGGTTTAAATTGACCATTCAGACATTTTAACATGTTAAGCTCTCAGTCATTAAGGGTACACTTTTGAATAGTGGTCTCTGAATAGCATTTCAGATCTTAGGAAGGACATTATTCATGGCTTCGATGTTAGGTCAAATATGTTATACATAGCCCCACACTGGTCCAATGACATGCTGTTCTCTCAGTGATCAGATAACAAATCACCGTAAACTCCAAACTAATTGGATGAAGGCTTAGTTTGAAGGAGTTAAACTAGTTTAGACTTAACAAGCCTCTTTTGACAAGGAAAAACGCAAAGCAGGAAGCTGAGGAAAGCGTAAGCCTCTTAATTTGTGTGAATACTGAAAACAAGTATTTGGCATTAATGCCCAGATTACATGGACACCTATGGAGGTGTTAAAGCTCTAAATTTTGCCATTCTTCACGGCAATTCCCCTGGTCTGAAAAAAATGACCATTTGTTCCTATAAAGAGCTGTAAAGTCGTTCCCGACTATGTCATCATCAAACAAACCATACTGATAACTTTGTTTATCATGTGTATCATGGTTTTCGAAGTTCCGTCAATAATTTTCGGAGCAAAATCTGTTCATTTTCAGTCACGCTCCCAAAACATTGATAAGCTACATCTGCCAACTAAAGACGCATATTTAGTGCACAAGTTGAAATATATCTTTCGTGGTAGAAGAAAGGTTGCTAGAAAATGCTATTTTATACAAAATCCTTGGTTTTCTTTTGGCTGTAATTAAGATGATGCAATAAAATAACAAATAAAATAAAAAAGCACTTTAAAAATCCGTATTAAAAGGTCAGAAATTACACAATAAGCCGTTATCAATTTTGTAACTTGTCCATCGTCCATTTGTTTAAGCATTAAATACAGAAGGAATTTTAAGACAACACAAAACGTTTATGTTTTTTCATTTCACATTATTTTATTTTCCCTGCCTAATTCATCAAGAGAAGCATACGGATATTTTGTTTATTTCCCTGAATGGTGTCTCCTAGGTTTAAAAACATATAATAAACTCATGGTAATGCATGGCAACATAACCTAAACTATTTTAGTACTATTCTGTGAACACAGAAAGTGCTGCCTTATAAAAAATCCTAATATTGCATGATGCAGAATAAATACATGTCGAGTAAAACATAACTTTTACTGTTACAGAACAAACCTTTAAAAGTGTTGGACGTGTAACATATTAAAAGCAGCTTGTCCTGGTAATTTGTTCATATATATATAGCTGTTTGAGTATTGTTTTATTCATTTCCTAATGAAAACAGGATGAAATTATCTAAAAAGATCATTCAACAAATGAAAAAAAAAACATTCAGCACTCATTAACAACCACTATTAAACAAACAAAAAACGCTTTAGAATGCTACAGTTCAACTTCCAGAGACTAAAACTACATTGTGTATTAATGTATCTATTAATAATCACCTAACTCTCCAGATATCAGTGCTTCCGCTTGACTTTGGTCTTTTGCCATCTCTCAACTGAGAGTGAGTCTTAGCACTCCTCTTTTCCAGTCATTCCAGCAGCAGTGATGTGAGTCAGCTGAGCAGAATGCTCCTTTGCTTTGAGACGCAGTGCTGCTATGCTGGAAGTGCGGAGGTCCACCGTTGGAGAAGAAGGTAAGGGTGATGAAGAGGAGAGAAGGTTGTTGGTGAGGTGGGAGCGTTGAACTGGACCCTCGATGGCAGGAAGGGGTATCCTTTGCAGTGCCACTGGACCTATGCTTGTAAAAAGTCTGATGAGAAATGTAACCAGATATTATAGCCATTATAAAATGTGAAAGGTAAAGATAAATAAACTTGTTTAAACGGTTTGTGTTGAACATGCAAATGAAGCTCACCTTCCAAAAGTGGGGTTAATGAAAGCGGGATGTCTAAACATGGCCGCCCCTAACAGAGCACTGAAGCCAAGAGGGGAGGCAGGGTTTGGGGGAGGCTGAGCCAGTCTTTGGAGTGGAGCAGGCCAAGATGAATCAATAGCTGGATGTGGGTTTGGGACAAAAGGATTCCCACTCAGGTAATGACACAAGGACTGTGCAGTAGGGGGGGTTCCAGGATAGTGTAGACTCAGAGTGTGTGACTGGACCCCCGCCTTTTCCCTTTTCCTCCATTTTGCACGTCGATTCTGGAACCAGACCTTGAGAGGAAACAATGCTTTTGTCAATTACAAGTAGTTAGGAGTTTTTTTTCTTCTCCTCCTTTTTTTTTCTTTAGTTTTTCTACATTTTGTTAAGCAATATCACTAGTGTCTCCTTAGTGAAGGCTTGTATTAGTCTTTCTTGAATAGAATAATGTTGGCATGACAAGAAATATACAAACTTTTTTGAGAGTATCCATAAAGGAGACAACTAAAAAATGTAAACTCTCACAGTATTTCCAAACCTGTATTATGTTCTGACTTCTATGGAACACAACAAAATGAACACAAAAATATACTAAATTTGTATTCCTGAAGCAGAAACGTCATTCTAAAGCACAGGTAACCAACCCTGCTCCTGGCAATCGACTGTTCTGTAAAGTTTAGCTCCAACCCTAATCAAACACACCTGCCTTTAATTTTTAAGTGAACTGTCCCTTTAAGACGGAAAGTTGTTTACCTATGAAGGTAGTTCATAAAAAAGGGGGTCAAAAATATACACTGTTTAGTGGAAATGTGAAGATTTATTATTAGGCAATAACGCAATAGTAACTTTCTAGGCCAACATTGTGTGTAATTTAAAATAAATAAATAAATACGCGATTCTCTAAAACATCTAAATAAACGAATATTTTATATATTCTCGCGTCATTTTCACTTTTATATGAATATGATGTGGCTAATATCTAACATATAATAGATTTTAATGTATTTTTCAATACAATTAATCGAAAATAAACCGCTGAATCAAGTCCAAGTAGCCTAAATTGTAGCAACGATGTAGCAAAGGATACAATGGCTGTACGTTTAATACGAATCCTATTTTAGATAGCCAGTCGCATTAATTGTTGCTATCTTAAAAACGCATTGCAAAAAAACAACAACAACAATTTCATATAGCTTAAATGTTTTAGACTTAACGGTGACCTTTAGAAAATTCGATTTTTTTTTTCAGTGTTTCTATTCTTGTCGAGATATTGTCCCGCAGTCGTGAGATAAATGGGAAAGTGACTTACTTGCACCCGTGCTTCTGTAAGATCAAGTCTCATTGCTAATTCCTCCCTTAAATTAGAGAGAGAGAGAAACAAAAACAAATTGTAGGTCGAATGTCTATCTCATTCAAAAATATATATATATTTTTTTTTACTCTTGACCATACATTTTACTCAAATGAAAAATATATACATTTATTGAATTGCATTCTAGTGAAAAACATGCTTTTCAAATTCTAGCTCCTGTGCTATTGAAACTGTTAATGTAGCCTACAGTGATTGCAACGAAAAGTAATAGCGACACACAAAAAATATTTATCTCCTTAAAATACTAAAAACATAAAAAACTGCTAAAATTGTACCTATACCTTTTTTCTATTTAAGCATATTTAATTTTCATATGGCTGCTTTTAATATATAGGCTAGCTACTGAAAATTATTAATGATGTTGTCTTAATGAAGATGTGACGAATGGTGCCTTCCAACCATCAATGAATCACTTTATATAGCTATAGGCTATATTTGCTTAATATTAAAGCATTATCTTCTACAAGTTGGTGCTGCCGTTACCTTGTGAAAACATCTGGATAATGAGTCTTTTGAAAAGCTCTTTCCAGCTCCTCAAGCTGATAGCCGGTAAATGTGGTCCGGTATCTCCTCTGTTTTCGTTTTAACATCCCATCTTCAGCGTCACTTCCCGCTGATAAAGTAGTTTCCTCACTGTTCTTTAAATATCCCTCTGGTTCTCGCAGTCCCTTCAGACCCGGAGACACGGTTGTCTCTCTACATAGTCTTTCATTGTCGGTTTCTTTCTCCTCTGGTCTTGGCGTGGGACAAGATGTGTCTCTACATGAATGTAAAGAAGCGTTTTCCTGATACAATATAGCACGACTGGTGTTTACAAGCGAGGCCTCTGTAATTTGTAATTTTGCACAAGCGGTGTGTAGCAGTTTTGGACCCCCTGCTTCAGTCTGGTCTGTGTGAATGGAGGAGTCCGTCAGCGGGGCGAAGGGGCGGCGGAGCTTCGGAGGCAGGTGCATGTCTGGTTGAAGGGGCCACAAACTGTTTGGTGTTGCTGTAAGCAAAAATTATTTATCAACAGGATAAATTAAGTTACGATAGTCTTCTAATTAAACTTAGAGGATTCTTCTAAAAGACCACATTTCAGAGTTTTGTATTTAATCACTAGGCTATTTAGACATTTATTACGCTATAGCCTACTTGTATAACTGCTAATTGTTGTTGTTATTAATTATAGATAGGCTAATAGCATGCAATATTTGTTACATGGACACAGTAATGAACTTTGTCTATTTCAAGACCATTAAAATAGGCTAAATTCTAATTTAAGTCAGTAGCTAGTAGCTTCAGCTATTAAAAACCATTGGTGAGTTTACAACAACAACAACAAAAAAATAATGCAATTCAGTGGACAACATAAGTAAAAACAATTACAACAGAATCAAAAAATTAAAGAAGAAACGACTAACCTTTAACTTTTGAGGGACTTTTCCTTCCTAGAATACTGTCGATGCAGTACGAGGACACCAGAGTATTTGATTTACATTTGCAGTTTGTTTGATCTGGATTTTCCCCCTCTGTTTCGCTGCTCATATCTCTGGCTTTCATGAAGGCTACAGAAACCAGTGATCCATATGGCGCGCGTCCCCGTGCTCTCGCTGACTGATCTTTGGAAAAGCTCGCGCACGCCGACCTTTGTACTGATGATTCAGCTTCCAAAACTCAGCCTCAACATCTGATTGGTTCTGCAGTGAAGGGCTCTGCCTCCGAATGTCCGATTCAGTTTAAAGATACTTATCAATTCTAACTTTATACATTTTGCCTAAACATTTCATATTATATTTTATATGATATTGATAATTGTTGTCATTATTATATCTAGGCTACTTTTGTAAGTGCATATTAATATATAGACCATATTAAAATATATAAAAGTTGCCTGTATTGACTAACCAGTTAAATAACTATTCATTTATCCTCGAACAAAATTACCAAAACATATCGTGTTTTTATTCCTCACACCTTACACCTGAACTAACTTGCGTGGACATTCAACACAAAAAGAAAGAAAGAAAGAAAATAATATTATTTCATAGACAAAATTCTTTATCAACATTATTACAGAACTGTCATATATTTATAATAATTGTACATTCCGTTTTTAAAACCAGTTTAGTTTGGAATTCACTGCTCCCTGAGCGCCATCTACTGTTTATATTGACCTATATTAACTATTTTAATCACATGCATGTGAGGTTAAACAATAATCACGAATAATATCCGTTGTCAAACATGTAAAAGTTTAATTAAAAGTAAGCTTAATTATGTGTACATTTTATTGTTTTTGTAAAACTTCTATATTTGTGTCAATTTTATATATTTTACGATTTAAAACGTAGGTCGATTTTAAATAAAACATAAATAAAAAAATAGCATGGAATCATTTAGTGTGTAAACGGAAACTGTTCTCATGGTCACGGTCTCACGGTCACCATGGAAACAATACACAACTTTGTAAAGCACAACAAAGCGACGTGAAAAATGGCAGTCAGATACGAAGTAGCAGAAAAATCCGATGACGGTCCATATTACTTAGAGAAAGTTTTAATTCCAGAAGACTCTGAGGATGACTATAAATACGACGAAGTGACCGTCGACGACGAACTCAGCATACCTGAAGGCGAAGAGGACTTGGAAACGGCTGTTAAAGCAGTGCAGGATCAAACTGATACCACCGAACGCACAGCACAGCCTCAGAGGGTCAGTTCGGCCAAACATTCATTTCCTAAAATATCTGAGGTGGTGGAAGACTTTGTCCGCAATTATCTGGTAAAGATGGGTATGAAAAGAACATTGGACTGCTTCCAAATCGAGTGGTTTGAAATGATACACAACGGCTTAATTAAAACAGACCACATGGAACTCGTCCCTGATGTCTATACACGCAACCAGCTTCTGGACAACGAGCTGAAAAACGTGCAGAAAGAGCGGGATAGTTATAAACAGGCTGCATTTGAAGCTGGAGAAACCATAGTAAAACTTCAAAGAGAGAGGGACTTTCATAGGATGCAGCACAAGCGTGTTGTTCAAGAGAAGAATAGACTTGTTGAGGACATTAAAAAGCTGAAGAAACACTATGCATCCTACGAACCTGCTCTTAGGCAACTAAACGAGAAGTATCAAACAGCCGTGAGGCAGAAGATGCTGGTTAGTCTAGAGAGAGACAGAGCTCTCAGCCAGGTTCAGAACATAGACAGCTCTCTTCATACCGCACATTATTCCCCAGGAACCCGGAAATCTGCTAACACGGCAGCGCAAAGAGAAAAAATCCAGAAGAGTCCAGAAAAAAGTGCACACCTAACATGTGACAACATTGCATCAAATGATGCTATAAAAGACCCCAACAAAAACACAAGGCATCCTAAAGACTCTGAATTCCCAGCAAGCACTCGAGTCAATCCCTACTTGCCACAAATCAAAGCTCTTTCCTCACTCAACACCAAATCAGCCAACTTCTCTCTCTTCAAGTCTTTTAAAGCGCACACGATGGCAGTGAGCTTCCTCGCTCTCCATCCTCGTAAAATGATAGTAGCCTCCTCAAGTGATGACCAGCTTTGGAGATTATGGGGAATACCAGAGGGAGAGATGATCATGACTGGCGAGGGTCACACTGATTGGCTGTCATCATGTAGTTTCCATCCCAGCGGGGGTTACCTGGGGACCACAAGTGGGGACTCCACAGTTAAAATTTGGGACTTTGCTCAAAGTCGATGTGTGCTTAGTTTGGAGGGACACATTCACACCACCTGGGCTTGTTCCTTCCATTCCTGTGGTGATTTTGTGGCCTCTTGTTCATTGGATAACACGGCTAAAGTGTGGGACTTGAATAGCGAGCGTTGCCGGTGCACTCTGCGTGGGCATGTTGACTCGGTGAACAGCATTTCTTTCTTGCCTTTCTCAAACATTCTACTTACCTGCTCCGCAGACAAGACCCTCTCTCTTTGGGATGCCCGTGCTGGACTGTGTGCCCAGACTTTCTATGGACACAAGCATTCATGCAACTATGCCACCTTCAATGCCACAGGTGACACAATTGCTTCGTGCGACTCTTTTGGGGTGCTCAAATTATGGGATGTGAGGAATGTCTCAGCAATGGTGACCATGGACACTGGGCCTCATCCCAGCAATCAAGTGGCCTTCAATCCAAATGGAAGAATTCTAGCGGTGGCGAGTAATGATGGCACTGTTAAAATTGTAGAAGTGGCATCTTTACATACGTCGAGTCTCATAGCTCATGAAGATGCTGTTCAGAGTGTCATTTTTGACTATAAAGGGGAATACCTTCTGTCTGCAGGCTCTGACGGTGCAATTCATGTCTGGTCATAACAATGTATATTTGCAATGCTTGAGAAATAGTTTTAAAATATAAATACATTCTGACATCCTTTGTTATTAATAAATATAACTATACATTTATTTGTCCGTTTAAAAAATGTTTTCAGTACACAAACCTCTAAATTCTGGAAGAATTATCATAAGATTTAAATAACTAAATTAAACAACTCTTAAAAAGCAATGCATGCAAAACTTTCCCCACCAAATATATATATATATACATGTATAATTATTATTTTTTATGTGTATTTGCACATTAAATTCACAATCATATGGGAACCTTTATTTACTCATATAATAATCATAAATGACAACAGTTTATTTTATGTTCTTATTACATAATTTCTTTATACCCATTTTTTTATAATCATTATCTCAGTCTGTAATGTAATGTTTTCCATGTGTTCTTATATTTTCTCAATGCTGAATTCAGAGAATTAAAAATGTCAAACCACTTTACAGTTGCTCTTCTTGGTAAACTAGTTTTATTTCCTCTCCAAAGGCAATTTTTACACCAGTTTGCCATTTAATAGTTAATTTTAGTCACTGTCTGCAGCTGAATCACATCCTGGCACTTTGTGATTCAAAAAGTAAATAGAGGGACATACATGTATCTCTCCTTTGAGATGTCACTTACCTGGTAAATTTACTATCCAAATTACCATTCAAAGTGATAAATATAAACTGTGGGATAAAAGTGAGAGGCTTAACTTATATAAGGACTGAAGCATAATAGGAATAGATAACTTTTCTAGATTATCAATGTTATAATTTTAATAAAATTGTACAACCCGAATTCCGGAAAAGTTGGGACGTTTTTAAAATTTTAATAAAATGAAAACTAAAAGACTTTCAAATCACATGAGCCAATATTTTATTCACAATAGAACATAGATAACATAGCAAATGTTTAAACTGAGAAAGTTTACAATTTTATGCACAAAATGAGCTCATTTCAATTTTGATTTCTGCTACAGGTCTCAAAATAGTTGGGACGGGGCATGTTTACCATGGTGTAGCATCTCCTTTTCTTTTCAAAACAGTTTGAAGACGTCTGGGCATTGAGGCTATGAGTTGCTGGAGTTTTGCTGTTGGAATTTGGTCCCATTCTTGCCTTATATAGATTTCCAGCTGCTAAAGAGTTCGTGGTCATCTTTGACGTATTTTTCGTTTAATGATGCGCCAAATGTTCTCTATAGGTGAAAGATCTGGACTGCAGGCAGGCCAGGTTAGCACCCGGACTCTTCTACGACGAAGCCATGCTGTTGTTATAGCTGCAGTATGTGGTTTTGCATTGTCCTTCTGAAATAAACAAGGCCTTCCCTGAAATAGACGTTGTTTGGAGGGAAGCATATGTTGCTCTAAAACCTTTATATACCTTTCAGCATTCACAGAGCCTTCCAAAACATGCAAGCTGCCCATACCGTATGCACCCCCATACCATCAGAGATGCTGGCTTTTGAACTGAACGCTGATAACATGCTGGAAGGTCTCCCTCCTCTTAAGCCCGGAGGACACGGCGTCCGTGATTTCCAACAAGAATGTCAAATTTGGACTCGTCTGACCATAAAACACTATTCCACTTTGAAATAGTCCATTTTAAATGAGCCTCGGCCCACAGGACACGACGGCGCTTCTGGACCATGTTCACATATGGCTTCCTTTTTGCATGATAGAGCTTTAGTTGGCATCTGCTGATGGCACGGCGGATTGTGTTTACCGACAGTGGTTTCTGAAAGTATTCCTGGGCCCATTTATTAATGTCATTGACACAATCATGCCGATGAGTGATGCAGTGTCGTCTGAGAGCCCGAAGACCACAGGCATCCAATAAAGGTCTCCGGCCTTGTCCCTTACGCACAGAGATTTCTCCAGTTTCTCTGAATCTTTTGATGATGTTATGCACTGTAGATGATGAGATTTGCAAAGCCTTTGCAATTTGACGTTGAGGAACATTGTTTTTAAAGTTTTCCACAATTTTTTTACGCAGTCTTTCACAGATTGGAGAGCCTCTGCCCATCTTTACTTCTGAGAGACTCTGCTTCGCTAAGACAAAGCTTTTATAGCTAATCATGTTACAGACCTGATATCAATTAACTTAATTAATCACTAGATGTTCTCCCAGCTGAATCTTTTCAAAACTGCTTGCTTTTTTAGCCATTTGTTGCCCCCGTGCCAACTTTTTTGAGACCTGTAGCAGGCATTAAATTTTAAATGAGCTAATTAAGTGGATAAAAGTGTAAAATTTCTCAGTTTAAACATTTGCTACGTTATCTATGTTCTATTGTGAATAAAATATTGGCTCATGTGATTTGAAATTCCTTTAGTTTTCATTTTATTAAAATTTAAAAAACGTCCCAACTTTTCTGGAATTCGGGTTGTAGATGGGTTGTATGGTTAAGAACATGGGGGGAGTGCATGTACAGTTCTCTCTCCACCTTCAATATCACGACTTAGGTGCCCTTGAGCAAGGCATCGAACCCCCAACTGCTCCCCGGGCGCCGCAGCATAAATGGCTGCCCACTGCTCCGGGTGTGTGTTCACAGTGTGTGTGTGTGTTCACTGCTCTGTGTGTGTGCACTTTGGATGGGTTAAACGCAGAGCACAAATTCTGAGTATGGGTCACCATACTTGGCTGAATGGCTGAATGTCACTTCACTTCACTCACTTCACATAATGCAGAATGTACTTCTCTCTCTCTGTGTGTGTTTTTTTATGTTAAAATAATTATACTTAGCATGTGGGTCTGACACACTCCAAATATCATTGGGAACACAGGAATGTGTGTAATCTTAATTAATACTATATAAACAGTTTCACTGAAATATCAAAGTCACGTTAAGGTATTCCATAGCCTTTGGAAAAATTATGTCACTGTGCTTGGCAGTTTATGTGTAACTATATCTTCTTTTCAGATGTAGTCTATATAGCCCACTTAACATTTAACCACAGACACACATTTACACAACCCCACACCCCCCCCACCCAAAAAAAAAAAAACAATAACAAGGAAATGGCAAGAACATTACACAAAGATAAAACCCTCATTGTAAATCATCTGATTTGAAACTATTCTCCTTGTCTTTGGGTGGCGCGTTTGTTCCAGCTGATGTGAAGCTAACGACGGAAGTGCGTATCTACAAAAACACAGACACGCCCCCTCATGTTATTGGCGCGTGTGGCGGACTGGAGAAGAATGATACATACTGTGACCATATTTATTCAAATCACTCCTTAAATATCGATTGCAACAATAGATTGAGCTTTACGGACATCTTGCATGCTCGAATCAATGATTTAGTATGACAAAAATTGCTGAATAATCATTCACGAGACGGGAATGTAATTTCACAGCAATGGAGCATCCTGTTGCTTATATGTGTCTAGATATATGACAACTGGCTATAATAGATTACGTTTAAAAATATATAACAACATTTCTCGGTGTATTTCAGTCAAGGGTCAGTTTTTTCTCCGTAAAAATGATGAAAAGCGTAGGAAAGCTTTTTGGGTTAAGGCGAAAATGCCCGCCCGCCAAGTGTCGCATTGACAAAAAGACTCGCGTGAATCCCATTGACCGTATACTGGATGACAGCGACGAGGGCTCGTACGCCAGCACCACGAGCGTCAGTTCAGAAAGTGAATACCATAACTCCGAGGAAGAGTCCGGTACCTCCGACAGCTCTTACCGAGCACGTGAGAGCGACGGAGATGATAGCAGCGAGACGGACGAGAAATGCGCCGTGTCTCGACGAAAGAGGAAGAGATCCGCCAGCGCGCCTCCGCCTGACGAAAGCGATTCCAGCGACTCTTCCAGCGACGCCGGCGGAGAGCCGCTCAGGAGAGTGTTACAGAGAAAACGCCTCAGGCTGCCGGAGGACTCCGAGGACGAGGCTCTGAGGGAGAAGAAGAGAGAGATGGAACTGACAGAAGCTGCTGCCAAGAGAAGAGAGAGAAAGAATAAACTCATGGAGCTGTCAAAGAGAAGAAAGGCAGGCACCCCGCGGCGCAGGCGCAGGACGTTGGTAAGCTGACAGGGACAGAACAAGAAAAAGTACATTGGAGCAAACAAAAAGCAAATTTCTGGGTCAAGCATCATAACCTCTTTAGTCTTTAGTAAAACACTTGTGTTTACATATATTTTAATCAAGTATTTGCATTTGCCATGATGCTGTTGCTATTTCCATGTTTCCATCTTACAGTGCAAACATTTGTTCATACTTAACATGTTACTTCAGGTGCATTTTTCATAATGTATGCCCAGTTTTGGAAAAAATGGTCATCCATCCATCCATTTTTCATCCCAGAATCTTGGGCCACAGAAGGGGGGCACCCTGAAGGGATGTCCAGTTCATCACAGGGCTGAAATTTGGTAATTTTGTGAATAATATATCTAATTGAAAATAAGTAAGTAATGATTTATTTATGAGGTTCATCATGTTTTTTATATTTATTGACGGTAAAGTATCTAATTTATTTGTCCCATCTTCTGTGACTGAGAGAAAAACATCTCAAACAAGTATTATGACAATCGGACATTATTAACTTTATACTTTTGACACAGAAATCTGATTGATTGATCGTGACCATTGGTTTAAAAGATGCAGTTGTCCTTTTATAAGGTCAGAGAAGTTGCATCTTGCATGCAATTTAAATGTCAATAATCAACTATGAAAGTAGTTACCCAATCCATTTGACTTTTCATATAACCTAATACAAATGAGTAGATTTTAAAACAAATGCAAACGTTTCAACCATTTACAATTTTCACTCTTGAGCAGTTTCAGCAATAAGGTTGACCAAAATTGCACTACAATAAGTAACAGAAACAACGGGTTCCCTGAAAAGAGCCTGGTTAATAACGGGATACCTTGTCTATTTGTTGTTTTCTACAGGGTTCAGAAGAAGAGGAAAGAGAGGAGGACAAGGAGGACAAAGTTGAAGAGCCAAGTAAAGCAGATGATTTTGCTGATGAATCTAGTGTAGAAGAGAAGTGCAGTCCTCTAAACAGCAGCGAGGAGGAAAAACTTGCTGATAGTAGTGACAGTCTGAAGGATTTTATTGTGGAGGAAGAGGAACAGAAAAAGGATGAAGATCAGGAGGAAGAGGGGGAGGCCAAAGAAAAGGCCTTTCTCTCTCAGCTTCCACGCGAGTGTAAGACCACGTGATTTTTATATTGATTTTCAGATTTGGAATCCTAATAGTAGCTGTAACATTTAAGTTAATTAGAAAATCTCATGTTTCCCTTCCCATTACAGTTATCACAGGATCTCAGCTCACCCACTTTCAGGTGGTGGTCAAAGCCTTGCTGATCAATGTACTGGACTCAAGCTTCCTCAAGTCACTTTACAGTATGTTCTTCAAGTTATTCCTTAACTTAAGCACTGGGGCTCTCCATCTATCAGCACACAGAAACGTAGTAAGGAGATCAGTGAAATAGTCCATGTGACATCAGGGGTTCAACCGTTGTTTATGTTCAGCATGCGCACACTTTCTACTGAACGTAAACCATGCAGATTTACATTCTGATTTACATAAAGATTTACATTACTCTCCAAAATGGCGGAAGATGGTAACTCGGGGAGAAGATTGTTTTCTTTGCGCACAAAAATTATTCTCGTAGCTTCGTAATATTACGGTTGAACCCCTGATGTCACATGGACTATTTTCCCGATCTCCTTACTAGGTTTCTTTGCGTTGATAGTGGTAATATCCTTGCT
This sequence comes from Carassius carassius, assembly GCF_963082965.1. Lineage (NCBI taxonomy): Eukaryota > Metazoa > Chordata > Actinopteri > Cypriniformes > Cyprinidae > Carassius > Carassius carassius. Next base: position 18,859,731 of record NC_081790.1, on the reverse strand, counting down.
GTCTATAATTAGGGCTGCACGATTATGACAAAAATCATAATTGTCGATTATTCCCTTGAAATTGTAATTGCGATTATTAATTACGATTATCACAATTTACATTGAATTATGTTTATACCATTGTTTGATGCAACTGCATGCCGTATTTTTCTATGAAAAGAAACAAGCTGGAAACACTCTAACTGAAAAACTTTGTGCTTTTCTATAGTATTAAGCCTCAAATTTCAACTATAAATCGGATTGGTTTTTTCTTTAAATGATAAAAATGGCATTATGATGTTATAGTAAAATTAAAATAATGGGAAAAATCCTAAAGATAACATGTAGAAAGAAAAAACACATCTTAAGCATACAGAATAACATAAGTGGACTTTGAACGAATAATTGCCACTTTAAACAGTTACGTAATTGTGGCATCCTTGATTGTAATCGCGATTAGAAATTCAATTAACTGTGCAGCCCTACTGTCTATGGAGGGTCAGAGAGCTCTCAGATTCCATCAAAAATATCTTAATTTGTGTTCTGAAGATGAACGAAGGTCTTACGGGTTTGGAACGACATGAGGGTGAGTTATTAATGACAGAATTTTTCTTTTTGGGTGAACTGTCCCTTTAAGCAGAACATCCATGCAATAAATGAAATGTTTCTTAAGAACCAAAACAAAAAAGAACTTTACCAAATTAGGAATAAATTACATTTTAAAATGCATTACAATAAAACAGCTCTTAATGATATTTCACAATGTTAATATAACTTAATATAAATACATTTAAATGTACTGTATATTTGAGTAAATAAATGCAGCCTTCAGAAACATTAAAAAAGTCTTACAGACCCCATAGTTTTGAATGATTGAATGAATGAATATCTATATATATCTGACTTTGTGTTATTGACTCTAGATGGCGAACGAACAAAACGATACGCCCAGGAGATGAAATCATCATTGCTTCATTTTGATGAGCGACTGGTCCTTCCACGTCTGGAGAACCTGAAGCAGAGGAGCCGCTGGAAAGACCGTTACAAAGTACGCCCTTTGTGTTTTTCACGAAAAGATGGCTCGTTTCTGAGTAAAATTTATTTTTTACTATAAATCACTTGTATGTGAAGTTTAAAAAACATGGTGTGGTGTAGATTACTTTTATGTCTATTCATCATTTTTGTTTATTAAAAGGAAAGGGTAGAATGTTATCCCAAATTGCGGGTTATGGTGACAAGGGTCCAGATGAAGGGATGCGAAGCCTGTGAGCTTCACAGAACGGGCCGCTTCACTGTGCGGCTCTCTGGCCAGTTGTACCACAGCAACACCCTGCAGGAGGACCAGTTCATGCCCGATGATTCCCAGGTTGTTTTCCATACAAGTTACATATACAGTTTAACCATAAATAGTTTAAAGAATAATTTTGAGCACTTGATGGAATGTTTATTCGTTAACTATTGCAGAGTTTCTTTGTTGGCTCTGTCTGTGCCAGTCGTACTGAGGTCTACCATGCCCTGAAACACTTCAAATACCATCTGTTTGAGAAGTGTCGCACTGCTTTAGAAGCTCAGAAGGAAGAAGATACAGTAGAGGATGACGAACCAGTTAAGGACACAGTCAACAAAGTGTTTACTAAACTGCAGGATGCAGGATGGATCAGTGAGGTGTGAATATGTAACCTTCTTTTATGTGTCTTGAAAAGCTATTTACATACGTATGAGGAATGTCTTTTCTTGTGAATGAAACTGATTGCTGTTTTCTTTCCATCCGTTTAGCAATACGAGAAGTTTCAGGAACATCTCAATTCAGCTGATTTCTTCCAGGAAGAAAAGCTGGACTGAGAGTGTTAAACATTCCATAATGGCATCCGATCTACAGTTTTATTTCTGTAAATATTTTTTTTTAATGTCGTCATATAAAGCATGGCTAACTTTTGAGTTGTTGAAAAGTGTGTGCCCTGAAGATACAGCATTTTAATTTTGCAATTATACTACTGTGTAATTTGCTTCTGCATGATAGATATCAATTTAATACTGAGAATATACAAACAATAATACAACCTGAAATGTAACTTTCTTTTTTTTTTGTATTTTATCCTGAACATTGTGCTTTCAAATATCTGTATGTTGGTTTTATGCATTCATTTATAAATAATCTCATTTTAACGCTTCCATGTAAATGCATCCAAGTCATTTTACAGTGTTTCAGTGTTCTTGTAATAAACAAAACTCATAACCAGGTTGTTTTGCAACAACAATTTCTGAATTCAAGTTTTACATTTTATTAGAAACTGGGGTCAAACAATGCATATAACACAATCTACGGGCTTGAGGTGAAACCCCATCTTCACAGGATACCAAGCTTGTATTCGGTCATGATATGAGGATCGCCCATCATCTCACTTTGGATCGGATCTGGGAGAAAAAGGAAAGAGAAACATGAGACCTAGTATACTTCACAAAATAACATTCCAATAAAAAAAAATTTAAATAAAACAATCAGTCCCATATTTTAATAAAACAAAATCATGCGAGGAACTAAACAGGTCATTACTTTGAGGACTTTAAAGCTAATGTGCAACGAATGTTACCATTGAGGATGTCCTCAAAGCCAATGGTGTCATCGGAACCTCTCAGGGTATCCAGGGCCAGATTTGAGCTTGGAAGGAAGGGCAAACGCTGAATCTGAAAGAAAGAAAGTGAAAAGTTTAAATAAAATAGTCTTCTATAATGAGTATTAGGTAGGACTGTGCGATAAATCGAAATAAAATCGAGATTTGAGTGTGCGCGATTTCTAAATTGCTTTATAGTATGATTTTCCGCGGCCCTGACCTCCCGCGGTATGTTATCTGAACCAATCAGGATGCAGTGCACCTAAGTGGAGCGGGAGAACAGAGCAGACTGGGCATATGCCTAACTCCAGGTTCACACACTGTCTGTGATGCGTAGCCTTTTTTTTTTTTCCGAGCCCATGTTAACGGATCAGAATGTTCACACTGCACCCAGTAAAAAGACGAGAACAGAAAACGGCTTATGAGTCATCCAAAAATATTTTTAATGATATTCGGGTCGCGGTCGGTCGGGTCCTTTGAAATAAAAATGACAATTAGGCGGTAAAGAAGACTGCATGGGGAGCAACGTCGCTGTTTTTGGTAAAACATGATTTTGACGACAAGTTTTGTTTTATAGAAAACTCTTTAAAAGATTTTCGTTTTGTATAAATTGTATCTTAATTTTGATCAATGTTTTATCAATCAGTTGCCCATATTTAATAAATAAGAAGCAAATATATAGCCTAGCAGACAATGTAATAAGGCGCTGGCACATTCACTTGCATTGCATGTGAACTAAACTCAGCGTGTGCCTCAGATTTTAGAAATATAGGCTATATATTACAGAAAGCTTGAAATGTCTTCTTTTTAACGAAAATATTCAAACCAAAATAAATGGTCTCTCTGATTATGTAATCCATATGAAATGTGCATTTCTCTCTGGCGTTCATGGCGAGTCTGCATCGTCAACTTCATATTTGCAGCAACACAGAAAACACCAGTTTATTACTAAACAATAAAATGGCTCCTTGCATATTTTCGAACCAGCAGGCCATTCTGGGTTGAGCGAGACCCCACGGAATGAGCGAGCGGATCGGGATATTCAGAAATGGGCTCTCCGCTCACGAGCTCTGATCGGAACAAACCCGAGCCTCTATGTCTGCTGACCTTGCAGAAACATACAAATAGACATAGCCAGACTAGACTATTTTAGTACAAATTATGAGCTTACTGACGATTTTTTATAAATCTTGACAAAATTATATTAAGGTTTGTTTTTTATTTTTTTTTATTTCTTATTTATTTTTGCCTAGTTAGTTTTAATGACGCTACGATGAGCATTTACTGCTTTTTAAAAATGCAGGTCAGGAAGCAGGTTGGGTACAATATTTTATTTTTATTTTTCTGCGGTCCAAGTTGCGGCCGGGTTAGTTGAAAACATCGGTCGGGTGCGGTTATTAATACATTGGCCTGCGCATCACTGGTGCGAGTGGATAGATTTGCGCTCGCGCATTATTTTAATGTGCTTTCGCGTTACAATAATGTGCTCTCGTACACATAACTTACTGTATACGCACTGCAGACGGAGTACGTGTGACCCTTGGGCAATAAATATATTGGGCAAAACATATAACACCTGAGGCACCGCTACAGTGAGCTTTATGACCAGTGCATGGCAAAAAAAAAATCCCTGAACACGGTTTTATTTTATTATTTTTATTTTTTTCCATACGTCTAGACATTTTGTTTGACATCTTTACTAGTGATTATTTTGTTCTAGAGACATTTGATAAAGCTCTCATTGGTTTTCTTTTGGAAATATGTTTAAAATTTATGCATTTATGACTGTAAAGCATGTCTGTGTGTGTAAAATTGTGATTAAAATCGAAATCGCAAAATTGATCAAAAACTCGTGATAGGTTTTTTTTGTCCATATCGCACAGCCCTAGTATTAGGTCATTTATGACACTTGCTCACAATACCTGTCTAGCCGCTCTGTACTCCATCTGTAGTTTGAGGGGTGCGTGGAGACCCTGGATGTTCCTTAGAGTGTTGAAATTCATCTTGTCCTGGTTGAGCTGAAACTGATTTCACATAATACAAGCTGGTGTTACACTTTATTTTAAGGTGTCCTTGTTACATTGTAATTACACAAGTATGGAACCAAATGAATGAACAGGATCATTTTATAATCATTTTTGATGTTTGCATATTTTAATAGTATTATAACTAATACTTTTGTATTAGGGATGGGATGGTATGAAAATTTAATATCACGATTATAGTGACTAAAATTAGCACGATTATCAATATTACCACGGTTTTGTTGAAACGAGATGAAAGTGTTCAAAAATAGTTGATGCTCACACTGAAAACATTTCAGCAAGTTTTATATTTAATAATCAACAAACAACTAATAAAACAAGCAACTCTATGCACTTAATTTAAAAAAAGATTAAATTCTGTGGCATTTCCTTCCTTACAATGAAAAGTGTAGAACCATAGAAAAGCATAGAAAAGTCACTGACTTTCGCCATTCCTTCTCGAAAAAAAAAACAAAAAAACATTGTGCGCTGCGCTTGCGTCAGACTGTTGCTGGCTGGACATGATTTAATAGCGAGTTATTAAAACCGCGATAATCAAACACGGTTTTAATGATAATTCATTTTTAAACGATATTACTAACCTTCAGCACATTTTATCACGGTTATCGATAAAACCGGTTATCGTCCCATCCCTATTTTGTATGTAATTAAAAAATTACGAAATATTTTTTTGCACTTGTGTGACTATTTAAGATAGCATGTATCACTACATAATTAAGCATGAGCGTCATCATTTACTACCAATAATATTCTGTGTATCATGTACTTATCCATTGAAATGAAATGACTCGAGAAGCTAAATCTTAAACACAAATCTCATTGTCAGTTTCAAACCATATGGCATCCCTTTGTGGATTTCCTCAAAACTGAATAGTGCATGGCTATTTTTCTCTGCAACAGTTGAATTTAATCTATTAACAAAACAGAATTTTATGATTATGCTTAACTTATGTTAGACATACCCCACTTCTTGTTGCTGTTGTTTTCAGTTGATTTTGCTTTATGTTTTTTGTATTGTTTCGCTGGGGTTATTATGGTTGTATTGTATTGTTTGCTTCACTTTGTACTCTTTAAGGTTTGTATATTATGTAAAACAAAACAAAAATTATAAAAAAAACAAATCTTAGATTCTACTCACATTTTTCTCAGAAAGCTCCAATGGATGACTCGGTAGCAGCTCATTCTTTACACTTGAAAACCTATAATCGCAGCAAAATTATGGATTTAGAATATACATTGGGCAGAAACAATCATTTAACTTACAGGTTTATATGACCAGAACTTACCCTCTGCGGAGAGAGTCCTGAACCCCATAAGGACCAGCCTGTGGACACAGACCTGTCACAGGAACACTGTCCTTCAGCTGAGACCGCAGGCCACGAGTATTCTGCAGATAACACACAGTGTTTCAGAAACATAGACAAAAGGAAGCTGATGGAAAAAATGTACACGTCAGATGGGCCTGAAAGAGTGTGAATGAAAGTCACTCCGTTACATTAACGTTTTCAGTCTTTTTAGGGAAGACTTCAAACTGAAAGTAAGGCCATGACGCATCACAATTCATTTAGAAGCTGACAACTTAGTAACAAAACAAATTCTGAAAGGTATGAATTTCTGTCTCGGCAAATAATAAAACATTAAGATATCAAAGTACAAAATATGACTAAATATTCCGTCCTGGAATATAGATAAACACGAGCGGATGGGCTATGCTATGTTAGCTAGCTAATTACCGGCACAGCACAAATAAGTAACTTTACTTTATTAACGACAAATGCACGTTTCACACTTGTACGAAGAGCAGAAAATTATCACAAATGACCACCCTATAAATGGCGACAAAATAAAAGAAAGCACTAGAAAACAAACTGAAGCTCTACACTACCATCTTCAAGCAAGGTTCGTCTTCTTTACGATCAGCAAAAATGTACTTCCGGTCAATGTCGGAAATAGTGTTATCATGTCATCACGACGTAAGAAATGTTTTTGGTCGCTGTTTATTTTTAAGAATGCTCGTATTGTATTATTAATGACAACATATGCCTCTTATGGGTATATTTAGTTGAAAAATGCTAGCAAATATTGCCCAAATTATTTGCACTGATCCACGGGTGATTTTGACTAGGTATCTGCCGAAACCTGATTAGCGGAAGGGGGTATAGCTCAGTGGTAGAGCATTTGACTGCAGATCAAGAGGTCCCCGGTTCAAATCCGGGTGCCCCCTCATTTTTTTTATACCCTGGCATGATAATCATCGCGTGCATAATACATTTCGACATAAAATGATCTGAGAACTGTTTTCCTCGCGAGTCTTTCAGTAGTTATTATGCACTATGTGTGTCTGAATTAACCTTTTGAATTCTATTGGTGGCTCTTTCTTTTTAGTCAGTTGGCCAAAACTGAATCGAATCAGAAAGGACTTCGAATTGTTTCAAACCGCTCTCACACTAATCATCTGAAGATATTTGATGATAAGGAGGACCCGTAGAACACACAGCGATGGGTTGCTGGAATTCCTTTTTTGGCTCAGCAAACGGTTCTTCATTAGTCAAGTCTGCTTTATTGTCAATTTCCACATGTACAGTACATACATACAATCGAAATTGAGTTACTCCCAGACCCCGGTGCATACAGATAACATTAACATTAAAGCCTAAAAATCTAGATCAAATATAAAATGTAGATACCACAATACAATAAGGGAGTGTAAAAAAAAGACATAATAAAATTAAAAATAAAGTTAAATAAAGCAGCGCAAGGCAAATGGCAGATAGAGTGCAAATCAATGAAGTGAACAACAGTGCAGATAAAAGATTTTTACTGCAAAAAAATAAAATAAAAAAATAAGTCTGATTAAAGTGACAAAGGGCTCAAGAGCAGTTATTTTATTTAACTGACTGATGAGGTAGTGGAATGACGTCAGCTCCATGTTGAATGAGGTAGTGAGCAGACCAATGCTGCACAAAGTGACTGGTACATGCCATCATATATTAGTGGGGGGGCTGGGGATGTGGGGTCTGGGGGGGGGGGGGGGTAGTGCTCTGGCTTTAATAATTCAGCCATATTTACCAATGTTGAACATATGACTGGTAGTCTATGTGTGCACAAATATATTTTTTTGGTATGAAAATCAAGAGCCTAACTCGTTTTCGAAAAGCACGTAGGTATTCACCCACAAACTGTTTAAACAACTGATTTTTTTGAGGTAAGGAAAATTTGAAGAAATGCACTCACTACTGTGTAATGCGAACAAGCTGCTATTCGCACCTAAGGTTTGTGTGTGTGTGTGTGTGTGTGTGTGTGTGTGTCTGTGTATGTGTGTGTGTGGTCTAAAGTCTCAAGTCTCGTAGAAGTGCGAGTTGCATGAACATTAGACAGACAAATAAAATTTCTCTCAGTTAATGATGTCTCAGGATTCTCCAGGTAAGACTTTAATTTCATTCACCCACAAATTGGTTTTGCATTCATAAATTGTTATTAATTTGTCTCAAGACCCAGTGCATGTATATTTTACACCTTGATTATTCACATAAAACAGCAGTATACCGAAGATATAACATTGTGAGTTTTAAGGCAACATTAAATTTTTTATTTAATTCTTGTTCAATTGCACAGTTAATTATTCTGCCACTGAAGAAAATGCAATGGTTAAGAAGAGTTGCTCTGGCAAAGATTCTCTCATCAGTATTTCTATAGCACTGTGGCTTGGTGTCATCGCATCTGTGTTCTTTCTTTACTTGTACTGGAGGCACATTAATCTCAAAGCAAGGTATTATTCATTCGCTTCATTTGTTTTAGCTACATTAAAAAATAAAAATCCAGTCATATAAAGAAGTTTCAGCATTTACATATCAGCTTCATTTTGCAGTGTACATAATTCAGAGATGGAAGAAAACAATTCAGGCCCTGAAAAAACTACTGATCATACTTTCAAAAAAGGCAAGCAACAAATAACTAAATTCATGATGGTCACAAACAGTCAGTTTAAAAGTGCCATTTAATGCTGCATTTTTAACACAGCTTGTTTAATTTCTTTTTAGCTATACATTTTTTTTTGTGATACATTTTAAAAGGTTGTTTAATTTGTTACAGAGCTTGAACAGAGCCAAAGTGAGAACTACGAATCTCTTAAAAACAGAAATGAGGGTAAGCGCACAATCTGAGATAAATTATCTGATAGAACGACATACAAAGACTGTGCTGTTTATCTGGGACGCACTTTGTAGATCTGCTTTATGCACACTGTTATCAGATCTCCCTTAACATCAAAGATAAGACAAACCAAAGGCCTTTACACTTTCGCCAGCCTTCAGTTTGTTTCCTGAGGAAGTTACCATTCTAGCAATATGTGTCTGAAGTGATGCTGTTTTGTAGTAAATGTCTGATAATGAAAAAAAATGTTCTCCATTTTAAAGATATGTATGGGAGTCTGGACACAAACCAAAGAGTCCATCTCAAGAAATGAGGATTCTACGTACCAGTGCCAAAGACATTCAATCTGAAAGAATGCAATGGAGTAATACACATAATAACATATACAGTGCCCTCCATAAGTACTGGAACAGTAAGGACAAAATTGCTTTGCTGCTGTGGAGTCAAGACATTTGCAAATATGATTAAAAGATGAATATGCAACAAAACTACGGAATGTCACATTTTATTATTAGGTCTTTTGACACATAAATAAAAAGGACAACACTTTTAGAGTTCATTGAACTATTTGATGTGAGCATAAGTATTGGAACAGTTGAATTTAAGGCAGATTTAAAAGATTAAAAGCTAATATTTCGATCCCTTGCATGCAATCAGAGCAGTGAGTCTGCAACCCACAGAAATCAGACTTTCGGTCTTATGCATTGAAATGCTTTTCCCAAGCCTTTAATGCAGCCAACTCCAACTGTTTTGGTGAGTTTCTGTCTTTAGTCTCTTCTTCAGCTGGTGAAATTAATGTTAAATCAGATTTAAATCTGGAGACTGATTTGGGCAATCTAAGACTTTACATTTCTTTTCCCTGATAAAGTCCTTGACTGAACAGGCAGGGTGTTTTGGGTCATTGTCCTGATCCAATATGAAGAGCTTTCTAATGAGTCTGGTGATGAAGAAGTCCTGTTTTAAAGACTGTCATGCATGCCCCTGCCATGACACCAGCTCCACCAAGTTTTACAGATGAGGTTGTATTCTTAGGATCATTTGCAGTTACCTTTTTTTTCCACACTTTTGCTTTCCAATCATTTAGATAATGGTTAATCTTTGTCTCATCGGTCCATCAACTCAGATCCAAAACTCTACTGGCTCACATTTGTGAAGAATCTTGCCTTTCTATTTTTGGTGCTGTTTAGAGGTTTGCATCTTGCTGTGTAGCTTCTGTAATTCTGTGTCAAATTCTCCGGTGGACTGTAGATTGACAGAGCATCACCCCAGCTTTCTGGAGGTTGTTGGCGATTTTACAGACATGTATTTTAAGGGTCATTTTCACAGCTTTTATGATTTGTCTGTCATCAGCTACTGTTGTTTTTCTCAGCAGATCAGGTCATCGTTGGTTGCTAATGTCACTGGTAGTTTCCAAACTCTGGATTTCTCCTTACCCTTTGTTTTTCCTATAGTTCTAATTGACTTCCTCTTTTCTTTTAGCATCCAAATTGCTTGTCGGCTTCCTCATCTTCATCCTGGTTTGTGTCATCATCGAAGGCAAGACTTAGAATGCAGAAGCAATGGATATAACTGATAAAACACATGCCCTGCTTTTAATATCTGGAGAATTAATGCAACAGGACACAGCTGAACACTTAGAAAGACCTGTGAGGCAATACTTCAGTAACATCAGATAGGGAGATGAAACTCTAAAAGTGCTGAAATTCTTAGCTAGTAAAACATCTTTGTGTTGAATCACCCAATAGTAAAATGTGACATTCTGTAGTTTTGTCTCATATTCATCTTTTAATCATATTTACAGACTTCATGACTCCACAGCAAACTGTATTTGGTTGTTCTGGACACTTTCCCCTCAACAAAAGAAAGGAGGAGAGGTATCTAAATAAGACACTGACACACAAATGAATGACAACGGAGCCAGAGATTCAAGCAGTTTAATGCCCCAAAACACTCCACCAAATGGTGGATTCGGGCAGGCATGTCATTCTGATTAATAACAGCAATAATAACAAACACAAAGAATAATACAAAACCATTTACATGACATCCTAGTTTGTGCTGAAATACTGCAAATATATAGAGAAAGATTTCTTTACAGAGAGTATAAATAGGACAAAAATAAGAAACACAAGGTGCTACATGACAGTTATCTAAGACTATCAGTCAATCTCTCTTCTAAAGGCTTCTTGTCAATGATCTTTCATGCTGAAGAGTCATCCGCTTCTATACTTCCCCCTTTGTTTTAGCATTAAAGGAGACCTGAGTTCATTTTTGATATAATATGTTTTCTTCTTCTTCTTTTTTTTTGTAAGTAAGGGAAGGGAAGGAGCAGTTGCATATATTAGATATAGCATCACATAACTTCCTTCAATGGCATTCGTGTGGGTGCTTAAGTGCCTGTGGGTGTCTCAGATCAACATGCAGTCAAATGCTTTAAAAAGAGCTTATTACAATCAAATGAATGCAAATATATTGGCTCAAGAGTTTTTCCCATGGGTTCTTCATCAAGATTTACACTGGCTTCGGGAGTAAATCACATGTTTTGTATGTTTTTAAGCTATAGTCACATATGCAAAATTTCACAGGCAAAAAAGGACCATTGTCAATTCTCAAAGGTGTAGCAATAATATATAGCTCACACAAAAGTCACTTTCAAACCAAGTAGCTCTCTGTTAATAAATGCAGTGAATCCACATGACGAATTTGAACACTTTAATCCTTACACAAAATTCCAAGTTGTTAGGATTCCTATTCAGATGACTGGATTTTGCTTGTGAAAATTTGCTCAAATGTGACTGCACCTTTACTGTGTTAAAAGTATCCAAGTACATACTTGGCTAGTTTTCAAATCTCCAACACACTCTGCTTGTGTTCTCAAGTACCCAAGCGAAGGCTTGAATATCCAACCATGTGCAAAATCATGCAACGGTGGTACTAAACTGAGAACTCCACAAACCGGAAGGGTTATAACAAGCCATGTCTCTGTTTGGGGTCACTGATATCTCCTCATCTGCATCTGTGGGCTCACAATAGAAACAATGATAGTGACACAAGCAGGGTCTATCTAAAGTACAACTCTCGCACTGATAGCAATATGTTACTGAGGTCTGTTTGTTGTGTGGGAAAATTGCTCTGTTTGCTCAAGATGGAGTAACGACCTTGAATATTCTAAAGCTTCATTTGATTTTAAAGGTGTATTAGAACAGCAAACAGCATCCTTTTTCACAAACAGTTTACTGTTAATATATACGGACACTCCTAATAGGTTTGAAGCTAATTAACTTTCTGAACATAAATGTGACCTAAACAGGAGATCTCTACCATCTACTAGTCATACAAGAATAAGGTCACTGTACATCAATACTTGTAATTCAAATATTTCACACATTTCAGTTCAACTGCGATTATACATCTTATCGCACGGCATACTGTTAGTCGTAGAAATTTTAGATGTTCAAATGATTCATTTCTATTTCTTAGCCAATGAAAACAGTTGAAAGCAGAATCAAGCGTTGTGTCTCTGAGCAACACACAGTTGAGTCAATGATTCAACGACTTAAGCAGAAAGTATACTTTTCCACATTCTACTCCAGTTCATGGAGACGTGAGTCAGTCAGCATTACATAATTTTCGTCATTAACACCGATGTTCTGTTCACATACAGGTTTTTTTTTTCGCATGAAGTTATGTGACAACAATAGCACATGTGCAAGACATTTTATAGCTTGAAAAGTATAGGTAAAAGCCCAGGTATACATTTTCCATGTTCTGCTCCATCTGCACAGATGAGTGTGCAAGCCTTTCAAAGTATCACAAAGGATGTGTTTGGATTAGATGTGCTGGTATTCGGTAATGCATATATCACAGTAATGAATATGCACAATATTTTTATCATGGGCACTTCTAAATACCGTGAATAATTATAAATGATAAATTATTCAGAATTTGGGATGTATTTTAAGAATGCTTTTCCCATCAACTGGTCAAAATACACAACACCGCTGTATGCTGCTTGAAAGAGCATGTGTGAAAGAGCTTCAGACGTAAACAAGCACGCATGAGAAGCACATGGAGGAACACGTGAGAGACGCGCTGAATGAAAGCACATTCACTCTCTGACAGCAGATGGCGCTAAACTGTAGATAATGCAGCCAGTTACCCTGGAAATAAAACAGCTGCTACTTTCTAAAACATATTTAAATAATTAAAATAGCCATTCAGATTTGTGGATTTGCTATGGTGTTCATCACAGCACCAAATACTTAAATATTTAGGCTTAATAGGCCACTAATTTTCAAACTCTTTTTACATTTTTATCTGGACTACACAATGCTCAGTCTAGATATAGTTTGAAAGTGGTTTGATTCTTTATTGTTCGTTCACACTTTACATTAGGGCTTCATTAGGTAACATTAGTTAATTCATTATAACTGAACATTCATAAATCTGAGGTATTCCAATATTTAATAACACGTTGTCAAAATCGAAATTGCAAATTGTGTTATTTAATGAGCTAAAATGGACTAAGACTTGTATTTTTTAACAAAGATGAATAACTTCGGTAGCAAATGTAGCTATTGCTTATTGTGAATGTTAATGCATTAACTAAGGTTAACTAATGAGGTCTTATTGTAAAGTGATACCTATGGGTCTTTATAGTTCTTTTGCACTTTAATTTGTGAAAAACTTTTAACTGTATATATTTTTCTGTATGCTCTATTGTATTTAAATATTCAGTTATTTTTGTTATAAGATGAAAGTTATTAAACCTGTTTTACTGTATTATTACCAATATCGTGATAATACTGTATACCGTGATAAAAGCATTAGCAATTAATTGCAACATGAATATTTGATACCGGCATATCCCTAGTTTGGACATTTGTTTCAAGCACTCAAATAACTTTCACATGTGCATGCACAAGGCTGTACAGAGCCAAGCACCTGAATGTGGTGCACAAACACCAGCGGACAGTGCTGAAGATGAAACTTACATCATACAGAGTGTCCACGAGCCGGACTGTAACGTTGTCAGCAGAAGTTTACTTGATAAAGGTCCACTAGATTCATAAACACTCTTTACTTCTCACCACCTATTACCATAACAGTGTAGCCTTCAGAACTAGTCAATGAAAAATCCCATGCACCAATATACACTGACAGTCTGTCTGGAACAAATAGACAAGTGAAGTGATACAAAGTCCAAGAGAATTTGTACTCTAATTCACATTGCACTGCCAGACGTCGACTAATGCGAAAATCCCTGTCGGTCTGTGCGCAGAAAATGAGCCTTTTACCAATCACATTTGAGGACAGTAACTGTTTTATAACAGCATTTATGTTACAGAGGGTTTGGAGTTCTGTCAGTTTTTGGAATGTGAGAGCACAGCACCTTAATGTCATTTAAACGCTGTTCTGCACACCTACATTCCGATACATTAATCCTCAAAACACTCTTATTAAGGGCAAATAGGTGTTTGTGTGTGTGTGTGTGTGTGTGTGTGTGTGTGTGTGTGTGTGTGTGTGAAGTCATACTGGGGAAGTTAAGTTGGGTTTTTCTAAAAATGCCAAAGGCAAAGGATACTGATATTTCTTCAACTTTTTTAGGCTTAATGTTGAATTTATTCCTTCCATCTCTCCATCTCCTCATATCTCCCTCCTCAAAACCCCTCACCGAGTTGCTGTTGTTAGGGTGTGGATACTGCTGAATGTTTATTCCGGAATGTCTCAAAAAATGCCAGCATGCCCTTCTTCACGCCGGGAGAAGCCATTTTAGAAGGTGTGTGTCCTTGGTGCCAAGGCGGGAAGCTAGAGCTATCCATGGAGTTGGCTCGTTTGACTTTGGAGCCTGCCCGCCACATTTTGGACCTCACAGGAGGAGTTTGTGCAACCAAACACTTTTGGTATTGGACCTGGAGGGGGCGCCAGATATTTACAACAGAAATACTATACTTCGAACACATTCAAGAGTTTGAACAAAATTATATATCAGTGCTATGAAACTATGAATGCTGTGTGTGATATTTGTAGGGTGAAAGTCAATTCAATTAAAAGTATTTCCTCACCATGCATGCAGCCTGAACTGCCTCAGAGATGATCCCAGCATCGGGCTCACACCAAAACACATGGCACTCAAAGCGCTGGGTTCCTGCATCCACTATGACTGCAAAGGTGTGTGTGTCATGACCCACACCTAGGAAAGTCAAGTAACGTACTTGGCTTTCCCAAAATGGGTCATCTCCATCCTGAAATAAAGCAAACGGGAAAGAAAAAGTAAAACACAGAAAGACTATGTTTACTAAGCGTACACTAAGACTAAGCATACTACTCACACTACTTCTGTAGTATATAAATATGTGTACTATGCATAGTATGCTAATTTTTCTGTACACTACTCCGTAAATGCATTGTATACTTAAAAAAACAACAACAAAAAAACAGTATACAGTACAAATTGTGCAGTATGCAGTACACTAGTATTCCTAGTATATACTACTATACTAGTATATACACTAAAATACCTCAATGTCAGTTAGTAGATATTCTCACCTCTCCTTTCCACAAAGACATAACTGTATCAGACACATGGATGACTATCGGCTCCCACTCATCTCTGTCTCTGGAGTGCATGATGCTCTCAATAGCTCTGTTCAACACTTCCATTCCTGTCAGCATATACACAAAAACCTTTACAATATATAGCACAACCAGGGTCACATTTAAAAGCTATTTAAGCTAGGGTTTCCAGGTCTCTATACATTAGCCACCAAAATAACAATTAACCTGGTTTAAAATGTTAATCTTTAATAGCCAGCTAAAACCACTGGTCTGATAGAAAACGGTTAGATACTGGTCCAGACTGGATCCACAATCTGTTGTGCTCATGTTTGACTCTTCAAAAATAGTTTGTAAGAGTATTAAAGAGCAAAACTCAGCAAATACTCATTCATAGAGTGTAAAATGTGTTAATATTAAGCATCTGAATTGCCCAAAACCCACTCACCCATTGCTCTGGATACAGGCAGGTTTCCAATGTACTCCACCTCAAACTTCTGCACCCTTTGCCTCACTGATTCCAGGAAGTCAACTGGAAAGCATTAAACACATCAAGTCTCATGAAAGAATACAACAGTAGAGTCAACCATTCGGGTTTTCTCAAAAAGACTGCAGGGGTCATACCCTGACGGGGGAAGTCCTCTGGGGAGATACTCTCCATGGTGAGAGAACGGGCCATAGAGGGCTGCAGTGCTGCCTTCTCTGACATGATCTGTGGAAACAGACCAATCACAATCAACGCTGTAATCCACTGACTTTGAAATCTAGCCATTTTTAATTATGATATTATGTTAATTATGAGCTTTAATAGGATTGTGTGGTCTTACCTTGGAGCACATCTCATGCAGGGCAGATGCAATGGTCTTGGCTGGAGCGTTGCAGCGAAACACATGGCACTTGAGCATGCAGGTGTCTTTATCACTGGCCACAAAGGCAAAGTCCCTACAGAGGACCAGGAGACTGGAGTAAATACTCATCACAGTCACTTTCATGCTTATTCTAACAGCCTGGTAGAAACACTAAGCCTACACACACATACAAATAACACAAAAATTGTAAATATATACATTTCCTGAATGAATAAAATAACACATTATACTTGCTGAATAAAATAATTTATTAAAAAAAAACATTATAACAAACCTCAATCTTTTAAACAGTAGTGTATACAGTATATCATATACTGTATAACAGAATCAAATCTTATTTTGACACTTAAACTATAATGTGGCACCTTAACAATTCAGTTGCTTCTGACTTTGCTATAAGCACGCTGAAAGGCCACAGTAGTGAGCAGCCCTTCTAAGAATAGGGCTGTAAAATGCTAAAATAAAATAGGACACAAACTACTGCGAGCTGGAAATGACATTGGCAAGCTGGGTATTTACAAAGTGACACTGAACCATCTCTAATCTCTCAACCTATCTTGTTATTCACTAAATCTCTTCACATCAACCTTAGAATGTCTTTTAGCTTATTTTACTCGCCAGTATCAGATGTCAATGTTCTAGAAATACAGTTCGATCGGCATTTCTGGGCAGTATGATTTTCCAAAAGGCAACGCAGTGACATGGGCTTACCAATACTGCAGCTAATGCTGCATGCTGCCACCATCAAAGAGAATATTTCATTCATGAATATTACATTGGAGAAATATAGAGCAGTGGTGCTTCACACGGCCCGTGGCTCAAGCTCACACAGCATACCAACCCTCGTGAAATTCAGCACTCGTTTGCTTTCAATTTTTAAGAGAGAACATGCAAGTCAAACAAATGAATTGTCTGGGCAGTAAAGAGAGAGATGGAAACCTTCATTGTGTGAATACAGAGTTGTTGCACCAGCCCATGCAGATCTCAGTAAAGAAAGAGTCCAGGGTTCCACACTTACACTTAGCTGGAGCTATTTAGACTGAAAGGGTCTATTTTTGGATTTGGATCCGAGCACACTGTCACAATATAAATAAGGTTTAAATGTCTCTCATCTAGCAAAGACTATCTCTCATTGGCACATGCCAACATGCTCTACTGATGGTTTCATTACAAACTAGTGAATCCCCCCATGTCCAAACAAAATTTAAATAGATCCTTTTAATTAGATTGGTCAATGTGACGAGTGGGGCGGGGCCGAGGGACATGGGAGCGAGGCCGGGGGAGTGATTGGAGATGAACTACACCTGTTCGTCCCACCGGTCTCGAGGCCCATGGAGGAGATGGAAGGATATAAAACTGGAGCGACGACAGTGAAGGACGAGAGAGGACCAGGCCTGGGCTTTTAGTTGTGTTTTGGTTTTTATTTTATGCGCACCAGTCGTCCGTGAGGGGCTGGTGCGCTGTTTTGTGTTTATTTTGTTATTAAAATGGTTTTGATTGTCCGCCGGTTCCCGCCTCCTTCTTCCGGATGAATATCAAGGTTGATATCGTTACAGTCAATAATCTGCATTTATTGTTTGTTTGAACACTGGGGAAGGCATTTCTGTAGACATGCAGAGCAAATCAATACTTCAGTCAACGAAAAACAGTTGCGTTTATGATATTTTTTGCATTTAGTACTTCAGTAATGACAAAACAGTTGTATTTTATGATTTTGTTTTTGCATTTAGTACAAATTACACAACCTGAGATGAACCATGACGGTAAAAGAATGAAAGATAACATGGCTAAGGAGCACTACTGTACTTCATAGACCACAATGGAACCCAGACACCACGAGATATGTTTTCTAAAAGAAAAAAAGTGCAGTTATTACCTGTCTCTGTTTTCACGAGTGGCGGTTTAAAAAAGAAAAAGGAAAAAGGGTTAATAATAGTCAAAATAATGCAAAAACGCGTGAAACGTCTTCGCAAGCTCAAGACTGTTGTGAAAAAGAAGTGCATTTAGCATCCTTTTAAAAAGAATACTTGTTAAAGGGGTCATCGGAAGCCCATTTTCCACAAGTTGACTCTTTAGGGTCTTAATGAAAGGTCTATAACATACTTTTTCTTAAAATTTCTCAATAGTAGTGTAAAACAACACCCTTTTTTACTTTGTCAAAATCAGCTGTTTTCAGCAACCAGTTTTAGTGCATGTTCCTTTAAATTCTAATGAGCTTTGCTCACCCCGCCCCTCTTTTCTGTGAGGTGACAAGCCATTCTCATGAGACTGTTTACTTATCTGCAAACATATTATGGTATTTTATGCTTTAGTAGTCTTTTAGACTAAATAGTACTTTATGGGGAAAGGTGATTTGCAAAGATTCATAAAAGAACCTTGCTGTAAGTGAAGCTGGATCACGAATGATTAGCAAAAAAAAGAAAAAAAAAAGAAAAAAAACAATATGGTAAATCGGGGACTGCATTCTTTTCAAAAACAAAGGTAATCCACTACGTCTTCAGCAGCTCAGATGTCAGGAGTAAATGATGACTGCTATGTTCATTATTACATCCGACAACAAAACACCTCAATCATTTAGGAAACATTCTTGTCTGCAACTGCTCCGGCGGTGAAACAATGACAGACTGATGACACTCACTCAGGGCGGGTCATGCTAGTGTCAATTAATAATAGTGAGAGGGGCCTGTCTGCGAATGGCTTGATATGAGAAAGGGAAATGATTTAACAAGATAAACAAAACACTGGGTGGATCTTTATCATTATAGGGTGGTTGTGTACACACACTGCTAACACACATTTCAGTTCAAACAACTTGTAAAAGTGCATGTTGCATCCAATGACCGCTTTAAAGAAAGGATATACTTTAAAACAAATTACTTAAAGGAATAGTACACCCAAAAATGTCAATTCTGTCATCATTTACTCACCTGAACACAAAAGAAGATACAGGTTTCAATATGTACAGGTTTTGTCTCTGCCTGTCACTGAATGGGGAAATATAACTGAATTGAAGGGGTTTACTGGCCATTTGTCATTATCCAGGCTAAACATTTTCTGTTAAACTGTAGTGAACTGAGTCTCTGCGGAAAGCCAGATTTCATCTATGATACCATTGAAAATGGGAAAAACTGATGAATTTTAAACTGAGAAATAGAACAAGTACAAAGTACCTGCCATTGTTGCAGCCCACCCCCCATACACGGATGTTGATTATGGGCTGACAATGGATGAGGCTGCGGTCCACAGGGTCCATTAGACTGAGAGTGTCCTTCTTGAGGACCATCATCATATCCTGACCCTGAACACACACAAACATGTCTGAATTAAACCAGCGAACCTCTCAGCGCACATCTCATCTATTCTAAGTTATGTGTATGAGCCCAGTCTGTTCTAACCTCTCCCCAGGCGCCCACTGCATCCCGGCCCTCTGCTTTGCTGTGAGAGAGCTGCTGGATGCAGTTGTTCACCGCCAGACTACTTTTTCCAGGGGTCAGTTCCTCCTCAGGGATCTCAACCCAGCCAAGTGAGCGCACAGCGAAACACTGAAAGACAAACGCATAGTTTTTCCTAACAGCACTCAATA
Source organism: Carassius carassius (assembly GCF_963082965.1). Taxonomy (NCBI): domain Eukaryota; kingdom Metazoa; phylum Chordata; class Actinopteri; order Cypriniformes; family Cyprinidae; genus Carassius; species Carassius carassius. Next base: position 18,839,936 of record NC_081790.1, on the reverse strand, counting down.
TACAATATAAAGCAAAAATAAATTGACACTTGTTGATAAATCTCCCTAAGACTTTCCACTCTATGGTTAAACATAAGCTACAAGGTATATTGTGAGATTTAAATTCACATTGTGAGATACAGTTACAATTGTAAGAGATACAGTTGCAATTGTGAGAAATAAAGTCACATTGTGATATACTGTAAAGTCATAGTTATAAGAAATACATTCACAATTACAAGAAATAGTCACAATTGCAAGATCTAAAGACCCAGCTATAAAAAAAAGACACAATCCAAGTAGTAGTCATATTGAGATATTCAGTCCCAGCTGTGAAATATATACTCACACAATTACAATAAATAGTCAAAATTACAGGAAATAGTTATATTGTGATATTTAAAGCCACAACTGTAAACTATAAAGCTTCAATTATGACATGACGTTATACAATTTCAAGAAATAAAGTTGCAATTACAAGAAATAATTTCACAATTGCGAAATAAAGTCACAACTACAAGAAATACACAATTTCAAGAAATGAAGTCATACTGTAATACTTAAAGTCACAACAGGGAAATATAAAGCCTCAATTGTGAGCTATTTAGTCATGAATTACAAGAAATAAACTTACAATTACAAGAAATAGAATCATGTTGTGATATTTAAAGTCATAGCTATGACATATATTGTCAAAATCATGAGATATGATTTCACAACTACGAGAGAAATAAAGTTTTTGTTTGTTAATCTGAACTGAAAAGAGCTTTCTATACCAAACTCTTCTATAAGAAGGGCAGTGTCGCATACGTTTGGCATGTACTTCAAGTTGACAGTTTGGACAACATCCATTTATATTTTTCATATTGTCATACCTAAATATTTCTAAGTAAGTAAGTAGAAATTTATCAGATGCTTTTATCAAATGTGACTCTCAGTACACATATTACAGCAACTAGCTCCTGAAAGCATCCTGGGGTTAACAGTCTTTCTAAGAGGCACATTAATAATTGTTCATGGCTCACTCCTAGGAATCAAATTAGCAAGCTAACGTTTACCAGCCTGGTGACTGATGGAAATCTAAATGTTTTGTACAGAGCTTATATCTATGACCCAGCCTACTAGGATCATTTTACACAGACTCAATAAACCTGTGTCTTAAAATTGCATCTCTTGTGCATTTAGAGGTCGTAGCTCTCCACCCCCACCTTCTATATACACTCCACCAACATGCAGGCATGTATACACCCTACTGCATCACTAAACATGCCCTGATTGATGCTCCTTTTCCAACTCCTTTCACCCTCAGTGGTTACCTCAAGACGTGCTCTGCATTTATTTATATTTAGTGATATTTGTGGGGCACAGCGACTAATAGCAGAGAAAACAGTAATACATTTTACATGTTGAACAGTATTAGGGCAGCACACAGCAAGATTCTACCTTGGAGTCTGGATCCATGTTGGCACAGAAATACTCTTCCTGCCAGGAGGGCCTGAAGTAGAGCAAGAGAGCACATCATTATGATAATGACTCATAATTAAATACTGGGCTCATCTGAGCAAAAAAAAACATGAATACAAATTAAGTCCTGAGATGCTGAACACTTGGTTATTTTTCTGTTTGGTGTTCTATTGAAAGCACTTTCATTTATACTCTAGACAAGGCTATTCAGACCGCTAGGGTAGTTTGTCCTGTAAACAAGAAACAGCTCCTGTAATTATCACTCTCAGCTTCATGCAGAAATTCTTATGAACAAGTCACAACATTTTGCGTATACTTCCTACCTATAATAAACAGCGGTCTCGGAGGGGAAAATTATATAGTATAGAGCTATAAAGTGAAAAGCCCTAGACTGGGTATTTGTCTCCAAATAAAATAATTATGGATATTTACATTCAATTTTAGGTCCCTTTTTATATTAGGTGGCCTTTACTATGTTCTTACATCAAAAAAAGTACAATGTACTTATTATGTTCATAATGTATTGCAAAACACTTTTGCTGCTATTGAGATGGGATACGAGTAAGGTTAGGGTATGGGTAGGTTTAAGTGTGGGTTAAGGTCAAAGGGATGGGTCAACAGTGTAATTATAAAGGTAATTACAGAAATTAATTACAGATGTGATAACATGCAGGTATTTTAAAAATATAAGTACAATGTAAAAGCACGTATATGCACAATAAGTGAATTGTATCAAATTATTAATTTAAATGTAAGTACACTGTATAAGGCCACCTAATATAAAGTGGGATCGAATATTATTTTAAAAGTTAGAATCTGGATACAGTTGTTGATACACTGTAAAACCCGACAAGTTATGGTAACTCAAACCATTTGAGGAAACCAATAAATATGAATACTATGACTCATTTACATTGAGTGTAAGTAACTTTTTTTTTTTTTTGATGTTTGCTCAGTCAATTAGTAAACTATGGTCTGGTCATATGGCGTATGCCTGCAAATACGGAGCAAACTGCGTTATAGCTTTCACACGCATAACTTCTTTGGTGTCTTAAATATAGGCATCCTTTGAACCCAGTGGCATGACAAGACCGGCCCACCAGGAATTCTCCCATTGCTCTCGATAAGCCAATCTGGGTCTGTGTCAGGACGTTCAAAATCAGATCTCATGAAAGTGCGTAAAAATAGTACGCCAAATAAAAACAAAAACTTGTGGTATTGATATGCACAAATTTTACTTTGGCTTGTATATGCTACACAATGGATGCGTATCACATGTAGGCGAAAACTGTGTATCATATGCATGCCAACAAATTTTGTATAATATGCACATGAAAATTGCGTATTATATGCACGCCAAACAGGTGCGTATCATATGGATGCCAAAGTCGATTTTTGCATACTGTTGGTTTATTCTAAAAGCCTGGAAGACATACTTTCTTTGTCTCGTGAGAAATATGTTTAAAAATAATTATAATAATTTATTTAAGCTAAATATTACATTAAACTGAAAAACAAATTAAACTGAGTAAGTACTTTAACTGAATATTAAATGAAAAATAAATGATTCATTTTTGTTTTGCTCAAGTACACAAACAGTGCTCTTTAACACATACTGAGGACAGAAACTTAATGTGCCGGAATGTGTTATGCTGCCTGAAGGTGCTGACAAAATAAGTGAAGGTAATTGCATTCCCTGTAGCTGTCAATAATTCCCAAACAACTTAGCAGCAGCCAGTCTCAGCTCTCCGAACAAATTCAGAAGAAAGGTCAGTCAATGACAAACCTGACACTTAATAAGGGCACTCTCCAGCCTGTTAAATGAATGTGTGTACAGTATTTTGTCCTTCACTGGCAAAGACTGTTTAGCACCACAAAGTGAGGGAAAACACTTCTCAATGTTCTCAATTCCCCAGGTGAGTGCTTGCTTTTGTTCAAGCATTAGTGTGACTGGGACCTCATGGCCTGATATCAGAGCGTTTGGAGGTTAGCCAAAGGCAAAATGGCCTGTTTTACTCTCCATCTTACAGTTGTACAGGCCACACCTGACTGGCTGTCTAAAGCAGGACTGCTTTTGTCATTTCCACTAGCAGCCAGTGGAGACCACATCTGTTCACAGAACTCTAGGTGTGTAATACCACCTTCAGGTATAAGAATGTGTTTGTTCAAATAAATGTCTTCTGGCTTCATTAGTGGATTAAACAAAAGGGGAAACATAGAGAAAATGCTTTTTTTTCTCACCAGAAGGAGAATTTGGCTTAGCTTATGTGTGTGTATGTGTGTGTGTGTGTCTGGCTGCAAATCTGTGCCAGACTTTAATTTACATCAAGGATGCATATTGACACAGTCCATGGGTAATGTGTTACTACACCCAGCACATTAAAACAATTGCAACAAATTAGTAGGAGACACGTTTTTACCCAATTATCTTGTGTCTGTTGACACATTTGAACAAACTATTCTGTAGTATAAAAAGAACTTTTAAGACATGTCCTTTATGACTTTCATTAAATACGTAGAAACTGTTTAAATGGCATTCTGGAATACTTCATTCTGATTGGTCAAACATAAGATGATGTGGTTAAAAACTGACCACTGAACTGTATAACTAAGCAGAAGAAAACTGCATAGCTTAGAGGTTTCTTTTTCATACTTCCATTTTTCTACTTTGTCAACTTTACGTTTCTCCTCAATTTCCTTAGGAGACATAAAAATGTACATGAATGAGACTGTTAACATATAATGTGGTTAATTACTGGGGTCTTCTTCTCACAAGAAAAATTTGAGAAGCAGGAGATTCAAAGTAAAAATGTCTCTCCATTTAATATTATGGAAGCCCATTTCTACCACTTAAGAAAAAAAAGAGAAAAAAAAAGCAGCAGCCAGTCATTATCCTGGAACAACATTCCAATCTGTTGAACCTAGAATATTTTTAACTCTTGTCCTCAGCGCAGGTGTGATTCCCTCACCTTTCGCTCAGAGACGGCAGAGGGTTTTCAGTCAGTCTGCCTCTTGATTCCCGTCTGCCATCTGCTGCAGTCTGAGAAAATCAAGAGTATAGGGATGTGACAGCTGACAAAAACATACACAAAACCACATAAACACACATAGATCAGAGTATCTCACCTTGATCTGGCTGGCAGTTATGCCGTTAATGGTGTTTTGTTCCTCCTCTGCACTGTAGGAGGGGTGCTGCCACTGTGTTGTGCCCGTGGGCACGTGCCAGTAATAGGTGCCAGTGCTGTCACGTATGGTGCGCCATCCAGGAGGCAGATCTGAGTCCATCTCCAGACTCTGATCATTCCAGATGTCATCTGCACAGAGATCGGATTTCTGGATTAATCTGCATTTTAGCATTTCAAATGCATGCTAACTTGAGGGCAGCACACAAAGATTCTTGTAAACGTGCCATGTTACAATTCCCACCAAGTAACACAGAGCCAGCAGCCTTCACACACACACACACACTGAGATTCAGTGAGGCATACACACCCCGAGGTGAGGTCACCGGGCTCAGATCTACTCATGAGAGACAGACCAGGCCCTAATCTGCCCACATGACACACAGCCTAAAATGAGGTCAAAACTAAAAGCAGCTCTCTCTTATTAAAAATGGGCTGGACTAATGTTCCATTATCTTCACCCTGTCTCTTTCATACTGACATTTCATACAGTTGTGGTCAAAAATTACAGAATCTGCAAAATGTTAATTATTTTACCAAAATAAGAGGGATCATACAAAATATGTGTTATTTTTTATTTAGTACTGGCCTGATATTTTACATAAAATGAGTTTACATATAGTCCAGAAAATAAATGAATAGCTGATTTTATAAAAATGACCCTGTTCATTCTTAATACTTTGTGTTGATTTCTAGATGATTTTTTGTTTTGTGATGTTTATGAGAACCTAGTTTATTCTGAACAGTGAAAGTGCACACTATTCTTCAAAGAAATCATCCAGGTCCTGCAGATTTTTTGGTTTTCCTCCGTCTTTTGCATACTTAAAAATTTCCCAGCAGTGACTTGTAATTTTAAAATCCATCTTTTCATCAGTCGTGGTGACTAGAAATTCACAATTGTGCATGCTTTAGAAATTATCAGACAGAATTCTGTTGTCTGTATATTTTAGAAGTTCTACCCATATAGTTCATGACGAATCAGAGTTCATCCACACAGTTCATAGATGCTGATGGTGCACAGTGTCATACACACAAAGACAAACCATTCTCAGGGCAACATTAAAAATAATCTAGTAAAGCCACACAGGGACCTTTGGGATTTAAACTGTACATTATACAGTTCATTATTAGTAAATTGTATAATTTATCTTTCTTCCGAAAAAAAAAACTAATTTTTAAAGAAAAATTACACTTAATGTCGTTTTAAATATTTTTATTTTTTTCACTTCTTTATGGTAAGATAGCTTACAGCCAATTGGCCGGTTTTTCCTTGTGTACGTTTTCACAGCTTTTATGCATGTCAAAGTCCTCCTGTCAGGTCTCCTGATGATTTAGTGCTTTAGACACAGGCATAGGGCTGCTGGCAGAACAGAAAGCAGGAAAGAGCAGCTGTGTCTGCTGAATTATATTTGCCTGAAATTATCTCTTGCCCGAGAGAATCATTTAACACAATGCATCTGGATAGCCCTGTCCGTTCTCACAAACAACACAGTGCAGAAGGCTGGAGGGGACGTTTGGGGAGAAAACAACACTGTAAATGTGTGTTTTTCAGCACTAGAACTGGGTCAGTAGTGACACGAGATTGCTTGGGCACGAGTATAAGAGTTGCCTCTGACATTCACACAGTGAGAGTCAAACATGAGTGAAACACATGTGTATATATACGTAACTATTATTAAAAGCTTCCTCTGCATTACAATTTATAAATAAACTTGCCATTTTAAAGTTCGTTCTCTAACAAAGGGCCTCCATCGTTTACTGTAAATGGAATTCTGGCTACATTGTAAAATAATAAAAACAATTTTAAAAAATCACACATTTAAGTTAATGATTAATGACTAAGAAATGTAAACAATAATCCTACAATTTTGCCACATTTAGCCTAAAGGTTCAGTCATAACACTGTTTGTTGAATTCTGTGAATTTATTAAAAATATTTGGTGGTCGTGGTCGTGTGGGCTTAATTTGCATGAAGCAAAAGATCTACCCACTCAATTTCACACTGGGTTCAGTTGGTCATGTGAATCTGGATTGTTGGCCAACAGAAAACAGCTTGATTTGAAAATGATTTTTGTGATGAGTGGAGCGGGGCCGAGAGCCATGGGAACAGAGAGAGGCCGGTGGAGTAATTGAAGATGAGCGACACCTGCACCACTCACCGGTCTCAAGTCCCACGGGGGAGCGCCGGAAGGATAAAGGGAGGAGTAACGAGTCTCTCTCTCTCTCTCTCGCACACACGCGACGTGCAAAACTCTGCATTTGAACATTCAATAGCAAATACTTAAATTAATAACAGAACATAGCTGTATGAATGTATCTACTTTCAGAAGACCAAATAAAGTGCTTTTGCTTTTGCCTAGATACACACAGCATCTCCCTGACATGGTTGCTTCAACACTAACTGCTGTTACTGAAACCACACCTTTTTTCTTTGCGTGAACATTTGGGCGGCATTACACAAATTTTTCCACATAGTGATGTAGACATGTGGGGACGTGTTTGAATGAGCCATTTTAGGGGTGTGTGGCAGAGTCTTAACTTTAATAAATAATCTCTTTAGATTTGAGACTTTAGTCTTTGCAACTTTACAGATCTTCTTCATGGACCAAGAGCTTGTAACATTCCAAAGAGAAAGGAAAAATTTTATATCATATCATATGACCCCTTTAACTATTTAGGTCTGTGTGCAATCTAGCAATGGCTTTGCTTCAAAATATTTGTCTCAAAATAAGTTGTTTATATTTAAAAAGAATTACATTTTAGAACCTTTGAAGTCCAAATTAATATCGGACACACCAATGCCTACACTTAAACAAAGGAAATACAAGGAAATACTATTCTTCCTGAATAAAAGTATTACAATAAACTTTAACCTTAGTTAAAACATATTTTATAAAATATTTCTTTTATATAAAATTTGCTTTCATTTTTTTTTAATGATTTCACTTCTGCAATAATCTGCAGATTGTCTTCAACCTTTGGTCTATATTTAAAAGCGTTTATGAATTATAACAATTTAAGTTTGAATTGTGTACTTTCACGTCTATGTTCGGGGGGGGGGGGGGTGTTGGTGACAGTTAAGAGGTTAACTAAATTAGTTAACATGGACTAACAATAAAAAATTATTCTAAAGCATTAATTAACTTGAGAGCTTGTAGAGTCCTGTTAAAGCCACAATAATCTTACAACACAATGGTTTAACCTCTAAACCAACACCTCAAATCTGCTTCAGTCCAATTAAACTCGTCACAGTCTCGAGGCTTATTAATAATCTGCCTCAAAAGATGCATTTCTTTAGTAGACATGACTGCCAGAAAAGTTAAGAAATAAATAAATCCTATAATTATAAATATATACACTCTTTCATATTGATTGGGTGAGGTGTGTTCAGAGTCATCATAAAACTTATTAAATTATATACAAACATATTATAAATATATAAGTCTTATATATGGAAAATCACTGTAACACTGTAATAATTAATTTAACTGTCTTCGTGTCTCTACAAATTATTATTATTTTTTTTTTTTACTTTTATTCCACTTATGTGCATCATCATAAAGGAGTATGGGTGTGAGTGTCTTTGTGTGTGTTTGTGTGTCTCTGGTCCTCTCAAGAGATCATCAATCATGCCCATATCAAACTCCTTTCTTTTTCACAAGCCGCCCCTCGCCTCCGCTCCTGACAGGCCATAATAATCATGCTGTGTTGCCATGAAATTTTTAGTGTTTTGGGTTGGATGGCTAGCCATGCTGTCAGCAGGCTGAAATAAAACACAGGCAGAAAAAGGCTGAAGAAAGAAGAAAAGCTATTCTCAGTCTAATTTTGTTCCCCATTTAGGGTGCACCTGGAATTAGGTCTGCAGACTGTCTGTGTTTGGAGCTGACGGCAGTTTAAGTATTGGTGCAATGGATGCATGCTCAAACACAGATGCCTCATTGGTTATCTCTTGTTTCTCTGGCTCAGATGCCAATAGATAAATCTTGATGGATAATACAAGAATTGAAAGGTTGCTAATATACAAAACATCTAGTATTCTGTCACCAATCTCCTTCAAACAATGCCCTTGCTACCTAGTACTGCATAATTTGCACACATGATATTACACAATTCATCATATCATTTACTATAGATGGATGGATTTCAAATGCAAGTCTGTGGTTTTAAGAAAAAGTCTGGGTTATAAACTAAATAAGCGTACTGGGATGCAGCTACACTGAGATCCGACCTCACTTCCTGTAATTGTGGTATCACAGCTTTACGCACGTAGGTGGTGCCGCAGTTCCCATCATGCACCCACTAACAACTCCAAGGCTATGTCATGAGGATGAAGCAATAACAACAGACTGAATGCTGAAAACAGCAGGGAAGGTGGGGGGTTGAGAAGAGGATGTTTGTGAATTATTGATGATCTCCTGAGAAAACTTCTACTGCCTGATCAGTCCCTATAGAAATTGCTACATAGGGACTGCGTTTGTTTGTGTATGTGTCCAATTCATCACTGTAAGTCTTACAATGTTGAAAAAGTTTGATATATGCTTATTATTTGGCACTCTGTATCTCAGAGTTTAATGTTTGAGAATATTTGTACATTTCCTGCAAAGCTCTGCTTGGGTGGTTGCCAGGCCATTGCTATACATTCTGAATGGAATAAATCATATTACATTTTTGAAGTGCTCTTAATCATATTTAGCCTGTTGTTTTACAGTTATCAGGAAGTTCTGGATGATTCCAAGGGCATTGTTAAGTGGTTGCTTACAAAATTATTCTTATTTTGTAAGCAACCTATTAGTCTCACATCCTCTATACTATGAATGGAAAAAAAAGAAAAGAAATAGCAGCTCTCCTTAAGAAGCTGCATGAGTTGGCGTTAAACCTGTTTTAGCGATAACGAAGCTCACAACTCAAACACCACTAATTACTGAAATCTACTCGAACAGTAAAACGCGACACATTATTCAACACCCAATCACTCTTGAGAGTGACAACAAGCACATAAAAGAAGTAGTGTGGGAATTCTCTATTGACAATCCCTCACTGTTCTTGATGCACTTTGTCGCCTAAGAAACCCTTGCAAGCAGAGTCTAAAAAACATTTGACCTACATTTGCTTTAACCAGAGAGCTTTCACGTGGCCAATCAGAACTGACCACTCCTGATTCCCATGAGCCACTGAAACAACTGTAATAAAAGGCACCATTACTGCACTGATTGCAATCAATAGATTTTTTTCACCTTCCAGTTCAGCCGCTTTTAGAGTAAAGGAGAAGTATGAGGTAAATACACGTTACACAGAGAGTGAGAGAGAAAACAGAAATGCATTAGACTACTCTTAATCTTTGGTTAGGGGCACTCTTATCCCACTGATTGCTACGATTTCGCTGACCAAAGTTCGCTATAGTAAATATAATGGCACCTTTAGTCCTGCTTTTGTGGTTCTAGACATTTAGTGTGAATAAACACTGTGTAAAGCAGTTGTATTGCTACATAAAAATAGTTCTTTAATAACAGAAAAACCAATTATAAACTAGTGTAAAAAGATCAAGAGGCACCATTGGGAGAAAAAGGGGAATTTTGTAAAAAGCCAAGAAAAGGACAAAGCTCTAATATGTCAAGGTTTAAACTCTGTCAGGATAAAAGAGAGAAAAAGAGAAGCAGAAAGAGATAATTATAGCTACATCTGGAAAAAAAATAATCCCAATGACGTTATGTCAGTGGTCAGATAATCCCAGTTCAGTTATGTCCGTGTGAGGTCAGACTGGGAAGATTAAGACTCGAGGTGGATCTAAATGTCCATCTGGAACTTAATCCTTTGGCCTTCAATAAATCAAGAAGCAAGACACAGCATTTTATTTGAGGCGTCCTTTTGAAGACATCCTCAAGGCAGGCAGTATGTCACCAACTGAAAGTACAGCAGAATTGATTAAGCCAGAATTATTTGAAGGCAATCAATTCCTGTACATCAACAGAGGCTCCTGTCATCAGCGTAAACTCAGCACCATTCAGCATTGTGTCTAAATGCCTTAGTGTCCATGCCTTTGCTTTTGAAGAAGCAATTCCATCATTCACTGTCTCTCGTACACAAACAACAAACACATTCTCACACACACCCCCTCTCAGTGTGTTTAATAGAAGTTATTTTAAGAGCGATGACGTGGAGAGGACGCGTTGAGGACAGTTTCTGCCTTTCTACAGACACTGGGTACTTGACGCACAAGGTGTCCTCTTTATTATATCAAACATCAAGATTTTAGGTTTAAATGTACATGGACGTATAAGAAGAATGCTATTTTTTAAGGCCCTGTGATATATTATGCAAACAAATTTGGCACTAGTTCTTTTTAAAAGGTCCTATGGTGTAACATAACCTATGTTGTGGCATAGATTTATATATTTTTTCTTTAATATATATATATATATATATATATATATATATATATATATATATATATATATATATAATATATATATATATATATAATATATATATATATATATATATATATATATATATATATATATATATATATATATATATTTTTTTTTTTTTTTTTAATCTTCCAGGTAGTCTCTAAATAAATAATTAAATTGATATATCAATAATAATTTTAGAAAGAATTAGCAATAATAAAATCAAAATCAAGTTTTTAGCATGTCACACTTTATGAAGATTTTTCTGTGAACAGAAAATGAGAATTATACATCGAGATAATGTGATGGTTTAGTGGTCAACAACAGACAGGCTCTGGTCCCATTAAAAGGATTTTATGAAAGCAAAAATGAAGAAATCATCCCACTAATGCTCCATCATCTGGAAAGTTTCATTTGAATACTTCATCAACCAACTTTCAGCAAGATCTCAAGGCAGATCCTTTTAATTATAAGAGTTTTAGCACTAAATGTATCAGCTTTGATACTACATCTCAGGCAGTTGGATTTTTTTTTTTTTAATAAACACTGTTTTCTTCGCTGGAGTTCTTTGTGTAAATCCTGATTCTACCCCAAACTGTAAAAATATCTAGCTCTACCCCATTAACTCACAAAGGGTAGTAGTTTAGTGGTCTATCTGATGCTTAATGTTGTGTGGGCTAAACTATGCTGCTGTGTTTCCATAATCTAATCCTGCAACAGATGCATAATCCCAACAGAAGCGCACAGGTGACATTGTTGACGAATGCATGTATGCCTGGTCCTCTATGGGTTTTTCAATATTATCAACAGGCTTCTTCTTTTAGACTGTGTGGCTCTCAAGTGTGAAAATCAGTGTATTCATATCTCCTTCCAGCAAAATCAAGTCCATCTCACTAAAGTCGGGTAGGTCTAGTATGACACATCACCTGTAGGTAAAGTCCATGAGTGACCAGTGGAGCATGAGAATAACAGACAATGACTGATTTCGATCCTGTAGAAGATAGAAAACTCTTCCGCTCACTCTGACACCTCCAGCCCACGTTAACTAGAGAGTGACAAAGAACAAAGAGCAGAGGAAAGTGCAGATGCATCTGTGTACCTACCGTCATAGTTGACGATGATGATGGCGAGCATGTAATCCTTTCCCAGCATTGTGTCTTCCCAAAAGTCCCCAGCGGTTAACTCAGATACATTCCAGTCCAAAGCGTCCCAACACCACTGACAAACTCTGCAGCACACACTCACACACAGGGTGACCACTCACACACTCAGTTGCCAAAAAGCCAGGAATACACTCGCATGCCAAGAGGATTAAAAGCCACACTCTTTTTTTCCACTCTTCTATTTTGCCCTCAGGTAATTTCACTGCTGTCTAATCAACCTCATATCTTTGTCTTTCTGTCTAATGCTTGTGCGATCACGCTGTTCTGTTCTCTTCTCTATCTGTTCACTGTCTAGCAGAGAGTGATGCTGTTTTGAGATCGCTTCTATCTCTCTCTGTAACTGTGTGTGTGTGTGTGTGTGTGTGTGTGTGTGTCTCTCTCTCTCTGTGGATTCTGTAATTCAGTAATGCCTGCAGCTTTCCCCCCTCCTTCGTCCCTCCATCCCTCTCTCTCTCTCGCTCCCTCTCTTTGCCCCCTCCCCCCTCCCCAAGCCTATGGTGGTGCCTTAAGGATGGCTGAACATACAGCTGACGAAAGCAAACTGCTGGGGTAAACATAGCCATCTTCTCCCTGTACAACAACTCAGGTGTAAATGTTCTAAATAGATACATACAGCAATATATATATATATATATATATATATATATATATATATATATATATATATATATATATATATATATATATATAGCCTATATATACAGCAAAACGGGTAATAATATTTTTAATAAATCAAACAGGGCACGAACTGTGACGTGTGTTCCTGAGAAGAATTAGTGTCTCCAATCTGTTCCACACAGTTATGCAGAGACTCACCATCTGTAATGTGAAGAGTAAAAAGCAAATTCACATTTTTGACACTGTAGGTAATTTAAGCACATTTAAAAGCCCTTTATGTTATTGTTACAAAATAATATGGTTCAGAATATGCTATTATAGTTTATGTTACGCCATGATTTATATATTAGAAATGAATGTAACTAGCTTCATTAGACTTCATAAGAAGGTTTATGGAAAATATTTAAGTACGTTACGCCTTTAGATGTGTTGTAGGCTACTGCGATTAGCAAGCTAATGTTAAATACTGAGGCGGGTATTATGGTATTATATAAACATACTAATATGAACATGACTCATGCAGCCGCCCGGGAACTATTATTTAAGAATAGATAAAGAGCTGTGTACGTGTAAATGTTTTTGGTTTGCGTTGTGTTGGTCCACCTTAATTCCTCCGGTCATGAAGTCGAGCGAAGTCCGTCATCGTCCAGCCTCCGTTTGCATCAGCCTTTTGGTTGCCGTGGCAACAACTTCTCTGTCGCGAGCCTCTGTCTGCTTCTGCAGAACAAGCAGAGACACTCTATAATCAGTGTAACCGGCTGAAGTAACGATAAAATAATGACATCATTATATTTTATACATGCATGTTTAAACCATAGTTCATGCAGGTTATGAAATAGTTTACATCCATGATGAAATAATTTAATTTAATTTAATTTTAATGTTGAAATATGCTTCTTTACAATCTTTGTTGTAATACAGTAATGTCAAATTAAAAGTTTTAGTGCTTTAAAGTACATATTAAATTATTATCATTAATAAGTCTGATCTTTCATCATGTTTTAATTAATTAATTAATTAAATTGTGATGTTTTGACCAAAATACTAAAGCACATATAAAGTTGATTACAGCTGTAACTATAGTGTGTTGTTTGACGCTAAATTTAAAATTTATAATATTTTAAATTTTAAATTGCAATTTCATTACAATTTGTGTAATTCAAAATATATTTCAACACTATTTACAAGTTTTATTACACACACACACACACACACACACACACACACATACATATATATATATATATATATATATATAGTATGTGTGTATAATAAAAATACACAGAACACAGACATATATTATGCAAATTAAAACTTTTATTTTGGATGTTATTAATCGCGATTAATCATTTGGCAGCACTAAAAATAACACATTTTAATTTTAATTTTAAATAATTCAGTTTCCGCACCTGAGTAGGTGTGAACTTGCATAAACTGAGACACTTTTTTTTTGTCATTGAGATGACTGGGAAAACATTTCCTAATTACCCTGAATTACCTGCACCCTATAACCTAGTGATTCTCAAACTTGTCCTGCAGTATGCACAGCCCTACACATTTTGTACATCTCCCTCATCTTCCACATCTATCACAACTCATCAGCTCATTAGTGGAGACTGCAAGACCTGAAGCGGCTCAGATGTAGGGAGAAATACAAGATGTGCAATGCTGGGTTGGAGGTAATTCATGGAGAGGTTTGAAAACCACTGCTATTTGCGTAACAAGTACCTTTTTTAAGTATGCTAAAGTGCACGGATTTAATTTTCACAAGGGTTCCTATATAGTTAATAAGTGACTAGACATTAATGAGGGCCAAACATTTAAAAACAATTAACTGTGGAAGCAAATGATCCTTTTATGATGAAACATGGATACCTTGTATTTTGGACTCTAATTTCACCTTCAAATGAATTGCCGATCCTACAGATGCACATACTTTTGACACTCATAGATATAATATTGTATCATTTTCCAGAATAAATGACAAAGAAAATATTTTTGTCTCACTTGTTTGATTGGGTTCTCTGTCTTCTTTCAAGACTTGTGACAAAGTCTGATAATGTTTTGGGTCATATTTATGCAGAAATATAGAAAATTATTAAAAAGGTTCACAAACCTTCAAGCAGCACTGTAATATATTTTGAAAATATTTACATGTCTATATTTATATTCATATAATTTATATTATAAATAAATATATTTAATATACAAACATAATTTTTTTCTGAAATATATACATGCACGGGTGTGTATTTAAATATACCCTAATAAATCTACAAAGTACACATACATACATTATGTAAAGAAAACTTTTTTGGTTTGCGATTAATCGAGATTAAGGAATTGAAAGCACTAATTCCCATAGACAGTAAAATAAATTCCTGATTATTTAAAATCGTGAGATAGACACGTGTAATCAAACTTAGAGCGCGATCTAGAGCAGGCATGTTTTTTAGGTTGCTCAATCGAGCTCAGGATCTCTGATCATCCCACTCAAGCAAACATGGCGGACAAGGTTGGTGTGCCACGAACTTACCTAGAAGTTTCATACTGTTCTGTAATTTTAATACTGTTCTCGATTATTGTTTGGCTGTTTTGGATAGTATTTTCGGGCAGAGAGATCACGGAAAAAAGCTAAATCTAATGTTTCTTACGGTTTTAGATGGTCACATTGCTGCAAGTTCAACAGACAACAGTCAGTTAATGTTAAGTTACATGTATTTTCTCTGCCAAATATCTGTCTTTTATGTTAAAGACCTGTACTTCATCGTGTCCTTTAACAATACTTCGCTGAAACATGTTCGATAGATGGCGCCGAGTTAAAATGGCATTTCTGCTGGCACACCCGCGATGACTCACACTGCTGACAGTCCGTCAGCCAGCTAACATGAGGCGGTTTGTTTTTATGTTAGTTTCTCAATTTTTATATTTCTTAATCAGGATCCATTCAGGCAGCTGAAAGACCTATCTCTGCTCAAAGACCAGCTCGATAACATCCAGCGTCGGGTGGAGGATGAAGTCGGAGTTGGGGTCCCACAGGTAACGTACAGTAGGATCTTAGATTTTTGAACAATTGAAGTCGTACATCTAGCATGTTCATTAAAAGAGAGAGAGGAAAAAGAAAACACTGCTGTGAGAGTGCAACAAATGCTGAACTAGTTTCAGCAGCCTTGTTTCCATAAGTATTATTATTGAACTAAACATCTGTGAGGTGAATCACAACAGTACACACTTTGATTTGAAGCTAAAAAAGTATTTGAAAATCAGAAAATAAGACATACATGCAAAATTGTGTACTTAAAGGGATAGTTAACACAAAATATGAAATTTCTGCCATTAATTATTCACCCTCATGTCGTTTCAAACCCCTAAGACCTTCGTTCATCTTCGGAACACAAATGAATATATTTTTGATGGAATCTGAGAGCTCTCTGACCCTTCATAGACCACAACGATATTATCACAATCAACGCATGGAAATGTAGCAAGGACATCGGTAAAATGGTCCATGTGACATCAGGGGTTCAACCGTATTTTTACAAAGCTACGAGAATACTTTTTGTGTGCCAAGAAAACTAAAATAACAATTTATTCAGCAAATCCCCAAGTTACCGTCTTCCCCCATTTTGTAGAGTACCTCAGAATGTAATCTATATAATCCGCGTTGTTTACGTTCAGCAGACAGCTCATGCATGAATACATAAAAAGTTTTCCCGTAGCTTTGTAAAATTACAGTTGAACCCCTGATGTCATATCCTTGCTCTCTATGGAGGGTCAGAGAGCTCTCAGATTCCATTAAAAATATCTTAATTTTTGTTCTGAAGATGAACGAAGGTCTTACGGATTTGACTTTTCAGAACTTTAATGACTTAAATGAGCGGAAGAACTACAATAACAAAAGAAATAAAAACAATAGATATAACTAAAACTGTTGATTTTAAAGATGTTGATTATGAATATAGAACCAATATTTAATTTATTGCAAAATATGCTTATATATATATTTTGTAGTGCTTCATGGAAGCTGGGGGACATAAAAGAGTTATTTTGGTGCAAATTTCTTATTAGAATTTCTTTGTAGAATTATGGGTAATGTAGTCTATTACCATGCATTTCAATGTTTCAATGTTAAAAGCTGCATCCTTTTTTGTGTTCAATATTTACAAAATGTATATAATAAGCGAATACACCATGAATCAATTTTCCAAACTGTGTTTTTGGCTTATCCTGAATCACCACGGTACACCTATAATAAGTGTTTATATTTGGACTATTTTCGACTGGTTCGGGAAGGCACCGCTGCGGAGTAGCCCATTACCTGCGTGATTCATCATACACATAAACTGAGAGAAGTAGTTCCGGCTACAATGTTCTTCCGCAAGATGCATGCAGTTCTATTTATTGACCGCTAGAGCGGCAAAAGTTACAGACTGCAGCTTTAAAAAAAAATGAGTTGACATAATCTGGCCAGATGGTTTTAACACAAGCATATAAAATTGATTACCAACCTTGTGGGTCACAATAGGTTTATTTAAAGGGTTATGGGATCCCGTTAAAAAAACAGTTCTTCTATAGAGAAAGTGAATGGGATTTCACTGCTATAGAGCAGCTGTACTTTCTGATCTTTGCCTTCATTGAAAATTCAGTATTCAAAATTGTAAAAAGAGTCCATCTGATTATTTTGCCTTATGGAGTTCTGTGTTCAAGTTTCTCTCTCACACAGTTTTTTTCCCTCTTCCTCAATTTAGGGTGGAAGTGTGCTCAGTTCCCCCTTCCTGAAGGGCTTTTTGGCTGGGTATGTGGTGGCGAAGCTCCGCTCCTCTGCGGTCCTGGGAGTTCTTGTAGGAACCTGCACAGGCATCTATGCTGCTCAGAGCTATCAAGTGCCTAACGTTGAGCAGACTATAAAAAACTACTTCAGCTCATTTAAGAAGAGATAGAGGGAGCCAATAAAACAATTTCAGAAATGGTGCCTCATCCAGAAACATAAACGAACCTCAGCTGAGATCCACTCATCAGACCACATAGAATAACTGGATGTATTTAGATGATACTTTGGTTAGCAATTTTAGGCTTTGTTTCTATTTAAAGTGGGTTAGGTCGGTGCTGTTACAACAGCTTTTTTTGAAAGACACTATGCACCTAAATTCCTTAAAATGGTACAGATGTCCAAAGTGTTATTTATCAGTTCTTAATATGCTCAAAATGTCAATGTTCTGTCAGTTAAATGAATATTTTTTCCAATGCCTTTTTTTTAAATTGAGATTTGCACTAAACAGGTGAACAATCAGGCACAACACACTTTGTAAATAATGTCTGGCATTGATTCCTGTGCCTGTCAAGTGTCAGAGATCGCTGGACTTGAGTTGCTGAAGCCTTTTATGTAGTTGTCAGATAAATAAATGTTGCACTTTACCACACTCAACCACTTCTGCTTTTAATAAATATAATGGAAGTCAGCCTTTAGAAGTGAAATAGAAAACAGGAAGTAGTCCAATTTGAGGATGAAATCTGAGTATCATGCAGTTGTTGTTTTTTGCATGGAGTGGTGAGGTTTTAAAGTGTAATCCATATCATAATACATACTTTTTCTACATAAAAAGTTTTATCAAAAGAATAGTTTTGAAAAATAGAAATTCTTTCCTTTGCTTTATGTGAGTAAAGTTTTTCTTTGTCATGGCTTCTAATATCATTTCCATCATGTGTGATATATTTTTGTGCAAAGATTCTTTTACATTCATTGCATGTTTTTCATTGCATGGGGTTTTTGAAAATGTTGTATTTTAATGAATAAAACTTGGGTCTAGAAAATGTATGGTTAATAATTTTAATAGGAAAAATATAAGAGGAAAAATAAACAATTGTTGAAAGTACTGTGGATGAAAGTACTTTTTTTTAAAAAAAAGGTCTGTATGCTAACTAAGATAGTAGCCTACGCTACGATAGTGACCGATGACGAAATAGTACAAAGATGGAAATCAGGGCAGAGACAGATTCAGGTGTTCTGCAAGCATTTCGGCTTTAAAGTTACAGGAATCTGTATAAATCAGACACGGGGCACACAAGTAGTTAGTAATGAATTTTATTGTCCATCTTTGTTAGCTATCCTTTGTCCAATTTCAGCTATCCTTCTACATATTACTTCTCTTTCTTGATCCAATTTACAAAGGTTTGTTAAAAAAAGCAATTGCATCAAGTGAAAGTTTTTCATAAAAGGTAAACACTGCAGAATCTACTATAGTCTGTAATAATTACCAGTACAATTATTACAGAAAACATTTAATTTTATTTTCCATTATTGTGACAGCAAAATATCTTAATCGGCTGAAAAAAGCTCTTTACCCCAAACCAAGCCATTAAATGTGAAAGTAGAACTGTTAAAGATAGCAGAAAATGCTATTTATATTTGAACTTGCTCTTCGCTGCTCCTCTTCAGTGGCCATCTCTTCCCAACGGAGGCTCTGCAGAGAATGATTTATATTAGAGTTATGTATCATTTAACACCATTGGCTACATTTCAAATCTGAAACTGCTAAATGAAAACAAAACGCAAGTCAGGTGACTGCATTCATGAAGATGAATAAACCTTACTCTTAACTGGAAAATGGCAGTAAAATAAAATTATTATTTCATTGTTGATTAAGTTCCTTAAAGCAACTGTATGCATTTTTGTGTATTTTGCTAATTTGGAGACACCTAAAGGTACATGAGTGTAATTTGTAAGTCATATCTGCTGCATATTTTTATTTAATAACTTTTTTTTGCAGAATTTTCTACCTGCTCCCAGGGCAGATATTTGAGAAGTGTGGGAAAGAAACAGCAGCTGTTTGCTTTATTAGATATCAGTGTACCATAAGAATGCTTTTGAAACCGATATAAAAAAAAAAGTTACATAAAGTTGCTTTAAATTATGTGATACAATAAAAGGAAAGCTGGATTTATTTCTGAACATGTAGCATATTTGATCTTAATATAATTATTGTGAGTTTGTCATGTACGTTAGGGAATAAATCCGCTTCCATGTCCTTTTATAACACAGATATATTCAGTTCATACCAGAATTGAAGTCCTGACACTTAGTAGTGCCGTTGGTCAGGGAATCAGGCATCTCGATGCCGTTCTTGTCCACACACCAGCAAAACTCAGTCTTGTCCCAGCACTGCTCAGCCAGATAGTCTCCGTTCTCATCACACCTGGGGCGGAAAGATGGCAGAAGACTCTTGACCTCCCCAGAAGCCTCCTTCTGGCACTGGGTGAGCTCTGTGGGACAGAGCATACACATATGTGTGAGCAAAAAACATAAAACTGCTAAGAAATGATTTGATTCGAAACAGATCTTGATACCTGGTTTGGGATTTGAGGAAGAGGAATCCTGAAAAACAAGAGCATGATGACAAATGAATGAGATGAGAAAGCTGTAGATGGCAGGATTTATATTTTGTTTTATATCTAATTTGATATTTTCGTTTATGGCTTCCTGTTTTGATAGTCCTCATTTCGAAATAAAAACCATTTCGTTTTCCGACTCAATCCTGACATCAAGTGGCTGCCAGCCCACATTCAAGAAGAGGAGAGGAAATGAGATTTACCTTCTTCTCCTCGGGCTCTTCCTCGTATTTCAGAGCGAGGGAGCTCATGGGGAGATGCATTTGCAAGGGGGCACGCATTACTGCACAAAAAAGGGGAAGAAAGTCTGATTTATTATGCTTTCATTAGAGGACCCTTATGGGTTAAGGGTGATTTAAAAAGTAGTATGATGAGAAGGCCATAAAATAGATACTGGCTGACCAGACTTGCGGCTGATCTCCTGCAGGCGGTCGCTGCGTCTCTCCAGGGTGTTGAGCTGCTCCTTCTGGCCGTAGGCCATGTAGGCGGTGAAGGCCTGACCTGCGATTAGTATGCCGGCCAGCAGAGTCACTCCTGCCACCTTCAGGGCCTGATTGTTAGATCTGTTAGGAAACATAGACCAGTGCATTCAAATGATTGAAATGGTTGTGGCAAAAAAAAAAAACCAACAACAACAAAAACTAACAAATATTTTTTAAGTCATCTTTCAAAATTGTTACGTGTCCTAAAAGGGACAGAAAAGTCTTATATAGAATTTTGTTTTACATAAAAAATAGTTTAAAAAAAATAATAATATTATTATATAATATATATTTTAAATATTTTCTTTTTTAGTCAAATATTCTGAGCTCTTAAAAGCACTAGAAAATCGAATAGCGTGTCTGGTATTTTAATCTGTACTGAGTTATTAATCAGATATGTAAGATGACGTGTGATCATTTAAAATGTTAGAAAATGCGCAGTTTGCACAAACATTTCAGAACACATAACACATACAATGCATCATTTTCACTAAAATGTATTATAGTTTAGTTTGGTTTTTAAATGAAACACTGACAAGGATGACTAAATATATAGCGATATATTATAAAAGTCACATATTACAGTTTTTTTCTGCCTAATTATTGAAGAAATAACACAAAACAGCTCTTCACACTCAAACACTTTCCGTTTACCTCCATTTAACATATGCCAGTGGAGTAAATAAATAAGATTTATCTATAAAACTAATAAAAACTATGTTTGTTCACCTTCTCTGAGTTCCCATGTTGATTGAGGTCGTCTCACTTGGAGATCTGAGAAGTGGTCCGTCGCTTCCGTCGGTGGACATTTCTGCTCGATAGTCAGAAAAACCTCTCAAAATGTTGTTAGTTTGCTCCAGGGGTTTTTGTAACAGAGCACTAGTATGAAAATATGAGAACTGAGAGTCCAGCGGCGACACTCGGATGAAAGTGCCTGGAGTTTATTATTTCATTGGTTATGAAGGACTGCATCATCAGTTGTCAGACAAAAGTGAACTGGAATGAACTGTTTCCACGTAAAGCTAGTCATTAAAGTGTGCAAATTATTCAATGGTGTCGCTCGGTTTTGCCAGACTTGTTTTTTTAAAAATCTAAAATGCTTTTAAACAACACCTTTTGTAATATAAGATACTTATCCAATACAAACGCGTAACAAAGACAGTATTTACAAGCTCGAGCGGCCTGTTACCATGGTAAACTTTTTTGAAGGAATATTGAAATGTTTGAGGTTTATTTTTTATATATATATTTTTTTTATATTTAAGTTGAAATAGATGGCTTTTTTCCCTCAGTAAAAATAATAGACAGACTTTAACATGATTATTTCCCTAATCCTAAAATACATATTAAAGGAACAGTTCTCCCAAAAATGAAGACTCCGTCATCCGTTCTTCTCCGGTTTCACCAAACTTGTATTAATTTCGATGTTCACAAAAATAGATATTCTAAAAGAATATTGGTCACCAAACAGCTGATGGTAGCCACTGATGAGAATTACCATGGAACTCTGGCCGTTTGATTAAAAATGTTTTTGAAATATTATCGTGTTAAACAGAAGAAAGTCAAATGTAACATGAAGATGAGCAAACGACTGGATTTTTTTTTGGGCGAACTATCCCTATGAACTGCAATGCTTTCACTTTCAATTATCTTGCCCAACATAAAAAAATGCACCAAAAATGAAAACCGGCTCTTCAAATTCTAGTTTATAGACCTTAAATGAGACAAAAGTCACCCGATATAAGATCTTTTTACAATACTTCAAATATAGTTTAAGCCATTTTTATTTTAAAATCTACACAGCTAGTCAATAATTATTTAGAAGTGTGACGTCAGTGTCTGCGCAGGGTGAAATACTTGGAGGAAATTATTCTGGTAAAATCTGAATGAGGATGTTTTCTTGGTATTCCCCTAGCATTCTTTCATTTGGTTTTAAAATAAACAAACACATCAGATAATCAAACCGGTCATACAGTAATCAGCTTAAAGGCTGCCGAACAGCTGAGATTCGAAGCTTTTGGCACGGCTATCATGAGAAATCATTGCAATGAAGACAGGATGCAAAAGTATAATTTGACGTTTTATTCTGAAAAGATCCAATAGTTTACAGACGACGTCCACGGCGACCTCCCTTTCTGCGGGTGCTGTCCGATGGAATGGGGGTGACGTCCTCTGTAGGAGAAAATGAAAGTAAATGAGACTTCCTCAAAAACAAGATTACCCTGAACAGACGTTAGGCATCATTAGATGGCAGTGCTAGCGCTAACATACCGATACGGCCAATCTTCATGCCGGAACGAGCCAGAGCCCTGAGGGCGGACTGTGCCCCTGGTCCAGGTGTCTTGGTTCTTAAGAGAGGGGTGGGTGGAAGAGCAAGTAAATCATGATGCAAGCTCATAAGTTCTTCTCATAAACGTGATATTAGAGCTGTAGTCTGTAAATGTGTTGTGCATTCAGGGCCTCGCACCTGTTTCCACCAGTGGCCCTCAGCTTGATGTGCAGAGCGGTGATCCCCAGCTCCTTGCACCTCTGAGCCACGTCCTGAGCCGCCAACATAGCAGCATAAGGAGAAGACTCGTCTCTGTCGGCCTTCACCTTCATCCCACCAGTAACACGGCAGATCGTTTCTCTGGAGATCAGGAGCAAGGAAAACTCAAGTCAGAAGATAATCACCTTCCGAATGGTAAATGGCATACATCACCTGGAAAATGTTTTTTTTTTATGAAACTGAAAACGCATTTAAGAAAATCATGGGTACTATTTACAATTAAATTACTCTAAGATATAAAACTGCCAAAACATATTGCATGCTATGTAGCAGTTCTTCACAAACTAAAAATTTGGGTGTTGACAGGTTGTTTTTTTTTCTTTCCAAAATTAAATGTTAAAATGTGGCAACTACAAGTTATGCGTCTCATATGCAAACGTTGTTGACGTAAAACCCTGATATGATGCATCTAACAGTCACATTCAAATAGAAAACCACAGAGAAGGGATAGGAATGATTAGTCAATGTAGTTCAACAGTAGGTCCAGAAGTAAAAATCCCATTTATTTTTTCCATGGGGGGCGGGGGGGTC
Organism: Carassius carassius; assembly: GCF_963082965.1. Taxonomy (NCBI): domain Eukaryota; kingdom Metazoa; phylum Chordata; class Actinopteri; order Cypriniformes; family Cyprinidae; genus Carassius; species Carassius carassius. Next base: position 18,816,173 of record NC_081790.1, on the reverse strand, counting down.
AAATGTTTAACAGTGGAACTCCTGGAGATCCATTCAATCAAAGAATCCCGACTAGCAAATCATGCAAAATCATTTCAGAACTCATCCACACCCTTGAAATACTATTAAGGACAATCTCCCTATGCTCCCAAAACTAAATTTGTGTGTGTGTAGGGCTGGGCGATATATCGAATATTAGCGATAGTATCGGAATAAATTTGATGACGATGTACAATTTGAATATATCGGGAATATCGAATATTTCAAATTCAAGCATACTTTCCCAAAAGAATGCGCCGAATGTCCAAAAAAGGAACCTGTAACTGCTGACTGCTCTACGCCCCTCTACTACGAGAGCTGTAATGATAGCGGTTGCCAGATAACAAGAGTTTAAATCTCCGAATTAGAGCTCCACTGTTACAAGGATACATTTTCTGCCCGGTGTTTGCTTATTTTAAGCAATCTGGCAACCATGCGCACATGCTCACTCCTCATTGCGGAAGAGCCGCCGACGAAAATCTGAAAACACTAACAAGCTGGAATTGAGCGATCTAATGAAAGCGTCGTTCAGCCGGTCTGTGTTCTGTCGTGAGATCTCAACTGTATTGTTTGCATTTGTGATCGCAAAATAAATGCACTTACTCGACCGCTGATGTTTGAATAGAGAAACATAGGCTATGGCCATTTGGAATTACTATTGGGGAATTTCACTGATATGTTTACCAGTTTCCATAATATAGACAGAGAGAATGCAAAAGTCTTTGGTATTCATTTATATATATTTATATAAGAAATAGCTATGTGCTTCAGCAACTAGCTCCCCATCTAAGAGGGTTTTTAGTGTCAGTAGGAACATAGTTTCATGCCACAGAGCTTCTCTTAAAACCGTAGACAGTTGACAGACTTGTGTTTTTAGCTTAAAAACGTGTTAAAAAAATTAAAATAAAATACTTATCCCAGTTGCATAGTTTAAATTGTTAATTGCATGCACTAAAAAGTTGACAGAATGCACTTTCTGTAACTGTTACTTAATTTGCACTGCTTCACTGCTTTTACATATAGGCCTACATGTATTAATTTAATAAAAAGCAGTAAGTGATCTCTTGGTCTAGATTTTTTAACTGCTTAAATTAGCTTTTTAATCTAAATAGTTTTTTTTTTTAATGGGCAAAAGAAAATCATGTTTTATTTTGTATTATTTAAATGCAAACATATCGAGATATATATCGAATATCCTAAACATTTTGACAATATCGAGATATCATTTTTTTTTATATATCGCCCAGCCCTATGTGTGTGTGTTTGTGTATGTATGTAATTGTATCATTTGCACTACTTAAAGGGACGCGAGGTGTTTACAGCTTACAAGTGTACATTCTTACACCTCTGTCTTTTCATTTGATTTTCAAATACTTTTATGATCCAAATCAATATTTTTGTTATGTTGTGAATCACCTCACAACTGGCTGGTTTTTGTTCATGGACTATAAGTCCTAAAAGATTACGTTTTAAAAATCTTTATGGGAAAACAGTCCAATGAAAGAGATGGCTACACTCTAACAACTTACATTTTAGTTTGGGCATCACACAAAGCTAATCGCAAAGCTTATGATAAAGTACAAACTCTTTTTTTTGGTGAAAATGAAAACCACAGGTTTGGAATAGACAAGTGAAGTGCACATTTAGAGCAATACAGAATTAAAGGGTCAGTTCACCCAAAAATGGAGATCACAGTTTAAGATATTTTAGATTTAGCCGAGAGCTCTCAGTCCCTCCATTGAAGCTGTGTGTACGGTCTAGCTACTGTCCATGTCCAGAAAGGTAAGAAAAACATCATTAAAGTAGTCCATGTGACATCAGAGGGTCAGTTAGAATTTGTTTAAGCATCAAAAATACATTTTCGTTCAAAAATAAAAAAAATGACGACTTTCAGCATTGTCTTCTCTTCCGGGTCTATTGTGAGCGAGTTCACGACGCTGCTGACATATGACACTGTTGACGTGTTTTCTGGTGCGCCCAATAACAAAGACAACACATCAGCATCGTCACTGTAGTGTTGTGAACGCACTCGCAACAGACACGGAAGAGAAGACAATGCTGAATAGTCATCTTTTTTTTTTTTTTTTACATTTTTGAACCAAAATGTATTTTTGATGCTTCAACAAATTCTAACTGACCCTCTGATGTCACATGGACTACTTTGATGTTTTTCTTACCTTTCTGGACATGGACAGTATACCGTACGTATATTTTCAATGGAGGATCAGAAAGCTCTTGGACTAAATCTAAAATATCTTAAACTGTGTTCTGAAGATGAACGGAGGTCTTAAGGGTTTGGAACGACATGAGGATGAGTTATTAATGACATTTTTTCGGTGAACTAACCCTTTAAGGCAAAATTTGAGTTGAAATCACTGTGGTATCTGACACTTCACTGTGCAGATTAAAAACCTAATTTCATTTGTTTTGCTGGTATTTGTGCTTTTCATGTGCATAGAGGTATTTCTCCATGCTCTTGCGGTACTTACTTGCCGGAGAGGTCAGTGACGTGGACGAAGGTGTCATTGAAGGATGCGAAGATGTGACAGACTCCAAACACATTCTCTCCTTCTGCAACCTGGGGTCCCAGGCTGATGACCTGCTCTTCCTTCTTTTCCTTACCCTTGCGAGGTGCCATTGCTGAAAAACAACAATTAACAGTTGGGTCAACATCACATGAAAATCATCAAGGGACTAATGATTATTAACTCCGTGTTCTGAGACTTTAACTTCTTGATAAAATGCTCTTTTTGACCATTTGACTGAAAATAGGACTCGCATCTTCTAGCAAACATGCTGGAGTGCAACCAAGCGTTTAAACCAAGATAGTTATAAGCTACAGACATAATTCAGTTAACGTAATTCAGTGTGAACTGCTGACAAACAACTTAATGAAATACCAGGTCATCTAGAAAAGTCCTAATTTTCCTCGACATTATTCTTTTGGATGCCAAATGGGGGCTTATAAAGCTACATTGTTATTAGCTCAAGTCGACTCATGAAACGTTGAAGATATTTTTAGCCAAGACTTGCACGAGAACTTGAGCACATTTCTCACAAACTGAATACAAGTAACTATAGCGGATCATGCAGCTGCGCTCACGAGAGCCCCGCTACAGCAACACTGGACATCCGACTAAAATACCGCACTTATCACCATTTCTGGGATTAATATCACGTTCTTTTGGTGCGTGAAGTGTTGTGGAACGTTACCGAGGTTCACTTTTATACGTAACAATCTGAATGAAGGTAGGATTTTAGTGGATTGAAACTATAAAGCCTTACCTACGTGTGTATCTGATCGAGGCCGAAACAGGAAAGGAAGGTGAAATCGCTTCCGGGTTGTGATTCAGCTTCCACGAACGGAAGTGATAGTGTGTGTTTGTGTGTACAATAAAAGTCCCCTGAGCCTGTATGCTATATTTCTTTCTTTCCTACTTTAAAAAAAACAAATACAATCTCTGTATTTAATATGTACGCTGTTTTTCTATCTATCTATCTATCTATCTATCTATCTATCTATCTATCTATCTATCTATCTATCTATCTATCTATCTATCTATCTATCTATCTATCTATCTATCCATCTTTTTTTTCTTAGTTGTGTCCGGTGAAATTTTGTAATGTATTTTCTACTGTGACAAATACTTAAAACAGTTTCTACACGCAACATCGCAGATAAAAAAACATGCTTTATTAAACCTGTGATTAATAATAATTATAAAACATGCAATAAGAACAAATATTTCAATCTTTAGTTAATGCTCTTGCATTTACTGTGGCATTCCTACTATACATTTATTTGTATTGTACGTTTGTGTGTAAAACGTAAGTTGTTTGTTAATATTTTTCGTGTGATTTTGTTAAAGGGTAATAGAAATACTGTATGCCAGCAGCAAGACAGATTTTGGTTTCCTTAAATAATGTTGCAAAGGGAACAAGTATATATCATACATTATGCTGTTTTTGAAACGCGATTCTCGGATCAAGATTGTACGCCAAGTAACAACAACTGAAAGATTTCAATATCCCCAGGCTACGTTATGTTCTAGGTCAACAACAAGAGACTTCTTCAAAATGACAAATGTCTTTTAGGACAGTGTATGCATCTAGATTGCATGTTCACCTAGTAAAACAACCCACACAGACCATATATACTGTGGCTATACTAAGAGTGTTCAGCCATCCAAATGTAAATGAACAGTCTGTGGTTAATGTAGCGGCTCATTGGCAGTGTCAGAATGATGGAGTGTACAGCTCTGGCCAATATGCACTCTGTTTTGCTGAGTGTGTGATGTGGATGCAAGCCATGCTCACAGATGCCCTGCCGCTGACAGATTGAGATGCAGCTGTAGTTTATGTTTGTTATAAAAAATCAAACCAGCCAGTGACACTCCAGTGTTTCATGGGACAAGGATCAGCCGTAAGGCTGCTAATCCGTATGTAAATATGCTTCTTTTAAGAATGCATTCATATAAAGGTGGCCAAAGCCACAGAATTTGTTTAAAATATATAATCATTGCTGTAATTGTTATTTGATCTGTACTCAAATCTGTCCCTTTTTATAGTGGTCCCCTTATTAACAAAAGCTATTCTTTAATGTTAAATACGTTTTTTTTTTTTTGGAACATCTTTGTGAAATAATAATAGTAACAATATTGAAATACAATATTTTTTAAACTCGAAAAACAATTATATGATAAGTTTATGTCGATGCCTGTTAATTTCATGCATCTCCATAAACATTAAAAGCAAACAACCTATCATATAAATTACAGGGTTAAATATTTATCACCTTAAATGTGTCTTGAGCATCTTATGAAAAGTGTCAAGATTCACAATATTTAAATTTAACTAGTATTACTATAAAAATATGTTTTTTACACTGCAATGTCTAAACCATCAGAGTAAAAAATTTTTTTTCAAATATTAAATGCCATGTGTATATATGTATACATAAGATACATACTTGTGTGTATTATGTACTCATTGAAATAATACATGTGTATTTAATAAAGACAAAAAAATAAATAAAAAGACAGTGGTTTCTTTATTTGCAAATTAATCACAAAAATATTGGCTACTAACAATAAAAAATATTAACAACGGTAGGTTTATTTGTACAGTTCAGATGATTATTACCTTACAGTTATTTTATTCCATCTATTCATACCCTTCATTATGATACAGAAAGCACAATATTGGCAGTGTGAAAGTCATGGGGACTCTCTGCATGTCTGTGTGAGTGTGGTTGATGTCTACAATAAAATTCATAACTAGTTCATTCATATTTTATAACCTCTCTCTGTTCCATTCACTCAAAATAAATGGGCTCTGTACACTCCGACACATATTATTTAAACATAATTTTGTGCTTCGTGCAAAACCTCCCATTTTACCAGGAAACATAATATTGCATTATTAGATGTCAGTTGTGGGCTTGGAAGCAGAAATACTAAATGATAATAACAATAAAAAAAAAAAAAAGGTTACACATGTGATTATGACGAATCCGAGAGCAGCATGTAAGGTGCAGGGTTCTGTACCGCACACAATTGTAAACTACTTACATTTTAACCAAAACCAAGTAAAACTCTGTAAAAGTTACTGGTAATACAAAATGCTCTGTGGACTGGTGCACATATCTGGGTGTGAAGTGATATCCTTGCACACGAGATATGCATTGTATGCTTTTCCACTCCTCAGTCAACAACACAAACATTGTGCTTCTCAAGCATTACACTTTGAGGTCAATGAAGAAAATTAAGGGTTGTACAAATAAAATCTGTATTATAGAAAATAAACGCTCTGAGAAAGTCAGTTCTCCATCTGTAATATTGTCAGACCCCTTCCCAAGTGTCCATTCTAAAGCCGGGAATATCAGGGGTGATTAATCATCAAACATAGTTCAATTTGTACTTTTTGGTGCCTTTTTTTCTCCCAGAACTAACAAGTGTTATGAAAACGCTTGACCAAAGGATGACTTTGAATTGACAGACTTGAATTGAAATGCCAAATGACTGTAAGCGCACAGCTGTTAGAGGAGACTGATACATGCTGCATGAAGTGAGTCTGCTGTAATTGTGCATGGAAGTACGGAAGAAAGTGCACAGAAACCTTTCAAAGATGGATGAAAAACAGAAGGGATAGAAATTAAATCCAATTATTTTTATGTTATACATAAAATGAGATTTGGGTTTGTTTCATGACTTCTCATTTCAGCAGCAAGAGAAATTAAATCCATTAGCGCAGTGGTTTAATTCAGCCCCAGCGACTGGGTTAAGGGGCTTTGTGGAAATTCTGTGGATCGCCCTGCCTGCCACTGAAAAGGCATTGTGTCTATTATATAGCATCCTTGCTTACATTCATGGGTGTAATTCATATGGTTTAGTAGCAGTCAACGGTTCCCACAGAACACAAGTCATATGAAATGGCCTTTTAAAATGGTCTCTTGGCAGAGACAATACATTCCTGGACACATTCTGAAGACAACCCTGAATGCAAAGTGATAAGATATTGTGATATGCTAAAAAAAAAAATCACATAAAAACTTAAAAAGGGTAAAACATTCAATAAAACAAGATAAAAAAGGTGATAAAAGGATTATTGGCGGACAGGTTTTACGGATCGCTATTAAAACTACAAAACCCTTACTTAACACTCCAGTGAAATCTGTGATATAATGTCCAGTTCTCGACATTCATCATTCAAATTAAGATCAAATAGATCAGCCCCTAAGGCCTGTCAAAACACATCAGTTTGGATACTTTAGTGAATTTAACCGTAATTGGCTTGATTAAGTTGCATTAAGGCAGTTACTACACATATAACGGGCCAAAAACATACCCAGCTTTTTTTACAGTTTCATATTTACAGTCACATTGATTATGGATGTAGCTTATCTGTGTTTTAGTACCACAATTTATCACACATTATTAAGCTGTCCTGTGGATTCGCAACTAATAGCCATAAATACATCGTAATGAAAATTCACCTTTAAATGTCACATTTTAAGCCCAGAGGGTGCATCTGTAACGAATGGGCTTAATATCCTATGAAATAAAAAAAAGTTTGAAACAGAAATATGAAACTACAAGGTGAACAGCCTTGTGTTGTGGAAAACAACACATGAAATGAATGTTAAAATAATATTTAACCAAGAAAACAAAGAAAGTCTGACTTTAAGGTACCAACCACTCTGGCACTTATTTATCTGTTGCAGACTTGTGTATGTCCTACAGCTCAAATAAATATGTGCCCTCCATTCCCATATATGTCCATTTGTTCTGACATTATGTCTTCCTGGTACTTCAACACACCAGACAAGTAGAATGTTTTTTGGAAGCCTCCCGTTGTGATCCCATGTTAGAGCCAAGGATTGTAGTGGGTGTACCCCAGGGCTATGTCCTGGGCACATCACTGTTCTCCAAAACGGAACAGAGCCACTAGCGCACCTAAGGGCATCTTTCTCTACCTCTTTGTCATGTCCTCTAGAAGCTCAGTTCTCCGAACTGAAGGTCCACAAAGCCGCTGGAGGAGACTTGACCAACAACTGTGGCCGGCGGCTTACAGGGGTGGACAAGAGGGCGAGTCCCCTCAAGAGCAGAAGGAGGGGTGTCCGAGTCTGACCAGTGTGTCCCCACCCCCCTCTTCAGGTTACCTGCTGTGAAGCAACTCCTCCCTAAGCCAGCTAGGCAGCGGCTGGCCCATTTTGTACAGCAGCTTGGAGAGCTCAATGTTGTGCTCATGGTAATACTCTCTCAGGAAGGTCCGGGACTGTGGAGGAAGAGGATGGAGTCAGTTTTTCTGCAAATATGAAATGCACAATATGTAAAGTCATGCTCAAGCTATATGGGGCATTATTAAGTTTTTATTTTTACATTTAGATTAGACTGGATTTTTAAAAACACTTTAACAAATTTAAATCCAATTTAATAAAACAGTTAAATCTTTAGCAAATTAAGAAAATATCATAATATTTTTTTCATTCTGTACATTATAATGTTGCGATATTCAAATTCATTAGTAGGATTTAATCCGTTAAGCAATTTATTTTCATTTTATTCAGTTTATCATTTTATTTTATTCAATATAAGCAATAACCTGAAAATCATTAGAGACATACATCCATACATCCATATACACACACACACACACACACACACACACACACACACACACACACACACACACACACACACACACACACACACACACACACACACACACACACACCATTACATCTTCATTCCTTTTAACATCATCAGCATCACTCATCTACTTTTAAAATGGTTAGAAAAAGCCATGCTAAAAAGCTAAATATTTTTGACTGGATATTAGAGCAAACACCTCCGGGCTAGAAAAGGTCATGAACCTTTAGCCACTGCTGTGACTGTGAGTGTTAAATGACAGTGTCCCCCTCTGTGTACAGCTCTTTCTCTGAGGAGTGCTGCCACTGCCACTGCGTCTGCAAAGCCACGACACATCAGCCTGTTCTTTCACCCCTCATTAACTCTGATGTGTCTGCCAAGAAGCCTCAAGGTAACATCAAGGTCCTCAGCATCCAACTGAGCCTCTCTTTATCATAGTCTGTTAAAAGATCTGACTGAAGTTGTGCCCTTGTAGAAAATACACCAGACTGAATGTCCCTGAATTAACAAGAATTTAGCAAAAAATAGGCTATTTATATATCTCTGGGATAAAAAAAACAAAAAAAACAAAAAAAACAAAAACAATTGCTGTATAAATGCATTAGTTCTAACGCCAGCACGGTGCACGAGTGAGTGTGATCATCCCTTTCTCTTTTATTACTAGCTTTAATGCAAAATAAACATGAATGATCATCTCACCCCTCACGTAATCGCTCAATTAGTTTTTAAACCGTGAAAAGACGTCATAAACATTTCACGTAGCATTTGTTTACATCCTCAGGCAAGTCATCAGTGTCTAGAGCTCGTATTTGCAAGAGAAATTAACTTCTAAAATCTACTGAAGAGCATTTTGTGAAATATCAAGACTATACTTTATTATATGTACTTTATCTGCTAGTGATGTCTTATTTATGTGTAAATAAATATACATTTTTATGATAGAAATAATTGTTTAATTCAGCAAGGGCACATTAATTTGACCAAAGACACAGTAAAGACATTTACACTCTTACATAATTCTATTTCAAATAAATGTGTTTATCAAATACATGTGGAACTGTTTTTCACACTGGTAATAAGAAATGTTTTATCATATTAGTATGATTTCTCATAGATCATGTGACACTGAAGACTGGAGTAATAGCTGCCATCACATGAAATTCTCACAAAATATATATATATTGTTTTGTATCTGTAAAAAAAAAAATGAGAGTAATGATGAGCATTAGAAACCGCATTAGAAAAAAATGAGACCAGAATTTTGAATGGTATTGTATTGCAAAAAATCTGATTCTAAGATGATTTTATGCAGTTTTTACTACTTAGATTATGAAAACTGAAGAGATTTGAGTCAAATATACCAAAAATGTCTGAACAAGCTTCCTTTTCCCCTTTCAACATCCGTTTTAATGCCAAACAACCCCCAAAAGACAGGAATGTTTTTAACTGAACCAGGAATATGAACCAGAATCATAATCTCACATCAACGTCCATGTCAGGATATCTCCTCCCTTTACTCTTGCCCAGGCATTTGGTCTTCCCTCCATCTAGCACCTGGCACCAGAAACCCTTCTTCGGATCGAACCTGCAGCAGGAAGGAAGGGACAAAATGAAGGACAGGCAGCAAAAACAGGGCAATGTTTCAACATCTGCCTAATTGTAAGGGAACATAACAAACAGATGGTGCACAGCAAGGCCTCCTGGGAGGCTATACAGGGCAAACCACCTTCATTGTCTAGTGGGAGATGTGGCTGACAGATGTTACTGCTTATGAGATTATGTGGTACAGCATGAGACAGAGAATGAGACAGATCGAGAGACAAGTGGAAGGGCTTGACTAAAGTGAAAGAGTTTTCACTAGGTGGAAGAGAAGGCAAAGAATTAACAAGCACTCTTGTGTACCTGTCAGACGAGGAGACTACTGTGAAACACTTCAAAGCAGCTCTAAACCATACACTCCAGGTGCTCAATAATGTATCGCATATTAATGAATTTTATTTGTCAATCAAAAAAGAGAAATGAGGAACTTTTGGGGACAAGCTTCTTACGCAAGAATCTTGTGGTAGTTGAGCGTGTTTGTCAGGCCTAGAAACTTCTGGATTTTGTCCATCACTGAAGCTGGTTCAGTCCTCAGCAATTGTCCATCCAGGACCAGGATCTGAAAAGAAACAAAGCGGTTAACTTAAATCATAGAAACATCCTCAACTGCACAGCGCATCTATGGACACGCATGAACTCCGCTCAATACCTGACTGGAGTGATAGTGTGTGAGCCAGCGCTGTAGGTGTGTGGCGTAAAGTCCGGGCACTAGACAACGGCTCTGCAGGACCCTCAGTTTGATGGGCGCATCCCACCCAGCAGTGATGACATCATGGAATGTGTATTTCTGAGCCACAGGATCATCGTGAGCCCTTTGGTGCTGGAAAACAGACAATTTATATTTACAATTTCGTGATAAAATACAGTGTTGTGAAAAAAGTAAGTAAACCCCATGAAGTGCATTTTATTTCAGGGTAGAGTACTCGGATAGAGTTTTCCTGTGATGGGGTAAGCAGAGGCAAGAAGAGTTTATGTTGAATTAAATGCTACATACAGATAATTGTGTAACTAACATACCAAAAAAAAAAAAAAAAAAAAAAGATTTAATGTATTTATTTTTATGTATCTTATGCATTTTTTAATTATATGTGGGACTCTGATATACACAAAAACCTGAAATACACCAGGACTCATATAAAAGATAAAATACAAAACTCTACAATATAAAACCATAAAAGTACATTTAAATTATTCATTAAAAGTTAGATCATATTCAATGACAAAAATGTAAGGTTTTCATAGCTTGAAATTGTGAGTCCACAGAATGCACAATAGGTGCTGTGTTTTTAAATTTAAACAAGCAGTGCTCATATTTAAATCACAAACTTTTGAAGCATAATAATCACATGATTAATAAGGTACATAATATATGTTCGTACCAAGACATTTAAGACATGGCCTCAAATTACGACATTTTAAGCCTTTTTAAGGACACAAAGAGGCCATGTATTTAGTTTTTCTGTATTAGAACGTACAGATTATACATTTTTACAGATGTTAATAGATAAAAGGCAGTATATTAAGATGAACACATAACCTGTCATTGGAAACATGCAAGCAGACCCACAAAAAATGTTCCAGAAAAAATAAACTGTTTTAGAAGTCAAAGTCAAGATCTCAATTTAACTGAAATGCTATGAGGGACATGAAGTGGGCCATACATGATACAAATCACTCCAAATTCACACAAGTACATAATACAATTCTGCATGAAGGAATGAGCATCATTTCTTTATAATTTGCATAAGCTGCTAAATGCATGGGTGTACATAATTTTTATACCATTTTCTTCCATCCATACAATCCAAATATAGTTACAGTATCGAAATGTCCACATTTAAAAAGGGCATCATTTTTTTTTTGTCAGACCCAGCACAACAATGCTGTTTACAATTCCTTCCGAATTACATATTTTTCTCATTTGCAGATCTAATCTTCTGTCCAGAGCAGGCATCATGGCCTTGACTGACCCTGGATGTGATTGGATGACACATGAGCAGATAGATACTGACCTGATACCAGGAATAGGCTCTGTCAGCCGGGTTGATAAGAATGGTGATGATTTTGGCTTTGGGCAAAAGAGCAGCTGCTCGCCGGGCCGCGACCTCAGAGTCGAAGTAGTTGGCACTTTTCTCAAAGTAGAAATCTGAGCTAGTGTTGGAGGGTAGAGGGAAATACTCCATGTACCTAGCATTTAAAAAAGCCAAACGATTAGCATTTCATTAAATTTGGTCCACACTTTTGAGAGAAAACAGATGGTGTATTAAAAAAAATACAAAATCAATAAAAATGCATGTTTAACTATTGTTGCGCCATTGTTTATCTCTGCTTTTTTTTTTTTTTTTTTTTGAGAACAAACTGCCAGATGAACCATCAACCTCCGCAATTTTTTCCGCAAACTGATTAAAGACAAAATGAAAGGCAGGAAGAGAGAAAAGCGGTTGATGATGTGCATCAGACACCTGCTTTCTATTAGTTACATTTCAGACTACTGGGTGATGGAAAGAAAGAGCTGGTGGTGAAGGCAGTGCTGTGTTTTGAAATGACCCATAATGCTTTCCTCTCATGGGAACATTAGCCTCCATGTCTCTTTATACTCCTAACTTCAAAGCATGCCAGATTTTCACAATCACAGTAGTTCACAAGAGCTATCGACTGTAAAGAACCCATGAAATCATGCGGTTTTCTTGCCCATGTTGAGGTACTCCCTATGGAAACAGGAAGTTGGGATGCATCAGAAATGGGTTTTTTAGGGGGAAAGGACATTCTCATTCTAGAGAGCAGTTTTAGATACATCCCATGAGTGAAAGATGACTCAGTATTTTAAATCAGTAATTTAGATGATAATTTTTAGGTCAAGGCCTGTTAACGCCAAGAATGATAACTGTAACGATATCTATATTGGCTTCCAAATCAATGCATAAAAACTTTCTGTTCATTAAATGAACGTGCCACAATTTTGATGTCTGCCACTTTAAATGCTGATGTTTTCATCAGCTGGAAGAAAATGTTCTGAAATGACTGCAGCAATATTGTTTCTCTGTCACATTATCAATATACTTGTGTTGTGGTTTTCATTACTCTCACAAAATTGAAAAATTGTCCTGGGTATGAATGGATTTTCAATCTGCTAAATGTTTTAGGTGTACACTAGCATACAGACGACCTCAAAACTAACATATATGGACTAAACGACAAAGCAATTTTTTTTATTTTATGGGGTCAACCAAATCATGCATGATTTCAAAGAGACTGCAACCTATGAAGTTCCTTTCACAATATCACCACATACCAGTCAATTCCTCTGTGGTAGTTTCGGCCGTTGAAGAACTGGATTTCTTCAAAGGTCTCCTTGCTGGGGTAGTTACTGGTCAAATCAGGATGCATGCCCAGAAACAGATAGAGAGCAGTAGTTCCTGAATAAACACAAGACAGCATATGTTTCCGATTTAATTTTTAACAAAAATCCCTTAAATATAATAACAATAATAATAAAACTATTTCATCAGTAGTCTCAGACTTCTTAACCCCATTGTGACTCCTAAAATTCTGCTATTGAGCTATAGAAGTTAATATATGTTTGTACAGTATGTAGTATAAAACCGGATTTAATTTGAGCCAACGAAAAAGTTTCAGTGAAAGTTTACTGAAACGATGATGCTAGCTAATATACAAGTCTGGGAAGTGAAGTAATAACAGTGCAAAAAAGAAAAAGAAAGAAATATATAAATGTTGGTCTCAGGCCCAGCCCCCTAATCTAACTTTTATTGAGATTAACACAGCCATTTTCCTCCCCACTCTTAGAGTGGGCTATTGCTCCCTGAAGACATCTTTAGAAGTTTAATTAGTCAACGCTGTAAAACTGAATTCAAATGTACTGAGGCGCAGCCAGGGTTGCAGTAGAAAGCCTGCATACATCTATGAGCCTGAGTCTGTAAGGAAATAAAACCCCACCAATGCTGTTGGATGATGAAAGAAAAAAAAAAAAAATGAAAAAAAAAAAATTAACACACACACCTGTCGCAAGTCAATCACAGCACTAATCCACCCCATAACTGAATAAAACATTTAGAAATAAAAATACACATAGCTGATTATTGTAGCTGATTATTAGATTAACTGAGATGAGCCAATGATTCCGTTCCTTGCTTTGTTTATGAATAAATCAGCAGTTTAAACATTTGAATGAATGACTCACTCATTAGAACAGCGACTTGCCACAACAAACAAGTGGTTTTAGTTTCATATTTGAAGTATATTTCATTTATTTATTTTCATATATATATATATATAGAAATTTCACTATTCAGTTAATTTTTTTCTTAAAAGCAACTAATGCTTATTTAAAACCCTGTTTTTCTCAGATCATTAATGCAATTTTAAATGCAGTGTAAATGCATTCATGCCACCTGAACAATATGTTGACTCAAAATATTTCCTTCTAAAGCTACTTTTTGTAATGTCTATTCAACATTCTTTCTTCCTCATCTAACACAATAATGATTTTCAATTATCTTTCGGGGTCATTTCTCAGCCTAAATTGATGTGTGATTCATTTGATTAGTTAACAGGGACATCAATTAAATTAATTAGATTTTTTTTGACCGCTTTATGTAGAATTTGCATGTATGTACGTATATATACATTTATTATGTAATCATGTGTTTTATTGCGTTAATCAGCTGTAATTTTTTGTTATTTTTTAACCTAATCAAAACAACCCAACTGTAGTTTGATTGAGATTAACTGGAATGGACAATGAAAAAACATGATTTTTGAGAATTGTTAAAGGGGTCATATGATGCTATTTAAATTTTTCTTTTCTCTTTGGAGTGTCACAAGCTCTTGGTGCATGACGAAGATCTGTAAAGTTGCAAAGACTAAAGTCTCAAATCCAAAGAGATATTATTTATTAAAGTTAAGACTCTGCCGCAACCCCCCTAAAATGGCTCATTCAAACACCCCCCCACTTCTAGGTCACTATGTGGAAATATTTGTGTAATGCCGCCCAAATGTTCACGCAAGGAAAGAAGGCGTGGCTTCAGTAACTGCAGTTAGTGTTGAAGCAGTCATGTCAGGGAGATGCTGTGTGTATCTAGGCGAAAGCAAAAGCACTTCAATTTGGCCTTCTGAAAGTAGATACATTTAGGAATCTTTAAGATTACTTACAGCAAAACAGCAACACATTTTATTGACGACCGTTTCGTGAATCTACAAGAGGAGGTGATTCTGACTTTGCTACGACAATCTGGCGCTTCTGAATCAGCTACCGTAGTTATGTTTTGATATTCGTTTAATTAACTTATTAACTGTCTTTACATTTATTTTAAAAGATGAAGCACGCGATTATGGAAAGGGAAGTTACATTTCCGACGAGTGCTTGCGGTGTTCGGCCAATCACAATGCACTGGGTCAGTTGGCCAATCAGAGCAGACTGCTCTTGTCTGAAGGAGGGACTTTTTAGAAAACAACACGTTTGAGAGAGGCGGGGCATAGAGGACCTACAATAATGTACAGTTTTTGGAAAATATTGTTTTTTTTACATTAAAGCATGTCAACATATTCTGTTACACCAAATACACAAAATAATCTTTAAAAGAAAGCATCATATGACCCAATCATATGCGTGTTTGTGTGTGTGTGTGTATATATATATGTATATATATATATATATATATAAATAAATAAACACACGCTGATAATCTGATAATCTTAAAATTGCCAAATATTGCATCACTACTGGTAACATTCTGGCAAGAGAATCGATAACCACTCAAAAATGGGGGATCGATAACTACAATTATAATAAAAAGTCAGAAAAAGAAGAATAGGAATTCCTCAAGTAAATTGTAATATTGTAATCTACAGTATTACATTGGCTGATATGTGCTGAAAGGCACACTTATAACTCCGGATCTAGATGGAAATGTGCTATAATTGGTTTTAAAAGAGAACATATCTAGCTAACACAGCTAGATGGCGCAAGTGCACACGTGTGTGGATGTGTGCTGAGCACAACACTCACCGGTCTTCTGAGGTCCAATGATAAGCAGCTTGGGGAAACGGTCACAGGTCTTCTCTTTAGACCAGATGTCTTTGTGTCTTTTGTCCTCACAGGGGTCCTGTGAGGGTAAGAAATGAGCCAAAGTTAAGTGCTACCCATATATCACTAAAATGAGCACATTCACAATAAAAAACACCGCAGTGAGTCAATCGTTGTGCCTCAATAACCAGCAGGAAATTATAAAGAAGCTGGAAAAATTGTTCTCATTCACCAAGCCAGCATGGATATGAGAAACGTACTGTTTTATAAATTACCCAGGGTGAGATGTTCATTTTTTATTTTTTACAGGGAAGTATGCATATTCAAATATAGGGTACAGCAAAATAGCAGGACGTCCAAAAGTTAAGATGTGCTCAGAAAATTTGGATGTAGACTGAGCGCTTGGACTTGGATTTTACATCAGCAGGAAAAGTGCATTTTCTGGCCAAATTAAAACAAACTATTCAAGCATGTCAAATATCTTACAACATCAGCAGAGTCCAATAACAAGCAGATTTGAGATTAATTCAGACTTAGCCTTTAAACTTGCCCTAATAACATCCCAGAGGTGGCTGTTTTATGGGATAAACCAGATAGAAATCAGAAGCATAAACCATAAACCAACCCCTGTCAAGAGCTTTGAAGCATCTCGGGAGAAAGATGTCCTGCAGCAGCCATTGCGAGCCCTTCATCCATCACAGCTGAAGATGCTGGCAACGGTTGTAATGAATTAATAGCTTTAACCCTTGCCTCTAAATTAAAATCTTGGACAAAAAATGAGATGGTGAAACGGTGCATCAAGGCTGCAAGCCACCAGCAATCCAACACCTGTCCTTCCTAATGAGATTAACAGCTATTAACAACCAAAAACTCTCACATGAGTAGATGCCAGTGCTAAAAGGAATAATTAACACATTTGGTTAGTGAGTTTATCACTGATGTACTCATGGGGTCATAGTTTACGTTAACCGTAAATATGAGCTCTGTTCCGAAACGCAACTTCTTATAAAATTCCTTATTTTTAAGACAGCATCACATGTATTCATTTTGGAAAAGGAAATTTGAGAATACATTGCAAGTTAACTAAGATTTTTATTTGTATTTTTAAAGAAATTAATACATTTATTTAGCAAGGACATTAAAAAGTAAAAGACATTTATGTTATCTTTCAAATTTCAAATAAATGCTGTAGTGGTTCCTAACTACGTTCCTGTAGCCCCTAATACCAAGTTCACACTACAGGATCTTAAGCCGGATTTGCAAGTCAACAAGCTCGCTGACAGGTCAGGCTGTGATCAGGGGCAAATCAGTGTGTGATCAGCGCTCGGCAGTCTTTATGTGTGAACTACTCAACGACGCATCAAAGAGGCTCCCTGACACCTCGTTGACGCCAAAGAATTATCTAGCATGCTAAATATCTGGACCAGTCAGCCGACTCGATGATAGTCCGACAGCCAATGAGAGAGCAAGACAAGGGTTGAGAAAATGGCAGCAGCAACATGGCTTTAAAGGGATAGTTCACCCAAAAATGAGGCTACATTTCTATTCATCAATAAATTCGTCAAAAAACTAATTGGACTTGTAGCCCAATCTGAATAAATTGGCCAAATCTGACTGAAATGTAATTCTGATTGTAAGAGTTGAGAATCTGTTCAAAAGGAGAAATATAAACATTTGAACAGATCGAACTGAAACTGGAGAGTTATGCACGTGCAATGACGTCGAAATGGTGTAATGATGTATGACACATGAAACAGCTGTTGCTGTTGGATCAGAAATGTCATAAATGACTGTCCTGTCAATCGAAGATTCTCCTTCTACTAATCGCCTGTGAAACAGTGCAGGACAAATGTTGTCTCACCAGTCCTTGCTTCAGACTCTCATCCACAAGTGCCTTGTTTTGGAAGTGGGGTTTTTACTGTTGGATAAATATATAAGCAGCACAGCACAAAGCTTTGGTCAGCATGCTAACATCACACTGTATTGCAGGGGTTCTCTTATGCACAACAAACATCTTCTGTAAAACAGGCTAACAGGTTAGCTCATTACATGAAGTCCATTGAAATCGCCATCAGTTCATACTGCGGTCATACATACAGGATGCGACCTGTTTTCTGGTTAACTCAGGTGCCGTTCAACATACAGTGTACCCCATTGGAACCAATCAAAAGGAGAGTCTCATGTTCAGTCCAAGAAAAGATTTTGCCTTATCTATCATACATTTGCTTTATTTACCAGCACTGTGGCAGGTGATCTCTCTTAGAAAATAGCTGCCCATGTAGGATTTAAACAGAAGAACAGCTCAATGGATTCTGGGTAAGAGCCATGGACATGCTGTATTAAGTTTAAAATAAAAACTAAACTCTTTCCAAGTTGTTTCTTTCCTCTGCATGTAACAGCAGCTTGCAGATTTCTTGGGAAAACAACTACAGAGGAAAGAAGATTATTCAGAGCAGCGCAAGCTGTGGAACGCTGGAGAGCCGACAGAAAAGATGGGACCTCAACCTTGACAGGAAACGAAAGAGAGATCAAAAGAGGGATTTAGAGCTTTCAGGCTCCCACTTTCGCTTTCTCTAAGGGTGAAGCAAAACAAGTGAGTTCGAAAGAGTGAGACAAGCAGAAATAAAGAAGCTGGATAAATTGAAATGGGGTGAGCGCGAGAAAAGATACAGAGAGAAAGACAGATCTTCTGCATTGCCTCCAACTTTCAAATGAATTATAGGAACCAATTTCAAAAATAGCATTCTGTGATTTCCTGGCAGGCTACACGGAAAACCATTTTCACTCTTTGTACATTAGAGTAAATGTGCAGACAGCCATACGAAACCTTTCGCCACATATTACAGCAACACCGCTCAACACTCTCAATGTTCGCTGATCCACTCCCACTAAATAGAGTTGTATTTGTTTCCCATAATGATCCCTGGACAGTACAGACCCCCAACAGAGCTTCTCTGTTACCTGCCAGATGGGGTCCCTCTCTTCAGGGAAGATTTGGAAATATCTCTGCGCCAGCTGCACAGGTGGCAGAGTCTGCAGTTTCAGGTTGGTCCACATCTGTATGAACTTCACCAGGTTCTTGAAGGTGTACAGGCCAAGACGATCATTCCCATAGTTGGACAGGTGGGTCATGAAGATGCTGATCTGGTTTAAAATAAAATGGTTTAAAAGCGTAAGAAGTCATTAAGCGCTCAGCCTATCAGATTAATGAATAGATGACTTTTAAAACAAGCAAAGATTTAAATTTGAAAGTGCACAGTGTATAAAGTGATTGTCTCTCAAAAGAAAGAGTTGACTCAGAATCATTGAAACAAATCGTTTTTAAGACGAATACCAAGCTGTTTCATGTTGCCGTCAATTAATGCGTTGGTCTGAATGAAAACGCAAATTAATTATTTGCCACACGGTACCACTTTTTGGAGCGGTAAAAATAGCAGTTTTTCTCAGTAACTGCTGTACACAAAGCAGCACTGTGCTCACAAACGCTGCTTTATCAGATACAGAGCGTCACACGCCATAATCTGAAAACTATGCTATTGTGGACAGCTGCCTCCTTGACATTTCTGACTTATAACAAAAACAAAGCAATGTCTAAAAGCTGCTTTGTCACAAGGTGTCCAGTAAACAAGCTTAAAAACCCAGAACTATGTTTTTATAAGCTGTCTGCAAAAACACTCAAGCAAGCAAAACACACTCAACGCATGCATGTATTTGTACTCGTTGAGAACGAGAGGGACAGTAGTAACGTACTGCCTAGTGCATTACACACAGGCTGCTAAATTCACTTTCGCCAGAAAGTCATGTATGACTAAGGTTGAAAATAAATAATGTTTATAGTAAATGTCCCTATAAATGGTGTTTTTTATGATTTAGTTTTAATCCAAATGCGCGTTCTAAGTGAGTGAACAAAGATCACACAACAGAAGTGCGCGAGCATGCTCTCTCTTTCTCTCTCGATCTCTCCCCCTCCCTACCGTTAAGTAACTTGTGCATTGTTTTAATTGTTTTTGACATATTCCGCCGAACTAAAAACTTTCCAGTGATGAATTTTATATTCACTCGACAAGCTTGCGCATCTCCACCGCTGCACGCTCAATCCACTCAGCATGCTGTATCAGCTCATGCACGTCAGCTGTACAGGCGTTATTAGTGAATGTTTAACATTATATTCATTGCATAAATATCCTACGTAGACAACCTTAATCTCTAATAACTCGTGTCTGTTGTTCTGTTGTCAGTGTTTCTTTGTCTGAATATGGCACTTATCACATGCTGTGTGGTATCGGTGTTTGGTAACGGGCATTTTAACGAATACAAGAGCTCAGTACTGGTATCGGTGCATCCCCAGTTTTAGCCTAAATCAAGTAGTTTTTGCTGTTATATTGCTATAACTTCGGAAAGGCATATTTTTAATTCTTGTACTTTTCTAAATAATGTTAATTGAAAGGATTTGTTGTGGAGTGAGGGGAACTAAAATAGCCTAGCTATGTTTACAGTTTATTATAATGCTTGTAATTATTTTTGTCGGCATTAGGCCCATTTCTGAATTAAATAATAAAATGTGACTTATACGTGACTTCCCCCCCCCCCCCCCCCACAATATTTTATACGCATAGCATATTTTAACCATGTAGCAAACCATTTTAAATAATTTGATAAATTACTGAAAATAAATAAATAAATGACTTTTTAAACTGTTTAACTGATTGTATTAATCGGTCAAAATTCTTAACGGTTAACCAGTTAAATTGAACATCCCTAATTGTGAGTGACATATTTTTCAATAAATATTTAATTAAATGCATCAATAAATACATTTTTAGATTAAATTTTACTTTTCAATTAATATGACACTCCCAATCCTTCATAGAAATATGTGACCCTGGACCACAAAACAAGTCTTAGGTCACTGGGGTATATTTGTAGCAATAGCCAACAATACATTGTATAGGTCAAAATTATTGATTTTTCTTTTATGCCAAAAATCATTAGGATATTAGGTAAATATCATGTTCCAATATAGATATTTTGTAAACTTCCTACTGTTAATATAATAAAACCTAATTTTTGATTAGTAATTTGCATTGCTAATAACTTCATTTGTACAACTTTAAAGGTGATTTTCTCAATATTTAGAATTTTTTTGCACCCTCAGATATTCAAATAGTTGTGTATCATGGCCAAATATTGTCCTATCCTAACAAACCATTCATCAATGGAAAGTAAACGTGCCGGTATTCGGTAATGCGATATCTCACAGTAATGAATATGCATGATATTGTTATCGTGGGCACTTCTAAATACTGAATAATTATAGATTACAAATATTATTCAGAATTTGAAATGCATTTTAAGAATACTTTTCCCATCACCTGGTCAAAATGTACAACACAGCTGTATGTTGCTTGAAAGATGCGTGTGCCACTCTGATGTAAACAAGCACACATGAGAAACACACAGGGGCACACGTGAGAGATGCGCTGAATGAAAGCACATTTACTCTGACAGCAGATGGCGCTAAACTGCAGAAAATGCAGCCCCCCACCCTGGAAACCCCATAAATATAGCATTTAAATAGATTTAAATGGCCATTCAAATTTGTGGATTTGCAATGCGGTTCATCAAAGCGCCAAATACTTACATATTTAGACTAAATAGACTATTTATTTATAAACTTTTTTTACATTTTAATCTGGACTACAACATGCTCTAGACATTTTTTGAATGTGTTTTGATTCTTTATTGTTTGTTCACACTTTATATTAGGGCTTCATTAGTTAACATTAGTTAATTCATTAGTTAATAAACTGCCAATGAAAAATTATTCTGAACATTCATCAGTCTTAGGCATTCCAATATTTATGAACAAATTGTTAAAATTGAAAGTTGCTATTGTGTTATTTAATGAGCTAACCTGAACTAAGACTTGTATTTTTAAACAAAGATTAATAACCTGTAGCAAAGGAGAAGTCGTGGCCTAGTGGTTAGAGAGTTTGACTCCTAACCCTAAGGTTGTGGGTTTGAGTCTTGGGCCAGCAATACCACGACTGAGGTGCCCTTGAGCAAGGTACTGAACCCCCAACTGGGTGTTACAGCATAAATGGCTGCCCACTGCTCTGGGTGTGTGTTCACAGTGTGTGTGTGTGTGTGTGTGTTCACTGCTCTGTGTGTGTGCACTTTGGATGGGTTAACTGCAGAGCAAGAATTCTGAGTATGGGTCACCATCCTTGGCTGTATGTCACGTCACTTTGAAATGTAGCCATTGCTCATTGTGAATGTTAATGCATTAACTAAGGTTAACTAATGAGGTCTTCTTGTAAACTGATACCTATTGGTCTTTATAGTTCTTTTGCACTTTTACAATCTTTGTAAAACTTTTAAATTTATTTATTTTTCTGTATTGCTTTATTATATTTAAATGTTCAGTTAATTTTGTTATTAAAGTTATTAAAACCTGTTATACTTTATTATGACCACTTTTTAAAAACTAAATTGCAATACCGTAATAATACTGTATACCGTGATAAAAGCATTAGCAATTCATCGCAACATGAAAATTGTATACTGGCATATCCCTAATGGAAAGCTAATTTATTCAGCTTCCAGGTGATTTAAAAATATCAATTTGAAAAATGTACCCTTCCAACTGGTTTTGTGTTGTCCAGGGCCACATATGGCAAGTTTGAACATTTGCAAATAAGATTTGAAAGCTACAGTGCACAGGAAGATTTACAGTGAATAACGTAAATAACTTATGTCACTACATACTGGGTTGAGAAGCACAGTTAGGAAAAGCTCTCCTCCATTTATGAGTTTGTCCAGCTCTTTAGAGCCTCCAGGATACTCATTGTAGAAGATGGTGTGAGTAAAGAGACCACAGGTCTGTCTGGGCAACACCTGAAAAACAAACACATTTCCTTTCATTATGTCATCACTTTATTTAAAATAATGTTAAATTGCCTTGGCAAAAAAAAAAAAAAAACCTTAAGAGCCATATATATATATAGATAGAGAGAGAGAGACACACACACACCTTGACTGCATATCAAATAAAATTACATATACAGTAAATGAAAAAAACAATAAATAAATAAAAAATCACAATCTAAACATGTTTAGAAATTTTACAGAAGCTATAAGCCACTTTCATATATAAGCCAAACTTTCTGTTACTGAGATTTAAACATGGTTAAGGAGCATTGTAGGCTTGCAAAAAATAAATTAAATAAAAAAAGCATCAAAGCAGAAATAAAATAGCTAAATAGCTTTGGTGTTCACAGCTCCACGTGCAAACAAAGAAACATGTATTTCAACACCCATAATATGTAATCTCATTTAAGAGTAATTTTTGACTGGAATGGCAAATGAATGACTTTCTGACCTTACTGAAAAATCCTACAATAACTGGAGAACGTCTACTAGAGTTGACATGTAACGAGTTGGAATGCTTCTGCTCTAAGAAAACAGCATCCCAAAATAACGTGGCCCAAACATCAGCATACATGATCTTATTTGACAGCCAGTGATGGTAGAATGAAGACGTTTACATTAAATGTGATTTTTCCTTCATTCTGAAAGGATTCTTTACATAATACATGTATATACTTCATGATGAGACTATTGTCTTTGCTTTTTCATAAGCATCTTTCCCTGATATGAACCACGGATAATAACTGTATGTCAGGATAAGCAAATGTTAAATGGCCCTTGTGTGCATTTAAAAAATAAAATAAAATACAACATAGCTGCTGTATACGATTCTCAAGGTGATTTTGTTTCTGCCCATTGTTGTCAGTTCACATGCATTCTTACATTCACACACACACATAAACCGCTCTGTCATGATTCACCAAGCTTTTGTCATACTCTCTCTGTTGTTCCCTGAAGCGATGCACAGTTGATAAAAAAAGAAAAGAAAATTGTACTTCCACAAACAGTTTGCCCTTAACCCCCCACTGGGATTCAAAGCTCAAACCATACACAAAATAGCCTGGGGTTTATCGTACTGAATCCAGCCGGAATAAGAATTCAACATACTATCATTTAACCATACAGCTGTACAGGCTACAGTCTGAATAAATTTTTTTTTTTTATAGAGGAGAACTAAAGCCTTAGTGCACTGGCAATGCATATGTTAGTAATGCATTGCAACATGTTTGTCCTAAGGATACAGGTTCAAGTCTTTTTTATTTCCAAATTCCATTCTACCAGTTTCTCCCACTTTTACTCTTTACTTTCCCCATTAAAGGTGTTCTTACACTGATGCCACTGTGTATGAAGCCCCTGCGGAAGCGTGCGGGTTTGAGGTGGGGATACTCCTCTGTACTGGTCACTTTGATGCCCCACACTCTCTTCCACGCCTCGTACAGCTGCAAATGGATGGGATACACTCCAGAGTGATGGGGAGCCACTGCATAACCCATGTTTGTGGGAATGCCATGCTCCTGAAAGGAAACAGCAAAAAAAAAAAAAAAAAAAAAAGTCACAAACAGTGCTTGTGGGCAATATAAGCTCAAACATGCATGGACATGCAAAAAAAAAAAAAAAAGTCGCTTTGGATAAAAGCATGTGCTTAAATGACCTAATGTAAATGTAAACAGCCTGATTTTTTCAAAAAGCGTTTTATCCAACCCCTACAGTCTCACCTCTGCAAACTTTCTGTTGAGCAGCATTTGTTCAGCCAGCACAGACTGGTTGTGGAAGAGATGTGGCTGCATGTGACTCCACATGTGGGGGAACCACCAGAACTCCTTACTGTAGGACAGAAGCAGATCATCTCCAAGATCCTCCTCATCTGTGCCTAAAATATAATTACATGGACACAAACTGTAAACATCTCGACTCTATTGCAAAAGCTGCCTACTAAAACAGCATCCTATCACAGAAACTCATAAGTGACTGAAGATCACTTGACTAATGCTCACACATACCAAAAGAGCTCGTTGTTAGCATTTTGTTAAGCTAACGATGTGATATTTGCTTACCAGCATGGAAGAACTTTCCAGAGAATCCCAAGTTGAAGGTGAAATTGGGCACGTGGGTTCGGAGTTCGTTCTGCGTCTCCAGTAGGGCCTGCGAAACAAGGAGTTTAGGAATGTAATAAAAGTTGTTTAAAAGTCAGTAAACACACAAAACGCATTCAAAAAGCACACAGACAACAGACGAGAACACAAAAGAGATACACAGCCAAAAGACGTTCGCCAACGCACGTCTGCACACAAGCAGTGCTTAGAGGGACAGCGTAAGCATGGCTGCTGTCTGTTCGTCTCCTGTGTTTGCTTCATTACCCCTCTCAGATTTAGCTCCGCATCTGCCTCTCATTTGATTTGTTTACTGTGCTTGTTTTTGACTGCCTGCCTCTCCAGTGTGACTCAATCAAAAGACTGATTCATATTTAACTGCACAGAGGTCCACAGACAGACAAGACTGCTTTGATTATGTTTGCTTTCTATTCCTTCCCTCGGCTGAACATCTGCATCACAGCGCTCAAGGAGATGAGAGATTCACAAGAAGGATGCAGAAAACTGCATTTGAAATATTCATCCTTGCGGCGAGTCTTTGGATGCCCTTTGAACAGCCAGTCGTACAAAAAATTATTAAATAAAAAAGGGAAATGGAAAGAAGAGGAGATATTTGGGAAAAGAACAGCAGAGGTTGGAGTATTGAAAAAAACAGGCAACTGATGATAGGAAAAGTGCGGTCAGGTCAGGAAAACATTTGGTAAATATGGATGTAACAAACCAGTTTCTCAATGTTCTGCTTCTGAGGTGAAACAGACATGCCTTTTTAATGGCCTCTTCTTTCCCCCAGTGTATATATAATATATTTTAAATTATTCCCTTTCTGTACACATTTCATTCTATGTCTCATTCACAAAAAAAAATTTGTTCTGCTGGTCCAGTCAGTAAGTCGGTCATCATTTTCACAGGTCCCAGCACTAAAAAATGCATAATTTTTTACAATTTAAAATAATTTTTTGTAAAATTAAGTAAAAATAATGTCAAGTTTAAATCCGAATAATGAATGGAAATTACACAGCTATAAACATACCTATTTGACAGCTAGAAATTCATACAAGTTTGTTACAAAATGATGAAATACAGTGCACTAGTGATTTTTCTTCATCTTCGGGGTGGTGCTAGTGCAGTGGATAAGACACATGTCTTTGGTGTGAGAGACCCGGGTTCGAATCCACTGTGAGACACCAATGTTTTCCTGAGCAAGACACTTAACCCCTAGTTGCTCCAGAGGTGTGTGACCTCTGACATATGTGGCAATTGTAAGTCGCTTTGGATAAAAGCGTTAGCTAAGTGAATAAATGTAAAACTGAATAAATGTAATTCTCATGGATGCCTCAAAGACTATCACAAATCATTCTCACTATTTCAGAAAACTTCATCCAAGTTGGCTAGCTAATGCAACACTGGCGTATTTAAATGAGCAGAATTCACAATGTTCAGTACATCATAGAAAGTTCTCAGAGCACAAAAACATGTATGTAATTAACTTATCATATGACACAGTTGCCAATGGGGCAGCATAAATTAGTCAACTGGCCAGAAATTCTCTTTTGCTTTCTTTCTATGTACAAATCTGGATGACAGAAATGATGAGCAGAAAAGGAGCAGGCAAAAGAGTAATACGATAAAAGAAAAGTGGAGAAGAGCATTAGTTCTAAGTGTATGTATACTGTGTGGTTATATAGCCCTTAATCCCAGTCTTCAGATAGCTCAGTTTGAGTTAGTGTTGTCAAAAGACCCAGTACTTCGGTACCAAGTTGGTACTAAAAAAATAAAATATCACGGTACCAGTTTTCTTTAAGTACCGGTGGTACCGAGTACCCGGTTCTTGACGCATACAGCACTATGATTTCCGCAAAGCAGAAAAAGCGGACGGAATCTCAAAATCCAGTCATGAAAATGAAACTTACATTTTAATATGGACAGTCAAGGAATTTGTCAAAGTTAGCATAAATTAATCAAATCAAATCTCAATATGGACCAGTAAATGTTAAGCCGCAAAAGTTGGTTGTAATATGAATCCTGCATGTTCTGCGCGTCTCTGTGTGAATGAATGAATGGCAGAAACGTGCGGGTTTGTTTACTACATAGACTGAAGCGTGTGACGCTTGCAGTAATTTCAGCATCACCTGTCTCAATGAGGACATAAATATATAAACAAGATCACCAGAACTGTTCTGAGTCACTTCACTAGCATTTTACCATTTCATTCGAGTAAAACCAGTGTTAATTTAAAGGTATTCACTATAACCCGTCAAAATGAAAGTTCATTTTTACATAAAGGCATTGTGCTAGAAATATTACTATTATTTAGTAGAATGTATGTGATACTGCTACTACTGTTGAAAAAACTAATAAAACTTTATTTTTTAAAGAAATAAATCACAATATTTCTTCCATGTTTTAATTTTAATAGCAAATCCCCTTTATTTACCAAAAAATAAAATGTGTTTAAATTTAATTAATTAAAGACAAATTAAATTTAGGTGAAACGAAGAAATATAAAAGAAATATATGATATACAAATATGTTTTTTAAACAAAACAGCACTCACCTTGACATCAGACACCTTCATCCTTGTGCCCTCCTTCCCAACAAAGATGTCATCGATATCCACCAGTATGTAGCGCTCAAGAGCCAATGAGAGACGTTTGCCTGTCAAGAAACTCACTGCGTCCACCAGTACCAGTTTGTGCAGCCAAAAGTTCAGGTTGTTGCCAAAGAGTACCCGCTGGATGCCATCATGGAGACCCAAATCCTGAACCACAGCCGCATGAAGGGGTCCAGGAGCTCCACTGGCCTCTGTACTCCGTCCCCGAGCTAACAGCACAGGCTCATAGGTGGTATGGTTAGACTGAAAGACTGTCCAGTCGTCCCCTGGTAAGGGGCCGTGCTCCACCTCCCGGGCTTTGGTGATGAGCAACAGTGGAGACTTGGGATTGACGCTACAGTCCCTTAAACCCAGATTGGAGTGGAGGAAGAGAGGAAAGCCCTTGAGCTGGGCGCTCTGCAAACTGTTCTCATTAGCCTTTCAAGAAGAGAGATAAAAATCCACATTAAGGGAGCAATATTCACATACAGGTTTTTAGCCACCCAAATGTTCACGCAAAGAAAGGCGGCGTAACTTTTATTCTCTATGTTGCCGCCGCTGCCATGTCGTGGAGTCGCTGTGTGTTTTGTTGTGAAAGCAAAACTACTTGTTTGGCCTTCCAAAAGAGGACACGACTAGAAATCAGAACAGGCCAATCCTAATATTCAGATGTGTACTGCGCATTTTATGGAGGATGAGGACTGTTTCCTGAACCAGTAGCACAATTTAGATATCATGAAATAAAATTTATCATATAGTGATCATATCATGTTAGATAATTAGTCAGAGCCCCTAAAAAGCTGTTAAATAATTGTAGCCCAGCTTGTTGGCTACTGCCTACATAGGCAACTGCTTTCTAAGGGAGACACTAAAAAAAATCCAAAAGTGACAGGTAGTTACTATAAATTAACACCTATAAATTAGTTAAGAAAGGTGGCTTACCTTCATTTACCAAAATGAAAGTAGTAGCCTTCACGTTAGGAACCTTATGATTCCTTAAAATCATCAGGGTAGTATTGGTAGGCAACTCACTATGTTTAATTTGAGGGCAAACAAGAGCTTGAACCCGCCGATGCATGTAAGCATAACTAAAAGAACTGCTGGTGTCCACTGTGATGTTTCTTTGTGCAACTATCAGGAGATAAATGCATTTGGCATTGATGCAAGTCGAGGCTTGATGTGAAGGTAATTATGCATGTTTCATTACTGGAGTGAACTGAAGGTAGTGCTTCTTCACTCAAGGGACAAAAGGTTTGGTGAACCATGTACCTTCAGGGCCTTTTATCAGACACGCTCAAGACTCTCAATCAATGAAATCCAGCAATGCAAGGATATTAACTGCCTGGACAAGAAAACAGCATTTCCAGCCAATCAGGGATTGAACTGCTCCTGTTAGTGTGTAAACAGAAGAGCCTGGGGTAAAACAGCTTTAAGGAGAATCGGAGCAGCCCGAGTCAATAAAAATTAACGAGCGCAAATTTTATGCAGTTCCTTTTAAGATGTGTTGATGTCCTCGCCATTCTGCTGCAGGCAAGCGAGACTCTAACAGTCTCATCAACTGGGTTAACCTCTACTAACAATTAGTGTGCTGTACTCAAGCTCGTGAGGGTAATAAAAGTGGGCCTGCCATAGGCAAACAATACATTAGAACTGGGAGAGGAGGTTTACAAGCTGGCAATGACAGGCAACGATGAGTAATAGTCAAATGTGTAGACTCTAGTGCCAATTATTTAATCCGACTGATTTTGAAGAGCAGCTCCCCCATAGAGCAAGAGCCAATCAACAAGGACATTCTTGTTCAGTAATGTGCTATAACTGCAATGTTTAGCAGAATGCCCCAACCTCTCTCTGCTGGCAATATTTCTGCATGCTAACATCTGAATCAGACCGTAAAATGTCAGTTATTATATCGTTTAGTACAAGGTGATTGACCCACTGGAATTAAGAGAGACATTAACACTCATTAGTGACACTATTTACTGTGAAAGGTCAAGCTGAACAACACAAGTTGCTCACCTTGAAAAAGCCGATGATGCCAACGCCATACTCCACACAGTATTTGTCCAGCAACTCTCTATTCCAGGCATCCAGGTTGACATACTTAAGAATGTTCTCATAGATGACAAGTGTAAATCGCCCCCGGTTCTTGTCTGTGAGTGTGGGCATATCGCCCTTCCC
The DNA here is from genome assembly GCF_963082965.1 of Carassius carassius. Classification (NCBI taxonomy): domain Eukaryota; kingdom Metazoa; phylum Chordata; class Actinopteri; order Cypriniformes; family Cyprinidae; genus Carassius; species Carassius carassius. The sequence goes on along the minus strand of NC_081790.1, from coordinate 18,786,575 downwards.
AGGTGCGATCTCGGTCTGGTATCGAAATCTCCCAGATTCCAAAATGGCAATGATGTCCTGGCCCAACTGGGAATACAAGCTTTCCACAAACACCAGAACCACAGGGTCGGTTCGAGACATGTCTGCTGGCTTGGCGGTTCTGGCTGGCAGCACCTTTGCTGACGGAGGGGAAGGAGTCGCCCGGGGATCTTCCCAATCAGCAGTACCTTCTTCTGGGACCACCACACCTCCAACTCCTGCAGGTTCGAGCTCTCGTTTAACGCCATACAAGAAATAGGCTGAGATGAGAACACTGACCATGCAGAAAATGAAGAGCAGCAGCAGGCTGGTCTGCAGCGTAAGCTGACGGAAGAGCCGTCTCACACGTCCACACATCAGCATCATCACCTTGCAACCACACCAATCAGGATACACACAGTCCTCTATTTACAAGTCTATTGTATGTTTTTTCCAAAGAGACAAAATGGATGGGTTGAAATTGGGCTTCTCTGTAAGGTATACGCTCATGTCACCATTGCAGTGGGAGGTGAGACTGGATTGGGCAGGGGACAGCATGGGCGAGGTGGGCTTCCACTCTCCAGCAAGGGATGTGCACTGCCCCCACATGCACCAGCGGCCCCCTGCCCAACACCTCTATGCCCCTTCTCTACCCTCTCTGAGTCCTTATCTCCTGATCCCGTGCAGAAAAGATTCTGGGTTTTAGAGTTGCAGGTGTCTTCTTGTTCTTTGACACTGGATGCTCCAGAAAGATCATGCCCAGAGCATTCTAGCCTCCTTGAGTTCACCTAAAAAGAAAAAGCATGAATTTAACAAAAGTACAAATGCAAATATTGCAAATAAAATCAATGCAAAAATATCTACTCCGCACCATTTTAGCAATTAATTCTGTTACTTGTGGACCGAACACTAAGGTGCAACTATGTATTCAAAAGGCAATGAATTTTGACTAGACCAGACAAAAAACTCTTGTATTACCCCTCTTTGAAATTTGGCTGCTAAAGCCAAACCCACATGATGCCGTGGGAGCCCTACAACCTGGGTTTCTTTTCACTGAATACCAAGAGTGTCTAGAGAGGCATTTACAAAGGCAATGCCAGGATTACAGGATAATGGAGCCGGCTTGTATTGATTAGTAAGGGCTTTAAAAAGTGATCCTAAATATCTTTCATGCACTTCAAAGGGCAAAAGTCATTTAATCTTTTCATCTTAAATTAAGGGTTTAGCGCAAAGTGTGGCACAGGTGAATGAGTCGAGTAGGATTCAGATTTGCGCTAACCAAGTAATGACCTCTGCAGCATGAGGATAGAACTAATGGCCACTCCAGGAAGTTGTACTGAAGACTAAAGGTGATGACAGTCACGAATTGAATGGCAAGTGTGAAAGGATCTTGCAAAAGAGGTCATGAAAGTGTAACTTCAGATTTTATCTAAACCCGCCAAATATTCCTTATGCAACTTTCAAAGACATCCTGAACTACAGAAAAACCCATTAATAGACAAAAGGACAATAGAAAGTTTGAAAAGTCTGTAAAAATACGTCAATTTAAAGCCATTCATATTAAGTAGACACCTAAACAAACAATACGACTGACATTTACAGACATCTACTATGCTCAAGGGAACTGTGGTTTCAGGTTTTGTTCACTTTCAAAGACATCTTCTCAAAAGATGCAGAGTTTATACATACATGCATGTCACCAGTGGCCTACATGTTGTTTAACTAGAGGGAGAAGCACACAATGGGCATCTGAGGAAAGGCTGAAGCAAAGCAACAAGACAAAACGTGTGTCTGAGAAGCAATACAGGTCAATTTTCAAAGGCATCACAGACTCACTTCATGTATGGGTTATGTGAAAAGGGAGACTAGAACAAAAAATCAAAGCCTCGCAGGGGTTCGGGGATAAAAATGCATGAATACCGCAAAAAAAGGGAAAGACACAAGAGCATGCCTTCAACATGAAGGGTAAAAAAGTTTTGACAGAAATAACAGAGCCTTAGAGAAGGCCATTTATCATTTCAAACGGTTGCTGTGAGTACATGTAAAACTCCTGCCATATTTACAATCCTGAAACACAGCTGTTGACTCTCCTGCCTGCTTGTGTGATCAAAAAAAACCCCCAAAAAACGGGAATTTTAGGGGCCTGTGCTGTTAATAAGTACATGAAGTGTTTCAGCTGTAGGGTGGGTAGCCATTGGGTTTTATAAAAAAAGGCAAATCTAGGCTGCATTCCACAAGGGACACTCAAGAATAATGTTTTTGCACCCAGTAGCTCCACATCTCCTTTCCTTTACACCAGGATTATGTTCAGGCCACAATACCTGTCACTGGCCTCTCATTGTGTCTGGCAGAGGAACGTGAACAGCCATCAGCATGTCGTCAGAGGTCGGATTACAGTCAAAGAGCTTTCCTATTCAGAGCCTGGTTCTTTAATATGCAGATGTCTTGACTAAAGACGGCTGAAGCAGCCCATTGTGTACTGCATACTCTGGACAGCATGACTCGGATGACATGAGGCGAAAGAGCCCACACCCAGAACAAAATTCAAAGGATATGAAATGGCTTTGTAGCAGGAGAGAATAGGGGAGTTTTATAAGGTGACAAAATAGAAACTAAATTAATAAATACCAGTACTCTTATAATACTATTAGATAATTAATTGCAAATGATATTACTAGAATATAAAAATTCTGTCATCATTTGCTCAGCTTCATGTCTTTCCAAAAGTGTATGCAATCTTTGAAGAACATCGGGGGCCAACAAACTATTCAATTTCATTGTAAGGACAAAAACAAACACTTTTTCATTTCTAAAAATGTTAATGTCATACAGGTTTAAAAGACATGAGGCTAAAGTGAATGATGACTGTACTGATTTTTGAGTGAACTTCCCGTTTAATAAGACTAACGGTCACGTTGTAGATGTTAAATGAACATGTGATGTGCAGTCACAGGTAGGTTGTCTATAAATGGAGACAACTGCTGTTAACATATTTTGCAACTATGGCAAAACAAAAATAAAGAAATAAACAAAATGCTGATAGGTTGAAACAAGAACTAGATATGAAAAAGGTGTTAAAACGAAAGTGTCAAGACATGGAAAAATAAGGACCTTGACATTTAGAAACCCGTCACCATCTCACCCACGCCAGCAAGTTTCTTCTGTCCCAGATCTTTCCTTCCTTTTTTTTTTTTTTTTTACAGTCTCAAAGCCCAACAGACGTGTGAAAAATGCACCCTGCCTGGGAGTCACAAAAGCCATTTTCTGATGGCGGGATAGCTTCTGTAACACTCCCTATCTCAAGGGTACAGCATACCTTCATTCCCAAAAGCTCACACTGTACTGTCAAGTGAGTGTTGCTGGAATCGTGAGCCCAGACAATGCTTGACAACTGCTATATTCCAAAACACAGATAGAAAACGTACGATAAAGCAAGTTTAGACACATTATAATGCCACCAATTGCTGCCGAAGTGTCACAATGCTTAAGATTTATGTGCTTTCAGTCATGAGTGCAATAAAACCAGGAGACTGGAAAACAAATCAGAATAACGATGTCTACATGATATCCGGAATTGATCGGCACCAAATAAAAAAAGTTATAGGTCTGGAGTGGAAAAAGCATGGGATATCAATATACACAGGTGAATTTGAGGGATCTGCTGACGGGAAAAAGATATGGAACCATCAAATGTTCATCTGCACAGTCTCCTCTTTCTTGTTTTATGTCAAAGCAAAGGGATAGGACAGATCTGCTGCTGAAAGAATGGGATGATAAAAAGGACGACAGGCTCGAACAGCTTTGAACACCAGGGCCACTCAGAGACACAGGAAACTTCCTGGAGCAAGTGGTGTGCATCCGTGTGCCAGGACAGCAGGACAATAGCTGGCCGATCGCCCTGGACAGCTCGACTCACAGGACTAGTTTCTACCGAGCTTTAACCGCAGGCAGAACTAAAAATCAAAAGAACCCCTCCCAAATCGGTACAGTGCAATTTTACATTCACAATGACAGACATTGTTTGTAGCACATGATGACGATGGTGGCTGATGTGGGGTCCGTTCCTGCTCATGAATGGAAGTAGTCAGACGGAGACTAATGCTGGCTCTGACCGCCTCTGTTCTGTTACAAACTCAGAAACCCAGTGAAATATCTGAGTATTTCATAAAAAGAATGAATAAAACATGTCGTACTTGTCATTACACTCAGCTGATGCCGAAAAGAATTATGTGCCATTCTGTTAAGTCATGATGTGTCTTTATAGAGCACAGAAAGAAAACGGAGGGGAAAAAAATACCCAAAGGAAAAGCTAAATAGTCTAATTTGTTAGAGAGACAAATCACCAGCTGCAGGTCACTGGGAATGAACTCAGCCTCAGTAGATGAGCAACATTCAAAATGTTGTTGACTTCAGGATGATTGCGTCTGTAAAAAGAGGGGAGTTGTTGAAAAATAAAGTGCTATTCAAAATATTTTTTTTCTTCTCTGCTACATTTACAGTAATGGAAACTTATTTTTGCCATGGAATAATTATATAAAATGTTAATTGTGACTTTTTATTCCACAAAATCTGACAACCCCCCCCCCGAACATTACGAGACGGTTTTCCAAGAATTATGAGTTTACATTTCACAATTGTAACATTTTATTCAGAACTCTAAATGTACATTTTGCAGTTGTTTATTTATTTTTTTTTTTGAAAGCTTAAGGAAAACAAATAATTATTTTTTATCTTGCAAATGAGTTTATGTTCAAAGAATTGCAAGAAAAAAGTCAGAATTGTGAGATAAATATGAAGACTTCATTTGCACATACAGTTAACTCAAGTTTTTAACAATTTTCTAAAATCATGTTTTTTCTTTGAGCATTCCAATAAATCTCAATTAAACTGCAAGTTTGATTAGGTTAAAAAAATACAGCTAACTAAAGCAAAAAAAAAACATGACAACACAATAAAAAACATGATTTAAAGTAAAAAGAAATATATATATTATATAATTATATATTTATCTGTTTTTCCTAATAAACTCTTCCTAATATTCAGTGGAAGAATTAAGTTTCCATAGATAGTTTTCCAAGTCTTCGCAGTTTATTTTTATAAACAAAATGTATAAACAAAGCTTTCTTCTGCTTTGTTTAGGTAGTGCCTTTCAAGTCTTTCAACATGCCTAATAAACAGAGTAGTCAACATTTGAAGTGGATCAAAACCTTTCATCATAGTTGTCCCAAAACCAAAACAATATCCGTTCTTGTCTAAGGACAACTTTAATTAACTTTTTTGATCCACTTCAAATGTTGACTACTGTACACAGTACACATATACAGTATTATGTAAACAAAAAGTTTTTATTTTGGATGTGATCAATTGTTGCCAAGCACAAAATATTTTTTATTATCTGTTATAGCAATAAAATAATGTTTTAATAAAAACGTTTAATAAAATATCAATATGTAATATAATTATGTATATCTATTTTGAAACTCAATGAAATAATTAAACAAATACAAAAAAAAATTATTTTTTGATTTACACATTAAGTACATTTTAAGCAAATGTTGAATATTTTAAATACATTAAGGTTTATTTTTACATTAAATTTATAAATGCATGTATTTGTTTCCCCTCAGAAATTATTATTTCCTAATTTTGCCACAAATAATAATGATAATAATAATAATAATAATAACAATAATAGGTATAATTTTCAATTGACACCAAATGAATGAATCACAAATTATCAAATATCTTTTTAAGTTTAATTTTGAGAATATTTGATAAACATGATTGCTCTTGTGCTCTGTGTTGTGATGTCATAACCTTTGCCATTTCTGAACAGTGCTTTTGTAGATGGAAGTATGTCTATGTATTACATCAAACTAAGATTTCAAAAGAACACGGAAATCAATTATATGGCCCATTTAAAACTACCATCAACAAAATTAATTTCTTCTGTGGGAATATTGCATGTTATATCAATATTTAAGCCTAGATTACAGTTTGAGACCTGAGGGGATTACGTGCACGTCTTTCATGTCAGATGGGTTCAAATCAAGCCAATAGACCATAAAGATGGAAAATGTCCTCTTCTGCTAGTGTGGCATCCCATATTCATTATTATTAGCTATTTATTGAATATAAATTTTAAAGCAAGAATGTGTTTTGAACGCATTGGCAGTGGGAATTGCCGGCTCTCCCTTTCAGACAGATTGAGATATTTCTCACTAAACATGGTCTTTGAACTATAGAGGCTTTTGTTTGCAGCAAATTGCCTCCTCACATCTTTAGTTTTGGGTTGGAGATTAGAGCACGACATCCTGCTGACCCTGAAAATAAGCTCTGCATGTATTTAAGGCAAAAGCAAGAATCCAAAACGGATTAAAAATTTACAACACATTTAGTTCCTTACTGTGCACACTTGGCCAGCACTAAAATTATTATAATATAAATTCATATATAAATGTAATGGTACAAATTAATTAAAATGTGTATGTCCCCTCTATTAATGCTTTGTTAGAGACCGAATGAAACTGGATAGAACTGAGGGAGAGAGACATGGACAGTCAGAGAAACAGAGCAAAAGATAAAGAGGCTGATGGGATGAGAGCAAACAATAGTCACATAAAAACAAGTTTCTCCGTTGAGCAGATTGCTTGGTTCAAAGGGTAAAGATGCCACTGGGACAAATGGTTGGTAAACTCCTCAGGGCTTCAAACACTGAACTGACAAACAGCATTAGATGCCCAAAGGGCCTAGACACAGCACAATCTGGAGAAGGTCGGGGAAGTGTAATCCTAAATCCCTAATCCTCTTTATCTGGGCTGGACCAAATGAGCCAATGAATATGAATGCGAGTGGGTGAGGTGCAACCTAAAAAAAAAAAATAAAAAAAATAAAAAAAATAAAAAAAAAAAAACCAAAAAGAAAAGGCTCCGCAGATCAGTTCACAGTTCAAATCAATTAGAGGCCATTACACAGAGGGCTCAAACATGGGAACGCAGAAGCCAGACAGCACAGCAATGCAGACATACCTCAAAGACGGGTATCTCCATAACCAGATTTCAATTTAGTGGCCAATCGCCATTAGAAAATCCTGTTTAATGGCTGATACTGATGAATAAACAAGTGTCAAGTCCGAGGAGCTCTAGAAATCTTACTTGAGATGTAAGGACTTCGCTGTCTGTGGTGACAGAAATGGAGGGGACACTCAAAGTCACTATTATGTATGAAAGCACAGTGGAAGCAGTAGAGAGCAACAAATCAATCTTCTCTGCTGGCGGCTCCCATCTCAAGGGCACTCAGTCTCCATCAGAAGACTGCATTTGCCCTTGCCAGGCCAGACGGTGTGTGTGCTGAGCTCTATCCTGTGTGCTCTCACACCCGCCATCCACACACACACACACACACACACACACACACACACACACACACACACACACACACACACACACACACGTATTTGATACAACTGTACTGGTAAACACTCCAGTCTGTCTGCACACAGTGTGCTGCCACCATCCTGCTGCCGTTGCCAAGCTTGAGGACAGGCTAACTTGCCAATAGATCCTTCCCCACCCCACGCACAACATGGGCCGCATTCGGCTGTATCTGTGCATCCACCGCACTGCTGATCTAATGTCCATCTTAATCAGTGTGCATAATCTCCGGATTCACTGGGACTGCACTGGGACTGCACTGACCCTGAGAGACCGGACAGCAAAGACATGCAATCATGTGCCCAACTGACCGTCTTTACCACAGGAGAAACTGGATTATGGGTAGGGAGGAGGCTTGTCTATTAAAAATGAGGGAGAACAGTGGAGCCCGCAGGCTGTTAGGGTAACAGTGTGGACTCTGAGATTAAACGAAACACAAGCTAGGGCTCTGCCTCTGACTGCATGCAGGATCAAAAAGCTAGTAAAAAAAGGTAATTCAATTCATGATTTTTCTATTAGATGTCATAGGAAATAAACATTATTTGTTTACTTATTAAAACATCTTTACAGTTTTACAATGTTATATACTTTATACAAAATAATGGTTTTGTATAATTTTTAGCAAATTGTCCAATAATAATGAATTATTTTAAACAGTTAATTTATACTTTCATATATTTCATTACAAAATAGAGTGTAAAAAAATTATACAATAAAAAATAAGTAATAAAAAAATCTATTTTAATATTTATTTGAATTTATTGTAAAATGCATTTATCTTTATGATTTTTTTTTTCTGTCACATTTGATCAATTCAAGGCATCCTTGCAGAATCAAAATGAATCTCATAACCTTCGTATGCACTTATACTATGCATTCTGTAATGTATTAAAACATATGTGAGTTAAAATATAAATTGTTAATATAAAAAACTGAATTAAATTTATTTTGAACACTTAATTTTTTAGTCCTTCTTATGACTTTAGCTTAAACCATTGCTGTGACTGAAAATGCCCCCCCAACAAAAGAAATTACCACTATTATTAACAACCCATAAGCAATCATTTTAGCAGGTGTCACCCAAATGAGCCTACAATCATGCAAAATTAGCTAATTACACAGAGTCTGGGCAATCCTCGTGGTAAACAAACAAAAAAGAGTGAGCAGAATATAAACAGCAACTAGGCAAATGGATGTTTTTCAAGACCAATCAGACTCTTAGTGCACATGGATGAATCACAATAGAAGAAGTGAGGCCTACAGGGGTCCTCTTATCCATGAGACGTGGATAAAAGCTAGCCGTGAGGTGCATCAGTGCAGCTCCACCCTTTTCTCATGTCCCTCCATCAGTCGCTGATATCCACACACCTCTCAGGCGGCGCTAAGACAAAAAAGCATTTCAGAAACATGTTTGACACAGGCCCAGAAAGAAATCAATGAGCTGTCAGCTCAATCTCTTCCTGAGTGCGCCTTAATGGCTCAGACGAGAGAAGACAGTGCAGGCTTGACCCCATCACTTATAAAGTCATCCAAGCTTCGATTTCACTTTAAATGACAATCTGCAGGGTTAAAAGTGTAGAATTGAGAGATATTTTGATTTAACAAACCGTCAAGCCCCATGTGGACATTAACCTCTGGTTAATAAAAATTTAAGAGAGGAAGAAACTAGTCACTTTGTATCTACAAGTGAAGCTACACACTCATAACGACAACCAAACATCTTGAATTTCCAAAATGAATGATTTTACTTGTTCAGAATGACATTCTAAGCTAAAAGAAACTGCTTATGCCAGAGCTCTTGCAACACAGCGTGCCGGGAACGGGTGCAGAAAAACTTCCGTCAGCTTCTTTAAGGATGTCTTCAGTGGTAAGCCATGCTACGAGGGATAATTGGTAGCGTTGTGCATCCACTAGCAAATAAAAACAAGGGCAGGCATTACATACCGAGCCCAGATGCTCGGAAGCACCTCCGTCCCTCTCCTCTTAATTAGGTTGCACAACACGAAGGGAACCAGGCTATTTTTAGCCCCTTTAACTACCGAGGGCTCTCAAAGACCAGGAGAGAGTAGAAACAAGAGAGAGAGGCAGAAATGTCACCTTTATTTCAGAGAACACTAGAGCCACAAAGGTCAGAAAAATAAAATTTGTGTTGCTTGTTATATCTCCGGTCAGAAAGTTTTTACTTGACCCTGAAATTGCGTCCAAAGATAACAGTGAATTCATCTTGTGGACGTTACGAATGAGATTACGCCGAAGGCCATTTGCACTGAATCAATTTTAAAGAGCGAATCAACTAAATCAAATATTGCATTTCGTACACAAGCCTTCTGATGCAAGGCATTCAATAGCAAAATATCTGTATTATAATTCACTCGCCCTCACTGCGGAGTAATATTTTTGTTTTCGGATGCCCTTATTAAATTAAAATATTAAATCGAAAACTGACTTGACACTTCACACAATTTTTAGGCATAATTAATGTCAATAGTTCAAATGGCGAGAGTTGCACCCCACAGTTTAATATACAGATATATAGGTTTTCTTGAATACCTCAGCCAAAGTAGTAAGACTATTCATAATCTATCTATCTATACAACCAACAACCAAATAAATAAATAGATTCCATGGTCTGAATACTCGATTCTGATTGGCTGGTAGGTATGCATTAAAACCATTTAATGCTCAGGTAGTTCCAATTCAGTTTAATCACTGTTCCATATTACTGCGCTGCTTTAATTGATGTACACAAACACACAGAGAGAGAGAGAGAGAGAAAGAGAGAGAGACATAGATTGCTGATTGCCCTGCACACACGCATAAACTTGTCAACTTTTCCCCGTGATTTTTATTAATAAAGTAGCCTAGATACTAGATTGTTACATTATATTACTCAACAATGAGGTGGTAAAATCACTGTTTTTGAAGTAATTAATTGTTTGTAGAGAGATGCGCAGATGCAGATAACGCACACACAACTATCATCTCTCTCTCTTGATCGATAAATACCGCAACATTTCATCTCTGTGTCTGATTTGAAGTGGACAGAATGCTAGGGCTAATGAACCATAACCAATGAAAATAACGGTAATTTTTACACTTCCAGTCAAATCTTGCTATGCACTAGTTTTGATTTGTTTATAAGTTGGCAAATGACCAACTTGGCAAATCGGGTTGGCCTCCACGTCGTGCATTTAAAATCCTTTAATGCACGGCAAGCCGTTGATTATGCCATATATATATATATATATATATATATAGTTAGTTATATATATATATACAGGTAGTTTATGCCTATTTCTTATTAGTTTAGGGCTATTTTTATGTTAAGAACAGAATAGAATCAGTTAAAAATATTAAACATATTTAAAAGGGGATAAGGGGTGCTTCACTTTGTATAACATTTCCAGTCATGTTATATGCAGTCCCACAGGCCTAGTATAGCTAGAAGAAAAAAAGAAAAAAAAAAACTTGAAAAACTCATCTTTGGCCATATCTTCAAAAAGATTCCATTCTCCGCTTCGACTGCTGTCCTGAGGCCAGTGCCATATCCTATTCTCTCCATCAAACTCGGTGGAGACACAATACCACAATGCTATAAAGAAGGATATAACAGGCTGTCTAATCTCCCACAGCTCATGCTCGATTGATCCAGGACAGCTGCGCAAACCGCTTACATGTCTTTTTTTAACCCGTTGTTTAAAGGAGAACTGTGTCAAAGCACCAGGTTTTATTAGCTGTGATTAGATGGGGTTTATTATGATAGAGCCTAATGGAATGCCATCAGCGCAGGCGTGGAGTTCTGCACTGGAGTCCAGTGTCTGAAACACAATGAGACGTCTATGTAAAGCTCCGCTTAAGAGACAAACAACAATGGAGTGTCCGTGTCAGTTTGTACATTGCTCTTGTTATCCAGGCTCCATTTGTGCTGAGGCAGGACAAAAGACGCTTCAGGTTTGAGTAAAGGGAGGAAATACTGTCTCTGATAAGGCCATAGTCCATTCTTTTTAGGGCTGTGACGGTTGCCGTGACGGTTGCCGTGACAACCGCGTCACCGCGGTGGTCGGTTGATACCGCGGTTGTCTACTGCCACCGGCGGTAGTGCACGTGACATCACAAACATAATACAAAGTTTTGTATATAAGTGTAATAACTGTAATAGTTGCAAATTCTAAGTCTATGGTAATTAACAAATTACCTCAAACACAGCGTTTCCTTTAGATTGGCAGATTTGAGCGCGGGAAAATACAGTCTATGCATTCAGCAAATTAATTTAGTGTTGGGCAATGGATCTTGTTGGGAAAGCAAATACCACATCGCCGATCTGGAGTCATCTGCATTCATGTCACCCATCGGCGTTTGCACAAGTTCTCGTGATCGCAAACGCTGGCTGGTAAGGTTTGGTGAGGCTTGCTCCAAACTAGCCAAATACAAACGAGACCGCGATGAATAAAAGATGGTAACAAGAAATATGGCAAAGATTCCTATTTCAAAGAGAGCGCGGACAGATGAGGAGTTACTGAGCTTGCTTGGTGGCGGAAAAGTTAACCGGACGCAACACAACCGCGTTGCGACAGGTTTAGTCTGTCTAGTATCTATACAGGACATTTGAACTGTGTCAGTAGCCTACATCACAGACCGGATGGGGATTTATCATGTCGTGTTGTGCTGCATTCAGTGTAGCATCACTGATTATAATGAGTATTTTGTTGCGCTGCATTGCTCGCGTCCGTTAGACAGGGTGTATTTAACTTTCTTATTTAGGCTACTTTCTTGTAGCCTAAATAAACATTATTTCTTTGATATTTATTTTAGTGTTTTGCAGGCGGCGTTCACTGACAGAAGTGCTCAAATAAACACGAACTGACGAGTTAAATAGGATGTGTTAGATGAGTGAGACAGTGCTGGGCTGATTTCTAGACGTGCATACATATACATATATCCTGTATATAATATATATAAAATATATTACATGCATGCACAGTTTAAGTCAGCTTTAATCACCTTTTTTGGTAATTCCATGAATTAACTGACCACGACACTGCTTGCATATAGTTTATTTCGCAGTTTGATATGAAAGGATATGCACAAAGGAAGCACGCACCGCCTTTGAGCACAGGACCGTCCGCGCTCGCTTAACTTGCACCTGATAATAAAGTGAAGTGGAGCGCGTGTCTGAAACGTTTCCTGTTCAGTCATTCTGCGAGTCTGCGACTGAATAAATTCACTTCTTGTCATGAGAAAAAGTGACAGAAGCAGCAGTTGTGAGTGGGTGGCCATCCCCGCCCCAACGTAAAATAATTTGAATACGTTAAACTGGAAAAAAAATTTCGCCTTGGTTAATGAGCAAATTTTGACACTAATATATATATATATATTTTTTTTTTTTTTTTTTTTTTTCCAAACACCGCGCCACCGGCGGTTGTTGGTCCAGGACTACCGCGGTGGTAAAAATCAGCCACAACCAGTAGTCCTAACTGGAAGGAATTTGGATGGAAAATTAAAATGAGATATTTTAGAACTCCATTCATAACATCAAAATGGAGTAACAATTCAGACGACTGTTGGAGGGGATGTGGCTTGGTGGGAGATCACACTCATATATTTTGGGACTGCCCAAAGATAACAGAATATTGGCAAAATGTACAAAAAGAAATAAAAAAATGTCTTTGTATTGATCTACCTCTTGAACCATCATACTTTGTGCTGGAGATACTGCCAGCTGACCTTGAAGAGAATAACCAAACATGTTTGCTGAGAATCCTTCTTTTAATAGCGAAAAAGGTAATCACAGCCTCCTGGCTGAAGCCACACCCTCCAACGGTTGCACAATGGAGGGAAAGAATCCAAGATGTTTATAACATGGAGCATACAACAGCATACTTACAACTGAAAGCAGATGTATTCCTAAATAAATGGTCCTCCATTGCCCAACATTTTCATTTGATATGACTATTATGCAGACTATATTTTTCTTACTTTTATTTTACTTATTTATCATTTATTTACCAATGGTCATTTGTATTGTAAAAAAAATCTGTACTATCTTCCAAATGTACATGTGGTATTGCACTTGCAGAGATAAGGATCTTTCCCCTCACATGTATTTTTGTTGGGATGGAAGACATCTATGGACTGCTATTCTATTTGTAGACTTGCCCTTGACACTTTACTGCACCATCAATATTGTACCATCAAAATGTTAATTCGTGACATACTGTATGACTGCACTTGATAATAGGAAATAAAAGAAAAGTTAAAAAAAATAAAAATAAAAATCAGCCACCGTCACAGCCAATTCTTTTTTTCTCATGTACAAGCTTCAGGTTACTGGTAGAAATAGAAGTTTTTGGCTGATATAATTACAAATAATGACAATGAAAATTATTGGTTTATTGTTTTAAACAGCATTCATAAAACTAATAATCTAGATCACGTAATAAAGCAAAGCATTTGAAAGTACAGGCTTAAAGATAATAAATATCTGTGTTAGCACTTGAAATTGTTTATCTGAAGCGTGGTTTCAGACTCGATCGGAATCGGACGTTACCTGGATATATATATATTCTCATTATTGCGGTGGAGTTAGACCCTTTTGACTCCACACAGAAACAGCAACGCGTGCGGCATCGCTGTGGTTTTCACAGGAAAACAGAAACTTATGCAAACACGAAGACATTAATATACGACCACGACAATAAACTGTTTTTTAAGTCATCTCCAGCAGGTGATAAATAAAGTATATGAACAATGCAGTGCTAATTTACATTTATTACAGTATAGAAACTCTTCTGCCTTATGTGATAAACAGTGTTTGTAGTATATAAACACATAATGAAAACACAAATTAAAATCATTATTATTTGTTATTGTCCAGCATTTACAGCTTTCTAAGCCAATTAAAAGCTAGAAAATAAGAGAAAAATTTAAGTTGCCTATACTACCAGTCAGAAGTTTTTGAACAGTAAGCTTGTTAATGTTTTTTTTTTTTTTTCTTTTAAAGAAGTCTCTTCTGTTCACCAAGCATGCATTTATTTGATCCAAAGTACAGCAAAACAGTAAAATGTTTGAAATATTTTCACTAGCCTATTTAAAATAGCTGTTTTAGATTTGAATATATTTCAAAATGTAATTTATTGAACATCCTGGATCAGTTTTTCCACTCTTCTTCATTCTTTTTTTTATGTATTATAGAAGTATTGGATCGGGACTCGGTATCTGCAGATACTGAAAATCAAATGACTCGGACTCGAGGGCAAAAAACCTGATCGGGACATCCCTAAACACATTAAATAGAACTGCAATCCAATAATTTATACAGTAGATAAAAAAAAAAACACTAAAACAAAACATGTGGTAACATTTCATCATTCATTCAATTGTATACTAACAAAAGTCCATGCATATCTTCAAGTAATTGTTGTCACATGTTCCAGTCAGAAACTATTGACAAGTCTCACAAGCAAGTGTTCACAAGTTATTCATTCAGAAAATGAACTATACTTCCCAAACTGTTTTTGTTGACTGATTAAGAAGAAATGACAGTGTTTCCTGCACTACTATTTCAGTACGAATGACTCAGAGTGTATTTTAGTACAGTATTCTGTCTGCAGTAGTGAAAGACTTCACACACAAAAACTATATAAAAAAAACACCACACTAAATCTAATAAGTGTTAACGACAACAACAAAAAGATTACAATAAATGTTTTAAAGATTTCCAACCATTCCACAACAAATCAGGTATGTGCATTAGGGATGTGCCGATAGACGATAATATAGTGTAATGCGCGCAAATGAGGATTAGAGCCTGTAGCTGGTGAATGAGTCTTCATCCACAAACAGACGTACATCGTCTGCAAATATAAGGTATTTCATTGCACTTTAACAAGTAATCTGAACAGCCTATATATGTGCAATATTTTAAACGAGCCCTCACTAACGGAGTTTAATGTCACAGTTGTGTTAGAATGCATCTCATTCTTGTTTCTGTGGCAGTGTGTCGGTCTCGTCATGAGTCGCGTGGTCCAGAGCGCTGTATGACTGATGCATCTGTTCAATGCAACTTTACTCCAAATATATTTTATATTTACCTGTTTTGAATACTTTATATTTAACATGTTCGTTTATGCCCAATATTAGTGTTAAACTGCTGGACTTTAAATCAAAGCTACTATCGTTTTTCACCGTTGACTGATTTTGCAGAACGTTAAGACTGATAACTTCTGTGCACAGATGCGGCAAATTTGTCACAGGACGCGCGGTATGACAGTTACATCCGACTATATATGAACTAGCTGTTTTAAATACAGTATTTTTATATTTAACGTTAGTTTATCAGTATGTTTGAAAGTATCTTTTTTCGATTACTGGTGATTCCATAGGCTCTCTCTCTCGCACATCTGCGCGGCTTAAGACACCAAATAGTTATGATATGACAAGAACAAAGAGTCTCTCCTGCCTCACCCATGCACGAAAATATTGTGTATTGTCGATCTCATGGGCTGGCAATATGACGATTTGAAAAATGACCATATCAGCCAACACTAATGTGCTTAGCGCACAAAATTAATAAGCCAAAGCCATAAGGACATATGCAAGCTAAGACATAATGCATCTTCCATGAAGGACGTAGCCGACTATCCCATCTCACCTTCCTAATACTTATCGGAAAAAGAGGCAGCGTAAGGGAACACCTTACTGAAACAACTTTGCCCCTATTAATGTGAGAATCCATCCCAGTGAGAATAAACATGACACCAGCTCAAAGACGAATGCGTAGCCTACATAAAACTGCAGGCTGAATCTACTCGGTAATAAGCAGAAATGAGAGCAAACGCTATTGTGTAGGGTCCTCACAACAGGAAGAAAAAAAAATTGTGCCTTAATCTTTTTGGCATATTCTATATGCCCTATAGCTTTAGGCAACGAGAAGATTTCCTTTTTCACTTTGAGACAGGGAAGGAGGGATTTGGGTTAAGAGAGGCGAGGCAAAAGGAGGGAGAGAGCGAGAGTGGATGTTGCTTTAGAAGTTATAGCAATGCATCATGCTGACATGAACGAGGAACAGAGGGAGAGTGAATTTACTCTATTGGATTTTAGAGGAAACAAATACGACTGGCCACCCTCAAGATTCATCACATTGACTACCAATTAGACGGGCTGAGCAGTAGCAGCCATCGATTTCTGACGGGTCAAACCTTACGTTACACCTTCATTGACGCTCACACGACTGCAGCTTGGCAAAAACCGAGAAACAACTGTATAATCACACTACTGAGATGAACTGCTGAAAAAAGGAGTATATGTGTTTGCAAGTGCGATTATGTGTGTGTGTTTTATTGGCCTTATTGTACTTTGCCTGAGCTGCAAGAAACAAAGTACAAATCACTGTAACATTGGCATTTTGGTGTGTGATCAGCAGTTTGTAAACAGAAACTAGGAATGTGAAAAACTACATTAATAATTGACTAATCGGCAGGTTACCCAAATGCTGAATGATCATAGATATATAAATTTAAAATGCTTTATGATATATAATATTGAATTGATAATTATTATAAAAGATATTAACTTAAAAATACATTAATATTTTATATGGGAGCCATATGTAAAAACACGAGGAAGACAAAACACATCCATTTATATCTATGCAAAATCAGATGTACATATTTACATTCATATAAATGTATTTAATATTGTATTAATATTAATAATTGTATATTTATTATTTTATATTATTTAGTTGTATATTAAATTATTAAATAATAAAATATTCTATATTTTAAATTAACTATATAATAAAAATATACAATAATAATATTACAAATATAGAACATTATTAATACAGTATTTGACAATTTATATATTTTCATTGGAGAACTATACAGAACAGTGAACATTCTGATGAGTGTCAGTTTTTCTGACCTGAACATTATAAAATATAATATAATATAATATAATATAATATAATATAATATAATATAATATATATATATATAGAGAGAGAGAGAGAGAGAGAGAAAGAGAGAGAAAGAGAGAGAGAGATCTTATAATAATGATGTTAATAAAAATATGCATGCATAGATGCACACACAATAAAAATCTAGATATACTAGTGGACTAGTCAGTTATTTGACAACTAGTCGACTATTTTGACCCATCTCTAAAGGAACCCCCCTTTTAAAATTCACAGTTTTTGCTGGAGTATGATGTACATATACAGTGTTCCGAAATGAATAGTTTTCACCGGTCTACATTCCCAAATTATCTGTAATCTGTTTGAATAGGGATAATCTACCAAAAGAGGAACAATCCAAGCCCTCCAAGGACCCACAACGGATTGTGTATTATTGGCAGGGTGTAATATGGTCTAATGTGGTTTCCACATCTCGAGGGCATGATCAAATAATCAAACATAAATAAAATTCCTCATCTACCTGCTTTTGTTTCTTCCATCAGCACTTTTCACCTCATAAACTTCGAGCAAAAGACTTTGTGTGCCCAAGACCAATCGACCAACACGTATAAATGTCTGATTAGCCTTGCTTTTAGATGAAAACTACACTTCTGAGCTCAAAGGACTCGTGACTATGGCTGCATGATGTGTTCTTTAAGCATCGATATCGCGATGTAATAATCCACAATAGTCACATCGCAGGATGTGCGATGTAGGCTGTCGTAGTTCTTCCGTTATTTATTAACCGTATGGGCCAGCTGCTCCCCGGCTGGAGGGAGGGAGAGAGAGAGAGAGAGAGAGAGAGAGAGAGCGCGAGCGCGCTCACCTTCACCGTCTTCAAACAACACGAGCGCTGTCTTTTTCTCTCTCCCTCCCGCATATTAATCAAAATCTAATAAAAAAAAATTAATAAATAAAATAAATATCCAGTGATGAAATGTTTTCTGTGTTGTCAAATCTTGTGCGATATCCTAAACTGCAGAGATAATTACACAACGTGTGCCGTACATGTCTGATTCACGAACTAATGATTCCTTTGAACCGATTCAATTTAATGAATGGTTTAAACAACTGACCTATCCAACACTGAACTCACGAGAAGTCTAAATTGGTATTAAAAAAAATCTGTAAGACTTTACAATAATGTTCTATTTATTAAACTATTTAACTACATTATTTAACATTTACTATTACTAAACTGCACTTCTACAACATTGTTCATTTCAACATTTAGGCTGCATAGCCTTCATTGTTGAAATCAAAAGTTGTACAGTATTTGTTAACATAGTTAATGCACTGTGAATTAACATTACCAAACAATGAACAGCTGTGTTTTTATAAACCAAGATAAACAAAGATTAATAAATATAGTAACAAAAGTATTGTTCGTGGTAAGTTCATGTTAGTATGTTAACAATTCAAACCATACCCTAAAGTTACAAACAAATAATTTACTCTAATTTAAATAATACTCTGATGTTTAAATCATTTAAAATGAGAATGTAAGTGTGCTCACCCCATTTTTGTTTGTAAGAAAAAATTAGATTAGATTTCATAGCGCAATATATATCGCAGAAAAATAAAATATCGCAATGTAATTTTTTCCCAATATCGTGCAGCCCTACTCGTGACCTAAATTAAATCTGCACTAAGGCTTGATCCAGCTACATTTAGACACTTCAAGGAGAATCTTGTCCTAACCCTGGAACTGAACAAGCGACGTCTGAACTTCATTCAGCCACAGGTCTCTCTTTTCACCACAGGTGCAGCCATCAGTTTGCATTGCAGCACCGCACATGACTCTACTGGCACCTGCCATACTCTGCATCTCGTTTCTGATGCCAAATCCTACTAAGGTGGTGAGGAGGTGAAAGTCACAGGTATAAGCCGGGCAACAGGGTATGCTTTGTGTGTGAGCAGTGTGGGATAGTGCTAATGATGAGAGCTAATATATGCATCTTTGCTTCACTACATCCACAGCAGTAACGGCTATATACAGCTGTTACATTTAACAGCACTGTGTATTTGGAAATAATGTTTTTGCTACGTTTTAAGATGGAGAATAACATATCAAAGTCAATGTGAAATTCTTTTTCTAACCCATTTCATTGTGAAACGGTATATTTAAGCCACTTTAACTCCCTTCTTTATATATAAATTGCAGGATTGAGTTTTAAACAACTACATTCTCACCTAAAATACTTTTAAAACTACATTTCATGAGAAAACAAGAAAATCCCGCACACTATCAACTTGCAAAACAATAAAAAATACTTTAATGGCAACGTTTCAATCGTATGATCTTCATCAGGCATCATACGATTGAAATCGTATTTATTTTGATTTATTTTTTTTGGATTTATTTTTTTTTGTTTTGCAAGTTGATAGTGTGCGGGATTTTCTTGTTTTCTCATATTTTGACTATATCAGTCTTTTTTCCTACACACCTACCTATGACCTACAGGTGTGCGATGCTAATTGATCAAAACTACATTTCATGACATAATAACAGTAATATTTAGAAAATTATCCGATAAATTGTGGTTGAAATACAATGCTGTGTGAGCTCAACCAATCAGCACGGTCAGTGCTCAAGTCCCGCCCCTGAAAGTTCTGGACCACTGAAAAGGTACTACCTTGTGAGCAGGGACTTTCTGAGGGCAATTTTTTTACCCAGAACTTTATTTAGATGCTTGTTCCTGTGGTGGAAACACTCCGAGTACCAGACCAAAGTCCCTAGTTCCTGGGTAACATTCCTGGAAACGGGGCTTTAGAAACAAATAATGATGCAAATTGTTTTTATGGACAGAGAACTGATGGAAAGTGCAAAGTGGGCATTACATACCTTTTTTTTCTTTTGACCCTACCTGTCAAAAGATTGGAATGATTAAGACTGCCAAGAGGGCATTTATTTGAACAAACATTCAGTTGAGAAAAAAGCCATTTAATTACGAGAAAAAAGTTGTTTCATTTTGAGAAAAAAAAAGTCAAAATGTTAAGAATAAACTCATTTAATTACGAGAAAAAAGTTGTGTTTCGAGAAAAAAAACTGTTAAACCTCACATTTGTAGCTTGTGATGCAATCAAATAGTGTTTGAAACCGTCTTTAGCCTAACTCACTTTTTTTCTTGACATCACATCGGAAAGGTGGAAATCAATTGCTTTATTTATAACATTTTGCAATTTAATCTCAACATTCTCGTATTAGTATGACTTTAATCTGGAGATGTTTTTTGTTTATTTGTATTTTTTTATATTGCTTGGCCCTAAACCTCTTCCATATAAAATACATTTAAATGTAATTCTGGGGAAGTCGTGGCCTAATGGTTAGAGAGTCGGACTCCCAATCGAAAGGTTGTGAGTTCGAGTCCCGGGCCGGCAGGAATTGTGGGTGGGGGGAGTGCATGTACAGTTCTCTCTCCACCTTCAATACCACGACTTAGGTGCCCTTGAGCAAGGCATCGAACCCCCAACTGCTCCCCGGGCGCCGCAGCATAAATGGCTGCCCACTGCTCCGGGTGTGTGCTCACAGTGTGTGTGTGTGTTCACTGCTCTGTGTGTGTGCATTTCGGATGGGTTAAATGCAGAGCACAAATTCTGAGTATGGGTCACCATACTTGGCTGAATGTCACGTCACTTATTTTATCGGTATTAATAAGTCTGAATAATTGATTATTATAATGGTTTCTGAAGGTTAATTACCACGTACAGTACAGTCATGGCCAAAAGTTTTGAGAATTACATAAATATTGGGAATTGGAAAAGTTGCTGCTTAAGTTTTTATAATAGCAATTTGCATATACTCCAGAATGTTATGAAGAGTGATCAGATGAATTGCATAGTCCTTCTTTTCCATGAAAATTAACTTAATCCCAAAAAAACCTTTCCACTAAATTTCATTGCTGTCATTAAAGGACCTGCTGAGATCATTTCAGTAATCGTCTTGTTAACTCAGGTGAGAATGTTGACGAGCACAAGGCTGGAGATCATTATGTCAGGCTGATTGGGTTAGAATGGCAGACTTGACATGTTAAAAGGGAGGGTGATGCTTGAAATCATTGTTCTTCCATTGTTAACCATGGTGACCTGCAAAGAAACGCGTGCAGCCATCATTGCGTTGCATAAAAATGGCTTCACAGGCAAGGATATTGTGGCTACTAAGATTGCACCTAAATCAACAATTTATAGGATCATCAAGAACTTCAAGGAAAGAGGTTCAATTCTTGTAAAGAAGGCTTCAGGGCATTCAAGAAAGTCCAGCAAGCGCCAGGATCGTCTCCTAAAGAGGATTCAGCTGCGGGATCGGAGTGCCACCAGTGCAGAGCTTGCTCAGGAATGGCAGCAGGCAGGTGTGAGCGCATCTGCACGCACAGTGAGGCGAAGACTTGATGGCCTGGTGTCAAGAAGGGCAGCAAAGAAGCCACTTCTCTCCAAAAAAAAACATCAGGGACAGATTGATCTTCTGCAGAAAGTATAGTGAATGGACTGCTGAGGACTGGGGCAAAGTCATATTTTCCGATGAAGCCCCTTTCCGATTGTTTGGGGCATCTGGAAAAAGGCTTGTCCGGAGAAGAAAAGGTGAGCGCTACCATCAGTCCTGTGTCATGCCAACAGTAAAGCATCCTGACACCATTCATGTGTGGGGTTGCTTCTCATCCAAGGGAGTGGGCTCACTCACAATTCTGCCCCAAAACACAGCCATGAATAAAGAATGGTACCAAAACACCCTCCAACAGCAACTTCTACCAACAATACAACAACAGTTTGGTGAAGAACAATTTTCCAGCACGATGGAGCACCATGCCATAAGGCAAAAGTGATAACTAAGTGGATCGGGGACCAGAATGTTGAAATTTTGGGTCCATGGCCTGGAAACTCCCCAGATCTTAATCCCATTGAGAACTTGTGGTCAATCCTCAAGAGGCGGGTGGACAAACAAAAACCCACTAATTCTGACAAACTCCAAGAAGTGATTATGAAAGAATGGGTTGCTATCAGTCAGGATTTGGCCCAGAAGTTGATTGAGAGCATGCCCAGTCGAATTGCAGAGGTCCTGAAAAAGAAGGGCCAACACTGCAAATACTGACTCCTTGCATAAATGTCATGTAATTGTCGATAAAAGCCTTTGAAACGTATGAAGTGCTTGTAATTATATTTCAGTACATCACAGAAACAACTGAAACAAAGATCTAAAAGCAGTTTAGCAGCAAACTTTTTGAAAACTAATATTTATGTAATTCTCAAAACTTTTGTCTGTACCACGACTGTAGACTGGAGTAATGGCAAATGAGAATGCGAAAAAAATCTTTTAAAATAGAGGACAATTATTTGAAATGTTTAGTTTTTTGTAATATATCTTGCTGAGTATATGAGACTTAGTATATGACCTGTAATATAACACAATATGATGTACAAATTTTTATACCTGTAAGCAGATCTGTATTATTTTTTAAATACACGGTAGCTACCTTTTTATGGTCAGCCCCTAAGATATCTGGTTTGACTGCCAGAGCATTAATTCTTCCTGGAATAACTAAATTCGGAACAAAGACGCACGTCAATCCAGATCCACCCACCTAAAACACCCTAAAACCATCCTGCTTTATTCTCTTGCTCGTCTTCCCAACTGCCAGAGTGCCGTGCCATTTGAAGGTGAGGTGTAGCATTTGCACTGCCTTGATCATCAGTGTGTGTGTCCAAGGTCTCAGTGGGGAATTCTGGCTGGCATCTCTTCTGGAATTGGCAGCGCTATTTGTCAGACATAGGGAACTACTCTTGCAGAGATGAGCATCTTAAAATGTCAACATCATTGGAAAGGCACACAAATAGACCTAACATTATTTTCTTAAAAAGTTATTTGCTTTTTGCTGAAAAATCAGCAAACGCCACGTCGGAATTGCCACAGCCTTTTAGCACGGCAGGACTTCAAGTCCAACTACAACTGGTGGTGTTGGCGCAGTGGATAAGACACATGCTTTTGGTGCAAGACCCTTAACCCCTAGTTGCTCCAGAGGCGTGCGACCTCTGACATATATAGCAATTGTAAATTGCTTTGGATAAAAGTTTCAGCTAAATGAATAAATGTAAATGTAGACATTTTCAACTAGCTTTAGTCAGAGCGAGTCATCAGGGAGACTTGGCTCAAGGTTCACTGCAGGATTTCGCCAAAAATTTCACTCATGTTGACAGTCAAGCATGTGGCGTGCCAATTGATAATAAGCTCTACAGTTTGAGCGAAAGGTCAGTCAACAACTTTCATCAAATTTTGGACATCACTGAGATCAGACACTATCATTTCTTCACTAGAGTAGATGCTGCTACTTCAATGCAGAATAAAGTGCTGAATAATGTTATTTATAAAATCACATTAGAGCAACGCATCCCTGGGGGACCGGTCTGACATTTGAGGCTAAAATCCACTAAGTGGTTCCATCGTTAGGGAGCTAAGTCTAGTCCAGCTTTCAGGCTACTGTGGAGGACACGTTCTCTCGGAAAGGAGGACTCTATACACACGGGAACCGTCTCTGTCACTTTCATCGGCACAGCATGCTTAAATGGAGTCATCACCCCATGAGAAGTCAGATTGGGAATGGTCTAAATGTACCAGACCAAGTCACTTGTGATGGGGAGGAAGAGATGATGGACACTTATTGGATGCGGATCCAGCTGAGGGCCATTTCTACTCCCGTACGGAACAGGGAGGTGTGGAAGGAAGATGGACAATAACCCTTCTCCTTTCTGGAACAAACGATGGAGAACATGACCGCATTCTGATGCGAGAGTAATTGGTTGGGTCAATGACATATAAGGATGTCCACTGTAAAGAAAAGGGATATTTGTCCACTGTAAAGAAAAGGGATATTTGTCCACTGTAAAGAAAAGGGATATATATATTTTTTTTGGGGGGGGGGTATAGTTTAACAAATGTGTCAAGTTCTTAGAAATGTACTCTTTGTATTCATGCTGGTTTCATATAACGTTCGCACACTTTAAGTGTTTTTAAAGGTGTGACCAGGTAAAAAGCAATAATCTGTACACATTAAAGATTGAAAGATCTTGAAAGATACATATGCGTTATGAGTTATAAAAAAAAAATTAAAAATAGATTTATAAAAAAAGTGAATTGTTATGACTTTCCATGAATAAACTCATAAACAGCATCTTTCAAGTTTAAAAAATATATCAGTTTTTGGAGAATCAGGCCACATTACATTTCACAACTTTTATGAAAATGAATACTCTACTTAAAAATAGTTAAAGCATATGTTTTGTATTATTTTTAAAACCTGAAATTAAGCCTTTTTTTTGCTTCATTATGATATCTAGACAGGTGTACACTATGACTTTAATTTATGTAAAAAATATCAAAATTATGATTAATTCACAACTTAAAAAATAAATAAAATAAAGCTAATAAAACTTCACCAGAGGTCCCTTTATGAATCGCATTTTAATGTATTTTCCAATAAATCAACAGGTAGGACAAAAACAAGAAAATAAGAGCTTCACGTCACTGACCCAATTGTTACCATTTTTTAAAAACAAGAGGTTCATCTTTAGACAAACACCAAGAACTTTAAGCTGAGGTTTTCAGGATGAAGCACAACGAAGCAAGAAAAGTGAACCCAATTTCAAAAGGTTAGTTCGATATCCTAAAGATTATCTCATGACAATAATTCTCAAAGAAATTACGTTTAGAGTGAATCGACGGAGAAAATATAGAGGATTAATTGGAAAAAACAGGGATTCTTTTCGTTTTGCGTCAGCACCGAGCTCTCTGGGTTGAAGGATGGCTCCCGGGGGCAGGGCCTGTAGGCCTCATTCCCCCCACAGCATGCAGAGAATTCCTAATAGTACCGCACATTATGAGAGCGGAACAGACTACTCAGCGAATCAGATAATTGAGTTGAACAGCAGCTGGGGAGGAAAAGAGCAAGAGAGCAGCGGTAGCATCTCTGCTGAACGTTACAGAGGGGAATACATTTCCACCCAGCATCCCAGTCGACGGCTCTTTTCGCAGTCTCCACCCTACTTTGAGAAAATTTGAGCACTTGAAGCATGCTAGCACATGTGGCCTGCTAGTGATTGCCCTGGATCGTGAAGAGAGCGCACTGAGATTGTTGAGACGGCTTATAGTTCTGGGACCGCGAAAGGAACATAAGGGGCTGCCAGGAAAACCAGGGGAAGTTTAATTGTGAATGAGTGTGTATGTCTGAAAATGTTAGTAGCATTACGACTGCACCGAGCAACAAAGTGCAAGCATGTGGAGCCCATGAGAGACTGATCGATACCAGGTGCTTGTTCCATTTAAGCCACCCAAAAAAGGACATGAGCTAAAGTTAAAGCACCTCTGTGTCTGCTAAAGTGGGTCGAAGTACCACTCCTGTTGCTGTGCTGCATTCGTGCCGACTCCGCAGGTCAAAGAAGGCTGTGTGGAGCTGGCAAGCAACCTGATTCTTGTCTCCCAAGGTTCTGGGAAATGTAAGAAGGGTGTTGGTCTTCAGGCAGATTCGATCAATTAGCAGTTAGAGGGCAATGGTGCAAGACACACAGAGGGGCGTACAAGCAACAGGATTGAGCGAGGAGGGGCGTGTGTACACATATACACCCACAAAAACACCAGCTGGCTGTCGGCTGTCAACTGAAGTAGGATGCAGAGAATGATGACCACTACGGGAAAGGGTCAAAGAGACATACACAGATCTAAACACTAAGTAAAAAAATCTTATAATATAATAATAATAATAACTATGATCCCACCTTGGTGAAATATTAAGCCCCATGGCTCTTCATCAAAAAAAAAAAAAAACCTCAACATCAACATCAATTAGTATTTCTAATTTTAAATTATTATTGATCATTACTTTAATATCATCCGTTGTAGGAATAATTTATTAGGTGTTACTACTACTACTAATAACAACTACAACAACAATCATCTTATAATAATAGTAAAATTATAAAAAAAATATGTATGTTAATAACAAACATTTATTAAATACACTTATTTTTACTGTTTGTCATTTATCTTACGTTATTTGATTTGTGATACCTACATTATTATTATTATTAATAATTATAATAATAATAAAATATAATAATAATAATAATGTAAGTACTTCTTAAAATCTTAGTCATAATTTTGGGATTTTTTGTTAAAAATGAAAATTTGTAAAAAAAAAAAAAAATTTGATTACAGTATAACAACAACAACAATAATAATAATAATAATAAAATAAGTAAAAAAAGTAACATTAAAAATATGTACTGTTAATAACAAACATTAATTAAATACATGTTTTTCATTAATCATACTGTTATTTGATTTTGTGATACCTACTTTATTATTATTATTATTATTATTATTATTATTAATAATAATAATAAAATATAATAATAATAATAATAATAATAATAATAAGTACTTAAAATCTAAAAGTCAATTGGATTTTTTTTTAATTGAAAACTTTTAAAAAGGTATTGATTTATTACAGTATAATAATAATAATAGTAAAATTATAAAAATATATACATTGTTGTTGTTATTAAAAATGTATTTAACAAACTTATTTTTAATGTTTGTAATTTATCTTATGGTTATTTTATTTTGTTATACCTTTGTTATATTAGCAGTATGTAATAATTATAATTTTAATTATATTGATATGCGCCAGCATCAGTTAATTCAGACATTCCCTTGAGGATTTATGAATATAAGTTAGCAAATCTGTAGCCATCCACTAGGGGCAATCTGACTCCCACTGCTAGTTGACAGGTAGAGCAGAGTGTCATGCTTATTGACAGTGTAAGATGATTAACATTTGGCCGTGTTGGAAACCTCACCATATCTCAGAAACATGCTAAGCCATCACATTGAATCAGGTAAACTGGTTATATATTTCATAGTTTCATAAGTTAAATTAGACAAACTTGGTGGGGCGCATGTCCTAAAAGGTTGAAAACCCCTGCTTTAGAACACGTAAACAGGCAGTGGTTTAATATATATTTCTGTAGTCTTTTCAGTAATTAAGCTTGTGTACAATTAATGCAATACACAGATAAAGGACAACAAAAGCATGGTGGGTTATATGGCTCTTCCGTATGGCTCAGAGTAAACGTTAATGCCAGATGCCGAGTGAGGACCCATGTGTGGACGCTGCTTTGTCAGAAAAATCTCTTTCAAGTGTGGAATTGGGATGATTTGGCAGGACAGGATGACTCTGGAGTGTGTCGGGTACAGTCATCAGAGCGGTCCGCTGTTTGAAATCTCACCTTCATTTCCTTTGACAAAGCAGCACAGGCCATATACTGAGCCCAGGCAAGGTTACATCCACAGAGAATCATTCTGAAAATGGGATCAGACACAAACCTCACCTTGACCACTGCTGAGACAATCACTAAACAGAATGAGAAATCGGGAGAGAGACGGTGCAAAAACAGGATGGCCAAGAGAGTAAACCAGTAATGTTTAAGCACCACAGTGAATTTGCTCAAACGGCTGTTTCATTAGTATTCATAGACATGATCCAGGCGCCCTCCGCAACAGTTGTAGGTTTGCATTTACATTTAAAAACACTCGCACAAAAGGTGAGGACGGCACAAGTCTAGTGCTCTTGGCACTGCCATTGTCTAGAGCAAACGATCTTGGGCGCATAATTAATAGTATATACAAGAGTGCAAAAGATAGAGTGTTAAAGGAGTGTTAAAAGAACTCATCGTGGTTGTTTAGACGCTTATCTACAAAAATTGTTGTTGAAACCACAACTGACACAGTGTGGCTTCTATCTATTAGTGCAGGTTCTTTGCACTATGCCCACTGTTTGCACAGACACTGTGGGTATATGCTATATATAAACACTACTGTTCATTAGTCTGGCCTTTAAAAAAAAAAAAATGTATCATGTTTTTGACAGATTTCACAAAGGCTGCATTAGTTTGATCAAAGTACAGTAAAACAGTAATATTAAATATTAATAATATTAAATAATATTAATATTAAACAGCAATATATTGGCGTGTTGAACAATTGGCCATAGTCACGTTGGCTTTGAAGTGGCGCTGCACAAACCGATCGGTGTATGACATCAAAGTACTGCGAGAGCGATTCAAAAGCACAAAGAGTCATCTGCTCTCTGAGCTTTTGCTGTTCTTTGATGTCACACACCGATCGGTCTGATGGTGATGACCCGCTTCAAGTCGAAAAAGCCTAATGATTCAATGAACCTTTCATAAAGAACCAGTTACTTCACTCCTGAATGAATCAGCCATTTGAACGAGTCGAATGAATAAATGACTCGATGACTTAATCATTAAGACATTTACCACCACCTACTGGCAGTTTTAGTTTATTATTTAGATTATCATTTCATTTAGGGGTGTGCACGGATAGTCGAACTTTCGAATATTCGTTCTGCTCGAATTATTCGATAAATAAAAATTATATTCGAATTCCGCAAAATAAAAAAAAGGTTCTCAATTAAACCGAATTTGGTCACTTTCTGTGATTCTCCACGGCATATTTGAAGATGTATGCAAGCAAAAAATAATTAATGAATGAATAAGGGGCCGTTCACATATCGCGCCTAAAAACGCATGGAAAACGCTAGGCGCGCCACTTTCTTCTTTCTGCGCTCAGGCAGAAGCGCTCCTGAGGCGTCTGTCATTGCTAAGCAACAATGACGCGCTCTCTCCATGAAGATGCAGAAATTTCAGCAAAGGATAAATGGATTTGCAGCACAAAAAATGGCTTTCAGTAGCTCTGCTACTAAATTTATTTCAAAATGGCAATCCATATACAGATATAATCAGCTGTTCCTTCATCTTGGCTGAGCTTTCAACGTTGTTAAGGGAAAGGATGAAGCTGATTGGTTAGTTCTTGTCACATGACCCGCGGTTTGCTTGCGGCTCTCTGAAAAGTTGAGATGTTTTTAACTTGATGCGGTGCGGACGCGCTTGGAAAAAACGGGCGCGTCGCACCGCGTGCACATCGCGACCGCGTCGCTTCCATTATGTGCGCGCATACCGCGCGCCTACATTGGAAATAACGAACTTGAGACGCAATATGTGAACGGCCCCTAAGAACTGCGGTCTTCCTACTTCAAATATGCCGTGGGGAATCACAGAAAGTGACCGAATTCAAGAACATTGTTGCGGCATCTCTCAAGCAACGAAACACCGCTAACTTGGAGAATGCAGTGAAAACTCCTCTTCTCGCGTCTGCCCTAGACCCTCGGCACAAACATCTCAGGTTACTCGATGAAAACATGAGAGAAGTGAGTCCCGCCAACGTCTGTGTCCGTCAGAGTGCGTTTTCTCCGCGGCTGGCCTTATTGTTAACAGACTAAGGAGCCGACTTTCCTCCGATCATATTTACATGCCTGTATTTCTTAACAAGAACATGTAAAACAATAGAAAAAAAAGCAAAAAAGATTTGCTGACAGTTTAAAAGTTTCAAAGTTAAGTGTAGGCTACGTTCTACAATAGCCTAATTGCTGCAGGCTGCTTTACGTTTTCTCTTTAACTTTTATTTTATTTTTTTTTTATTTTTTTTTGCTTTTAATCTGTACTTTTGTTTGTTTGCACGCATTGTTAAAGGTTTTCAGCTACAAAACACGATGTGTGATGTTAAAGCTTATTGTGTGTAAGCTTGTTTAAAATGACGAAAACAAATATTGCTGAAAAATAACGTCTGTCTCATTAAACTTAATTTAAATAAACAAATATTCGAATATCCGTTTTTTGTGAGCTCAAATATTCTGTGATATTTGTGGAAAACGCCCATCCCTAATTTCATTAAAGAAATAATTTAATATTTTTCATAGTAATAATAATACAATTAAGACAATAAATTATTATAAGTTATAGTTCACCCAACCAAAAATGACAATTCTGTCATAATTTACTCACACATTCCAAAAGAGTTGGTTACATGTAATCAATTTTATTAAACAAAATATTTCTTGCTGAACCTAACTTTTTAACTGTTTGATGTTTTACACAACAATGACTTATAATTATCTTTTGTGAGTAATTTCTACAAGTTTTATGTGAGATTAATTCAATCAATTAATCACATTATGTAATTAATTTGATTTAAACAAACATTAAATCGCCAATTTCCAAAGGTCCAATTCTGAACAATTTTTTATACTCTGTATTACAGCACGTCTTATGGTACAACCTCTTTAAAATAAATCACTTGTTGTAGTCCTCATTTGTAAGTTGCTTTGTATAAAAACGTCTGCTAAATTAAAAAATGCAAATGCAAAAGCAAATGCAAATAATATGTTACAATATTGCATTTTTTAAACTTACCAAACAGGTATGTAATAGTGCACACAAAGCAGACACAAATTAATTCAGTGTTTCACCTCAAACAAGTCGAGCTCCAGCTAAGGATCAAGTGTTTAGTTACAGGTCAGAAAAGACCTGAATTGATTCAAGAATAAATCTTCATTAAGTAAAATTAGATTCAGAAAAAGGAGACCTTGCCAAGCCATTTCACACAGAGTCAAAGTCAAGCCACTACTTGGTATCTGGCACAGACCAAGGCTGCAGTTCCCAAAAGTGTTGTAAACCTAAACAGATCATAGAAACCATTGGTGCCAGCGGTTTCTACCATATACTTAGGCTTATGATGCTTTTGGAAAACATGGTTTAGATTCTGATGAGTTGGTCTAAACAGCAAAACTTTTTTCACATACTGAACCTGAAATCTGCTCACCTGGCCCACATCTCACAGTTATTATTCATTTTGTCTCTTATGTTAGGTAAGATACATAAGAAATGAGAAATCCAACATGCAAATTATGGAGGAAATACACTAGTCTAATCATTGTTATGTGAGTGTTAACAGCTTTTTATATTATAATTTTTTTGTATCATATACTGACTAGTGGTCAACCGATATTTTTTTTATTTTTTTTGACAGCCGATGTGATACCTTGGAAAGCAGGGTGGCCGATAGCCGATATAAAGTCGATAAAATTAGACAGACTTCGATTCGTACTAGACAAAACTGTTAACAATGACAGTAAACAAAAGGAA
Source organism: Carassius carassius (assembly GCF_963082965.1). Taxonomy (NCBI): domain Eukaryota; kingdom Metazoa; phylum Chordata; class Actinopteri; order Cypriniformes; family Cyprinidae; genus Carassius; species Carassius carassius. The sequence goes on along the minus strand of NC_081790.1, from coordinate 18,755,144 downwards.
GGTGCTGCCGCTCTCAGCGCCGTCAAAATAAAAGTCTGACACACCACCAAAATAAAACATTGAACCTCAAACACATTGGCCAAGCAGAAAAACATATCGGCCCTATATATTGGCCTTGGCGATATATATCGGTTGACCACTAATGCTGTGACATATGCAGTTTAATTTCATTATGAAGTGTATGGGAAGCAAAATGCTTTAAAAGGCAAAGCTGTGCTACTCAACTAAAGCACAGTCGTTTACCGTATTTTCCGCACTATAAGGCGCACCGGATTATAAGGCGCACCTACAATGAACTGTTTTCATATATAGGGCGCACCGGATTATAAGGGGTGTGCGTTATGCATCCACTAGATGGAGCTGTGTTAAAGGGAATGTCAATATTTTGACAGAGCGCCTTGATGTCACGTACGGTGTTACAGATAACACAGGAGAGGGAACCAATTGCAGGTAAGTCCTTTATTTGAAGGGTAATCCAAAGGGGTAAACAGTCGAGGCAGGGTCAAAACCAGAATATCCAAACATAACATAAACCAAACAAGAAGACAAGGCAAGGGCAAGAACTGACGGACATGAATGAACATTCAACAAGGAACATTAAACAAGGACTCCGTAACACAGACTCAGACAGACCGGGTATAAATACACAGAAGGATAATGAGGGAACAGGAGACAGGTGGGGAACAATCAATTACTCAACAGGAGGAAGGTGACCAAATAAGGGACAGGAAGTGATAAGGAGACAGACACCGTGAGAAAGGAGGACACCTAGTGGAAACCCAGGGAACACAACCCAGACACTGTGACAGGACCCCCCCTCTAAGACACAACAAGACACGACACAGACCAGGAGGGAGGCGGACAGGTGGAGGCTCAGGAGGAGGGACGGAGGGCCAGACTCACTGAGGGGAACAGACAGAAACATAACAGAAACCAAGAAACACAAAACAGAAATCCATGAAGGACATCATGTGGCGCCGCCCAGGGCGGAGCAGAAGACCACCACAGCCGTGTGGTCAAGGCGGAAGCCCCCCAGGGCGGAGCAGAAGACCACCACAACCGTGTGGTCAGGACGGAAGACCCCCAGGGCGGAGCAGAAGACCACCACAATCGTGTGGTCAGGACGGAAGCCCCCCAGGGCGGAGCAGAAGACCACCACGTCCTTGTGGATGAAGCCAGAGTCCTCCAGGGCGGAGCGGAAGACCCCCACAACCGTGTGGTCAGGGCGGAAGGCCCCCAGGGCGGAGCAGAAGACCACCACAGCCATGTGGTCATGACCAGAGCCCCCCAAGGCGGAGCAGACCTCTGTGCGGCTGGATCAACGGGACGACAAAACTCTGGTAATCCCCTGGTGTCCTTACTGGACTCCAGAAGATTGGTTCTGGCCTGACACTGCTCATGAAAATCAATGGTGACTTGCCTTTGTTCATGAAGATCAGAGGTGACTTGCCTTTGTTCATGAAGATCAGAGGTGACTTGCCTTTGTTCATGAAGATCAGAGGTGACTTGCCTTTGTTCATGAAGATCAGAGGTGACTTGACTCAGTCCTTGAAGATCAGAGGTGACTTGACTCAGTCCTTGAAGATCACCGGTGACTTGACTCAGTCCTTGAGGACCACCGGGGACTTGACTCAGTCCTTGAGGACCACCGGTGACTTGACTCAGTCCTTGAAGATCACCGGTGACTTGACTCAGTCCTTGAAGATCACCGGGGACTTGACTCAGTCCTTGAAGATCACCGGGGACTTGACTCAGTCCTTGAAGATCACCGGTGACTTGACTTGACTCTGGAGGATCCGTGGTGACTAGCCCTGACTCTGGAGGATCCGTGGTGACTAGCCCTGACTCTGGAGGATCCGCGGTGACTAGCCCTGACTCTGGAGGATCAGCGGTGACTAGCCCTGAACTAGCCCTGACTCTGGAAGGTCATCGGTGACTAGCCCTGAATTAGCCCTGACTCTGGAAGGTCATCGGTGACTAGCCCTGACTCTGGAAGGTCATCGGTGACTAGCCCTGACTCTGGAAGGTCATCGGTGACTAGCCCTGACTCTGGAAGGTCATCGGTGACTAGCCCTGACTCTGGAAGGTCATCGGTGACTAGCCCTGACTCTGGAAGGTCATCGGTGACTAGCCCTGACTCTGGAGGGTCCACAAGCACCTGACTAGCCTCTGGAAAGTCAACCGGAACCTTACTGGACTCCGGAAGATTGGGGCTGGCCTGACACTGCTCATGAAGATCAATGGTGACTTGCCTTTGTTCATGAAGATCAGAGGTGACTTGCCTTTGTTCATGAAGATCAGAGGTGACTTGCCTTTGTTCATGAAGATCAGAGGTGACTTGACTCAGTCCTTGAGGATCACCGGTGACTTGACTCAGTCCTTGAGGACCACCGGGGACTTGACTCAGTCCTTGAAGATCACCGGGGACTTGACTCAGTCCTTGAAGATCACCGGGGACTTGACTCTGGAGAGTTCGCTGGCACCTGACTCGACTCTCGAGGGTTCGCTGGCACCTGACTCGACTCTGGAGGGTTCGCTGGCACCTGACTCGACTCTGGAGGGTCCGCTGGCACCTGACTCGACTCTGGAGGGTCCGCTGGCACCTGACTCGACTCTGGAGGGTCCGCTGGCACCTGACTCGACTCTGGAGGGTCCGCTGGCACCTGACTCGACTCTGGAGGGTCCACTGGCACCTGACTCGACTCTGGAGGGTCCACTGGCACCTGACTCGACTCTGGAGGGTCCACTGGCACCTGACTCGACTCTGGAGGGTCCACTGGCACCTGACTCGACTCTGGAGGGTCCACTCGACTCTCGAGAGTTCGACTGACTCGACTCTGGAGGGTCCACTGGCACCTGACTCGACTCTGGAGGGTCCACTGGCACCTGACTCGACTCTGGAGGGTCCACTGGCACCTGACTCGACTCCGGAGGGTCAGCTGAGACTCTCATCCTGTGCAGCAGCGCTGGGCAAGTAGCCATCTTGGGCCATGACTCTGGACACGCGGCCATCTTGTACTGCGGTGCTGGGCTGGCGGCCATCTGGGGTTGTGGCGCTGAACCGGTGGCCAATGTGGGCATTGGCGCTGGGCTGGCGGCCATCTCGTACTGTGGCACTGGACCGGTGGCCAATTTGGGCTTTGGCGCTGGGTTAGCGGCCATCCTGTGCTGTGGCGCTGGACTGACGGCCATCTTGTGCTGTGGCGCTGGGCTGACGACCATCTTGGGCTGTGGCGCTTGGCTGGTAGCCATCCTGGGCAGTGGTGCTGGACTGGCGGCCATCTTGGGTTGTGGCGCTTGGCTGGTTGCCATCCTGGGCAGTGGTGCTGGGCTGACGACCACCCCGCCGGAAGAGACAGGAGTGGCTGGGGCATCCCACAGAAGCCGATGCTGCAAATAGTACACAAACTCGCAGAACTCCAAAGTTTCTAAATGCGCCATCTCCTCCTGAGAAACTGGATCATCCAGCCCGCTGTTAAAATAATCTTTAAGGGCTGCATCATTGTATCCCATGCCCTCGGCCAGGGACCAGAACACCTGTGCCAGGGCACCCACCTCATTGCCCTCTTGGCGGAGGGCGATCAACTTCAGATACTTCGCCCTCCGCTCCGCCATCCTGGCTGGGGAACGGGAAAAAGACATACCGCTGGTTCCTTGCATGACGGAGTCCTTCTGTCACGTACGGTGTTACAGATAACACAGGAGAGGAAACCAATTGCAGGTAAGTCCTTTATTTGAAGGGTAATCCAAAGGGGTAAACAGTCCAGGCAGGGTCAAAACCAGAATATCCAAACATAACATAAACCAAACAAGAGGACAAGGCAAGGGCAAGAACTGACGGACATGACTGAACATTCAACAAGGAACATTAAACAAGGACTCCGTAACACAGACTCAGACAGACCGGGTATAAATACACAGAAGGATAATGAGGGAACAGGAGACAGGTGGGGAACAATCAATTACTCAACAGGAGGAAGGTGACCAAATAAGGGAACAGGAAGTGATAAGGAGACAGACACCGTGAGAAAGGAGGACACCTAGTGGAAACCCAGGGAACACAACCCAGACACTGTGACACTTGATCCATATATAAGGCGCTCCTGATTATAAGGCGCACTGACGTTTTTTTGAGAAAATTAAAGGCTTTTAAGTTCGCCTTATAGTGCGGAAAATACGGTATATTTTTCAGGGCTTCTGTAGGTTTTATGATGGTAAATGTAAGACTTTATGACAAATAAAAGAGCAAAATACTGAAGTAGTACACTTTCCTGTTTGGGATAAATGTGCAGAGACTATGTTCCCACTTTAACATTAGCTGAACCAACGGCATTTCCTCAAGGGGCAGAACTATATTGTTGATCGACTAATGAAAGGGGAGTATGTGTTCAGGGAACCTCTTTGAAAACTGTTCACACCTCACATTTAAAAAAAAAAAAAAAAAAGGAAACGGAATTGTGGGGAACAAGGTGTTGAAAGCACCAAAATAATTGACTAAAATTCTGATCTGAAATCTGATGTTCCATCTTCAAATAAAAAGGATACAGCATACAGCTCAAACATAATCGCAAGTACTCCACTTGCTCTATCTAGCAAAATCACATTTTCTTAATGAGAGGAAATAACACGTCTGTGCTTCAGTAAACTAAGACAAGCTCATGTTAGCCCATCACGACGCATCTAGAGCGATGCCTTTTTCACCTATAAATAATTCACTTCTGCCAATTGCTCTCAATTATTTATGAAAGTTTACTCAAATTCATCTTCAACCTTCACTTCCATATGGTGAAAAACAAAAGAGGAGTTGATGTAAAGATCAATGATGCCCATAAACATCACCATCAGGCACCAAGCACACAGCTGTATGAGACTGTATGTGCAGGTATGTTACAACAGCATAACATCTGAAAATGTTTAGCAGTGACTATTTGAGGCATTTTAACCTAAATGATCAAATACAGTTTACAGCAAAGCAACACACTGGCAGAATTTCAATTTGTTAAGGAATCCAAGTGTTCATTTTTCATGCATTCCCACAGGCAGGAATGTGAACCGTGTGACGGATACAGTCGGGCTCTTCTCCAAATCTTTGGCTGATCAGAAACACTGGTAACTGCCATCAGTGAGACTTGTGTACTTTTTTGCCTCTCTCTGAATATAAAAGGGAAACGCTTCATACATGATGCTTCAAACCCTGTCGCAACGCAATAATTAAATACAGGCCTCTATAGACATCCCATTATATACCTACTAACAAACCATAGCCAGAATATGTGGCAATTTGCCATTGTTATTAAAAGAATAATGGAGCATGACCAGGTCTGATGTAATTCCAGTCAAGTCAAAGAACGGACTGGTGCACCATCATTTTAAACAAAATCTGGCCAAAACCCAGTTCGTTAGGAGTAGTGTTGTCAAAAGACCCAGTACTTCGGTAACAAGTCGGTACTAAAAAAATGAAAATGTCATGGTACCAGGTTTCTTTAAGTACCGGTGGTACAGAGTACCCGGTCAACCCGGTTCTTGACGCATACAGCGCTATGATTTCCGTGAAGCAGAAAAAGCGGACGGAATCTCAAAATCCAGTCATGAAAATGAAACTTACATTTTAATATGGACAGTCAAGGAATTTGTCAAAGTTAGCATAAATTAATCAAATCAAATCTCAATATGGACCAGTATCTGTAAATGTTAAGCCGCAAAAGTTGGTTGTAATATGAATCCTGCATGTTCTGCGCGGCTCTGTGTGAATGAATGAATGGTAGAGACGTGCGGGTTTGTTTACTACATAGACTGAAGTGCATGACGCTTGCAGTAATTTTAGCATCTCAATGAGGACATTGTGCTAGAAATATTACTATTTAGTAGAATGTATGTGATACTGCTACTACTGTTGAAAAAAATTATAAACTGTATTTTTTTAAGAAATAAATCACACAATATTTCTTCCATGTTTTAATTTTAATAGCAAATCCCCTTCATTTAACAAAAAATTAAATGTGTTTAAATTTCAATAATTAAAAGACAAATTAAATTTGGGTGAAACTTGTTTACTGTTTTTCATCGTTATAGTACTTGTAGAAAAACTTTCAACACAATTGTAAATAAGTATAAAGAATGGCATTGGTTTTATTTTTAGTGATAAAAAGTTTATATATTTATTTATTTATATATATATATATATATATATATATATATATATTTTTTTTTTTTTTTTTAATTATCATATTTTTGCGTTTTGCTTTGAATAGGAATAGGAAGTCGATACTAAAATTAAAAAGTCTTTCAAAATTTAGAAGACCTGAATTAAAATGTTGTTTTGAACTCCACTGACGTTCAAAAATATCTGTCCTCACAATATCTGGTTAGAAACAAAAAATTATGAGTGAATAATTACAGATTTGTGTCACTTTTGGGCGAGTTAAATTAAATACTGCCCCTATAAGTTGCAAATTGACTATTCATGACACTATTAATGCTACGAAGTCAGAAGTCTTTAAAATGTGTTTACTCTGTGTTTTGTCCTTTGACAGGCAAGCAGCTGGTGCAAGAAAATTACAAGAAACAGCAAGGCCACACAACAACGTTCCAACTGGTAAAGCAATAAACCCTGACCGGCTCCCATTCTACCTCTGGTTGACGGTGTGGACCTCCCAGAATCTCATCAAAAGTGGCTCGGGATCTGCAGGTGAGTCTTCCGAGACGCTGTAGGCATTCCTGCGAAACGAATCAGAGCACATCGATTAACAAAGCAATAACAGGAGCAAGCAGGGGAAAGTATAAGGGACACGCTGGTGGGTTTCTGACAGATTACCACCCAAGTTTTCTGCAGAAAAACAGGCCTTGCTTAGATTCATTCAATTAAAGAAGCTGGACAGATTTAAAGTATTAAATAGGGACATTTCTGTATATACACCTGTTTTGAAATTCATACAGATTGCTATGTTTCCGGTACAGCCGGGGAAAACACCATTTAAAAAAAAAATTATTAAACTGTAGTTTACTGACTAAACATTGGCTCTGTCAATACTGCTTTAACACACTACCTGCACTGCAGTTTATGGGGCAAAATATTTAAAGCACTTCCACTTTTGGATGCAAAATGGTTTAGAAAAAATTATACTTTAGTCAATTACTGCACTCTTATTATATTGTGCTCCAACTATTAAAATGTTCATAGAGACTCATTGGTGCCAGGACGAGCCTTTGTGCCAAATGGGAATACTCGCTGACTTCCTAACATTTACTGACAAGCTTACAAGCCTAAGTTGTAATTTATACGCTGAAGAAAACTGGTCTTAATGGTATTAAACAACACAGGCAGAAGGGCCAGTCACTTTAAACTTCACAGTTTATGGGTTCATTTGAAGCACGTCTCATGTTCAGGACAACTTGGATTGAAAGCTTTTCCCCAAGCAGCCCACTTGGTTTTCTTCTTTATTTTTCAGATACATTTGCAACATCAAATTATCTTTCATATTATAAAATCATATCATTCTGCTCTGTAGACTAGTGCTGCATGATAACCTATGTGCGATATTTGTTTCATTAATATTGCGATTTCGATTTGAATCACGATTTCGACACTATATTTACTTAAACAATAAAATGCATTTCTGAATGTAAAAAGTGTATGAATTTTAAACTTTTAAGGAAACCAATTATTAAAACGTTGTAACATAACTTAAGACAAAAAGTAAAAATGTCAAATCATGTCTCTAGAACAGTCAAAATCTGGTGTCTTATTTCATTACGCCTTTTTTGAGCTTCTTTAGTATGGTGTGCAGACGTTAACGTGGCTTTATATCCTAAAACAAAAACCACTCACAACCTATATTAATCACAGATAACAATTGTATATGATTTTAGATGATTATCATAATAATCTACTTCTAAGATAACAGTACCATAATCCAAATGGAAAGACAATAATGCTTTTCTCCCCCATAGAAAGCTGCTATTAATCAAAAACTTGACATAAAAATGATATGAGATTAAATTCGGTACACACATTATTAATAAAACATAGGCTATTAAAAGATTAAAGTTTCACATTAAGCGGTTTCCTTCGATTGATATCCGAAATCTTGCTTTCTGTATGTTCACATTGCAATTTTATTAAGATTTGGATTCATCCACAGATGTTCCACATGTAAAGTAGTTAAAACTAGGGTTGTGCGATATGTTGATAATAGATTGCGAATGGCTGTTAAACAGTCTTTTTTGTTGTTTTATTACCATGCAGGCCTGCAGCACTGCTCAATAACTTAAAACGAACAAAAAACAGAATCATGATCAGATTTTGGATCACGATCCTGCCTAAAGAAAAATATAATACAATATTTTTGCCATATCATTAAAACACTGCATTTATTCAGTTTGTATGCATTTAGTCGTTCAGTCTCTTGCCAAACCTAGAGACAGGTACCAAAAATTTCTAACGTTCATGTTTCAAATCTGTATGACTTCCGATTTTCTGTGGAACATAGGATATTTGTTTCAGTGTGTGTGTGTGTGTGTGTGTGTGTGTGTATGTGAGTGTTTCTGTCCATGCAATGGAAGTTTTATATACAAATTATCTTTTTCAGAAGAAAATTAGTCATAACCGGTTTGAAGCGGCAAGAGGGTGAGTAAATGATGACAACTACCCCTTTAAATAACCATGCCACTCCATAAGAAGATTAACTAACTAACAGCATGGGTGAGTCACTGCTGTTCACTGCCTGGCTGAAGCTAGAGAGTGCATTAAGACATCATTTAGAGTATCTAAATCCAGTTACTGCCCCCAAAAAGCAAGTCAGTGTGCTGCTTCAAGATATATTATATGAATAATTCAAGCAGAATTTGTCCTGTTTTGATGCTCCATGGCTCAGGCAACCACAGGTCAATTTATCCGGTTCCTACCGGAGGAGTCAGGGAACTCGCGGCCTGCAAAAACTCTTTAAATTGAGCTTTCATGCATGAGCTACAGTAGGCATTGTAGCCCCTGACAGGAGAAAACGAGAACAAGGAACTCTCACAAATGGAGGTAACTTCACATCAATGTTAGTGCTGAGACGTGCGCTTTATCTCGAAAAAGATACATTATCTTAGCAAGGCAACATTACAGCAGCGGGAGGGGAAAAGTGCTGAATCCGAGCAGTTGGCTTGGAGTCACCAAGGGATTGGCAATGACACTGTGGCAGCTCTGGATTCCTGCCAACCAGTTCCTCTAAAAAAATATATATAATATATATAATATAGGCTCGCATGGAGAGGTCTTGAGTGGCGGATTACAATCAGAAGTGCAGAAAATCAGCACCGTGTGCCGTCACTGGTCCTGAGGGGTGACAGGCGAGGGCACAGACAGAAAGAATCCGGCTGGCAAGAGCCACTTTAAAAGTGAATCAAAACAGTGTAGGTGAGAACAAGGAAGGGAGCCAAAAACAACAACTTCACACTTCACTGGTGCCTGTCTGAACAGCTGAGGCCGTTCTTCACTGGCTCAAACAACTGCTGCAAGCTTGCTCTCTGGACAAATGCAAATCCGTGGGTTATTAAGGGAGCTCACGAGTTCCCGAGCCCTCACAGACAGAACAAGAAACTTTTTGGTTATTTTTTTTTTCTCAGCAGACAAGATTATAATGGTATAACTACTTTTACAGAATTAACTTAATTACTGAATTTCACTGGAAAGATACATTTTTTATTTAAAGAACTGTATTTCTTTAGTCAATTATTAAAGTATTACATGTTACATTGTATTTGGGATTTTAAGAACAAGTGGAAAATGTGCTGAATGTTTCTTTTCACCCAAGTGAAATTAGCAAGCAGTTAGGCTGAATTTACATTCATTTTAAACGCAGAGCCAGGCGCTAGTCGACGCAGATTGCACGTGTGCGTCAAGCCTCATCCATACTGCCAGATCCGCTCGTGGAGATTTGCGGTGTAGGGCCAACGCGAGAATATAACCAAGCGTTACAAAACAGGCTGCGTGAGTGCGGCAAGTGTGAACGGCTCGTCCGTGACATGGCATTCACGCCGCGTGGGGCAGAGAGGAGCGAGTATGAGAAGCATTCAGAGACATAGGCTGTTTTGTAGCGAACATTCAATAAGGGATGCCTTTGATATGCATTGTGACGCAGCTCTTGCAAATGATCTTTTTTGTTCGTTGTCTGTCTTTTCGAAGCTTAAGTTACATAACGTTTTTCTTTAGTTTTAATTTACCTAACTATTGATCTGACCCTGTAGATGCCATAATCCCACTCTGTCTCTATCCTGCTTTGTTTATTTTTTTATGTTGGGCATTTACGCAGTTGATTAGAACAGAGCTGATTGGGGAGAACGGAGGTGCCCTCAATCTATTGGTAAGACTGTCACTCAAGGCTGACAGTCATGCATATGCTCTGGAACAGACTAATATCACGTCCTCATCGCAGGCTTTTGCGATTAGCAAAAAAAAAAAAATTAGATTGATTAATCGCACAGCCCTAATTTTATTTTTATTTTTTAAGAAAATGATTAAGATGTAGTAAAAAATGTAGCTGTAGTGTACATGCACAAATATTCAAATTGTGAGTACAATTAAAAAATATATATATTATATACACACACACACACACACACACACACAGGTGCTGGTCATATAGTTAGAATATCATCAAAAAGTTGATTTATTTCACTAATATATTCATTCATTACACACAAACTGATATATTTCAAATGTTTATTTGATTTTTTATGATTATAACTGACAACATATAGTAAGAATATCATCAAAAAGTTGATTTATTTCACTAATATATTCATTCATTACACACAGACTGATATATTTCAAATGTTTATTTGATTTTTTATGATTATAACTGACAACTAAAGAAAATCCCAAATTCAGTACCTCAGAAAATTAGAATATTACTTAAGATCAATACAAAGAAAGGATTTTTAGAAATCTTGGCCAACTGAAAAGTATGAACATGAAAAGTATGAGCATGTACAACACTCAATACTTAGTTGGGACTCCTTTTGCCTGAATTACTGCAGCAATGCGGCGTGGCATGGAGTCGATCAGTGTGTGGCACTGCTCAGGTGTTATGAGAGCCCAGGTTGCTCTGATAGTGGCCTTTTCTGCATTCTTGGGTCTGGCATATCCTGTTGGCATATCCTGTTGGCATATCCTGGAAGTCGTGGCCTAATGGTTAGAGAGTCGGACTCCCAATCGAAAGGTTGTGAGTTTGAGTCCCGGGCCGGCAGGAATTGTGGGTGGGGGGAGTGCATGTACAGTTCTCTCTCCACCTTCAACACCACGACTTAGGTGCCCTTGAGCAAGGCATCGAACCCCCAACTGCTCCCCGGGCGCCGCAGCATAAATGGCTGCCCACTGCTCCGGGTGTGTGCTCACAGTGTGTGTGTGTGTTCACTGCTCTGTGTGTGTGCACTTTGGATGGGTTAAATGCAGAGCACAAATTCTGAGTATGGGTCACCATACTTGGCTGAATGTCACTTCACTTCACTTCACTTTGTTGGAAAATGAAATCTTCATCTCCATAAAGTTGGTCAGCAGCAGGAAGCATGAAGTGCTCTAAAACTTGACTTTGGACCTCAGAAAACACAGTGCACCAACACCAGGAGATGACATGGCACCCCAAACCATCACTGACTGTGGAAACTTTACACTGGTGTTTTGAGTTAATAAGCTGATTAGAGTGTAGCACCAGGTGTCTTCAATATTGAACCTTTTCACAATATTCTAATTTTCTGAGATACTGAATTTGGGATTTTCTTTAGTTGTCAGTTATAATCATCAAAATTAAAAGAAATAAACATTTGAAATCTACGTCTGTGGTAATGAATGAATATAATATACAAGTTTCACTTTTTGGAATTAGTGAAATCAACTTTTCGATGATATTTTAATTATATGACCAGCACCTGTATATATTTTCCATACACTTAATACATGATACTGTGCACATCTTAATCATAATTTTTTTTTTAAAGTTATAAATATTCATAAATATTATTATATAAGTCATAAATATTATTACTTTATGGTTTAACCACACAACATTTCCAGAATCATTCAGAGACATTTTTGCTGAAAATGTTATAAAAAGACCGACATGAATGCAGAGAACCTTTCTATAAACTTTGCACATTCATTTTTATACTTGGAAAATGTTTCTTTATCTTGAACACTCTTATTTGTCACTGACCCATCAGTATCAAATTGCTTTGCAAATTGAATCTCCCTATATTCCAAATATTATTTGTTGTCATAAGATAGTTTAGACAGAACAGAGTAGAAGACATGGAGAGGAGGACAAAACCCTCCTAAAATGGCAACACATTTAAAGTAAATTTATCAAATGCATGCCTTCAGCCCGTCATCTCTTTTCTTGTGCCTCTTCCCAAAACAGAAGTTGCTTTACTCTTCATCACAGTTCATATCCCTGAAGCCAGGATATCACTACAGAACCACATACCACAATATAGCTATTTCCGCTGCTCCCCTGCACGCACAAATTCCAAGACGTAACAGAAAAAGCATTCACTAAACAGCTGCTCAAAACTTTTATGGTGGTTTTGTTATCTAGAGATCTTTCTTTACAATGACAACAGTGAAGTATTACCTTCAGAAAAAGGCATTTATGCTTTTTTCCATCAGACAGAAAATCATTTAAAAACTGACAAAATGTCACAAACATTGTCCCTGGGCTACGACTTCAATATTCCATCAACAGCACAGCGAGATTTCCATTACGTTTCATTATTCTGTGACAAGAGGACCTCTGACAGCAACTCCAGGCATTGAGTTTCTATACCATTCAATACTTTGCATTTAAAAGGTTTGTGTCTTTAAAAAAAGGGTTTGAGGTATGCAGCCATACCGAATTACACATGCAGAGATTTTAGCCAATCATAAAATACACTCTGTTTTACCTCTCATGGTCAAAACGAGATAGGAAAACTGACAAAGCTAAACTGGTGCAAGAAACGATGACATAAAAGGATAAAGTAGAATAAAAAACTAAATCCAGAAAAAAAAGAAAAAAAAAAAAAGATAGAAAAAGAAAAAAACAAGTTGTAACAAAAAAAAAAAAACCCAAAACAAAAACAAATACTGAAAAAAAAACAAAGAAAAACAAAGTAAAAACAAAAAAAAGATGAAAGAACAAGACTATTTAAGTATTTTTGAAATTCTCTTTACAATGTGTAATATGTTATGCTCAGTTTTATTTCGCAAACTTCTGTTTTAGTACACAAGCATATAGACACCTCAAAGTGAACAGACATGGATTAAAGCCACCAAACTTCAAATTCATGAGGTATCTCTCACTCGGCAGCGTGTGGTAATAACTGTTTTACCTTTAAAGCTACCCACAGGAATGTGAACAGATGGAATTAATACGTTTAGTAAACATTATGTCTTGGGTCACTGCACAGAGCTGGTCCAATCTTTCTCGGTTCAAGATACCCATCTTGGATATCAGTGGAGAAGTAATGGTTTTCACCCCCTAAATCCGGGATGGAATGCAGCTCACAGCTGTCTGACTGGATCAGTAGCTGAAGACGCTGACGGAGCAGGAGCTGGAGCCCTGACAGCTCTGGATCTATGCGTCGCTGGCTTGGCCTTCTCCATGGCGGACCCTGGCATGACTCCAGGTCCTTTCCCAAACCCAGGTGGGGGCTTATGAGCGCACTGAGATGCAGCACCCTTCCTGAGCATTATGCTGGAGCAAAGAAACCCCCCATACAAAAGGTTTGCATTATGATGTAAATTATGGCCCATCTATTCTCATTTCATTCAAGACTATAACAAGTCATTCTTGCAACTTCGCCAGACCTGGTCTATGTCAGCCAGCCAGATAATGTTAACAGAGTTCACAACAATAATGTTCAGTACATCACAGAAAACCAAAAGTTGGCAAGGCATAAAAACACATGTGCATGATCAGTGAATGCAAGATGTAGCAACAATGCAACAGTGGCCCAGTGAGTCAAAAGACAGTCTGTCAGCAAACCCGTAACTCTCTCACACTGGCTCCGAGCCCATGGGACATCTGTAGGCTACTCTTCACCAAAAATAAAAGTTGTCATGATCCTGCATTGCATTAATGCAAACATACAGTAACCAGTATGGGGGACTAGAAACGCCACTTAAAATAAAAGGAAAAAAAAAAATATTCACAAATGATTATTAACAAAATTATAAACATAAGAACAAGGATGGGCAAATTGTCATAAAAAAAAACATTTAAAAAGTTTTCTTATTTATATTTAAAATGTAACAAAAAAAAAAAAATTAAATAATAAAATGGTAAATAGATTTTGGCAAAAGGGTAAAGAAAAGCAAGATAATATATGTATTAAATATGTTTAATATTAAATATGCTAAATAAAAAAAAAAGTTTACATTTTACTAAAAATACAATTTTAAAATGGATGCATTTTAAAAGCAGTTTTCTTATTTACATTTAAATGTTTAAAATTAAAAAAATACTGAATGTATTAATGTTAGCAGAAAAATGATAAATGTTTACATTTTACTAAAATATTTCATCAGTGCATTAATAATTAAATAAGCAGTTCTAATCATTTGGGCATCATAAACAATATTTCATAATTATTAAAATCTATACTGCATCAATTTGTGTAATGTAGCCCAAATCTTCTGAAAGCTTTTTTTTTTTTTCACGCGACCGCTCAAATGTAGCAACTTTTTTTTTATACCTATATATAACAATAATTAAATCTTTGTAATGTTTCTCACACAAAGCTAGAGACTTGGATTAAGTCATATAAACTACTTTTAAAGGGCTTGACATTCCCTAATTTTCCCTTTCATGTACCTTCAATGAAATCAAGCGGATTTTTTATTTCAATCTGTTTAACATATCTGGGAAGTTCTTCTAATTAGATTATTGTACAAAACCAGAGCCACGCTTAAAATTGCATCAATGAGATTGAATTACAACATGCAGATGAATTTGAATTAATGAGTGATCAAAGGCAGAGAAACCAGCCAAGAAACAGACTGCTTTTATTTTTCCACCTTTGATAGGAACAGATGAGAGAACATGAAATAAGAGAAAAGAGGGGAATGTGATTGCAAAAAGATGTGAATTTTAATTTGGATGATCTATTCCTTTAATACCTAATGTTCTAAAGCAGAAGTGGTAGATCAAGACCATCTAAACAAGCTGTAACCTTGAAGAGTTCACCATAACCGACAAGCAGGACTCTCTTTCGGGAGCCACACATAAGAATCAAGAATATGCTCACTGTTTACTTTCACCCAATAACGGCTTCGCAGTAGGAGGGTTTTGTAGGTAGGTGCACATCTCTGGAGAGGAATTCAACTGAAGAACCACCTCCAGACTGCCATGAATAAAACCTCCCCTGACTAAAAGGGGTACGTGAGTGGTTACTTCTTCAATCTTCCGTAGATCGCCCCTCAATTTGGACTTTTTTTCCTTTGTCTTTTGGCATAAAGTAATTTAGCTTAAGCTCTCAAGAATCGCCCATCATTGCTGGCATTCACAAACAGCAAGCACCTGTCTTGTGGGTGGTGAAAAATAAAGCTAGAACAGTAAAAGCTTGGCTGTTGTGATCCTCCATGCATCCCAAGTAGGGCTGTAGCTATCGAATATTTTAGTAATCGAGTATTCTACCAAAAATTCCATCGATTAATCGAGTAATCGGATAAAATGTGTTTTTGCTTAATTAAAGTGCAATATTAATTATGCAAGAGAAAATAAGACTCCGTACGTTCAAAATGGACGTTAATACGCACACATACGCACAAACACACACCGAGACTGTTTGGTGATACAAGAGTTTATTGTAATTATTGATCAGAGAGTGAATGAAATACCTGTAAACTATGTGTATTGTTCCCATGTAGCGTTTGTCCCGTGATTTTTAGAGTCCTGGTAAGAAACAATGGCAGGAATTATTGGTTGCGCTTAGGGTGGGAATCTACCGTGTATTACTTGAGCGTGGGGGTTTCAGGGGCAACGTGGCCGAGTTGTTGCTGTTATTTCCTGTTTAATGTGAACGAATTAATAACATCAAAGTAGATTTTTTAAGTAGAACATCATGCCAATATGTTTCTTTCAGACTGTATATTTAAGGGAACATGTGTAAAGTGTTTTCTGTGAGTTTGTCCCTCCACATGTGGTAATGGTGCTGGCCACCAGTATAAATGTGAATGTCTTTGTAATGGAAGATAGTCTGTGTTTGTTGCAGTGGAGAGTGTGGCCTGAGGGTTGCAGGTATTTTACTCACTCTCTGATCAATAATTACAATAAACTTTTGTATCACCAAACGGTGTGTTTTGTGCGTATTAAAGTCCATGTTGAACGTGCGGTCCCTCCGTGACCATCACAGGCCTCTTAAAATGAACAACCAAGTTTCCTTTTTTAGAATTTTTATTTTTTATTTTTTAAATGCATAGAATGCAATGCATACATCAAAAATAAACATTTAATTATTATCAATTGTTTCTCTGTCTATACTTGTACTGTGAAAAATGACAAGAAAGTTGACAGATGAATTAAGTGCATTTAATTGCCATTCAGTTGGGGTTTTAAATAAAGCATTTTCTGAGATGCACATTAAACATTAAACACATAAAACATTAATTTAATTTATCTTTTAGTTATTGAAAATTAACTTAACTTTATGGTAAACAAAGGGGATTTACTATTAAAAATAAAACATGGAAGAAATGTTGTGTGATTAAACCTTTAAAAAGTTTTTTTTTTTTAGTGGTAGGCTATGTACATTCTGTTGAACAATAGTCTTTAACCGGACTTTTATTTTGACGGATTGAGGTACCTTTACAGCTCTGTGTATGTGATGTGACGCTAGTTTTACTCAAATCAAACAGTCAAATGCTCATGAAGTGACTGTCAGAGCAGTTCTGGAGATGTTGTTCATGTGTTCACGTCTTATTTAGTGAGACAGCAGACGCTGAAATCACCGCGAGCGTCACGCACGCTTCAGTGTGTGTTAATAAAGGAAGAAGCGCTTCTGCTCCATTCATTAACAGAGACACGCAGAACATGCAGGATTCATATTTAAATAGACTGTTTCGGCTTAATATTTACAGATATTAGTCCATATCGTGATTTGATGTAAGTGCAATGACCTATTTTTGATTAATTCATTCAAAATTTGGCAAATTCCGTGCCATTCCGCGTTTAACTGGATTTCGCAAATCCCTCCGCATTTTCTGCATCGCGGAAATCACAGGGCCCTAGTTGTGGTATGCCAGCTCTATCTTGCAATGGACACACGCCACTACGTTTTCTTTACGTTTTGCCCACGCCCTTAAAATCAAAACACTGCTGACTCCTTGCAGTATGTTATTTCGGAAGCAGCGCTTTTGTCTCCTTCCGCTTTGTAAGTGACGTCAACGCGTTGTGTCACATTAAAAAAAATCATTGCGAAAGAACCTGACGAGAGATTTACAATAAATTAAAAGAGGCTTCGAGGCAGAGGAATTTGCCTTGCACATTTGTTGTAATCGAGTTACTCGAGGAATCGTTTCAGCCCTAATCCTAAGTGGTGTGATGATAATGGTCCGATGGATTTTAATCAATTGCTCAACAGACAGTAATGTATAGCTGCCCAGCGATGGCATGAACTTCAAACCACAGATTCTCAAAGCATATTTGAAGAGCATGAACTTTTTAGAGGCATGCATAAATGCATACATACATAAATATGCAGCACACATGCCTTACTTAACTTTGAAAGAGTATAGTCTTGGGATGCATGAAATATTTATATCATATCCATCATCAGCTGATATGATAGATTTTTTTATTTATCAGTAGGGATATGCGATCTGACGATTTTTGATCGTGGACAATAAAAATGTCTCCACGATCTGCTTTTGAAAATATCGTAGTATCGTGCTACAGCGCACATTCTATCAGCTGCAGTTATACGCGCTACATTTAAAAAATATTATATTATATAAAAGTTATATTATTTAATAGTACTTGATTATTATAAAGCTTGACTGACTGACTGATGTTAATAGTGTACTTTCAGATTATATAAGTCTGGCAAGCATTAAACAGCATATAAATCATCATTTCCTAACGTTAACCGAAGGATAAACAGATTTTTTAAAAATACTGCCCGGGAACAGCTATCGCTGTGGACCATAGGCACCGATCACATTATTATTGCAAAACGTATATTCAGTTCATGAGTAGCCTAACCTCTCTGCTTGGATCGCAGGTGGATTTCCCTCATATTGAGTGAGAGAGAGCGCTGTCCAGATTTATGTCAACAAAACTGGATGCTCTCCCTCTCTCTCAGATATTACAAGTGCGAGTTATGTAGTGGGCACCGACCGGTAGAAACATAAATCTGCAACTATTGCATGGACGATGAAACAAAACCCCGTCAGAGTCATAATGCAGCACAGAAGTATTCTTGCAGTGCCGTGCATCTACATTTGAAATAACAAACATGAGCGCGCAAAAGACGCAATGAGAATAGCTTTCTTCCCCCTGCATGTCATGTGTGGGGCTCCGTTTTTATGATGAGAGGAGAGGAAAGGTTGAGAAAGCTTTCCAGGTAAATTTTGAAATGTACCAGGTTTATAATAGGATATATAAAGATGTTAAGCAGTTAAATCCATTTGTTTACACACAAAGAAAAGTGTACACTTAATAACTATAAAAGCATTTCCTTAGCATGTTAAATTTGATTTACAGAACTTTTGTGCTGTTTTCTAACAGTTTGGACTTTCTAACAGTTTTGAACCTTTTCACAGGCATTTTGTTGTCATAGTTAGACAGATATCATAATGTATCATTATAGTACTGGGGGAACTTAAAAAAAAACTGGTATGGAAAGAGTTCAATTGGATATTTAAATAAATGTTGAATATACGATTGACTACATGAGAAGTGTGCTTCCAAAATTCACATACACTTCATCACTGAGAAGCCACGCAAATACATTTTTAGAGACGTCCCCATGAGAAACAATTACCATCCGAACAGAGTTACTAAACGAGAACTCCATGCTGCATTGAACAGCCTCCTTGACAAACTATCCTCCATTTCTATTAGCTAATGGCAGTGGCTCATGAAGGAATTATGGGAACTGGTCTGCAGATGACCGTGAGCTGGTCATCTCAACTCGAACTTCAAAAGAAGCCTGTATTATCCACGCTGATGATCTGGTTTATCAGGTGATCACCTCTGACCTATGGTAATTTAGCAAACAGACACAAAAAGCCTTTTTTTTCTTTTATATTATACTGATGATACAGAAAAAACAACAAGTTTAATCTCATCCAATCTTCATATCAAACCCTGTAGTACTCATTTATATAAAACCAATCTTTCAACGGGGAGCAAAATGACTGACCCATCTGCTTTCCCAGCACCATCTGTGCCCAGGACAGTGTGCACTTGACAGAGTAAAAGATATCATGAGAAATGCTGCTTGTCATCTTCATGAGCTAACAGAGACGTCTACAAAGAGACACGCAGGCTTGTTTCCTTCCTCTCGGCCTACATTTATCCTAACAAATACAGACAGCAGAGGAAAGGAAAAATTACCCACGCAAGTTTGATGCTACATATCGGATCTGCCTCGGGGTTCCAGGCGGTAGAAAAGTGGAACAACAAAGGCGAGCACGTAAAAAATTCAGATGGGGAAATGAAAGCAGCCCGTGTGTCAGCAATTCAGAAACACAAGTTGGTAAGGAGAAGACTGCGGTAAAAACACACATGGCTATTCAGAATATTTTCATTTTTAAGGCGCAGCCAGTAAAGGTGTTCTATAGGAAGCAAAATCGCATAAATGGAAATGTGTTTGGAGCTTGGGACTTCGCCGAGCACTAATCAATCTTGAATATGCATAAACATGAAGTCTCAAGAGATGCCCCTAGTAATAATTATATAGAGCTAATGAAGAGATCAGAGGAAGAGACACAATAATGATACAACATTAAAGATCTCTTGAAGCAATAGGAGGTCAAGAGCTTTGCTGACGAACGCAACAGCAACTCAACACATTCCATGACAGTTTAGTATTTAATTTAAGACCTGCAGGTCTGCATTGATTTTACAGAGAAAAAAAATTTGTGAATATTAGGGGTGCACGAAATATATCGGCTGATGATTAATGTGCATCTAGTCAGTAAAGCCGGTTTTCTAATCAGTGGTAAATTCCACTTCCACTAAACTGAATTTATTCCTGTGATGGCACAGCTATATTTTCAGCAGCCATCAGTCCTGCTCCAGTCTTCAGTGTCACATGATATTTCAGAAATCATTCTAATATGCTGATTTGATGCTCAAGAAACACTATTATTTTCTTATTATTGGTGTAGTAAACAATACAATTTTGTGGAAACCATGATTTGTTTCATCATCAAAGGATACTTTGATTCTTTTGAAAGTTGAAACAGCATTTATTTGAAACAGAATTGTAACATTTAAAAAAAATGACAAATTTTTCACTAAATTGTGAACAGTTTAATGCATCTTAGCTAAATAAAAATAGTATTGTTAACACAAATATTAATAATATTATAACCATATTAATATTCATTCTTATAATAATTTTTTACTTGCCTCCATTTTGAACGACAGTGTATCAGAGCGTGTGTTTTCATTTAAAATAATGGTTTTAATCATTGCTGATAAGAAGAAATATTAGAGCATATTAGAATGCTAATTACAGCATATTACAGTGATTTCTGAAGGATCTAGTGAAACTAAAAACTAGAGTAATGGCTGCTAAAATATAAATTACATTTGAAAATACATTAAAACTCAATTATTTTCAATTGTAATCACATTCGACAAAATTACTGGTTTTATTATTTTTTTTAACCAATTAAATGCAGCCTTGGTACCCTTGGAGACTTCTTCCCAAAACAATCAAAACAAAACAAATCTCAATTATTTCAAACGTAGAGCTGTAGTGTAGCTCTATTCTAAAGACTTTTAGGATCATGTGGATCCCTTTGTTAACTCAAAGGACTTCTTTCCTGAAGTAAGGGAGAGCTGATGGAGCTCAGGGGCTTCTGGACTTGAACCTCTGCCATCCACTTGTCTCTGCTCTGTTTCAATGTCGTTCTCCGTGACAAAGCAGCCTTTTCTCGGCTCTTCACCAAAACAATGTGGATGGGGGAAAAACAAGGCAGTCATTTTGCCACTGCTCTTAAATTCCTGTCCTCGGCAAAAGTAATCAAAAATGCCTCCGTGCCAGAAGGGTGTAACGGTCTTCTGAAATTCAGCTGATACGAGTGAGCAAATGCTAAGGAAAACAACGCTGATGCAATGCCTGAAAGCAGCGGGCTGCTCGGGGAACTTCTCACGGGTTGTGAGTGATGCATGTGTTCCATTTCTTACGAATAAAATATTTCTGCAGCAGCGAGGAGCTCAGGCCCTCTCACATTTGATTGAGATTACGAATGTGCACTTTTGTCGCTGACCTTTCCAGACATGCTCAAGATCATTTAATTCTTCAGTCTCAGAAATGTGTAAACAATGATGCAACATAATGGAGCAAATATTGCCATTGCTAGATGAGTTATAACTGGATTCTTACTAGGCCAAATAACTGAATAAACAAATAAATCAATCCACCCCAGGTTTCTATGATGTTTTGATCCCTAGAATACGGTTTTGTTCCCTCCTTCTATCGATCTATCTATATATATATGACAATTATGAAGTTACATTAAAAAAAAGAATTCTGTTGAACATTAAATTAAATACAATATTCTAGCTAAAAGGGGCTCTTTTGTAGTATAGGTGAACATAAACATAACATTAGGTTGTTAAACACTATCAAAAACAAAATTTTGAACAAATCTCTATCCAATCCTTATAGTCTCTTGGTCCACATTGATTTGATCCAATATACATTTATCCACTTAACATTAACATCAAGCTAAGACATTTTATAAAAATTAATAGTAAGACTTTACTCAAATAATCTCACCTAAAACCAGTGTCAAGTGTTTAAAATTACTTACGATTGTGATCTAATGTGGATTTTGGTCATATAATGTTGTTGAAATAAGTTATTTGTAGTTTTTAATACTAGGCTAATTGTTACACCAGCTTGTCATTTCTTGTGTAAACATTATTTATTGTTATGAAAACACCCAAAATCTCATGAAAATAATGTACAAACTGTATCGTAATCGTGCGTTAAATATAAGGCCTATGAAATCGGTTTAATTTTTTTCCCAAATACTGTTTTTTTTTTATTCTAATTTTTCTATAATCCTTTTTAATGGTAAAATTACATTTTATTAATCAAAAAGCACATCTAATTAATTAAAATCATAAAACTTCAACAATTTCAAATCGGTGTACTAAAACTTTAACAAAAATGACATGTTTAGGGATCTATGAAATCTTATTTTCTTTCAACATATGTTTTAATGTAACCAAATTCTGTGTTGTATTATGTCTGATTATTTAAATGCATAAAAACAACTTAATTTCTTTCTTAGAACAGCCTTACGAAGGCATAAAACGAAGGCATAAAAAAATAATTTCATTTATCTTTAAAGGAGCATTGCGCAGGTTCTGAAATTTCTAACCGTTACTGACACCAGTGGCCGTTAAAGGAACTGCAGCCAGTCTCATGCTCATTCTCAGTGCGCACGCTCTTTTTTTCTTTTTCTTTTTACATACGAGGAGTGTCTGTGGGTGTCTGAATTGTGCTGGAGGCTGGTCACTTCTTTCCATCTGCAGAGTGCATTTGAAAACACTATTGCCGCTGCTTACTATAATGGCTGGCGTGCCGTACGGTTGTAAGCCCAAGTAGACGATTTTGTGAATTTTCGTGCCAATTCGGGCCCGACTCCTCCACACACAATTGAGCCTACAGGCTGATAGAGGCAACCGTGGTGGACAGTCGAGGTGTCATTCTTTTTTTTACATCATGGTTGGCTCATACAAGTACAAATGAAAACTCTATCTTAAAGATTTTTTTTAAGTAAAAACCTCCACATAGCTCCTTTAAATTATTGAAAATTAAATGTTATTTTTCTTTGCAAACAAAGTGGATTTACTAATGATATTAAAACTTGGAAGAAATGTTGTGATCGTTATTAATGTGATTATTGCATCCTTGATTAAAGTATTAGTGACCCCACACATTTTATCTAAGGTATGATCTCAAAGCACATGATGAAGAAGTTATATATTCAAAACACAATCTTGCTGACATCAGCTATAAACACCGCATTTTTACTTCGCTCAATTTTGAACCAGTAGGAATTTTGAAGCAGCCGATGTTCTTCTAATATCAATGGATTCATCAAGGAACTGAATCACTTGTTATTACGATAATGTAAAAATTCTGTCTGGATACACATACAACAGTGAAAAACTCCTGTCCCCCACCACACCTTAGGCCTGATGAAAACAATTCTACACTGATGCCTAAATACAGTTAAACAAACGTAAAGAATGGAGAAAAGGCATCAGCTGCCTGAAGGGTAAGCAAAACTACATCATAGCTCTCTCAAAGCATGACCTAATGACATTTCATCAGTCTTCCATTTGCAAAGACTGATGCATTCAATTTTTAATACCTTTTCACATACACAAAAACATGTTCAGACAGGAGAGAGACAAAAACTAGCCTTCCAAGACAGTAAGTGAAGAGTGGAAGCCCAGCCTTGTGTCCTGATATTTGAGTCTGTTTACCTGTCAGTTTTGACAAGAGTGCCAAACTCCAACTAAAAACTCTGCCGAAAACACTCCATGATGCTAGGAAGGTGCATGTGATCTCCAGGACACGGCTAAAGTGCTTTACTGCTTTAAACAAAGGAAAGCATTTAGACGAGCCATGTGATAATTATAACTGTCAAAGGTTTGAATAAATGTTTTAATTCCATGACAATAGGGAAGTCCACACTACAATTATAATGACAACAACATAAAAGGAAGAATGAATCACTTTCAGAATTTTTTCCAGCTGATAAACATTAAAAACACTGGCAGCTAATCAGAATCTACCTGACTTTAAAGAGCTTGAGCATTTAAAGCAGCAGATGGCATAATTGCAACAAGCACCCAGAATAAACAGTATGTTATTGTGTAATGTTGTGGATGCTTAAATAGTTATCGTTCTTTGTGAGAATTAAAGCCCTGCATTTCAGCCCGAGCCCGACGGGCCCCGATTTATTTATGCCCTTAGAGCCGGGCTTCGGGCCAATTTTCACGTTATAGCTCACATGCGGGCCGGGCCTCGGGCCTTTTTTGGGTTATCCTTCTATTTATATTTTTAGACATTAATAAAAAAAAAATGAGAAGTTGACGTCTACGATAGAAAAACAAACATAGACATTTCATAACTTTCATAATATGATAATTCAACCCGTTATAATTATACTGACATGACAGTCTCACGCACGCACGAACGCTTTTCCGTCAGCGCGAACCACGATTATACTTCTCTTATATCCACTTATTGTAGTAGTAGCTATTATAGGCCTCTAAATTAATGTATTAATCATAGCCTAGTTGGCCAACTAATAATTATAAAATGATGATTCATGCAGCGGCGAGCATTTCTGTGTGTGCACCTGTTGTTGCGGACACGCAGGAAAGAGGAGAGCACTGGCCGAGTTTGAAAACATTGTGGAGCAGGACGAGGATGACGACGATGAAGTACAGCAATACATGCGCCTCAATCACAACATGCAAGGTGATGGACGAGATATGCTGCTATGGTGGAAACAGCACGAGACCCTGCTACCGCAACTGTCAAGACTGGCTCGCTCTGTGTTTAGTGTCCCGCCAGCAGCAGCAGCGAACGTGTCTTCAGCGCAGCGGGAAGAGTGATGGAAGAGAGGAGTGGGTTAAAACCTTCCACTCTGGATGCTATTCTTTTTCTCCACGATGCTCTGTAAGAGACTGTTCTAACTTTTCATTTGACTGGACTTTATTTTCGTTTAACTGTTGGAAACTAATGGAAAAAAGAATGGACATGTTCTGTGGTGCATTTTTGAGGTAGATAACCTGCAAGTTTGTTTTTAATTAATTTAATTTGTTTAGATTGTAGGCCATTTCTCATTTCGTTTGCAAGCGCTGTTGCGAGCCTGCCTCAGTATTTCAAATTTTATTTTATTTTACTCACTGTGGTTTAATAAATAAACATATAGCCTATTAAACTAACTGTCTGTGTGATATGCTTGAAGTGTTTTATATCTATGGATTTTATTGTAGCCAAGTATTAGCGTTAATTTGAGAGGCTTAATTGATTAAATATGTTTTAGGCTACTAGCTGTCGGCTCGGCTGATTAACGTAAATCTTCATTTAAAAAAAAATGCTCCAAACATTTTTCTAAGTTAACTTGATAAAGAAATGAAAAGAAACATAACACAAAACTGACCCCTTTTTTAATTGTTGCAAATAGGGCAGGCTTCTGCTGTGTAATAAAATAAATAAATAAATAAAAACACGGACTCGGGCTGATAATTCTGATGAGCTGTCGGACACGGGTCGGGCTAGGGCCTGAGCGTCTCGGGCCAGGGCCGGGCTCGGGCCTAGATTTGAGGCCCGTGCAGGGCTCTAGTGAGAATGGGCCTTAAGGCCACTGTACTGCTTTTCAATGTGTAGAAAAAACTTCCTTTTTTTGCGTAAACATGCTAGATGGACGCATTTAGATTTAAAATAATGTTGCATTAAATGTACAAATTTACATGTTATCAGTTCTTGCTTTCCCTGGGAATCAAACCCATGACCTTGGCGTTGCTAGCACCAAACCAGTCACTTAAATTAAGCAAATTATTTAATAACACTGTCAAAATGTATAGCAAATCTCAAAATGAATATCTATTTTAATACAGTAAACTTGTAGAGTTACATTACTTATTTTCATAAGTAGCAATCAAAGTCAGTTTGTTAGGTTTATTGTTAATTTAGAAAAATAAGTGATTTGTTTAGTAAATTTAGAAAAATAAGTGATTTGTTTAGTTAATTTAGAAAAATAAGTGATTTGAATACATATATACACAACACACACACACACACACACACATAAAATATATATAAAAATTTAATACAAAAAATAAAAGAAATAGTATTTATTGAAATACATTTTAATATCAGTGCATCATTACGTAATTTTATGCAAATATTTTAAAATATTTAAACATGCAAATATGCAAACGCCAAAGATAAAAATATAAAATTTACAAAATCCATAAAAAATAAAAAAATAAATCATAGTCATAATAAAGTAGATCTCAGTTGTTGCTCTGTGATTTGCTGAATGCTTAGAAACAGAAGTTTTCATTCATGTCTATAGCACAAATGGTGCAGGATGAGTTCTGTGCTAACATTAAATATTTAGAGTTTGAAAACCATAATCCCCATGTATGAGCAATAGCACCGTAGCAAACAGCACTAATGAGTCATTGTTATACCTGGCTCTGGTGAATGAGGTTCATTCTTTTATCAGGTCGGAGGTTAAACACAGAGATTTGAGATTGTTTAGCCGGCATCAGTGGTGATTACAGATGCTGTGGCAAAAGCACTGGCGTCAGAAGAGCCCACCTGCAGAGGCAACGCTGCACAGTTCACGCCTGCCGGATTACAGGATCACGCACAGATTAAAGCTCCAACGCGTTTTCACAAACAGACTACGCTGAGAAACCATGAGCAGGCAGGTGTGCTGGAAACGTTGCAGCTTTTTCAGCTCGGTGCATTTGATACTATATTGTTCTCTGGTGTTTGCTGTTTACAGGCTTGGAAAAAAAACGCTCTGGCATCCAGGCATTACCACCGCTGCCAGAGGAGCAAAGCCTTCCTGGAGCCCCGCCAAAGACAAGTGTGACCAGATCAGAGAACGCAAGAGGATGCCAACACAGCTACATGCTCACACTCCTCACAATACAGGTGTCAACTCATCGGCAAGAAACACAAAATCCCATTAACTTGCAGGTTTGTTTTGATTTGTTTCCGCTGATTGAAACAAGGTTGGGATGCGGCTGTCTGTAAAGAGCCTTAAAATTTCAGACGACAATCGTGGCCATTTTACCAGACCCCAGACTACAACCAGCAGCTTATAAAAATTCAGAGCAAGAGCAGTCAGTTGTTTTTCCTTCCAAATGCTGTCCATCTGTCAGAAAATGCGCAGGCCTTCTTAAGACAAATTTAACCCAGAATGGGCTGGTTACTGAGAAACTTTCCTGATCTCTCCAAATGAACTCAATCTGCAAGCTTGTTGGAGTGGGGAAGGAAAAAACTTGACCAGATGGCACAATTTAAGAGGATCTTATATGGAAAAGTTAATACGTCTCAGACATGAAAGTGGGTTTAAGCAATTTCATCAAGAAATGTTAAATAGCAACAAATATTTTGCACAGTATTAAAGGGATAGTTCAGCCAAAAATTAACCTGTCATCTACTCTTCCTCGTGTCATTCCAAAACTGTATGACTTCCTTTCTTTCAAAAGATATTTCAAATGTTTCAATAGTCCCCCCCCCCCCCCCCCATCGCTGAAGGTCGATGAGCTGAAAACAACAATAAAAGCCATTGACTTTCTTTGTACCAGGAGAAAATAAAATAACCAAAACATGTTTAAAGATTTATTCTTTTGTTTTCCACAGAAGAAAGAATTTGTATGTTTATGGTTCTCTGTTGTCAGTTAATGGTGACATGACATGCAAATTAAATAGATAGAATAGTGTTAGTAAGTAGGGTTGGGTATCATTTGGGTTTTTTATGATCCAGGTATCAAATCGATACTTTAAAAACATGTTTTTCAATACAATACTTTTGTGACGAGTGGGGCGGGGCCGAGGGACGTGGGAGCGAGGCCGGTGGAGTGATTGGAGATGAGCTACACCTGTTCGACCCATCAGTCTCGAGGCCCACGGAGGAGATGGAAGGATACAAAACTGGAGCGACGACAGTGAAGGACGAGAGAGGACCAGGCCTGGGCTTTTAGTTGTGTTTTGGTTTTTATTTGAGCGTACCAGTCGTCCGTGAGGGGCTGGTGCGCTGTTTTGTGTTTATTTTGTATTATTAAAATGTTATTTGATTGTCTGCCGGTTCCCGCCTCCTTCTTGCCGATGATTAGGAAGTTTTAATGCATTACAGTGGTGCCGAAACCCAGGAGAAGGAGGGACGCGCTGCTGAAGATCCCTCGCCGCTGTGGTGAATCCGCGGTGCCATCGAGCAGGCGAGGAGTGTACCGCCATGGACGCTCGAGGCGGTGGACTGGAGCGAGTTGCCCGGGACGGGCGAGCTCGCTGCCGGCCGCCCGCGATGTGGAGGGACGGCTGCCGTCCGTGAGGGAGCGGAGGAGTCGGCGCCGTTCGCCAGGGGGCCGGAGCCTGCTGCCTCCGTGAAGGTATCCGGAGGAGCAGGGAACGGGGGACTCCTGCCGGATGCCCAAAACCGGAGGAGCCGTCGCCGTCCACCGGGCGGCGGAGGAGTGTCGTGCCGTCCGCCGAGGGCTGTCCAGTGCCACCGCCAGGCACCGCGGAGGAGATCACTCAGCTGTTGGAGGGCCTAGCAGCAGTGCGTCTGCGAACCGGATTTTATTTTTATTTTTTCCTCTCTCCCCTCTCTCGTCTCTGTTGCTCCTCCTTCCATCTCCGTTTCTCTCGCCTCGTCTGTCCTACCCCCAGGTTCCCGCAGGTCCCCGTGAGCGGTCCCCCCCGGAGGGAGGGGGGGGGGGGGTAGAGCGCAGTCTCAGGAGTACCCCCCGGCCTGCGAGGGGCGATGGGGGTATGTGACGAGTGGGGCGGGGCCGAGGGACGTGGGAGCGAGGCTGGTGGAGTGATTAGAGATGAGCTACACCTGTTCGACCCATCGGTCTCGAGGCCCACGGAGGAGATGGAAGGATATAAAACTGGAGCGACGACAGTGAAGGACGAGAGAGGACCAGGCCTGGGCTTTTAGTTGTGTTTTGGTTTTTATTTGAGCGTACCAGTCGTCCGTGAGGGGCTGGTGCGCTGTTTTGTGTTTATTTTGTATTATTAAAATGTTATTTGATTGTCCGCCGGTTCCCGCCTCCTTCTTGCCGATGATTAGGAAGTTTCAATGCATTACAACTTTTTTTTCAATACTTTTATTTTTAAAATAATCAATGTGACATCTGTGGTTAAACCTTGCATCATGGTAACGCACGTCGAAGACGGGGGAGAAGAAATTTTTGAATAATGTTATTATTATTATTATTTTTTTGTGCACAAAAATTATTCTTGTATTCTTATATAAAATTATTATGGAACCACTGATGTCACATGGACTATTTCATCAACAACCTTTCTACCTTTCTGGGCCCTGAACGTGGTAGTTGCATTTTGTTCAGAAAGCTCTCAGATTTCATCAAATATATCTTAATTGGTGTTCCAAAGACGAACAAAGGTCTTAAGGGTTTGAAACGACACAAGGGTGAGTAACTTACAACAGAATTTTCAAATTTTGTGTGAACTGTCCCTTTAAACTAAAACCAATAGAAGATAAAAAGGGTGACATTCCTTATTTGTTAGATTAGATCTTGACCCAAGTTTGTTTATTTCCATCTAAGGGTGCTGTGTGGACCGCATGTGGATCTGACCTCCAGTCACCATCATAGCAACATGGGCACCCACTAATGAAGCGGAGTGTCTCAGGCATGCCAAAAGATAAGCGGCCAGCTGCTGATGTACCCCTGCTCGGATGACGAGAAACCGATACTGGGGTGAAGCGAACACAAACACTGGCGTGTTGACGGAGAGGTGAAGCGACAGCTTGCTCGGTGTTCCGTTCCAGCAGGAAGAGTGCAGGGGGAGATCGCGCCAGGCAAAATTTTTGCCAACGCCCCGTCGAAGAAGACAAATTGTTATGCAGTGGCCCGATCTGGCACGTTCCACCTGGAGATTAATTACTCTTCCCTGCACGTCCAACAGAATCTGCGGAGGGGGCATAGGACAGGTGGGGAGCACTCTGCAGGACCGTCCCCTTAACTCCTTGAACAGGATGACAAGATACATGAAATCCAACCATGTACCTGGATGTATAAACAAGCCTGTGGGAAACTATAGCACTACAGCTGGTGAAATGCTTAGTAGTAGCTAAGTGAGGGAGGAAAGCGTGATTTAAGGGTGTCTGCGAGAATTCATTTCAGGGCGGGCGATAATTTGTATTTGTGGGAGTACAGATAATGAAGTTTTTCAAAACCCAAGCCAGGATTTGAACACATTCGAGTGCTCTTCTGGGGCCTCCACAAATCACTCAGGCTCTGATTGGTGTTTTTCGCATCTCATTTTCTAAGTTCCACCACCCCAATGTCACTAGAGTTGAATGAGGCAACATTAGCACATAATGCACGGGAACTGACAGCTATTGTGTATTACTTTCTCTCTGATTGGATCAGGCTTTACCAATGAAAAGCCATCCTTTTTGTGATGTACTACAGATTAGACTGGAAAGATTAGTCTGACCCCACAATTAAACTCACGTTTAATGGATCCTGAAAGACTGTAGGATCTTTTAATGATAAGAGGGCTTATGAAAAGAAAATGAAGGATAATTCCAGGACTCAGAGGAAACATAAATGCCTTTACCTCGCCTCCCTTCAACATTAAAAGATTAGCAGTGGAAAAACAGCTGGTTGAGTTTCTGCTAAGTGTCCATTATTTTGATAATACCGCCGTTGCAGAGCAATAGAGTTAATTGCTTGTATAACATGCATCTGAAACGTATCAGCATTAGATTTAGAGAGAATCCCAGACGTTTCAATGCCAGTGCCATTAGGCGTGATTGCATTACAGAACCACCGGCGAGCTTCTCGGCTGTTGGCGCTGTCGAGATGTTGCACAATAACGGTGATGCTGCAGTGTAGCAAATGGAATTATGGTGCAGACGTCCCGCAGTGCACACGAGAGTAGAAAATTAATATTTCATGAAAGGAATTCTTTGTGGTTCTAAAACGGTGTTTAAATGCAACCAAATAATATGTTAGTTACTGGCTCAATTGGACTGAGATTTATCTGAATGTAATTTCATTTGGACTGGTAGGGGTTGTATTGACCTGAAATAATCTGCTCAACAGGAAAAGAAGTTAGGCATATAATTGCTTGATTCTGAGTCAGATTAAAAAAAATCTTGTGCAGTGCATACATTTTCTATCTTATGGATGCCCATATACGTTTATTTACATCTTACAAACTAGTAAGATCATTAAAAAAATATTTGTTAAAAAAGACATTAAAGCTAAATACATTAGCTTTCTCTTTAGATGTCATCAAGAGAAAAACAATTATACTCATATTAGCTCTGGTCTAGAAAAATTAAAACTGACAACACATAAAAAAATAAAGCATTTCACAGAGCCCTGTTATTGTAAAAATGTAATAAATTATTCAAGTTATGAATTATATTCATTACACATGCTAATTATTAAAATGTAATTAAACCATTAAACATTACGCACGAAAACAATAGAATGGGAAATGGAAAACACAGAATTTTGGAAATTAATAAAGCATTTCATAGGGCACAAAAAAAAAAGTTATAAATTGAATTAGTTTCATGATAATCAGGGAACAAAATAAAATTGAAGTTTTTTTTTTTTAGATTTCATAGGGCCCTGTAAAGTCAGAAATGTATTTAAGGCATAAACAAACACCTAAAATATTTGATATTTTACAGTCCATGCAAGTTCACAATATTCCTGATAAAGTTAAATGAACAGAAAATCCCTAAAAAGCCTGATAACAAGCAGGCCTGTCACAGCAAATGAAACGAAACAGGCAGTTCAAGGGCAGTGGCTGAACATTTAGATTACCGCAGTCATTAAAACTTTTGCTTTTGCACTCAGCAGAAACTCAACCAACTTTCAGTCAATGACCCAAAGCGCACTTACACTTCACATGAACAGAAACCAGCACCATCTTGAGTTACTTGTCAACAAATATAAAAAGAAGAGAAGTGATAAAGGATGTACTCTGGAGCCTGTTCAATACATTATCGGTCACCGGCTCAAACTTCAAGCTTCGCTGGCTGAGCCTTGGCAAGGAGTCGCTCTTTACACAAAGCTGCTTTAATTACTGAAGAGCAGTTAGGCTAATTCATGTGTGCACTTCATGTCAACTAATCAACCATGAGACATTTGAGCATTAATCAAACATGGGGGGAAAGCACAGGCTCTTATGTTATGCAACAAATGAGATGTTTTTTTATATTCCTGGCCTCCATCATTCAGGAAATGTGCGAGAGCATACAAACAACTTGACCTTTAAATTTTCTGAAGAAAAGGGGAGCAGGAAAAGTTGTCTCCATGTTGCTTACTGGTCTTTTAAGTATGGAATTTGTCTCCCATTTTAACATTCGTCAGGTAGAAATCAAAAGTCTGAGAAGAGAATCCCAAACATTTTACTTGACTAGATGTGTAGTCACATTGTAAATAAAAACATGATCCGCATTTTTGATAGTCCTAAAAATAAAGTAAATTCCATAACTCCGCATATTGTGGCTAACTCCCAAAAGTCATCGGACTTCTTTAATCAAGAAAGATATTAAGCTTCATTTGCAGGTCTTTTTGATGCCTTATTGTATTTTATCTGTATTACATCAACTTCCTGGAACAACAAACACTTGACCTTATCCAGAGGTCCATATCCAGTGGTGGAAGACATGAAGTAAATTAACATGGAAATTATGATACGTTACTAGGGGTGCACCGAAATTTCGGCCGCCGAAAATTTTCGGCCGAAATGGCATTATCGGTTTCGGGCCGAAATAAAAAAAACAGCCGAAAACGTAAACCGAAAATGAATGTCACCCGCCCCTCCCATCCGTGAGCAAGCGCTTAGGTTTCACTCACGGTCGAGCTGTTATCACGCGTCTGCCTATCAAAGATTAAGCACGTCAAAGGGCTGTCACAATCAAAAAAAGCTTGTCACAAAAGCTGCACAATCGATCGGACCAACGAACACAAGTTTCGAAAAAGAAAATAGGGAATCGATTTTAACGGCCTTCTCTCGGAGCGCGTCCAGCTCGTCACTATACGCTCGCAGCGAACGCGCGTCACACAGCAACTGCAGGTTCTGACACACACACACACACAGCCTATTAGTGCATAATATCAATGTAGCCTTCAGTAATGTTTTTCATTGATGTTATGGCAGTCCACATTGCTGACTTGTGCGCGTCTCAAGCGCCCTCTTTACGTTCGCCCTAATGCCTGTTTAGTTGTCGGTGGATTTGCCTATATTTGGCGTTGAAAAACGGATCAATGCCAAATATAGGCAATTTACTAACGATTCAATGAACACTTTGCCTATGTCTCAAAAATCGAACAGGATTTTTTTTTCACAAAAGTGGCAGCCCTATACGAGAGGACACCAAAGTTGCAATATGTAGCATTTGTTCTGCAAAAATCTCCAAAATTGTGGATTTTTTTTGCACAATTTTTAAAAAACTATTTTATTTGATGGAACATAAAACGTGAAGAATAATTATTATTTATATTTATTGTTAAAAATATTTAATGTTTTGTTATGTAACTGTTAATAAAAGTTTGATTATTATATTGTGATTTTTCAATTCAGATCCATTAAATCCAAGCAATATATATATACGTTTTTAAAAGAAGCCATTTTCGGCTTCAGTTTCGGTTTTCGGCCAAGTGCATCCTAAATTTTCGGTTTTGGTGCAGAATTTTCATTTCGGTGCATCACTATACGTTACCAATTTTCTCAAGAATAGCTGATCATCTGTACATGGCTATAATGTAAAGCACTTCCCATTTCAACTCATGGTACACGATGACACTTATTAATCAAGTGTTCTGACAAAATTAATGGTCTAGATACAGTCATTATATTTTTTTCATTTATTACCCTGACCTGAAATCTCATCTCAAGCACTAGTTGAATTTTAGGAATAGCAAATTATAGGATTCAGAGACTTTGTTCTCAAACTACACCTACGAGAAAAGAACAGCCAAAATGACTCACATTAGCATGAACGCTTAAAAAGAGTTCTCCAGGAAAACTGAGAAAGCATACAATGACCACAGAGTGTCAAACTCCAAAAAAAAAAGGTTTCAATATGTGCAATGTAACTTTAATCATGCCATATAAATTTGGTCTAATGAAACCACCAATAATTATTCGCACTGGACAATCTGAGAAAATTGGAGGACTATAACTAATTTTATTTTTGTTTAACAATAGGTAGGCCAACCAAAATGGCACTGACAACATAAAAAACTTGCATATATTAAACAATAGCAATTTATATGTGATATATATTGTGCATCCCTAATCATGAGACTTCAGAAGGCATATGGAAAAACTTAACCATCTTTTTCTTAAAGCTTGAAACCACTGCTTCCATAGCATGGAAAAGCTAGGAAACAGCTGGGATTTTAGAAAGTCATAAAGGTTAGGAACAACATATGGGGAAATAGACCAAATTAAATGTTGGGTCAAACTATGATTTTTAAATCATACTTTTTGAAATCCAGTGATCACTGGGATATTTTGATCAAATCAAATGCTCCCATGCAATTCGGGATATTACTATAATTCATAATTATATCAAAACCAAACGCGTGATATCATTATGCAAAATCCCCAAACACTAGTAATTTGAAAGCTTTATTGTAATGTCAGTAAACAGCGACTATAGGGATTCAAAAAACAATTTCCATTATCAGTTACGTAAATCCACTTTTCCTAATGTTTTATCTATCAAAAACACTGCTATTCAGAGAAAGAGAGAAGAAAACTAAGCTACTGATGTGCTGCAGGAGTAAAATCGAGCTCTAAGCGCACTCCACTTCCCAGTGCTCTGCTTAATTTGCCTGATTGCTCGTGGCAGACCACCCCCCTGGCTCTATCCAGTCATGAGAGGTGAGCCCATGGCACTGCACAGCGAGAGCTCAAGAGCATTAGATGCGCTACAGACTGCAGTATAACCTGGGTCCAATCCGCTAGTAAAACGGGGTATTAACTTGAGGGGAAAAGATCAGAATATCCGCACTTGGAATGCTGTAGGCGTTATTGCTGTTTGCACAAATATACCAACCTCATATGAAAATCATCTGCTGCTAGCCTCATTCTGCATAAACATTTAGCGTTGGTTTACAAAATCATCGCTGTTTTAATAAAAAACACAGGTTCAAGTTCAAAAAAATAATAATAATAATTCATAAAAAAAGGTTTAAACTTGTCTCTCAATTTCTTTAAATGAAAAAGCAAAAATCTGAATTAGAGAGAGGCATTTACAATAAAGGGATGGGTCAAAACTTTTGAATATTTGATTAGTTTAATTATAGAATATTAAATAGGTTGCGCAATTATTGTTTTTAAAAATGTCTCTATATTTTCCGTGCTTATGCGGTGGTGACGCATTCATGTAAGCAGAGAGTGGCGCTTCCAATAACACACTTAAAGGCTGTCAAAGACAACAGAAGGGCACATCGTCTCGCGCACACTACTGACTTGCGTAGCAATAAAAAAAAAAGACTTGCGTAGCATATAACGGTTACAGTAACTTGGAACAATGTCAAATAAGAGTTCTGTGCGGACCACAAACACCCCGACTGGGTTAGAGGTGTGACTGAGTTTGTATTCAGAAAGACATGGAAAACAAATAACGTGTTCTACTGAGCCCCTAAAGGGACATGGTTAGCCGCTTGCTAGCGGTAGCCTGTTACATTACAGTACATAAGATTTTAGCACATGAACAGAGTAAGGAAAGATGACTGATAGGATGATGGTGAATGATTTGCAGATCCTAAGCACCGTGACAAACATCTTGTAAAATGTGTGGTAAGCACTGTTGGGAACGTTACTTTAAAAAAGTAATTAATTATAGTTACTCACTACTTGTTCCAAAAAGTAACTGAGTTAGTAACTGAATTACTCTATAATAAAAGTAACTCGTTACCAGGGAAAGTAACTATTTGCGTTACTGTAAAAAAAAAAAAAAAAAAGTTGCTATATGTCAAATAATTTTTTTATTTTTTTTTGACTTGTTTTCACAAGTCAGTTGAAATAAGTAGAACAGACAGGTGTTCATACATAACTTTCGAGATTTATTGCACGTCAACAGACAGCAAGAGTTTTATCCTGCACTCTTTGTAAGAAAAGTGTTTTTGACCACTAGCTTTGTAGATGCGTGTGTCACAGATTACATGCACGTTCTTGCCTTTGACTACAATGAATTTAAAGTAGTGCTTATATCTCCACCTTGAAAATGCCAACTTTCATCGGATTGCTCCTGACTCGCCATTTCTCCTGCTGCTGCGAATCTCTGTGTAGCTGTTGCGTGTGTGTGACTGTGATGAGTGTGTTTGGCGCCGTTGGCGCGTGTGTGTGTAAAAACACTGGCTCTGATTGGCTACCATGAAACACATGACTCTGCCTTAGCCAATCATAATCGCTTATCTCATTATTAACCCACCTGCTCACTCGCTGTGTGAGCCAGGGGTGCGTTCGGATTGCATATTAAATCAATGCATAGTAACGCACCGCATTTAACGTTCAGTAACTTTAACGGCGTTGTAACGATGGGAAAAGTAATTAGTTAGATTACCCCGTTACTGAAAAAATAACGTCGTTACCTAACGCCGTTATTCCAAACACTGGTGGTAAGTACTGCTAATGTTGGGTACACACCAAAAGATAATCAGGCTGATTTTGGACCGATGTCCCCCCTTCTGACAATCCTAGCTATGCCCCGATTATCTTGATGGTTCTACAGATTATCTTATCAGATGTTCCCTTGATGTGAGGTGTGTAAAGAGTGTCCGAACCTGATCGTAAGAAGCTCACTCTGAAACTTGTACAGACCATGCCCCTGCCATCTCCACGACTTCACCCAAACCCTTTTCTTTTTTTTTTCTCGTGAATTTTCTGTGAAAATCATTCCAAACACTATCATTGCAATTTCTTCCTGCATATCATCTGCAATGCTTATTATGAAGTCTCGCGAGATTTTCTGGTTGAAAAGTCGAGACTCTGGTTGAAAATCTCTTTGTGTGTGGTGTGCAGTCTGTCACATCATGGCACACCACACACTATAGGAGCAAAACGTTTAAATCTAAGATTTTTTATCCTCATGTTTGTGATCGATCACAACTTGAAAATCTTATAAAATGTAAAAAATCTTTTGGTGTGTACCCAGCATAACCGAGAGCTGCTCTGTACGTGTGATCACAAGTCAAATTAAAAACCAAGCACGTGTTCATAAGTAATTTCAATGCCCCACAAATAAAAAACGGCTCCCTGATGCCCACAGTTTATATACAGTATAAATACCCAACGATATAATTGCGACAGAAAATATTGAAGTATATTTTTCCCTTTAGGGGTTTCATTTTTTTTTTTTTTTATGGAAATGTCCTAGCCTTATGAGCAGTTGATTTGTGTTAATCGACAGACTCTTATCTTGATAAGTGCCGTCATTCGGTTATGTTTATTATATCAATATGTTTCAGAACATTACAATCATTATATGGTATTTATAATGTTAAGCTAGCCTATCTTCTGAATTAACGTGACACTCCGGTGATTTCAGCTTCTGTCCTCTCAATAAATAAAGACGTGAACACATGAACAACATCTCCAGAACTGCACTGAGAGTCACTTCATGAGCATCTGACTGTTTGATTTGAGTAAAACTAGCTTCATATCACATCATAGACTGTAGTATCACATACACAGAACTGTAAAGGTAAACCCGTCAAAATAAAAGTATTTGCCAGAAATCTATTACTAGCCTAATGTTCAGCAGAATGTAGAAAGCCTACTACTACTACAATTAAAATGAAACGAACATAATTTAAGGAATAATCACACAACATTTCTTCCATGTATTACTTTTAATAGTAAATCCCCTTTGTTTACCAAAAAATTAAGTTTGCTTAATTTTCAATAATTAAAAGATAAATTAAATGAATGCTTTATGCCTTCATTTGATAACCAGAAAAATGTGAATACACAGAATTTCAGAGGGGAAAAAACATTTCACATAAGGCTATTTTAAGAAAAATATTTAACAAATCAAGTTGTTTTTATGCATTTAAATAATTACACTTGCTTAAACACAGAATTAGATAACAATAAAACATATGGTGAAGGAAAAAAAAAATTCATAGGGCCCTAAACGTAGTAATTGTCTTATTTGGCAAGTCGTGGCCTGGTGGTTAGAGAATCGGACTCCCAATCAAAGGGTTGTGGGTTCGAGTCTCGGGACGGCAGGAATTGTGGGTGGGGGGAGTGCATGTACAGTTCTCTCACCACCCTCAATACCACGACTTAGGTGCCCTTGAGCAAGGCACCGAACCCCCAACTGCTCCCCGGGCGCCGCAGCATAAATGGCTGCCCACTGCTCCGGGTGTGTGTTCACAGTGTGTGTGTGTGTGTGCACTTCGGATGGGTTAAATGCAGAGCACAAATTCTGAGTATGGGTCACCATACTTGGCCGAATGTCACTTCACTTTTACAGTAGTTTTTGGGGGGTTATTTTTCCTGTAAAGATAGAGATATATATCGTATATTGAGAAATAGCAAAATATATAGAGATATATTTTTTGCTCCATATCGCCCAGCCCTAGTCCTCAGTCATCTCTCCTTACTCTGTTTATGTAGTGAAATAAACAGAAGGTGAAATTTTATGTAGCTACTGTTATTTAACAGGCAATCGTTAGCAAAAAAGGCAAGCTCGAACAAACATACACAACAATGGCGGAGTACATGGTACTATTGTTGCTGCTCAAGAGTTTGCTAACGCTTCTTCAGCAAAGTTTGAATTTACTTCAGCAATAGAAACAACCAACAGCGGAGACACATCATATAGGGCTGTGACGGTTGCCGTGACAACCGCATCATCGCGGTGGTCGGTTGCTACCGTGGTTGTCTACTGCCACCGGCTTAATACAAAGTTTTGTATATAAGTGTAATAACTAATAGTTGCAAATTCTAAATCTATGGTAATTAACAAATTACCTCAAACACAGAGTTTCCTTTAGATTGGAAAATACAGTTTATTAAAAAGTGAAGTGACATTCAGCCAAGTATGGTGACCCATACTCAGAATTTGTGCTCTGCATTTAACCCATCCGAAGTGCACACACACAGAGCAGTGAACACACACACACACACACACACTGTGAGCACACACCCGGAGCAGTGTGCAGCCATTTATGCTGCGGCGCCCGGGGAGCAGTTGGGGGTTCGATGCCTTGCTCAAGGGCACCTAAGTCGTGGTATTGAAGGTGGAGAGAGAACTGTACATGCACTCCCCCCACCCACAATTCCTGCCGGCCCGGGACTCGAACTCACAACCTTTCGATTGGGAGTCCGACTCTCTAACCATTAGGCCACGACTTCCCTTTAAGCATTCAGCAAATTAATTTAGTGTTGGGCGATGGATCTTGTTGGGAAAGCAAATACCACATCGCCGATCTGGAGTCATCTGCATTCATGTCACCCATCAGTGTTTGAACAAGTTCTCGTGATCGCAAACGCTGGCTGGTCAGGTACGGTGAGGCTTTCTCCAAACTGGACATATACAAACGAGACAGCGATACATGAAAGATGAACGATTCCTATTTCAAAGAGAGCGCGTGCAGATGAGGAGTTAATGAGCTCGCTTGGTGGCGGAAAAGTAAACCGGACGCAACACAACCGCGTTGCGACAGGTTTAGTGTCTATACAGGACATTTGAACTCTGTGTCAGTACCTCACAGACCGGACGGGGGATTTATCATGTTGTGTTGTGCTGCATCCAGTATAGCATCACTGATTATGATGAGTATTTTCTCGCGCTTCGTCGCTCGCGTCCGTTAGACAGGGTGTATTTAACTTTCTTATTTAGGCTACTTTCTTGTTTAACTGCATTATTTCTTTGATATTTATTTTAGTGTTTTGCAGGCGGCATTTACTGACAGAAGTGCTCAAATATACACGAACTGACAAGTTAAATATGATGTGTTAGATGAGTGAGACAGTGCTGGGCTGATTTCATAGACATGTGCATACATATAAATATATCCTGTATATAATATATATAAAAAATATTACATGCAATGAGAGTTTAAGTCAGCTTTAATCACCTTTTTTTTGTAATTCCATGAATTAACTGACCACGACACTGCTTGCACATAGTTTATTTCGCAGTTTGATGAAAGGATATGTACAAAGGAAGCGCGCACCGGCGACTTTGAGCACAGGACCGTCGGCGCTTGCTTAACTTGCACCTGATAATAAAGTTAGTGGAGCGCGTGTCTGAAACGTCTCCTGTTCAGTCATTCTGCGACTGAATAAATTCACTTCTTGTCATGAGAAAAAGTGACAGAAGCAGCAGTTGTGAGTGGGTGGCCATCCCCGCCCCAACGTAAAATAATTTGAATACGTTAAACTGGAAAAAAATTTTCGCCTTGGTTAATGAGCAAATTTTGACACTAATATATATATATATATATTTTTTTTTTTTTTTTTTTTCTCCAAACACCGCGCCACCGGCGGTTGTTGGTCCATGACTACCGCGGTGGTAAAAATCAGCCACTGTCACAGCCCTAGTATCATATACAACATAATCGTCACTTCCCTACAGGTACAGTTTACTAACAAGGTAACAGCGCCAACTACTGGCCCGACATACGTACTCAGCATTTTTGGCAGTTTTCGCAGATATGGGTAAACGCAAATGGTTTTGCAAACGTTGTGTATATGTGAAACTTTTTAAAAATGCACGTTTTTGAATTAGGGCTGCACGATTAATTGCATGCGATTGTCATGCGTGTCTCGTCAGTAATTAATCGTGCAGCCCTATTTTGACTACATTGTTGTTGTGTAAATGTAGACTAAGTTCACCACTCTCAGCTCTTCGCTGTTAGCCAGAGGCTGTCTTAAATCTTCTTTTATTGACTCGAGGTCATACTCTGGTTCTCTCTGCATTGCCGGCAAGGTCTTTTTTTCTCTCTTTAATGAAAAACTCAATTTGATATTTATCTTGCTTCACACAGAGCCA
The DNA here is from genome assembly GCF_963082965.1 of Carassius carassius. Lineage (NCBI taxonomy): Eukaryota > Metazoa > Chordata > Actinopteri > Cypriniformes > Cyprinidae > Carassius > Carassius carassius. Next base: position 18,714,163 of record NC_081790.1, on the reverse strand, counting down.
CACAAATTGTGAGCCACCTATTTCCATGCCCCCAGTTTCCATCTGACTCCGTCATTCACATTCAAACCAGAGATAAATACCTGCATAGGCAGAGACATTCAACGTCTCTGGCTATTCAGCGGGGAGGATCAGAATGCCCATCATTTCTCATTATTAAATCTTCTAACCTTTCCATTCAGATGCAGCTTTTTAACTAGCAAAACAAGAGCATCTAACCCTAATCCCACAGACAAACCACTCTGCTGCCCTAACATGTTTTGCTGTGCACTTAAAGATATTCCATCCGAAACCACTGCACTGATTTCCCACGAAGCTGTTTTTCAGCGCCTACAGCCAATATTTCCCAAATACCCTGCTCAGACAGAAAGTCAGTGTACACCAGCTAAATAAGCCTGTGCAAGAATATTTGACCAGTGTTGTTTATCTGGTGGGCTTGCAACTTGCTTTGACCAGAGCGGCTAAATTTCTCGACACATGAAGGTTAATCTAAATCTCAATGAGAGACCTTAAGACTCCAATTACTTCATCAGCACTATAAAGTATTTATGAGCTCCCTAATACATAAAAGGCTTAAATAAAGCCACAAATCTAATTATAAACTATCAACCACATTCTTTTTTTTTTACAACCAAACACTGATTTGTTTGTGGAGGTCACACCACAATGTCTACTAATCAGGATGTGTGACAATATTAAGTGAATTCTGTTATAGTGTTGTTTATTCTGCTTAAGCACTGATTTGGGTTGCACATACAGTGAATAATGACATTTTAGTTTTACTAATTTGCTTTATAAAAACATAACCTTTAGATTTGAGTCAATACCAGACTGCTGTCCTTTACAGTTGCAAACTGTGCATTTAAAAGATTTGACGAAAGAAAAACAGTAATATTCACAACGTGTACCCACACAATGATTTCAACAACAAATGCCATTGGAAATACATTCGCAATGTTAACAATACCACTAAATAGAGAAAGAAACAGATACTGACCTGTAATCGTTCAAACAACCACACAACTTCCCAAATAATCCAATTCAAAAATGGATTTAATACGGTCCAAACTTCTTTCTCTTCTCTGGCTTGTTAGCTTGCTAACAGCTAGTCGACCCGTTTAGATTCAGTACGGCGGCTAATGTCGACTTGTGTTGAGGTGGACGGATAAAACTATCATATAAACCCCCATTTCCAGCGCTGTTTTATGTTTACAAACGCTTTTAGAAAATATTGGGGCAATGTAACGTTAGATGTTCATACAACACAAACTAGGTCCAGAGCAGTAGCTGACTGGCTAAGCTATGCTAAACTGTGGAGAAGGTAAATGAGGTTCATGATGATCCACAGAGACTTTGAGCTGTTTCAAAAACCTAGTGAGCTGTCACCTAGACAGCTTTTTGGGAATCGCTCGATCACGCCCAAAAATGCTGTCTACATAGACAGCTGGCTATGTTTTGAAACAGTCTTTGGAGCTGCTGTTCTTCTGTTAAGACGGAGACACAGAACACAATCTGCTACTCATTCCAACTAAACACTATAGCCATTAACGTTATCTCTGCGAGGTTACAATAATTCGGCTACCTCCAGCGCGTGTGCCAACCTAGACAAAACCTAGACCTACTGACGTTTCTTTCCCCACACAAAATTCGTTTAGTTTACACATTAGCAAGTTAGCTGATCCAGAATTCAAATATCCACTCACCAAGTTAATATCAATGAGACGGTCTTCAATCCAGAAATAGGAATGCACGTGAGCATCGGAGGTATTGAGCCAGATTATGCAAGCCTTCTGCTCAAGGGAGAATCGAGAGTCCCGGTCCGAGTACAGAGTAAGCGGCGCGTCTCTGCTGGGCTGAACCAGACCCAACGGAACTCGAGCCTGACTGTCCCTCTCTCGCACACACTGGACTGGACTCCTCTTCTCCACTGGCTAGTGCTCACTCCGAGGCTGCAGCGCACGCCTTCGCCGCTAGTGGACAGCAACGTATCAGCATCAGACATAAACTCTTTGATGGATATTAGCACTGATCAGCGTCCTCCGCATTGATGGATAATTAATGGACATAGTTCAGTTTGTGTGTATTTTATGCAGTGTTGGGAAGGTTACTTTGGAAATGTAATAGGTTACAGATTACAAGTTACCCTGTTTAAAATGTAATAGTAGTGTAACTTTTTCAATTACTTTATTAAAGTAATGTAACTAATTACTTTTGAGTACTTTTTGATTACTTTCTAAATTTGTGAAAATTAAAGAATAATAAATAAAAGCATATACATCAACTTAAATACAGTTATCTAATAAGCATGTGACGTATTTTTTGTAATAAACTCCTGAAATATTGGTATTTTTTTGAAACTGCTGTCTCTGTATATGATGATAGTTTTCTCAAAATAAGTAAAATGCTCATTAAGTGACACAAAGCAGTTCTAGAAATTATGTTTATGTGCTCGTGTACTCCTATACTGAGGCGGCAGAGGTTGAAAACACTGCGAGCTTCAGTAGGCCTATGTGTAGTAAATGAAACCATGTCTTTGCCATTAATTTACAGGAGGGGCGGACTGGGAAAAAAATACAGACTGGGAAATCCAAACTCACACAAACAAATTCATGGACAAAACTATTTTTTTTTATGGACCTGACATAAAACAGGTTTAAATCTTTAATTTGGGGACATGCAAAATAATTAAAAGTTCTCTCCTGAACTGCACCTTCTCTTCAGTCTCTTTATTTTGCCCTGTTATCCATCTCTTTCATGACTTTAATACTCAAGATTGAACAAAACTATACTTTACAATACAATACTCTACAATACTACAATATCTTTATAGAAAAATCCTAATACTGTACACGAGTCATGTTTTTCCCTTACAAAAAATTAACCATGCTTTTATTAGCCTATATAAAAGTAAAATAACCTTGTTTTTTTTGCAAATGGATTTGTATTTATTTTTAAATAAATACATTTGTAAAATAATTGTACATTTTTGGTTATCACAGTTAAACAATAGTAGGCTAACCATTTTCTCTGGATTTATAGTTAAATATTAAAATGTTAATTTTCGTAAGGGTTGTGTTGTTGTTCAGTTGCTTTGACGCAATGTATTTTGTTTAAAGCGCTATATAAATAAAGGTGACATTGACATTGTTGTTGTCTGTCGTAGCTCCCCCTAAACCTATAAAAAAAATCTGTTTTTTTTTCAGCTAAATTACTACTGTAACATTACAACAGATAATAATGATGTCCTTTATATAGTATTTTGAGTGATGACTGATGAGCAACGTGCTGCTGCTTGATTAAATAAATAAAAAAACAAAGACAAAAAAGCATCTTTACAGATGAAACTGACCTGAAACCCTGAACAGTAGTTCTGCTTCTCTCTCTCTCTCTCTCTCTCTCTCTCTCTCCGAGTCTGATCCAAACCGTTTGGCGGAGGCGCGGAGAGCTCTCTCTCTCTCTCTCTCCCTCTCTCTCTCTCTCTCTCTCTCTCTCCATCTCTCTCTCTTTCTCTCCATCTCTCTCTCTCTCTCACTCTCTCGCATTGATTACTCTGAGTCTGATCCAAAACGTTTAGCGGAGGCGCGGAGAGCGCGCGAGTCATGACTAACACTTCATGATTTATTAGAGATTTAATTATCAAATGGCGGATTCGCAAATGATCGCTTTAGTACATTCGGCAGGCAATTATACAATAATGATAATAAATAGTGGGGCAAAATCGACTGCCATGACACCGGGAATTGTCCCGTTTCTCCCGGTGTCCAGTCCGCGCCTGATTTCCACAGAAACGCAGAATGTGCAAGTCATATATTGCATTTTTGGGGCTTTATATTCACAGACACCAGTCGATGTCATGTTTTGATTCAAGTGTACTGACCTACTTTTGATTTAGTCATCCAAAATGTGGCATATTCCGTCCGCGTTAGGCATTTCGTTTTTATGAATGACTGTATTTCCGCATCCCGGAAATTATTAGGGCGGTATGTCTCAGAATAGTCAGTGCAATTTGGGAAAGAAATCAGTTAAATCTGTATGTGGATGTGTGTAAATATTCAAATGTAATCCCCTTTGTAATCGTAAAAAATTTCATAAGTAACTGTAATTTAATTACTCATTTTTTCTTAGTAACTGTAACTAATTACAGTTACAATAATTTTGTAATTAAATTACGTAACGCCGTTACATGTAACTAGTTACTCCCCAACACTGATTTTATGTGATACGTATTTTGTGCAAACCATACCAAAAACCGTGCAAAAATGCAGCTGATAGATAGATAGATAGATAGATAGATAGATAGATAGATAGATAGATAGATAGATAGGTAGGTAGGTAGGTAGGTAGATAGATAGATAGATAGATAGATAGATAGATAGATAGATAGATAGATAGATAGATAGATAGATTTTTATTTTTGAACTCAATCAAACCAATTAAAATAAATTCACTGAATAAAACTACTACATAAATAAGCATTAGCCTTATTAATAAAAAGATTTTAAAAAATAAAGGGGAATAAAAATCTTTTGTTGAATCCAGTCGAATGCCTTTTAGCACCATTTTAAACTTAGTTTAAATTCAGTATTTGCTTGCATTTAACTGTGTGTAATTATGTGAGTATTATTAAAACAAGATTGTAGGCCTAAGTTTTATACATAAAACATATGTTAAATTTAAACTGCATTCCTGCAAAAATTCCAGTCAGCATAATCAAAGTTTTGTCATGTTGAGCTTTTAAAGTAGGCAATTATTTACAAAAGTACTCATAACTTTATGTTATAACTTTATGTTTATCAGTTAATGGACTTACAAGACTGCAGGATTGATAAAATGTTTTCTTGTAGGCCTATTTTATATTATGCACTTTATGTAACATTTATTCATGATAAATTTCATTTGAATGCTGACTAGTGCACATAATACAGTCCGGTAGCCAAGGTCTATGCTTAATATAATAATTTAATAATGAAATATTTTCTATAAAAATAATAGAATAATTTCTTATTTCAAAATGAAATATTAATGAATACATCTATGATAATGATTCAATTATCATTTTTGTTGGCAGATTTTGATTTATGATTTAATTTCTTTTATTTAAAAAACATGAAGAAGAGCCTACAATATACAGTAATATTACAGATCACATTTTCTTATATTAGCATCTGAGGATGTTAAATTTAAAGGGATTAAATTCAATATAAAACATTCCTCATTATTTATCTGTCTTTGCATACAAGGCTGTTGAGTTGTTTCATACCTTATAAACAGTGAAGACATTGATGTCTTCTTCCCTTTTTGGGTAAGGGAGAGATTGTTTCAGGTAAAGGTTTCAGAATATTACATTAAAATTGAATTAAATTAAATTCTTAAATCATTAATACCGACTTTTCTTTTTTTTTTATCTCGCTTAAGGCGAAATGTGTATTGACCTCCATAACTGTAGGTGGCGCTGTGATTCTTCCCCAGGCCTATAGACGCAAAGCATTATGGTTAAGGGCTCTGTTCGCGGCTAGCCTGTAGCAATGGCGACGTCTTTAGGATCTAACACTTACAACAGACAAAACTGGGAAGATTCGGTGAGTATAGAACAATTTTTGTTTAAGAATATATAAGAAGTATTACCAATCACGACTGGCGCATTTTTGTTCTCTGTTTGAGCTCGCCAAATCAACGTATTTCCTAACTGGAACATTCTGTGGTGGCTCAGCTCATGGCTAATGAAGACCATTTCAGCATTTAAATGCATCTCATCAATAGTTAAAAATGTGGTTCTATAAATCCTCTGTCCATTGTCTGTGTTGAGTTGATTTTTTTACTGGGCAGGCAAATAAACATCCCATTGAAATAAAAATGTTGAGAAATGAATTATATAATTAATTAGTATATAACTAATCATGTAACGTACATTTTAATGTGAACGAGTGTCCTGTTAACAAAACAGTATTCATAACATTAGTAACCTTTGATATGAGAAATATATGTATATTAATATCATCAAATGTATAGAAAACATTTATTTATGTATGAATGCATTCATGCACAGCACTGACCTTTTTCTTATTTGAACAGGATTTTCCCATACTCTGCCAAACATGTTTGGGAGAAAACCCATACATCCGGATGGTAAGTTGAGATAGAATAGTTTTACTTATTATTTTCATTATTTATTTGATCAGAATTCAAACGAAGTTGTATGTATTTTATTTTTTGTATTTAAACACATTTTGACTCTGTACCTTGATTTTGTTTTAACAGACCAAAGAGAAATTTGGCAAGGAGTGCAAGGTACTGCTGGCTTCATCCTCTCAAAAAAGCTAAATGTTGTCTTGATAGGGTTCCACAGGCATTTCCAATTTTTTTATGCCATAGTTTTATATTAATTCCAAAGGTTAGTACCTCTTATACAACTGGAAAATCATTCCAATAATCTTTTAAAGTTATCAAAATTTTTATCCAGTTCTTGAAGTCTTGAAAATACAGTGTGGGAAGTCTCTCTTGAAAAATTACGCCTCATATTATTTGCCCCACATTTTGGTAGCGCAGCATTTTATTCTCTATATATTTCCTATCTTCTAGATCTGTGCACGTCCCTTCACGGTGTTCCGCTGGTGTCCTGGGGTCCGGATGCGCTTCAAGAAGACAGAAGTTTGTCAGACCTGCAGTAAAATGAAAAATGTCTGTCAAACCTGCCTTTTGGATCTGGAATATGGTAATGTTATAATTTGTGGCCATAGTCCGTTAGTAAAATTGAACAAACCCTTTAAAGGCCCATTCAAGCAGCACTGACACGTTACATTTTCAAATTCATGTTAAAGTCCCAGCATATGCAGAGATTGAGTTTGCTGCATTTAATGTTAACCAAGCTTCTCTGGGATGCTGAAAACAACAGATGTTGAGCTGCTTTTTTGTTGTTGTTGCACAGGTTTGCCCATTCAGGTTCGTGACACTGGGCTGTCCGTTAAAGATGAAGTACCGAGATCTGACGTAAATAAGGAGTATTACACTCAGAATATGGAGAGAGAGGTAATGCAAATACTAAATGGCTTGAAGTAATATGTAAAAATATCTGTGGGTCAACTAATGAGGTTTGCCCTGTAGATTGCTAACTCTGATGGCACACGACCCGTGGGGCTGCTTGGGAAGGCACCGAGCAGCAGCGATATGCTGCTGAAACTGGCTCGTACCACACCGTATTACAAGAGGAACAGACCACACATCTGTTCCTTCTGGGTAAAGGGGGAGTGCAAGAGAGGGGAAGAGTGTCCATACAGGTGAGCAGAACCTCAAGAATCTGTCATGGGTGTAAAATGATGACCCGTGATTCTCAATTTCACACGGTGTTGTCAGAAAACATGTTTCAGTTTTCAGTTGCTTGCTTAATAAGCCTCATGCATTTTATGAAGTGACTGCTTTTAATGAAATATGTTTAAGGTGTGAATTATGTATGAGAGATTATGAATATTGGTCACATTTTTGACATGAAATGCATTGCTATAATATCACAGGCATGAGAAGCCCACCGATCCAGATGACCCGTTGGCTGATCAGAACATTAAGGACCGTTACTATGGCATTAATGATCCTGTGGCTAACAAACTCCTGACGCGGGCCTCCTCCATGCCCAGACTGGACTTACCGGAGGACAAATCCATCACCACACTCTACATCGGAGGGCTGGGAGAAGACGTTACGGATTCTGAGCTCAGGTAAACGCTCTTCAGAGATCATAAAGCTAAAACTATTCAAATATGTGTTGAAATATTGTCTTGGCAACCAACTGCAATAAGTAGAATTACTAACTTAGAATAAATAATGACTAAAACTGAAAAATAATTGAAGCTAAAATAATATATTATTAAAACGAACAAACATTTTGTGTCATTTCTTGGTTGAAAATACTGTCTACTTCTTCCCCAAAGGAACCACTTCTACCAGTTTGGGGAGATTCGTACCATCACCATTGTTCAAAGGCAGCAGTGTGCTTTCATCCAGTTTGCTACACGGCAGGCTGCAGAGACGGCTGCAGAGAAGTCTTTTAATAAACTCATCATTAATGGACGTCGCCTTAATGTTAAATGGGGCAGGTGGGTCTCTAATCCTGCAAGGAAAAAGAACTGAAATTCAAACAGTACTGTTTGTGTGGAGGCAGTTTTGAATGTTTTTGTTGTGTGTCGTTCAGGTCACAGGCAGCTCGAGGAAAAGAGAAGGATGGGGTGACGGAAAGTGGAATTAGGCTAGATCCAGTGCCCGGCCTCCCTGGTGGTGTGTGACCAGTCTCTTACTCATGAGCATGTTTTATATAGAAATAGAATAAGAGTGTGAATTGTATTTTATTGCTTTTAATAACACAGACAGTACTTTTTCTATATACTGCTTCTACAACGGAAGACAATTGTTCCAAAATAAATTAAATGGGGAGCCACCGAATATTATATAAGGTAGAGCAGTATGTGATTTTTCCTTTCCCAAACCTTTTCAACAGCTCTGCCCCCACCCCCTGTGTCTGATGAAGATGCCTCCAACAACTACTTCAACCTGCCTCCCACCAGCTCCCATGCTGTCATGAACCTGGGACTTCCTCCTCCACCTGGGGTTGCCATGCCCCCACCGCCTGGTGAGTTTCCCCCCACTCACTTCCTCCTTTCCCTTTTTTGTAACCTATGATAATATGCTTCACTGTCCTGTTAATCTTATTTGTTCTATCCAGGCTTCGGTCCTCCTATGTTCCACACCATGGATCCCATGGCCCCGCCGATGCCCCCTCCAATGGCCATGAGGCCCCCCGGACAGGTCCACTACCCATCCCAGGATCCTCAGCGGATGGGTGCCCATGCAAGTCGCCATGGAGGCCCTTAGATAGTTTAAACAGCTACCTCACTGTTGGGGTATGAACAAGGAAAACATTGGAAAAATACCAGCATCTTAGAATTTAAAGCATGGCAACAACCTTTCTTTTTAAGATTTTGATTTATAATAACCCTTAATGGTTTCTGTTATCTTCTTGTCAGTTTTTATGTTTTGTATGTAATGATATGAAACTGATATCATGCCTTCTTTAGGGCCGATTGACAAAGAATTGGTTGCAGTGACCAACAATTACCAAGGGGGGGAGCTATTGACTATTTCATGCACCTGAGGTCTTTATTTGTTTGACATTTTATTGTCCTGCACCTCTAGAATATTCCAGGATTCATATTACAGTTTGTGCTAGTGTCCATCTCTTCCCATTTTTTTCTGCAAAGCGTGTTGTCCTGAAATGTTTTTAAGACTTTTGTTTTTAATGTACGCCTGTCTAGTTTGTGGTTACATTAAAGAAGCATCACATTTTGAAATCTTGTGAGAACGATTGTGTAAATGTGCTTATAAACATTGTGTGTAAACTTTTTAAATTGGTATTTGATGGTTCATAATGGCTCGGCTCACAATTCACAGTAGCAATTTAGGCATCCCTCAGAAATCCAGTGTTCAGATGTAAGTTTGGCAAAATAGTTGTGTATGCCAGCTTCACAGATCGGGAGACTCTGCAGGGTACTGGATGCTCCAGCCCTGTGGAGTACGATTGAAATTGGGCCGATGGCACATCCTGTCCCAGGTCAGGTGTGGCTCCGTGTGAGCCTGCAGCATCTCAAAGCCAGGCAGCGGCAGAGTCCTCACAGTGCCTGCTGTGCCACCAAACGGCATAGGAGCTCTGTGAAAAATGACAATCATCAATGTTGTTCATGTCCCTTTATTGCTAAAAATATCTTGACTTTCTCTATCAGCTGAGTGAAACAAGTCTTGTCTTTTTTACTTGACATACTGATACATGAGCCTGGACCAGCGTAAGGTTTCAAGACACAAATTCTGTTTTAAGGCATGACCTTAAAACCAACAATTTTTGGCAGGCAGCCTTACCACGCCAGACATGCTAAGAAGTTTTTTCAGCAGTGGCTGATGTACTTCCTTAATTCAGTCACCATTTTGAGGGGCGTTTGCTACTAACGTTATCTACTTCTATATAGAGAAGTAGAATTGGGACCTTAACAAAACTTGTTAAACTTAGATAATCATTTTTAACAGCATGATACCTCCGGTGGGTGGGGGGGATACTACTTTATCAATGTTTCCATAAAATCAGGGACCAGTCAGGAAATCTTGACAAGCAAATTGTGGCAAAAGAACACATTAGAAATCACTTGTTTATAAGAATTTGAACAATACATATGAATTAAAGGCAGCTGAAAAAGTTGGTTTAGGCACGTTTGTGCTGGATTGCCATATGCAACCCAATTTACTTATGAATTATTTCTGAGGATTTTCAGCAAGATTTTGAATAGGAAACTAATTTGGAAAAGTTCAATTAATAGCTTGTTTGGCCATAAGTAGAACATCAGGAGAAGTACTGTACATTTGTTACATACATTGATGAATAATTCACATTGGTTGTAACAATTCAATGTTGGTTTTTAGGTTTTAATTTAACATAATTTAACTTTATGCTGTGTTTACTATTGAGGGTGGAAGTATCATTATGTTGTGATTAATTTGTACCTGTTGAAGCATTTGTAGTTGGCTGGGGTGAGTTTGTAAGGTGGCTCAGGCAGGTGGGTACTGATAGCCAACAGCGTCTCATTTTCAATGGGTTTTTCCTCCCAGGGTGACTGGTAAGATTTGGGGATCACAGTGACATTGAACTTTTCTGGAGGAACCTCTTTCAGAGGCCCCCCATAACCTGTTTAAGAGAATTGAGTGACCTTCAGAATTGTCCTTTTTACTTTGAGAACAACAGAAACCTTAGTGTACTCGTACAGAATTGTGTTGTATTTACCAGGTGCAAGCACGCTTGGGCTTCCTTTCTTCGAAACCGTGTGCTTTAGTGTGGTGACTAGGCTGTTCTTTCCAGGATGTTTGATGTAGATTTCAGAGGTTAAGCAATCATTTCCTTTCTCTCCTTGCATCGCATTCTGGCCTTGAAGTGTTTCCCCTAAGTGCTAGACAGTGTTAAAAGATAATCCATTATTACTGAACCAACAAGTAAAAAAAAAAAAAAAAAAGGTTCCCCAAGGAACCTTCCAGCGAACAGTTCTTCAATGAACTTTTTTGTTTTGTTACGTTTTAAGTGGTGTGAAGAACATTTTCAGGGTTATCCAATCCTGGTCCTGGAGGGTCTTTAGGGTTTAGCTCACACCAGCTGCCTTGGGATCTTAAAGGCCTTGATTAGCTGGTTCAGATTTGTTTAATTAGGTCAAGAAACTCTGCAGGAAGGTGGTCCTTCAGGTGTACGATTGGACACCCCTGAGTGACTATTTGTCTCACTAAACATCTTTAGTTTTGCTTCTGAAGGGCCTCAAATACAGAGTTTTGGCATGAAACTCTAGATGGCGCTGTCCGATAGGTCTAACACAATGTGACCTAATGACATCATTATCATATGGCACAGCTGATTGGTTCTCTTCTGTATCGGTAGCCAATGAGCTCGCTGCTCAGCATTCAAATATATGACTTGTGCTTGCTGTAGCAGTTGCAGCTGGCTTCAGAAACCCTCTGCCTTCCCCAGCTCCACCTGTATAGATCTGCTATGAGGTGATTCATGTACGGTATATGGGGGTTATTTCATGTATGTTATATTTGCAGCAGTAATTTCTTACATGCTCACAGCAGCATGTTGTGGTTGTATTGGCAGTAGCAAGTCTCAAGACCAAATACATTAAGGGGGTCATATGATGTAATTTCAGTTTTCCCTTCTCTTTGGAGGGTTACAAGCTTTTCGTGAATAGATAAGATCCTTAAAGTTGCAAAGACTAAAGTCTCAAACCCAAAGAGATATTCTTTATGAAAGTTGAGACTCGTCCACACCGCCCTAAAAACGCCTCATGTCTATGTCACGGTGTCGAAAGATTTACATAATGCCGCCCAAATGTTCACACAAAGAAAGAAGGCGCAACTTTGATTCTCGCTGTAGCATTGTTGCCTTTTGCCACGTCATGTCGTGGAGTATTTGTAAAAAGGGACAATACACATTACTTACTATATAAATGTGCCAGATTTAGCCATTCAGGCTAAATTTCATCAGCAGTCCCTGTAGCCTACAATGCCGATGTTCTGACAAATAATGCTGACTTACGGCCTGTAAGTAAGTTTTTGTATTTAAAGGATTTGCCACTGATGATTCAAACGCAATTTTTGAGCAGTGTAGAGTAGCGTTTGCTTGTTGCTTATCCGATCACAAATGCAGACATGGTTTTATGTTGTGCGGCACAATGCAAAGCAACACGTAAAACTCATTATAATCAGTAATTATGTCCCCACTGGATGCTAGAAATGGCTCAATTGTAATGGGTTATATTGGTTTTGTCTCGTCGCACCGGGACACTGCATCACAGTATGGCAAAGGGCGTAACATTTCTGTTACACACTTGAGGTATTCCGCCGATCACAATGGACTGGATAGCTGGCCAATCAGTGTAAACCTCGCTTTTCAGAACGATGAGCTTTGTAAAAATTGACATGTTTCAGACAGGCAGCGCATAGAGGAGAAACAATAATGTACAGAATGTGGAAAATAACAAAGTGTTTTTTTTTTTTACCTTAAACCGCATAAACATTTCATTACACCAAATATACAAAAGAATGTACTTTTTTAGCAGCATCATATGACCCCTTTAACACTGACATGTACATTACCATGCCAATCCCTCTGAGAGTTGTCATGGCAGAACTGTAATTAAATACACCTAACTAACTAATCAAACTCTTCAGGATGACTAGAAATTTCAAGGCTGCTAGAGTTGGATCTAAATTTGCCAGGAAGTTGGCCCTCCAAGAGGAGGATTGGACACTCCTGATTTCACATTCAAACAGTATTCACAACCCATTTTACTTATGTATAGTAAAGATCTTGCATCTCTGAGTAAATAGGGTGGGACTTGATCTTATCCATCATGGATTGATTGGATCATGAAAAGTGGGTGTTCCAGAATAGAGCTGGACCTGAATGTGAGTTTGCAGTCGATTGTGAAACTCATGAGGTAGGTTTTTAACATGGAGGCAGAAGGGCAAATTTAACCTCAAGATGATTTCAGCAAATCGCAAAGGTAAAACTTTTTATTCAAACATATTATTTGTTATTATTGCCACAATATTAAAGTTAACCCACATAGAAATTATATTGCCTACTGACATTAGCCTAAAATAATTAAATAGCTTTTTGGCTACTAACTTTGGGACCATATTCATAAATTTGTAATTATATGGGTCAATAAATTGGGTCAATTCTGACTTCATGTTGACTTTAACTCAGTTTAAGATGTCTTACATTCAGGTGTCTCTGTGCTATATTCTCCGAGGTGAACCTCTCCACTCTTTTGAGTCTCTCGTGGAACATTATAGATCCTCTGTTGGACAGCAGATTGAGCTCCTCCATCATCAGATCCCGAGGAACACTGATCTTCTTCCCCAGGTTCAGACATACTGATTTACATGTACAAATATTGATATCAATCACAGAACAACTATCCCTTATGACATTACATTGCAATGTTATTAACTAGTAATTACATGCCATTCTTCTGGAAGTTTATATATATAAAAAGCACATTTTTTAATAGACATTTACGGGTTTTCATTAATACTGTATGATCATTCATAATTAATGTCATCAAAAGCATGTCTAACATTCTCTGTCATCATCTTTGGCTCTAAAATCGTGAGCACAATATGTGCAACGGTGATTAAATCATTACATTTGACACAGGCATCTGGGTGTAACCTCAGCCTGCTGTTTGTTCAGTAATGTTTAAGAGGGTTCAGATCTTTCCCAATCAGGCGCGGATGAGTCATGATCTCCTGGAGTAAAGCATTTAGTCTCCTGCTGTCATATTACATTACAAATACCCTTACTGTTTTGGAAACCGAGTCAAAGCAATTGAGACATGCCAGAGGAGATAGTGAAAATTTCCCTTTTCAGGCTGTTTTGCTTTTGTCCCCCACACGTCACAGAGCTGTTGCTCTCAAGCTGATTTCATTGAATTATTCTTACCCACTGAGATGGTGTGCTGTTTGAAGAAACTGAGCTTTCTTTTCTACTTACCTCCATCTGTGTCCGAACACAGTTCCTGTTGCTCTTTCTTGGGTACATCAGTGTATGGCACAGGCATAGTGATATAAATAGTATCCAGCCTTCAATAAAACCAGTCCAGTAAGATTAATAATATATTTTCATTTTTTCCCCCAACTAAATGAATCTGATTTGACCCTTTCTTTGTGGTAGATATATATGCACTCCTTTGATCTCAAATCAGGCCTGAAAACACTTTTTTAAACCGAGTTGCATAGGTCACAGAATAAACAAATCCTTTGATTACAGCAAAACTTACCAATTTAAAATTCTGTGTTTGCTTTTATGCCAGTCTTGATGATGTATCTCGTCCAGAGGTAGAAATGCTTATGTGAGCCCACATCAGACACACTGTGGACCCTCTTTTTGCCCTGGTTAGATCACTGTCTTATTATAGCAAGTGTGATGTGTTCCTAATGGACTTGGATTAGCACAGTGGAGCTTCAGCATCCACACTAATGAAAATTTGATCCACTGGCCATACTGTGCAGATTTGGTGACCGGGGAGGAAGGCAGGACTCGTAGCCAAGTATGTCTGCCTCTGAGGTTCAATACCGTTTGCTGCAGACATGCCAGGGGTCTGAGAAGGGCTACATTTTTTTTCAGTGTTTGGCTAAATAGATTGTTGCAGGGATAACCTATTTTTGTAGACCAAAGTGATCATCACTTCTGGTTTAATTGTTCCTGTGGCTCAAGTGGTAGAGCATTGCATTAGCAGCGCACTAGCAGAGGGTTCGATTCCCACAGAACACATGTTAGGTAAAAAGTGTTAGCCTGAATGCACTGAAAGTCGTTTTGGATAAAAGCGTCTGCTAAATGCATTAATTTAATTGTCCCGAAAGTTTTTTTTATTCATTTTTTTTTTATGTTTCCTGGTTAAATGCCTGAAATAAACTCTTGTGGATGAGATATTTTCACCATTTACATCATAAAATACATCAGTAATACACCCCTTGTGATTGTTTTAAAGCTTTTACTTGTCTTGAAAAAGCGTTTGCTAACAAATACAGAGGTTGTTGGTAACATTAAATGACTTACTGTAAAAAAGGTAAAGTCATCTACTCAGTAGTATGCTTTCACAGCCTCTTTGTGTTTATAATAATGGTCTTGCTAAATTTTCTAACTTAGATTTTTATGGAAAATACTAAAAAAAGACTGAAAGAGTTATAAGAAGAATAATGCTGGTGACGTTAAAGTTGTGGGAACTTGGTTTAGTTAATGTAGCCTAAGTTTACCTTGATACTTTTGTGCGATTGTATTTAGCTTCAAAATTCTTGAAAGTTGTGTTAATCTTTGGAGATTGTCATGACGATAATCAAACCTCTGTTGGTCATAGAGCTTCTTTAGTGCAATATTCCAAAAGCCAATGGAAAAATCCTTTTTGGTTTTTGTGAAGGGAACCAGGGTGATGCTAACTGACAGGTTGGCCTACAAAAATACATAATATGTGAATTATTTAGAACAATAGCATTCGCGCTTGTTATACTGTAGTCCTTGAAAATATTTTTTTTAGATCTTTCAAAAATGTTGGAAAACTTGGGAAAAAACTAGCATGTCTAGTCTAGGATTTTGTTTGAATTAGAATCAAAGACAATCTTAAACAACTAAAGAAAAATTTAATGTAACAATTTCATTTCACATAATCATAAACATGAAATCCACACAGTATAGTCATAGAAACTATCAAATCCAGTCATACTGAGACAAACAAACAAACAAAAAACCTTGCTTTGATGCATCATCTTACACAAAATTCCGGAGTTTTGCTCTGTTATAGAATTCTCTGGTGGGACAGCTATCGAAACAGCTGAAGAAGACTATAATTATTTTTGATAGATACACGAATACCTTATTCTTATTTTAGACTGCAAATCTTGCTTGTGTGCATTATTTATGCCCTGGTATGTCATATTTCTCAAAAACATGACAGCAAAATCATGATTTACAGATCTTAAAGAAAGCTTGTCTAGTCAGAAAGCAACAAAAACTCTCTGTAAGAGCATAAAAGATAAGAGAGGGGAAATGATTTGCTTTGTTTGATTTCCTGCCAGTCTCTGTTGGCAGACAATTTACAAATAAGAAGATAGATCATTAATATATTTACCAAGAAAAAAAAAAGTTTTCCAAAGTATTTTTTTTTTTTATATACGTGGTTTACATTAACAGAACAATCAGCGCAATTGTACAAAATAACACTAGCAGGTGAGCAGAATCATTTTTTCTTATTTACAATATTGTTGCTGATCCAGTTCATGCCATCCTGAAAGAAAACAGAAATGTGTTCAACTATTCCTATAAGGGTAAAATGAAAATAAATTCACTATGTATTTACAAACCTGTACACCCTCCCCAGATACAGCAGAACAGGCCTGGATCTGCCACTCTCTGTCCCGGTACGTGTGCAGGTTGAGTCCCTCGGCGATCTCACTGGCCGGAGAGGCTGTGGCCAGGTCCTGTTTATTGGCAAAGATGAGCAATGGCACACCCTTCAAGTTCTCGTCATCGATGAGCTCCGAGAGCTCCTGTGGAAGAAGGTCAACACAGAGGAGTCAGAAAGACCGTAATCAGCACTACATAGAGGTGCCAATATTTGGCCGATACTATGCTTGAATAGTGTGTATACCAAGGATTGAACCCAACACTTTCCCCTTAAAAAAATTCAATGGGTGGCAGCAACTGTTTAATTTCCCAAATTCTCAGAAATATCTAGTTTTGTGTTCAGGAGAAGAAAGAAATTTTTAAAGCTTTGGAACAACTTGAGAGTGAGTAAATGAGTCATAATTGGATGCATCCATTAGGAATTCTTACAACTTTATTTAATATACATTAATACATTTATCTTAATATTAATACATTTATCATAATATTAAAACATTTTATCTTCAGAATCTCATTTTGTTGACCTGATAGAAATGTGTTTCCCTGTCATTTGTCATTTCCATCTTGAAAAGGTTTTTAAACTCTGTTTTTCTCTGAAAAGCTTGCCGTGTGTTCATTAGAATGCCAAATTATGGTAATGTCAAAATGACAAAAAATGTCTTGATTTTCTCAATAGCAAGAGCAAAGTAAAATTCCTGATTGTAACACTTGTTGTATACTATATATAGTTTAACTTTTTACTTTGTGCGATTGTACTTAGGCTTTAAAAATCATGAGAGTTGTGTTCATTTGTGAAGATTGTCATGATGATAATCAAACCTCTGTTGGTCATAGAGCTTATTTTATGCAACAACTCAAAAGCCAATGAAAAAATCCTGTCTGGTTTTTGTGAAGGGAACCAGGGTGATGCTAACTGACAGGTACATAATACATAATATGTGAATTATTTGGAGCAACAGCATTCGCTCTTATGTTATATTCCCTAAAAATGTATTATATACTTTTATAGAGGGGAAGTTCAAAATTTTGTTAGGGAATAGGCAAATAACTGGCATTTCAACACTCTTCAAATGAATGAACTACTTAATGATATGCAATAAAAAATTTAAAATATTTTTTTGGAAACATTTTTCTTTAAAATCATCTAATTTAGAAATTAGATACATAGAATGAGATCCCCTTTGTTCTGTGCTGACAGCGGTTTCAAATGAGGCTATATTAACTCGACAACAGTGTAGTCAAAAACCGAAAAGTTACACAGCAATGTTTTTAAAACTATTCGCGTTTACACATATCCACGAAAACGACCCAAACACGCTGTATTAAGTATGCCAAGCCAGTAGTTGGCACTGTTGATAGTTGATAGTAAACAGTACCTGTATGGAAGTGACAGTTATATGATAGTATATGACGTGTTGATTGTAATATTAAGTAAATCCACACTTTGCTGAAGAAGCATAGGAAACTCTTGAGCAGCAACAACAGTACCATATACTCCACCGTTGTTTTGCATGTTTGTTCGCGCTTGACTTTAAAATAAAAAAGTTTCCCATTTTCTGGCTGAAAACTTTGTCGTGTAAATGGCCCCTGAGTCTTGAAACTTAAAAATTCAGCCTGTGCACATTACAAGTAAAAGAAATTAGGATGCAAATTGCTTGACGTATAAATATATCAGATAAAATGCTTTTCAAGACAAAAAAAAAATCTTACCAATCCTGTTTCCTCAAATCTCTTTTTGTCTGCACTGTCAATCACATAAATCTAAAAATGGGAGAGAGAAAAGGGACTATCAAAGAGAAAAAAGCTTTTTGACTGATACACAAAACAGAACTGTAATGCGATTGTAAATACTCTCACAACACTGTCAATGTCACTGAGAAAGTTAACTTCAGAATTTTCTGCCTGAACACTGTTGTAATACCAATAAATCTGTGTTCTCCAGGTACTTCTTCCAGAATGGTCGGATTTTCCTCTGTCCTCCAATGTCCCACACATTCAGCTTCATGGCATCACAGGACACACTTTTAATGTTGAAACCCTGAAAGGACAAAATTAGCACACGATACAGCTGTGTCTACGCTATAATGTGTCTTTATATAATGACATTTGATGGAATTGTACTATTAATTAACTTGTGCAAATCTTGAAAAAGCTTTAACATTTTTTTTTGGAGAGTATGTGTCTTAAATCTTGCAGTTGCAACTTTATATAACTTTGAAATTACATTGTGAGAAATAAATCTTGTAACTTTACTTTCCCAAAGTGACTTTAAATCTCACAATTTTGACTTTAAATATCCTGCATGTGACTTTAAATCTCATGATAGTGCCTATACATCACAGTTGTGAATTTAAATCTCACAATTATGACTTTATTTCTACAATGTGACTTAAATCTGTTAAATCTCACAGGTTTAATTCTTATAAGTGTAACTACTGTTTATATCACAATTGTAAAAAAAAAAAAAAAAAAAAAAACTCACAACTGTGATGACACCTTGACCTTATATCACACTATATTCCAACTTTTCACAATTGTAACTATATATCACATTTGTGAATATAAATTTCACAATTGTGATTTGGGATGTCGTTAAATCTCACGCGGGATTTAACTTGATTGTGACTTGATTTCTCATAATAGTGATTTTAAAAGGATAGTTCACCCAAAAATTCCAAATCCTTTCAAACCCATATGACTTTCTTCGGAAAAAAAACTTAAGATCCCTCAGATTTTATCAAAAATATCTACATTTGTGTTCCGAAGATGAAAGGACGTCGTATGGGGTTGGAATGACATGAGGGTGAGTAATTAATGGTATAATTTTAATTTCTGGGTAAAATATCAATTTAAATCTTGTTTAAGTTTTGATTTTATATTTTGACTTTCTGTCTCATAATGTGATTTGAAACTCACAACTGTGACGATATATCACAACAGCAATTCATCTCACAATTGTGACTTGATATTTCACAATGTCCCAAAACTTTGACTATACATCACATGTAATTTTAATTCTCACAACTCTGACTTTGTCTCACAGTTGTGACTTGATATATTATAACAGTACTTTAAACCTCACAATTATGACTTTATATATTTCTCATTGACTTAAACCTCTCAACCCTGACCCTGACTTGTGACTTTATATTACCCAACTGTGACTTAAATCACATAATGCTTGTTTATATCTCATAATTGAAACTACATATCTCATAGTGTGACTTCTTATATTAAGCATTTCTTATTTTAAACTTTATTTCAGACTTACTTACCTTCTTAGTTTTTTTTTTTTTTTTACTATGAAGCAGAAACAGGCTTCCATAATGTAAAGCCTTCACATTCCTAATCACACACAAAACACCAGATAGAGGCACAATGTATTTAAACTCTCTTAGTCTAAATTTATCCTGGCCCTGGGCAGCCTCCAACTACTGAGACTTTATGGTTAAGTAATCTTTAACCGTGGGATTAAAGACACTGTTGTGGTGCTATTCTTAGAGAGGATCTTCTGTTCCCACAGGCCTCAGCTCTTTACAGCTTTAACTGGCTGCAGCATATAATGTCTGTTAACAAAACTCATGCTAAATAGCAAATAGTCATATTACATCTAGGTACCAGGATATTTTAAGTGATCAAGTAATGGTTTAGCAACATCTTAACTAGTGGCAAACTGTGCACAGCAGAGTCCAAAAGAACCCTTGCTAAATGTTGTGCTAACAGCCATTAGTTGCAGTAGTTCTATAAATGGATGATATATACTGTTAATCAATGACGCACAAATTCAGACTTTTATAAATTGATATTAGAGACTTTTTGTCATATGTGCTATCTCTAGTTAGCTGACTTTATGCTAATAACTAGCACGAATACGCACAGTGATGGTGTATTAGTGCTCTATCCCTGACCCTTCAACAGTAAACAGAGCGGTAAACCAGACTGACCACATTTGATCCTATTAACTTTCTTGGAAGATTGAGATGTTTTCATGTCTGTTTATACCATTTACTTGGGTAGTAGTTTTTGTTTTCAGTTTCTGCCTTTAAGTGGTTACCTAGCAGTGATTGTAGTCTATGCTTTTTTTTTTGTCTCATGGGTTGTAGGTGAAACAACATTAAGTGGATCACTTTCGTCATGCTACGATGACACATACGATGAAATCAAACATTTTTTTAGGGGGTCAGAGGGCGCTTTTTTCTAAATGCTTTTGTCGATGACAAAATTGAAACAGCTGACATTTATCCATCAGTCGTATAAAGTTTAAAACTCTACATCATTTCTAAATGGAAGTGGTGTTCACCTCAGACTAAAAGGTTACTGTCTAAGAAGCTGTGTATTCTGACCAACTGTAAATTGCATATAAAATAAAATAAAAAGTATATTATAATCTTATTAAGGGGTCTGAGGATCATTAGATTGATTTGTTTCTTCTTATATTAATAGTATTTTATTGTATTTTTGTAACAGAAATTACAATTGGGTATAACTTAAGAATGGAAGTCCATGTTCACCCCAAACTTAAACAAAGATAATTAAGACTTAATTTATCATAATTATCACATATTCACTATTTCACTTTGTATGTCAAAATGCATTTTATATTTTGCAACTGCAAATATGCTATAAAATATGATTATATTATATTATATTATATTATATACTTCATCTTTAGTATACTAAATGTTTTTCTGTCTCTCTTAGGCAGACCCCCAAATGCAGCTAAAAATGCACATTAGTTTTGTGCCAAAGAATGACTTTACTATCATTTACAATTCTGTATGGTAAGTGTAACTGTCAAACGCTTTGAAAATATTTCTACTGAATTTGTTATACAGTAAAAAGCGCAAGAAATGTATTAACATTCCACACCAGCTAATAACTTCACACCTTTCAACAGCTTCAGCAAATTAGGCTGAATTACTCATGAGACATGTTTTTACCATTCATAACGCATCATTAAAAAGTAAATGTACATTCTGGAATGGCAGAGGGCTGTGCTGCTTTTAAAACCACATGTCTCCTGGTTGTCAATGTAACACTTTTTTTGAACAAGCATATTAAGAAAGTGCAAGCAGCAAACTGTAAAAATCTAGTGCTTTGAAAGTCCCCGTGGCTGCTCTTCTCACCTGAGTTGGAGTGATGGTGTTCACATCTTCTGAGGCGAGTTGTTTTAACAAAGTGGTTTTTCCGGCGTTATCGAGACCGAGAAGAACTATCCGCAGCTCTTGCTCAGTAGTGCCTTTTAGCTTCTCAATGACTGAAAACAAACCCTTGAAAACAAACATTTGTGCCTTAAAGATCTAATTAAAGTTTTACATTTTAAGTTTTAAACTGCTACATCCATCTCATATTCATCACAATGATGTGTATAACATTAATAATTAATGTTTGAAATAGGCCCTTCAAGCAGATCAAAACATGTACCTTTTGGACTTCTCCCATAGTGCCGTGAATTTTGTGGTAGGAAGAGGATGTGGAGACAGATGGAAAGGCGCAGCTACATTCTATGCAGGATATATCCAGGTAAGTGTTTGGTTTTCTTATCTGTCCACTGTTTCCTGGATCCTCTTCCCTTGAAATACTTGCTCTTCACTTAACAGGGTGCAGTAGCTTTCCTTCTCTTTGCGTCTGGCCTTCCTCATATGTGACACAGAGGAGGATGTGGAGGTGGGTGAGGGGTTGGATTAGTAGGCCACAATTAGCAATCTCTCCACCCGCCTCCCCTCCACTCGTCTCCTCCAGCACATCTCCAGCATTAAAGACTTACCTGGATTATCCTTAACAACCACCTGCTTCAGAACAGGCCACTGAGACTCCCAATGCTCTCTTCAAGTCTTCACGATGTTGTCTTTTTGACCCTTTCTTTGAACATTTACAAGCTCGGATGGCCCTCATATCTCACTTGCCGTTTCCTGGACCAAAAAGTTACAAGGACAAACAAACTAAGCAAATAATATGAGATAAGATCTCATGTCATTTTCAATACTTCTTGTTGTTTATTAAGAGACAGTGAATGCATATTAACAATAACTCTCCCAATCAGCAGAGGGCAGTAATGTTAATATTTGAAATTAGGGTTCTTCAGGGTTTAATGTGAGGTAAGGGAACAGTGTAGGGTGGGGATCAAAGGATTAGGGTTGGCTAATACAGTGCTGCAGGGTTAACATACAAATCTTTCGTCGGCTAAAACAATGGAATTTTTGAATGTTTTTTTGGTTAAATTCCTGAAATAAGGTCTATGGTTTACACAAGCTCAAGATGCATACGCTCTTGCAACAGTTAGAGTTGCTAGCAGAAAATGTATATCACATAGTAGGATATATATATATATATATATATATATATATATATATATATATATATATATATATATATATATATATATATATATATATACTTATTAGTTAAAATGTTTTAGATTTTAATACTATGATTTTTATATAATAGTATAACAATAGGATTTAAGAATATATGAAATATTAAAAATAATATTAATACTAAAATATTAATTAAAATATAATACTTATATATATATATATATAAAAAGAACCTGGGTAGTTGCTAGTAAAAGAAAAATGTATTGCATTTTCATGTGATGGCACAATAATGTCAGATGACATTTATAGCTCAGGTGATTGGCTAAACGTAAAACATAAAAGTTATTTTGTGTAATTTTTGAAGTTTCTGGTTAGCTGTCAAATAATAATCCTCCATTGAAGTAAACCAATAAACCACTCTAGTTATTCCACTATAGTTACAGTGTCGAGACCACTTTTCATTCCTATATATTTAGTTCTCGTACAGGGCTTGAAATAGAGTCTTTATTTCCAAGATTCAAGTTCATATTGAATCTTTAAAGCCACTTTCTCTTCCTACATAAGACCTCAGTAGATAAGGCTTCAGATCTGTTTCGGTAGCAGTGTAATAGAGGCCATCATCAAGACTTCATCTTTCCCTCGCAAGAACACTTCCCCAGGGATTAGAAACGGTCCTTCCCTCCCTTTGTATTACTCCAAAGAGATACAATATTCCTTTCTCCCTGTTAATGAAAGCAACGGGGAGCATCTCTATCCACAGAGCAGTCAGAAACCAGACTCTTCCCTGGTGCATCCCAAGGGTCCTTATCACTGCTCTGCAGATGTACTGCTCTCTATTGCTGGCTGTTTGCTCTTGTAGGGATTCTATAATATTTTGAGGGATTAGGAACCAATTACTGAATGACCAACTAACTCCTCCAAAGATGTGAACCTATAGCATGGATCAGCTTCTGTTGTTGCTGCCTTTATTGCCCATCATCTTTTGCATGAGCGAAACTTTGAAAGTTATTACTCATTTTTTGATGATAGGTAGTGTCTCTGACATTTCCAATAGTCTAGCATGTTAATTATGTCAACATCATTAAGTGAAGTGAAAAAAGTGACATGACATTCAGCCAAGTATGGTGACCCATACTCAGAATTTGTGCTCTGCATTTAACCCATCCGAAGTGCACACACACAGAGCAGTGAACACACACACACACACACACTGTGAACACACACCCGGAGCAGTGGGCAGCCATTTATGCTGCGGCGCCCGGGGAGCAGTTGGGGGTTCGATGCTCAAGGGCACCTAAGTCGTGGTGTTGAAGGTGGAGAGAGAACTGTACATGCACTCCCCCCACCTACAATTCCTGCCAGCCCGAGACTCGAACTCACAACCTTTCGATTGCGAGTCCAACTCTAACATTTAGGCCACGACTTCCCCTTAGCAAAAAGTACATTAATTTCAGTCTCCATGATTACATTAGCCTACAAGTCACATATATGTGTCGACTTGACTGAAATTAATTGATCCCTTAGGAGAATCTCATTAATATAATTTCTCTCAAACAGCATAGAGATTAGAGTAAAAAAATATAGATGTTTCCTCTCCTGCTTTTTCTGACCAAAAGGTTGTTTCAGAAGCAATCTTGACATTGTCACACACTGTGTACTATTTTAAGCACTTTATGGTTGGAACGAGGTGCTATGAAGCATGTGCAAAAGTGAAAGCAAAAACATGTATTTTTTAAAGAAATCCAATTTATCAAAAGTGACATTTATGACGTTTTTTTTTTTTAATGTCTATTCATCAAAGAAAAGTGTCATGGTTCCTATGAAAATATTAAGCAGCACAAATTTGTTTAACTTTAACAATAAGAAGAAATGTTTATTGAGCAGCAGAATTTCAGCATATTAAATGATTTCTGAAGGATCATGTGATAGTGGAGACTGGAGTGATGATGATAAAAATTAAATCAAATGTATTTAAAATTACAAATTACAAAAATAAAAAAATATATATTAAAATTGACAACAGTAAAAAAAATAAAAAAAAAAACATTTAAAAATTCATAGTAGTTTATAATTATTTAAAATATATACAGTGCATTTTTAAATGCCTAATAATATATATATATATTTTTTGCAGGTCTTTCAACCTGAAAACATATAGCAAGCTTCATATTTTATTACACAAGGGGATCATTATATTTGGGGATCTGCAGCCTCAAAAAGTTTGCAAAAACTTGTAACAAGATAACAAACAGCATTTTTTAAGCTTTAATAGACTCAGACTGTATGTCAATAGTTTTCCTCATTTGTGCCTTTATTTTGTTGTTTCCCCATAGTTATTGTTCATATGAACAGAACTGCTGTTTCCACTAAGTTATCCCAAGCTCATAATGTGACTGAATCTAATTTAAGCACGCTTCTGTTCCATGACACATCAATGTCATTCTAAAACAATACACATATAACAATACTCATTATTCAGAGTTGTGGCAACCTGAATATGTATCTGAATATGAAATTCATGACAAACTCTTTCTTTCGTTTTTGCTAAGGGTCATTAATTACTGCATTTGCTTTCTCCTCAAACACACAGGAACACAAATGCCTTTGTTGCTGGCTGAGCTCATCTCTCCAGCTGTGAAAGCGATGGAGAGTGGGATGGTGAACGGGCTTATGGCTGCACGGACTGCTGCACTGATGAACTGGAAGGAACAGGTGTCAGCCATCACAGAACAGAAGGAGCTTTGGTGACGCAATACAGAACTGGTTTTGGATGGTTTTCTGGTCTGGACTTGCTTTGGGCAGTTTGGACGATTGGCTGGACACAATGGTGAAGAAAAACACAGTCTCCATTTGACAATAAACCTTTGAACGCATATAAGACTGATCATGATCTAATTACTGTTAGTAACGTTATACAAGAAGAAGGTTTCTATTTAGGAGCTACTGTACAGAAAAAGGCCCATCAGGGACCATAAAAACATAACAATAGCACTAGCATAACAATAGCACAAATCCACAAGCTGATCCACAAGATTTCAGCTGATAAATGAAAGTCTTGTGAAACATAAAGGCTGAGTTTGTAAGACACAAATCCATCATTAAAGCATTTTAAATTTAAACTATCGCCTCTGGCCAAAATCCATAATAATGCTTCTTTCAGCGGAAAAGTCCCTCCAATGTTGTCCTCTCCCATCATTTGTTTAGAACTGTTGTAAGCAATGCAAATTTCTCTTCTGATTTAGATAAGTTGACAAGTTTCACTAGGGTGGATGAGTTAATATTGTATTGGTGGTTTTGTCTATTAAAAGCAAGCATCTGGAGTTGTGTGGATTGCTTGTGAATTATTGTAATGTTTTATCAGCTGTTTGGACTGTCATTCATTCTCACTGCAGAGGATTCATTGGTGAGTAAGTGATGTAAGGCAAAATTTCTCCAAATCTATTCTGATAAAGAACATCTACATCTTGGATGTATTGCATTAAATTGAAAGAGGTTAAAGATGATGACAAAATGTCAACAAAGCACCTTTGGAAAGTGTGTTTCAGATAGATTGACCAAATGTAGACATGCAAGCATTTGAGACAAACACTTTTTTTATGATAACTGTGCATTTGTTTTGTGTCTGCCGTATTGACGGATGGTCAGTCATGCCAAGGTTTCTCTCGATGATTGTTGCCTGAATGTGCGTCAGTGTGTTTTCCTTCTCAGTGACTTTTATACCCAGCAGCGTTGTGTTTTATGGTGTTTGCACAGTGACACGTTGTTTCTGTGAGCCCAGAAGTTCTAGCGCAGATTTTGTATTACCTCACTGGTCTCCAGCACACAGCCAGCTTCATCATGGAGATCTCTCTGTCTCAACACCAACAGAAACCATCCGTCCAGTCCAAGGAAAAGGTACCAGATTTCCCTTTCCCTATGCTTACCTGTGTTATACAACTGGTAAGGTGGAAACATCTGGGCCATGATGCGATATTATTGAGATTCTTTATGTTTAGGGTATGGTTAAGTTATTCGAAACTGTAACTTCTCAGTTAATTGGATTTCTTCTTTTCGTAACTATAACGGCAAGTTCCGAGTTTGGATGTGGGCAAAATTGAAATAACTAAATGGGTGTTGACCTAATGTAACTTTATGACCGACTTGGTCTCAATGGTGGTAAATCTACTTTTTCATGAAGGCATTCATGAAAGAAATTAACTAAAATGATTTATTGTTTGTGTGAGGTTATGGATGGAGCAATATTATGCGAAATACTCCTGTAATATAATATAATATAGAAATACTGTCAAAAATATTGTGTGTTTTACTTGAATTCAACCCAATATGCTGATATTTTTGTGTGAATTTCAAATCAGAGGACCTTGAGTTTCAATGAAATCACTAGAGGGTTCTCAATTCTTCCTCGACGCAACTCTTTTCGAAGGACTCTTGGGAGACACAACACCCTGTCAGAAAGTCACCCATGCACCCTTAACAAGGTAAAACCTTTGAGTAATTTCAGAAGAGCCCTCATTTCCTCATCTCTCTATTGTTGCCAAGCACATGGAGTTCCTGCCATGCTAGCCATTAGCAGAAATTCCAGTAATGACTTTCAAATGTTGGGGTGAATCATCTCAAAATGACAGACTTGATTGTGTTCGATAGCAACTTGATTGACATTCACCAACAGAAGTGCAGCGGTTTTTGGTCATGATTGCTTGAACGATAATTTTTTTTTGCATCTAATCTAAATGTGCTCTTACAGAATCTGACAAGAATTCTGCAAAAACATATCAATAGCAAAACAACATATGTTAAAGGAAACGAATACACAATCATTTCTTTTCAATGACCGTTCTTCTACAAAAATGACTTCATTCATTGTGTAACGATGGAAGAACTGCAGCCATGATTTCACTGTAAAAACGTTCAAAAAAGAGCTCTGTCTGAAACATGCCCACACTTCCTCTTGCGGCATGTTACCATGGTAAGACTTCCTGTTCAAACAGGAAGTTATATTGTGCTCAGAGAACTTCTCATATGCACATCAGAAACAACTCACTCATGCACTCATTAATAATCTAAAGTACATGAGAATCATAGGATATGTCTCTGAAAGGGAACAACAATGGGATATCCAACGGATTTAAGGTATGTTCAGAGGGAGTGAAATGTAATGGTGTGTGTGCGCAAAGAGAGAACTGCCACAAAATATGAATATGATCATGAAAATGTGCTTGGTAACAATGAGCTGACTATTTAAAAAAATTTTTTTTAAATTGGCCTTGAACAAGCTAATGTAGAGTTGCAACTTCTTTCTTTCATTCAGGGCGAAAACATCTTTAAAAAGTATTTTTTGGCACTTATGCTTGATTCTTTCCTGCAGATCATTGAAGATATAAGCTCTGCTGCATTACCCGTTGCGAATGAGAAGATCAGAGAACAATAATATCAGTTAAAATGCAATTTAGGGGGGAAATGAGCAGCCATTTTGTCTCAGACTCCAAATTTGTGTCACATTTTGTTGCGAGCGGAGTGCTCTTTCCCTCAGTCTGCAGGCGTTTCCAAAGAAATGTGCTTCAACTGAGTCTCAAATGCCACAGATGACTGTACGCCGTGATCCAGCCTATATATTTTTGTTTAGTGTACTTACAATTCTGATCAATATAATTTCATTCTCCCACAGACCCTGGCTGTTTCAGATGGAGGTGAGTTATGCATTAATAATAGTTTTTAAAGGGGAAATGGAGGATGAACTATATGTTTCTCTCCATTATGTATCTTGAAAGGCATCAGGGGAAAGCTGTGTTTTCAAACTTTATCCACGAGGCTGTTGAACAGGCATCTAGGTTCAACATGCATCTAGGTTTAGCACTTTGACCTGTTTGCACCTTGTTTTTGGGGCAGGTGTAACCACATCAGTTTCCTCTCTCTGTTCAAGTGTCATAATGAGACCGGGAGTGAAAAAACAGGTAGGCAGGCAGACAGACAGACAGAGGTATAGAAAGTCATGTGACTGTCTGGAAGTGAGGACAATCATCGATAGCACCAGTAATCATCAAGCGCCTGATGCTAGTCATCAGTGTGACTCTAAATCACACTTGGGAAATTCCTCTACTGCCTTTCAGTGCCACAAAAACAAGTGACGAGTGAAGTGCCGGAATAACGGAAGAGAGCTGTAGAAAGCATTTTTTTTTTTTTCGGAAGCATTTACACCAACGAGACAGTTTAGCAGTGCACATACATAAATGGTAAAGAAAAAGAAGTGTCAGATTGATGAGCTGATAATTTAGCATGTCTCACATATTCCCACAGACTGAGGAAGAGAAAAGAAGGCTAAATTAGCTCATGCACACATTCTGACTGACATGCTTGTACAGAGTTTTTTTTCTTCACTGTATTATATGCAGTGCTTTTGATTTGACATTACATTAAAATAGAAAACTTCAGTTATTAGGGCCTAAAATAAGATAGATTGTGCAGAAACCGGCAAAAAACATTTCAGCATTGATAATACCTTACTCTCATAGCCTTTTTGTAAAACCAAAACTCTCCTAAATGTGAATATATCAAAACCATATGTGAACTCGGACCACAAAAACAGCCATAAGCTGCATGGATATATTTGTAGCAATAGCCAAAAATACATTGTATGGGACAAAATTATAAATTTTTCTTTCATGCCATTCATTTCATTAGAATATTAAGTAAAGATCATGTTCCGTGAAGATATTTTGTAAATTTCCTCCCATTGATATATGAAAACGTAATTTTTTTATTAGTAATATGCATTGCTAAGAACTTCTTTTGGACAACTTTAAAGGCGATTTTCTTAATATTTAGATTTTTTTTGCACCCTCAGATTCCAGATTTTCAAATAGTTGTATCTCAGCCAAATATTGTCCTATCCTCGCAAACCATACACCAGCTTTCAGATTATGTATAAATTTCAGTTTAAAAAAATTTACCCTTAAGACTGGTTTTGTTGTCCAGGGTCACACATTTGGTGTAATATAATTTTCTCAGATAAAGTGGGGCAGATCTATTTTTTTTTTGTGATTTCAAGTTTATAACATGCTTATAAAAAATTACATTTATTTTATTTTATTTTTTTAATTGGAAGTTGGAATCTGGATGAATTGTGTTGTTTTTGTCCCTGTTAGAAAACTGCATTAAGCTGGGTTGTTCCTCGTCCCCTATAGTCAGCTTGATCAAGGTCTACTAGGTCAATCACCAGTTGGTAGTCAATCTGATAAATCATTTATTCATCTAATGGACATAAATGACAAAAATGGTTACCCTAGAAACAATGTAAAAATAACTACCAGAATAAGAAACACACCATTATTTCATAACAGAAAAAAGGTACAAAAGATGTCACTGGGGTGGTACCCCTTTAAAATGTACTAACACGTACCATTTTGGTACACTAATATATGTACACTTGAGGTACTAATACTGTATGTACATTTAAAGTATTAAAGGGGTTCCTTGAGGTTTACTTATAACGTTAATAAATACAATAAATACAATAAATAAATGAATGCACACAAACAAACAAAAAACAAAACAAATAAATATATGGGAAAAATTATTTCTTTCAACTCTCTTCCTGACCCTCTCTCAAAAATGACCTGTTTTTAAGGGCGTGTCTTTAGGGCTTCTTAATAATCGGCCATTGTTATGATTTGCTGACGTCATTGTATAGGAAACAGTATGAATGCTCCCTCGCTATTGCATGTAAGTCTGTTGATAGTCTCAGCTTCAGACATCACGCCCACGGACCATTGGCTAAACGTCTGATGCATATGGGACACAAAAGTGGAAACACTTCAGGATTGTCGAAGTTGTCATCGGATTGGTTGCATTCTACAGGATTTCCATGAGACGTGTGTGTCACGTTCTTTCACGTTCCACCTGGAAACAAAGACACCTTGGTGCCAAACCCCCTCATGAAAAAAGAAAGCCGCTGTGTTTACAACTGTGATGACGAGCGCTTATCAGGATCAACACTGGATTTTTTTCACAGATTTTTGTGAAATATTTAAAGTTTGTGGCATAGAATCTTAAAAATACATCCGAGAGTTTTACTGACCGGTCTGTTATTGTGGCTACATTTCCATGCATCGAGACGTGATGATGAACAAAACAAACTGTGATTGGTTGTTTGTCATGTCGGTCAAACAGCCTCATAGGCCGGCCTTGGCCAATGAAAGCTGCTATGAATTCCAGACCTTCAGTCAGGCTACACGAGACTAGCGTGTTGACAACATAATCAAAATAAAATGGTAATTTCCAGACAAAGCATCATGAAATCATTTACTAAATTAACTATCCACTTGTTCCCTATGTTGGGATCCTTCTGATATCTGAAAAACAGACGCGAATGAGCTGTTTAAACCAAACGGCATCAAAACCATGGTCTTTCATGCCAATTGTCTTATTGACAGACTCAAGCGTGTGGACTGTGTAAGAAAGTGAATGTGCATATGTATACTGTATCTAGTGTAGTCAAATATAGTGGCAGTGATTGTATTTTTTATTTGCATTTGACATGACGCGACACTGGCATTCAAGCGTCAGCATCTGATCGCCGGAGGGCAGGGCTTATGGTGAGAAGAGAACTATTCGTTGATGTCTTGTTTTGGAGGTAGTGTTTATGCAAACATCTGCACCCAGGTGATGTCACCTTGCCTCTCGGAACCAAAATGAGCTGTTTTTGGAGCTTGATTCAATAAAGGGTTTGATTATAATGAGGAGGACGTTTTAAGCTATGTAATTTGCTGGAAGTTTTAATGGTACAAAGACCTCTTACATGCCAACAGATCAAGGCAAATTTGATTTCTCATGTCATGACCCCTTTAATATGCACCTTTTAAGAGTAAATGAGGTACAAAGGTGTACCTTTTGCCCTAGTGACAGCTTTTGTACCTTTTTTTGAAAGACCATGGATAAAGACCCTTGTGAAAAAGTCTAATTTAGCACACTTTTAAGCAGAGTTAATTTTATGAAGAAAAAAAATTATTAAGTATGAATGTTGATTGCAATAGACAAATTATATTTATAATAGTTTATAGAGTTTTTTGGCCCGCTTAAGTAGGCCTACATCTTTATATGTAATTTCACAATTTATTCTATTGTCTTTATGATGTGGTTCAAGTGTACTGCCTAACATTTATGATAAACTAAAATCTACGTTATAGGGATAGTACAATTTTATTTTGACACAATTACAAAGCACACTTAAAGGTATACCTAAAAAAAAACCTCCACATAGCTCTCCACATAGCTCCTTTAAGTGTGTTAAAGAAACAATCATAAAAGTGTAAGTTCTTGGTAGCTTTTTATTCTGTTAATATTTCATACATTTTCTGCAAATTCATTTATTTTTATAATAAATGCTCTTTAGCATTCTCTTTGTCTCATGGTTGATAGAACTGAATGTACTGGAAACAGATAATCGGTCAGCATCACAGTACTCCAGCAGTAACAGCAGTCTGCCCACCGTGCCCAGTGAAGGGAGCAGAGGGGTGGGTCAGGTGGCCAGCTGGGCCGTCAGCTTTGAGAGGCTCCTGGAGGACCCAACAGGCGTACGCTACTTCACAGTGAGTAAAGCACCACTATTCGTATAGCTACAGCAGTGAGTGTGAATATTTATCGACATATCAACAGGGTTTAAGGGAAAATATTGATTTGCTTACTGTGAAGGTTTATTTCACAAATGGCTCTTCTAATAGCACTTGACCCAGAGAGCAACATCTGAAATCAGGATCTGGGCTGAAACTGGTTGCTGTCTGGAGAGTTAACTGGACAGGATGGATGCTGGAATGAACTATGTATAATGTTTAAGATTGTCAATTTTATGCATTAATTTAATCCTTTTTAATAAAAAAAAAATTCAAATAAAAAAGCAAATGGAGCAATTCAATGTTGACGTCCCACTTTAAACTGCTGCTACAGGCAACTTAGCATGTCTTGCATTTAATTTAATTCATATTTTTCATTGAATGACAGTCCTAAAAAACTGGCCGATGTTTTTTCCTTTTTTTAAATATATATATAAAAATGTAAAACGCTGCTTGCTGGTTTTCCAACATCTATTACAAATAGAAAGCTAACTATCTTACTCAGCTGACAAAAGCAGAAGTGGTGTCCTAGAAATAAGCCTTTGCTTCTAGTTTCTAAGTGTACACGTCATACAGTTCTGTACTTACTCACTTCTTAATAAACAGAATGCTGCTGAGAGCTGCTGCCATGTTGCTCGGCACTCTCATTTGTTTACCAACCACGCAGAGCAAGTAATTCAACCCCAATTCATTGTGAAATGTGTAAAATCTGAAAAAAGGAGGTGAGGAGGAAAACAGCCCATGGTATGAGTCATTGTAATTATAGGGAAATGAGGAGGTGTGGAGAATGTTTCAAAGAGGGGGCTGGAAGAGAGTTTGTTGGGGAAAGGAAATGTTCAGGCGTCTAGGTGAGAGAGCACTGAGATGGATAAACCTCTGTGAATTCTTCATTTGGTGGCCAACAGAGATGCCAGCTAGAACCAGAAATTAAATTGTTGCCTTGTTTTTAATAACAATTCAGGTGATGGTAATTATCAGGTGTAGTATGTTCCCACCAACACATGCAGTTCATCTAGATTTGAGGCATATTCTTAGCGTGTCCCAAAATTACAAGTTTGTTTGTGCACCATAGGGATTTCTGAAATCTGAGGTCAGTGCTGAGAACATCTTGTTCTGGCTGGCATGTGAAAAGTTTCGCAAAATACCTGTCCATCAAACTGAGCAGGTAAATATCAGTATTTTATATCTCTCCATTTTATCCACTTATTACGGTTTCTTTTTATTAATTCATACAAATAACATAAATGTTATGTATGTTTTCTTACCCTAGCTTAAGAAAGAGGCATCCTCAATTTATAACACTTTCCTGTCCAGCAATGCAACATCACCCATCAACATAGATGACAGGGTACGAGTTGAGGAGAAAGATGTTCAAAATCCTCATCCTGACATCTTTCAAAAAGCACAACAACAGGTATGTGATGTCATACAATAATGCAGGGTCCTCAACCACTGTTTCCATATGTTAAGGCTAAAAAAAAAAAATATATATATATTTTTTTTGTTTTATGTTGTTTTATAAATCTTTCAACGCTCAGAATAGATTTTAACAGCATTTTAACTGTAAGAATGGATTGTAGGTAGGATTGCTCTTGGTGAATCTGCTACACTGCTGCTGTCATGAGGGAAGGCTTACTACTTACAATTACAGAAATTATGATACATGCTGCAAGGTACAATAGAGAGAACCCTGTAGAAGATTTAAACAGGTGGTGCTAGGGAGGAAGAGGGCTAAAGAAAATTCTCATTATGCACAATACTATTCTGAACCATTTTGAGAATAAAAACAAAAAAAAAACAAAACAAAAAAAAACATAAGCTTAAAAGGACCAATCAGCTACTCAAAATTGTTTCATGACTTGAACTAGGCATATTACAATTTTCATCAATGCTCTATTATTATTGTTAAGAATTAGAAAGGAAAAAAGCAGATTCTTTGCAGCACAGGTCTATTTAATGTAAAAAAATAGGTTATAATTACAATTCTTTTTCACTAATTTCATATTTAATATTGGTAAAAATATTGGTTTTACATTGCATTCATGGTATACTTCTGGTGTATTCCATTTAAATAATAATAATAATAATAATAATAATATATATATAGTTTAGTTGTATCACCTGTTTCCGAAACTCACTTTACATTTCAGGGATATACCTCAAGCAAAACATGTCATCATTTAAGAAACATTTTTTTTTAAATAACTAAACTATGCATATTATGGGAGATTTGGTCAATGCACTAATACTGCTGTTGAAAAATAGAAAGGAAAAAAATGCATCTTTGCAGAATAGGTCTATTTAATTTTAACTAGTTATAATTACCCTTTTTATATATATTGAATATTGGTATAAAAATTAGCAATAATGTTTTTACATTGAATTCAAGGAATACATTTTTTATTGGTTGTAGTTCCAAATCCCTAAAAATGACTTCATGACTAAATATTTAAGAGCCCCTGCTTATGACAGTGCAAGACGTAATAAGAAAAACTAGAGCATTCCCATTATAATCAACAAAGTCGTCTTCACTGCAAGCAGGCACCATCATAAGTATCTTTTTCAATCAATTTAAAAAACATTTTCAACAACAAGACAACAAAACAGCAGAGATTTTTGCATTGCTCAAACAGGTGAAACAGGATCAAAAACCATATATCTGTGAAAAACCTAAATGACTGTGCTCCTCTGTGAGGCTTAATAAAGAAGATATGTGTCATACTGAAAATATTTTTCCATTATATAATAAAAAGTGACAGACATTTTTGTTGTGTCATATGGGGTGAGTCAAACCACTTTCATTTAAGAACAGACAGCAATCATGACTCAATTATCCAGAGCTACTAAAAGCAATCAAATCAAGAGCCTACCCTCCTTTGACTCCCTCTTAAACAGAAGTGTCCTTACCTATCCTATCCTCTCTTTTCCCTCTCCCCGCTTCCAGATCTTCAAACTGATGAAGTTTGACAGCTATACTCGTTTTGTGCGCTCACAGCTCTATCAGAGCTGCATGCTAGCTGATGTGGAGGGCAGGCCTCTGCCGGGGCTGGACTTTCGTGGCAGACCCATCACAGCAACAAAACCCACCAGCAGCACTTCACCCAAAGAGCAAGTCAAATTCGATAGAACTAAGGAGGTATGAATTTCTCAAAGTATGCAAATTAGAAAGGTTTTATCCTAATAAGAGATTCATATGAGTTTGTTGTATTCCAGAGGTTAAAGGTGAAGCCTGGAACAGTAGATGGTGATGAGGTGGTAGAGAGGAGGAAAGTCAATCTTCAAGGCATGATAGGAAAGGACAAGCGCAAAGAAAAAAGACGGTCCTGGGGAGGTGAATTTATGATGTCAATATTGGACAAACTGAACTAAGAAGAGGCCTTTAGACCATCTAATACATTCTGTGTTCTCTGCTATTTCCAGAATCACCTATCAGCTTCAAGACTGGACTTGTGAAGAGTTCAGAGGTAACTTGCCACAAAGTCTACTAAGACAAGAATTATATCATGCCATATCAGTACCAGCTCATATCAATACTGTTGTTGCAGGTTGACAAATTAGTGGCACGCTCTGCAGACGGAAGGGTAGATAAGTACTGCTGTGTCTTCCTGCCTGATGGTACAGCTTCTCTGACCCCAGCCCGACCTGGCGTCACAATCCGGAACATGCTCACTGGATTGTGTGAAAAAAGAGGCCTTCCTCTTTCAGACATCATTATTTATCTACATGGCAAAGACAAAGTAAGAAGTGTGAAAAATGTACATGTGCATTACCAGTCAGAATATGGACACATTTTACTGAATTTTGTTTCTCATGAGCCTAAAAACCTTTTTATAGACAAATAAAAAATATGCCCATGTATGAATTTCTTTTCAAATATAGTATTTTGATTTTATTTTATGTGTTTATTTTTTATTGTTATTTCCCATTGGGTGTTGTGTATAGCAACCACTGTCACTGGACCAGGACAGCTCTGTGCTGAAGGACCAGCAGGTGTTTTTGGAACTGAGGGTCACATTTGCGTGAGTGCTAGAGAAAGAAAAAAACAACAACATTTTTTTAATAAAAATATAATTCTGTGCATAACAATGTAAAAGAAGATACTTTGAAGAATGCTGATAACTGAAAATGTTCATTTCCTGTTGACTTCCATACTTTTTGTCCACACAAAGTCAATGTGAACAGAAACTGTTTAGTTACGAATATTCTTCAAAATGCATTTTGTGATTCACAGAGCACAGAAGAAAGAAGTAATACAGGTTTGAAACCACATGAGGGTAGATAAATGATTTTTGGGTGGAGCCAAACAATCTGTATGTGCACATGTGTTTGTGTTATGTTTCTTGTACAGAGTGAAGGTAGCCTTCGCAGGAAAGACGTTGGCCGTTGTAGTGAAGTCTAATAAGACCCTGCTGGATGCCCTAGCGGCAATGCTTCAGAAATACCGCCTCAGGTCACAGGATGCCATTGTCAGCATGGTGAGGGGAGGCCTAGAGTGACCGGAACAGCCATTTCATTCTTTGTTGAAAGTTAATAGTTTGTCCTTTTCTGATGGACCACAAACATTTAGGCAAACATTGACAGATTTTCCTGTTTCTTTTGTTAAAAAAAAAACGCAGCTGCAAAAGTAGGACAGAGCCAGTACTGAACAAATCATTTAATGATTTTATGTCCATCAGAGCCCCCACACACAACCCAGAAAACCTCAAAAAGATTTATAATGCAGAAGAAACCTCTAGATGCTCTATGCTATTCATTATTGTAATGTATTTTAGCTTCATTTCAAAACAATTATTTTCTCAATATGAGAATAAAGAGAATATAATAAGATAATAGAGTCTGCACAACTGAAGGCTTTCACTCTAACATCATGTTTTTCATATAACATCATGTTGTTTCTATGAATTATCATAAATAAATTCTAATAAATAAATACTATTATAGATGACATTGAGCCATTATGTCAGTCATGTGCTAACATGCTTTATCATTTCTGTTCTCTATTTTCAGAGTGAAACTGGAGAGATAATAAGTATGAACACAGCAGTCACCTCTCTGGCCAATAAGACACTAATTCTAGATAAAGGTATGTAAAAAATTATATTTTAAATTCTACATCTGTCAGGTTTCACACAAGGAAGACAGACAGACAGACAGACAGACAGAACGATAGATAGATAGATAGATAGATAGATAGATAGATAGATAGATAGATAGATAGATAGATAGATAGATAGATAGATAGATAGATAGATAGATAGATAGATAGATAGATAGATAGATAGAGAATGAACCTTGGAATTTTCCTTTAAGCTTGAATTAACAGACAATGATCCATGTGATCCGTGTTCGACTCTCTGCGCTAGATTTACAGTACCGTGCTCTGTGGAGAACATGTCATCTTCCATTTGTGTTGTCGTTGTGGGCCCTGTACAGCACTAAACCTGTCCCACACTCGACCCAATTACATTACATGTGATATATATAGAGATGGAATTGATCAACATTTCAACAATGGGAAATTATGATTACTTTTTCTTCCCTGGAATCAGTCTTGTAAAACAGCCCATTCTAAGATGAAAATTGAATTCTCTCTAGCAGGTGTTGATCAGGCCAGCAGCCCCAAAGGGAACTCAACTCCTTCATTACAAGTGAGTCTACTGCTTTAAGATAGCAGAATTCTATATCTTTATATTCTTAAGTCCTTCTTTGCGGTCTAACATCTTGTGCATCTGTCACCAGGATCGGAGAGGTGCTGTGGATGCAAGCATGTTCCCTCCAGGGATTTCCAGATCAGCTGCCCATCAGAAGAACCCTGGATTGAGAAGAACCTATGACATGGAGGGTAAATTATGATTATCTAATTTACACTGTAAAAAATGTACTGTAGAATTTACAGGATTTTACTGGCAAAAAAGTTGCCAATAAAATCCTGTAAAATGATGTTAATTGCTGTAAAATGGATTACAGGAAATTACTGCAAAGCAAATTACAGTTAATTGCTGCACACTAAAAGTAGTAATAAAAAAAGAGCAGTGTTCATCATTTATGCTGCGGTGCCCGGGGAGCAGTTGGTGGTTCAGTGCCTTGCTCAAGGGCACCTCAGTCGTGTGATTTTGCCGGCCCAAGTTTCGAACCCACAACCCTAGGGTTAGGCCATGACTTTATATTATTCAAATAGTCTAAATAAATACAAGACCATAACATGGGTCAAATAACTTTTTTTTATTATTGAAAGTTTGTGTCCAAAGCACAGTGTATGTGAAATACAGTAGTTTGTAGTATTTTTTGTAGTAACATTGAATTTAACTTGTAGTTTATTTTACAGCAATATTTTGTAATTTCACTAAAGTACAGTATTTACCTGGCAAAAACGTTGCCAATAAAGTCCTGTAAATATATTTTACAGCAATATTTTGTAATTTCACTAAAGTACAGTATTTACCTGGCAAAAAAGTTGCCAATAATGTCCTGTAAATATGTTTTACAGCAATATTTTGTAATTTCACTAAAGAACAGTATTTACCTGGCAAAAAAGTTGCCAATAAAATCCTGTAAATACCCCTAAATACAATATGATGTTGTAATAATTTAACAATGAAACTGCTTTAAAGAATAATTTCAACAGTAAACTATAAAATATGTATATAAATGCCTTATCATGAGCTCTATCTTAATACATTTACAAATGAATAAAAATGAATAAAGTCAATGATGTTGCAAATAATTATTTATTAAAACTGGCAGAAAGACATTGCAAGGCTTTTACTGGTAAAATAAAAATGTCAGTCTTTCAACAGTTAAAATCTTATCATAAAAATAACATAGCATCACAAATAACTACAAATATATGTTTAAAAAATAAGCCATACTCAGAGTAGAACATTAACTTTCTATAAAAATGAAGGTCAATCAACAGAATTTGTATAATTTTTGTGAAAAAAAAAATGTTTTAAAGAAAATTATTAAAATAAAATGCTGGAATTAACATTAAATCACAAGTTCTGTTGTTTGAGCTTATGTTCTATTAAATTAAGAATATTCCTGCAAAAGACAATTTAATAAATACATACTGAAAGTCCACCAACTTTCTGAGATGAGCACACACATGAGGGTTGTCCCTCTTCTGAGACTTTTCCACTTGTTTTGCCTCTATGTGTCCGTCTTGTATCCAGTGAGTGTTGTGATTCCAAGAAAACATCTGCACATAAAAACAAGCAAAAGCATCAGGATAAAGTTACGTATCAAATGAAACTAGCTCAATAAAATAAATGTCAAAATGCCAATTATACAATACAATCAGCATTTACCAGTACTTAAAAGGTTACTCCACCCCAAAATGAAAATCTTGCCTTTAATCACTTACCTCCATGTCGTTCCAAACCCGTAAAACCTTTGTTCGTCTTCGGAACACAATTTAAGATATTCTGGATGAAAACCGGGAGAAAATCACAACCGAGAAAATCACAATTTGTGTATCACCATTATAGTGGTCAATGTTTGCTTTAGTTGCTATCTTGACCCTTCACTTATTAACTTTAGATTTTGTGTGGCTGTGGTAACTGAGTTGTAACATACAGACAGACCAGAGCCAAGACAATCTTATGGACTTGATTGTGGTTTGGACTAATTGTCATGGAGTTACCTGAATGGCTGAGTTCGGGTTTCTTTACTGTGTACATAAATTAGGTGGATAAAAAAGTGATCCAGCATTTCTGGCATAGTATGACATGTTATTAAAAGTTAGTTCTACATAAAGAAAGAGTTATTTAGTTTAGACACACAGACATCAAGAATCAGCGTGAGCATCACAACAACGGTGACCATCAAAAAAGCATGTTGTAGCCAATAAAAACTCATCCATGGCTCCCATCATGCATTGCGGCATGAATAAATTATGAGCTTTTTTAGTATCTAGTTTTGTGATGTTCAGAGTAGATCTGTTTATCTGAATATGCTGTTTGTCACCGTTGTTGAGATTCATATGCTGATTTTTGTTATCTGTGTGTGCCTAAAATTAAAACTCTTCAATAATAAAAAGAAAAAAAATCTAAATCACAGTATCACAAGAGACGCTTACAAAATGTATAGAAAATACAGACTCTTTTGTTGTGGAATCAAAGCTGTTACAATCAATAATGAGCGATAATAAGAGAAGACCCTGTAAATGAGTTCAGTGATTAAGGTAAAGCAACAATTA
The DNA here is from genome assembly GCF_963082965.1 of Carassius carassius. Classification (NCBI taxonomy): domain Eukaryota; kingdom Metazoa; phylum Chordata; class Actinopteri; order Cypriniformes; family Cyprinidae; genus Carassius; species Carassius carassius. Next base: position 18,673,570 of record NC_081790.1, on the reverse strand, counting down.
CATTAAAACATAATTATCATCACCCGATGATTTTTGCTCTTGGCTTGACACACAAATCTGAAAATTAAGAAGTTACAAGCCAAGATCCCAACTAAAGCAAACACTGACCACTATAATGGTGATACACAAATTGTGATTTTCTCGTTTGGTGATTCTGCTTGTTAACATCAGGTGTCTTCAATAATGGTCAATCATAACTCAATAAACTTCTTAATTATCTCATTAACTTCAACTCTGCTTCAGTGTTACTTTTAACACTGCTTCAGTGTTTATATGTGTCCACACTCAGAGTGTTAAATTAACACTGGAGATTTTGCTGTGTAACTATGCTATGATAGCAATTCCCAGTTTACTGCACAGAAGTTACCAAGGCCACTTGTCTAAATGTCAGGATAGGAGGCTATTGTGACATGATATCACTTATACATTATAAGTATATACTCAAATAAATATAAAAATTATATATTTCTCAAGTATAATTAAGTGAATTTACCAGGAATTATGAATAAAGCCTCTAATCTTCAATCGTTCTCACGCTGCTCCAGTCGGCTGGATTTCAGATTTGAATGATGCGCGCGCAATCCCATAATGCCACACTACAGGAAGTTAGTGTAAAAAGCAGGAACTACAGTGACAACACCTGCTTCTTGTAAATGAATTACAGTTGATGTGGAAATATACTGTTAACAACTGTAAAACCTTATTTGACCCATAATGCATTGCGAATTACAGCTGCATCTTGTAAAATGTTTATACAGTAAAATTCTGTAAAAATTTGCTGTAGAAACTACAGCAATTTTTTACAGTGTAGTTTCTCTTCGTCTTCACACAATCTGCTCAGTTAAAGCTATTGGGACTTTCAGGTTTGGTGGAGTTGTTAAACCGAGCTCAGTGCTGCAGTGCTGATGATCAACGAGGCCTGCTGAAGAAAGAACATCTAATGCTGCCTCAGTTTCTCCAGTTGCCCATGGAAGAAGTGGAGGAAGCTGAGACAAACAGATCACTGGAGGAGTCTTGCTCCTGTATGGGGTCTTTTGAAGTGGATTCTCCCGGAGTACAATCAGAAACATTAGGGAAGGAACAATCAGAAAATGAGTGCTCAAACCAAGCTCGAGAAACCGTGGTGTGAGCTAAACGGACCGGTTACATCTTTTGCTTCAATGATCTGTCACACTGGAGCATGAAGAATAGAGAATAATGTTTCAGAAATGTGAACATGGTGGTCTTTAATGATGGACAATTTTTCTTTATAAAACCAATGATATGAAATATTGTTTACAGTAGATGTAATTCTGCACGTTATTGTCCAGCTGCTTGTATTTATTTTAAAATGATTCACATAACAAAATTACATTCTGTGTTCATGAAGACATTGCATACTTGGCTTGAAGGTTAAACATTAGCTAATGCATTAGTTATCGGGAATGAAGTTTTTAAGCATTTATAAGGCTGGATTAATTTTAATTTATAAATGTATGAATTTGCCTTTAAAGGGTTAGTTGACACAAAAATGAAAATAGCCCATAAATTACTCACCCTCAAGTCATCCTAGGTGTATATGGCTTTCCTCTTTCAGACGAATCCAGTCTGAATTATCTTAAAAATGGTCTTTGATCTTTCAAGCTGTGTATTGACACTCAGCGGGAGTCTCAGGCAACTTTCGGGTCTGAACAAAGGCCTCCTGTAGCGAATCGATGCATTTTTCTAAGAAAATATAAATATTCAAAAAGCAGTAATCACTTACTAATGTAGCTTGCGCCAACAGTTGCACACAGAAGCAGCTCCGGGCGGATGACGTATGACGTATGAGTCTCATGAAAACCAATGTTTCTTAACAGGAAGAAAAGTTTCCTTACTTTAGTAAAGGAAAACCAGTCCCCTCTTGGCTTATATCAAAATCCTCTGATATTTTCTTTACAAATCCTAATTTTGTACTTCTAATTTGTGACCGTCGTTTTGTTTTGATCTCTAGCCTGCGCTTATGCATTCGTCACTTCTGAGCGGCACATGTGCAAAGCCGACCTCATATGTCATCTGTGTACTACACCGAGCACAAGCTAGATTAAAGTGATTATTACGTTTAAAATATGCTTATTTTTCTTACATCAAACTTTGTTCACCCCCCGGAGCTGTGTGAGACACTTTGTATTAAGGATGGGCACTTTTTTATTTAACTTCTTTTGGACTGATGCACTGTAACACCCGCTGAGTGCCATTAAACTGCTTGCAAAGATCAAAGACAATTTTTTATATAACTCTGACTGGATTCGTCTGAAAGAAGAAAATCATACACACCTAGGATGAGTAATTTAAGGGCTTATTTTCATTTCTGGGTCAACTAACCCTTTAATATTTAAAAACATATTAGTGTATGTAAAAATTTACATTAATATTTGGGGCCTTTATTGACTTTATTAACAGTTTCCTTAATGTAACATTTCTGGGTGAAACAGGATATTTTTTAAAAACAAAGGAGGCTTGATTTTTTTCTGATGTGATTTTTTTGCTTGATTGGATCATGAAAAGTAGGCCACCAAACCAGAACTAGATGAGTGAAGTTCGCAGACGAACTTTGAAGTTGGTTTGAGAAAGTCTGGCCTGAAGTTTGAAAAAGTTTTAAAATCTGTAAATAGTTGTAAAAGCTTTAAGTTCTGAAAGTTTTTTTTTAATGTATAGGTATATAGATAGATAATTTGGCAAACATTGTTACCATGATTAGCAAGTTTCTAACATGACTAGAAAGTTACTAGCATTATTATGTTATGATTAGCATGTTACTAGTGTGTAGTTAACATAATTAGCAAGTTTCCAACATTTTGCTAGCATGTTTCTAGCATGATTAACATGTTGTTAGCATGAGTAGCGATATACTAACGTTAACATTTTCTAGCATGATTAAAATGTTACTTGCATATTGTTAGCATGATTAGCAAGTTACTAGTATGTTTCTAGCGTTATTAGCAAATTACTAGCATGTTGTTAACATGTTTCTATCATGATTACAATGTTACTAGCATGATGTTAGTGTTATTAGCAAGTTACTAGAATGTTTCTAACATGATGTGCAAGTTACTAGCATGTTTCTAGCATGATTAGCAAGTTACTAGCATGTTTCTAGCATGATGAGCATGTTTCTAGCATGTTGTTAGCAGGATTAGTAAATTACACACTTTTGTCTAAAGTCATATGGTGCAGCATCAGATGGTTCTGAGTTCTGGTTCTAAATTAACAGTTCTGCTTTGCATTTCTATACAAAACCTTATGCATTTTTGTGCCTTCGAGATGCACATTGCAGCCCCTCTGATTTTTTCTGTGACATGCTTGCCATGCTTGCTATTCTTGCTGTGCTTACTGAAATTTCCATGCTTGCTATATTTTTATTTGCTGTGCTTTCAGTGCCTGGCCCTATATTCTGCTATTATCACCATAACTTTCAAAATATTTAATTAAACAGATAATACAGTTTTAAGCATTGGTATGCAGAATATAATCTCATTTCCTAAACCATTTAACCACATTAACAAGATATTTCAAGATATAACAACTAAATCCTCAGACTCTGTAAATGCTACGGTGGGCGTTCTTTATTTAGTCTTGGGGTGTCCAAATCGGTTCCTTATGGTCCACTGTCCTGCAGAGTTTGGTTTTTTGAAAAGTTTTATTCCTAGTATAGAATTCCTAAATGGAATAGTTAACATTAGCCTCTGCATCACAAGTGACATAATCCAAATAGGAAAAACATTTCAGAAGTTGTTTCTTGTTAAACCTAAATCAAATACTATAATTTTTCATTTCATTATGATTTTAATGGCTTAAAAGATTGATAGCTAACATCTTAGCTTCTGTGATGAGCTCTCAAGGTTTGTTGGGTTTTGGTGTGTGCCTTTTGAAGACATGCAACTGCCCCGGGGTGAATAGAGATAGAATGACAGAAATGGAAGGAGGTAAAATAGAGGCACGGAGGAAGAAGAAGCTAATGCATGGAGTGTACTCAGCTATTAAACTTGATGCTGATGGTACCCTAGGCTTTAATAACACACACACAAACCAAACACACAGTCACACATTTTCCTCTAGTGCACCTTGTCCTCAGGAAAGTCTTCATCAGGGACATTATTTTTATGGCCTCTGAATGGACATTGTGTAGCAATGTAATCAGATGACCAGCCCCCAAGCTAAGGCACATATAGAAAGAAATAGAAAAGGAGAGAGAGAGAGAACAAGAGAAGAGAAGGGATGGAAAGGGAGCGAGAGAGAAGACTGAAGGGAGGGAGGCGAATCTGTGAGGTGAGGATTCTGCCTTACATCACTGAGCATGTCTTTGTGAGGATACGATTGCTACTGTTCTAACTCGTTTTTTAAAGGTCTGTTTTGTGTTGTTTTAAGCAGAACAGTGCTGCACAACTGCGTGTCTGTCCTCAGTGAGTGTACACTGAAATAACAACAGGTTTTTTCAAGGTAAGACCACTTTAACAAACTCCAATATATAATGTTTCTTTTATTTTAGTTTTTATGCTAATTGCAGTTTATGCACCAGATTAAAAAAAAAAGTATTTAAAAAAAAAAATAGTGTGTTGTGTTGTGTTGATGTCATCTTAACCCTGTCTGCGTGTGTGTGTGTCAGAAGCAGAACAGTTCAATCAAAAACAAAGAGTCTGCTACACACATACACACACACATCCACTCACCTACACACACACACACACACACACACACACACACACACACACACACACACACACACACACACACACTTGTTTTTCTTTCACTTTGGGGACTTTCCATCGGCTTTTGTTGTTTTGAATACTGAGCTAATGATATGTCATATCCCCTAACCCTACAAATAACCTTTTTCAGTTTCATTAAGATGTATTTTGCTTGTTATTTAGCTGTTTTCCATCTTGTGGACCATTAGTCACGACTTAGTAGGTGACTTCAAGTTTTAACATCCTTTTAGCAACAATTGGCCCCTACATTGTAGTTAGACCCAGACACACCACAGCTGCACCCCACTTTCAACAGAGTTCATTGTGAGATGCTATACGATGTCAGTCTAACCTTGGTCTAACAACTGTCAGTCTAACCTTGCCTTATATGTAGTTAAGTGGTCAAAATGTATTTATTAGAAGTTATGCACAGAAGTGTTTTGGTGCTGTTGTTATATCAGACAGTTCTGCTCCTACACCAGAGAGAGTCTTTTGGTTTTACTAGAAGGTCCAGTAATGGCATTTTAATGAAAGATTATGAGGTCAAAAAAAAAAAAAAAAAAAATATATATATATATATATATATATATATATATATATAGTGTATGTGTATAGTAGCCTATAGTATAGTGCTGTCCCACAGTTCTACGATTGATTTTAAATATCAAATGGAAACTCTAAACCTAAAATTTCCTGTGATGTATTAGATTGCAACGGTTATCCATCTTACTCTTCCAATTTTAATAGATGTTTTCTGTTCAGAACAATTCAGGGTTTGTGCACACCATGTTCAAAACTGATCTGAGATGAATCATTAGATTTAGTTGGCTTGGTTTATGGAACATATCTGCCAGTTAATTGTTCATGACAGACATGTAAAGTACACTTTTAGTCTATTTTAAACAACATGAATGATTCAGTGTAATTAAAAGATGAGGTCGGGCAAATTAAAGTTAGTCAAGATAATCATTTTCTATTACTAATCTGAATAAACTCAAACCGCATTGTTGCAACCGTTCTCCAGAACACTCTGCACAGGCACAGAGTTTACCGTGCCCTGTTTTGAACAATGAAAAATCAAATTTTGAGACAGGGGTCCCTGTAATCTAAACCCACCCTGGAGGGACACCGCCCATCACATTCATTCCTTCATCTGTCAGGTTCTTGGTACCGGCTTGTTGCCATGGTAATACCGTCTGGTGGTGCATTCGGAAGAGCTGTAGAGTCCTAATTGGCCTCAGTCCTGGGTGAGATTTTGAATAGCTGCTTCCATGCCATGCTCTTGTTTAGAATAACTATTGAATACTGATTAAAGATTCTGTTTCTAAGATATATACACAAAATACTGAGCCGAGATGCAGGAGGTAAATGGAGGCAATTTCCTTTTATTTGTATTTTTTCTTGCTTAATATTTGCATCTCATTAAAAAAATTCTCGCCCTCTCTATTTATCAATCTATCTATATCTCTGTTTCATAGTCTCTCTCCTGCCAGCAAATACACATGCATGCAACAGGGCTGATGGTTTGATGAGTCACCATCTGTTGTCTTCTAGGTGCTGACTTTTGCACCAATCGCATATTTGAGGTCAGACTCGCCTCAGCTAGTGGTCTTCTTCTAGTTGATGTGAAATTTAATGTGTCCTGCAGGCAGGGTTGGCGGGTTTTCACAACAAAATCTGTCCAATTGCTACTCAAAACTAGCAGAATCACTTATCGAGGGGTGTCCACAGGTAAAAAACTTGATCTATTTTTTGGAGGGGTACCCCAGGTAAAATTCACATTCCAATTGCTAAATATCACGTTTATAGGGCGCTTCAACCTGCGGACATGAAAACCATGGCAACCCGTGGCAACAGTGTTAAATTAGCCCAGTTCCACAGGAAAACTGCAGACTTGGCAACATTGCCTGCAGGGTGATAATTTCTCTATAGTTCCTCTAAAACTATTTTTTTCGAACAAAAACAACAATTATAATAATAACTGACAGTAAAGAAATTGATATTGTTTTAATATTATTGTTATAAATTATAAATATTATAAATATTCTATATACAGATATAATATGAATTAATAATTTACCGAATAAATAAGTAACTATTAAGTAATTAATGAGTAATTATTGACACTTACACGCTGACCTCATATAAAATGAATGAGAACTTTCAATATTTATACTTATTATATTCTTGTACTGTTTTTTTTACTATATTTTATTACACTGCATGAACATTGAATTTAATTAAACTAGTCACCGCAGACTGATAGGTCCTTTAAATGTAATTTGCTACTGTTACTATCAAGTCATTTACTAAATGGTTGAAGCTGATTCGCTGCTGATTCTGCAGCCAATTGCACAACATTCTCTGAAACCCTCCACCTCCCCCAGCTCCACCTGTCTTGAACTGCTATGGGATTTATGTATGCCTATTTATGTAGCAGCAGTATATCTTACATGCTCACACATCTCTGACTCTGTTACAATTTGCAAGTCCATACTTTTAGCAGTTTGTAGCAGATCTAGTCCACCAAAACCAAAAACATTAACATGCTAAACTATTCTATAAACTGTCATTATTGAATTATTAAATTATCTTGAAAAAAATAAGAATGACAAATGTCTGTATTATATGTCTTTATTTCATACTGTACTGCATACTGTACTTCAAGAGGAATTAAACTATGGAATTGTGCTGTTGTATAAACTGCTTGCCTTGGATTCATCATATTATTTTAATGAATTTATATATCATTCAAAGCTCTGTCTATTCATAGGTCAGTATATGAGCTACCATGTGTTTGCAGTTGAAGAGGTTTGAAAGGTGTTGATGAGTCATATCAGTGAAAGGAAAGACTAAGCAGACAGAAAATAGATGCAGTCAGCCTAGGTTTAGTTTGCCAAAGACTGGGATTAATAAATGCATTTTTGCAATCAATGTTCTGAGCTGTCAATAACAAAGGAGTTTCAAATCATCTCATATAAACAGAACGAGCCCAGAGATTATTTATTTGAAGCTGAGATGGCATTCATAAATGCATTTAGCAAACATCAATATTTCTACACAAGCAGTTGAAGATATGATGTGTGCAGAAAGAAAAATACCGAAGTTAGTCACAAGCTTTTTTACAAGCTTGATACAGAAGCTTGTTTTTTTTTGTTAAGAGATCATCCAATGAGCATTCACTTCACTGTTTTGCTCCAAATTTTGGATCGTATAGCACAAATCATAACGTAAATGGAGCAATGGTTTATTAAACACTTTACTAGAATAATAAAATGAGTGATGTTTAACATTTAGTGAATAGCCTTCAATAAAACCAAGCAGCATCTGGGTCACATAGATGAATAAATAAAAATAAATACATAAATAAATAAAAAATGGAAGTATGCACCATTCAAACATCTAAAACAACTTGACAACACTTTTAGAAAATGTAAAATGTTGTTGTTTTTTTGGATATTCAGATTCAGGTTTCTTTTGACGTGGTTTCAAGGCTGCGTTTTTACCTCACAAGTCTCTCATTCTCAGCTACGCCTACAGTACCTTGTCATGGGATTCCCGCCAGAAGCAATTTGGAATTGGTTTGTTCGATGACAAATATTCCACAGAGACTTGGTACAAAAAGTTGTGAAAATGAGCCAGGCTTCTAAAGAAGACCCATAATCTCTGTGGACCAATTACAGTTATCATCCTATCAAACAAAAGAGTGACATTCAGCGACGAAGACCGTCTTTGTGAAGTATTATCATGGCTAATATTATTGTTCTCTATATCTCTTTTTATATTTTCAGATAACCAGTAGCGTTGATTACATTATCTAGAGACACAGCTGATTTCCCTCCTCAAGTCGAGACATGGAGAGAACAGAGAACAAAGTGAGTGGAGACTGAACCAAATGCAGAGAGCATCACAGAATACAGAGGAAGCTGTCCTAATAGAAAATACAGATGTTCCAGTTGTGCAAGCAAAAGACTTTCTGGCCTTAACTCTTTATATTTTCATTCCCCAAGGTGTCCACCATCTCCCCGCAAAAACAGACAGTAAAAAATAGATCCAAGTCCACAGAGGAGGTACAGCAAGCCAAAAAGGTAATGGCTCTACAGAGTGCTAATGTCACACACATTTCAATTTAAGTGAACCTCATCTTTAATGTGTCTTTTGTGCATATAGATGACAGTGTTCATTGGTGCATCAAATGAGATGATGATTAAATGGGCGGGGTCTGTGTGTCGATTTTTGGCTTCTAATTTTAATTTGCTTTAGTAAAGTACTTTACTTACCTCACTGTTTTACACACAGTACTGCCCACAATAAAAAAAACTGTGTAATGTACAAGCAGTGTGTCACTCTACTAAAGATTTCAGCAGCTGTCCAGCACCATCTAGTGATGTGGTCAAATAATCTCTGAATGTGTGTGTGTGTCTGTGTGTGTGGGTGTGTGTGCGTGCGTAACACATTTTTGTCCCTATTTACTCAGGGAAAAATATCTCTTAATTTCAATGAATGCATAGTGACTTAGTAATTTATATATATAAAAAGTTATATTTATATAAAAATTTTTTTATTTATTTACTTATCTTTTTTTTTGCAATAGACAAAATATCTCTGCCTTCACTTGAGTGCATAGTGACATCCTCTTTTGTAAAATCATTCATAAATAATGTTTCCCCTCTTCCATCCATCCATTCATCCAGTAAAATAAAAATAAGAATAAATAAATAAATAAACTAATGTTATATTAATAAAAACAGGAATTTTATTATTATTATTATTATTATTAATAATAATAATAATAAATATTACTACTACTACTACTACTACTTCTATTTATTTATCTTTTTTTGTAATAGAAAAAGATATCTGCCTTTTTTGAGTCATTCATAAATAATGTTTTCCCCTTCTTCCATCCAATAAATAAATAAATAAATAAATAAATAAATAAACAAACCTATAAATCTATTAATTTATTTTTAAATTAAAAACATGACTGTTATTTTTAATAATAATAATGATAATAATAATATATATTTCACATTTTCCTTTTGTGTTGGTCTGTTGTCTTTATAATTAGTTTTATGTAAAATAATTAAAGTCTGTCTTGGAGCAAATTTGTACCTTTAACTTGTCCTGGGGTCAATTGACAAGAGTTGATGAATACTTTATTAATGCAAATCATATCTTTAGTAGTAATCTCTATGTGTATTAATATTCCCCCTCTAGGGATATATAGTGGCTGAGAGACCTCAAAGAGCTGCAAATAGAAAAAAAAATCTGCAGATTAAGAAAACAACTTTATCAATTTGACAACACATGCTGCAAATGCTCACAACACATCCAAATTAAGAAACACACTGCAAATCATTTTTTTATTTATTTTTTTTATTTTTTGGTTATGTTGTGCGCATTTGCAGCGCTTTTTGTTGTCAAATTGATGAAGATGTTTTCTTGATTTGCTGGTGCTTTTTCTATTTGCATGTGTTTTCTGAAGTTGAAGTGCACTGAGCTCTCTCGGCCACCGTTTAGATAAGGTGTAAATATGTACTGCAGCTTTGAGAGTAATTTCTCAACTGCAAGCAAAAAGTCATATTTTTGGAGAGTGCATGACCTCACTTAGATAGCTGAGTAAACGTGCATGTGTTCAGAAATCCTCATTCTGCTTTCTAAAGTCTTTCGTTTGTGCCCTCCTGCCACAGGCCTTTCATACACCACAAAAATCTCTTCCGGCTAAATCAGAAACCGAACAACTAGAGGTAAACATGAAATGACGGATCATGGGCCGCTTTGACTTTGAAAAAGAATTAGATCAAAGATTAGACCAAAGACCAGTCAGTGCTGCTTGTGCTGTCAGAGCTGCTTTATTATGTGCTTCATGTTTGATGTCCTCGATTACTTTGTGTCTAATGTATTGTATATTTTATAGGAAACCTCAGAACTGAGTGCCTCATCAGAGGAGTTCAAATGATTGCTGGATTCAAACTTTGGGGCTTTGAGATTTAGACAGATCAACTGGAATTATGGGTAATGACAAGAGGATGATTCAGTGTCTCCATTTATAAAATAGTGACTCAGTTCTACTTAGTTTAGTTATAATAGAAGAAAACAATAATCATGTGTAGCTTCTTGAATTTGTAAGAGTCTGATCATGTTTGTGAAATAAATGCATAACTGGATATCAGTGAATTTGTATGTGATTCATATTAACAGGTTCATTCAGTACATATACAGATGTAGTGACTTGTAACTCATCAATGAAACTTGAAAAACTAAATTGAATTAAACAAATCACAGTTGCACATTGTTTTACAGTACATAAAATGCACATACTTATCTAAGAGAGCATTGGGTAATATAAGGTAACTACATGGTTAAAGGGTTATTACCTAGTAATTGTATTATTAAAAAGTGCATAGTATGTAGAACAAGGCTGTAAAATAAAGTGCTATACCAAAATCACTAATATTTAAAAGGAAAATTGATTGTACATTTTAAGTGCATTGAAAAATATAATTTTCTTAATCTCATTTTTTTCCTTTTATTCAAATAAAAGTATTTAAAATATTTAAGTAACTAAATATCATAGCAATAAAGGTCCTTAAAATAACAGCAGTTTTTTTCACTTTAAATTTGTGTAATATAATATAGCTTAGATTCAGATAGTATAATAATATTTTTTTTAATAATATAATATTGTTATAAAATATTCAGTAATGTTTATATCTTAAATTAAGCATAAACCTCATTAATTTGTAACAATTATTAATAACGAGATAAATATATAAACTTAATTTATAAGTTAAAGATATATTCAGTCCAAAAACAGGTCTTAAGTAGTTTTTACATTGATTTTGTTACTTTAAATGTTTGTATTAATACAGTGTAATACAGCTTCAGATAATATCCTGAATTGTTTTTATATCTTGAAATAAGCACAAACCCCACTAAATTTTTTTTCTTAAGTATGTTCATACGTTACTGGAAAAAAAGACAAGAACACTGATTAAGAACATGATTTTTTGCAGTGTGAGAGTGAAACAAAACATAAATAATGATGCTGGGGATTTAATGAGTAAATTAAACCCTCTGGATTTCTATTCTAAGCATCAGATATATTATCAGCTTTATATTTCCAAATGTATCCACTGCAGTCAAAACACTACTAGCTCCTATCTATTGCTCACAACCATGCCAGTGTCCCCTGACTGATAACAGACAGATGCTGGGTGTTCACATCATGAGCTTTCACCCACTCTAAATTATTTCTGCTTTTTTTAACACAGAAAATGACTGTGGCCCAGATCATTAGTGGTGTTGCTCCGTTGTCACATCCCCACAGTTAGCTCACCGCAGGAGTACGGATCGAGGCTGAAGGCTGGCATCCCTATGGATCCAGCCCTGGAGCAGAGTGCAGAGTACAGGGTTAGAGAATTAGAGTTTCAGGAAACAATGTGCTCACAGTGACACTTTATGAGAAAATTAATCAATTCTGTCAAGCTTTCATTTCATTTTTTGTGGGTGTCCATGTTTGTCAGCTGGCCAAGACGTAAATTACAGGATTGTTTGGGGAGAAAGATATTTTTATTGAACTCACCAATGTTGCTATTTGATTATTGTGAATGTCTAATTTGTTTCTGCAAAAGCAAATAATGGACAAAATTTAACCAACATGCATTGATTTTTATGTACAAAAAAGTAAACAATTAAAGGGATAGCTCATCCAAAAATTAAAATTCGGAAATTCATAATTTAAATTTTTGGGTGAACTACCGCTTTTAGCCAAATAATCTCTTATTTTTCACATTGTCAGTTTAGTAAAATATTTTTAAACAAAGCAAGCAGTTTATATATAGTCTATATCAGTGCTTTAAGTGGCCCAAAAGAGATGCCGGTTGTCAGGTTAGTACGCGGAGGCAGAGGTAAGTGGATTCAACACAGTCTTTATTTAAAGGGAAAAGTGCGAGGGAAGGAAGTGCAAACTCAGTGCGGGGTTTTCTGGAGTTCGTGTCCGTGAAAGCCAGGTAAGTATGCTTCTGTGAAAGCCAGGTAAGTATGCTCATTTATCGAGACGTCAAAGCCACACAATACAAAATTCCGATCCTTGTCTCTTCTCTTGCAGTGGGAGTTCAATAGTCGAAGGATCACTTAGGCACTCAGGAGATATCAAGGCACATAGGGGAGTTCAGATCATGGAATATGTCTGGGGTGTTCTGGAGACAGGAGAACAAATACACACAGGTTACTTTCTCAAATGTGATTATACTTTACGGCTGGAGTCTTCGTGAAGACGAAGTGAGTCGGAGACAAGTTCATGAGGTCGATCCCTGTTGGAGGCTTGACAATGCATTGGGGTTTCCGGAGGTGTTTTATAGTGCAGGGGTAATGGAGATCAGGTGCTGGTGATTAGTATTCGGGAGAGAGTGAGCGCTGGTGATTGGTCGGAACCGGGTCTGTCTGATCCCTGACACTACCCCCCCTCCAGGGTCCGCGCCAGCGGGCCTTAATCTCCGGTGTCGTGGGGGTCTGCCTCGAGGTCGTGGAGCGAGTTTCTCGGGATGCTGGGCATGAAACTCAGTAAGTAGACTTGGATCAAGGATGTCTTGGCGAGGCACCCAACACCTCTCTTCTGGTCCGTAATCTTCCCAGTCTATTAGATATTCTAACCGCCCTCCACGACACCGGGAATATAGGACTTAGTTTTTTACAGGGCTGTCGTAGTCTAATGTCTCGGGTGGAGAGCCATACTAGTTGGCCGGGCTGATATACAGGGTTCTCTTTCCGGTGGGTGTCTGCAAAACGTTGTTGGCGATTGACCGCTTGTTGCAGGTGACGATGGGCTTGGTTCCACACTCTCTCGCTGCTGCGGAACCAGTCATTAACGGCTAGCACGTTGGAGGGTTCTCCCAACCAAGGGAATAGAGGAGGTTGGTAACCAACGGTACATTGAGATGGGGTGAGATTGGTTGATGTTTGTCTAAGGGAGTTTTGAGCATATTCGGCCCAGACTATATACCTGCTCCATTGGTTCTGGTTTCTGTGGCAGAAGGTTCTTAGAAAACGGATGATGTCCTGGATTTTCCTCTCTGTTTGTCTGTTCGCTTGTGGATGGTATCCGGATGTTAGGCTGACGGTGACATTGAGCATGGCAAGGAAAGACTTCCAGACCCTTGAGATAAATTGAGGTCCCCTATCAGAAACAATGTCCTCAGGAATACCAAGTAAGTTACGGAATACATGGTTGAATAATAATTCGGCAGTTTCAAAAGGTACATGTGTTACCTTCAGAAGCTGGGAGGTCTGTAACAAAATCCACTCCGATATGGGACGAAGGGCGTTGAGGAATGGGTTTCCTCAGTAGGTAGTTGTTGAGGTACCTTGGTTATCGCGCAGAGTGCGCACCCGTTGATGAATTCCAGGATATCCTCCTGCATCCATGGCCACCAGTATTTCCTCTGAAGAGTTGAGAGAGTTTTAGTTAATCCTGGGTGACCGGTTTCCGACAGAGGAATGAGCGTCCGAAATGAGAGGAACTCGATAGTCCTCAGACACATAGATTTTACCTACGGGACACGTTGGTGGAGCTGGCTGGTTCTGGGCTTGTTCACGGAGTACTTCGTCAAGATCCCATTGAATTGGGTTTACAAAGAGTTTGGTGGGCAGGATGGGTTCCACTTCCTCTTGGGCTTCCTCTAAACCATGTAGTCGGGATATGGTGTCGGCTCTTGTGTTTCTCGATCCCGGACGATAGGATATGAGGAAATGGATATGAGGAAGTGTGAAAAATAGTGCCCACCTGGCCTGACGAGGGTTAAGTCTTTTGGCTTCCTTGAGATACTGTAAGTTCTTATGATCCGTAAGTACAAGGAAAGGCAGCCGGGCTCCCTCTAACCAGTGCCTCCAGTTTCACCGCCAGTAATTCCCGGTTGCCGATATCGTAGTTTCTTTCTGCAGCGGATAACTTTCTAGAAAAGAATGCACAGGGCATTGGTTTCCGAGCTTGCTCAGAGTACTGGGATAAGATGGCTCCTACCCCCGTGGTGGAGGCATCCACTTCGACGATGAACTTTTTCTCTGGGTCTGGGTGTTGTAGCAAGGGAGCTCTTGTGAAGGTAGTTTTCAATGCTTGGAAGGCCTGTTCTGCTTTCCGGGGTCCACTGGAGTGTCTTGGGTTTACCTTTAAGGAGAGATGTTAATGGAGAGGTGATGATGCTGTAGCGGTCTATGAATCGTCTGTAGAAGTTTGCGAAGCCTAAGAATCTCTGGAGTTCTTTGACAGACTTGGGTGTAGGCCAGGAAGTGATGGCTTTGGTTTTATGGTCATCCATCTTAACCCCTCTTGAGCTGATCTGGTAACCGAGGAATTCTACGGAGGTCTGGTGAAAGAGACATTTTTCCGCCTTCACAAACAGGGAGAATTTTTTAAGCTGCTGGAGTACCTGGATTACGTGCTGCTGGTGTTCCTCTTCATTCCGGGAGTAGATGACTATGTCGTCGATGTATACGAATTGGTTTAGGAACTCCCGGAGGACCTCATCCATAAAACTCTGGAAAACAGAAGGGGCGTTTACGAGACTATAGGGCATCACTAGATATTCGTAGCGACCGGCTGGTGTAATGAAAGCAGTCTTCCATTCATCTCCCTCTCGGATCCTGATCAGATTATACACACTTCTTAGGTCTAACTTGGTGAAGATGTGAGCGTCGCGAAGTTGTTCTAGGGAGGATGGAATTAACGGTAGGGGATAACTAAATTTCACTGTGATCTTATTTATTGCCTGGTAATCAATGCAGGGTCATAAACCACCATCCTTCTTAGGGACAAAGAAAAAGTTTGCTGCCGCTGGTGAGGTAGATGGTCTAATATATCCCTGTTTCAAGGTTTCTTCAACATACTCACGTATTGCAGCTTGTTCTGGAAGGGACAGAGAGTATATCCTACCCTTAGGAATGGACTCTCCAGGAACGAGGTCTATAGCGCAATCCCAGGGTCGATGTGGGGGTAACTTGGCTGCTGCAACTGGATTAAACACATCGGAAAAGGATGAATAGCATGGAGGAACACGATTGATAGGTTCCACTTCCTCTTGGGCTTCCTCTAAACCATGTAGTCGGGATATGGTGTCGGCTCTTGTGTTTCTCGATCCCGGACGATAGGATATGAGGAAATGGAAATGTGTGAAAAATAGTGCCCACCTAGCCTGACGAGGGTTAAGTCTTTTGGCTTCCTTGAGTTACTGTAAGTTCTTATGATCCGTAAGTACAAGGAAAGGCAGCCGGGCTCCCTCTAACCAGTGCCTCCAGTTTCACTGCCAGTAATTCCCGGTTGCCGATATCGTAGTTTCTTTCTGCAGTGGATAACTTTCTAGAAAAGAATGCACAGGGCATTGGTTTCAGAGCTTGCTCAGAGTACTGGGATAAGATGGCTCCTACCCCCGTGGTGGAGGCATCCACTTCGACGATGAACTTTTTCTCTGGGTCTGGGTGTTGTAGCAAGGGAGCTCTTGTGAAGGCAGTTTTCAATGCTTGGAAGGCCTGTTCTGCTTCCGGGGTCCACTGGAGTGTCTTGGGTTTACCTTTAAGGAGAGATGTTAATGGAGAGGTGATGATGCTGTAGCGGTCTATGAATCGTCTGTAGAAGTTTGTGAAGCCTAAGAATCTCTGGAGTTCTTTGACAGACTTGGGTGTAGGCCAGGAAGTGATGGTTTTGGTTTTATGGTCATCCATCTTAACACCTCTTGAGCTGATCTGGTAACCGAGGAATTCTACGGAGGTCTGGTGAAAGAGACATTTTTCCAAGCTGCTGGAGTACCTGGATTACGTGCTGCTGGTGTTCCTCTTCATTCCGGGAGTAGATGAGTATGTCGTCGATGTATACGAATTGGTTTAGGAACTCCCGGAGGACCTCGTCCATAAAACTCTGGAAAACAGAAGGGGCGTTTACAAGACCATAGGGCATTACTAGATATTCGTAGCGACCGGCTGGTGTAATGAAAGTAGTCTTCCATTCATCTCCCTCTCGGATCCTGATCAGATTATACGCACTTCTTAGGTCTAACTTGGTGAAGATGTAAGCGTCGCGAAGTTGTTCTAGGGAGGATGGAATTAACAGTAGGGGATAACTAAATTTCACTGTGATCTTATTTATTGCCTGGTAATCAATGCAGGTTCGTAAACCACCATCCTTCTTAGGGACAAAGAAAAAGTTTGCTGCCGCTGGTGAGGTAGATGGTCTAATATATCCCTGTTTCAAGGTTTCTTCAACATACTCACGCATTGCAGCTTGTTCTGGAAGGGACAGAGAGTATATCCTACCCTTAGGAATGGACTATAGCCATTGGTCTATAGCGCAATCCCAGGGTCGATGTGGGGGTAACTTGGCTGCTGCAACTGGATTAAACACATCGGAAAAGGATGAATAGCATGGAGGAACATGAATGGACAGATTTTCTCTTGGACTCTCAATAGACGTAGAAATTAATGATCATAGAATCTGGCTTTTCATTGGTGTGAGATAAGCAGTGTGTTTCATGACAGTTACAGCCCCAACTAGTAATCTGTCCTGTAGCCCAGTTTAGTAAGGGTTGGTGTTGGATCAGCCACGGACGCCCTAGGATGATGTCTGTCTGGCTTTTCTCAAAAACAAAGGGAGTGAAAGACTCGTGGTGATTATTCTGTACACTGAGTGTGATGGGTGCAATTTGGGAGGTCACATACCCTTTGTTTATCATCTCGCCTGTCACTGCGTAGATGGAGTATTGTTTCTGGGTTCTGGTTGTTCAGAGGTCATGGGTTTTCGCGAACTTTCCCGAGATGAAGTTACCTGCGGATCCGGAGTCCACGATGGCCGTGGCTGAAATGACAACATCTCTAATTCTTAAGGTGACACTGATGGTTAATGGGGAGGACACAGAGGGTTTGGGAACGACTAAACTCACCAGTAAACGTGGGGGACAAGATGGGCACGTGCGTATTAAATGATTTTCCTTCCCACAATAGAGACAGAGTTTGTTTTCTTGATTTCAGTAGGAGTCAGTCTCTTGATTTCAACTTGCATTCTCTCCGGCGGTGTTTCCGGGGGGTTTCTCAGACGTGAACTGCTGTGAAAGAGGAACTGGAGCAGGTGTGTAGTGATAGCATGATTGGGATCTAAGATACACTCGTTGGGCTTGTTGCATGTATTTTTCTAACCCCATACTGTTGTAGTATATGGCAAGCTGTAACCGCAGCGTAGGATTTAACCCTTCTTGGTACACCGTCAGTAGGGCCTTATCGTTCCATCCACTCGCCGCGGCCAGGGTTCTGAATTCGAGTGAATATTCTGACACAGATTTTTTTCCTTGACGTAAATGTAGTAATCATTCACTTACTGAGGAATCACCCACTGGACGGGCAAAAACCTCTTTAAAATGATTAATACAACTCTGTAATGATGAAGTGACTGCGGTTTCTTGGAACCAGAGTGCTTCTGCCCATCTCAGCACAGCCCCGGATAACTGCTGAATCACAAAAGATATTTTTGAATGATCCATGGGATATTGATGTGCATGTTGTTCTAGCGCGATAGAGCATTGTAATAAGAACCCGTTGCAGTCCTCCTCCCTGCCTGAGAAGGGCGCTGGTCGAGTGATCGTGTTTGCGATGTACACCAGTGTGGAAGCGGGGTTGACGGAAGTGCCGTCCTCGGGTGGTGTTGAATCTATCGGTGTTGGTCAAGCCTTCTGTCAGGTTAGTACGCGGAGGCAGAGATAAGTGGATTCAACACAGTCTTTATTTAAGGGGAATAGTGTGAGGGAAGGAAGTGCAAACTCGGTGCGGGGTTTTCTGGAGTTCGTGTCCATGAAAGCCAGGTAAGTATGCTTCTGTGAAAACCAGCTGAGTATAGTTATATATCGAGACGTCAAAGCCACACAATACGAGATTCCGAACCTTGTCTCTTCTCTTGCAGTGGGAGTTCAATAGTCGAAGGATCACTTAGGCACTCAGGAGATATCAAGGCACATAGGGGAGTTCAGATCATGGAATATGTCTGGGGTGTTCTGGAGACAGGAGAACAAATACACACAGGTTACTTTCTCAAATGTGATTATACTTTACGGCTGGAGTCTTCGTGAAGACGAAGTGAGTCGGAGACAAGTTCACGAGGTCGATCCCTGTTGGAGGCTTGACAATGCATTGGGGTTTCCGGAGGTGTTTTATAGTGCAGGGGTAATGGAGATCAGGTGCTGGTGATTAGTATTCGGGAGAGAGTGAGCGCTGGTGATTGGTCGGAACCGGGTCTGCCCGATCCCTGACACCGGTACTCCATTATAGGGGGGTAAGGGGGGTGTCTGCGGTCTTGGGTGACGGGATGGGGGGCTTATGATATTAGATTTCGTAGCTTATAATAAAAGATAATGAATTTCAAACCTTAACTAAACACATTTTTATTCAAAGATCAACCATCTGTCATTACTCTTTAGTCTGCCACAAGAAACAACAACATTAAAATCATGAACTCAAATGTCATTGTAAAAAGAAAAAACAAAACAAAAAAAAACAATGACTGTTGTAACAGTGCGTAAATCAGACCTTTCTGTAATGCTAACGCTAATGAACTTAAACTTTTATTTTGTACACAGTGCGGCGAACTGTCAATCACTCCTGTACGCGTGCATCACTGTCCTCCTCGCAGCTGCAGCAACTTGCGCTCTCTTTTGTGAATTTAAAAACCCCATTAAAGTTTGATTTAAATCACTGATATGATTATATTATTTAATTATAATTTAAATGTAATCAAGATTATATTTTCACATAATGTTCTTTAGGATGATTTAATGTAGAAAACAGTAAATCAGAAAATAAATCAATTTAGCTGGGTTTCCAAAGACATTCACATTGCATTTTTTTCTGCAAAGGCCTATATGAAGCATGCCCATGCAAACAGGTGCGTACACATACTTGTGTGTACATTATTACGTGAATTACATGTATTTTGATTGTTTTTGTTGCCAAATTGATAAGGAACACAATACACAATTGAACTAAACAATTACACCTTCCTATCTGTTTGACTGACAGTTTTGAGCACTGAGATAGCATTGACTTGTAATAAAATGTGTTCAACATAAAAATTTAATTTTAAAAGTAGCTTAGATGTAGCAAGCTACTGTTGATGTAGCTAAGCTTGCTACATTTCCCAGGGGGTAGCTTCAGTGTAGTGAAGCTTCATTTACTGTAGAGTAACTGGTAGCTTAGCTCACTACATTTTCCAAGTAGCTTGCCCAACACTGCATTCAAGGGTGTATGGGTAATGTAGTCCCTGCTCTCGGTGGGACGATTTAGGAAGCTTGCATTGTGAAGGGCGCACTGAAAAGCGGCAGCGCAGGCAAAAGATTAAAACCTCTATTAAAACAGATGTCCAAATGATCGTACCGGTACGCTAAAAGCACCTTCCTTACCACCTTACACTTCAAATCATTGCTTCCAGCTAATATTAATATATATATATATATTATTGTATTCTATGTATTCTATCTGTATTCTTTTCATTTATTATACCATTAACAAAAGCAAAAAACACCTCTAACACTAGACTGCTCTATTCGTTTTCTAATCTATCTGTTTTCTTTTTATTTATTATATTATCTAAAAGCCCTTGCTATGTGTACTGCGTTAAGCTAACTGAGACTTGTTATAGCACTTGTATATCATTGCTCTTTTGTTGATTTTGATTGCTTCCATTGTCCTCATTTGTAAGTCACTTTGGATAAAAGCATCTGTTAAATGACTAAATGTAATGTAAAATATGAGTCCATTATACATAATATTTTCTCCACTTACAAAGGAAAATATCCACAGATCATGCACTGTTTATTAGTGAAAACAGTCAAAAACAGATGTTTTTTTTTTTTGAGGATCCATTGGCAAGCAAATGATGTAATGCTTTATTACTCCAAACTTGTTCAGATGAAACACATTCATCTACATCTATCAAAAAACATTTTTCAGGTTTCCATTTTTTGGTAAAAACTTTACCTCTACACTCTACCTTCAAAAACGTAAACATCAGTAATTTATGCAGTCATGCATTTTGCTATCTGCAGTCAGGCAATGTAATTGAAAAGCAGAGAAAGTCTGTAAGTATACAAACCATTCATCAATGTCTTGAAAAAAATCTGACCACTTGGTGTCCCTCTGTCCATTCTCTGGCCCCTCAGAGCGACATGAACAACTATTGAGCTATGCACATTGATGTCTGTCACAGCTAAAGCGTTGTGAATAAAAGGCAGGTATAAATGATGGAGGTTAAATGCATACACAGACAGCCAGATGAGCGGTGCATCATTACATGACGAGGTACAAATTGATCATGTGTTGTGTTTAATTGCTTCACAATCAAGACTGTGAATATCAATAAATTCAAAGAGGATGGTGAAAGAAAAAAAAGGAAGAATGAAGCAACTCAGAACCATTTCAGTCTACTGAGATTTTAATGTTCAGGAACAGAATTAACTTTATAGTTATTAATGTTAAGTTTTTAAATTCATAATGTTCTAGATGAGACACACATAACAGCTTTTTCATAAAGAGACATTGAATGAACCAGTGGCAAAATGTCTCAGAATTGTAATAAAGCAAAAACCCAACATTGAAAACTAATTTTCTTACAATTACGTTTAACCGCAGCAAGCATCAATGATGGTATTAATTATGCGAACTGAATCAAATGTGTTTCTCCTTTCGGAGTCCTGGATAAGTGGAAATGGATCTCGCAGAGGGGGTGAAATTCACAAATCACATTGTAATGACTCTTGAGCCAACTGCATGATTAACGAACTTAACCAGATCTGTCGAATCAAAAGAAAACAATTAATGGAAATAATCTGGATTTGAATTTGGGTTGTAAACAGTGTGTGTACTGGTATTCACTACATTATGTGGACCAAATTTTCAAGACCAAGTACAGTAATACTAGTAAATTTTGGTCTTGTGGGGACATTTTTGGGTTCCCATGAAAAAATGTTTTGAAAATATGAAATAGAAGGATGTACAAACCCGATTCCAAAAAAGTTGAGACACTGTAGAAATTGTAAGTAAAAAAGGAATGGAATAATTTACAAATCTTATAAGCTTATATTTTATTCACAATAGAATATAGATAACATATCAAATGTTGAAAGTGAGACATTTTGAAATGTTATGTCAAATATTATCTCATTTTGGAATTCATGAAAGCTACACATTCCGAAAAAGTTGGGACAGGTAGCAATAAGAGGCCGGAAAAGTTAAATGTACATATAAGGAACAACTGGAGGACCAATTTTCAACTTATTAGGTCAATTGGCAACATGATTGGGTATAAAAAGATCCTCTCAGAGTGGGGGTGTCTCTCAGAAGTCAAGATGGACAGAGGATCACCAATTCCCCCAATGCTGCAGCAATATCAATAGTGGAGCAATATCAGAAAGGAGATTCTCAGAGAAAAATTGCAAAGATTTTAAAGTTACCATACTAGATGCCATGATCTTCGGGCCCTTCGAGACAGCACTGCATCATACAGGAATGCTACTGTAATGGAAATCACAACATGGGCTCAGGAATACTTACAGAAAATATTGTCGGTGAACACAATCCACCGTGCCATTCGCCGTTGCCGGCTAAAACTCTATAGGTCAAAAAAGAAGTCATATCTAAACATGATCCAAAAGCACAGGCATTTTCTCTGGGCCAAGGCTAATTTAAAATGGACTGTGGCAAAGTGGAAAACTGTTCTGTGGTCAGACGAATCAAAATTTGAAGTTCTTTTTGGAAAACTGGGATGCCATGTCATCCGGACTAAAGAGGACAAGGACAACCAAGCTGTTATCAGCACTCAGTTCAGAAGCCTGCATCTCTAATGTTATGGGGTTGCATGAGTGTGTCCATCAATGCTGAAAGGTATATCCAAGTTCTAGAACAACATATGTTCCCATCCAAATGTCGTCTCTTTCAGGGAAGACCTTGCATTTTACAACATGACAATGCCAGACCACAAACTGCATCAATTGCAACATCATGGCTGCGTAGAAGAAGGATCCGGGTACTGAAATGGCCAGCCTGCAGTCCAGATCTTTCACCCATAGAAAACATTTGGCGCATCATAAAGAGGAAGATGCGACAAAGAAGACCTAAGACAGTTGAGCAACTTGAAACCTGTATTAGACAAGAATAGGACAACATTCCTATTCCTAAACTTGAGCAACTTGTCTCCTCAGTCCCCAGACGTTTGCAGACTGTTATAAAAAGAAGAGGGGATGCCACACAGTGGTAAACACGGCCTTGTCCCAACTTTTTTTTGAGATGTGTTGATGCCATGAAATTTAAAATCAACTTATTTTTCCCTTAAAATTATAAATTTTCTCAGTTTAAATATTTGATATGTCATCCATGTTGTATTCTGAATAAAATAGTGAAATTTGAAACTTCCACATCATTGCATTCTGTTTTTATTCACCATTTGTACAGTGTCCCAACTTTTTTGGAATCGGGTTTGTATTTTTTGTTTATTTAAAAAAAAGAATTCCGATATTCTAAAAGAATAAAATATTTTTTTTCCTGCAGTGATCCACGGCAAGATGCTCCAAGACATCATCTGAGCCACAAATCTATTTTTTTTTTTTTTGTCTTAGAACAGAGATCTTAGAACACTATATAAAATATTAGGTCAGTGTGTTCTTTTCTTCAATCATTTGATATATAATCTGAATACTTTTAATACTACAAATATGTTTTGCTATGGAAAATCTAAAATTTTTGTTTCTGAAAAATTCTTCAATTTTTGTCCAGAACCATATAATGAGGACAATGGGAAAACACCATCTTCATCAATATTTGCAAGATAACCCTTCTTCTTCTATTTCTGTACAAGTTTGTCTGTTTGCTGGACATTCCCAGCTCAGCCTTTATATTGTAAATCTTACTCTCATTTCCAAATGAAATGTGAAAGCTAGTTACTTTGTGACCACTGCGAATCTCAATATCATATCCACAGTGTGGAAATAAAATCTGTGAATTGACTGTGTTGTATCTTTGGACAGGTAAGGTTGCAGTGGACATATTTAAGGACAATGCTGTCCTTTCTAACCCTGTGGTGGGAATACTGGTTAATAATTATAATTCCTTACATTTTTATAGTGCTTTTCTAGGCACTCAAAGCACTTTTCATAGTCAGGGGGTATCTCCTCATCCACCACCAGTGTGCAGCATCCACCTGGATGATGCGACGGCAACCATATTGCGCCAGAAAGCCCACGACACACCAGCTTACTGGTGGAGAGGAGACAGAGTGATGAAGCCAATCAGCCGATAGTTACTGTTCTGGTCCAAAGTTTCAGCCCTTCCATTGTTGTCAGCTTGGTCTGCTCTGGATCTAAGTCAGCCACAGCCAATTCAAACACAGTCCTGCTCTACCAAACCTAAAATCCTACATTTATCACAATATTATAATTCTTAAACATTTTTACACAGCGCTCTGGAATACTCAATTCTGACTGGTCATCAATGCCATCTAGAGGACTGATATTTTGTAATATTCAGTTTGACTGTTCAATTATGCTTATTGCGTACTATAAAGTAGTTGAAAAGCATGCGGAATTTGTATGTTATTTTGTCCTGCTGCATAACCCAAGTTTGCACGAACAGATGGCCGGACATTCTCCTTCAGGATTTTTTGGTAAACACCAGAATTCATGGTTCCATTTATCAAAGCAAGTCATCCAAGTCATTTCTTGATTGCGAACAGGTGTGGCAGTAATCAGGCCTGGGTGTGACTAGAGAAATTGAACTCAGGTGAAATAAAACACAGTTTTAACAGGGGGACAAACACTTCTTCATACAGGGCCATGTAGTTTTGGATTTTGTTTTCCCTTAATAATAAAAAACCTTCATTTAAAAACTGAATGTTGTGTTCACTTGTGTTATCTTTTACTAATAGTTAAATTTGTTTGATGATCTGAAACATTCAATTGTGACAAACATGCAAAAAAAAAAAAAAAAAAATTCAGGAGGGGGGCCTTTTTCACACCACTGTACAGATTAAGCAAAAGTGACAATTTGGAGGTGAAATCAAATAATTTTAATCTAGACAATCTGAAATTTTTGTGTCAAGGCAATAGTTTTCTGAGTTATGTGACCACATCTTTTGGAATGTAGCACATAAGCCTTACTTTTATTTTGCTTTTTGATCTTTTCTAACCATCCACATTTACTTTATGTAAAAGAGCAGCCTGAACATTCCGCAAAACTTCTTGTTTTGTGTTCCACAAAAGTTTTCAACAACATGAGGATGAATAAATAATAACAGATTTTTTTATTTTGGATGATTTATTCCTTTAAGTACACAGCCAGTTGGGTGTCATTATAAATAAAAAGAAAACTGGTCATTAGTTTTCTTGTAAAATGCTGTGGAGCTTGTTAAAACTTACGTAGCCTAATTAAATATCACACTGTTTGCCCTCCAGTACTCTTCTGTCTCTCATTAATCTGGATTAGAGTTAAAAGACAATGACATTTTTTCCCTTTCAGTTGGATAAGATCGTAATCGTAGGTATAGCAACAGGCCAAGAGGTGCTGCACAATAAGAGCGTGTTCAAAGTTTGGTGCCATATACGGACTATGGTGAGCAATGTCTCTGTTTGCCTACAGATGAAGATCTTTGATATACTGACGTTATCTAAATTTATTATCCACAGATCCAAGAGAATGTTTCTTTTTTGTCTTCAGAAAACTCAATAGCGCAGACCACGTCACTACACATGAATGTTTTACGATCTCCCCTGTCTAGGGTAGAGGAAAAGGAATAGATGAAAAAAAAAAAAAAAGATTTCCAAATAAATTAGACAAATTGAACGTCTTCAGAGCCCCTGTCTTCTGTCCCAGCACTGATTCAACACCCAGACCATAAGTTAAACAAAAATAAAGATTTATTAATAGAACATAAGAAACAGAGACATCTACATGGAAGCAATTTAAATTCAGGAGGGGGTAATGGCCAAAATAACAAACAAAAATAAGTCTAAATACTTTAGGAACCTAAATAACCTAAACACAAAATAACGATGCAAACCAAAAGACAATACTAAACCTACCTCCCTGACTACCCATAAACAGGAGAAAAGAATATATAAAAATAAATGGCACCCACCTCCCTACAGCTTCCTTAAATTATAAAGTACTTGGAAAATAAATAAAACATGAAAGCAACTAGCCCTGCACTCAGGGATTCAATAACAAGAGTCCTACAACAATCAGTCACCAAAAAGTAACCACAAGTCTGCAACAGGCGACAGGG